>NC_058520.1:100691620-103091620 GCF_904849725.1 Hordeum vulgare subsp. vulgare
GTATCCACACCAAGGGGTGCACCAAGGAGAATAGAACAACTTGTCCCAAGGCCCTCAAAACCCTCTCTGTTTATTTCTGACTTTGGGAAACTTTACATGATAAAGTTTCTCAATTGACCCCAAACTTTTTGGGCATGCTTTAATGCTCAAATAATGCCCCCACACCACATATTGTATTTATGGGAATTGATTTGAATAGCTTTGTAAGCAGAAGGCAATTTCTGCCCAATTCATGGGTTTTCCAAGTCTACATTGGAAACCTTATCCACCAAATCTCAAATTTGGTGTCCAAGCTTATTTTCATCTATTATTTGATCATATTAAGTTTCATATCAATTGAAGTCCATATGGTTTCCCTGACACTCATCAAACACCTTGTGTGCACTCACCTAAGTGGCTACTTTGGCCCCTTCCATTTTTACCCTTGATCTCAAATTTCTACCACAGCTCTATATAGTTACATTTGACCTCCAGTAGCTTTGCCATGACCTTTGGTCAATTATTGGAGAGAGACTCCATGTAACAGCTTCTCATTTTTACCCTTGGATCACCATTTTTACCCCTCTTGCCCCACTTCTGCTTAAGCTAACGCCCCCAATTCTACCCAGAGCCTCTCTAGTATGCCAATGCTTCATTTAAAACCAAGATATGGCATGGTCATGTAGGAAAAATGAGCAGCACACCTGAAACTTCATTTTTGGCTGAAATATAGCTTTGTAGTGCAAATACTAGCTACGCTCCTCCAACTGAGCTGAAACTTTGCAGTGGTGTAGTCCTTCCATACCAGATGCTGCTAGACATGGTTTCGCCCCAAGTTTCCCCCTCTGAAAACCAGCTTTGCCAACCCCAAGTTTCCTGCTCGAATCTTAACCGCAGCCAAAACCAATTCAAATCAGCCCCATATGCAACCAAACTCCAGAGTCATCTTCCTACATGCATGCCTTGAGCTAAAGACACCTTTGACTGGTCATAAGGGCACTTTGGACACGTGTGGCCATGGTGACCACGCTGGCAGCATGCAGTAATGGTGCTCTGCACCATTTCTTCGTCCTACAGCTCATGTCTCGCAGCTGCGGTGTGCCCCCAGCGCGCCAGAGCATACCCTCCTCCACCTTTGACCCCCTCCACGACGCCAGCAAGACTCCAAGCTGCTCAGGACGAGTGTGCCGGCCATGCAAGTGGGCACCAGAGGCAGATCCGAGCTCCCCATCTATTTATCCTCTCCCCCGAGACCTCTCTGGGTTTAGTTAGGTCTCTCCTTCCCCTCTGCATCTCCCATACCTCGCCAAGATCTCCTCCCAAGCTCCCTCCTCTCCTTTCATGGCCGCCATGCTCAGCTTCGGCCTCGCTTGCGTCGGGGCTCTCCAGGCCCCCATATCTATCCCTAGCACGTCCAGGAGTAACCCCAGACCACCACGGAGCCTCCCCGCTCCTCTATTCCACCTCGGAATGGCCGGAGCGCCCTCGCCACCACTATCGTCATCGGCCTCCACCATGGCCAAAAGCTCCCTCGCCGCGAGGCTCTCCTGCGAAGCTAGCTCTCCCCTCAGGTGCGGGAGGCCTTGCCCCGAGCCCATGCTGGCCAGCGCGCCGCTGGAGGAAGACTGGAGCCGCCGGAGCCGGACCCTGCATGGGCCGGCCCTGCCTCCCTATTTGCTCCCAGATCGGGTGGGAGGAAGAGGAAAAACCCGACAAGCAGCCGCCCTGTAAGCCTCTCCGAGTCGGTCCCAGGTGGATAAGTGGAGGCGGGTTCCTCCACGTGCGCGTCCCCGCGCTGGAAGCGTAAAGAGTGTTGTGCACCTTCGGCGTGGCCACTCCACTGGCAGCTAGCGCAACTGGGCCGGCCCACCTACCTATCGTTCTCCCTGAGCGTGCAAGAGCCTCCCTGGTGGCCACCTTCTTTTCTTTTACTTTTCCCAGAAACTTCAAAATTCTATAGAAAAATCATTTTAACCCCAATTTGGTTGATTCTAATTCCTACAGGTTCCTAAAATCCAGGGCTATCCAAATATGTGCTTTGCAAATTTTTACAAACAACTTTTCTATTGTGTAATTATTCAAAACAGATTCAAATACTCCTAGCCTCCCCTTTCAAAATTCCTAGAGCATTCAAATCACCTCCAAATGGAGTGATTCCAAATTCCAGAGCGTGCTAATATCATACCCTATTTTTGAAGCCTTGTCAACATTTTTATGTGGCATATTTCTCCTGCAAAAGTAAATAGCTCCATTTTGCTATTTATCCAGTATTAGAAAATTCCTAGTATATTTATATCAGCTCCAAATCCAGTGAAACAACTTCCTAAATATTTCTAAAATTATACTCTGTGAAATGAGTGCCTCCACTCATTTTTATCATGATATTTTTTGTAGGCTTCTTTTAAGATCACCTACTCCTCCTTTCATCCACTCAAAAAACCCTGATGGTCCAAACCTCCTATAGCAAGCTTCAGATATTTTTCTTATGGCCAGAGAGGTCCTAGAAAAATATAACTCATATTTATGTAGCAGATTTATTTCTGCTTGCTCTGTGGCTTACTGTGTTTGTTTTCAACGATAATTGATGGAGTAGATGGACTACTCGGAGTTGGACCGGAATACCTCAAAGTCCTTGAGGACTTATGTGAGAAAAGGCAAGCAACCCTTTGACCATGTTTGAGCAAAATACTATTTGCATGCTAAGTAGTGCAATTATTCTCGTTGCATATGATCATAAGTATTCGGTAAATCATCGATATGATATTACCGATGGCTCCTCCGGAGCACTTGCATTTTGAGCATGATCCTACCACCTATGAGCGTCACGCTAATATCATGTTTACAAGTAGAGCTAAGAATAGTAGAAGCATGAGCATGATGATGGTAAAATCAAAGGTTTATGAAAATCCCGTCGGGTACCACTAATGCCCGAGGGTGATGATGAGTTAGATGGCCACTTTTGGTGAAGTGGTGCACCGGGTGTATTTTGGTGTGAGTGGTTTCAGAAATGCGAATAGATTTATGATGTGTCGATCATCCCAACCTTACATGTGCGACTGCTACCTCTTGAGCTTGCGTTGGTTTTTCCCTTGAAGAGGAAAGGGTGATGCAGCACAGTAGCAGTAAGTTTTCCCTCAGTTTCAGAACCAAGGTATCAATCCAGTAGGAGTACCAAGACAAGTCACCAATGTACCTGCGCAAAAACAAACAAACTTGCACCCAACGATATAAAGGGGTTGTCAATCCCTTCACAATTAATTGCAAGGTGAGATCTGAAGGTGGAAAGTGCAACAAAGTAAAAGTGTAGAGCTGAAAATAGGATGTGAAGTACACCCGGGGGCCACCGTGTTCACTAGAGGCTTCTCTCATGATAGCAAGTATTACGGTGGGTGAATGAATTATTGTCGAGCAATCGATAGAACCGCGCAAAATCATGACGATATCTAAGGCAATGATCATACATACAGGCATCACTTCCGAGACAAGTAGACCGATACTGTCTGCATCTACTACTATTACTCCACACATCGACCACTATCCGGCATGCATCTAGTGTATTGAGTTCATAAAAAACAGAGTAACGCCTTAAGCACGATAAATTGATGTAGAGGGATAAATTCATGCAATATATATAAACCCCATCTTTTTATCCTTGATGGAAACAACACGATGCGTGCCTCACTACCCCTTCTGTCACTGGGTGAGGACACCACACGGTACGAACCCAAAACCAAGCACTTCTCCCATTGCAAGAATTATAGATCAAGTTGGCCAAACGAAACCCACAACTCGAAGAGAAATACGAGGATACGAAATCATGCATATAAAAGATCAGAGGAGACTCAAATAATATTCATAGATAATCTGATCATAAATCCACAATTCATCGGATCTCGACAAACACACCGCAAAAGAAGATTACATCGGATAGATCTCCATGGAGATCATGGAGAACTTTGTATTGAAGATCCAAGAGAGAGAAGAAGCCATCTAGATACTAGCTATGGACCCGAAGGTCTATGGTGAACTACTCACGTATCATCGGAGAGGCAATGTTGTTGATGAAGAAGCCCTCCGTGTCCGAATCCCGTCTCTGGCAGGGCACCAGAACGTGGCCCAGATTGGACCTTGCGGAGACAGAAGCTTGCTGTGGCGGAGAAGTATTTTTGTGGCTCTCTCTGGCAGTTTGGGAGTTTTCTTGGATTTTTAGGCGGAAGAAGTAGGGCAAAGGAACCACGGGGGGCCCACAAGCCTGGTAGCCCCCCCCCCCCCCCCTTTGCCTTGGTTCTCAAGTTCCCTGCGTATCTTCTGTTACGGAAAAAAAATTCTGAAGGTTTTATTCCGTTTGGACTCCGTTTAATATTCTTCTTTGAAAATGGTAAAAAACACGGAAAAAACAGGAACTGGCACTTGGCACTGAGTTAATAGGTTAGTCCCAAAAAAGATATAAAAAGCATGATCATGCAAACAAAACATCCAAAGTTGACAAGATAATAGCATGGAAAGATCAAAAATTATAGATACGTTGCAGACGTATCAAGCATCCCCAAGCTTAACTCCTGCTCGTCCTCGAGTAGGGAAGTGATAAAGACTGAATTATTGATGTGGAATGCTACCTAACATATTTTTCCTTTGTAACTTCTTTCTTGTGACATGAATGTTCAGATCCGTAAGATTCAAAACAAAAGTTTGATACTGACATGAAAACAATAATACCTCAAGCATGCTAGCAAAGTAATCATGAACTTTTGAGATAACAAGGCCAAAGAAAGTTATCCCTACAAAATCATATAGTCTTGCTATGCTCCATCATCCCTACACAACGAATTTAAATCATGCGCAACCCCGGTATTGGCCAAGTAATTGTTTTCGCACTCTTACTTTCTCAGACTTTTTCAAGTCTCACGCAATACATGAGCGTGAGCCATGGATATAGCACTATAGGTGCAATAGAGTGTGGTGGAGGTTGTGAGGCAAAAAGGAGGAGATGGTCACATTGACTTGGCGTATCAACGGGCTATGGAGATGCCCATCAACAGATATCAATATCAATGAGTAGGGATTACCATGCAATGGATGCACGAGAGCTATAAGTGTGTGAAAGCTCGAAAGGAAAACTAGTGGGTGTGCACCCAACTTGCTTGTTCACGAAGACCTAGGGCAATTTTGAGGAAGCCCATCATTGGAATATACAAATCAAGTTACATAACGAAAATTCCCACTAGTATATGGAAGTGTCAAAACAAGAGACTCTCAATCATGAAGAACATGGTACTATTGTGAAGCACAAGTGTGGAAAAAGATAGTAGCATTGTCCCTTCTCTCTTTTTCTCTCTCTTTTTTTTATTTGGTCTCTTTGGCCTCTTTTCATTTTTTTGGTGGGCATCTTTGGCCTCTTTTTTTATTTCCTCACATGGGACAATGCTCTAATAATGATGATCATCACACTTTTATTTACTTACAACTCAACACTTAGAGCAATGATGACTCTATAGGAAATGCCTCCGGTAGTGTACCGGGATGTGCAATGATCTAGCTTAGCGTATGACGTTGAAACATCTCGCTAGCTATCTTACGATCATGCAATGGAAGTATGAAAGTGACGACACAAGTCCTGATACGGAACGGTGGGAGTTGCATGGCAATATATCTCGGAATGGCTATGAAAATGCCTAGTAGGTAGGTATGGTGGCTGTTTTGAAGAAGGTATATGGTCGGTTTGTGCACCGGCGAAAGTTGCGCGGCACTAGAAAAGCTAGCAATGGTGGAAGGTGAAAGTGCATCTATACCATGGACTCACATTAGTCATTAGAACTCATATACTTATTGCGAAAGTTTTTATTAGTAATCGAAATAAAGTGCTAAACGCATACTCCTAGGGGAAGGGTTGGTAGTTGTTAACCATCGCGCGATCCCGACCAGAACACAAAGGATGACAATCAATAAATCAATTATGCTCTGACTTCCTAACATAGCGGTTCACCATACGTGCATGCTACGGGAATCACTAACTTCAACACAAGTATTTCTAGATTCACAACACCCTACTAACATAACTCTAATATCACCAAATCCATATTTCAAAACTAATTGAGAGGAATCAAACTTCTCTTTCTAATCAATGCACTTGAATATGGAAGTTTTATTATATCCTCTTTGGATGCCTATCATCTTTAGGACTCTTTCATGGCACACGCCAACTACCAAGTTACTCAGAGAGAGCACTCTCAAAAATATATAAGTGAAGATCGAGAGTTCATATTTCTCCAAAATATGACACCACCGTGCTCTAAAAAGATCTAAGTGAAGCACTAGAGCAAAGTTATCTGGCTCAAAAGATATAAGTGAAGCACATGCGAGCTAAATTGCCTAACTCAAAAGATATAAGCGAAGCTCAATGAGTATTCTAGCAAATTCACGATGAGTGCATGTCTCTCTCAAAAAGGTGTGCAGCAAGGATGATTGTGACACAACAAAAATAAAAGACTCCTATAATACACGACGCTCCAAGCAAAGCACATATCATGTGGAGAATAAAAATATAGCTCCAAGTAATGTTACCGATGGATTGAAGACGAAAGAGGGGATGCCTTCTCGGGGCATCCCCAAGCTTAGGTTTTTTGGTGTCCTTGAATTTGGCTTGGGATGCCTTGGGCATCCCCAAGCTTGACCTCTTTCCACTCTTTATCCCATTGTCCATGAGAACATCACCCAAAACTTGAAAACTTCACAACACAAAACTAAAACAGAAACTCGTGATAACATTAGCATAACAAAACAAACCACCACCTCTTTAGGTACTGTAGTAATCTTGATTTCTATTTATATTGGTGTTGTATTACTGTATTCTCACTTTTCCATAGCTAGTACCCCCCCCCCCCGATACTATCGATAGTTTCATCAAAATAAGCAAACAACACAACAAAAACAGAATCTGTCAAAAACTAACCAGTCTGTAGCAATTTGTATACTTCGTATACTTCTGGTATCCAAAAAATTCTGAAACATTATGAATATTAGGGCAATTCGCATAAAAATCAATAGCAAAAATAAGCAACTCAAAAGCTCTTTCTGGATAGGAATGAAAAATAATTTCGTGAGCGCAAAGTTTCTGTCTTTTTTAGCACGATCAAAAAACCATCACCAAAACTGATCATAAAGGTTCTACTTGGCCCAAACACAAAAAGAAACATAAAAAACACAATCATAACAGAATTATGATTGTGTGGACACAACAAAACAGAAAGGAAAAAAGCAAAGGTCAATTCATTGGGTAGCCTCCCAACAAGCGGTATTGTTTAACGCCCTTAGCTAGCCATTGATAATTCAATGATGCTCACACAAAAGACAAGAACTGAAGCACAAAGAGAGCATCATAAAGCATGTGAAAATCACATCTAAGTCTAACATACTTCCTATGCATAGGCATTTTATAGGAAAACAGATTGTCAAGACAACCAATAATTACCATATGCAAGGAAGAAGAAAGAGACAATAGCAATCTCAACATAACGAGAGGTAATTTAGTGACATGAAAGTTTCTACCACAATATTTTCCTCTCTCATAACAATTGCATGTGGGATCATAATCAAATTCAACAATATAGCTATCACATAGGATATTCTTTTCATGATCCACATGCATGCAAAGTTGACGCTCTTCAAAAATAGTAGGATTATCATCAACTAAAGTCACGACTTCTCCAAACCCACTTTCAATATTATTGCAAATATCATATTCATCATGAGGCTTAAACACATTTTCAAGATCATAAGAAAAATGATCGCCCCAACCATGATCATTGTAACAAGTAGTGGACATAGCAAAACTAGCATCCCCAAGCTTAGGGTTTTGAATATTTTTAGCATGATTGACATTAATAGAATTCATAGTGAATCCATTGCAATCATGCTTTTCATTCAAGGATCCCTTGTGAATCACTTCATAAATTTCTTCATCACAATTTTCAGATTCACGCATCTCAAGCAAAACTGCATAAAGATAGTCAAGTGCACTCAACTCACAAGCAATTGGTTCAACGTAATTGGATTTCTTAAAGAGATTAGCAAGTGGGTGAGGATCCATATCAATAGATTTTCAGCAAGCGAAGATGCAAGCATATTGAAGGCACATAGCACACAAGCAAAGGAAAGGCAAACGAAAAAGGCAAATATTTTTGTAATTTTTTTCAAAAGTGGGGGAGAGGAAAACAAGATGCAAAAGGTAAAAAAATCAAATGAAAGATGAGTTTGTGATAGTTACTTGGATAAGTTTCACTCTGAATAGTCCCCGGTGCCAAATATTGACACTTTGAAGGGAGACTATTCTTTACTTGATACTCCCCGGCAACGGCGCCAGAAATTGGCACGTTGACTGAAAACTATTCTTGACTTGATCCTCCTCCCCGGCAACGGCGCCAGAAATTCTTCTTGCTACCTCTTGAGCTTGCGTTGGATTTTCCCTAGAAGAGGAAAGGGTGATGCAGCACGGTAGCAGTAAGTATTTCCCTTAGTTTGAGAACCAAGGTATCCATCCAGTAGGAGTACCAAGACAAGTCACCAATGTACCTGCGCAAAAACAAACAAACTTTCACCCAACGCTATAAAGGGGTTGTCAATCCCTTCATGATTAATTGCAAGGTGAGATCTGAAGGTGGAAAGTGCAACAAAGTAAAAGTGTAGAGCTAAAAATAGGATGTGAAGTAGAGTCGGGGGCCATAGTGTTCACTAGACGCTTCTCTCATGATAGCAAGTATTAGAGTGGGTGAACTAATTACTATCAAGCATTTGATAGAACCGCACAAAGTCATGAGGATATCTAAGGCAATGATCATACATATAGGCATCACGTCTGAGACAAGTAAACCGATACTGTCTGCATCTACTACTATTACTCCACACATCAACCGCTATCCAGCATGCATCTAGTGTATTGAGTTCATAAAAAACAGAGTAACGCCTTAAGCAAGATGACATGATGTAGACGGATAAATTCATGCAATAGATATAAACCCCATCTTTTTATCCTTCATGGAAACAACACGATGCGTGCCTCGCTACCCCTTCTGTCACTGGGTGAGGACACTGCACGGTATGAACCCAAAACCAAGCACTTCTCCCATTGCAAGAATTATAGATCAAGTTGGCCAAACGAAACCCACAACTCGAAGAGAATTACAAGGATACGAAATCATGCATATAAAAGATCGGAGGAGACTCAAATAATATTCATAGATAATCTGATCATAAATCCACAATTCATCGAATCTCGACAAACACACCGCAAAATAAGATTACATCGGATAGATCTCCATGAAGATCATGGAGAACTTTGTATTGAAGATCCAAGAGAGAAAAGAAGCCATCTAGCCACTAGCTATGGACCCCGAAGGTCTGTGGTGAACTACTCACTTATTATCGGAGAGGCAATTGTGTTGATGAAGAAGCCCTCCGTGTCCTAATCCCCCTTCAGCAGGGCACCAGAACGTGCCCAGATGGGATCATGCGGAGACAGAAGCTTGCGACGGCGGAAAAGTATTTTCGTGGCTCTCTCTAGCACTTTGGGATTTTTCGGGGATTTATAGGCGGAAGAAGTAGGTAAAAGGAGCCACGGGGGGGGCCACAATCCTGGTAGGCGCCCCCCTGGGCCGCGGCTAGGGGTCTTGTGGCCTCCCCCGGAGTCCTTTTCCTTGGTTCTCAAGTTCCTTGCGTATCTTCTGTTACGGAAAAAATCTTTCTGAAGGTTTTATTCCATTAGGACTCCGGTTAATATTCTTCTCTAAAAAGGGTCAAAAACACGGAAAAAACAGGAACTGGCACTTGGCACTGATTTAATAGGTTAGTCCCAAAAAAGATATAAAATAGCATGGTTATGCAAACAAAACATCCAAAGTTGACAAGATAATAGCATGGAACCATCAAAAATTATAGATACGTTGGAGACGTATCAGCGACCACGTTACCCCTTTATGGGACGGGGCTTTGTTGATTACTCTGGTTGGTGCCAGCAAAGAGCCACATTACTAGTGGCGGGAGTGATATGTCGTCACTCCCGTGACGGGGCCGTGCCAGGTAGGGCGACTATGCCGTTTTTACGTGTTCTGGGCACACCGTTGGTCCCCGCATGGATGATACTGTCCAGAGTCGGTGCTCGTAAGACGTACATCATGTGGGCTGGGTACCAATCGAGTGGATCTCTTTGTCTAGTATCGTCAGGGGAAAGGCATTGATCGGGTACTTACTTCGGGTTTGCTATATACCACGAGTCGTGGATGACACGAAAGTTTCCCGGATCTCGTGGATACAACGTACAATCTCTGCAGAGTGTAAAACTATTCGAATAGCCGTGTCCATGGTCAAGGACAGTTGGGTGGTGCTTCTTAAACTACGTCCAGTCATTTCTGCATAAACCATGTGTAAGTGTGTGTGTGTATGTTCAAGGTGTTATATGAAAGACTTGATATGACCATGTTTGGTGACTTGGCATATCGGGCGAACCCACAAAGTGTTCAGCCCACAGCAGATATGTTGATATTTGTAACATGTTCTTCTAAATACCATCAAGCTTATGATGCATATACATATTCGTCTATGATCATGTTTATTTACAGTTAAGTTGCTATCCACCAATACTGCATATTACTTGTTCCCTTACCAACTGCATTATATGTATCATGGGTTGTTTGTGAGTACATTTAAAGTACTCATTGGCTTGCCACTGGTTATTTTATTAACCGGGTATGAGAGAGCAGGATATGCTGAAGAGTAACTCTATGACGTTCTTGCGATCTAGGATGCTTCCCAGTCAGAATGCCTGTAGGTTAAGGCTGATGGCATGGGTTCACGCTTTCAATCAATATTTCCGCTATTGGTCAAGTTTGTTGTGTTGGCCCTCAAGGCCTTATATATGTAAGACTTGACCACAACTGTCATTTATTGTATCAAATGGTATGTATGGATGTAAGACTCTTGTTATTCTGTTTCTGTGTGTTCGGTGAGCATTGATCTCTGGGATCATTGAGCATGTTCATTCGGCAATCTCGACTCGTAAGTCGGGGTCCCCACAGAGCTGGTATGAGAGCCATTCTGACAGTAGGAAGCCCTTAGTTAGCACGGACGTTAGTTAGGGCAAAACTGCTTTCCAGACACTTCAAAAGTATTTACAAAATTGTATCTTTCTCACCTCTCCTAAATTTTCAAAGGAAGCAAGGTTTTTGCTTTCGAACTTCCAGTCTTATTTACTTGACACTCCTCGTCTGCTTCTTCATAACCTGCAAATGGTCACCAACATCCTTATGCCCTCTGACCGTGGGATTACTTTAAATCCTCGTGGGAAACTTGAAAGGGAGCAACATTTCCAAACAATCGCCCACGTGCATGGAAGAGAAGGAAGGCAACGGTACGACCATACAACACCAATAGAAGTACCTCCATAACGAACAAGAACATCGACACCCAGAAGATGGCAATACCCTCGACACTGTTCCGGGGTAATGCCACCTTCACCTACGATGAGTAGGACGTATTATATGCAAGACCATGATCTGCATCGTTAATAGAGAAACCCTGTCAACATTAAGGTTGTGTCGACCACCACTGGTGGATGAGAACCTCGCCATTTGGTCCGCCTCACCTTAGTGAGCAGGAAAACGGTTCTCTTCATCCCCCGCTCTAGGTGTCGATATTGTGATCAACGTGACTGACAGGTTAGAGCAGGAAAACGGTTCTCTTCATCCTGCCTTACTAACGTCATTGCATATAGGTCGTCCGCATAGAACTCTCAACGCTTTGGAAGGCAAGAAGACAATGGCAAGATTATAAAGACAACAAAAGACCATGTCAACGACAGCCATGAGGAACCACCTTCATTGGTGACTCACCACCCGATAAGTCATCAAGAATTATTCCAACTCAACCCGAGTCATTTCGGCAAGCAACAACATGAGACGTGGCAACACCATGAGAAGGTACAGAAGACTTAGCGGACCCCTCTTCGGGACACAAAGCGAGCACGAATGTTGAGTCCGAGAACCCTAGGGTAGGATGAGTCGTAAATCCCCTATGGAAAGTCGAGTCCGTGAAATGGTTCGAATGGAACCATGTTGTGTGTTGCTTGTTTTTGTTTGTTTGTGCTTTGAAATAAGTCGCACTTTTGCTCTAGGCAACAAGCATGTGGTTATATCACCAGCCTCATCTTGATGTTTGAGTTGACTTTTCCAACACTTGTTTGATTGCACCTGCACTGTAGCACCCCAGGGGCACTCCCCTCTGTGCTACTACTCTCTCTCTCTCACCCCTCTCGACAACTGAAGGCAAGCAAGAAAAGACGCACCAGGGATCCACTTCGACGGACAATCGACATTGAGGACACTGACTATACTATGCTTAACCACACGCAACCCGTAGGAGTTATGTTTTTCCCTCAAGGTTAGAAACCCTCTCTAGACCATACTAACCTCCACAAGCCTTTCTGGCTCAAATTTCTGGTCATGTGTCTAATACACGGACTTGCGAGAACACCCGTCGATCCCCGATAAACCCCGCTAGCACCGGGTTCTTGATGGAATGAGTGATCATAGTGAACAAGTATCCTTCAATCTTAAGCTAGCACCATAACCCTGATGCCATAAGAAGGACCGTTCTCGGCTATACGAGTATTAGACTAAGGTTGTTGTGATGATGATAGTTGTCTTGAGAATATAGCTAGACTATGTTGGTGGATCGTAAGACCCTTAAAAAGGTAGGTGAATTTGGTGGAACAAGTTGATATAGTAGCTTAAACCACATGTTCTGGAGTAAGTTTGGACTTAGTGGGACGATTATGATCGTGAAAAATAATTCCTGGTGGTATAATTGACATTAACAAGTAGTTGACGTGGTTTGATGCTTTTACCATAATGACGTGGAGTATCCAGTAGGAGTTCTTATTGGACTTGAGTCTTGGGTTTAAATAGGTAGTCTCAATAGGGTATCGATGATGACAGAGACCACATGGCTCGGAGTAAATTGGATTTAACCCGGTGATCTCGATCATGATACCATGTTTCTCGGTAGATAACGAGCAGAAGTAGTTGGAGTTGTAGGAATAACTTGCGAATCAGTGTAAACATGGCCTTGGAGATTAGTTGGCCATGATATTGGAAGTTGGTGGATATACTAAGACGCAATCCTTGCGGTAATATGGGAATTATGAGGACTCTAAGTGATCCTGTAGAACCCCCATCGATATTGGATTTGTAGGAGTGATGGGTCTAGTGATGATCGACCGGATTGATGGACCACTTGATCGGATTCATAGAATGGAAACAAGATCTTGGATTGGTATACTATGTGTTCCCTTAATATAGAAATGGAGTACCCCTTGGATGATCTAACTGAGCACATGGATTCGTGGTGTCATAATTCAAGCTTAGAAGCTTGTATGCTCTCCCGAGGATCTTTACATAGAGATGCATGAGTAACGTAGTTACAGTAAACCTATGAGATTTAGGCTAGGGTCTTCCCTCAGACCTCGGAGTTGACTAGCATGAGTGGTATGGAGTTGACTTATGTGAGAAGGTATCTTAGATGAAATAGGGTGATATTGTCTAGAGTGAGAGGACTGACTATTGTCATCTAAGGATTGTGCTTAGAGATAAGATGATAACTGTTTGCTCACATCCTAAGTTCCCTGAGACCCTAAAGCTTCACCAAGCCATAAGGTGGTCGGATTACGACCATAGAAAATGACACTAAGTCGTTGGAATATGGCCAGTACTCCACCCGACCACCACCCATCTTGTCTATGATGAACATGGGCATGAGGTATCAGATCATGTTCGACGCAAACCTCTCGGCTAGTGAACAACCATAGGAAGTCCCCGCTCTCCTCACCTGTCTCATGAGCACTATGGTGATGTCATGCTTGGGGAAAATATGTAGTTATCCTCACGGATGGCATACTTATTCGCCCAATAAGAGGATGAACACCTTAGTCCTGTTTGGGCGAGCCCCAAGGATGCCGATCGCCATGCCCCGCGAGAGTAAGGTGTTATCTCGAGAAGGTGGGCTTACTGAAGCAACCTCAAGACAGCGAAAGTCTATCCTACCAAAGACAAGACGTAGAACCGTCATGGTTGGGAAACCACGGTAATGAAGAAGAAGCAATAGAAGTCGATCACCGATCCTTCGCTGACTATATCAACAATGTAAAGAAGCATCGATGATTCAAGCCAAGGAAGCCTTTGGTCAGCGAGAGAAATCAGACGGCCTCTTCTTGGTCCAAATCAATGATGAGAGTACTGATTGGATCATGATGAAAACCTGCTAAAGGTGATTCACCCGCTTGCCGAGCCGCAAACCTAGGGAGTGGATGGATGGTCTATACTCTTGGGTAGCCAGCTCATCCAGAATCCCTCGCGAACTCTCCGAGATGGTATTACATGTCCTGGACTCTGAGTGTAATGCCCCAAGAGTGCATCTTTCCCTTTTTGGAACCTTCCCTATGTGGTTCCACCTTCTCATTGACATGAGAGAGTTCTATGCATATGATTTCATGTGTCACCTTGTTTAATTCTTCCTTGCATGCATGCATTCCATATCATTCCATGTGTTATGTGTGATGCCATGTGATACATTGTGATCTCATGTGATGGTGTGATGTCATGTGGTGTCATGTGTTGATGCTATGTATGAAGTTGTGTGCTTGTAGTAGGTAGCTATGTGCTTTCAACTAGGTTTAAAAACCTTCCCTCTCCCTTTTATACCAAGGCCAAGTTTCACTTGAGGCTACCCTGTTTTTAAAATGCCCATGCTTTAGGATATTTTTGTGGTGAATTTGAGTTGAGATATTGCTGCTTTGAATAGGTGTGCAAATGGTGCAAATATTCACAATACAGATCTAACAATTCATGTTTTGTAAATATTTAGTGGCTCCTAAAATCCTTTTTCTATTTTTATTAAATAGGGCATAATTTCTTGTGCTCAGGGGTACCTTTGTTTTATTTTTAGCTTTATATATTTAGCTTGTTCTTTTATTTCTTTCTCTGAGTTATTTTAAACAGAAAGCAGCCCAGGGTTTTATTTCCTACCTATGATGCGCCACTGGTGGGCTCTCTCCCTCATGGCGGCCCATCTCTTCACTCCCCCGCGCGGTAGCCCAGCTTGCGCGACCCTCCTCCTACCTGAGGCCCTTCCACCCCCGCGCCTGCTTTCCGTCCTGCTCCAGAGACAGAGAGAGCAAGCTGTCGTGAGGGCACAGACGTCGAGGCCCCCATAAAACCTGGGCGTTCGTGCCCCCCCTCTTCCTAGGGTTCCTCCTCTCCCATCCGTCGCCGCCACTCCTTCCTCCATCCCCATCCATCTCTCTTTCCCCCCTCAGGTGAGTCTCTCTAGTGTCTACCAGAGAGAGAGAAGGTCGCCGGCATTGTCTACCCCGCTCCCGTCGTCTTCCGGCGCCGCCGTCATGTCCAGGGGCACGGGAGAGGTGCCCGTGCCCCATTCCCGTCCTCGATGAGGCCGGGGAGCGTCCTCACCGATGGCTAGCACCTCGTCAACGACTCGGACCCGGAGTTCTTCGTCCTCTACTACGGTCTGCAGCAGGATCTTCGTCAGCTTCTCTTATTCCCCTACAGATCGACTCCAGGGCGCCCCTTCTTCCCGATCGGCACCTCTCCTTCCTTCCCTAGGTGAGAGCAAGTCTCTCCTCCCTCCTTCCCGTTGGTAGAAGCGCATAGGAGATCAGGCCGCCGATCCTTGCAGGCTTCTGTTCACAGAGGACGACGTCAGGACCGTTAGTGTTTTGTGCATGTGTTGTGGCTTGTTCGATAGATGCAGAGCAGGGACTTCCACCCCCTCGTAGTGGAAGCACCATAGCGTAGTGGTTCTTCCCGAGGCGTAGCAGCACTTGCAGAGCAGCCACGGCGGCCTCCCTGTTGTCGCCAGCGTCTCTGCGTGCAGAAAACAGAGCATCTGCTTGCCTGGTAGTATACCTTGGTTTAGTCCCTTTCTATGTCGATTACCGTCCATTGAACAAGAAGACAATCAGGAACAAATATCCACTTCCGAACATAACTGAGTTGTTTGAATAGTTGAAAGGTGCTAAGATCTTCTCCAGGCTCCATCTCAGAATGGGCTATCATCAAATTTGCATTCGCGAAGAAGATATTCCGAAGACTGCTTTCAGGACTAGTTTTGGCTCGTATGAGCATACAGTCATGTCTTTTGGTCTGGCAAATGCTCCTCCGACATTTTGTCGATTGATGAACTACATATTCTCTCCGTTCAAGAATGACTTTGTCTTGCTCTATCTTGACGACATTCTGGTCTTTTCTAAAACTAAGGAAGAACATGAAGAACATCTTAGATTGGTGCTTGATAAGCTGAGGGAGTACAAATTGTATGCCAAGTTTTCCAAGTGTGAGTTCTGGTTGAAAGAAGTCGTCTATCTTGGTCACATTATCTATGCCGAGGGCATTAAAGTTGATCCATCCAAGGTGCATGCCATTGTTGAATGGGAGCCTCCGCAGAATGTGAAGCAGCTTCGAAGCTTTCTCGGGCTTGCAAGCTATTGCAGAAGGTTCGTTGAGAACTTCTCCAAGATTGCTAAGCCGCTCTCAAGTCTTCTTCACAAGGGTGTGAAGTATGCTTGGTCTCCAGAGTGTCAGTTGGCCTTCGACACACTCAAAGAGAAGCTCACCTCCACTCCAGTCTTGGTTCCTCTAGATGATTCCAAGCCTTACCAGGTGTTCTGCGACGCTTCTCTCCAAGGTCTTGGTGCAGTTCTGATGCAAGAGCAGAAAGTGGTTGCTTATACCTCCAGGCAGTTGAAGCCAGCGGAGAAGAACTATCATGTGCATGATCTTGAGCTAGCAGCTGTGGTACACTCTCTGATGACTTGGAGACACCTCTTGTTGGAACGAAAGGTTGAAGTGTTCACCAATCACAAGAGTTTCAAGTACATCTTCACTCAGCCTAACCTGAATCTTCGGCAAACACGTTGGATGGAAATGCTCCAAGGTTTTAATCCGAGTGTTGAGTACACGCCAAGCAAAGCTAATGTCGTGGCATATGCCTTGAGCAGGAAGGAGTACTGCAACAGTCTCCTTCTGCAACCTCTCCAGCCTGGCCTTTGTGAGTCTTTCAGGAAGCTAAACCTTCAGTTAGTACCTTAGGGATTTCTTGCAAACCTTCAGATCTCTCCTACCTTGGAAGATCAGGTCCGAGCAGCACAGCTTCTTGATGCAATGGTGAAGAAAGTCAAGATTGGTGTGGCAATGAGTCTTCCCAAGTATAAGTGCTTCAGTGTTGATGCCAAAGACACGCTGTTCTTTCAGGAACGTCTTGTCGTTCCGAACGGTGATCTCAGAAAGGTAATCATGGAAGAAGCTCATAACTCTCTGCTCTCTATTCATCCTGGAAGCTCCAAGCTGTACCAGGACTTGAAACATACCTTCTGGTGGACTCGCATGAAGCGTGAGATTGCTCAGTTTGTATATGAATGTGATGTATGTCGAAGGGTGAAAGCAGAGCATCAACGTCCAGCAGGTCTTTTGCATCCATTGCCCATTCCCGAGTGGAAGTTCTATCATATTGAGATGGATTTCGTCATCGGGTTTCCGAAGTCCAAGAAGGTAATGATGCCATCTTCATCGTGATCGACAAGTTGAGTAAAGTGGCTCATTTTCTTCCAGTCAAGGAATCCATTTCCGCAGCTTGGCTTGCAGAGTTGTACACCTCCAGGATTGTGTCTTTGCACGGCGTGCCTATGATGATTTCTTCGGATCGCGGAAGTATCTTCACTTCCAAGTTCTGGGACTCTTTTCAATCTGCAATGGGCATGAAGATCCACTTCAGCACAACTTTTCATCCTCAGACTAGTGGTCAAGTGGAGCGAGTCAATCAAGTTCTGGAGGATATGCCGAGAGCCTGTGTTATCTCTTTTGGTATGAAGTGGGAGGATTGTCTGCCTTTTGCGGAGTTCTCGTATAACAACAGTTATCAAGCTAGTTCTGGCAAGGCTCCGTTTGAAATTCTCTATGGCAAGAAGTGTCGTACCCCACTCAACTGGTCCGAGACCGGCGAGCATCAGATCCTTGGGAATGACCTGATAGAAGAAGCTGAGGAGATGTGTCGGGTCATTTGTGACAACCTCAGAGCAGCTCAGTCTCGTTAGAAGAGCTATTATGATAGCAAGCATCGTGACATGTCTTATGAGCTTGATGACTTCGTCTATGTCAAGGTGTCGCGTATGAAGGGTATGCAATGCTTTGGCATCAAAGGCAAGCTTGCACCTCGTTTCGTAGGCCCGTTCAGAGTTGTAGGCAAGAGAGGCGACCTTGCGTACCAGCTTGAGCTCCCGTCAAACTTTGCAAATGTGCATGATGTGTTCCATGTTTCTCAGCTCCGGAGGTTCTTCAAGACCCCCGAGCGCACTGTTCATCTTCAAGATATCGACCTTCAGCCTCACCTATCTTATTGTGAGCATCTAGTTGCGGTTCTGAAGGCAACCGAGGGAAAGACCCGCCACAAGGCTGTCAAATTTCTCAAAGTGCAATGGTCACACCATTCCGATAAAGAGGCTACTTGGGAACGCGAGGATCACCTCCGTTCTGAATTTCCAGAGTTCTTTCACGCGTAGATCTCGGGGCGAGATATTTTTGTAGTGTGGGAGAGTTTGTAATGCCCCAAGAGTGTATCTTTCCCTTTTTGGAACCTTCCCTATGTGGGTCCACCTTGTCATTGACATGAGAGAGTTCTATGCATATGATTTCATGGGTCACCTTGTTTAATTCTTCCTTGCATGCATGCATTCCATATCATTCCATGTGTTATGTGTGATGCCTTGTGATACCTTGTGATTTCATGCGATGGTGTGATGTCATGTGTTGTCATGTCTTGATGCTATGTATGAAGTACTATGCTTGTAGTAGGTAGCTATGTGGTTTCAACTAGGTATAAGAACCTTCCCTCTCCCTTTTATACCAAGGCCAAGTTTCACTTGAGCCTACCCTGTTTTTAAAATGCCCATACTTTAGGATATTTTTGTGGTGAATTTGAGTTGTGATATTGCTGTTTTGAATAGGTGTGCAAATGGTGCAAATATTCACAAAACAGATCCAACAATTCCTGTTTTGTAAATAATTTCTTGTGCTCAGGGGTACCTTTGTTTTATTTTTAGCTTTATATATTTAGCTTGTGCTTTTATTTCTTTCTCTGAGTTATTTTAAACACAAAGCAGCCCATGGTTTTATTTCCCATGTATGTCGTGCCACTGGTGGGCTCTCTCCCTCCTGGTGGCCCATCTCTCCACTCCCTCACGCGGTAGCCCAGCTTGCGCGACCCTCCTCCTACCTGACGTCGTTCCACCCCCGCGCCTGCTTTCTGTCCTGCTCCAAAGACAGAGAGAGCGATCTGCTGTGAGGGCACAAATGTCGAGGCCCCCATAAAATGTGGTCGTCCGTGCTATAAGTTTCCCACCTAGGGTTCCTCCTCTCCCATACGCCGCCGCCACTCCTTCCTCCATCCCCATCCATATCTCTTTCCCCCCTGAGGTGAGTCTCTCTAGTGTCTAGCAGAGAGAGAGAGAAGGTCGCCGGCGTCGTCTACCCCGCTCCCGTCGTCGTCCGGCACCGCCGTCATGTCCAGGGGCACGGGAGAGGTGCTCGCGCCCCATTCCCGTCCTCGGTGAGGCTGGGGAGCGTCGTCACCGACGGCTAGCACCTCGTCAACGGATCGGACCCGGAGTTCTTCGTCCTCTACTACGGTCTGCAGCAGGATCTTCGTCAGCTTCTCTTCTTCCCCTACAGATCGACTCCAGGGAGCCCCTTCTTCCCGATCGGCGCCTCTCCTTCCTTCCGTAGGTGAGAGCAAGCCTCTCCTCCCTCCTTCCCGTCGGTAGAAGCGCATAGGAAATCAGGTCGCCGATCCTTCCAGGCTTCTGTTCACAGAGGAGGTCGTCAGGACCGTGAGTGTTTTTTGCATGTGTTGTCGCTTGTTCGATAGATGCAGAGCAGGGGCTTCCTCCCCCTCGTAGTGGCAGCGCCATAGCGTAGTGGTTCTTCCCGAGGCGTAGCAGCACTTGCAGAGCAGCCACGGCGGCCTCCCTGTTGTCGCCGGCGTCTCTGCATGCAGCAAACAGAGCATCTGCTTGCGTGGTAGTATAACTTGGTTTAGTCCCTTTCTCTGTCGAGATCCCCATCATAGCGTAGTGGCGCAGGTGTTGTGTGTATTGTGTGCAGGTGTTCGGTTCGAGCCCCAGAGAGAGCACCCCCCCCCCTTTGCATTTTATTTTCGGCACAGTAGATTAGCACCAGCAGAGGAGTTATCCTGCAATCTTCTGTGTATCTGTCGAGCACAAGGCCTTAGCCCAGTGGTAGTGTTGCAGTGCAGGGACCAGGGGGTACAGGGTTCGATCCCTCTTCCCCTTACTTTAATTATTTTGCTGTGCATTTATTTTTCTTGTGCTGTTTTCAACTTTGGCTGGTATAGTTGTTGTTGTGGTGTGTCTCAAACCATGAGACGAATTTCCTCCCCTCAAAACCGCATTGTATGCATAATAATTTTGCTAGATGTTAGTGGTTGCTCATGTGTAGGAGATGTGCTTTGGGCATATGTGTTCTAGGTGCTAAGTGTGCTTGTGAGCTAGCTTGAGGGTGTGCCCTAGTAATTTCTTCAAGTATGTGCACATGAGGTTGTGATGTTGTGGTGTTGTTGTTCTTGTGCCTTTGATGCACAAGTGAGTGAGTGTGTAGATATGTTCTTAGTAGATGTGCATGTGTAGGTGGATTTGCATGTATGCATGTGTAGGTTCATGTGGGTGTGTGTGCTCATGTGTGCATGTCTCACACATGTCATGGGAAGATATGCCTTGTTGAGCACATGTGCAATATTACATGTGTAGGGTAGTGATGCTCATGTGAGTGCCTTGTAGTAGTGAATTATATCTACCATGTGTAGCTTTGGTTTTGCTTGTGCTTGTGGTATTTGTGTGGGAATGGTGAAGTGCAATGGCACACATACATGAGGTATAAACCCTCATGCCACCATTGGCCTTGTGAGTGTGTGCACTAGCTTGTGTAGATGTAGTTCTAGTGAATAGCACATGTGATGATGCACTATTCACTATATGTGATTCTATGCAGATTTTCTTTCCTAGTTTGTGCCCATTTGTTCTATACAAGTGCATAGGTATTATATATGTTTTTGGGGTAGAATCATCCCAGGAATCCATTGGTGAAGTCAGTTTTGCCATTGGAACACTTTCTGGACATGACTTATTTCAGTTTTGTTCTATGTTTGTGGCTTGGTTCCATGAGATGTGGTGTGCACAGGAGTTTGATTCTTGGATGTGGCAGTAGAGGGTGACCCCCTCTATCCCATGTTGGTTTTGTTTCATGCTTAGGAATTCATATGTGCAAGTGGTGCTTAGTCAAAGTAGGCATGTGGCTGAAATTCCAGATTAGTGAAAATCTGTGTGAGAATCTGTTTATATTTTCTTCTCCTGTTGATGAGCTTGTGCAGGTCCATGTGTTGTGATTAAGCCTTAGCTTTCAACTGGAAAGTTGAAGCTTATGTGTTTGTCTAGGTCCACGCAAATTTTCATTCCATTTGGAGTCCTGTAGATATTGTTTTGGGTGCTGTCAAAATGCTTCAGAGCATAAACAGCTAGTGAGAATCTCGAATTTTCACTAAGTCCCTGAAATCTGATATTTTTGGCCAAGTTAGCACATGTGTAACTTTCTGTGTGTAACTCCTTTCTGTGATATTTTTGCTTGTGCTTGTAGTACTCTTGGATAGCTACTACCACATATCCTATTTGGCATGTTTAGGTTGTTGTAGCTGCTTTGCATGTAGCTCTCAAAAGGCTAAGATGCTGTTTATGGCAGATTGTGGAGTTTTGGTATTTTGATGATTGGGAGTGCATAGTTGATGGTGTGGAAATACCAGAGTTATGCCATTGGAGTGTGTTGTGATGTATTTGACACGTAGCACTTCATTTCTTGTTTTGTTGTTTCCCGTTGATCCATAGCTCCGTTTGTAATGTTCTTTATATGCTTTTGCATCGTTTTCACATGACGCATCTGATCATGTCATTATCATGCATGTCAAGATATCTTAGGGTGCAGTTTTGTCCAGGAACATGCATTTACTTCTCATGCTTGTGCTAGTGATAGAAATAGAGATGCATGTTCATTTTCATCTCATGCATCATGTGCTTGTTGTATCTTGAGGTGTTGTTGTTCATTGGATGTTATTTTCATGTTGGGTAGCACCGGGTTCGGAGAACGTGTACGTGGATTAGGGAGAGTACATGCAGGACGAACAAGAGCAGTTCCAAGCTGAGGATATCATAGGCAAGATGATATGACCTTGATTCCATCTCTAGTCTTGTTATGCTAGATTATGTTTCCTTTTTCATATGCTCGCTGCCTACCACTGAAATAATTGCCTCCTGAATTGCCATGAAACCCAAACACTTATCCCTTCCTAGCAAATCTTGAATGGCTAGGTAGGCTTTTCTCAGCTACTAATGTTAGCGTTGCTAGATGCAGGTGCTTTGTCTCATGTGATAACATGAGCTTGATATCATTATGCTAAATCTGTTATTTCATTAATGCACCTATATACTTGGTAAATAACGGAAGGCCTAGCCTTTTGCCGGGTGTTTTGTTCCGTTATTGCCGCCATAGTTACTGGCTACCGGTGTTTGATTCCATAATGATCGCTCCTAACACGTTCGGGGTTGTTATGGGGACCCCCTCGATAAATCGCGTAGTGTTAAGACTTGTCCGGCAGGACCCAACCTTGGTGTTAATTTGCTAATCACTTAATAATAATCTGCATACGGAATGACCTCCCCGAGGAATTTAATCAACAACCCGGGCCAGTGCTCCACATGAGTGTTGGTCCAAACTAGAGCACTGTGCGGGGCCAACTCAAGGCAATTTGAGAGATTTCTATCAGGCCACTGTACGCGTCGCTCATCCGTTGTGTCCTGAGACTGAGATACGCGGCTCTTATCGTGGTCGTCGACACAACGGGAACTCCTGCTAGTCTTTTCTTACCTTAGCGATATATCTTGCGTATAGGAATCCCGGTGAAGCTTTGGTTCTCCCCAGAGTTGAGGTTTTCCTCTAAGGAATCCGACGAGATCACGAGATTCGTGATAGAGGATTACTTTGCGGACCGTGTACGTTTGTAATGGACTAGTTGGAGCTCCCCTACAGGGTTTAATCTTTCGGAAAGCCGTGCCCGCAGTTATGTGGCAACTTGGAATATTTGTTAACATCCAGTAATAGACAACTTAACATAAGTTAATAAAATTGCCAACTGTGTGCGTAACCGTGACTGTCCCCTCCGAAGACCTCTCTTCGATCGGGAACACGGTGGGGTTATGATTGACATAATTAGGTGTTCAGGATCACTTAGTGATCAGTTGATCTTTGATCGCTAGTTTAGACCACCATGAATGAATGTTCCACGTAAGTTAGACACCATATAAATCTTAGGATGATGCAACCTAAATACTCCACCTTACCAACCAAATAACTTGACTAGTTCTGGCACCGAGGTCATAGATTGCTGAGTCCCCGTGGCTCACAGATTCCTTCACAACACCAACAGGTTCAGGTACCCCCGAGATAGGTGATCCCGACGGCACGTAGCTGGCATGGCATTACGATGAGGAGAACGACCGCCTATACGTGAACTATCCAGAAGACTGAGGCATCGTCGTGATGATGGGCAAGCATGCAGGGTAGCATAGTCATTTCTCATATTTTGTAGTCCGTAGCGGAACTACCTTGTTTAGATGCGTGATGTAACTCTGATATATTTATGAGATGACAGTTGAATCCCTTATTGTCTTTCCTCTATTATTATGTATGTGCTATGTTACCATGTTTGCGAAACGCTTAGATGTGCTTCTTTCCAATTCGGGGCCTCGTTCCCCAAATCAGAAAGGACCGCATCTTAGTCGTTACAAGTTGGTATCAGAGCCTTACGACCATAGGAGCCTTTGTGTGATCGTACTTGGCCGAGTCGAGTCTAGTAAAATGTTTTGAGTCTTAGTTATATCGGAGAGTAGGATTCTTTTTTCTCCTCTTCCATGCTCTGCTGAGGTTCCCGACTTAGGAATTCTTAATTCTACTCCTCTTCTCGCTCAATTTTTTTTGAGGATCACGCGGGTATTTTTGAAATTAATATGATTTCGATGTGACGGAGTTCTGTCTTGGTGCCTCCTGTCTGCCTTGATTTCTTCCGGGGAGTTGAGCTCCAGGGGATTCTTGCGCACATCGCCATCATTTAGATTTCTGAGTATCTAAGAACGAAGGATGTTCGTAATTGCTTCAATACTAGTAGTGGCGAGATAACCCTAATGTCCCCAGTACTGGTGCAGATTGTTCAGGAGTACTGTCATACTTTGTATCATTGTGATCACGAGGGTCTGTTGTAGATGAAGGTCCGAGATTCTGGTTGTGTGTTGACAGATGTTATACAGGTGACGGGTTAGTTTAGGAGTTGTGTGCTATTACTCCTTGTATCCGTGTACCAGATTGCATGACCAGATATTTTGGGAATTCATAGGTGGGATATCAAGTAGTAACTTATAGGACATTCTTCCTACATATGCATGATGTGAGGTTGGGATTCGATGTTTAGTGGGTATGTTTGTTCACGGTCGTCTTACAGCGGTTCTCGTTGTGTCTTAAAGAGTCCTTGTAGCTCGCTGCGACTCGGGGATACTTCGTAAGTTATGTGCACTACCTTGCACAGGATGGCTACTGTAAATTCGAGCCCGTGCGATCTTATCCACAAAGATATCGGATGAAATCTCGATCATATGTTTGTTCCGAGCAGTTCTAGCTCATACTTGTTTGAAGTGGTCTTAATCAGAATTTTGTCGACCGTCACTTTGAGGAAGCATTCTTACTATTTTGTTCGAGTGCAATTGCTATATTCCTGTTCAGATATTCCTGTCGTTTTGATTCAGCTATATCTTCAATTTATTCTGTGGGCTAATGTGTTGTCCGTCTTCAGGATGGCTCCACCAACTCGTCAGAACCCAAGGCGTGAGGATGTGCCGCCACCACCTCCTCCTCCGGAGAATCCTCCTCCGCCGCCGCCTCCTCCTGCAGAGGCCTGGCAAACGGTGATGGCTGCTACAAATGCAAACACTCAGATGCTGCTAAAGTTGTTGCAAGAGAGGGGTAATCAGCAGCAAGGCAATTTCCAGCATGGTGGCAATCAGTTTGCTAATCTGAGTCAGTTCCTGTCGTATCAGCCAAAGACTTTCACTTCCTGTGACCAGCCGTTTGATGCCGAGGATTGAATCCGCGACATGAACAAGCATTCTGAGTGTAGCAATGTTCGTCCTGAGGATTTCGTCAAATTTGCAACATTCCAGCTGAAGGGGCAAGCATCTACCTGGTGGCAACAGTTGAAGGATTCCAGAGGCGCTAGAGTAATCACTTGGGATGAGTTCTGCCGTGACTTCAGATCCCACTACATTCCTTCCAGCTTCGTGGAGGAAATGCGTGAGAAGTTCAGGCGCTTGAAGCAGGGTGGTAACTCCGTGTACAAGTACAACGTTGAGTTCCACGAGCTAGCCCGATACGCTTTGCAGGATATCCCTGATCATAAGAGCAAGATTTATCAGTTCAGAGGTGGTTTGAAAGAAGATTTGCAGTTAGCTCTTGCTTTGCACGATCCTGAGGAGTTCGACAAGTTCTACAACTTAGCTCTCAGGGCAGAGGCAGCCTTGCTCAGGGTGGAGAATTCTAAGAAGCGTTTCAGAGATTCTAGCTCTTCTTCTACTCAAGTGGTTCAGAAGCAACAAAAGTTTTGGGCGTCTCCTCCTCCTCGGCACTCGCACCAGCTCAAGCATTCTGGTGGCCGTGGTTCTTCCCACCCACCCAACCCAGTCTTTCAGCAGAGATTCCAGCATCAGAAGCAAGGGCCTCCTCAGACTCAGTACCGGCAGCCAGCAGAGGTTACTTGTCACAAGTGTCAGCAGAAGGGTCATTATGCCAACAAGTGCACTTCTCAGCTTCGTCTCCCGCCTCCTCCTCCACGCAAACCTCCAAGCAATGCTCTTGTCAAGTTCAACCCCAGATCAGCTCGAGTCAACATGGTGAATGCAGCTGAGCCAGAAAACTCGTCACATGTGATCATGCGTAACCTCCTCGTTAATGATATTCCCGCTAAAGTGTTGTTTGATTTTGGTGCTTCTCATTCGTTCATGTCTAGAATGTTATTTGCCGAGCATGATTTTGATTCTGAGTATTAGAAAAAGGCATTGCGTGTGGTGTCACCCGGTACTCTTATGAGCGCCAACAAAGTGGTTCGTGATGTCTGTGTCAAGATAGGGAGCTATTCGTTTCTGGTATCTCCTATTGTCTTGGGCAATTCCGACATTGACTTGATCCTTGGTATGGACTGGCAGGCCATGAACAAGGCATCGATTGATTGTGAAGCTAAAGAAGTGAAGCTTACCCACTCTTCGGAGGACGTGATTATATTCGCGGCGCGCGATGATACAATCCGTCTGTTCTCTTTGAATGAAAAGGGTGAGATTAATCCTATTTCGCAAGTCCAAGTGGTCTACGAATATGAAGATGTGTTTCCAGAAGAGCTGCCACGCATGGCTCCGCACCGACAAGTTAAATTTGTGATTGAGCTTGAGCCAGGTACTGAGCCGCTGTGCAAACGGATGTACAAATTGGGTCCAGAAGAGTTGAAGGAACTTAAGAGGAAACTCTATGAGCAGGAGCGTTTGGGTCTGATCAGACCGAGCTCGTCTCCGTGGGGCTGTTGAGTTCTGTTTGTCAAGAAGAAGGATGGCACGGATCGACTGTGTGTCGTTTACCGTCCATTGAACAAGAAGACAATCAGGAACAAATATCCACTTCCGAACATAACTGAGTTGTTGGAACAGTTGAAAGGTGCTAAGATCTTCTTCAAGCTCGATCTCAGAATGGGCTATCATCAAATTCGCATTCGCGAAGAAGATATTTCGAAGACTGCTTTCAGGACCAGTGTTGGGTCGTATGAGTATACGGTCATGTCTTTTGGTCTGGCAAATGCTCCTCCGACATTTTGTCGATTGATGAACTACATATTCTCTCCATTCAAGAATGACTTTGTCTTGCTCTATCTCAACGACATTCTGGTCTTTTCTGAAACTGAGGAAGAACATGAAGAATATCTAAGATTGGTGCTTGATAAGCTGAGGGAGTACAAATTGTATGCCAAGTTTTCCAAGTGTGAGTTCTGGTTGAAAGAAGTCGTCTATCTTGGTCACCTTCTCTGCCGAGGTCATTAAAGTTGATACGTCCAAGGTGCAGGCCATTGTTCAATGGGAGCCTCCGCAGAATGTGAAGCAGCTTCGAAGCTTTCTCAGGCTTGCAAGCTATTGCAGAAGGTTCGTTGAGAACTTCTCCAAGATTGCGAAGCCACTCTCAAGTCTCCTTCAGAAGGGTGTGAAGTATGCTTGGTCTCCAGAGTGTCAGTTGGCCTTCGACACACTCAAAGAGAAGCTCACCTCCACTCCAGTCTTGGTTCCCCCGAATGATTCCAAGCCTTACCAGATGTTCTGCGACGCTTCTCTCCAGGGTCTTGGTGTAGTTCTGATGCAAGAGAAGAAAGTGGTTGCTTGTACCTCCAGGGAGTTGAAGCCAGCGGAGAAGAACTATCCTGTGCATGATCTTGAGCTAGCAGCTGTGGTACACGCTCTGATGACTTGGAGACACCTCTTGTTGGAACGAAAGGTTGAAGTGTTCACCGATCACAACAGTCTCAAGTACATCTTCACTCAACCTAACCTGAATCTTCGGCAAACACGTTGGGTGGAAATGCTCCAAGATTTTAATCCGAGTGTTGAGTACACGCCAGGCAAAGCTAATTTCGTGGCAGATGCCTTGAGCAGGAAGGCGTACTGCAACAGTCTCCTTCTGCAACCTCTCCATCCTGGCCTTTGTGAGTCTTTCAGGAAGCTCAACCTTCGGTTAGTACCCTAGGGATTTCTTGCAAACCTTCAGATCTCTCCTACCTTCGAAGATCAGGTCTGAGCAG
Source organism: Hordeum vulgare subsp. vulgare (assembly GCF_904849725.1). Classification (NCBI taxonomy): domain Eukaryota; kingdom Viridiplantae; phylum Streptophyta; class Magnoliopsida; order Poales; family Poaceae; genus Hordeum; species Hordeum vulgare. Next base: position 100,719,650 of record NC_058520.1, read on the forward strand.
CACTGCTTCTTGATGCAATGGTGAAGAATGTCAAGATTTGTGTGGCAAAGAGTCTTCCCAAGTATAAGTGCTTCAGTGTTAATGCCAGAGACACGTTGTTCTTTGAGGATCGTCCTGTCGTTCTGAATGGTGATCTCAGAAAGGTAATCATGGAAGAAGCTCATAACTCTCTGCTCTCTATTCATCCTGGAAGCTCCAAGCTGTACTAGGACTTGAAACAGACCTTCTGGTGGACTCGCATGAAGCGTGAGATTGCTCAGTTCGTAAATGAATGTGATGTATGTCGAAGGGTGAAAGCAGAGCATCAACTTCCAGCAGATCTTTTGCATCCATTGCCCATTCCCGAGTGGAAGTTCTATCATATTGAGATGGATTTCGTCATCGGGTTTCCGAAGTCGAAGAAGGGTAATGATGCCATCTTCGTCGTCATCGACAAGTTGAGTAAAGTGGCTCATTTGCTTCCAGTCAAGGAATCCATTTCCGCAGCTTGGCTTGCAGAGTTGTACACCTCCAGGATTGTGTCTTTGCACGGCGTGACTATGCTGATTTCTTGGGATCGCGGAAGTATCTTCACTTCCAAGTTCTGGGACTCTTTTCAGTCTACAATGGGCACGAAGATCTGCTTCAGCACAACTTTTCATCCTCGGACTAGTGGTCAAGTGGAGCGAGTCGATCAAGTTCTTGAGGATATGCTGAGAGCCTGTGTTATATCTTTTGGTATGAAGTGGGAGGATTGTAGGCCTTTTGCGGAGTTCTCGTATAACAACAGTTATCAAGCTAGTTTTGGCAAGGCTTTGTTTGAAATTCTCTATGGTAGGAAGTGTCGTACCCCGCTCAACTGGTCCGAGACCGGTGAGCGTCAGATCCTTGGGAATGACCTGATAGAAGAAACTGAGGAGATGTGTCGGGTCATTAGTGACAACGTCACAGCAGCTTAGTCTCCTCAGAAGAACTATTATGATAGCAAGCATCATGACATGTCTTATGAGCTTGATGACTTCGTCTATCTCAAGCCGTCGCCTATGAAGGGTATGCAATGCTTTGGCATCAAAGGCAAGCTTGCGCCTCGTTTCATGGGCCCGTTCAGAGTTGTTGGCAAGAGAGGCGACCTTGCGTACAAGCTTGAGCTCCCGTCAAACTTTGCAAATGTGCATGATGTGTTCCATGTTTCTCAGCTCCGGAGGTTCTTCAAGACCGCCGAGCACATTGTTCATCTTCAAGACATCGACCTTTAGCCTGACCTATCTTATCGTGAGCATCTAGTTGCCGTTCTCGAGGCGACCGAGCGCAATACCCGCAACAAGACTGTCAAATTTCTCAAAGTGCAATGGTCACACCATTCCAATAAAGAGGCTACTTGGGAACGCGAGGATCACCTCCGTTCTGATTTTCCGGAGTTCTTTCACGCGTAGATATTGGGACGAGATCTTTTTGTAGTGTGTGAGAGTTTTTAATTCCCCAAGAGTGTATCTTTCCCTTTTTGGAACCTTTCCTATGTGGGTCCACCTTGTCATTGACATGAGAGAGTTCTATGCATATGATTTCATGTGTCACCTTGTTTAATTCTTCCATGCATGCATGCATTCTATATCATTCCATGTGTTATGTGTGATGCCTTGTGATACCTTGTGATCTCATGTGATGGTGTGATGTCATGTGGTGTCATGTGTTGATGCTATGTATGAAGTGGTGTGCTTGTAGTAGGTAGCTATGTGCTTTCAACTAGGTTTAAAAACCTTCACTGTCCCTTTTATACCAAGGACAAGTTTCACTTGAGGCTACCCTGTTTATAAAATGCCCATGCTTTAGGATATTTTTGTGGTGAATTTGAGTTGTGATATTGCTGTTTTGAATAGGTGTGCAAATGGTGCAAATATTCACAAAACAGATCCAACAATTCATGTTTTGTAAATATTTAGTGGCTCCTAAAATCCTTTTTCTATTTTTATTAAATAGGGCATAATTTCTTGTGCTCAGGGGTACCATTGTTTTATTTTTTGCTTTATGTATTTGGCTTGTGCTTTTATTTCTTTCTCTGAGTTATTTTAAACAGAAAGCAGCCCGGGGTTTTATTTCCAATCTATGTTGCACCACTGGTGGGCTCTCTCCCTCTTGGCGGCCCATCTCTCCACTCCCCCGCGCGGTAGCCTAGCTTGCGCGACCCTCCTCCTACCTGACGTCGTTCCACCCCCGCGCCTGCTTTCCGTCCTGCTTCAGGGACAGAGAGAGTGTGCTTCCATGAGGGCACAAACGTCGAGGCCCCCATAAAACATGGGCGTCCGTGCCCACCCTCTTCCTAGGGTTCCTCCTCTCCCATCTGCCGTCTCCACTCCTTCCTCCATCCCCATCCATCTCTTTTTTCCCCCTCAGGTGAGTCTCTGTGGTGTCTAGCAGAGAGAGAGAGAAGGTCGCCGGCGTCGTCTACCCCACTCTCGTCATCGTCCGGCGCCGCTGTCAAGTCCTGGGGCACGGGAGAGGTGCCCGCGCCCCATTCCCGTCCTTGGTGAGGCCCGGGAGCGTCCTCACCAACGGCTAGCACCTCGTCAACGGCTCGGACCCGGAGTTCTTCGTCCTCTACTACGGTCTGCAGCAGGATCTTCGTCAGCTTCTCTTCTTCCCCTATAGATCGACTGCAGGGCGCCCCTTCTTCCCGATCGGCGCCTCTCCTTCCTTCCCTAGGTGAGAGCAAGCCTCTCCTCCCTCCTTCCCGTCGGTAGAAGCGCATAGGACATAAGGACGGTGATCCTTGCAGGCTTCTGTTCGCAGAGGAGGCCGTCAGGACCGTGAGTGTTTTGTGCATGTGTTGTGGCTTGTTCGATAGATGCTGAGAAGGGGCTTCCTCCCCCTCGTAGTGGCAGCGTCGTAGGGTAGTGGTTCTTCCCGAGGCGTAGCAGCAGTTGCAGAGCAGCCACAGCGGCCTCCTTGTTGTTGCTGGCGTCTCTGTGTGCAGCAAACAGAGCATCTCCTTGCCTGGTAGTATACCTTGGTTTAGTCCCTTTCTCTGTCGAGATCCCATCATAGCGTAGTGGCGCAGGTGTTGTGTGTATTGTGTGCAGGTGCTGGGTTCGAGCCCAGAGAGAGCACCCCCCTTTTGCATTTTATTTTTGGCACAGTAGATTAGCAGCAGCAGACGAGTTATCCTTCTATCTTCTCTGTATCTGTCGAGCACAAGGCCTTAGCCGAGTGGTAGTGTTGCAGTGCAGGGACCAGGGGGTACAGGGTTCGATCCCTCTTCCCCCTCCTTCAATTATTTTGTTGTGCATTTATTTTTCTTCTGCTGTTTTCACCTTTGGCTGGTATAGTTGTTGCTGTGGTGTGCCCCACACCATGAGGGTAATTTTCCTCCCCTCAAAACAGCATTGTATGCATAATATTTTTGCTAGATGTGAGTAGTTGCTCATGTGTGGGAGATCTGCTTTGTGCATATGTGTTCTAGTTGCTAAGTGTGCTTGTGAGATAGCTTGAGGGTGTGCCCTTGTAATTTCTTCAAGTATGTGCATATGAGGTTGTGATGTTGTGGTGTTGTTGTGATTGTGCCTTTGATGCACAATTGAGTGAGTGTGTAGATATGTTCTTAGTAGATGTGCATGTGTAGGTGGATTTGCATGTATGCATGTCTAGGTTCATGTGGGTGTCTATGCTCATGTGTGCATGTCTCACACATGTCATGGCAAGATATGCCTTGATGAGCACATGTGCAACATTACATGTGTAGGGTAGTGATGCTTATGTGAGTGCCTTGTAGTAGTGAATTCTATCTAGCATGTGTATGTCTTGTTTTGCTTGTGCTTATGGTATTTGTGTGGGAATGGTGAAGTGCAATGGCACACATGCATGAGGTCTAAAACCTCATGTCACCATTGGCCTTGTGAGAGTGTGCACTAGCTTGTGTAGGTGTAGTTCTAGTGAATAGCACATGTGATGATGCACTATTCACTATATGTGATTCTATGGAGATTTTCTTTCCTAGTTTGTGCCCATTTGTTCTATATAAGTGCATAGGTATTATATATGTTTTTGGGGTAGAATCATCCTAAGAATCCATTGGTGAAGTCAGTTTTTCCATTGGAACACTTTCTGGAGATGACTTGTTTCAGTTTTGTTCTATGTTTGGGGCTTGGTTCCATGAGATGTGGTGTGCACAAGAGTTTGATTCTTGGATGTGGCAGTAGAGGATGACCCCCTCTATCCCATGTTGCTTTGTTTCATGCTTAGGAATTCATATGTGCAAGTGGTGCTTAGTCAAAGTAGGCATGTGGCTGAAATTCCAGATTAGTGAAAATCTGAGATTTTCACTAAGTCTGAGAATCTATTTATATTTTCTTCTCGTGTTGGTGAGCTTGTGCAGGTCCATGTGTTGTGATTAAGCCTTAGCTTTCAACTGGAAAGTTTAAGATTATGTGTTTTTTTAGCTCCCTGCAAATTTTCATTCCATTTGGAGTCCTGTAGATTTTGTTTTGGGTGCTGTCAAAATGCTTCAGAGCATAAACAGCTAGTGAGAATCTGGAATTTTCACCAAGTCCCTGAAATCTGATATTTTTAGCCAAGTTAGCAGCTGTGTAACTTTCTGTGTGTAACTCATTTCTATGATCTTTTTTCTTGTTCTTGAAGTAATCTTGGATATCTACTGCCACATATCCTATTTGGAATGTTTATGTGGATGTAGCTGCTTTGCATGTAGCTCTCAAAAGGCTATGATGTTGTTTATGGCAGATTGTGTAGTTTTGATATTTTGATGATTGTGAGTGCATAGTTGATGGTGTGGTGATATTCTTTGCACCACCCCATCCATGTTGGTTTGTTTTATGTCTTGGCAACCTGGAAGTACCAGAGTTATGCCATTGGAGTGTGTTGTGATGTATTTGACACGTAGCACTTCATTTCTTGTTTCGTTGTTTCCGGTTGATCCGTAGCTCCGTTTGTAATGTTCTTTATATGCTTTTGCATCGTTTTCACGTGACACATCTGATCATGTCATTCTCATGCATGTCAAGATAGCATAGCATGCAGTTATGTCCAGGAACATGTATTTACTTCTCATGCTTGTGCTATTGATAGAAATAGAGATGCATGTTCATTTTCATCTCATGCATCATGTGCTTGTTGCATCTTGAGCTGCTGTTGTTCATTGGATGTTATTTTCATGTTGGGTAGCACCGGGATCGGAGAACGAGTACGTGGATTCGAGAGAGTACGTGCAGGACGAACAAGAGCAGTTCCAAGCTGACGATAACACATCCAAGATGATATGACCTTGATTCCATCTCTAGTCTTGTTATGCTAGATTATGTTTCCTTTGTCATATGCTCACTGCCTACCACTGAAATAATTGCCTCCTGAATTGCCATGAAACCCAAACACTTATCCCTTCCTATCAAATCTTGAATGGCTAAGTAGGCTTTGCTCAACTACTAATGTTAGTGTTGCCAGATGAGGTGCTTTGTCTCATGTGATAACATGAGCTTGATATCATTATGCTAAATATGTTATTTAATTAATGCACCTATATATAGTTGGTAAATAACGGATGGCGTTTCCTTTTTCCGGGTGTTTTTCCATTATTGCCGCCATAGTTACCGGCTACCGGTGTTCGATTCCATAATGATCGCTCCTAACACGTTTGGGGTTGTTATGGGGACCCCCTCGATAAATCGCGTAGTGTTAAGACTTGTCCGGCAGGACCCAACCTTGTTGTTAATTTGCTAATCACTTCATAATAATCTGCATAGGGAATGGCCTCCCCGAGGAATTTAATCAACAACCCTGGCCAGTGCTCCACATGAGTGTTGGTCCAAACTAGAGCACTGTGCGGGGCCAACTCAGGGCAACTTGAGAAATTTCTATGAGGCCACTGTACGCGTCGCTCATCGATCGTGTCCTGATACTGAGATACGCGGATCTTATCGGGGTCGTCGACATGACGGGAGGTCCTGCTAGTCTTGTCTTACCTTAGCAATATATCTTGCGTATAGGAATCCCAGTGAAGCTTTGGTTCTCGCCAGAGTTGAGGTTTTCATCTAAGGAATCCGACGAGATCATGAGATTCATGAGAGAGGATTACTTTGCGGCCCGTGTACGTTTGTGATGGACTAGTTGGAGCTCCCCTCAGGGTTTAATCTTTAGGAAAGTCGTGCCCGCGGTTATGTGGCAACTTGGAATATTTGTTAACATCCGGTAATAGACAACTTAACATAAGTTAATAAAATTGCCAACTGTGTGCGTAACCGTGACTGTCCCCTTCGAAGACCTCTCTTTGATCGGGAACACGGTGGGGTCATGATTGACGTAAGTAGGTGTTGAGGATCACTTAGTGATCAGTTAATCTTCGATCACTAGTTTAGACCACCATCAATATATTTTCCGCGTAAGTTAGACACCATATAAAGCTTAGGATGCTGCAACCTAAATACTCCACCTTACCAACCTAATAACTTGACTAGTTCTGGCACCGAGGTCATAGATTGCTGAGTCCCCGTGGCTCACGGATTCCTTCACAACACCAACAGGTTCAGGTACCCCCGAGACAGGTGATCCCGACGGCACACAGCTGGTGTGGTAGCACGATGAGGAGAACGACCACCTGTACGTGAACTATCCAGAAGACTGAGGCGTGGTCGTGATCATGGGCAAGCATGCAGGGTAGCATAGTCATTTCTCATGTTTTGTAGTCCGTAGCGGAACTAGATTGTTTGGATGTGTGATGTAACTCTGATATTTATGAGATGACAGTTGAATCCCTTATTGTCATTCCTCTATTGTTATGTATATGCTATGTTACCATGTTTGCGAAATGCTTAGATGCGCTTCTTTCCAATTCGGGGCCTCGTTCCCCAAATCGGAAAGGACCGCATCTTAGTCGTTACACTGAGTCTTCGAGCTTAGACTCATGGGCGAGACCCAACCCTGACCCTTTCACAAGAATTCTTTGAAGACCACTACAACACCCTCGAGGATGAAGACCACCTGCGACCATAGCTTGCCTGCCTTAAGGGAGTCAAGGACTTCCCCGTCAGCAGGGAGCTATGCGAACACTTGAGAGTACGTTCTAACATGAGACATCTAGATGTCACTAACCAGCATGAGCAGCCCGAGAACAAAACCCACACACATTATCTTGCCACATATTCCGACTTTGGAACGCACTCGCAAGCCAGAACCTTGCACGAACTTAGTTCACCAAGCCCCTACCCTCGGTCATGCCAAACTTATTGCCAGAACCCGCTCACGGTCCCACAAGGAGTGCGGAGCATTCGAAGCTGTACCATCAAGAACCTCAAGACCCACAACAGCAACATGGGTACATGAAGACTACCTCCGACTCAAGATTTCGTATCTCTCCAACCCCCTAGCCTAGAAATCTCGGGCACGATAGAAATCTCGGGCATGATATTTTCTTAAGGGGGTAAGGTCTGTAACACCCTATTTTTAACTCTCTTGACTGATTTCACTTTTCTCAAAAATTAGGACCAATTAATTTTTTTGTGAATGCTTGTGATGCGTGAAGGGACTATTTCTTGCTTGCTTGTATGCCTGTGTTCGATTCTCAATAATTCCTCTTACTCTCCAGACTCACCTCCTTAGCCCAAAACTCCTACCTAATGATCCTGCCATGCGTTTAGGACGAGAAACTATTTTTACCAAATATTATTTTCACCAAAAAACATTTCTTTGAATTAAGCTTTCGAAACCCCTCAGATGGGATTTGTACTACAAGTCCTCAAATTAGGGAATTTATTTTGCACCAATTATTTTATTTAAAACCCATTATCAAAATGGGTTACCAAAACCACAATATTATTATTTTAAAATTTATTTTACTATTTTATTTAAATACCTTCATGTGAGGTCATAAATGGTCTTTTATGAAGGAAATTTATTTTATTGCTTTCAAAATATGTAAGAAAATTTAGGGAAACTCAGTGGACATATATATTACATATATATGAGTTTCAACACATGGTCATGTTCAAAATATTGGGCAAACCCCTTCAAAACCCTTCATGCCTATTTCAAGCTTTTATAGAAATATTCCCCATAAACTCCACTAAAATTCTAGCATGTCACAGATGATATATGTGATGATCTTGCCAAGTTTCATATCAATCCAAGTTTATTTGGCTCCCCTAATTATTCTAAAACCCTATCTATCCAGATCCAAATTTGAGCAACTCTACATTGCCAAGTGTCTCCAATTGTGCTCAAATTTGGTAGGCATGTTCTGATACTCCAATAAAGCATCCACACCAAGCGGTGCAACAAGGAGAATAGAAGAACTTGTCCCAATCCCCTCAAAACCCTCTCTGTTAATTTCTGACTTTGGGAAACTTTACATTATAAAGTTTCTCCAATTAACCCCAAACTTTTTGGGCATGCTTTAATGCTCAAATATTGCCCCCACACCAAATATTGAATGTGTGCGAATTGATTTGAATAGCTTTGTAAGCAGAAGTCCATTTCTGCCCATTTCATGGGTTTTCCAAGTCTCCATTGGAAACTTTCTCCACCAAATCCCCAATTTGGTGTCCAAGCTTATTTTCATCTATTATTTGATCATGTTAAGTTTCATATCAATTGAAGTCCATCTGAGTTCCCTGACACTCATCAAACACCTTGTGTGCACTCACCTAAGCAGCTACTTTGGCCCCTTCCACTTTTACCCTTGATCTCAAATTTGTACCACACCTCTATATAGTTACATTTTACCTCTAGTAGCTTTGCCATGGCCTCTGGTCAATTATTTGAGAGAGACTCCATGTAACTACTTCTGTGTAATTATTTGAGTAGGAAAAGACTCGTAGGCATTGGATCAGTGATGGATAATTATGCCGGATGACATTCATCGTGTAACAGTTATAACATAGGGTGATATGTAACTAGCTCCAGTTCGTCAATGTAATGTAGGCATGTATTCCGTATTTAGTCATACGTGCTTATGGAAAAGAACTTGCATGACATCTATTGTCCATCCCTCCCGTGGCAGCGGGGTCCTAATGGAAACTTAGGGATATTAAGGTCTCCTTTTAATAGAGCACCGGAACAAAGCATTAGCACATAGTGAACACATGAACTCCTCATTCTATGGCCATCTCCGGGACTGGTTCCGACTATTCTCACTCCGGGGTTGCCGGGTCATAACACATAGTAGGTGACTACAACTTGCAAGATAGGATCAAGAACACACATATATTGATGAAAACCTAATAGGTTCAGATCTGAAATCATGGCACTCGGGCCCTAGCGACAAGCATTAAGCATAGCAAAGTAGTAGCAACATCAATCTCAGAACATAGTGGATACTAGGGATCAAACTCCATCAAAACTAACTCGATTACATGATAGATCTCATCCAACCCATCACCGTCCAGCAAGCCTACAATGAGATTACACACGAATGATGAAGAGCATCATGGAATTGGTGATGAAGGATGGTTGGTGATGACGACGGCGTCGATTTCCCCTCTCTGGTGCCCAGAACGGACTCCAGATCTGCCCTCCAGAGAAAGAACATGTGGTGGCAGCGGCTCTGTATCGTGAAACGCGATGAACTCTTCTCTCTTAATTTTTTCTGGGAGAAAGAGAATATATAGAGCTGGAGTTGGAGGATGCGGAACCACGAGGGCCTCAGAAGCCTATCAAGCACGGCCAGGGGGGCGCGCGTCCTGGGCTTGTGGGCTCCTCGCTCCGCGTCTCCAGGTAATTCTTGCGCTAGTATTTTTTATATATTCCACAAAAAATCCTCGTAAATTTCCAGGTCATTCTGAGAACTTTTATTTCTGTGCAAAAACAACACCATGGCAATTCTGCTGAAAACAGCGTCAGTCCGGGTTAGTTCCATTCAAATCATGCAAATTAGAGTCCAAAACAAGGGCAAAATAGTTTGGAAAAGTAGATACGATGGAGACGTATCATCTCTCTCCCGTGGTTTTGGATTTTTAGAGAATTTATAGGCGGAAGAAGTAGGGCAAAGGAGCCACGTGGGTCCCACAAGCCTGGTAGGCACCCCCCAGGCCGCGGCTAGGGGGCTTGTGACCTCCCCCGGGGTCCTTTGCCTTGGTTCTCAAGTTCCCTGCATATCTTCTGTTATGGAAAAAATCATTCCGAAGGTTTTATTCCGTTTGGACTCCGTTTAATATTCTTCTCTGATAAGGGTCAAAAACACGGGAAAAACAGGAACTGGCACTTGGCACTGAGTTAATAGGTTAGTCCCAAAAAATATATAAAATAGCATATTCATGCATACAAAACATCCAAAGTTGACAGGATAAAAGCATGGAACCATCAAAAATTATAGATACGTTGGAGACGTATCAAGCATCCCCAAGCTTAACTCCTGCTTGTCCTCGGGTAGGGAAGTGATAAAGACTGAATTTTTCATGTGGAATGCTACATAACATATTTGTCCTTTGTAACTTCTTTCTAGTGGCATGAATGTTGACATCCGTAAGATTCAAAACTATAGTTTACTATTGACATGAAAACAATAGTACTTCAAGCATACTAGCAAAGTGATCATGAACTTTTGAAATAACAAGGCCAAAGAAAGTTATCCCTACAAAATCATATAGTCTGGCTCTGCTTCATCATCCCCACACAACGAATTTAAATCATGCACAACCCCGGTATTGGCCAAGTAATTGTTTTCGCACTCTTACTTTCTCAAACTTTTTCAACTCTCACGCAATACATGAGCGTGAGCCATGGATATAGCACTATAGGTGGAATAGAGTGTGGTAGAGGATGTGAGGCAAAAAGGAGGAGATGGTCACATTGACTCAGCATATCAACTGGCTATGGAGATGCCCATCGATAGATATCAATGTGAATGAGTAGGAATTACCATGCAACGGATGCACTAGAGCTATAAGTGTGTGAAAGCTCAAAAGGAAAACTAGTGGGTGTGCACCCAACTTGCTTGCTCATGAAGACCTAGGGCAATTTTGAGGAAGCACGTCATTGGAATATACAAGCCAAGTTATATAATGAAAGTTCACATTAGTATAAAGAGGTGAGAAAACGAGAGACTCTCTATCATCAAGAACATGGTGCTATTTTGAAGCACAAGTGTGGAAAAAGATAGTAGCATTGTCCCTTCTCTCTTTTTCTCTCATTTTTTTTGTTTGTGCTCTTGGGCCTCTTTTTTTCATCTTTTTGGTGGGTAGCTTTGGCCTCTTTTTTTTATTTCCTCACATGGAACAATGCTCTAATAATGATGATCATCACACTTTTATGAATCTATAGGAAATGCCTCCGGAAGGGTACCGGGATGTGCAACGATCTAGCTTAGTGTATGACGTTGAAACATATTGCTAGCTATCTTATGATCATGCAATGGCAATATGAAAGTGATGGCACATGTCATCAGACGGAGCGGTGGGAGTTGCATGGCAATATATCTCGGAATGGCTATGAAAATGCCATAATAGGTAGGTATGATGGCTGTTTTGAGGAAGGTATATGGTGGGTTTGTGCACCGGCGAAAGTTGCGCGGCACTAGAGAGCCTAGCAATGGTGGAAGGTGAAAGTGCATCTATACCACGGACTCACATTAGTCATGAAGAACTCATATACTTATTGCGAAAGTTTTACTAGTAATCAAAACAAAGTTCTAAACGCATACTCCTAGGGGAATGGTTGGTAGGTGTTAACCGTCGAGCGATCTTGACCGCCACACAAAGGATGACAATCAATAAATCAATTATGCTCCGACTTCCTAACATAGCGGTTCACCATACGTGCATGCTACGGGAATCACTAACTTCAACACAAGTATTTCTAGATTCACAACACCCTACTAACATAACTCTAATATTACCATATCCATATCTCAAAACTAATTGAGAGGAATCAAACTTCTCTTTACTAATCAATGCACATGAATATGGAAGTTTTTATTATATCCTCTTTGGATGCCTATCATCTTTAGGACTCTTTCATGGCACACGCCAATTACCAAGTTACTTAGAGAGAGCACTCTCAAAAAGATATAAGTGAAGATCGAGAGTTCTTATTTCTCCAAAATATGACACCGCCGTGCTCTAAAAAGATTTAAGTGAAGCACTAGAGCAAAGTTATCTAGCTCAAAAGATATAAGTGAAGCACAATGAGTATTCTAGCAAATTCACGATGAGTGCATGTCCCTCTCGAAAAGGTGTGAAGCAAGGATGATTGTGACAAAACAAAAAGAAAAGACTCCTGTAATACACGACGCTCCAAGCAAAACACATATCATGTGGTGAGTAAAAATGTAGCTCCAAGTAACGTTACCGATGGATTGAAGACGAAAGCGGGGATGCCTTCCCGGGGCATCCCCAAGCTTAGGATTTTTGGTGTCCTTGAATTTGGCTTGGGATGCCTTGGGCATCCCCAAGCTTAAGCTCTTTCCACCCTTTATCCCATTGTCCACGAGAACATCACCCAAAACTTGAAAACTTCACAACACAAAACTTAAACAGAAACTCGTGATATCATTAGCATAAGAAAACAAACCACCACCTCTTTAGGTACTATAGTAATCTTGATTTCTACTTATATTGGTGTTATGTTACTGTATTCTCACTTTTTCATAGCTAGTACCCCCCGATACTATCCATAGTTTCATCAAAATAAGCAATCAACGCAACAAAAACAAAATCTGTCAAAAACAGACCAGTCTGTAGCAATATGTGTACTTCGTATAACTCTGGTATCCCAAAACTTCTAAAAATTTACGAAACTTAGGGAAATTTGTATATCAACCAGAAGCAAACAGAGTCAAGTCAAAATCTCTTTCTCGAGAGGAATGAAAAATAATTTCGTGAGCGCAAAGTATCTGTCTTTTTTCAGCACGATCAAACAACCATCACCAATACTAGTCATAAAGGTTCTACTTGGCACAAACTCAAAAAGAAACATAAAAAACACAATCATAACATAATTATGATGGTGTGTACACAAAAAAACTGAAAGCAAAAAGCAAAGATAAATTCATTGGGTTGCCTCCCAACAAGCGCTATTGTTTAACACCCTTAGCTAGGCATAAGGCGATAGAATCAAGTGTCGTCGTCTTTGGTGCTCAAACCATAAGTAGCCCTCATCATGGATTCATAAGGCAATCTTATTTTCTTTCTAGGAAAGTGTTCCATGCCCTTCTTTAATGGGAACTGAAATCTAATATTCCCTTCCTTCATATCGATGATAGCACCGATAGTCCTAAGGAAAGGTCTACCAAGAATTATGGGACATGTCGGATTGCAATCAATATCAAGCACAATGAAATCTACAAACACATAGTTCCTATTTTCAATAATAAGAACATCATTGATCCTTCCCAAAGGTTTCTTAATAGTAGAATCCGCAAGATGCAAATTAAGAGAGCACTCATCAATCTCCTTAAAGCCTAGAATATCACATAAAGACTTTGGAATAGCGGAAACACTAGCACCAAAATCACACAAAGCATTGCATTCATAGTTTTTAATCTTGATTTTTATAGTAGGTTCCCACTCATCATGAAGTTTTCTAGGAATAGATACCTCCAACTCAAGTTTCTCTTCAAGAGATTTCATCATAGCACCAACGATATGATCGGTAACGGCCTTATTTTGGCTATAAACATGTGGAGAGTTTAGCATGGATTGCATCAAGGAAATACATTAAATCAAAGGGCAACTATCATAATTGAATTCATTGAAATCCAAAGTAGTAATTTCATAACTACTCAAAGTTTTGATATCCTCTACTCCACTTTCAGTGCCTTTTGCATCAAGATAAATAGACTCCGAATCATTGGGGCGTTTCTGAACCAAAGTGGATTCATATCCAGTCCCATCATCATTAGGATTGACATTGGAAAACAAGGATTCAATAGGAGTCACACCAAGCACTTTAAGATCTTCGTGATTCTCATCAGGGGAACACGCCTTTTTAAGCCATTCATGTCTAGCACGAATTTGGGCGGTTCTTTCTTTACTCTCAGTCATGGAAACACGCATAGCTTTCAAAGTTTCATCCATATTAATCTTGGGAAGAGCACATCTCAATTTCAAAGTACCAATATCATGAGACATTCTATCAACGGTCCTAGCCAAGTCATCAATTTTGAGCATTTTTTCTTCTATGGACGCATTGAAAATCTTTTGTGAGTTGATAAACTCTTTAATATTACTCTCAAGATCAGAGGGTAATTTATATTAATTTCCATGCGCATTATTGTAGGAATTGCCAAAGTTATTAGAGGGATTACTAGGAAAAGGCCTAGGATTAAAGTTACCTCTATAAGCATTGTTGTTGCCAAAATTATTCCTACCAACAAAATTAACATCCAAGCTCTCATTGCTATTCTCAATCAAGGAAGACAAAGGCATATCATTTGGATCTAAAGGAGCACTTTTACTAGCAAACAGTTGTTGGAATTATGCCCTAGATGCAATAATAAATGTATAGTTATTATTATAATTCCTGTATCAAGATAATAGTTTATTATCCATGCTATAATTGTATTGAATGAAGACTCATTTACATGTGTGGATACATAGACAAAACACTGTCCCTAGCATGCCTCTAGTTGGCTAGCCAGTTGATCGATGATAGTCAGTGTCTTCTGATTATGAACAAGCTGTTGTTGCTTGATAACTGGATCACGTCATTGGGAGAATCACGTGATGGACTAGACCCAAACTAATAGACGTAGCATGTTGATCGTGTCATTTTGTTGCTACTGTTTTCTGCGTGTCAAGTATTTATTCCTATGATCATGAGATCATATAACTCACTGACACCGGAGGAATGCTTTGTGTGTATCAAACGTCGCAACGTAACTGGGTGACTATAAAGATGCTCTACAGGTATCTCCGAAGGTGTTAGTTGAGTTAGTATGGATCAAGACTGGGATTTGTCACTCCGTGTGACGGAGAGGTATCTCAGGGCCCACTCGGTAATACAACATCACACACAAGCCTTGCAAGCAATGTAACTTAGTGTAAGTTGCGGGATCTTGTATTACGGAACGAGTAAAGAGACTTGCCGGTAAACGAGATTGAAATAGGTATGCGGATACTGACGATCGAATCTCGGGCAAGTAACATACTGAAGGACAAAGGGAATGACATACGGGATTATACGAATCCTTGGCACTGAGGTTCAAACGATAAGATCTTCGTAGAATATGTAGGATCCAATATGGGCATCCAGGTCCCGCTATTGGATATTGACCGAGGAGTCTCTCGGGTCATGTCTACATAGTTCTCGAACCCGCACGGTCTGCACACTTAAGGTTCGACGTTGTTTTATGCGTATTTGAGTTATATGGTTGGTTACCGAATGTTGTTCGGAGTCCCGGATGAGATCACGGACGTCACGAGGGTTCCCGGAATGGTCCGGAAACGAAGATTGATATATAGGATGACCTCATTTGATTACCGGAAGGTTTTTCGGAGTTACCGGGAATGTACCGGGAATGACGAATGGGTTCCGGGAGTTCACCGGGGGGGCAACCCACCCCGGGGAAGCCCATAGGCTTTGGGGAGACTCACCAGCCCTTAGTGGGCTGGTGGGACAGCCCCAAGGGGGCCTATGCGCCAAGAATAAAGAATCAAAGGAAAAGAAAAAAAAAGAGGGAGGAAGTGGGAAGGGAGGGGGACTCCCCCCACCAAACCAAGTCCAACTCGGTTTGGGGGGGGGGGAGTCCTCCCCCCCTTGGCTCGGCCGACTCCTTGGGGGGTCCTTGGACCCCAAGGCAAGGCCCCCCTCCCTCCTCCTATATATATGGAGCAATTAGGGCTGATTTGAGACGACTTTCTCACGGCTGCCCGACCACATACCTCCATAGATTTTCCTCTAGATCGCGTTTCTGCGGAGCTCGGGCGGAGCCCTGCTGAGACAAGATCATCACCAACCTCCGGAGCGCCCTCACGCTGCCGGAGAACTCTTCTACCTCTCCGTCTCTCTTGCTGGATCAAGAAGGCCGAGATCATCGTCGAGCTGTACGTGTGCTGAACGCGGAGGTGCCGTCCGTTCGGTACTAGATCGTGGGACTGATCGCGGGATTGTTCGCGGGGCGGATCGAGGGACGTGAGGACGTTCCACTACATCAACCGCATTCTCTAATGCTTCTGCTGTACGATCTATAAGGGTACGTAGATCACTCATCCCCTCTCGTAGATGGACATCACCATGATAGGTCTTCGTGCGCGTGGGAAAATTTTTGTTTCCCATGCGACGTTCCCCAACAGTGGTATCAGAGCTAGGTTCATGCGTAGATGTCTTCTCGAGTAGAACACAAAAGTTTTTGTGGCAGGTGATGTGCGTTTTGCTGCCCTCCTTAGTCTTTTCTTGATTCCGTGATATTGTTGGATTGAAGCGGCTTGGACCGACATTACTCGTACGCTTACGAGAGACTGGTTTCATCGTTACGAGTAACCCCCTTTGCTCAAAGATGACTGGCAAGTGACGGTTTCTCCAACTTTAGTTGAATCGGATTTGACCGAGGAGGTCCTTGGATGAGGTTAAATAGCAACTCATATATCTCCGTTGTGGTGTTTGCGTAAGTAAGATGCGATCCTACTAGATACCCTTGGTCACCACGTAAAACATGCAACAACAACATTAGAGGACGTCTAACTTGTTTTTGCAGGGTATGATTGTGATGTGATATGGCCAACGATGTGATGTGATATATTGGATGTATGAGATGATCATGTTGTAATAGAAATATCGACTTGCACGTCGATGGTACGGCAACCGGCAGGAGCCATAGGGTTGTCTTTATACTAACATATGTGCTTGCAGATGCGTTTACTATTTTGCTAGGATGTAGCTTTAGTAGTAATAGCATAAGTAGCACGACAACCTCGATGGCAACACGTTGATGGATGATCATGGTGTGGCGCCGGTGACAAGAAGATCGTGTCGGTGCTTTGGTGATGGAGATCAAGAAGCACGAGATGATGGCCATATCATGTCACTTATGAATTGCATGTGATGTTAATCCTTTTATGCACCTTATTTTTCTTAGAACGACGGTAGCATTATGAGGTGATCTCTCACTAAAATTTCAAGACGAAATTGTGTTCTCCCCGACTGTGCACCGTTGCTACAGTTCGTCGTTTCGAGACACCACGTGATGATCGGGTGTGATAGACTCAACGTTCACATACAACGGGTGCAAAACAGTTGCACACGCGGAACACTCGGGTTAAGCTTGACGAGCCTAGCATGTGCAGACATGGCCTCGGAACACATGAGACCGAAAGGTCGATCATGAATCATATAGTTGATATGATTAGCATAGGGATGCTTACCACTGAAACTACTCTCGACTCACGTGATGATCGGACTTGGGATAGTGTAAGTGGATCATGAACCACTCAAATGACTAGAGAGATGTACTTTTTGAGTGGGAGTTTAGAATATAATTTGATTAAGTTGAACTCTAATTATCTTGAACATAGTCTAAGTCCACTTTGAATATATTTGTGTTGTAGATCATGGCTCACGCGACAGTCATCCTGAATTTTAATACGTTCCTAGAGAAGGCTAAGTTGAAAGATGATGGAAGCAACTTTGTAGACTGGGCTCGTAATCTTAAGCTAATCTTACAAGCTGGGAAGAAGGATTATGTCCTTAATGCTGCGCTAGGAGATGAACCACCCGCTACGGCTGATTAGGATGTTAAGAACGCTTGGTTAGCACGTAAGGACTACTCAATAGTTCAATGTGCAGTCTTGTATGGCTTAGAACCGGGAGTTCAACATCGCTTTGAGCGTCATGGAGCATTTGAGATGTTCCAGGAGTTGGAGTTTATCTTTCAGAAGAACGCCCGGATCGAGAGGTATGAGACCTCCGATAAATTCTATGCTTGCAAGATGGAGGAAAACTCGTCTGTCAGTGAACATGTGCTCAAAATGTCTGGGTACTCAAACCGTCTAGCTGAACTGGGGATTGAACTCCCGCAAGAAGCTATCACTGACAGAATCCTTCAATCACTGCCGCCAAGCTATAAAGGCTTTGTGTTGAACTACAACATGCAAGGGATGAACAAGTCTCCCGGCGAGTTGTTTGCCATGCTGAAAGTCGCAGAGTCTGAACTCCGTAAAGAGCATCAAGTGTTGATGGTAAGCAAGACCACTAGTTTCAAGAGAAACGGCAAAGGCAAGAAGGGCAATTCAAAGAAGAGCGGCAAGCCTGTTTCCAATCTGCCGAAGAAACCCAAGGCTGGACCTAAGCCTGAAACAGAGTGCTTCTATTGCAAGGGTATGGGTCACTGGAAGCGCAATTGCCCCAAGTATCTGGCAGATAAGAAGGCGGGCAAAGAAAAATCAGGTATATTTGATATACATGTTATTGATGTGTACTTAACCGGCTCTCGTAGTAGTGCCTGGGTATTTGATACTGGTTCTGTTGCTCATATTTGCAACTCGAAACAGGAACTGCGGAATAGACGAAGGCTGGCGAAAGACGAAGTGACGATGCGCGTAGGAAACGGTTCCAAGGTTGATGCAATCGCCGTCGACACAGTGTCACTTCAGCTACCATCGGGATTAGTGATGAACTTAAATCATTGTTATTTAGTGCCTGCGTTGAGCATGAACATTATATCTGGATCTTGTTTATTGCGAGACGGTTACTCTTTTAAGTCTGAGAATAATGGTTGTTCTATTTCTATGAGTAACATCTTTTATGGTCATGCACCGAATGTGAGAGGATTGTTCATATTGAATCTTGATAGCGATACGCATATACATAACATTGAGACCAAAAGAGTTAGAGTAAACAATGATAGCGCCATATTTTTGTGGCACTGCCGCTTAGGTCATATTGGTGTAAAGCGCATGAAGAAACTCCATGCTGATGGACTTTTGGAGTCACTTGACTTTGATTCACTTGACACGTGCGAACCATGCCTCATGGGCAAGATGACTAAGACTCCGTTCTCCGGAACAATGGAGCGTGCAAGTGACTTGTTGGAAATCATACATACCGATGTGTGTGGTCCAATGAGCGTGGAGGCACGCGGCGGATATCGTTATTTCCTCACCTTCACTGACGATTTAAGTAGATATGGTTATGTCTACTTGATGAAGCACAAGTCTGAAACATTTGAAAAGTTCAAGCAATTTCAGAGTGAAGTGGAAAATCATCGTAACAAGAAGATCAAGTTCCTACGGTCTGATCATGGGGGTGAATATCTGAGTTTCGAGTTTGGTGCTCACTTAAGACAATGTGGAATTGTTTCGCAGTTAACACCGCCTGGAACACCACAGCGTAATGGTGTGTCCGAACGTCGTAATCGCACTTTGTTAGAGATGGTGCGATCTATGATGTATCTTACTGATTTGCCGTTATCATTTTGGGGTTATGCATTAGAAACAGCTGCATTCACTTTAAATAGGGCACCATCAAAGTCCGTTGAGACGACACCATACGAACTGTGGTATGGCAAAAGGCCAAAGTTGTCGTTTCTTAAAGTTTGGGGATGTGATGCTTATGTCAAAAAGCTTCAGCCTGAAAAGCTGGAACCCAAAGCGGAAAAATGCGTCTTCATAGGCTACCCAAAAGAGACAGTTGGGTACACCTTCTATCTCAAATCCGAGGGCAAAGTGTTTGTTGCTAAGAACGGAACTTTTCTCGAGAAGGAGTTTCTCTCAAGAGAATTGAGTGGGAGGAAGATAGAACTTGACGAGGTTGTCGAACCTTTCATCCCTCTGGATGGTGGCGCAGGGCAAGGGGAAACCTCTGTCATTGCGACGCCGGTTGAGGAGGAAGTTAATGATGATGATCATGAAACTCCAGTTCAAGTTTCTGTTGAACCACGCAGGTCGACGAGATCACGCGCTGCTCCAGAGTGGTACGGTAATCCCGTCTTATCAATCATGTTGTTAGACAACAATGAACCTGCAAATTATGAAGAAGCAATGGTGGGCTCAGATTCCAACAAATGGCTAGAAGCCATGAAATCCGAGATAGGATCCATGTATGAGAACAAAGTGTGGACTTTGGAGATACTACCTGAGGGCCGCAAGGCTATTCAGAACAAATGGATCTTTAAGAAGAAGAGGACGCTGACGGTAATGTGACCGTTTATAAAGCTCGACTTGTGGCAAAGGGTTTTTCACAAGTTCCAGGAGTTGACTATGATGAGACTTTCTCACCCGTAGCGATGCTTAAGTCCGTCAGAATCATGTTAGCAATAGCTGCATTTTTCAATTATGAAATCTGGCAAATGGATGTCAAAACGGCGTTCCTTAACGGTTTCCTTAAGGAAGAGTTGTATATGATGCAACCCGAAGGTTTTGTCGATCCTAAAAATGCTGACAAGGTGTGCAAGCTCCAGCGATCCATTTATGGACTGGTGCAAGCATCTCGGAGTTGGAACAAACGCTTTGATGAGGTGATCAAAGCATTTGGGTTATACAAGTGGTTGGAGAATCTTGTATTTACAAGAAAGTGAGTGGGAGCTCTGTGGCGTTTCTAATATTATATGTGGATGACATATTACTGATTGGAAACAACGTAGAGCTTTTGGAGAGCATAAAAGGTTACTTGAATAAAAGTTTCTCTATGAAGGACCTAGGAGAAGCTGCTTACATTCTAGGCATTAAGATCTATAGGGATAGATCAAAACGCCTGATAGGACTTTCACAAACACATACCTTGATAAAATTTTGAAGAGGTTCAAAATGGAACAGTCCAAGAAAGGGTTCTTGCCAGTGTTACAAGGTACGAGATTGAGTAAGACTCAGTGCCCAGCAACTGATGAAGATAGAGAGCATATGCCCTCCGTCCCCTATGCTTCAGCCATAGGTTCTATCATGTATGCGATGCTGTGCACTAGACCGGATGTTAGCCTGGCCATAAGTATGGCAGGCAGGTTCCAGAGTAATCCAGGAGTGGATCACTGGACAACAGTCAAGAATATCCTGAAGTACCTGAAAAGGACTAAGGAGATGTTTCTCGTGTATGGAGGTGACGAAGAGCTCGCCGTAAAAGGTTACGTCGATGCAAGCTTTGACACAGATCCGGACGACTCTAAGTCGCAAACCGGATAAGTATTTATTCTTAATGGGGGTGCAGTAAGCTGGTGCAGTTCCAAGCAAAGCGTCGTAGCAGATTCTACATGTGAAGCGGAGTACATGGCTGCCTCGGAGGCGGCTAAGGAGGGTGTCTGGATGAAGCAGTTCATGACGGATCTTGGAGTGGTGCCAAGTGCACTGGATCCAATAACCTTGTTCTGTGACAACACTGGTGCCATTGCCTTAGCAAAGGAACCACGGTTTCACAAGAAGACCAGACACATCAAACGACGCTTCAACCTCATCCGCGACTACGTCGAGGAGGAGGACGTAAATATATGCAAAGTGCACACGGATCTGAATGCAGCAGACCCGCTGACTAAACCTCTTCCACGGCCAAAACATGATCGACACCAGAACTGTATGGGTGTTAGATTTATTACAATGTAATTCACATGGTGATGTGAGGGCTAGATTATTGACTCTAGTGCAAGTGGGAGACTGTTGGAATTATGCCCTAGATGCAATAATAAATGTATAGTTATTATTATAATTCCTGTATCAAGATAATAGTTTATTATCCATGCTATAATTGTATTGAATGAAGACTCATTTACATGTGTGGATACATAGACAAAACACTGTCCCTAGCATGCCTCTAGTTGGCTAGCCAGTTGATCGATGATAGTCAGTGTCTTCTGATTATGAACAAGGTGTTGTTGCTTGATAACTGGATCACGTCATTGGGAGAATCACGTGATGGACTAGACCCAAACTAATAGACGTAGCATGTTGATCGTGTCATTTTGTTGCTACTGTTTTCTGCGTGTCAAGTATTTATTCCTATGACCATGAGATCATATAACTCACTGACACCGGAGGAATGCTTTGTGTGTATCAAACGTCGCAACGTAACTGGGTGACTATAAAGATGCTCTACAGGTATCTCCGAAGGTGTTAGTTGAGTTAGTATGGATCAAGACTGGGATTTGTCACTCCGTGTGACGGAGAGGTATCTCAGGGCCCACTCGGTAATACAACATCACACACAAGCCTTGCAAGCAATGTAACTTAGTGTAAGTTGCGGGATCTTGTATTACGGAACGAGTAAAGAGACTTGCCGGTAAACGAGATTGAAATAGGTATGCGGATACTGACTATCGAATCTCGGGCAAGTAACATACCGAAGGACAAAGGGAATGACATACGGGATTATACGAATCCTTGGCACTGAGGTTCAAACGATAAGATCTTCGTAGAATATGTAGGATCCAATATGGGCATCCAGGTCCCGCTATTGGATATTGACCGAGGAGTCTCTCGGGTCATGTCTACATAGTTCTCGAACCCGCACGGTCTGCACACTTAAGGTTCGACGTTGTTTTATGCGTATTTGAGTTATATGGTTGGTTACCGAATGTTGTTCGGAGTCCCGGCTGAGACCACGGACGTCACGAGGGTTCCCGGAATGGTCCGGAAACGAAGATTGATATATAGGATGACCTCATTTGATTACCGGAAGGTTTTTCGGAGTTACCGGGAATGTACCGGGAATGACGAATGGGTTCCGGGAGTTCACCGGGGGGGCAACCCACCCCGGGGAAGCCCATAGGCTTTGGGGAGACTCACCAGCCCTTAGTGGGCTGGTGGGACAGCCCCAAGGGGGCCTATGCGCCAAGAATAAAGAATCAAAGGAAAAGAAAAAAAAAGAGGGAGGAAGTGGGAAGGGAGGGGGACTCCCCCCACCAAACCAAGTCCAACTCGGTTTGGGGGGGGGAGTCCTCCCCCCCTTGGCTCGGCCGACTCCTTGGGGGGTCCTTGGACCCCAAGGCAAGGCCCCCCTCCCTCCTCCTATATATATGGAGCAATTAGGGCTGATTTGAGACGACTTTCTCACGGCTGCCCGACCACATACCTCCATAGATTTTCCTCTAGATCGCGTTTCTGCGGAGCTCGGGCGGAGCCCTGCTGAGACAAGATCATCACCAACCTCCGGAGCGCCGTCACGCTGCCGGAGAACTCTTCTACCTCTCCATCTCTCTTGCTGGATCAAGAAGGCCGAGATCATCGTCGAGCTGTACGTGTGCTGAACGCGGAGGTGCCGTCCGTTCGGTACTAGATCGTGGGACTGATCGCGGGATTGTTCGCGGGGCGGATCGAGGGACGTGAGGACGTTCCACTACATCAACCGCGTTCTCTAACGCTTCTGCTGTACGATCTACAAGGGTACGTAGATCACTCATCCCCTCTCGTAGATGGACATCACCATGATAGGTCTTCGTGCGCGTAGGAAAATTTTTGTTTCCCATGCGACGTTCCCCAACAACAGTTTCATTAACAAGTCCATCTTAGCACTCAAAGAGTTAATTTCTGCTATAGCATGCACTTTTTCATTAGTAGGTGACCTTTTAGTGTGCCATTGAGAATAGTTTTTCATGATATTATCTAGGAGTTTCGTGGCTTCTCCTAGTGTGATTTCAATGAGAGTTCCACCGGAGGCGGAATCCAAGATATTTCTAGAAGCAAAATTCAAACCAACATAGAAGATTTGTATAATCATCCAAAGACTCGGGCCATGAGCGGGACAATTTTTAATCATCAATTTCATTCTCTCCTAAGATTGTGCAACATGTTCATGATCTAGTTGCTTAAAATTCATGATATCATTACGGAGAGAGATATCTTAGCCGGTGGAAAATACTTGGAAATATAAGCATCTTTACACTTGTTCCAAGAATCAATACTATTTTTGGGTAAAGATGAAAACCAAGTTTTTGCTCTATCTAGTAATGAGAATGGAAATAGCTTCAATTTAATCATATCATTATCCACATCTTTCTTATTTTGCATATCGCATAATTCAATGAAGGTATTAAGATGGGATGCGGCATCTTCACTAGGAAGGCCGAAAAATTGCTCTTTCATAACAATATTCAGCAAGGCAGCATTGATTTCATATGATTCCGCACTAGTGGTGGAGCAATCGGAGTACTAATAAAATCATTATTATTAGTATTCGAGAAGTCTCACAATTTGGTGTTTTCACTCATGTTGACTTAGCAAGCAGACAAGCACACAAGCAAACAGAAAGCAAGCGAAAGAAAAGGGCGAACGAAAAAGATAAATATTTTTGTAAATTTTGTTTTTTCATAAGTGGGGGAGAGGAAAACGAGAGGCAAAAGGAAAATAATGTAAATGCAAGAAATGAGTTTGCGATAGTTACTTGGATAAGCTTCACTTTGAATACTCCCCGGCAACGGCGCCAGAAATTGGCACGTTGACACGAGACTATTCTTGACTTGATCCTCCTCCCCGGCAACGGTGCCAGAAATTCTACTTGCTACCTCTTGAGCTTGCGTTGGTTTTTCCCTTGAAGAGGAAAGGGTGATGCAGCACAGTAGCAGTAAGTATTTCCCTCAGTTTGAGAACAAGGTATCAATCGAGTAGGAGTATCAAGATGATGCACCAATGTACCTGCGCAAAAACAAACAAACTTGGACCCAACGCTATAAAGGGGTTGTCAATCCCTTCACGATTATTTGCAAGGTGAGATCTGAAGTTGAAAAGTGCAACAAAGTAATTTTGTGGAACTGAAAATAGGATGTGAAGTAGACCCGGGGGCCATAGTGTTCACTACAGGCTTCTCTCATGATAGCAAGTATTACGGTGGGTGAACGAATTACTGTCGAGCAATTGACAGAATCACGCAAATTCATGATGATATCTAAGGCAATGATCATACATATAGGCATCATGTCTGAGACAAGTAGACCTATAGTTCTGCATCTACTATTATTACTCCACACATCGACCGATATCCAGCATGCATCTAGTGTATTGAGTTCATAACAAACAGAGTAACGCCTTAAGCAAGATGACATGATGTAGAGGGATAGATTCATGCAATAGATATAAACCCCATCTTTTTACCCTTGATGGCAACAACACGATGGTGCCTTGCTACCCCTTCTGTCACTGGGTGAGGACACCGCACGGTATGAACCCAAAACCAAGCACTTCTCCCATTACAAGAATTATAGATCAAGTTTGCCAAACGAAACCCACAACTCGAAGAGAATTACAAGGATACGAAATCATGCATATAAGAGATCAGAGGAGACTCAAATAATAATCATAGATAATCTGATCATAAATCCACAATTCATCGGATCTCGACAAACACACCGCAAAAGAAGGTTACATCGGATAGTTCTCCATGAAGATCATGGAGAACTTTGTATTGAAGATCCAAGAGAGAGAAGAAGCCATCTAGCTACTAGCTATGGACCTGAAGGTCTGTGGTGAACTACTCACGCATCATCGGAGAGGCAATGGTGTTGATTAAGAAGACCTCCGTGTCCGAATCCCCCTCCGGCAGGGCACCAGAACGGTCCCCAGATGGGATCTTGCGGAGACAGAAGCTTGTGGCGGAGGAAAAGTATTTTCGTGGCTCTCTCCCATGGTTTTGGATTCTTAGAGAATTTATAGGCGGAAGAAGTAGTGCAACGGAGCCACGTGGGGCCCACAACCTGGTAGGCGCAGGCCCCCAGGCCGCGGCTAGGGGGCTTGTGACCTCCCCCGGGGTCCTTTGCCTTGGTTCTCAAGTTCCCTGTGTATCTTCTATTACGGAAAAAATCATTCCGAAGATTTTATTCCGTTTGGACTCCGTTTAATATTCTTCTCTGGAAAGGGTCAAAAACACGGAAAAAAGAGGAACTGGCACTTGGCACTGAGTTAATAGGTTAGTCCCAAAAATGATATAAAATAGCATATTCATGCATACAAAACATCCAAAGTTGACAAGATAAAAGCATGGAACCATCAAAAATTATAGATACGTTGGAGACTTATCAGTATCCAAATATGTGCTTTGGATATTCTTAGAAACAACTTTTCTGTTGTATCATTATTCAAAACAGATTCAAATACTGCTAGCCTCCCCTTTCAAAATTCCTATAGCATTCAAATCAACTCCAAATGGTGTGATTCCAAATTCCAGAGCCTTCTAATATCATATCCTATTTTTCAAGCCTTGGTCAACATTTTTATCTGGCATATTTCTCCTGCAATAAATAAATAGCTCCCTTTTCCTTTTTATCCAATATTAGAACATTCCTAGTATATTCATATCAGCTCCAAATCCAGTGAAATAACTTCCTAAATATTTCTAAAATTATACTCTGTTAAATAAGTGCCTCCACTCATTTTATCATGATATTTTCTATAGGCTTCTTTTAGGATCACCTACTCCTCCTTTCATCCATTCAGAAAACCCTGATGGTTCAAACCTCCTATAGGAAGCTTTAGGTATTTTTCTTATGACCAGAGAGGTTCAAGAAAAATATAACTCATATTTATGTAGCACTTTTATTTCTGCTTGCCGTGTGTCTTACTGTGTTTGTTTCCGATGATAGTTGACGGAGTAGATGGACTACTTGGTGTTGGACCGGAAGACCTCGAAGACCCTGAGGACTTATGTGAGAAAAGGCAAGCAGCCCTTTGACCATGTTTGAGAAAAATACTATTTGCATGCTAAGTAGAGAAATTATTCCGATTGCATATGATCATAAGTATTCGGTAAATCGTCGATATGATATTACCGATAGATCCTCTATAGCACTTGCATTTTGAGCATGATCCTACCACCTATGAGGGTCACGCTAATATCATGTTGACAAGTAGAGCTAAGCATAGTAGAAGCATGAGCATGATGATGGTAAAATCAAAGGTTTATGAAAACCCCGTCGGTTGCCACTAATGCCCGAGGGTGATGATGAGTTAGGTGGCCACTTTTGGTGAAGTGGTGCACCGGGTATATTTGGGTGTGAGTGTTTTCAGAAATGGGAATAGATTTATGATGTGTCGACCGTCCCAACCTTACATGTGCGACCATGTTACCCCTTTATGGGACGGGACTTTGTTGATTACTCTGGTCGGTGCTAGCAAAGAGCCACATTACTAGTGACGGGAGTGATGTGTGGTTACTCTCGTGATGGGGTCATGCCAGGTAGGGCGACTTTGCCATTTTTATGTGTTCCGGGTACACCGTGGGTCCCCGCATGGATGATACTGTCCAGAGTTGGTGCTCATAAGACGTACATCATGTGGGCTGGGTACCAATCGAGTGGATCTTTTTGTCTAGTATCGTCAGGGGAAAGGCATTGATCGGGTACTCACCTCGGGTATGTTATATACCGCGAGTCGTGGATGACATGGAAGTTTCCCAGATCTCGTGGGTTCAACGTACAACCTCCGCAGAGTGTAAAACTATTCCAATAGCCATGTCCACGGTCAAGGACAGTTGGGTGGTGCTGCTTAAACTACGTCGAGTCGTTTCAGCATAAACCATGTGTAAGTGTGTAAGTGTGTGTTCAAGGTGTTATCTGAAAGAGTTGATATGACCAAGTTTGGTGACTTGGCATATCAGGTGAACCCGGAGTGTTCAGCCCACAGCAGATATGTTGATAACTGTAACCTGTTCTTCTAAATACCATCTAGTTTATGATGCATATCCATATCCGTCTATGATCATGTTTATTTACAGTTAAGCTGCTATCCACCAATACTGCATATTAATTGTTCCCATACCAACTGCATTATTCGTATCATGGGTTGTTTGCGAGTACATTCAAAGTACTCATTGGCTTGCCACTGGTTATTTCATTGACCAGGTATGAGAGAGCAGGATATGGTGGAGAGTAACTCGGTGATGTTCTTGTGAGCTAGGAAGCTTCCCAGTCAGAATGCTTGTAGGTTAAGGCTGATAGCATGGGTTCACGCTTTCGACCAATATTTCCGCTATTGGTCAAGTTTGATGTGTTGGCCCTCAAGGCCCTATATATGTAAGACTTGATCTCAATGGTCATTTATTGTATCAAACGATATGTATGGATATAAGACCCTTGTTATTCAGTTCCTGTGTGTTCGGTGAGCATTGATCTCTTAGATCATTGAGCACGTTCATTCGGCGATCTCGACTCGTAAGTTGGGGTCCCCACATCTAGAAATGCTTCCGCTTAGCGATGTTCAAATGTATGAAGATGCTCTACCCCTTTGCTCGTTGATGGTTTCTCCATAGATATATCATTGCATGACGTAGGATTTTTTTTTGAAATTACTATGTTACCAAACAGTGGCATCCGAGCCAAGGTTCTATGCGTAGATTCTATGCACGAGTAAAACATAAAAGTTGTGGACGCTGATTTTGTCAATTGCTTGCCCTTACTAGTCTTATCTTGATTCGGTGGCATCATGGGATGAAGCGGCCCAGACTGACTTTACATGTACTCTTACGTGAGACTGGTTCCACCGACCGACATGCACTTGTTGCATAAGGTGGCTAGCGGGTGTGTCTCTCTCCCACTTTAGTCGGATCAGATTCGATGAAGAGGGTCATTATGAAGGGTAAATAGCATTTGCATATCAACGTTCTGGCTGTCACGTAGGTAAGAAGCATTCTTGCTAGAAACCCTAATTAGCCACGTAAAACTTGCAACAACAATTAGAGGACGTCTAACTTGTTTTTGCAGGGTATGCTATGTGATGTGATATGGCCAAAAGGATGTGATGTATGAGATTGATCATGTTCTTGTAATAGGATTCACGACTTGCATGTCGATGAGTATGACAACCGGCAGGAGCCATAGGAGTTGTCTTAATTTATTGTATGAGATACAACGCCATGTGATTACTTTACTTTATTGCTAAACGTTATGATTCATCTATATTAATAAATCTCCTGATACATCAAGATTGTGCCATCTCAACAACACGAGAGAGAGAGAGAGATCAAAGACATAGCTACTTGTACATAACCTCGGCCCCGAGGGTGAACTACTCCTTCTAGTCGTCATGGAGACCACCGGGATGATGAAGATGGCCTCCGGTGATGGTTTCCCCCTCCGACAGCGTGCCGGAACGGGCTCCCGGTTGGTTTTTCGTGGCTCTGGAGGCTTGCGGCGGCGGGACTCCCGATCTCGGTTTCTTTCTGGGGTTTTGGGGTTTATAGGAATTTTTGGTGTCGGTCTCATGTCACGGGGACTCCCAAGGGACCCACAAGCCAAGTGGTGTGCCCTAGGGGGGCACCCCTAGGCTTGTGACTGCCTCGGGACTCCTCTCCGGTATCTTTTTGCTCCAGTATTTTTTATATTTTCCAACAATATTCTCTGTAAAATTTCAGCCCATTTTGAGAACTTCTATTTCTGCACAAAAATAACACCACGGTAGTTTTTTTGAAAACAGCGTTAGTCCGGGTTAGTTCTAATAAAATCATACCAAAATCATATAAAATTATTGTAAACATGGCATGAATACTTCATAAAATATAGATACATTGGAGACGTATCAAATATCCGGGTGGTACAACCAACCTTCGAGATATTTAGAACAAGCAAGTTTCATCACGTTAGTTCCATCATGACAGTCAGATGTCAACGTTAGCCTTTTCGTAAACAAACTTGTTCTCCGGAGACCGACACTTAAACCGACACTTGACCTGTCAACCAGTCGTCCATGACCGTGGACACGGCTACTCAAATAGCTTTGACTCTGCAAAGGGTGTACTCTTTACCCACAGCCAATGTGTTTCCATAGTCAGAAAGATTAATCCCGTGTACGATATTTTAGAGTAAACACTCAGAACCAGAACATACCCAATTTTTACCCAACGAGGCCCGACATCACCCCGTTCATGCTCTGAGGGGGAAAATTCTAAGACGGGGAAGCCAACATCCTCGAATAGAAAGGGATCACATTTCTACCGCATGCTACAAGGGGGTGCTCCCCTCTCATTCCTAGACCAGAAACACCCTTGCCCCCTGACCATATGACTGGCTTTATTCCGCACAAATGGAGACCTTCATCCTGGGCCCTCTACTTGGTGTGTACCTGGTAATAGGTTTACAACCTACTACACCGTATTCCCTTCCGAAAGGACATGTGGTATTACGGAAAGTAAGGTGATGCACTGACAAGACTCGATCTATGTCAACAATGGAGTTATTAAATTTATCCACACAGTACCATGCAACGGGAATGATCAGAACACAACCTATCACACCCCACGTGACTAGGTTGTCCACAGCCTCTCATCATCACCTTGATGATCAACTTTGTTGAGCAATAAATCATCCTGTATGAATGTGTTATTGTAAGGCAGTTCCTCATATGCAAATATTCTTATGCAGCAAAAAAATTAACAATCCTAACAGCAAACATGACATCAATTGCGTAAACACCTTGCCTCATTCGCCGAAGTCGGGATCGAGCTCGGTGAAGTTGACGTCAGCGCTTCCTTCGTCGGTATCTACGCCACATACACCAAATACTATCATTAATACTAAAGGATCCAATACTGTCTCAACGTATTTTTGAATAAATCTTAAAATAAACTAGACAACAAGAGAATTATTTTGCAAAAAGAATCACTTGAAAAGCCCTTGTAGTTTAAAAGGTAAAAAAGAAAACAAGTTAGGCACTGACTTGTAATAAAGCAGAAATACACAGGGGGTTGACTGAAAGAACCAAAAGCTCCCGCGCAAATTTTGCAAACAGAAGAGAAAACGCACTCTGGAGAAATGCGCTTTAGAAAAACGGTTTGAATAAAATTAGAATCCTCATAGTGGGCCTCCACTTTCAGGTTTGAATCCACCTCGCCGGTGGCAGAGGCTCGCAGTGTCGCTGGCAGCGTCCTATGAAAAAACAAAGGGGAAGGAGCATGCGGGTGCACTCATCAGTAGGTTCTGCAGCTGATGGAATTGGAGGCACTCGTCGGCGGGCATCACATCGACGGCAGCTCCAACTCCGGCGGGCGATGCTTCGGGTGCTGAGGGATCTCGACGGAGAAGCCTGTACTCACCAAATTCGCATGCGGGTTAGATGGGAAGGTGCTAGAGGAGCTTTCTGGCAAAATCTGGGCTGCGGGGATGCATCTACCTGGGTGAATTCAGCAGAAGCCCGAAGACGGGGAAGAAGGCCCTCCAGAGGACTTCTGAGGGTTTTGGCGAGGCTGTTGTGAGGTGTCGGGGTGCGGTGGCTACACAATGACTCGGGTGCCTTTTTATAGGCGGGCGAGAGGGAGGTGTCGTGGGGGACCAACTCCGGTGCCGAATTACGGCGAGCAACAGGGACTAGCAGGCGTTTAAGGGGTTGGGTCAGTTGCTACAGTTTATGGCTGCTCCATTTTGCTCCTGAACAAGAGTTATAACGCGTGGGGATCATGGCTCGACGGGGCTGCACGTTAGGGACACGTCAGTGGCAAAGGACGCACTCTGTGTTGTCTAGAGTGTGGCGACGATCATTGTTGGCCGCATGGGTGGGGGACAGCCTCGTGGAACTTGCAGGATGCTTGGGCGGTGCGAGGCGGCGTGGCTTTGCAGCAATGGCTGATGACGGCCGCTGCAGTCGTCGCTAGCGCCGCTGCCATGGCCATGGTGCGTAGGCCAGCTCACCACCGACACTCGCAAATGGCCAAAGGACCATGCGGCGCGGTGGATAAGGCCGAGGCATAGTGCACAAGCCGCCAGGGCTTGGCACTGGTGAGATTGACGCTGCCCTTCTCCTACCTCGAGCACTGCCCACCACGTGCTCAGCAAAATGCAGATGGCATGAGAAAAATGAGTTAGCTGCTGAAAAAATTTAGGATGGCCTCTCATTGATTCCAAAGACTGCCTGCAAATTTTTCGAATTTTTGAAACTTGTTAAGTTGGGGTTTTTAGCAAAAGTAGCAAATCTGGTCCAAATTTTGGTCAAACAGAATTTGAAATTTTGAAATTGAAAACCAGAAATTTTTGGGCGAAATGGGTTGAGGGTACCTAGGGCTACAATGGATAGGAAATTGGAGGTTAGAAGCCAAAAGAATCTATAAGTTCCTTTGTAAAATTCTAGAGGTCAAATCTGATTACAGAAAATGGTTTGGGTCACTTAAAAATAGGAAAGGTAGTTGAACTACCTCAAAACTTTGAGAATCCATTTTTAAATGATGCCCTGATGTTAGAGGGAAGACATGGCAAGAATTTAGTGAGGAAGGAAGAGGGAAAAGTTTTAGGGAAAAACTTGGTTAGCAAAATATATGACACAAAATACTAAAGGGTTTTTAAAAGAAGGCGAGGGGGCTTCTGAAGTGAAAATCTTGGTCAAGAAGGGAAGATAAGTAAAGCTCCTTTCCAAAACAGATTTGCTTAACATGGAAAACTTCAAAAGAATTTGTATCAAGTAAGAATGCCAGGAAGATTCTACAAGGTGTTTTTGTCAAAGTTTTGGAAATTCACTTTTAAAAGCAAATAAAAACAGAAAGTCCCAAATTGAAAGTTTTAGGGTGTTACAACACCTACCCCCTTCAGAAAAATCTCGTCCCTAAGATTTCAGCCATTCCTCAAGTAAGTGTGGTTGCTCCTTCTGCAGAAATTCTTCTCTTTCCCAAGTGGCTTCATCCTCTGAGTGATTGCTCTACTATACCATGAATAACTTTGTGACCTTCTGACGTGTCCTCCTTTTTGCTTCCTCTAGTATCCATACTAGGTGTTCATGGTAAGTGAGATTTGGTTGCACATCGATGTTGTCGTGTGATACCTATTGTTCTGGAATGCTCACACATTTCCTTAGATAAGAAATGTGGAAGACGTCATGCACGTATGATAGCTCAGCGGGTAGGTCTAGTTGGTAGGCAACATTGCATCTCCGTGCGATTATTCGGAATGGTCCGATGAAGCGAGGTGCCAGCTTGCCCTTGACCTTGAATCTTTGAAAACCCCTCATTGGGGATACATTGAGGTACACATAATCGTGTGGCACAAAACTGACATCATGATGCTTTTGATCGTAATAGCTCTTCTGGCGGCTTTGAGCTGTCTTGAGTGTGTTCCTGATGAACTTCACTTTGTACTCAGCCTCTTGGAGCATTTGTGGGCCGAAGATACGACTATCTCCAGTCTCTGACCAATTTAGTGGTGTATGGCACCTTCGTCCATACAAGGATTCAAAAGGTGACACTTGTAGACTTGTCTCATAGTTGTTGTTGTAAGAAAACTTGGTGTATGGCAAACTGTCCTCCCAACTATTTATGTATGTCAGTACACAAGCCCCGAGCATGTCCTACGGAATTTGGTTTACACATTCGGTCTGTCCTCCTGTCTATGGGTGATATGTTGTACTAAACACTAACTGCGGTCCCAAAGCATGTTGTAATTAGTCCCAAAATCTTGAGGTAAACTGAGTGCCTCGATGGATATTGTAGTCTTCCGAATCCCGTGTAAGTAGACGATGCAAGCGAGGTACAACCTGGCCAGCTTCTGGGTGGAGTAGGTGGTCGTCACTGGAATGAAATGGGCCTCCTTGGTGAGTAGATCAGTGATCACCCATATAGCGTCGTGCCCATATCGGGACCGGGGCAATTCGACAATAAAATCCATGTCGATCTCATCCCACTTCCACCCGGGTACCTTCATCGGTTGTAGTACGCCTACTAGCTTCTCATGTTCAGCCTTGATCCATTGGCAAGAATCGTAGCATGCAATGAAAGAGGCAACATCTCTCTTCATTTTGTGCCACCAATACTTCGTTTGGATATCCTTGTACATTTGCGTGCCTCCCGGATGGATCGAGTATGGCACTGTGTGGCCTTCTTCTAAAATCTTCACTTTGAGTTCCTCTTGGTTAGGTACACATAGCCGGTCGCCGTACCACAATATCCCTTGCTCGTCAATATTAAATTCGTAGGCCTTGCATAGATCCACCTTCCTCTTTAAACCCTCATTGTTATATGCCCGTTGTGAGCCTCCTTGATTTTATTCGTCCAATGTGGGATGTACCTCCAAGTGTGCAACGGTGCCTTCCGGGACGAGGAGCATGTTGAGTTTAGTGAACTCTTGAATAAACTCAGGCCTTAGATATGATGTAGGGCTAATGCCTGGAGTTCGGATCCTGCTGAGAGCATTAGATACCACATTTGCCTTGCTAGGGTGATACTGTATCCCCACATCATAGTCCTTGATTAACTCTAGACTATGGTGCTACCTCAGATTTATCTGTGGCTCAGTGAAAATATACTTGAGACTCTTGTGCTCCGTGTATATCTCGCAGTTATTCCCAAGCAAGAAATCCCTCCATTCCTTGAGGGCGTGTATTACGGCAGCCAATTCTAGATCATGAGTGGGATAACTTTCTTCATGTCGCTGCAACTGTGTGGAGGCTTAAGTCACAACTTTACCTTCTTGCATAAGTAGACATCCGAGGCCTCTCCTTCAAGCGTCACAATATACTTCAAAGTTCTTGTGCAGATCGGGATAGATCAAAACCAGTGCGGTGGTCAGCCACTTCTTCAATTCTTGGAAGCTATTTTCGCATGCCTCAGTCCACTCTAACTTCTTATTCTTCTTGAGCAACTAGGTCATTGGTTTGGCAATTGTGGAGAAACCTTCAAAAAATATTCGGTCGTATCCTGCCATTTCGAGGAAACTCCATACATCTGTCACATTTGCTGGTTGTTGCCATTCATTTATGGCTTTTACCTTCTCGGGATCCATGACTATGCCTTCTTCGGTAATTATGTGGCCCATAAATCCAACCTCCATTAGCCAAAATTCACATTTGCTAAATTTGGCATATAACTCATATTTACGCAGCTCACCCAATACAATTCTTAGGAGTTGTGCATGCTCTTCGGTTGTCTTGGAGTAGACTAGTATGTCATTGATGAATACCACAACAAACTTCTCCACGTATTTCATGAAGACCTTGCTCATCAGATGCACAAAATATGTCGGGGCACTTGTTACTCCGAATGGCATCACTGTAAACTCGTATAGTATGTATCGAGAAGTAAAAAATTTCCTTCAGAATATCTTCCAGACGTATCTTTAGCTGACGATACCCCGACCATAAGTCGATTTTTGAGAAAACCTTTGCTTGTGCCAGTTGGTTGAATAAATCATTTATTCGAGGCAGGGGTACTTGTTCTTGATGGTGGCCATATTAAGATCTCGATAATCAACACATAGTCTCGATGTTTTGTCTCTCTTTTTGACAAATAGCACTTGCAATCCCCAAGGTGAAGAGTTGGGTCTAATGCACCCTTTGTCCAATAATTCATTTATTTGTTTCTTCAACTCAACCAGTTCGGCAGGTGCCATACAGTAAGGCTTCTTGTATATTGGAGTTGTACCTGGTGCAAGTTCAATGACAAACTCTATCTCTCGGTCTGGTGGCATACCCAGCAGTTCTTCCGGAAACACATCCGGAAATTCACACACTACCAGAACGTCCTTTAACTCAAAGATGTCCATTTTATTCAGTCGGGCTTGAGTTGGTTTAGTTCTCTTCAAGGCTGTAACTTTACACTTTTTCCCTGATGATCGGTGAGTGTCACAGTCCGGTCGAAGGAGTCAATAAATCATTTGTTTGTGTTCAACCAATTGATTCCCAAAATAACATCGAGATTATTGCTCTCTATCACAATTAGATTTTCCCAGAACATCAAATCTTTAGTTTCAATAGTAATATCCTTGCAGTACTTTTCGGTAATTTGTTGTACTCCCAGGGACTTGATGGTCATTGAATTTTCCAAGGGGAGGATCGAAAAATTATGTTTCAATGAAAACTTTTCCGAAATGAACGAATGGGAAACTCCAGAATCAAACAAAATTGTGGTAGGAATTTTGTTGACAGCAAACTTACCGAGCACTACTTCTGGCATGTTCATAGCATCCTCCTTGGCCACATGATTCACGTGACCTTTCTTGTGGTTATTATTGGGGGGTTGAAATTACTGCATCTTAGTGTTGATTTGTTATTGGGGTTGTTTTGCTTCTGCGCACCATTTCTTGTTTTTGAGCACTACCTCGCATTGTGTCTTGCTTCTCTGCAAACGAAACAGTTGTTGCCTCCGTGGGGAGGGAAATCCTTGTTCCTGGCATAAAACTGGGTGTTGGAGTTGTCGGTTGGTGTTGGAGCACGGTGTGTCGAGCTCTTGGAGGTTTCAGTCTTCTCCCTGTTATTGCGGGTTTGTGCCGAGTTATAATGACGACATTTACAAATGTCGTCTAGGCTATGACATTCGGTCTCAGCATAATGGCTTTGTCCATGAGTGTTTTGAAATCTAGGAAGGTGTGAACAACTAGTTGACACTTCAATGTGGGAACGAGTCCATAAAGGAACATTTCTATTTTCTTCTTTTCTGTTTTCTAATCATCACTAGCATATCGAGACGGTTGGTTGAATTGGTCCAGATATTCCATCAGAGTGGAACTCTATAATTTGAGGTCCTCAAACTCCCTTTTCTTGATTTTCATGACGCTATTGGGAATATGCGCCCCACAAATGCTTTCTTTGAACTTGGCCCAGGTCATGTTGTTCTCGTTTGGGTGCACGCGTAGGACATTTTCCCACCACGAGACTGCTGCTCCAGTCAGATAATGAGGTGTATATAGCACCTTCTCATAGTCGGAGCATTGGTCAATAATAAGTTTTCTTTCAATATCACGCAACCAGCCATCAGCTTCCATCGGCTTATCGGTGTGCGAGAAAACCGGTGGACAGGTCTTCTGTAATTCAGTCAATTGGGAGTGATGTTGGAGAGGTCCACAATTATTTCCCATATTCATAAGCTCACTTATCATTTCTTGATGGTTGTCGTGGTATTTCCGGGATACATGCCAGGGGGTGGCTTAGTTCGTGCTTCGGGGCCGATGGGCACCGACGGCGTCTCGCAACGGGTGTAGGCGCAACACGCATGATGCCGACCTACCCAGGTTCGGGGCCCTCCGGTGAGGTAAAACCCCTAGTCCTGCCTATGTGACTACATGGGAATCACAACACAAATGGTTCTCCTTGAGCTGTTCGTGAGGAGGGAGACGGAGCTCTAGCTGCAAGCACCGCTACCTCGGTAGTATTCTACGTGTGTTTCCGTGTCTATCTGGGTGCGAGTGTGAGTTTGTCCATGTGAACCTGCCTTTTTCGGTGGGCTGCGGTGAGGCTTTGTAGTTTATCCAGGGGGTATAGTAGTATGGGTAGGACAGGAGGAGGGGGGCAGCTGCCAGCCTCTTGGGCTGGCTGCGGGGCTCATTGGCTCTCGAGTCTTGTCTGGCACAGGGCCCAACGATCATAGTCATCAGCGACTGATGCACCGAGTCGTCAGGGCGCAGGCAAGGGGAAACAAGGCTACAGGGTCGTCTCGACTGGTCACCGTTGGTGCTGATAGGGGCCATGTAGCCTCGATGACCCTTTCATCATCATCACGCGGCCACGCCGAGTATGTCAGCACGTACTTCTACTATGCTAGTCTGTGCATCATTCGTCTTGTCTTGTCTACGAACGGAGGTACCGCCGGATGGGATGGGAGCCGGCCGTCCGGCTGGCGGCGGGCCAGCCGGCGGGCTGAATCTCGCAAGTCTACCAGGCATGCGTTGCTAAATGGGTCGGCTATCACCAGCGGACCGGGTGCGCGATGGTGCAGTGGGCTGACTATTGCCAACCGGCCAGGCACGCGTTAGCCAAGGGGTTGGCTATCGTCAGCCGGACTGGGGGGGCAGGTGGCCTCCAAATGTCGTGGAGACAGCTAATCTACCCTCTTGGCATACCTAGGGGTAATATCCCCATTAGTAGCCCCCGAAACAATTGGGGTCCAGAGGCCTCCGGACGAGGGGGGCAGCGGTTTTTCCACTCTTCACCTGAAGGAGTTGTCGAGGCCGACCGTCCAGTTGGGGCCAGCAGGCGGCGAGGTGTCTTCTGGTCGGCTGGAGCAGCAGCCGACCAAGGCCTCGGGTCTAGCACTGGCCGGGGCGCGCCACGTGTAGGCCTCCTACCTCTTGAGCTTGCGTTGGTTTTCCCTTGAAAAGGAAAGGGTGATGCAGCAAAGTAGATAAGTATTTCCCTCAGTTTGTTGACGACCAGGGTATCAATCCAGTAGGAGGAACAAGCAAGGCACCAATCGTAGTACCTACACAAACAATCAAACACTTGCTCCCAACGCTAAAAAGGGGTTGCTAAAATTGCAGCAAGTTATTTTTCGTATTTTTGGTTTATAGATCTGAAAATATAATGTGGACAATAGACCTCGAGGCCATAGGTTTCACTAGAGCGTTCTCTCATAAAGGAAAATAACACGATGGGTGAACAAATTACTGTCGAGCAATTGATAGAAAAGGGAATAATTATGAATATATCCAAATCAATGATTATGCATATAGGCATCACGTATGTTTCAAGTAGACCAAAACGATTCTGCATCTACTACTATTACTCCACACATCGACCGACTCCTGCCTGCATCTAGAGTATTAAATTCATGAAGAACAGAGTAACGCATTAAGTAATATGACATGATGTAGAGGGATAAACTCAAGCAATATGATGAAAACCCCATCATTTTGTCCTCGATGCAACAATACAATACGTGCCCCGCTACCCCTACTATGTCACTGGGTGAGGACACCACAAGATTGAACCCAAAACTTAGCACTTCTCCCATTGCAAGAATTACCAATCTAATTGGCCAAACCAGACCAATAACTCGAAGAGACTTGCTAACATATGAAATCATGCATATAAGAATTCAGAAGAGATTCAAATAAAATACATAGATAATTTGAACATAAATTCACAATTCATCGGACAAACACACCGCAAAAGTGTATTACATCGAATAGATCTCTATGAAGATATGAAGAAGATGGTATTGAAGATCAAAGAGAGAGAAGAAGCCATCTAGCTACTAGACATGGACCCGTAGGTGTGTGGTGAAAAACTCACGCGCCATCGGAGGGGCAATGGAGTTGATGTAGATGCCCTCTGTGATGAATCTCCTCTCCGGGAGATTACCGGAAAAGGCTCCCAGATTGGATCTCACGGTAACAAAGGCTCTCGGCGGCGGAAAAGTATTTTCATGGCTCCCTTTTTCAATGAGGGAATATTTGGGAATTTATAGGCCAAAGAATAAGGTTAGGAGACCTGTAGGGGCGCCCCCCCCCAAGGCGCGCCCTGCAGGCTTGTGGCCTCCCGGCAGGTGCCCAGCCCCCTACTCCAAGTCTTCTGGGTTTCTTCTGGTCCACAAAAAATCATTTTGGAGATTTTATTCCTTTTAGACTGTGTTTAATATTACTTATCTGCAATACTCAGAAACATGGAAAAAACAGAAAGTGACACGAAGCTCTAGATTAATAGGTTAGTCCCAAAAATAATAATAAAACAGCATATTAATGCATATAAAACATCCAAAATAGATAATATGATAGCACGGAACAATCAAAAATTATAGATACATTGTAGATCTAGAAGATTCAATACAAAAGTCTAATATTGACATAAAAACAATAATACTTCAAGCATACTAATAAGTCAATTGCTTCCTTTCGAAATAACATGATCTTAGAAAGTTATCCCTACAAAATCATATGGTCTGGATATGCTCCATCTTCACCACACAAAGTATCTAAATCATGCACAACCCCGATAAAAATCAAGCAATTGTTTCACACTTTTTATGTTCTCAAACCTTTTCAACTCTCACGCAATACATGAGCGTGAGCCATGGATATAGCACTATAGGTGGAATAGAGTATGGTGGAGGTTGGAAAAAAAGGAGAAGATAGTCTCACATCTACTAGGCATATCAACGGGCTATGGAGATGCCCATCAATGGATATCAATGTGAGTGAGTAGGGATTGCCATGCAACAAATGCACTAGAGGTATAAGTGTATGAAAGCTCAAAAAGGAAACTAAGTGGTTGTGCAAAAGATGTAATTCCACTAGTTATATGAAAGTGACAAAATAGGAGACTCTCTATGAAGAACATGGTGCTACTTTGAAGCACAAGCGTGGAAAAAGATAGTAGCATTATCCCTTCTCTCTTTCTCTCATTTTTTTTCATCTTTTTCTGTTTTTCCTTTTTTTGGTAGGCTTATTTGGCCTCTTTTATTTTTGTAAAGTCCAGAGACTCATCCAAACTTGTGAGGGAATCATAGCTACCATCATCCTTTTCTCACACGGACAATGCTCTAATAATGCAAATCATCACACTTTTATTTACTTACAAGTCAAAGATTACAACTCGATATCTAGAACAAATTATGACTCTATAAGCAGTATGGAAGTGATGGTGCATGTCACAAAAAAGGGACATTGGTGTTGCATGGCAGTATATTTCGGAATGGCTATGAAAATGCCATAATAGGTAGATATGGTGGATGTTTTGAGGAGAATATATGGTGGCTGTTTTGAGGAAGGTGGGTTTAATGTACGGCGAAAGTTGCGCGGTACTAGAGAGGATAGCAAAGGTGGAAGAGTGAGAGTGTGTATAATCCATGAACTCAACATTAGTCATAAAGAACTCACATACTTATTGCAAAAGCCTATTAGTTATCGAAGCAAAGTATTGGATGCATCCTCCAAGGGGAAGGGTTGGTAGGAGTTCACCATCGTGCGATCCCGACCTCCACACAAAGGTTTACAAACATTAAACAAATCATGCTCTGACTTCATCACATAACGGTTCACCAGACGTGCATGCTACGGGAATCACAAGATTTAACACAAGTATTTATTCTAATTCATAATTACTTACTAGCATGACTCTCATATTACCATATTCATATCTCAAAACTGTATGCAAGGAATCAAACTTCTTATCATATTCAATGCACTTAATATGAAAGTTTTTATTATATCCCTCTTGGATGCCCATTATATTAGGACTAAATTCATAACCTAAACCAATTACCATGTTGTTTAAAGAACTCCCAAATAATATAAGTGAGGTACGAGAGTTTAATAATTTCTATCAAACTCAACACCGTCGTGCTCTAAAAGATATAAGTGAAGCACTAGAGCAACATTGCCTAGCTCAAAAGATATAAGTGAAGCACAAAGAGTATTCTAATAAATCCACGATTCAGCATGTCTCTAAAAATATGTGCACACCAAGGATGATTGTGTAAAACTAAAAAGTAAAGACTCATATCATACAATACGCTCCAAACAACACACATATCATGTGGTGAATAAAAATATAGCCTCAAGTAAATTTACCGATGGATTGAAGACGAAAGAGGGGATGCCTTCTGGGGCATACCCAAGCTTAGGCTCTTTGGTATCCTTGAATATGGCTTGGGGTGCCTTGGGAATCCCCAAGCTTAGGCTCTTGCCACTCCTTATTCCATAGTCCATCAAATCTTTACCCAAAACTTGAAAACTTCACAACACAAAACTCAACAGAAAACTCATGAGATCCGTTAGTATAAGAAAAATAAATCACCACTTTAGGTACTGTTGTGAACTCATTATTTATTTATATTGATGTAATATTTACTGTATTACAACTTCTCCATGGTTCATACCCCCTGATATAACACATAGATTCATCAAAATAAGCAAACAACACAAAGAAAACAGAATCTGTCAAAAACAGAACAGTCTCTAGCAATCTGTTTACTTTGAATACTTCTGTAACTCCAAAATTGCTGAAAAATTAGTACAATCTGCGAAATTTGTAAATCAATCTTGTTTAAAAAAAATTCAGATCAAAATCATGTTCCAGTGAATTTAAAAAATTCCTGGACTGGGAGCGGAAGGTTCTGTATTTCAGCAAAACCAACTTGCAAACACCGTAGACCATCCCAAAGGTTTTACTTGGCTCAAACACTAATTAAAACAATAAAACACAATTATTACAGAGGTAATAATGTGTGCAACACTCAAAAACATAAGCAAAAACAAAATCATAAAAATAAAATTGGGTTGCCTCCCAACAAGCGCTATTGTTTTAACGCCCCTAGCTAGGCATAATGCAATAGATCTAGGTATTGTCATCTTTGGTATGCAATCATAAGTAGCTCTCATAATAGATTCTTAAGTTAATCTTATTTTGTTTCTAATAAAGTTCTCCATGCCTTTCCTTAATGGTAATTGGAATCTAATATTTACTTCTTTCATATCAAAAATTGCACCAATCATTCTAAGGAAAGGTCTACCAAGAATAATAGGACATGTAGGATTGCAATCTATATCAAGAACAATGAAATCTATGGGCACATAATTCTTACTTGCAACAATAAGAACATAATTAATCATTCTTGTAGGTTTCTTAATTGTACAATCCTCTAGATGCAAATTTAAAGAGCAATCATCAAATTCACGGAAACCTAGCACATCACATAAAGTTTTTGGGATCGTGGAAACACTAGCACCCAAATCACACAAAGCATGGCACTCATAATATGTAATTTCAATCTTAATAGTAGGTTCCCACTCATCATAAAGCTTTCTAGGTATAGAAACTTCCAACTAAAGTTTTTCTTCAAAATATTTCATCATAGCATCCACAATATGTTTAGTAAAAGCATTATTTCGATTATAAGCATGCGGAGAATTCAACATGGATTGCAACAAGGAAACACAATCAATCAAAGAGAAAGTGTCATAATTAAAGTCCTTGAAATCCAAAAGAGTGGGCTCATTGCTATTTAAAGTTTCGACCTCTTCCATCCTACTTTTATCAATCTTATCATTAAGATCCAAAAACTCTGAATCATTGGGACGCCTTTTAACTAAAGTTGACTCATCTCCAGTCCCATCTTTTTCAACATTTATACAAGAAAACAAAGATCCAATAGGAGTCACATCAATCAATTTAAGATCTTCATCATTATTATCACGAGAAAACACCTTCGAGCCATTCACGCTTAGCACGTATTCTAACGGTTCTTTCCTTACACTCATCAATTGAAATTATCATAGCTTTTACACACTCATTAATTTTCAAAGAATCAATCTCAAGAGAAATTATGTCAACGTTCCTAGCCAAATCGTCAATCTTGAGCAATTTTTCTTCAATCATAGCACTGAAACCTTTTTGAGATAAAGAATTATTTAATATTATTATCCAAATAAGAGGGCATATTATTATAATTTCCATAAATATTGTTGTAGGAATTACCATAATTATTAGAGGGATTACTAGGAAACGGCCTAGGATTAAAATTACCTCTATACGCGTTATTGCCAAAATTGTTCCTACCAAAAAAATTCACATCCGTAGATTCATTATTATTTACAATCAAAGAAGACAAAGGCATATCATTGGGATCAGTAGGAGCACTCCTAATAGCAAACAATTTCATTAATTTATTCATCTTTCCACTCAAAGTGTTTATTTCTTCAATAGCGTGCACTTTTTTACTATTAGGAGATCTTTCATTATGCCATTGAGAGTAATTTGCCGTAATATTATCTAGGGGTTAAGTAGCTTCTCCTAGCGTGATTTCCACAAAAGTACCACCCGCGGCTGAATCTAAAAGATTTCTAGAAGGAAAATTCAAACCCGCATAAAAAAATTGTATAATCATCCATAAACTCAAGCCATGTGTGGGGCAATTCCTAATCATTAATTTCATCCTTTCCCAAGATTGTGCAACATGATCATGATCAAGTTGCTTAAAATTCATTATATCATTCCTAAGGGAGATAATCTTAGCAGGCGGAAAGTACTTGGAAATAAAAGCATCTTTACACTTATTCCATGAACCAATACTATTTTTAGGTAAAGATGGAAACCAAGTTTTGGCACGATCTCGTAAAGAGAAAGGAAATAGATTTAATTTAAAATTTTCATTATCCACATCTTTCTTCTTTTGCATATCACACAACTCAATGAAATTGTTTAGATGGGATGCGGCATCTTCACTAGGAAGGCCAGAAAATTGTTGTTTCATAACAAGATTGAGCAAAGCGGAATTAATTTCACAAGATTCCGCACTAGTGGCGGGAGCAATCGGAGTAATAATAAAATCATTATTATTAGTAGTGGAAAATTCACATAACTTGGTACTCTCTTGAGCCATCGTGGCAAAGCAAGCAATCTAGCGCACAAGCAAGCAAACAAAAAGACGAACGGAAAAAGGGTGAATAAAAAGGCAAATCTTTTTGGTATTTTTTGAAAATAATTTTAGAAGTGGGGGAGAAGAAAATGAGAGGTAAATGACAAATAAAGTAAATGCAAGAGATGAGTTTTTGATGGGTACTTGGTAGGCTTGATCTTGCTATGTATTCTCCCTGGCAACGGCACCAGAAATCCTTCTTGCTACCTCTTTAGCTTGCATTGGTTTTCCCTTGAAGAAGAAAGGGTGATGCAGCGAAGTAGATAAGTATTTCCCTCAGTTTGTTGAGAACTAAGGTATCAATCCAGTAGGAGGAACAAGCAAGGCCCCAATCATAGTACCTACACAAAGAATCAAACAC
This sequence comes from Hordeum vulgare subsp. vulgare, assembly GCF_904849725.1. NCBI lineage: Eukaryota > Viridiplantae > Streptophyta > Magnoliopsida > Poales > Poaceae > Hordeum > Hordeum vulgare. The sequence continues at coordinate 100,763,862 of NC_058520.1, forward strand.
TTGTACCCAACGCTAAAAAGGGGTTGTCAATCCCTTCAGAGTTATTTGCAAGGATGAGATCTGATAGTGACAGATATAAAAGACTGTGGAAAAAGTAAATAAAATGCAGCTATATATTTTTGCTATTTTTGGTTTATAGACCTGAAAGTATAATGTGGAAAATAGACCCGGGGACCATAGGTTTCACTAGAGGCTTCTCACATAAAGGAAAATAACACGGTGGGTGAACAAATTACTATCTAGTAATTGATAGAAAAGCGAATAATTATGAAGATATCCAAGGCAATGATTATGCATATAGGCATCACGAACGTGTCAAGTAGACCAAAATGATTCTGCATCTACTACTATTACTCCACACATCGACCGACTCCTGCCTGCATCTAGAGTATTAAGTTAATTAAGAACAGAGTAACGCATTAAGTAAGATGACATGATGTAGAGGTATAAACTCAAGCAATATGATGAAAACCCCATCTTTTTATCCTCGATGGCAACAATACAATAAGTGCCTCGCTACCCCTACTATGTCACTGGGTGAGGACACCGCAAGATTGAACCCAAAACTAAGCACTTCTCCCATTGCAAGAATTACCAATCTAGTTGGACAAACCAAACCAATAACTCAAAGAGACTTGCTAAGATATGAAATCATGCATATAAGAATTCAAAAGATATTCAATTAATATTCATAGATAATCTGAACATAAACTCACAATTCATCGGATCTCGAAAAACACACCGCAAAATAGTATTACATCGAATAGATCTCCATGAAGAACATGGTATTGAAGATCAAAGAGTGAGAAGAAGCCATCTAACTACTAGCTATGGACCCGTAGGTCTCTGGTGAACTACTCATGCATCATCGGAGGGGCAATGGAGTTGATGTAGATGCCCTCCATGATCAGTTCCCTCTCCGGAAGATTACCGGAAAAGGCTCCCAGATTGGATCTCACGAGAACAGAGGCTCTCGGTGGTGAAAAAGTAATTTCGTGGCACCCTTTTGCACTGGGGGATATTTGGAAATTTATAGGCCGAAGAATAGGGTTTGGAGTCCTTCAGGGGACCTACAAGCTAGGGGGCGCCCCCTCCCCCCCCCCCCCAATAGGGCGTGCCCGGCAAGCTTGTGCCCTCCCGGCAGGTGTCCTGCCCCCTACTCCAAGTCTTCTGGGTTTCTTCTGGTCCAAGAAAAGTCATTCCGGAGATTTTATTCCGTTTGGACTCCGTTTAATATTGCTTATCTGCAATACTCAAAAACATGGAAAAAACAAAAACTGGCACTACGGTCTAGATTAATAGGTTAGTCCCAAAAATAATATAAAACAACATATTAATGCATATAAAACATCCAAAACAGATAATATAATAGCATGGAACAATCAAAAATTATAGATACGTTCGAGACGTATCAAGGCCTGCGGCACACGGCGGGCCCGCCACTACATGTGCGATGGGATGCTGCTACAGGCCCAGCCTTGCGTGCCTCGGCCCATGCACGGATATAGTGCAGTCGCAGGCCATCGGTTGGGGTTCCTCGCGCGGTTTCATGTGCGGGGGTCATGGGTAAGTGGGGGGTCATGGGCGCAACCGATCCCACGTCCCCCCGTCTCCCTGGGGCTTTAAAAGGGGAAGGGGCCGGTTTCCTCATTGCCTCCCCTTACTCCCGCATTCCTCAAGCTCTCGCATCGTTGCTCTCTGCTTCCTTCCTTCCTCCTCATGCCCGCAGCGCTTCCCCGCGATCGATCCACTAGGGGCCCGTCTCTCTCGCCTTCTTTTCTTTAGCTCACCATCGACAGCCGGCGAGATGGTGAAGCTTCCCTCCGGATCATGGGAGGGATCTGTCATCACCGAGGCGCACATCGATTACCTCCGACGGACATGAAAACTTCCGTCTGAGGAACTCATCGAGGCCCGCGTGTCATAGAGGAGATCATGCCGGAGCCCCGCCCCGACGAGTGCGTCGTCTTCTATACGCACTTCCTAGTTGCCTTCGGGCTACCGGGGAGCATCTATCTCCAGCAGTTCCTCGAGTTTTGTGGGTTCCAGACGCATCATCTAGGGCCTAACTCTATCTTGTATCTCATGTGCTTCACCACGCTATGTGAGGCCTACCTGGGCTTTTGGACTTTTTCGTCCTTCTTTTGCCACCTCTTTCATTTTCGTGCCCATGTGCACCGCCACGGGCCATACTTCTATGGCGGAGTGGTGGTGTATAGACGGGTCGGTTGGCTGCTTCCGAAGATGAAGTTCAAGAAATCCTTCAAGAAGAGGCAACACACCTTCTTCTATGTCCATAGCATCGGCCTGGTGCGTGATTGGGTCAATCTCACACCCTTCTCCGACGAACCGCTGACTGGGGTGCACTGGGACCTCGACATGCGCTCCGACGAGCTCGCAGTCATCGTCGGCCGGATGAGCTGCTCGTGGCTTCGATGGGGCTAGTGTCCCCGGACTTGATGGCGGCCTTCGTCTCCTGCCGCGTGCTACCGCTGTAGACGAGGCCGCACCAGATGTGCGACATGAGCGGCCGCAATGACCCGAGCCGACTGTCGACAGTGGAGTTGTCGCTGCACAAGATGGTCGTCCAGGTGAACAACTTCACCAACTTTCAGCTAGACGAGGAGGAGTGGAGTTTCGGCCTGGAGCCGTTCCACCGCGGCAACCGAGCACCAGCGGTAAGTTTTCGGCCGACTTGGGTTGTTCCTCTTTTCATTTCTCATTGGTAATACTTGGTGCATGGCTATGACACCCCTCAGATCTTTGCTCGGCAGAACACGCCATACGGCCTGACCCCGGAGAACTTCAATTCGAACCTAGAGGGGTTCGACACCGAGAACTTCGAGTCGGATGGGGATGGCCCCGACAGCCCCGAAAGCTCGTACAAGGAGGAGGCAGAGGAGGACGAGGAGGACGAGGGTGACAAGGTTGACGAGTCGGATGAGCTAGCCGGCACCGCAGCCTATAGGGCGGGGACGTCGCGCCATCCCCCCGAAGGGTCCATCAGGGATTGGACGGACAATGATGACGAGGTACAGGTGCTGGAGGAGGCGCCGACTATGATGGGGCCGCCCCGGGACCGAAGCCGCGGAAGGAGCGTGGATATACCAGCAGGAGGCCGGTTGGCTGTCACCTAGCCGTCTCGTCGCCAGACAGAAGAAGAGCACTGTCGCGACAAGCGGTCGGCCGATGGTTCGACCGACACCCCGGTCGCCAAGAAGACTCGATCGGCGGTTCTGTCGGTGGGCACCCCTCCGCCGACGCGCAGGAGGCTTAGGCGACGGCCCCGCGACATCCCCCTTGGCACCGGGTAAGATTTCTTTCGAGGCTCGTGCCTCTTTCTTTTCTTCATTCATTCTCACGTGGCATTCGAGCTCGGGCCCGTTATTCTGTCTTTACGGTGATGCCATTTTGTTCCTGTAAGCACAGGCATCGGCCCTCGAGGCCGAGCAGGTTGCATCGCTCAGGGCGGAGCATGGGGCGATGGCGTGATTCAATAGGGAATACCACGAAAGGGTAAGGCTGCGACGGCTGTGGCAGCCGGCGCTGGCGGCCCCTCGGCCGATGAGACAAGTAACGTCGTGGCGTCGATGGGCCCCGAGGCTCCTGTCGCAGGGGCCTCGCCTACGCGTGTGGAGGCGCACCTGGAACCACCTCTCGAAGTGATGGCACCGCCGGCTAGTGAGCCGGCCGCCCAGGAGGTGGCCCGTTCGACGTTCGACTCGGGGCAGCGGACTGAGCCCGAGGCCGATGCGACTGGCGGCGAGGGCCGAGCCATCGTTACTTCGGCGGCGCACGCAACCTCGGCCGCACCGGCGGTGGGCGACGGTAGCGGTGGCCGGACCCGGCTGCTATCGTGGGTGACAGCAAAGTGGGTGCAGCTGCACGGCGGCTCACCTACGACCGGTGCGAGCTCCTCGACCGCGGGACAGGTCGGGGGTGATGCCATCGGCCGCGGATGTGCTGTCCCGATACAAGGGCGGAGTGGTCGCCTTCACCCTATCGGCGCTTGCCAACCTCAAAGTGTTGGAGAAGGTGCTCCAGGTAAGCCTTTCACCTAGTTTTTTCTTTTTGGTTTTCTCGGTGGTGGGTGTGCGCTAGCGCACCCACTGGGTGTAGTCCCCAAGATTCGGGCCGGCTATGCGGCTTTGTGGCAGCTGGACCAAATCTTATCTTCTCTCGATCTTCCTTTTCAAACCGAGTAGGCGAAGCGCGAGTCAATCTTCCAAGATGCAGTGGATATCTGCCGCAACACCAAGAGCTGCTACTTCAAGACCTCCACGGACCTCGAGACTCGGACCGCCGAGCTGGAGGCGGCCAAGGGTAAGTTTTCTTCTATTGGTGGGTGCGCGCGAGTGCACCCACTCGGTGTTATCCCCGGGATTCGGGCCAGCTGCGCCGCTTCGCTGCAGCCGGCCAAATTTTATCTGGTTCATGTCATTGTAGTCTAGCCGGCTTCTTATTTGACTTCTGTGCAGCGGCCGCCATTCCCACGGCCAAGGTGGAGGATCTGCGTCAGTCCCTCTCTGATGTCCAGGGCAAGTGAGACAAGATCGCCAAGGAGCTCGAGCGGCTGGAGAAGGACATGAACGCCGAGGAGCGCGACTGGCTGGAAAAGGAGCCACCGAGATGGCATCCGGGGGTGCGGCTGAATTTTCCGCCCAAGGGATGCATCCGCCTGCCGGTGGTGGCGAGGTGCCAACCACTAGGGATGGCGGAGCGCTGCCGATTGACGACATGGAGGTGTCGTTGACTGGTGAGGCAGATGCCAGCCGGGAAGCGCCGCCGGCCCCCAACGCTTAGATGAGCCAGACGACCACGCCGGCTGGGACCGTGAGGTGGCGCTGATGTGGCCGCGTGTTATCTTTCTTGCTTGCCTTAAGACTTGAAGGTTGTTATGGACAAGTCCACCCACTAGGGGTGTATGTTTTTATTGTAATGTACTCTCGGCCTTGTGCCACTATCCTTTTATTTAAGTGTTGCACTTTTAGTTTTAATCTGCTGTCGTTTTCCCTTTCATTCGATATCTTTCCTTGCCTTGGTCCTTTTTTCCCATGTGACCCGCTCCTTTGCCCTTTTTTCCAGCCGGCCAGCCGGCTTGCGGACTGTGGTCGGGCAGGGAGTGGGCCGCCATAGGCGGGGTGTTGGTACTTTGGATTTTTTGCAAGTGGGAGTTTTGAACATAATGGTTAGCGCGGCTGGAACCGACCTGGCCCTTGTCAATATTTCCCATATACCCCGCCCCCTTTTGCCTGTGCGCCTTCCGGATGGCCAGCCAAGTTGTGGTCTGCAACCGGCTAGGGTTAAGTCGTCGAGGAGGAGGAGCTATGGTACTTTTCCAAACTGGGGTGGGGACTGGGTGAGCCGGCAGTCCCGGGGATGGCTCGGCCGACTCGGGGGGCGGCCGGCAAGTAGGAAAGACTTGGACCATAGCTAGGATGGAAAAGGCAGTCTCCGAGTCTTGCTCAGGGGTGTCGGTTGTTCATTGATTGAAAGTAGGGCAGATACATACATACACATTTCGGCTATGAAACGGGCAGAGGAGCTCTATGTTCCATAGTCGCTCCGTCTCGGAGCCGGAGGCATCCTTGTTATTTCTTGCCTTCTGAGTGTCAATCAGAGAGTAGGCATAATTGCTCAGTGCTTTGCTGATGATGAACGGGCCCTCCCATGGGGCGGACAGCTTGTGCTAGCCGGCTGTCCGTTGGATTAGTCGGAGCACCAGGTCGCCCTCTCGGAACGAGAGTGGTTTGACCCGTCGGTTGTGGTAGCGGCGCAGGGCCTGCTGGTAGATGGGTGTCCTGGACAGCACCAGCTTGGGTGCCTCCTCAAGGTGGTCAACACCGTCTTCTCTGGCCTCCTTGGTGCCGGCCTCGGTGTATAGGGTGAACCGAGGCGAATCGAACACGACGTCGATGGGTATGATCGCCTCGGCCCTGTACACCAAGAAGAATGGGTTCAAACTAGTCGACCGGTTGGGCATGCTTCGCAAGATCCGTAGCACAGCCGGTAGTTCCTCAACCTAGGCGTCGGCTGAGAGCTCGATTGGCTCGACTAGCCTGGGCTGAAGGCCGGCCAGGATGAGGCCGTTTTCCTGCTACGTGTGGCCGTTTGACTGCGGGTGGGCCACGGACGCGAGGTCCAGCCGGATTCCTTGCTTGCTGCACTAGCGGGCGAGTGCACCCTTGGCAAAATTGGTGTTGTTGTCGGTGATGATGCTGTTGGGGAGGCCATAGCGGACGGTTATGTCCTTGATGAACATGACGGTCATTGGGCCATCAAGTTTCTTGATTGGCCTGGCCTTGATCCATTTGGTGAATTTGCCAATAGCCACCAGGAGATGCGTCACGCTGCCCCGGGCGGTATGGAATGGACCCACTATGTCCAGGCCCCACATGGAAAATGACCATGTGAGGGGGATGGTTTGGAGAGCCGCGGCTAGCTAGTGGCTTCGCGCCTTGAAACGCTGGCAGCCGTTGCACTTGTCGAACAGCTCCTTGGCGTCCTCTAGAGCAGACGACCAGTACAACCAGTGGCGGAATGCCTTGCCCACTAGGGAGCGTGAGTCGGCATGGTGGCCACACTCGCCCTGGTAGATGTTGAGGATAATCTCGCGGCCTTTATCCACCTGAACGCAGCACTGGAAAACTCCAAACACGTTGCGCTTGACGAGCTCATTATTGATGATGGTGTAGGCGGCAAAACGCCTTTGGATCTGTCGGGCCTCGACCACGTTGGCACATGATCCGTCTCCAACGTATCTATAATTTTTTATGGTTCCATGCTATTATCTTGTCAAACTTTGGATGTTTTGCATGCCTTTTATATCTTTTTGGGACTAACTTATTAACTCAGTGCCAAGTGCCAGTGCTTGTTTTTTCTGTGTTTTTTACCCTTTTCAAAGGAGGATTTTAAACGGTGTCCAAACGGAATAAAACTCACGAAAAGATTTTTTTTCCAGAATAGAAGATACGCGTCAGACTTGAGAACCAAGGCAGGGGCTAGCACGGGACCCCACAAGCCCCCTAGGCACGGCCAGCGGGCCCGCGCCTAGCAGGCTTGTGGGCCCCGTGTGGCACGTCTGCCCTACCTCTTCCGCCTATAAATTCAGAAAAATTCCAAAACTGCGAGAGAGATCCACGAAAATACTTTTCCGCCGCCGCAAGCTTCTGTCTCCACAAGATCCCATCTGGGGCACGTTCTGGTGCCCTGTCGGAGGGGGATTCAGATACGGAGGGCTTCTTCATCAACACCATGACCTCTCTGATGATGCATGAGTAGTTCACCATAGACCTACGAGTCCATAGATAGTAGCTAGATGGCTTCTTCTCTCTCTTGGATCTTCAATACACAGTTCTCCATGATCCTCATGGAGATCTATCCGATGTAATCTTCTTTTGCGGTGTGTTTATCGAGATCCGATGAATTGTGGATTTATGATTAGATTACCTATGAATCTTATTTGAGTTTCTTCTGATCTCTCTTATGCATGATTTCATATACTTGTAATATTCTTCTAGTTGTGGGTTTTGTTTGGCCAACTTGATCTATGATTCTTGCAATGGGAGAAGTGCTTGGTTTTGGGTTCATACCGTGCGGTGACCTCACCTAGTGATAGAAGGGGTAGCGAGGCACGCATCGTGTTGTTGCCATCAAGGGTAAAAAGATGGGGTTTTCATCATTGGTTCGAGTTTATCCCTCTACATCATGTCATCTTGCTTAAAGCGTTACTCTGTTCGTCATGAACTCAATACACTAGATGCATGTTGGATAGCGGTCGATGTGTGGAGTAATAGTAGTTGATGAAGAAAGTATCGGTCTACTTGTCTCGGACGTGATTCCTATATGTATGATCATCGCCTTAGATATCGTCATGACTTTGCGCGTTTTTATCAATTGCTCGACAGTAATTTGTTCACCCACCGTATTATTTGCTATTTTGAGAGAAGCCTCTAGTGAACACTATTGCCCCCGGGTCTACTTCACACCATATTTTCAGCCTTACAATTTTACTTCGTTGCACTTTCTGCCTTCAGATCTCACTTTGCAATCAATCTTGAAGGGATTGACAACCCCTTTATAGCGTTGGGTGCAAGCACTTTTGTGTTTGCGCAGGTACTCTGGACTTGACGCGATTCTCGTACTGGATTGGTACCTTGGTTCTCAAACTGAGGGAAATACTTACTGCTCCTGTGCTGCATCACCCTTTCCTCTTCAAGGGAAAAACCAACGCAAGCTCAAGAGACGACAGAAGCATTTGTGTCGCCATAGGAAAAGAGTTTCTGGCTCCCTTGCCGGGGAGGATCAAGTCAAGAACTCATCCAAGTAAGTGTCGCAAACTCATCTCTTGCATTTACAAAAATATTTGCATTTTTTCGTTTGCCTTTTTCGTTTGCCCTTTTCTCTCGCTTGCTTTCTGTTCGTTTGCGTGGGATAGTCTACATGTCCTCATGGCTAGACCCACCACTTCGAACAATACCCTCGAGAACTAAGTCCTCAATTTCAAACAAAATGAGGAAGAAAACTTAAAGGACGCTTGGTATAGGATTTGCAATGCTGAGAGTAGATCTACTCGTAAGCAATCTACTACCGTCCTGCTACGCAGTTTTTATGTGGGTATTTCTCCTTGGAATAGGTATATTCTTGACACCATCGTAGGCGGAAATTTCTTGGGTAGCCATACCGTTGATTCTTACGGAGCTGTAATAAATTTGGTAGGCTCACCCCCACTCATGGTTAATGTAACTACATTAACTCTGGAACATGTGATGTGTAAGCTGGACGTCATTAAAAATAAAGTTGCTACTATCGAACTCATTGAGAATTTGGATAAAAATATCCACAATCAAATCACTCAGTACGGATCCAAGGTGGGAATGCTTTTGAAAAATTTAAAGGAGAAGTAACCCAAAGTTAACGAAAAACTAGGTCATGATTCCGCTAGGATTGGCGAACTAGAGGATGTTATAACCAACTTGCGTTCCGCTTTTGCCGTTGTGCAGAATACTCCAAATTTTGCCCACAATAAGGCCACCAAGTCTGTTTTTGTTCCCAAAAATAGTGGTGAGTCATATAGTAAGAAAGATGAAGACCTTAAGATGATGAGTGATCACGCCACTTATGGTTTGAGCACCAAAGACGACGATACGTGATTCTATCGCCTTATGCCTAGCTAAGGGCGTTAAACAATAACGCTTGTTGGGAGGCAACCCAATGAATTTATCTTTTTATTTCTGTTTTGTTGTGTACACACCATCATAATTCTGTTATGAATGTGTCTTTTGTGTTTCTTTTTGTGTTTGAGCCAAGCAAAACCTTTATGACTAGTCTTGGTGATGGTTGTTTGATCCTGCTCGAAAAAGACAGAAATGTTTCGCTCACGAGATTATTTTTCATTTTTATTCAGAAAGAGCTTTTGAGTTTATTCTTTTTGCTGCTGGTTGATATGCCTTTTGCCCAGGCAGTCGTAATTTGTCACAGTTTTTGAGGTACCAGAAGTATATGAAGTATACAGATTGCTACAGACTGGTCTGTTTTTGACAGGTTATGTTTTTGTTGATTTGGTTGCTTGTTTTGATGAAACTATGGATAGTATCGGGGAGTACTTGCCATGGAAAAGTGAGAATACAGTAATCTAACACCAATATGAATATAAATAAAGTTTGCTACAGTACCGAAAGAGGTGGTAGTTTGTTTTCTTGTGCTAATGATATCACGAGTTTCTGTATAAGTTTTGTGTTGTGAAGTTTTCAAGTTTTGGGTGATGTTCTCATGGAAAAAGGGATAAAGAGTGGAAAGATATCAATCTTGGGGATGCCCAAGGCATTCCAAGCCAAATTCAAGGACACCAAAAAGCCTAAGCTTGGGGATGCCCCGGGAAGGCATCCCCTCTTTCGTCTTCAATCAATCGGTAACATTACTTGGAGCTATATGTTTATTCACCACATGATATGTGCTTTGCTTGGATCGTCTTGTATTGTAGGAGTCTTTTCTTTTTGTTGTGTCACAATCATCCTTTCTGCACACCTTTTGAGAGACACATGCACTCATCGTGAATTTGCTAGAATGCTCACCATGCTTCACTTATATCTTTTGAGCTAGATACTTTTTCTCTATGTGCTTCACTTAGATCTTTTAGAGCACGGCGGTGCGTGACTTGGTAGTTGGTTTGTGCTATGAAAGTAGTCCCAAAGGTGATAGGTACCCAAAGAGGATACAAAACTACCATCTTCATGTGCACTGAGTAGAAAGAGAAGTCTGATTCCTCTCAATTAGTTTTGAGACGTTGATTTGGTAATATTAAGAGTTATGTTAGTAGGGTGTTGTGAATCTACAAATACTTGTGTTGAAGTTAGTGTAATGCCCCAAGAGTGTATATTTCCCTTTTTGGAACCTTCCCCATGTGGGTCCACCTTGTCAATGATATGAGAGAGTTCAATGCTTATGATTTCATGTGGAGCTCCCCTTGTTTATTTCTATTTTGCATGCATGCATCCATGCCATTCCATTTCATGCCATGGTGTTATTTGCTTGGTGATCTTTGTGGTGTTGTGTTGACATGATTTGTGATGTGATGTGGTAGGTGTTGTAAGTGGAGTGGTGCTAATGCTAATAGGTAACCTTGTGATTTGCATAAGTTTCAAAACCATCTTCCCCCCCCCCCTCTCTATTTCATCTCAAGGTCAAGTTTCACTTGATCCTTTTCTGATTTTAAAATGCCCAAGGTTTACCATAGTTTTGTGATGAATTTGAGTTGTGGGTATGCTGCTTTGAAAAGGTGTTATAAAGGGTGCAATAATTACAAAACATATCCAAACAATATTGTTTTGTAAATATTAACTTGCTCCTAAAATCTTTTTTCTATTTTTATTAAATAGGGCATAATTTCTTATGCCCACGGGTACCTTCGTTTTATTATTAGCTTTATTTATTTAGCGTGTGCCTTTATTTCTTTTCTCTGGTTTATTTCTAATAGAAAAACCCCCAGAGTTTTATTTCCATCTATTCCGCGCCTCAGGTGGGCTTCCTCCCTCCTGGCGGCCCATCTCTCCTCTCCCCGCCCTAGAGCCCATCTGCGCGACCTCCTTCTCCTTCCTGACGTCGTTCCACCCGCGCCTCCTTTCTGTTTGAGCTTCACAGAGAGAGAGCGAGCGTGCCGCCGTGAGGAACACAGACGTCGAGGCCCCCATAAGTGCATTGGCGTCTGTGCCCCCTCTTCCCTAGTGTTCCCCTCTTCCCATTCGCCGCCGCCACTCCTTCCCCATCTCTCTTTCTCCCCCCAAGGTAGGCTCTGTAGCTAGGTTGCAGAGAGAGAGAGAAGGACCTCGCCGGTGTCTACCCCACTCCCGTCTTCGTCCGGCACCTCCGCCATGTCCAGGGGCTCGGGGGAGCACCCCGCGCTCCATTCCCGACCTCGGTGAGGCCGGGGAACGACCACGTCGACGGCCAGATCTTCGTCATCATCGTGTTCCCGGCGATCTCCCTCCCTGTACCATTACTTTGGTCTGCAGCAGCGCTTCTTCGGGTCTTCTTCCCCTCCAGCCGGCCTCCTCTTCCCGATCGGCGCTTCTCCTTCTTCCCTAGGTGAGCAGCCTCGCCTCCTTCCTTCCTCCCATCAACCTCGAGTAGATAGGAGTAGAGGCCGTCGGCACACCTCTATCCCGAGAGGAATAGGTGCTGGTGTGTGTTGTCGGTTGTAGGTGTGTGCTCGGGCAGAGCAGGGCATCGCAGAGGGTGCCTTTCCCTCGCAGTAGCAGCACCGTAGAGTAGTGGATCCCCCCCTCGTCGTAGTAGCAGCAGTAGAGAGAGAGCTCCGGTGTTGTTCCCTGTCGCCGGCAGCTCTCTGTAGGCAGAGCAGGGCATACGTGCAGGTTACCTTGTAGGCTGCTTCCTCCCTGTCAGACTCTGTAGCATAGCGTAGTGGTTCTTGGTGTGTGTGTGTTGGCCTGTGATTGTGGGTTCGAGTCCCAAGGGTTGCACCCCCCCCCCCTTTTGCATTTTATTTGCGGTACAGTGGCGTAGCAGCAGCAGAGCAGTATTTCCTGCTTAACTATCCTTCTGTGTCGAGCTAGTTTGTAGTAGCGTAGTGGCTTGCTGTTGGGTGTAGTTACCAGGGGATGCAGGGTTCGAAACCCCCCCCAAACCTTTTTTATTTTCTTTTGCTTTCCCCTGTTGTTTTCTTTCTTTTGTTGCTAGATGTGTTGCTATCATATGTTCTACTCCATGTGGTTTTATTCCAGCTCTCAACAGCATGTGGTGTCCTTTATATTGCTAGCATGTGTAGTGTGTGCATGTGAGGTTTGTGATGTTGTGGTGTTGTTGTGGTGTTGTTGTGCTTGTATCCCCTTTGATGCACAAGTGTGTGTGTGTGTGTGTGTGTGTGTGGATGGGTTTCCCCCCTTCCCACATACCTTGTGTGAGTGTGTGTGTAGATATGTTCTTAGTAGATATGCATGTGTAGATCCATGTGAGTGTGTGTGCCCATGGGCATGGTGATGAACTCATGCACCATGGTGTGATGTGAGTGTGTGGGTGTTCATCTGAGTATGTCTCACACATATCATGGCAACTGATGCCTTGACGAGCATATGTGCAAGATTACATGTGTAGGTGTAGTGAGGCTTGTGCTTGTGGTATTTGTGTGGAATGGTGATGTGCTAAGGCACACATACATGAGGTACAAACCCTCTTGTCACCATTATCCTTGTGAGAGTGTGCAATAGCTTATGTAGGTATAGTTCTAGTGAATAGCACATGTGATGATGCACTATTCACTATATGTGATTCTATGTAGGTTTTTCTTTCCTAGTTTGTGCCCATTTTTTCTATACAAGGGCATAGGTATTATATATGATTTTGGGGTAGATTCATCCCAGGAATACATTGGTGAAGTCAGTTTTTCCATTGGAACACTTTCTGCAAATGACATATTTCAGATTTGTTCTATGTTTGGAGCTTGGTTCCATGAGATGTGGTGTGCACAAGAGTTTGATTCTTGCATGTGGCAGTAGAGGGTGACCCCCTCTACCCCATATTGGTTTTTTCATGCTTAGGAATTCATATGTGCAAGTTTTACCCATTCAAAGTAGGCATGTGGCTGAAATTCCAGATTAGTGAAAATCTGAGATTTTCACTAAGTCTGAGAATCTGTTTATATTTTCTTCTCCTGTTGATGAGCTTGTGCAGGTCCATGTGTTTTGATTCAGCCTTAGATTTCAACTGGGAAGTTGTAGATTTTATGTTTGTCTAGCTCTCTATAAATTTTCATTCCATTTGGAGTCATGTAGATATTGTTTTGGGTGCTGTCAAAATGCTTTAGAGCATAAACAGCTAGTGAGAATCTGGAATTTTCACTAAGTCCCTGAAATCTGATATTTTTGGCCAAGTTAGCAGGTGTGTAACTTTCTATGTGAAACTCCTTTGTGTGATATATTTGCTTGTGCTTGTAGTACTCTTGGATAGCTTCTGCTACATATCTTATTTGGCATATTTGGGTGGCTGTAGGTGCTTTGCATGTAGCTCTCAAAGTGCTATGATGCTGTTTATGGCAGATTGTGTAGTTTTGGTATTTTGATGTTTGTGAGTGCATAGTTGATGGTGTGGTGATATTATTTGCACCACCCCATCCATGTTGATTTGTTTTATGTCTTGGCAACATGGAAATACCAGAGTTATGCCATTGGGGTGTGTTGTGATGAATTTGACACGTAGCACTTCATTTCTTGTTTCGTCGTTTCCCGTTGATCCGTAGCTCCGATTGTAATGTTCTTTATATGTTTTTGCATCGTTTTCACGTGACGCATCTGATCATGTCATTCTCATGCATGTCAAGATAGCTTAGGGTGCATTTCTGTCCAGGAACTTGTATTTACTTCTCCTGCTTGTGCTAGTGAGTAGAATAGAGATGCATGTTCATATTCATCTCATGCATCATGTGCATGTTGCATCTTGAGGTGCTGTTGTTCATTGGATGCTATTTTTATGTTGGGTAGCACCGGGATCGGAGAATGAGTACGTGGATTCGGGAGAGTACGTGCAGGACGAACAAGAGCAGTTCCAAGCTGAGGATATCACAGGCAAGATGATATGACCTTGATTCCATCTCTAGACTTGTTATGCTAGATTACGTTTCATTTGTCATATGATCGCTGCCTACCACTGAAATATTTGCCTCCTGAATTGCCATGAAACCGAAACACTTATCCCTTCCTAGCAAATCTTGAATGGCTAAGTAGGTTTGCCAAGCTTCTAATGTTAGCGTTGCTAGTTGCAGTTGCTTTTTATCACGTGATAACATGAGTTTGATATAATTATGTTAAATATGTTATTTAATTAATGCACCTATATACTTGGTAAATAACGGAAGGCCTGGCCTTTTGCCGGGTGTTTTGTTCCGTTATTGCCGCCATAGTTACCGGCTACTGGTGTTTGATTCCATAATGATCGCTCCTAACACGTTCGGGGTTGTTATGGGGACCCCCTCGATAAATTGCATAGTGTTAAAACTTGTCCGGCAGGACCCAACATTAGTGTTAATTTGCTAATCACTTAATAATAAACTGCATCGGGAATAGCTACCCCGAGAAATTTAATCAACAACCCGAGCCATTGCACCTCATGAGTGTTGGTCCAACCCAGAGCAGCTTATTGCGCTCCCCGGGGCAACTCGGTGTTTTGCCGTGGTAACCATCGCTCATCCGGCGTGTCCTGAGACGGAGATACGCGGCTCTTATCAGGGTCGTCGACATGTCGGGAGGTCCTGCTAGTCTTGTCTTACCTTAGCGATATATCTTGCGTATAGGAATCCCGGTGAAGCTTTGGTTCTCCCCAGAGTTGAGGTTTTCCTCTAAGGAATCCGACGAGATCACGAGATTCGTGATAGAGGATTACTTTGCGGCCCGTGTACATTTGTGATGGACTAGTTGGAGCACCCCTACAGGGTTTAATCTTTCGGAAATCCGTGTCCGCGGTTATGTGGCAACTTGGAATATTTGTTAACATCCGGTAATAGACAACTTAAACATAAGCTAATAAAATTGCCAACTCTGTGCGTAACCGTGACTGTCCCCTTCGAAGACCTCTCTTCAATCGGGAACACGGTGGGGTTATGATTGACGTAAGTAGGTGTTCAGGATCACTTAGTGATCAGGTAATCATCGACATCTAGAATAGACCACCTTCAATACAAGTTCTACGTAAGTTAGCCACCATAAAGCTTAGGATGCTGCAACCTAAATATTCCACCTTTCCAACCTAATAACTTGACTAGTTCTGGCACCGAGGTCATAGATTGCTGAGCCCCGTGGTTCACAGATTCCTTCACAACACCAACAGGTTCAGGTACCCCCGAGACTGGTGATCCTGACGGCACGCAGCTGGCGTGGCAGTACGATGAAGAGAACGACCGCATGTACGTGAACTATCCAGAAGATTGAGGCATGGTCGTGATCGTGGGCAAGCATGCAGGGTAGCATAGTCATTTCTCATGTTTTGTACTCCGTAGCGGAACTACCTTGTTTGGATGCGTGATGTACTCTAATATATTTATGAGATGACAGTTGAATCCCTTATTGTCATTCTGTTATTAGATGCGCTTCTTTCCGATTCGGGGCCTCGTTCCCCAAATCGGGAAGGACCGCATCTTAGTCGTTACAGTTAGTGATTCCCGTAACATGCACGTATGGTGAACCGCTATGTTAGGAAGTCGGAGCATAATTGATCTATTGATTGTCATACTTTGTGTTGCGGTCGGGATCGCGCGATGGTTAACACCTACCAACCCTTCCCCTAGGAGTATGTGTTTAGCACTTTGTTTCGATTACTAATAAAAACTTTCGCAACAAGTATGTGAGTTCTTCATGACTAATGTGAGTCCATGGTATAGATGCACTTTCACCTTCCACCGGTGCACAAACTCACCATATGCCTTCCTCAAAACAGCCACCATACCTACCTACTATGGCATTTTCATAGCCATTCCGAGATATATTGCCATGCAACTCCCACCGTTTTGTCTCATGACTTGTGCCGTCACTCTCATATTGCCATTGCATGATCGTAAGATAGCTAGCGAGATGTTTCAACGTCATACGCCAAGCTAGATCGTTGCACATCCCGGTACACTGCCGGAGGCATTTCCTATAGAGTTATCATCGTTCTAACCTTTGAGATGTGAGTAAATAAAAGTGTGATGATCATCATTATTAGAGCATTGTCCCATGTGAGGAAATAAAAAAAAGAGGCCAAAGTTGCCCACATAAAAAAAAGAGAAAAAGAGGCCAAAGAGCCCAAATAAAATAAAATAAAGAAAAAGAGAGAAGGGACAATGCTACTATCTTTTTCCACACTTGAGCTTCATAATAGCACCATGTTCTTCATGATTGAGAGCCTCTTGTTTCATCACCACCATATGCTAGTGGGAATTTTCATTATATAACTTGGCTTGTATATTCCAAGGATGGGCTTCCTCAAATTGCCCTAGGTCTTCGTGAGCAAGCAAGTTGGATGCACACCCACTAGTTCTCCTTTTGAGCTTTCACATACTTATAGCTCTAGTGCATCCTTTGTATGGCAATCCCTACTCATTCACATTGATATCTATTAATGGGCATCTCCATAGCCCTTTAATATGCCGAGTCAATGTGACCATCTCCTCCTTTTTGTCTCACAACCACCACCACACTCTATTCCACCTATAGTGCTATATCCATGGCTCACGCTCATGTATTGCGTGAGAGTTGAAAAAGGTTTGAGAAATTAAGAGTGCGAACACAATTACTTGGCCAATACCGGGTTGTGCATGATTTAAGTTAATTGTGTGAGGATGATGGAGCATAGCCAGACTATATGATTTTGTAGGGATAACTTTCTTTGGCCTTGTTATTGCGAAATTTCATGATTACCTTGCTAGTTTGCTTGAAGCATTATTGTTTTCATGTCAATAGCAAACTATTGTTTTGAATCTTACGGATCTGAACATTCATGTCACATGAAAATAGTTACAAAGGACAACTATGCTAGGTAGCATTCCACATCAAAAATTCAGTCTTTATCACTTCCGTACTCGAGGACGAGCAGGAGTTAAGCTTGGGGATGCTTGATACGTCTCCAAGGTATCTATAATTTTTGATGGTTCCATGCTATTATCTTGTCAAACTTTGAATGTTTTCTATGCCTTTTATATCTTTTCTCGGACTAACTTATTAACTCAGTGCCAAGTGTCAGTTCTTGTTTTTTCGTGTTTTTGACCCTGTTCATAGGAGGATTTTAAACGGTGTCCAAACGGAATAAAACTTCCGAAAAGATTTTTTTTTTCTGGAACAGAAGATACGCGCCAGACTTGAGAACCAAGGCAGGGGCCAGCAGGGGACCCCACAAGCCCCCTAGGCGAGGCCAGGGGGCGCGCCTAGCAGGCTTGTGGGCCCCCTGTGGCATGTCTGCCCTACCTCTTCCGCCTATAAATTCAGAAAATTTCAAAACTGCGAGAGAGATCCACGAAAATACTTTTCCGCCGCCGCAAGCTTCTGTCTCCGCAAGATCCATCTGGGGCACGTTCTGGTGCCGTGTCGGAGGGGGATTCGGATACGGAGGGCTTCTTCATCAACACCATGACCTCTCCGATGATGCGTGAGTAGTTCACCATAGACCTACGGGTCCATAGCTAGTAGCTAGATGGCTTCTTCTCTCTCTTGGATCTTCAATACAAAGTTTTCCATGATATTCATGGAGATCTATCCGATGTAATCTTCTTTTGCGGTGTGTTTGTCGAGATCCGATAAATTGTGGATTTATGATCAGATTATCTATGAATCTTATTTGAGTTTCTTCTGACCTCTCTTATGCATGATTTCATATCCTTGTAATTCTCTTCGAGTTGTGGGTTTTGTTTGGCCAACTTGATCTATGATTCTTGCAATGGGAGAAGTGTTTGTTTTTGGGTTCATACCGTGCGGTGACCTCACCCAGTGACAGAAGGGGTAGCAAGATACGCATCGTGTTGTTGCCATCAAGGGTAAAAAGATGGGGTTTTCATCATTGGTTTGAGTTTATCCCTCTACATCATGTCATCTTGCTTAAAGCGTTACTCTGTTCGTCATGAACTCAATACACTAGATGCATGCTGGATAGCGGTCGATGTGTGGAGTAATAGTAGTAGATGCAGAAAGTATCGGTCTACTTGTCTCAGACGTGATGCCTATGTGTATGATCATTGCCTTAGATATCGTCATGACTTTGCGCGGTTCTATCAATTGCTCGACAGTAATTTTTCACCCACCGTATTATTTGCTATTTTGAGAGAAGCCTCTAGTGAACACTATGGCCCCCGGGTCTACTTCACACCATATTTTCAGCCTTACAATTTTACTTCATTGCACTTTCCGCCTTCAGATCTCACTTTGGAATTAATCTTGAAGGGATTGACAACCCCTTTATAGCATTGGGTGCAAGCTCTTTTGTGTTTGCGCAGGTACTCTGGCCTTGACGCGATTCTCCTACTGGATTGATACCTTGGTTCTCAAACTGAGGGAAATACTTACTGCTCCTTTGTTGCATCGCCCTTTCCCCTTCAAGGGAAAAACCAACGCAAGATCAAGAGACGACAGAAGGATTCCTGTCGCCGTAGCAGCACGTAGCGTGCCGCTTTCGAGGTACTCGACGAAAGGTTGCACCAAGGACGGGGCCGTAACGACCGTTAGCACGGCCATCATGGTTGGGTCTGTTAGGGCAGGGCAAAGGGCGGCTGGCCGGCTGCGGCAGTCAGGAGTCGGGCAGGAGGGTAGGCAGCCCCCGAGCCGGCTGGGGCAGGCGGCGGGCTGGCTGGAGACCAAGCCAGGGGGCGCTCGCAGTCCCCAAGTCGACTTCGACAGTCCCCGGGACCGGCAGCACAGCCCCAGGACCGACGGTGTAGCCCCGGGTATGCTGTAATGAAGATTGACTCGGACTCTCAAGATGGTGTGATGTAGGGGTTGCGTAGGTGCTCCAAGGACACGCCGGCTGGGATGGGTTGTCGGGTGGAGACAATCTTTGCCACCGTCTTGGGGCTTCATTGTCGGCTCAAAGGAAGTGGTGGAACTCACAGCCCTTGAAGCCGCCGGTCAGCTGCTGGACCAGGAAGTGATAGCTGGCCATGTTTGCGTCTCTGGCGTCCCATTCGCCAGTGACTTGCTGCACCACCAGTTCGGAATCACCGAAGCAGAGGATGCGTCGAACACCGATCTCTCTGGCCAGTCGGAGACCGTGGGTGAGCACTTCGTACTCCGCCATGTTGTTCGACGCGGCGAAGTGGATCTGCACAATGTACTTCAGTCGGTCCGCCTTTGGGGACGAGAAAACGCTGTTGCCTCCAAGGCCGGTGTGCATCTTTGGGCCATCAAAGTGCATGCGCCAATGGGTGGAGTCGGGAGGCGGTGGCAGGTACTCCATTTTTGCCCAGTTGACGAGGAAGTGTGTCAATGCTTGTGACTCGACAATGGTGTGTCGGTGCACCGAAGACTGGGGTCTCCTGTGCCCCAGACTTGTGCACGGGTGATGGCAACCCCTTTGACGGCAAGGCACGACGAAGGCTGGCAGGGAGATCAATCCCCAAGAGCACCAAGGCCACACCCCTCCATGGGTGTGAAGAACAAGTGTAAGCTACAAGGCCCCGGCAAGCCTTTCTTGCCAGGAAGACACCCAAGGCCCCGGAATCCCTCCTTGCCGGGAAGATAGACAAGGCCCCGGCAAGCCCTCCTTGTCGGGAAGACATCCAAGGCCAGGCAAGATTTCCTTGTCAGGAAGGAAGATTAGGCCACTCGCGAGGGCACCAGGCCGGCAAGCCCCCTTCGCCCGCCAGGTGTCCGTCCTGCCATAGTGCCACTGCCTACCACAGCGCCAGCGTATCCCTCATGTGCCAGCACAACACCCAGGTGTCGAAACACCTGGGTAGGTGTCGCTACCACCCTAATGCAGGTCAGGGGCGTGACGAAGCATTTACTGCCCTTGACACTACGGTAGATAGATAATAGTGAACCCTGTTCACTGTGCAGCTCGTGAACCCACTATTGAGCACTGTTGGTGACCCCTTTGCCTATAAAAAGAAGCCCAAGGCTCGGTTATAAAGGGGATTATACACTTTGGGCATTGGCCATAAGGCGATCACTATAACAAGTAATCCTACAGTAAACACCTAATACAACAAACAAATCAGAAGTAGGGTTTTATGCGCTAAGCGGCCCGAACCTGGGTAAAGAAAACGTCGGCGGTGCCGATCGCCCAGCTCCTACCCTTGGCACCACCCCACCCCCGCCGTCGGCGCCAAGGGATCTGTCGAGGTTCCCACTGGTGCGTCCCTTCCACGACATCTTTGGCGCACCAGGTAGGGGGCGCGAGAGCATTTGCGCTAATTTGAGCAAGCTTTGCACCGGATTTTCAAAAGTTGAGCACACCGTCGCAGTTCCCCGTAGCGGGACACGGCGGTGGTCGCTCCACTTTGCTATGGTCTCCTAGTGCATGCGCGGGCGCGCTGCTGCGCAAGCGCGGTCTGGGGAGGCGGGGACCCCAAGTCTGACGCCATCAGGCTTATGCGCCGCTCCAGGACAGTACATTGTCGTTAAGGGTGTGCCTGGGATCTTCCGCGAGGCCTCCAACGCATACTCCGGCGGATGCACCTCTGCGGAGTGATGCATAACCGTCGAGGATGTGTCAATAGGTCCCGAAGCCCTGGCACGCACTCTAGCAAAAATGTTTTCTCCCCTGGATGTGTCACATCGCCACCAAAGATGTGCTCGGGGGCTCCGCTAGCACGGCCTAGAAAAGGAGAAAAAGGAGTTACACCCCGGCAAACCCCTTCCTACGCGATAGTCAAAAACTACACGCAAGGACCTTACCGGCGAGGAGGTTGCCGGGGGAGTGTAACATCCGGCCCCCCGTTGATCCGAGGCCTCGGCAAAATATTCACACGCCGCAAGAAGAAGTGTCGCGGCAAGACAAATAAGTCATAAAAATTCTAGATGAGATTTTTGAGTAGATAGGTAGTTTCCCTTCTAGAGATACCGATCTTTGTATGAGAAACCTGCGCGCAGAGGAACATTTCTAGGATCAGTGCACCTTGGTTTTGTTTCAAACTCGTTCAACGACCTGAATGGTCACAGAGCACCTTCACACTGTTTCGAACTTTCTCAACAGACCAAGCGGCTACACAGCACCTTATTTCGCCTCGAGCCGCGCCCAACGATTTAAATGGTTGCACTGAGTGCGGCAAGGACTTCTAAGGATCCATTCCTCAAAGCACTAGCGGCATGACCAGTCAAGCCGGCAAGCTTCCGGAAAACGCAAAGGGTGTATCATACAAAAGGGGGCGATCAGACAAAAGGGAAACAATATTTCATTCATTTGTTTGAGGCGAACTCAGACATATTACATGGATGATTTTTACTACTCTAACCTATGATACTGTCTTTGGCGAGGGACAATGCTTGCCAGACAGAAGTTCAAGAAGACAAAAAAACAGCGAGACCCGCGGCGCAACCTAGGCTGGTTCCTCCTGGACCAGCACTGCATACAGGAGAACGAGGCTAGAAGGGACGGCGGAGCTAGGAACCAGGCGCTGCCGGGAATATGAGGCAGCGTGGGTTCTTCCGGTGCATCGGTCCCAATTAGGTTGGAGGAGAGCCGCGGACTGACGGTGATGGTGCGGTCGATGGTCAGACCGAGGTCAGATCCTCGTACCTAGGCTTAGCCTGCCGAGGCTCTGACCCGTACCCGCTGCCGCTCACATATGTCCCTTCCTCGTTGCTCCCACACGAGGAAGGGCTGTCAGTCCCACTCAAGCTCTCTTTGCAACAGCTAAGGCGTACACCTGAGCTCCCGTATAGCTTCACGAAGAGCAGGTTGTCTACCTTCATGTTGAAACGAAGAACATGCCCATCCCAGAGATTGTGGGCACAAGCAAAGCTCTTCCACCCACGGCCGAGGAACAGGATCCGAGGCCCCGGATGCTCCACGGCCACCGGTACGGCGCCGTTGCCGCAACCATGCATCCGGAGCCACAACATCAGGGGCTTCTCTTTGCCCATCGCCTTGGCGAAGACGCTGGGGAGTTGAAGTCGGGTCCTGATGCGGCCTCGCAGCTTGACAAGAAACTCCAACGGAGTCCTTTCAACATGAGTCCCCGCTGGAACGAGCCTCGGCGAAGGCGGGGGTGCTGGAGTAGCATCCCGCCTTCCTCGGCCACCGCCTCTGTGGCGACCATGGCTCCTCACCCCTTCGCCACCTCGGGCACCCGAGCCGTCCTCTGCAGCTGTGTCTCCTGAAGCTGTGGCATGATCCGAACGGGATCCCCTCGCCGCTCTGGCGTATGATGGTGGCCGCCCTTGTCCCCTAACCATGATTAGGGGCGAGCGCCACTTGAAGCTGAACAAGACACTGCAGATCAGGCTAGGGGTGTTGTGTGTTTCATGAGTTGTGTGGATGAGAAAAATCCCCTCGCAAAACCCCTAATTTATAGGGCGAGGCACGGGAGCTAGCCCTCCTCACTCCAGAAACCGCCGCCCCTCTCGCCCAATCGCCCATGGTCACGAGCGAACAGGGAGCCGCCCTGCTCCACCAATGCATGCAGGGGCGGGCCCTGTCACGGCTGTGACTTTCAAGGCCACGATCGCCACTTGCCTGACCGTTACTGCGCATGCCTCACGTGTGGTGGAAATGTTTTGGGAGGTGGGACGGCCACTGTGTGCATGCCTCTCCACTTTGTGCGTTCGATGTGCGACCTGGGGAAAGACCACTAGTAATGGCTCCAACCTACAATATACCCTGTCACAGAGGCCCGTGCACTACTTTGCGTCCGGCCCAACAACGCCTCGCACGCGTGTCTGGCCCAGGCTCGGGGGCTCCCGTCGGTGCACTGAAGACTGGGGTCTCCTGTGCCCCACACTTGTGCACGTACGCCGGCAACCCCTTTGACGGCAAGGCACACGAAGGCTGGCAGGGAGATCAATCCCCAAGATCACCAAGGCCACACCTCTCCAAGGGTGTGAAGAACAAGTTTAAGCTACAAGGCCCCGACAAGCCTTTTTTGCCAGGAAAACACATGTCGGTGCACAAAAGACTGGAGTCCCTGGTGCCCCAGACTTGTGCACGGGCGCAAAGAGCCCTTGCAGGCAGGGTGTGGCAGGACCCAGTCAAGATAGAACCCCCAAGATTATCAAGGCCTCGGCAAGCCTGCCTTGCCGGGAAGATGACCAAGGCCACACCCATTTGGTGGACGTGATGAACTCACCAAGTGCAAGACCTCGGCAAGCTCCCTTGCCGGGATGGCGACCGAAGCCCCCGGCAAGTTCCCTTGCCGGGACGAAGACCCAAGCCCCGACAAGCTCCTTGTCGGGATGACGGGGCTGGCCACTGGTGGGCAACCACCCTTGCTACAGTGCCACCCCCCCCCCCCTAGTTCCAACGCAGCGTCCAGGTGTCGAAGCACCTGGATACGTGTCTTCACCAGCACATTGCCGACAAGGACAAGACATGCATTTAATGCACCTGACAGCGGTAGATGGATAAGCACCACTCTAGTTCACTATAACTCCTCGTGAACCTACCACCGAGCACTGTAGGTGACCCCTTTGCCTATAAAAGGAGGCCCTTAGCTCATTCATAAGGGTTTAGACTCTTTGAACATTGACCCATAAGGCGATCATCAACGGTCATTGTAACAATCAACAACAAAACGCTTAATACAACCAGACAAGCAGGACGTAGGGATCGTTAGCTATGCTCTTCACGTCACCTTTCCTCGCCCTATGATCACAAGGGTTTCATGTTGATTCTCATAGGTGTCGACCTCGCAGTCGCCGACATCTCCGGCGCGCCAGGTAGGGGTTGCGGAGTTGTGCGTGAATCTGAGCAAGCTCAGCACCCGATTCTTCGAAGATTGGGCGTTGCGCCGCTTTGTTCTGCTACGGCTTCCCAAGGCTTGCACGAGCACGTTGCTTCGCGAGCATGGGGCAGGGAGGTGGAGGCTCCAAAGGCGGCGCCATCAGGCCGATGCGTCGCTCGGGGCCAGCGCGCAGCTGTCGAGTGCATGCCTCGGGGGCTTCACAGAGACCTCGGTGCATACTCTAGCGGACGCACCTCTGTGGAGTGATGCATAGTCATTGAGGGTGTGCGAAACGGTCCCGAAGCCACGGCGCGCACTCCAGCATATGTGGTGTGCCCCTGAGAGCGTCGTATCGTCGCCCAAGATGCACTCGGGGGCTCAGCCAGCACAGCCTGGCAAGAGAGAAGTAAAGGGGTTACACCCTGGCCAGCTTTTTCTCCAAAGGACAGTCGCATACTGTCAGCAAGAACTCTTTGCCGGAAAAAAAGTTGCTGGGAGCGGTGATTTCCTGCTTGCCGAGGGCTCTGACGCCCCGGCAAAAGATTCAAGTGCCATGCAACCACGACGTGAGAAGATAAGTTTAAGTTTAAGATTCAGATTTGAAGTAGATAGATTCTCAGTTTTTCCCTTCGAAAGTTTCCAATCTGTGTGTGTGGAGTCTGCACATACTGGGACCTGTCCAAAGATCGGTGCACCTTGTCTCTGTTTCGAACTTGTTCAAACGACCTGAACGGCCACAGAGCGTCTTCAAACTGTTGCGAACCTGATCAACAGAGCAAGCGGCTACGTAGCACCCAATTTCGTCTCAAGCTGCGCTTGGAGATTTCCATGGTTGTACTGAATGCGGCAAGGAGTCTTGTCGGTAGTTGTCGGCAAGCTCCCAGGAAATACAAAGGCGAA
Source organism: Hordeum vulgare subsp. vulgare (assembly GCF_904849725.1). NCBI lineage: Eukaryota > Viridiplantae > Streptophyta > Magnoliopsida > Poales > Poaceae > Hordeum > Hordeum vulgare. The sequence continues at coordinate 100,788,610 of NC_058520.1, forward strand.
TCATACAAAGAACAGAATAGGAAAAAAGGAAAACAGTATTTTCATTCATTTGTTTGGGATACTCTCAAACATATTACATGGATGATATGATCGACTCTAACCTAGAACTTTTGTCTTTCGCGAGGAACTACGCTCGCCGAAGTGAAGTTCAAGAAGACAAAAAGGCGAAGCCCACGGCGCGGCTAGGGCTGGCTCCCCAAGACCAGCACTGCACCGACAAAAACGGGATCGGCCCCGGCAAGCGCCACCTGGCCCCCCTCTGGCTGAATACCAGGGGGCAGGGCACGGGAAGGGGCGAAGGATCCGGAGTCTGCGGGCGTGCCTCCTCCCGGAGCCGGGGAGCCAACACCCGCTCTAGTGAGCTGGCCGAAGCAGAGGACCTGGAGAAGTCAGAGCTTGTGGAGGTGCCTCCTCCTCAAACATGAGGCATCGACGCCAGCTTTGGCAAGATGCCCCCGTCGGGAGGGGCGGGGCATGAGCTAGCCGCGGCGTGCGGTCTGTGCCCAGTTGGGGCCCGGGGGGTCGACCTCCAACTTGCCACCCCGAGGCCCTAACCCAACACGGACCTCACCACCACCACTGTCCTCCTCGTCGCTATCGCTCGAGGTAGAACAGCTGACGTCACTCAGTCCCTCTTCACAGTAGCCGAGAAGCGCACATGGGCACCCCTAAAGCAGCATGGAGGACTGCCTCAAGAGCAAGCCTCGGGGAATACGGAGGCGTTGGAGTAGCGCTCCGCCTCCCCCGGCCTCGGCCTCCACGGCGACCGCAGCCCCTCGCCCTTCCTCCACCATGGGCACTCGGGACGTCCTACACCACGATGCCCCCAGAAGTTGTGGCATGATCCGAACGGGATCCTCTTGCCGCCCTAGCGGCCGACGGTGGCCGACCTCATCCCCTAACCATGGTTAGGGGCGACCGCCACCTACATACAGAAGAAGACCCTGAAGACCAAGGCTGAGGAGTTGGTGGATCCAGAAGGAGTTGGGTGAGAAAAACCCCTCGCAAACCCTCCTAATTTATAGGACGGGGCGCGGGGGCTAGCCTCCCTTGCTCCAGAAGCCACCACCCCTCTCGCCCAATCGCTCTTGCTCACGGGCGAACACGGAACCGTCTTGTTGCACCAATGCATGCACGGGCGGGCCCGACCACTACTGCGCCTTTTAAGGCCACGTCTGCCACCTGTCCATCCACAACTACACATGCCACACGCGTGGTAGAGGCATTTCAGGAGGTGGAAAGTCCACTTCGCGCCTGACCTCCCACTTCGCGCATCTGATGCACGACGTGGGGAAAAGCAACCGCGAGCAGATCCAGCCACGAAGGCTCGTGCACCTCTCTGGGCCTGGCCCAACAACGCTTCACATGTGTGTGTGTGGCCTAGGCCCGGGGGCTCCTGTCGGTGCACTAAAGACCGGGGTCCCTAGTGCCCCACACTTGTGCACGGGCGCAAAGAGCCCCTACCGACAGGGCGTGGAAGGACCCAGTCAAGATACAACCCCCACGATTATCAAGGCCTCGGCAAGGCTGCCTTGCCGGGAAGATGACCAAGGCCACGCCCATTTGGTGGACGTGATGAACTCACCAAGTGCAAGAACTCGGCAAGCTCCCTTGCCGGGATGACGACCGGAGCCCCCGGCAAGTTCCCTTGCCGGGACGAAGACCCAAGGCCCCGGCAAGCTCCTTGTCGGGATGACGGGGCTCGGTGGGCAACCGCCCTTGCCACAGTGCCACCGCCCCCCAAGTTCCAGCGCATTCCGCATGCGCCAGCGCAGCGTCCAGTTGTCGAGGCACCTGGATACGTGTCTTCACCAGCACATCGCAGACAAGGACAAGACGTGCATTTAATGCACCTAACAGCGGTAGATGGATAAGCATCGCTCTAGGTTCACTGTAACTCCTCGTGAACCTACCACCAAGCATTGTAGGTGACCCCTTTGCCTATAGAAGGAGGCCCTTAGCTCATTCATAAGGGGTTATTCTCTTTGGACATTGACCCATAAGGCGATCATCAATGGTCACTGTAACAATCAACAACAAAACGCTTAATACAACTAGACAAGCAAGACGTAGGGTTTTACGCTTAAGCGGGCCGAACCTGGGTAAAAAGGCTTGTCGAGTGGTGAGCGTTAGCTATTCTCATCACGTCACCTTTCCCCGGCCTATGATCACAAGGGTTTCACGTTGATTCCCATAGGTGTCGACCTCGCAGTCGCCGACAACACCCAAGGCCCCGGCAAGCCCTCCTTGCCGGGAAGATAGACAAGGCCCCGACAAGCCCTCCTTATTGGGAAGATGTCCAAGGCCCGGCAAGCTTTCCTTGTCGGGAAGGAAAATTAGGCCACTGGCGAGGGCACCAGGCCGGCAAGCCCCCTTCGCCCGCCAGGTGTCCCTCCTGCCATAGTGCCACCGCCTACCACAGCGCCATCACATCCTGTTGTGGAACATTGAATGGGAAACAAAAAATTTCCTACGCACACGAAGAACTATCATGGTGATGTTCATCTACTAGAGGGAGATCGGATCCACATACCCTTGTAGATCGCTAAGTGGGAAGCGTTAAGAAACGTGGTTCATGTAGTGGAACAGCTGCGTAATTCAAATCACTGTCGTCCCACGATCTGTTCCGATCTAGCGCCGAACGGACGGCACCTCCGTGTTCAGCACACGTACAGCTCGATGACGATCTCCGCCTTCTTGATCCAGCAAGAGAGACGGGGAAGTAGATGAGTTCTACGGAAGCATGACGGCGTGCTGGTGATGGTGATGATCTATTCCTGCAGGGCTCCGCCCGAGCTCCGCAGAAAACCGATCTAGAGGAAGAACTAGGAAGTAGAGGTTTAGGGTTGCACGTGGCAAAGTTGTGTCTCAAAAACCCTAAAACCTCTAGTATATATAGGAGGACGAGAGGGGCTAGCCTTGGGGCTCAAGGGAGCCCCTAGGGCGTCGGCCAAGAGAGGAGGAGGAGACTCCAACTCCAATTCAGTTTGGGAAGGAGGAGTCCCCTCCTTCCTTCCCATCTCCCTCTCTTTTTTTCTCTTTTTTCCTTTGGTTTTTTCCTTAGCCAACATAGACCACTTGGGCGGGCCTCACCAGCCCACTAAGGGCTGGTGCGCCACCCTTGGGCTATTAGGCTCACTCCCGGGTGGGTGGGCCCCTCCCGGTGAAAACTCAGAACCCATTCGTCACTCTCGGTACATTGTCGGTAATGCCCAAAATCTTTCCAGAGACCAAATGAAACAATCATATATATCAATCTTCATTTCCGGACCATTCCGTAAACCCTTGTGATGTCCGTGATATCACCCGGGACTCCAAACAACCTTCGGTCACCAACACCTATAACTCAACTATACCGAAACGTCACCGAACCTTAAGTGTGGAGACCCTGTGGGTTTGAGAACTATGTAGACATGACCTGAGACACTCCCCGGTCAATATCCAATAGCGGGACCTGGATGTCCATATTGGATCCTACATATTCTATGAAGATCTTATCGGTTGAACGTCTATGCCAAGGATTCATATAATCCCTTATACCATTCCTTTGTCCTTTGGTATGTTACTTGCCCAAGATTTGATCGTTGGTATCCCTATACCTATTTCAATATTGTTACCGGCAAGTCTCTTTATTCGTTCCGTAATACAAGATCATGTGACTAACACATTAGCCACATTGCTTCCAAGGCTAATATGTGATGTTGTATTCCGAGTGGGCCCCGAGATACCTCTCTATCACACGGAGTGACTAATCCCAGTCTTGATCCATGCTAACTCAATGGACACCTTCGGAGATACCTGTAGAGCACCTTTATAGTCACCCAGTAACGTTGTGAAGTTTGATACACACAAGGTATTCCTCCAGTGTCAGTGAGTTACATGATCTCATGGTCATAGGAATGAATACTTCACACACAGAAAACAATAGCAACAAAATGACACGATCACATGTTATGTTTATAGTTTGGGTCTTGTCCATCACATCATTCTCCTAATAATGTGATCCAGTCATCAAGTGACAACACTTGCATATGGTCAGAAAACCTTAACCATCCTTGATCAAGTGGCTAGTCAACTAGAGGTTTACTAGGGACATTGTTTTGTGTATATATTCACACATGTATCTATGCTTTCATTCAATACAATTATAGCATGGATAATAAACGATTATCCTGAAACAGGAAATATAATAATAACTATTTTATCATTGCCTCTAGGGCATATTTCCAACTGTCTCCCACTTGCACTAGAGTTAATAATCTAGTCTCACATTGCTATGCGATTTACATTGGAATGAATCTAACACCCATACAGTTCTGGTGTTGATCATGCTTCGCTCGTGGAAGAGGTTTAATCAGCGGATCTGCAACATTCAGATGAGTGTGCACTTTGAAAATATTTACGTCCTCTCCTTCGACATAGTCGCGGATAAGGTTGAAGCATCGTTTGATGTGTTTGGTCTTCTTGTGAAACCTTGGTTCCTTTGCTAGAGAAATGGCACCAGTGTTGTCACAGAACAGAGTTATTGGATTTAGTGTGCTCGGCACAACTCCAAGATCTGTCATGAACTGCTTCATCTAGACACCCTCCTTAGCTGCCTCCGAGGCAGCCATGTATTCCTCTTCACATGTAGAATCTGCTACGACGCTTTTCTTGGAAATGCACTAGCTTACTGCACCCCCATTAAGAATAAATATGTATCCGGTTTGAGACTTAGAGTCATCCGGATCAGTGTCAAAGCTTGCATCGACGTAACCCTTTACGACGAGCTCTTGATCACCTCCATAAACGAGAAACATTTCCTTAGTCCTTTTCAGGTACTTTAGAATATTCTTGACCGCCGCCCAGTGTTCCACTCCTGGATCACTTTGAAACCTGCCTGCCATACTAATGGCCAGGTTGACATCCGGTTTTGTGCACAGCATTGCATACATTATAGACCCTATGGCTGAAGCATAGGGGGCGGTACTAATCTTTTCTCTATCGTCCACAGTTACTGGACATTGAGTCTTACTCAACTTTATACCTTGTAATACTTGCAAGAACCCCTTCTTGGATTGCTCCATTTTGAACTTCTTCAAAACTTTATCAAGGTATGTGCTTTGTGAAAGTCCTATTAGGTGCCTCGATCTATACCTATATATCTTAATGCCTAATATGTAAGCAGCTTCTCCTAGGTCTTTCATTGAAAAAAATGTGTTCAAGTAATCCTTTACGCTCTCTAAAAACTCCACATTGTTTCCAATCAGCAATATGTCATCCACATATAATATCAGAAACACTACAGAGATCCCACTCACTATCTTGTAAATACAAGATTCTCCAACAACTTTTATAAACCCAAATGCCTTGATCACATCATCAAAGCGCTTATTCCAACTCTGAGATGCTTGCACGAGTCCATAAATGGATCGCTGGAGCTTGCATACTTTGTTAGCATTCTTTGGATCGACAAAACCTTCGGGTTGCATCATATACAACTCTTCCTTAAGAAAACCATTAAGGAACGTCGTTTTGGCATCCATCTGCCAGATTTTATAATTGAAAAATGCAGCTATTGCTAACATGATTCGGATGGACTTAAGCATCGCTACCGGTGAGAACGTCTCATCGTAGTCAACTCCTTGAACTTGTGAAAAACCCTTTGCCACAAGTAGAGCTTTATAAACGGTCACATTACCGTCCGTGTCTGTCTTCTTCTTAAAGATCCATTTGTTCTGAATAGCCTTGCAACTTTCAGGTAATACTTCCAAAGTCCATACTTTGTTTTCATACATAGATCCTATCTCGGACTTCATGGCCTCTAACCATTTGTTGGAATACGGGCCCACCATTGCTTCTTCATAATTCGCAGGCTCATTATTGTCTAACAACATGATAGATAAGACAGGATTCCCGTATCACTCAGGAGCAGTACATGATCTTGTCGACCTGCGAGGTCCGATAGTAACTTGATCCAAAGCTTCATGATCATCATGATTAGCTTCCTCCACAACCAGTGTTACCTCGACAGAGATTTCTCCCTGCCTTGCGCCACCATCCTGTTGGAGCAGAGGTTCCACAACCTCATCAAGTTCTATCTTCCTCCCACTCAATTCTTTTGAGAGAAACTCCTTCTTAAGAAAAGCTTTGTTCTTAGCAACAAACACTTTGCCCTCGGATCTGAAATAGAAGGTGTACCCAACTGTCTCTTTTGGGTAACTTATAAAGACGCACTTTTCCGCTTGGGTTCCAGCTTTTTGGGCTGAAGCTTTTTGACATAAGCATCGCATCCCCAAACTTTAAGAAACGACAACTTTGGTTTCTTGCCATGCCATAGCTCATATGGTGTCGTCTCAACGGATTTTGATGGTGCCCTATTTAAAGTGAATGCAGATGTCTCTAATGCATAACCCCAAAACGATAATGGCAAATCGGTGAGAGACATCATAGATCGCACCATTTCTAACAAAGTACGATTACGACATTCGGACATACCATTACGTTGTGGTGTTCCAGGCTGTGTCAACTGTGAAATGATTCCACAGTGTCTTAAGTGAGCAGCAAACTCGAAACTCAGATATTTGCCCCCTCGATCAGATCGTAGGAACTTGATCTTCTTGTTACGATGATTTTCAACTTCACTCTGAAATTGCTTGAACTTCTCAAATGTTTCAGAGTTGTGCTTCGTCAAGTAGATATATCCATACCTACTCAAATCGTCAGTGAAGGTGAGAAAATAAAGATATCCGCCGCGCGCCTCCACACTCATCGGACCGCACACATCGGTATGTATGATCTCCAACAAGTCACTTGCACGCTCCATTGTTCCGGAGAACGGAGTCTTAGACATCCTGCCCATGAGGCATGGTCCGCACGTGTCAAGTGATTCGAAATCAAGTGACTCCAAAAGCCCATCAGCATGGAGTTTCTTCATGCGCTTTACACCAATATGACCTAAGCGGTAGTGCCACAAAAACATGGCGCTATCATTGTTAATTCTACATCTTTTGGTCTCAATGTTATGTATATGTGTATCATCGCTATCAAGATTCAATATGAACAATCCTCTCACATTGGGTTCATGACCATAAAAGATATTACTCATAGAAATAGAACAACCATTATTCTCTGACTTAAACGAGTAACCGTCTCGCAATAAACAAGATCGATATATAATGTTCATGCTTAACGCACGCACTAAATAACAATTATTTAAGTTCATAACTAATCCTGATGGTAACTGAAGTGAGACTGTGCCGACGGCGATTGCATCAACCTTGCAACCATTTCCCACGCGCATCGTCACTTCATCCTTCGCCAGCCTTCGTCTATTCTGCAGTTCCTGCTTCGAGTTGCAAATATGAGCAACAAAACCGGTATCAAATACCCAGGCACTACTACGAGAGTTGGTTAGGTACACATCAATAACATGTATATCACATATACGTGGTTTGGCGTTGGCCGCCTTCTTATCAGCCAAATACTTGGGGCAGTTGCATTTCCAGTGACCCATTCCCTTGCAATAATAACACTATGTTTCAGGCTTAGGTCCAGCCTTGGGTTTCTTCGTCGGATTGGCAACAGGCTTGCCGCTCTTCTTGGAGTTACCCTTCTTGCCTTTGCCGTTTCTCTTGAAACCAGTGGTCTTATTGACCATCAACACTTGATGCTCTTTTCGGAGTTCTGACTCTGCGATTTTCAGCATTGCGAATAACTCGCCGGGTGACTTGTTCATCCCTTGCATGTTATAGTTCAACACAAAGCTCTTATAGCTAGGTGGCAATGATTGAAGAATTCTGTCAGTGATAGCCTCTTGCGGGAGTTCAATCCCCACCTCAGCTAGACGGTTTGAGTACCCACACATTTTTAGCACATGTTCACTGACAGGCGAATTCTCCTCCATCTTGCAAGCATAGAATTTATCGGAGGTCTCATACCTCTCGATCCGGGCGTTCTTCTGAAAGATAAACTTCAACTCCTGGAACATCTCATATGCTCCATGATGCTCAAAGCAACATTGAAGTCCCGGTTCTAAGCCATACAAGACTGCACATTGAACTACTGAGTAGTCCTCCTTATGTGTTAACCAGGCATTCAAAACATCTTGGCTAGACGTAGCGGGTGGTTCATCTCCTAGCGTTGTATTAAGGACATGATCCTTCTTCCCAGCTTGCGGGAGCAGCTTTAGATTACGAGCCCAGTCTACAAAGTTGCTTCCATCATCTTTCAACTTAGCTTTCTCTATGAACGTATTGAAATTCAGGGTTGCTACCGCATGAGCCATTGGTCTACAACATAAAATATTGCAAAGTGGACTTAAACTATGTTTAAGATAATTAGAGTTTAACTAATTAAATTACTGATAAACTCCCACTCAAAAAGTACATATCTCTAGTCATTTGAGTAGTACATGATCCAAATCCACTAACTCAAGTCCGATCATCACGTGAGTTGAGAGTAGTTTCAGTGGTAAGCATCTCTATGCTAATCATATCAGCTATATGATTCATGCTCGACCTTTCGGTCTCATGTGTTCCGAGACCATGTCTGCACGTGCTAGGCTCGTCAAGTTTAACCCGAGTGTTCCGCGTGTGCAACTGTTTTGCACCCGTTGTATGTGAACGTTGAGTCTATCACACCCGATCATCATGTGGTGTCTCGAAACGACGAACTATCGCAATGGTGCATAGTCGGGGAGAACACAATTTCATCTTGGAATTTTTAGTGAGAGATAACCTTATAATGCTACTGTCGTTCTAAGAAAAATAAGGTGCATAAAAGGATTAACATCACATGCAATTCATAAGTGACATGATATGGCCATCATCTTGTGCTTCTTGATCTCCATCACCAAAGCACCGGCATGATCTTCTTGTCACCGGCGCCACACCATGATTTCTATCATCATGATCTCCATCATCGTGTTGCCATCGAGGTTGCCATGCTATCTATGCTATTAGTACTAAAGCTACGACCTAGCAATATAGTAAACGCATCTGCAAACACAAACGTTAGTTTAAAGACAACCCTATGGCTCCTGCCAGTTGCCGCAGCATCGACGTGCAAGTCGATATTAACTATTACAACATGATCATCTCATAAATCCAATATATCACATCACGTCATTGGCCATATCATATCACAAGCATACCCTGCAAAAACAAGTTATATGTCCTCTAATTTGTTGTTTCATGTTTTACGTGGCTGCTATGGGTATCTAGTATGATCGCATCTTACTTACGCAAAAACCCAGAGATGTGCAAATTGCTATTTAACCACTCTCCAAGGACTGCCTCGGTAAAAACCAATTCAACTAAAGTTGAAGAAACCGACACCCGCCAGTCATCTTTATGCAACGAGTTGCATGTCAGTCGATGAAACCAGTCTCTCGTAAGCATACGAGTAATGTCGGTCCGGGCCGCTTCAATCCAACAGTACCGCCGAATCAAGAAAAGACTAAGGAGAGCAGAAAATCGAACATCAACGCCTACAAAATCTTTTGTGTTCTACTCGAGATAACATCTACGCATGAACCTAGCTCATGATGCCACTTTTGGGGAACGTTGCATGGGAAACCAAAAATTTCCCACGAACACGAAGACCTATCATGGTGATGTTCATCTACGAGAGGAGATTATATCTATGTACCCTTGTAGATCGCTAAGCGGGAAGCGTTAAGAAACGCGGTTGATGTAGTGGTACAGCTTCGTGATTCAAATCACCGTCGTCCCACGATCCGTTCCGATCTAGCGCCGAACGAACGGCACATCCGCGTTCAGCACATGACAGCTCGATGACGATCTCGTCCTTCTTGATCCAGCAAGAGAGACAAATAAGTAGATGAGTTATCCGGCAGCGTGACGGTGCTCTGTTGGTGGTGATGATCTACTCCTGCAGGGCTCTGCCCGAGCTTCGCAGAAATCCGATCTAGAGGTAAAACTACGTGGTATAGGTTTGAGTTGGACGTGGCAAAGTTGTGTCTCAAAAGCCCTAATACCACCAGCATATATAGGAGGAGGATAGGGGCTAGCCTTGGGTCTCAAGGGATCCCCAAGGGCGCCGGTCGAAGGAGGAGGTGGACTCCCACCCCAATTCGGTTTGGGGGAAGGAGTCCACTCCTTCCCTCCCACCTCCCTCTTTCCTTTTTTTCTTTCCTTTGGTATTTTTCCCTTGTGGCGCCATGGTCCTATTGGGCTGGCCTCACCAGCCCACTAAGGGCTGGTGCGCCACCCTAGGGTCTCTGGGCTCACTCCCGGGTGGGTGGGCCCCTCCCGGTAAATACCCGGAACCCATTCGTCACTCCCGGTACACTACCGGTAATGTCTGAAACTTTCTGGTGACCAAATGAAACCATCCTATATATCAATATTCGTTTCCAGACCATTCCGGAAACCCTTGTGACGATTGTGATCTCATCCAGGACTCCGAACAATCTTCAGTAACCACACATATAACTCAACTATACTAAAACATCATCGAACCTTAAGTGTGCAAGCCCTGCGGGTTCAAGAACTATGTAGACATGACCCGAGATACTCCTCGGTCAATATCCAATAGCGGAACCTGGATGCCGATATTGGATCCTACATATTCTACGAAGATCTTATCGGTTGAACCTCTGTGCCAAGGATTCATATACTCCCATTTGTCATTCCCTTTGTCCTTCGGTATGTTACTTGCCCGAGATTCGATCGTAAGTATCCGTATACCTATTTAAATCTCGTTACTGGCAAGTCCCTTTACTTGTTCCGTAATACAAGATCCCGTGACTTACATTTAGTCACATTGCTTGCAAGGCTTGTTTGTGATGTTGTATTACCGAGTGGGCCCCGAGATACCTCTCCGTCACAGGGAGTGACAAATCCGAGTCCTTATCCATACTAACTCAACAGACACCTTCGGAGATACCTGTAGAGAACCTTTATAGTCACGCAGTTACGTTGCGATGTTTGATACACACAAGGCATTCCTCCGGTGTTAGTGAGTTATATGATCTCATGGTCATAGGAATAAATACTTGACACGCAGAAAACAATAGCAATAAAATGACATGATCACATGCTACGTTCATAGTTTGGGTCTAGTCCATCACATGATTCTCCTAATGATGTCATCCAGTTATCAAGTGGCAACACTTGCATATGGTCTGAAAACCTTGACCATCCTTGATCAACTGGCTAGCCAACTAGAGGCTTGCTAGGGACATTGTTTTGTCTGTGTATCCACACATGTATCTATGTTTTCGTTCAATACAATTATAGCATGGATAATAAACGATTATCTTGAAACAGGAAATATAATAATAACTATTTTATCATTGCCTCTAGGGCATATTTCCAACACAAACATGCCTGACATGTTATTTAGCTAGTGCACTTCTCCTGATCCTACATGATGCAACACGACTACTTATTTTTGGCCTAAGAGCACACAATGATACATATCATACAAGCGTCCTGACGCACTGCCACACCCTCTCTAGGTGGAGGTGGAGGGAACCTGGATTGGCTGGCCGAGGGTAAGTCCCAGAGGAGGTGCTGGAGACTCAACTTCCTCATGCACGAGCTCTAGACGGACGGCTCGAGGCGGCAAAGCATGCACGGGGCTAGAATGTGGAGTAGCTCTAATAGGGGTAGGAGGAATAACTTGATTGAACTCCTCAAGCATAGGCAGCTCGTGGCTAACCGGCTGGGCTGACGATGCACACGAAGCTAACGAGGAAGGGCATGTCCGGGGTGGCGCAGGATGGAGAAGCTCGGTCCTATTAGGAGGACGTGTGTGAGCCTCCGTATGTGCAGCCACCAAGTTATCCACTATGTCATCGAAGGGTGACTCCAGGGCCACGAGGTACTACACAGGCATCCCAATGGCCTCATCATCCTCTCCTCTAGGGCAGACAAAAGCATAGTGACTGGTGTACGGAACATGTCATAGGGGTAGTGATAAGGATGAGTCTTCATCACTGGAAGGGTGTCCCAAAGACGGGCAATCGCCTCCCTCGCAGCCATCTGCATAGCCTGCCTCTCCGTAGGCATGGCTCTCCCGACGAATCGCGTGATGATGGTTTCAACGCGCCCACTAGTAAAATGCACCTAGGCCTGATGCATAGTCAGAGTGTCGCTGATCTTGTAGTGGTAGAATGTGTACCCGGTGCGAGTCATTGGTTCAATCGCAATCCTGGCAATGACTGAGAGGCGTCGTAAAAATCCCACCGGCTTGTTGGCGAAAACCTATGACGAACAACCGTTGTCAGCCATCTACCTAGTAGACAAAAAATTCCATATAGTCATAACATAAATATATGTTGACTAACAGAAAAATCTCTACAGTATGTAGAACACTAAAATAAAATTAGCTAATCTAGCTAGCGATCGCACCTAGCGGTTTCCTGCAGTCAGCCTGGCTCTGATACAAAGGTTGCCGGGACCGGTTCCCAAATAAAATAAATTCATTGGAAATCAGCCATGAATGTCACCAGTGTAGAAACTCATTCACACTGATAAACCAACTTGATACAGAAAACTAGTAGTACTTAATATTAAACAAGGTAGAGTGAGGTCGCTCTACAGTTTATTACAACACACCCATACTTAGCATAAGGGAAAATATATCACAGTGGTCATGGGGTAGCTCTACTGCTTGCATAAAGAGGTAGGCTTGTCACATCGGAGTGAAGTGACACCGCTTAAGTACTACTACATGCCAAGCATCGGAGTGAGGCTTGGCTATTTATTCATGGTGGTGGAAATGGCGAAATATACAACGGCAGACTCGAAGATCGCAAGACTGATTGGGACTCCTCTAGACATTGGACTCGCTATCGTACTCTTCATCCATGAGGTCTCCTTCATCCATATCTGGCAACATCAACAAGCCGGTGAGTACTTTGAAAGTACTCGCAAGACAGTTTGCACAAAAGATAATATGAATGCAAAAATTTCATATGCATGGTTAATTACCAAAATTATCATGGTAAAAAAATTAATAGCAGTTAGGTTAGAGTAGATAAGTGGGGCGGTAGTACTCCCGAAATATCCAAGCAAAGAGAAAATGCACCAATCGGGTGTCTAAAGCGACGCCTCGAAAGGTTAACAAGTAAAAATAAATAACCACCATCGGGCATTTTATCGACACCACAGAAAGGGAATAAAAGTAAGTGTTTGCCTCAGTCAGGCGTCTTAGCGACACCACAGAAAGGGCATAAAAGTACATGAATAGCCGGGTGGTACAACCAACCTTCAGGATATTTAAATCAACTAAGTTTCATCATGTTAGTTCCATCATCACAGTCATATGTCAATATTATCTTTTTCATAAATAAACCCGTTCTCCAGAGACCAACACTTGACCTGTCAACCAGTCATCCGTGACCGTGGACACGGCTACTCGAATAGCTTTGACTCTCCACAGGGTGTACTCTTTACCCACAACCAACGGGTTTCCATAGTCACAAAGACTAATCCCGCGTACGGTATTTCAGAAGTAAACATTCAGAACTAGCACACACCCATTTTTAACCAGTGAGGCCCGACATCACCTGGGTCACGCTCTCAATGGAAAAACTCTAAGATGGGGAGGCCAACATCCTCGAATAGCATGGGTCCCCCTCTCGGTCCCAGACCGAAAACACCCATGCCCCCTGACCGTCTGACTCACTTTATTCGAGGGCCATGGAGACCTTCATCCTGGCCCCTCTACTTGGTGTGTACCTGGTAATTGGTTTACAACCTACTACATTGTATTCCCTTCCAGAAAGAGATGTGGTATTACGGAAAGTAAGGTGACGCATTGGCAAGACTCGATCTATGTCAACACTAGAGTTATTAAATTTATCCACACGGTATCATGCAATGGGCATGATCAGGCCACAACCTATCATGTCACACGCGACTAGGTTGTCCACGACCTCTCATCATCACCTTAATGATCAACTTTGTTAAGTAGTAAATCCTCTCGTATGCATGTGTTATTGTAAGGCAGTTCATCATATGCAAGTATTCTTATGCAGCAAAAAATATATCAATCCTAACAGCAAACATCACAGCAATTGTGTAAATAGCTTACATGGTTCGACGAAGTCGGGATCAAGCTCGGTGAAGTTGACATTGACGCTTCCTTCATCGGTATCTATGCCACATACACCGAATATTATCGTAAATGCTAAAGGCTCCAATACTATCTCAATATATTTTTGAATCAATCTTAAAATAAACTAGACAACAAGAGAAATTGTTTGCAAAAAGAATCACTAGAAAAGCCCCTGTAGTTTAAAAGTTATCAAGAAAACAAGTATAGGGACTAATCCATAATAAAACAAAAATACCAGAGGGGGCTCGCTGAAAAAATGAAAGTTCCCCGCTGAATTTATGCAAACCAGAAGAGAAAAGGCACTCTAGAGAAATGCGCTTTAGAAAAATAGTTCAAATAAATTAGAATCCTGACAGTGGGCCTCCACGGTCAGGTTTGAATCCACCTCGCCGTCGGCAGAGGCTCGCGGTGTCGCTGCCGGCGACCTACGGCAAACAAGACGGGGAGGAGTATGCGGGTGCACTCACCAGGGGATTCTACAGCTAATGGAGGTGGAGGCACTCACCGACACGGACCACGTCGACGGCAGCTCCAACTCCGACGGGCGGTGCTTTGGGTGCACATGGATCTCGACGGAGAAGCCTGCACTCACCAAATTCGGGTGCGGGTTAGATGGGTTGGTGCTCGAGGACCTTGCTGGCAAAACCTGGGCTGCGGGGATGCATCTACCTGGGTGAATTTAGCCGAATCCTGAAGCAAATCGGGATCACTGGAGGTGCGGAAGAAGGCACTCCATAAGCCTTCTGAGGGTTTTGGTGAGGCTGTGGTGAGGTGTGGTGGGTGCGGTTGCTACACAATGGCTTGGGGTTCCTTTTTCTAGGCGGGCGAGAGGGGGGTGCCGCAGGGGACCAACTCCGGTGCCGAATTACACCGAGCCAGAGGAACTAGCAGGCTCTTAGAGGGTCGGGTCAACTGCTATGGTGTGCGGCTGCTCCATTTTTCTCCTGAACAAGAGCTATAACGTGCGGGGATCATGGCTTGACGGGGCTGCATGTTACGGACACGTCGACGGTAGAGGACATGCTCTGCGCTGTCCACATCATGTCGATGAGCATCTTTGCACGCATGGGTGGGGGGCAGCCACACGGACCTTGCACGATGCTTGGGCGGTGCCGGGCGGCGTGGCTTTGCAACAATGGCCACTGGCGGCCGCGGCAGCCTTCGCTCACATCACTGCCATGGTTATGGCATGCAGGCCAGCTCACCACTGACACTCGCAAAAGGACAAAGCACCGTGCGGCGTTGTGGATACAGTCGGGGCACAGTACGCAAGCCGCCAAGGCTTGGCACTGGTGAGATTGACGCTCCCCATCTCCTACCTCGAGCAGTGCCCACCACGTGCTCGAGGAAATGCAAATGGCACGAAAAAAATGAGTTAGATGCTGGAAACAAATTGGGTAGCCTCTCATTGATTTCGGAGACTGCATGCAAATTTTTAGAATTTTATAAGATGGTTAAGTTGGGTCTTTAGTAAAAATACTAAATCTGGTCCAAATTTTGGTCAAACAGAATTTGAAATTTTTAAATTGAAAACTAGAAAGTTTTGGGGGAAATGGGTCGAGGATACCTAGGGCTACAATGGATAGGAAATTGGAGGTCAAAATCCAAAGGAATCTATAAGTTCCTTCGTAAAATTCTAGGGGTCAAATCTGATTACAGAAAATGGTTTCGATCACTTAGAAATAGGAAAGGTAGTTGAACTACCTCAAAACTTTGATAATCCATTTTTAAGTGATGCCCTGATGTTAGAGGGAAGTCATGGCAAGAATTTAGTGAGGGAGGAAGAGGGAAAAGTTTTATGGCAAAACTTGGTTAGCAAATTATTTGACACAAAATACTAACGGGTTTTTAGAAGAAGTGGAGGGGGATTCTCAAGTGAAAATCTTGGTCAAGAAGGGACGATAAGTAAAGCTCCTTTCCAAAACAGATTTGTTTGACAAGGAAACCTTCAAAAGAACTTGTCTCAAGTAAGAATTCCAAGAAGATACTAGAAGGTGTTTTTGTCAAAGTTTTGGAAATTCACTTTTAAAAGCAAATAAAACCAGAAAACCCCAAGTTGAAAATTTGAGGGTGTTACATGATCTTCCCCTAACAAGTCATCCTCATCACTATCAAAGTCAAAGTACTCGGGGTGTGATACCTTGGGGACTTTTTCCATGAAGCAGTTTCCAATCCCTTCATTTGGTGAATCAAATAAGTCATAGGAGTTGGAGGAAACGAGTGCAAAACCGGCAACACCTTCATATTGAGTGTATTAGGAGTTGGAGTGGTAGCTTCTCTTAGATTAGTTGTCAGACTCAGAGCCGAAAAACCATTCACCAACTTGAGCATGATGTCTTCTTGAACCGCTCTTGATGTACTTGTCCTTCTTCTCTGAATCTTTGCCTCTCCGAGAGTGTCTTCATTCATAATGATTTTTTTCTACTCCTTCTCTCTCTACAAGGTAACTCATCTCTTGAGCTTTGTCTTCTAGGTGACCCTTCTCTTCGTTTGTGGGGAGGCGAGCACTCATTGGAAAAGTGTCCGGGCTTTCCACAGTTGTAGCAGTTTCGGTCACGACTAGACGAATGCTTCTCATCATATCTTGAGCTTGAGCTTCTCTCTTTGCATCTACTCTTGTAGAACTTGTTCAATTTTCTGACCATGAGGTTGATCTCTTCATTGGTAACAAGGTTGTCACTTGAAGTAGCGGGAGTATCACTTGAAGCTTTGTAAGCACTGCTTGACATGTTGTGCAACTCATCTTTGTCCTTGAGAGACATTTCATGGGAACAATCCTTCAAATGACTTTAGTTGTCTTGAGATCCTTGTAGTTTGGCATCATTTGGATTAATGTGCACATGGTGTCGTATCTTCCATCTAAGGCTCTAATTATCTTCTTGATGATGAATTTGTCGGTCATCTCTGCACTTCCTAAGCCGCCAATCTCATTTGTGATTAGAGCAAGCCTAGAATACATCTCAGCGACTCCTTCACCATCCTTCCTCTTGAACCTGTCAAGCTGACTTTGAAGCACATCAAACTTAGATTCCCTGACATAATTAGTACATTCATGCATATCAATCAAAGTACACCAAATTTCCTTGGCATTCTCAAGGCGACTGATTTTCTTGAATTCTTCGGGACACAAGTAATTGAACAGGATATCACAAGCTTGAGCATTGTATTGCAACAACTTCAGCTCATCCGCCGTCGCATCACGATCCGATTCTTTTCCTTATCCAAAGAAATCACCTTGCACACCAACATGAACAACAACCCAAACGGCAGGATTATTACCAAGAATATGCATTTTCATGTTATGCTTCCAACTAACAAAATTAGTACCATCAAAATATGGAATTCTATGGTGATAATTTCCCTCACTAGACGCCATACTCTCCTAGGTTGTGAAACCAATGTAATGGAGACCAAAGCTCAAATACCACGTGTAGGACCGAAAGTATGTCTAGAGGGGGTGATTAGACTACTTAACAAGATAAAAACTTAGCCTTTTCACAATTTTAGTTGTGGGCCAGTTTTAGCAATTATGACCAGTCAAGTTCACACCACGCATGCACATCTAATAGTATAGCACGGGAAAGTAAGACATGCAAATATAAAGTAGAGGGTAAGGTAGGGAGATCAAACGCAAAGGTTGACATGGCGATTTTTGGCATGGTTCCGATAGGTGGCGCTATCGTACGTCCATGTTAGTGCAGACTTCAACCCCCAGAAGGTAACGGCTGCGAGCGGCCTTGTCTATTCCACCATGGCTTCCGTCCACACAGGACTAGCCTCACTCACGGCAGATCTTTACGAAGTAGGCGATCTCCTTTCCCTTACAAACATCTTGGTTCAACTCCACAACACGAAGTAGGAGGCTCTCAACCGACACCTAACCAATCTAGGAGGCACCACCCTCCAAAAGGTAATAGATGCATTAGAATGATGAACTCCTTGCTCTTGTGCTTCGAAAGATAGTCTCATCAACACTCAATTACTCTCTCACAGATTTTGCATGGGTAGGAGAGATTGATCTTGTGGAAAGCAACTTGGGGAGGATAGAAATCAAGGTTTAAATGGTTGGAATAGAATCTCTTGATCTCAACACAAGAGTAGGTGGCTCTCTCTCAGAAAAATGGATCTCGCAAGTATAAGTGTGTTCTGAGTGCTTCTTATGCGAATGAGAGGTAGGTGGAGGGGTATATATAGGCACCCCCCAAAATCCAACCATTACAACATTATTGCCCAACTCGGTGACACCGAAATGAATCTCGGTGGTACCGAGTTGCACTAAATGTGGCAACTTTTGAATTCTTGGTTAGACCGATATAGGAATCTTGGTGGTACCAATACGATGACCTAGACCATTTTCCAAATCTCGGTGAGACCGATTTCAAACTCAGAAATTCTGATTCTTGAAATCTTGTCAATAGAAAGTTGGTCAGTGAATCTCGGTGGCACCAATGTGAAACTTCGTGGTACCGAGATGGTAGGGTTTGACATAGGTTCTGTCAAGTGTATAATCTGTAGGGTCGAACGTAAATAGTTGGTGGCAATGATTTTGCAGGTTTAGCTTTAGACAAAGATATTTTGTGGGAGAATGACTGAGTATTTTTGGTGGCTACCTCTAAGAACTTGAGCAACCAATTCATCATAATACCTCATCCCCCTTTTAAGAGTATTGACTTTCCTGTGGACTCAAAGTGGTTTCTCTCAATAGTAAAATGTAGAGTCTTCTTGCTTGAATCTTGAGCCAATCATATTCCTTTCCTCGCATCAAGGGGCGTCTCCTCACAATCCTATAGTCCAATGATGCATATGTTGTGATTAATTACCAAAACCACCTTAGGGAGCAATTGTGCTTTCAGAGTACCCCAAGATTTCTATCGGAGGAAGTAGGACAAGAACGTGTATCAACCCATATCCATAGATTACCCCAATGTCACCTCGGGAATCCGCAAGTTGTGTACCAAAACATATATCATGTGAATCAATAGAACACCCCAATGTCACTACGGCTATCCACATGCAAGACATGTATCAAGTGATCTCAAATCCAATATTCAATCCGATATAACAAAATTTCAAGGGAAAGATTCAATTCATCACATCAAGATAGCAAGGGACAAACACCATATGATCCAACTATATTAAGAAAGCTCGTGATACATCAAGGTCATGACTTTTCAAGAACACGAGAGAGAGAGAGAGAGAGAGAGAGAGAGAGAGAGAGATCAAACAAATAGATACTAGTGCTTACCCTCAGCCCCGAGGGTGAACTATTCCCTCCTCGTCATGCTGACTGTCGGGATGATGAAGATGGCCTTTGGTGATGATTACCCCCTCCCGAAGGGTGCTAGAATAGGAATCCGGCTGAGATTTCTTTGGTATATATGCTTGCAGTGGATGAGCAAAAGTTCTAGGTTAACTTATAACGTTTTCTATATTTATAAGATTGTTTAGCGTTGGAATCACGCTAAACGGAGCCACTGGGTGGTCCGAAGCCATCAAGGCATGCCCTAGGAGGGTGGCCACTCCCTATTGGCTTGGGGGCACCTGGTGGCCCCCCTCCGGTGATTCTTCGCTCCAATATTTCTTCTTTGTTCCTGAAAAATCATCGAAAAGTTTCGAGCGATTCGAAGAACTTTTATTTTCTACACAAAAACAACACCACGGTAATTGTGCTGAGAAAAGCGTCAGTCTTGGTTAGTTCCAATTAAATCATATAAAGTGCATCAAAACCATATAAATGTATTGTAAACATGGGTAAATATGGCATGAATACTTCATAAATTATCCATACGTTTGAGTTGTATCAGCATCCCCAAGCTTAATTCCTACTCGTCCTCGAGTAGGTAAATGATAAAAGAAGAAATTTATGAAGTGTGAATGCTAGCATAGTATATATAAGTTTTATCAAAGACAATTCTGGTCACTTTTATAGTATCATAACCAGTAACTCTTTTCTCATAAAACTTATCATGATCAAGTAGCAAGCTATTCATATGTTGAAGTATAGACCATAAAGTTCCTTAAAACAACAAACCATGTTATCACTCATCGAACAATTACAATTCATCTTATTTTCATGAAGGGTCTCTGGTTTAGCAAATTCCACATACTCAACTATCTTTTAGTCTTCCATGGTTGCTGATACTCAAAGCATATTTTTAGAACAAACAGTTTCAATCGAACACATAGGAAGATAGGGGCTTAATATTTTGCCTCCCAATTTATTTATCTCAGGGATAATGTCAACAATAATGAATCATTATCACCTATATTAAATTGGATATATGTGTATGTATCTTTCCCCACCACATGATGCTTGCCAACTACAGAATTAATAGATTGGATTAGCGATGGACATTATTGGCTCTTGCATAAAAGTAAATATAGAAAAGCAAATACAAAAAGTAAAATATAGGCCCTTCGCAGAGGGAAGCAATGGTTGTCATGCACTTTTTACTTTTTGGGTGTGAAAACTCTTAATGGAAAGGAACATCACTTTATATACCCCCTTGTGATAGCAACCTTTATTATGGAGTCTTCTGCTTTTATTTCTTCACTATCACAAGTGCGTACAAAGCTCACTTTCCCTTCCAATAAAAGATCATACATATTTAGGAGCAATTTTTATTGCTTTTTGCATCGATGACAACTTACTTCAAGGATCTTATTCAGTCCATAGGTAGATATGGTGGAATCGCATGCCAAGAAATTGGGTTTAAGGGTTTTTGGATGCACGAATAGTATCTCTACTTAGTATGAATTTTTCCCTAGGTAAAGATACTAAGCAAGCACCACATATTAGATTATCCATGACAATATAACTTCTATGTGAATATAAACAAACATAACCATTATGTTGTCTTCCTTGCCCAACATCAACTACTTGATCAAGTTTGAGAATAATTAATGGGGCTCACAACCATAGAAGATGTCCAAGATGGTATATTTATATGTGAAATATCTCTTCCTTCAATATTCTGTCATGAATTATTCAAGTGACCAATGCTATGTTTGCTCACTTCCAATAGATTTTACCGCTTATACTTCTAGTATGTGAAGTCATTACTCCCCATGGTACAAGCATATGAAGCATATATAATTTCACACTTATGACATTCAATTCATTCAACAATTTATCTTAGGACATAAGCGAAGCACAAGAATGAACATCAAACTCTCAAAAAGGTATAAGTGAAGATCAACTGGTAGTTAAACAATTAAGTAGCTATGTGAGGTATCACTCTCAATAAAGACTTTCGGATGTGAGATTTATTTCAAACACCAAACTGAACAAACATACACTCCAAGAATATCACATATCATGTGAATGAATAAAAACTTAGGATCAACATAGGCTGGTCGATAGTTGTTGACGAAGACAGGTGGGATGCGTAGTATCCCCAAACTTAGTTGCTTGAGAATTCTTGTAATATTTTCTTGTGGAGCCTTGGGCATCCCCATGCTTGGGCTTTTTTCTCTTGTTAATTCCTCTCATATCCCAGTTTCACCTAAGTCCCAAAAACTTCATCCACATAAAACTTGAAAAGAACTCGTAAGATAGGTTAATACACATAAGAGTAAATCAACACTTCATGTACTGCCAAGACAAGTTGCATAATAATTTTCAAACATTAGGTATTGTATACTATTATACCCACAATTTATATCCATAGATATATGCCATGAAAAACTAGGATAAGTAGATAAAAGAAACTATGACAACAAATTGTCCAAACAGAACAGTGTGTAGCAATTCATTTCAAAAGTGTACTTTCGTAACTCCAAAAAATATTGAAAATTTAGTGCAGGCTAAAGAATTTGTATGAAATAATTGTGTAAAAATTTCAGAAACTTTCCACATTCGAGTAAAATCTCGTAATTCAAATAGTATAGCAAAAGATCCTGCTTTTGTACATCACACATCACAGATGCAATTCAAGCATTCTAAAGGCAATTCTCGGATCCTTTTATTGAAAAACATGGTTACGAATAATAGAAAGCAAAATTTAATAAAATAAAATAATGCTCCAAGCAAAACACATATTATGCGATGAATAAAAATATAGCTCTAGGTATGATTTATCAATAGTGTTGAAGACGAAAGAGGGGATGCCTTCCGGGGCTTAGGGTCTTAACACTCCTTATCGTCCTCATATCGAAATCTCAGTCAAAACATGAAAACTTCAAACACACGAAACCTAACGGAATTTCGTGAGATGGGTTAGTGTAATAAATATAGATCATTCACTTAGGTACTGACAAGACAAGATTTATATTTTATCTAATGTATTATATCATTCAATAATTTATATCACTAAATATAAGCTATGGAAATACTAAAACAAGAAAATTATGCATGCAAAATAGAATCTGTCAAAAACAGAACAGTCTATAAAGATCTAAACTAAAACCATACTTCTCTCAAAATTCTGAAAAATAGGAAAATGTAGGAAATTTGTATAGAAACACTTTGTCAAAATTTCAGAATTTTTAGACTCTCGGGTAAAATTACATATTTCATATACTGGACGCGAAATTTTTTTTGCACAGAATTAAATCAACAGGTATCCACACTATCACAAAGGATTTACTTGGCACGTTGTTGAAATAGAAGGCACAAAAATGATTAATACAACAGCTTAATCATGTGAGCACACAAAAATAATTGGTATAATATTGGGTTGTCTCCCAACAAGCGCTTTTCTTTAATTCCTTTTAGCTAGGCATGATGATTTCAATGATGCTCACGCAAGAATAGTAATTGAAACATGCAAGAGGGCATCATGAATCACATTGCAAGCACATTTAAGTGTAACGCACTTCCTACGAATAGGGTTTTTCAATTAAACAATTTATTTTAGCAAGAATCAACTTGCATAGAAATGCAAAACAAGCACAACTTCAAAAATTTGAACACATACAGAGGAAATTTAATATTATTGAAATTTACATAAGCATATCTTCCCCTCTCACAATAATTTACAGTGGGATCATGAAGTATTTCAATAATAGAACTATCACATAAAGTATTGTTTTCATGATCCACGAGCATAGGATTTTCATTACTCACCACATGAGAAATTTTGTTCTCATTCATAATAGTGGGAGCAAACTCAACTAAATAACTATCATTAGACACTTGATTGACATAACCAAATTGAACATTAAAATCATGATGACAATATTCGTGGTTACCATCACTCTTGATAGCATACATGTCATCACCATAATCATCATAAATAGGAGGCATGCCATCATCATAATAAATTGTGCATCAAAACTTGGGGGACTAAAAATATTGTCTTCAACAAACATAGCATCCCCAAACTTGTGGCTTTGCATATCATTAGCATCATGTATATTCATAGAACTCATACTAACAACATCACAATCATGCTTATCATTCAAGGATTTAATGCCAAACATTTTATTAAATTCTTCTTCTGACACATTGACACAATTTTGTGAACCATCATTTTCACGAAAGACATTATAAAGATGAAGTAATTGAGGCAACCTAAATACCTTTTTTGTAGGTTTCTTTCATAAACCATACTAGTGATAAACAAGAAACTAAAATATTTCATTGAAATATCTAAAGATATACCTGCAAGCACTCACCTCCCGAGCAACGGCGCCAAAAAATAGCTTGATGCCTACTACACAACTTTATTCTTATAGACTCTATTGGGCCTCCAAGCGCGATGTTTTGTAAGACAGGAGCATTTTTCCCTCAAGTGGATGACCTAAGGTTTATCAGTTCGTGGGAGGAGTAGGATTAATATGGTCTCTCTCAAACAACCCTGCAATCGAATACAAGAAATGTCTTGTGTCCCCAACACACCCAATACAACAGAAAATTGTATAGGTGCACTAATTAGGTGATGAGATGGTGATACAAGTGCAATATGGATCGTAGATATAGGTTTTTGTAATCTGAAAATATAAAAACAGCAAGGTAAAAAGTAGTAAAAGTGAGCTTAAATGGTATTGCAATGCTTGAAAATAAGGCCTAGGGTTCATACTTTCACTAGTGCAATCTCTCCAAAATTCTAACATAATAGAATCATATGATCATCCCTCAACGTACAACAAAGAATCACTCCAAAGATCATATCTAGCGAAGAACATAAGATGAAATTGTTGTAGGTAGTAGAACCACCTCAAAGTTATTATTTTCGATCAATCTATTGAGCTATTCCTGTAAGTGCCACAAACAACCCTAGAGTTCATACTAAAATAACACCATATGATAGGCATCAATCAACTCAAATGTCACCTAGATACTATAATGTCACATTAAGTATTCATGAGTCAATTATACGATATGCATCAAACAATATCAGATTTATCATATTCAATCCAACAAAAAGAACTTCAAAGAGTACCCCAAGATTTCTACCGGAGAAAGTGGGACAACAACATGTATCAACCCATATGCATAGATTACCCCAATGTCACCTCGAGAATCCGCAAGTTAAGTACCAAACCATATATCAAGTGAATAAATAGAACACCCCATTGTCACCACGGGTATCCACATGCAAGACATACATCAAGTAATCTCAAATCCAATATTCAATCCGACCTAACAAAATCTCAAGGGAAAGACTCAATTCATCACATCAAGATAGCAAGAGACAAACACCATATGATCCAATTATATTAACAAAGACCATGATACATCAAGACCGTGACATCTCAAGAACATGAGAGGGAGAGATCAAACACATAGCTACTGGTGCATATCCTCAGCCTCGAGGGTGAACTACTCCCTTCTCATCATGGTGACAGCTGGTATGATGAAGATGGCCTCCAGTGATGATTGCCCCCTCCGGCAGTGTGCCAAAAAAGTGCTCGAGATGAGATTCCTTTGATATAGAGGCTTGTGGCGTGGAGTGGAAGTTCTATGTTTATTTCTGAGGCTTTCAATTTTAGGATTTTCAATGTTGGCTTTGGGGCACCTGGTGGGCCCCTCTGGTAGTTATTCCCTCGAGTATTTCTTGTGTCTTAGAGAAAAACTCGTCGAAAAGTTTTGCGTGATTCCAATAACTTTTATTTTCTGCACAAAAACAACACCATGGCAATTCTGCTGAAAGAGTGTCACTCCAGGTTAGTTTTGATTATATGATATAAAGTGCATCAAAACCATATAGAAGTATTGTAAATATGGAATGAATACTTCATAAATTATCCATACATTGGAGACGTACCACGAGGGTGACACAAAAGGTCTCCCGATGGGATCGTGATGGAACAGACACTTGCAACAATGGAAGAAGTGTTTCGGATTGCTCTTTGATACTTATGGATTTATAGAAGTGGAATTTGGTCAGGAGGTACCACAAGAGGCCCACGAGATTGAGGGTGTGACCTAACCCCAGGGCACTCCCCTCGGGCTCATCGCCACCTCGTGGATCCTCTCGTGTCCTTCCGAAGATCCCTGGGTATCTTTTGCTACATAAAAATTCACCAAAAAGTTTCATCGTGATTGGTAACTGTTTGGTATTGACTTTCTGCAGAAGTAAAAAATATGCAAAAAATAGGAACTGTCATTGAGCACTGGATTAATAGGTTATTTCCAAACCTGGTATAAAATATCATATTATTGCATATAAAGTATGCAAGATTGATAATATAATAGCATAAAACAATCAAAAATTACAGATAAGTTGGAGACGTGTCACCCATTATGACCATGACATGTCTAATGGATAAAATTGATGTGGGATGGCTTTGGCATCACCATTTAGCACACATCAATATTCTATCTTTACAAGCCTCAAAGGGGTTACATCCTTGGACTAACGAAAGTTAGTTTTGCCAAAGATCGTGCTTGCAGTTTTGGTATCTGAGGAAATCTACATGAGAAGGATCACCGACCCAAGACCATTATTTCTTCTAAGAGGCCCTTGGAGCTCCTTCACATGGATTTCTTTGGACCTCCAATGTTTTAAAGTCTTGTGGGATATAGTATTGCTTGGTGACTCTGGATGACTATTTAAGATACACGTGGGCATATGTCTCCACAAGGAAGAGTTGGACCCAACTTGATCGACTTTGAAAAGAAGCTCACCATCAACATGATGCAAAAATATTGATCATAAGAAGTGAAAATAGCACCAAGTTACATAACTACACCTTGGATGAGTTTCTTCGAGATGAGAGCATCAATATTCCGGACCTTATATCCCTCAACAAAATGGTGTGGCACAGACGGTTGATGGATGAGGAAAGGACCATGATGGTAGAATTCAAGTCTCTGTACAACTTTTGGGTTGAATCTATCAACACTGCATGCCATGCATCCAATCGGCTCTAACTCCACAAAGGCTTGAACATAACTCTATACGAGATACTTACTCGCAATGAGCCCAACCTCAAATACTTCCGGGTGTTTGATTATAAGTGTTTCATTATCAACAAAGGTGATTGTTTTCTGAACTTGAATCTAGATCTCAAGAGGGCATATTTGTTGGTTATGCAACAACCTCTTATGCTTACTGAGTTCTCAACAAGTCCAATGGACTCATTGAGGAATCGTGCAATGTGAAGTTTGATGAGAATAATGGATCCCAAGTGTAGCAAAGTGGTCTTTGTGATGTACAAAGTTTCTCCTCAATCCATAATAACAATTGGTGTGGACCATTTACTACCCACTAAGGAACCACGTGTGGTGGAAGGATAAGGATGGTGTTCTACGCAAGTGACACCATCACCGGTACTAGACCCGCATGCTTCCGAAGAACAAAGTAAAGTCCCTCAATCAAGTGAACAAGATAAGAGCAATATCAACACAATGATTATGGTGACACACCAAGTGATGCCCAAGATCAAGGGCAAGATCAACCCAAATGATGGTGGTGCGACACCAAATGAATCCCAAGATCAATTTCATAACAGTGAGAAAGCTCAAGATGACGCTCAAGATCTTCAAGTTGAAGCTCCTCAAGAATTTTTTGAAGAGAAAATGGAGAGTCGTTCCACCAAGATTGCTTCCAAGCTTGAACGTAGTAATCACATCATGGAGAAGATCATACGAAGCTTAAGAAAAGGGGTAACTACTTGTAAACAATTGACAAACTTTTGTGAGCATCGATCATTTGTTTCTTTTGTTGAACCCCGAAAGGTATTTGAGGTGTTCGACAAAACGGATTGGCTAGAAGCTATGCATGAAGAACTCAACAACTTCAACTGCAACAAAGTGTGGACATTGGTGGAAAGACCGAAGGAGAACCATAATGTCATAGGGTCCAAATGGATCTTCAAGAACAAGCAAGATGCACATGGCATAGTGGTTAACAACAAGGAAATATTGGTAGCTCAAGGTTTGTCCCAAGTTGAGGGTGTCGATTATGGTGAAGCTTTTACTTTTTTGCTCGTCTTGAATCTATTCTCATGTTGCTTGCATATGCATCAGGTCGTAATTTCAAGTTGCAACAAAAGTATGTGAAGAGTGCACCTATTAATGGTCCCCTTAATGAGTTGGTGTATGTAAAACAACCCTTATGGTTTGAGTATCCCAAGTTTCCCAATGATGTCTATAAACTCGATGAGGCACTAAATAGTCTTAAACAAGCCCAACGTACGTGGTATAAGCACTTACTGAGTTGTTAAAGATCGTGGGTCTGAAATTGCAAAATTTGATCCTATTCCTTTTACTAAGAGGGTTAAAGTGGTTTTGTTCATATTCCAACTATATGTATATGATATTATATTTGGTTCTCCTAACAAAACTTTGAATGATGAGTTCACCACACTAATGACCGAGAAGTTCGAGATATCTATGATGGGAGAGTTGAGGTTCTTTCTTGGATTCAAAGTTAAGAAACAAATAGAAGGAACGTTCATTAACCAAGCCAATGGTATGTCTCCGTCATATCTATAATTTTTTTATTTTTTCATGCCAATATTCTATAACTTTCATATACTTTGGGAAACATTTTATATTATTTTTTGGGACTAACATATTGATGTAGTGCCAAGTGCAAGTTCATGTTTTCTGTGTGTTTTTAGTTTCACAAAATATCCATATCAAACAAAGTCCAAACACGATAAAATTTTATGGAGATTTATTTTGGAATATATCTGATTTTTTTGGAGTCATAATCAATGCAAGACAGTGTCTGAGGTAGTCCCAATTCAACAGGGCGCGGTCGGGGGGTGGTTGCGCCCTGATAGCTTCGAACTTCCTCGTAAGTTGGTTGGGGGCCTTCTTTTGCCGCGAGAAAGATAATTTCCCAATAAAAATCCCCTTAAAACTGCATACCAACCAAGTTACGTATTGTCGTATATATAAGAAACGGTTAAGGGCCGGAAAATGGTCGCGGTAACAGAAGAGAAACACAGAGAGAGAGAGAGAGATCCAATATCGGAGGGGCTCCTGCCTTCCGGGGGCCATGGACTAGAGGGTAAACTATCCTCCCATCTAGGGAGGAGACCAAGGAAGAAGAGAAAGGAGGGGGATCTCTCCCCCTCTCTCTCGGTGGCGCCGGAACACCGTTTGGGCAATCATCATGATGGCGATCTACATCGACAACTTCGCCGCCATCACCACCAACTCTCTCCCCCTCCATGAAGTGGTGTAACTCGTCTTTTCCCAATGCAATCTCTATTTAAACATGGTGCTTAATGCTATGATGTTTGAGTAGATTTATTTTATCATGTGGGTTTATTGATGACCGTGATTGGTTTGAACTATATGTTTTATTTCGTTGTTCTCCTTTGGTTCCATCATATGAGAGCGCACGTGGATCACACCATAGGGTTAGTTGTATGTTGATAGGACTATGCATTAGAGGGCAAGAGCGACGGAAGCCTCTTCCTAATATAGAAACTGATTCATACGGGACTAAAGGGGGACCAATATATCTTAATGCTATGGTTGCATTTAACCTTAATGAACTTTAGTAGTTGCGGATGCTTTCTAATAGTTCCAATTATAAGTGCACATAATTCCAAGTAAGGGATGACATGCTAGTTGTGGCTTCTCCCTCATATAAAATTGCAATAATGATTACCGGTCTAGTTATCGATTGCCTAGGGAGAAATATTCTCTTGTATTACAAAAAGCTTTCTACTAAACAACTAACTTAACTAGTCTTTATGTAAACAACCCCTAACTTTTATTTGTGTGTTCTTTATTTTCTTACAAAAATATCATTTACACCTACTAAGTACTTCTAGTTTTATTCCCGCAAAGTAGTTTCATACTTGTTCTTTGTAAACTAAGCATTAATGTGCATAGAGTTATATCGGTGGTCGATAGAACTTTAGATAATATTAATTATACCTTTTGCTCCTCATTGGGTTGGATACTCTTACTTATCAAAAAATCCTATAATATCATCCAAGTATACCCAATACATGCTCAAGAGGTTCAAGTTGGATGATGTCAAAGCCGCAAAGACATCCATCTCAACCACATGCCAACTTGACCTTGATCCCAATGTTGAAGTGGTGGATCAGAAGGTATATCGTTATATGATTGGATCCATACTTTATCTTTGTGCATCTAGATAGACTATCATATTGAGTGTGGGAATGTGTGCAAGGTTTCAGTCTACACCACAAAATGCCACTTTCTGTGGCTGATGTCTACTACATAATTTTGTTCTTGTAGACATTGTTAAGCCTCAAAGTGCAGAGTTTTGTAGGACAGTAGCAAATTTCCCTCAAGTGGATGACCTAAGGTTATTCAATCTGTGTGAGGTGTAGGATGAATATGATCTCTCTCAAACAACCCTGCAATCAAATACAAGAAATATCTTGTGTCCCCAACACACCCAATACAATGGAAAAAATTATAGGTGCACTAGTTCGGTGAAAATATTGTGATACAAGTGTAGTATGGATAGTAGAAGCATATTTTCATAATCTGAATAAATAAAAATAGTAAGGTAACAATTAGTAAACAGTGAACAAAAAAATATATTCATACTTAGAAACAAGGCCTAGGTTCATACTTTCATTAGTGCAATCTCTCAACAATGCTAGCATAGTAGAATCATATGACCATCCCTCAATGTGCAACAAAGAATCACTCCAAAGTCCATCAGTGGCGAAGAGCATAAGAAGAAATGTTGTAGGCAGCGAACCACCTCAAAGTTATCCTTTCTGATCAATCAATTCAGCTATTCCTATAAGTGTCACAAACAGCCCTAGAGTTTGTACTGGAATAACACCTATGATACATACCAATCAACCCTAATGTCACCTAGTTACTCCAAATTCACCTCAAGTATTTGTGGATTAATTATTTGACATGCATGAAATAATTTCACATTCATCATATTCAATCCAACATAAAGAACTTCAAAGAGTACCCCAAGGTTTCTATTGGACAAAGTTGGACAAGAACGTGTATCAACCCCTATGCATAGATTACGCCAATGTCACCTCGATAATCCATGAGTTGAGTAACAAAACAAAATATATATCAAGTGATCTCAAATCCAATATTCAATCTGACATAACAAAATCCCAAAGGGAAAGATTCAATTCATCACATAAAAATAGCAAGGGACGAACAACATATAGTACAACTATATTAACAAACTCATTGATACTTCAAGATCGTCACATCTCAAGAACACAAGAGATAGAGATCAAACACATAGATATTGGTACATACCCTCGGCCCCGAGGGTGAACTACTCCCTCCTTGTCATGGACACCGCACGGATGATGAGATGGCCTACGATGATGATTTACCCATCCGGTAGGGTGCCGAAACAAGGCTCTTGATGAGTTTTCTTTGGTATAGAGAATTGTAGCGGCGAAGTGGAAGTTCTAGGTTAACTTTCACGAGTTTTTGTATTTATAGGAATTTTCAGTGTTACAATCATGTCAGTCGGAGCCACGTGGCCCCATAATCTAACAGAGCGCACCCAAGGGTGGGCAAACCATGTTATATTGTGGACCACGGGTGGCCCCTTTGGTGGTTCTTCGCTCCGGTATTTCTCATATTGTCCAGAAAAAATAGTCAAAATGTTTGAGGCCATGCCAAGAACTTCTATTTTCTGTATAAAAAACAACACCACAATAATTGTGGTGAAAACAGTGTCATTCGAGGTTAGTTCTAATTAAATCATGTAAAATGCATCAAAACCATATAAAAGTATTGTAAACATAGGTAAATATGGCATCAATACTTCAAAAATTATCGATATGTTGGAGACATATCAGCATCCCCCAGCTTAATTCCTACTCGTCCTCGAGTAGGTAAATGATAAAAGAAATATTTTATGAAGTGTGAATGCTAGCATAGTATATAAGTTTGATTAGTGATAATTCCAATCACTTTTGCCTAGCATAATAAACAGCAACTATTTCTCATTAAATTCATCATGATAGAGTAGCAACCAACTAACATGTTATGGTTCAAACAAAGCATTCTCTTGAAACTTAACAACTTATGTTCTTAGTCATCAAACAATTTCAATGCATCTTATTTTCAGCAAAGGCTAAGTAAGATCTCCACATACTCTATTATCATATAGTATTCTATGATTGTTAATGCTCAAAGCATATTTTTACAACAAACAACATCCACTGAACATAGATATAGTTAGGGGCTTAATGTTTCGCTTCCCAACATACTTATCATGAAGATAATTGTCAACAATAATGAATCATGATCAAATATATTTGACTGGATATATGTGTTTGGATGTTTACCCACCACATGATGCTTGCCAACCAACATATTGGGGTTGGAATAAAAAATTGACTCGACATGGAAAGTAAATAACATAAAAGTAAACAGATTGCCCCTTCATAGAGGGAAGCGGGGATTTGTAGAGGTGCGAGAGCTCATTGTTTAAGAAGGGAGATGAATATATTTTGGGTCGTGTACCTTTCCTGTCAATGTTACAACAATGGATTTAAATATCTTCCATCATAATCACATTATTGGGGGTTCCCAAATATATTAGAAATTTTACTCCCCCTCAACCATTCAAACACTTTCCATGGCTAGACGTATCCACGGGTGCCCTCCAAACAATCAACTTTCTAGGGGGAGTTCTATTTTATTTACTTTTGTATTATGCAGGACTGGGAATCCTTTTTACCAACCTCTCTCGTGCAATGTAAAGTGAATAAACACTCATCATGAGAATAACCCGCTTAGCATGGAAGATATTGACCGTCTCGATCGCTCCATGAGCGGTATGGGCACCCAAAACGGATGTCTATTTGAGGATTTAGAGGTGGCACATGCAAATTTAGTTGGAATGGCAGTGAAATACCATATAGGTAGGTATGGTGGACACTCATGGAAGAAACTTGGCTCAAGTATTTTGATGCACAATTAGTATCTCTACTTAGTACAAAGTTTTGGCTAGCAAAAGGTTCTAAACAAGCACCACATGTTGAAGGATCCTTAACAATATAACTTCTATGCAAATATACCTAAATATAACCATTAAGTTGTCTTGATTGTACAACTTCAACAATTTGATCAAGGTTGAAAATAATTAATGAGTATTATCAATCATAAAATATGTCCAATATAATATGTTTGTATGTGAAAGTTTTCTTTCTTATACTAATCATTCATGAATTGCTTGTACGACTAATATTGTGATTGTCAAACTTCAATAGTTTTTACTTTCTAAACCAAATGTGAAACCACTAACAAGCAGTAAGCATAAAAGCACATTGATAATTTCATATTTATGATACTCAATTCATTCACAATTTACTCTTAGGACATAAGTGAAGCACAAGAGTAAACATCAAACTTCTCTCAAAAGATATAAGTGAAGAACAATGAGTAGTTAAACAATTAAGTAGCTATGTGAGGAATATATCTCTTAATAAAGAATTTCATATCTAAGTATTTTATTAAAAAATAAAACTAAACAAAAAATGCACTTCAAGCATAGCACATATCATGTCATGTGGAAAAATAAAAACTTAGGCTAACCGATATTTGTTGACGAAGAGAGCTGGGATGTGTAGCATACCCAAGCTTAGATGCTTGAAACTTCTTGAAATATTTACTTGGTCTGAATTGGGAATCCCCAAGCTTGAAATTTTGTATCTCCTTCAAACCTCTCATATCTCGGTTTCATCTAAGTCTCAAAAACTCCGTCCACACAAAACTTGAAAAGAACTCGTGAGATGGGTTAGTACACATAAGAATAAATCAACACTTCATGTACTGCCAACACAAGTTGCATAATATTTTTCAAACATTAGGTAGTGTATAATATCATTTCCATAATTTGTATCTACCAATATAGTCCATGAAAACTCTAGGATAAGTAGATAACAAAGCTATGACAACAATATGTCCAAACAGAATAGTGTGTAGCAATCCATTTAAAAAGTGTGCTTCTGTATCTCCCCAAATTATGAAAATTTAGGACATGATAAATAATTTGTATGAGAGTACTGTGTAAATGGATCATAAACATTCCCTATTCCAGTAAAATCTCATAATTCAAATACTACAGAAAATATTGATGTTTTTGTACAGCACACATCACACATGCAATTCAAGCATTCTAAAGGTAATTCTTGGAATATTTTATTAAAAACAATATTATAAATAAAATATATCAAATACTAACTAAATAAAATGATTCTCAAAGAAAAACACATATCATGTGACGAATAAAAATATAGCTCCAAGTAAGATATATCAATAGTGTTGAAGACAAAAAAGGGGATGCCTTCCAGGACATCCCCAAGCTTATACGATTGATTCTTACTTGGGTATTACCTTAGGGGTGCCTTGGGAATACCAAAACTTAGGTTATTTCTTCTCCATATTCTCCTCATATCGATATCTCACCCAAAACTTGAAAACTTCAATCACACAAAACTTAACGGAACTTTCTGAGATGGGTTAGCATAATAAAGATAGATCATTCACTTAGGTACTGCCAAGATAAGATTCATAATTGTTATCAAATAATACTTATTTTATTCTATAATTCCCATAATTTATATCACTAAATATAAGCTATGTAAACACTACAATAATCAAACTATGCATGCAAAATAGAATCTGTCGAAAACATAATAGTGTGTAAAGATCTGAAAATAAGACATACTTCCCTATCTATGAAAATTCTTAAACATTAGGAAAATTAATAGAATTTGGATACAAAAGTTGTGTAGAAGTTTCATAACTTTTTTACGCTCCAGTAAAATCAAAGAAATTATTCACCGGACATAAAAGTTTCTATTTTTGCACCGAATCAAACAAACAAGTATCCACACTATCCCAACGGCTTTACTTGGAACCTTATTGAAATAAAAGATGTAAACCATGATTACTAGTAGCTTAATCATGTGAAAACACAAAAAATAAAGGAAAAGTGTTGGGTTGTCTCCCAATAAGCGCTCATCTTTAAAGCCTGATGCTCACATAAAAGAAGAGAATTGAAACACGATGGGAGCATCATGAAGCATATGAAAAGCACATTTAAGTCTAACCCTCTTCATATTCATAGGGATTTTTTGGGCAAACAATTCATGGGAGAAATAATCAACTAGTATAGGAAGGCAAAACAAGCATAACTTCAAGATTCTCAGCACATAGAGAGGAAACTTCATATTATTGCAATTCCTACAAGCATATCTTCCTCCCTCATAATAATGTTAAGTAGCATCATGAAGGAATTCAAAATTATAACTATCACATAAAACATTCTTTTCATGATGCTCAAGCATAGAATTTTCATTACTCTTCTCATAAGCAAATTTCTTCTCATTCATAATAGCGGGAGCAAACTCAACAAAATAACTATTATGTGATACTTGATTGGGATAATCCAATTAAACATTAAAATCATGATGATGAGTTTCATGGTTATTATTACTATTTATATCATACATGTCATCACCATAATAATCGTGCATAGCAACTTTGTTGTGATAATCAATTAAAACCTCTTCCAAAATAGGGGACTCGTCACTAAATAAAGTCATGACCACTCCAAATCCACTTTCATCATTATTCCCATAAGATTCAACACCCTACAAAATAGTGGGATCATTAGTACCTAGAGTTGAAAATCTTCCAAGCTCACTTTCATTAATATAATCATCATAAATAGGAGGCATCCTGTTATCATAATAAACTAGTCGAGTGACCCGCACATTTGCGCGGCTAGATTTATAATATGACATATTACATATTTGACATGTGCAATACTACTTTCTTTTGACATAAACAATTTTACATAAATATATTTGTGCAAAATCTTTGCTTGATATTATATTTTAATTAAGGAACATAATACCCATTTGTAACATCTGAATTGCTCGAGTTTGTCGTTACTATATATTAGGTTTGACTCCTTACCTATGATTAGAATTGCTTCCAACAACTAAGAGTGAGTTGTTAGCTCTAGGTTTCCACCTACGTTCACCTCTTTATGGCCTCCGACGATGATTGCCCCGAATGAGATTTCTTCAGCATAGAGGCTTGCAATGGTTGAGCGGAAGTTCTAGGTTTTTTCTAAGGGTTTATATATATATGATTTTTCAGCATTGGAATCACACTAAACGGAGCCACTGGGTGGTCCCAAGCCATCAGGGCGCGCCCTAGGGGGTTGCCTCACTCTGATGGCTTGGGGGGCACCTCGTGGCCCCCCTTCGGTGGTTGTTTGCTCTAGTATTTATTATTTGTTCCAAAAAAATCCTCAAAAAGTTTCACACGATTCCGAGAACTTCTATTTTCTGCACAAAAACAACAGCACAGTAATTCTGCTGAAAATAGCGTCAGTCCGGGTTAGTTCCAATTAAATGATATAAATTGCATCAAAACCATATAAAACTATTGTAAACATAGGTAAATATGGCATGAATACCTCATAAATTATCAATGCATTGAAGACATATCAATTATTCATGAAAATATATTGAGTCATTGTTGGTTTCTTATATGCATGATTGTTAGAGCTTTGTATTTATCTCTGATCTATCGATTTGGTTTGGCCACTTAGGTTGATTTATCTTGAGTGGGAGTGGTACGTTGTGATGGGTTTAATTTTGCGGTGCTCAATCCTAGTGACAGAAGGGGACATGAAACATATTGTATTGCTGCCAGCAAGGATAAAACGACGTAGTTTGTTCATATTAGTTGAGTTTACTTTGTCTAGATCATGTCATTTTTCTCAAAGAATTACTCTGTTTTTACTTAATACTCTAGATGCATGCTGCATAACGATTGATGGGTGGAATAATATTACTAGATGTAAGCAGGAGTCTGTCTACTTGCTTATGGACGTGATGCCTACATACATGATCATTGTCATGAACAAATATTCCATAAGTATGCGCTTTTCTATCAATTCTCCAACAGTAATTTGTCTACCCATCGTATGCTATCTTCGAGACAGAAGCCTCTAGCAAAAACTATGGCCCCGGGGTCTACACAAATATTATTAATAAAACCCTAAAAATATTACTGCCATTTAT
Organism: Hordeum vulgare subsp. vulgare; assembly: GCF_904849725.1. Lineage (NCBI taxonomy): Eukaryota > Viridiplantae > Streptophyta > Magnoliopsida > Poales > Poaceae > Hordeum > Hordeum vulgare. Next base: position 100,825,117 of record NC_058520.1, read on the forward strand.
ATTCTGATATTTATTTTCTATTTATATCTATCAACTATCATTATTTAATCCTTGCAAGTAACGAGTTCAAGGGTCTTGGCAACCCTCTTACCCGCGTTGGGTGCAAGTGTTTAGTTCTGTGTGTGTAGGTGCTGATGACGGGAACTTGTGTTATTCTCCTATTGGTTCGATAACCTTGGTTCTTACTGTAGGAAATACATATCTCTGCTATCCTATATCTCCTATCCTCTTCGGAAAAAATCCCAACGCAGTTTACAAGTAGCAACCGCCATGTTATGTCCGGGTGCCTAGGGTCTTGCATCCCCGGGTGCCAAAGGCATGGGAATTTTCCTCTAGCATGTTCGGGTGCCTGGACCCCTTTTGTCCGGGTGCCCGAGGGTAGTGGTTGGGCAATTGTCATTTTCCTCGTGGGGGTATAAGTAACCCCCTTCTTCCTCCCAAGCCTATTATGTTCCAAACTTTGCTCGACCATTTCCTAACGTCAAAAGGCTTGAGATCTCCTTCCCCAACCACCCAAACTCCACAATGCTTTGGGGATAGGACGAGATTCACATGATCTACACTTTCACCAAACCTTTTTGCGTTCCCCATCTTCTACATCGACATCAACTTGTTACTCTTGGGTGTTTGGCCACCCTAGATGGAAGAGGTCATCGAGAAGCCACAATCCATTATGGTGAAACTTCATGGTGGTGTTGGGAACCTCCAATTCAGCTATGGAGAGATCCCCAACTTTGTTGGTAAAGGTCATGGTTGTCACCTTCAAGGACTCAAGGGCACCACTAATGGATTCACAACACCTTGCATTAGGGCATGAGGAGAATAAGGTGGTCCTAGGGACGCCTTCGGAGTACTCTACCTCCACACCTCCGCAACGGAGGCGTACCTCCCCCAAAAGAGGGAACTTCAGCATCACACCCTCGTCCCTGTCGAGTTCACTTGTGGTAATTTCGGTCCATTAAATTGTGCCTCTTCTTACCTTGTTGCTGATGTTGTTGTTGAGCCTGTCATATAGGTTGTCCACCTAGTTACATATCTAGACAATCTTATAGGTTTGTTGTGACTAAAATTTGTCAAAAATAGTTAAAATTTTGTTAGTCGCCTATTTACACACACACACACACACTCCCTTAGTTTACCATACCGATCCTTTCACATCCCCACCCACGGCCAAAAGGAGGATTGCCACGTCCCCTCGTGTCTTGTCTTCCTCGGAGAAACCCACGACCACAGCCACAACCTCTTCCTCGGACCCTACCTCCATCTGTCAGCAAAAAATCTCCCAGACTAATTTGGACACATCATGCACGCCCGTACCACACTCTTGGAACCAATGCCCCATGAGCCCACAACGATCATATAAAAATATGAAGTTTCTCATATTGGACATGGTACCATTAAGTTTCTGAGTTCATAGCGATTGACACAAATCTAATCAACTTTTTGTTTACATCCATCACCACTCCGACCCTTACAAATTCACCAACAACCCTATCGGTAGAGTTTTGTCTCGACACATACCCTTAATTGCTGCTGAAAATAAGTAGTTATCAGACAACCATAGGATTCTAGCCCATACTCTTATCTTGTCGAGAACAATAAATCTAGGGTTCGTAAATCCATCGTATTCCTCTATCATAAGACATTGATTCCGAAACAACCATGGCAACATCTACATAGCTGTATTCCAATCTCCCGGAGATCCAAACTAAACCGTAAACAAATTATCATCTACCTTCCATCAGTGGACTTCTTTAGCACGATTCCATGCTGATCTCATATCTGAATACAGCGACGTAGGGCTAAAGCCCTTAGTGGTATGTACTTTAGCAATCACCAACCACTTAAATATATCGACATCCATAGTATTAATTAAATAAAATATGAAATTCATTTCATGATGAATCTAGTGATACTATTTTGATATTACGAATATTGATATATTTCTATATAAATTTGATCAAATTTAAAGAGGTTTGCCTTTTAAAAAAACTATTCACCTTGATTTTGAAACATAGGAAGTAAAAAAATTATGAAAAACCACCACACCAAAGATGCATCAAAGCACGTCCAACCCTTCGAGTTTTTATTATGTTTGAGATGCTTTGTACTTTCGACGAACTTTTATAGTAGACATGATCCTTTCTGCAAAAATAAAAAAGCACACATAGTAGTGCACGAGATTACTATTTTCTATTTTCTATTTAAGATAAGATTGATGTTGTTTTGCTTCGTCATCCCCCCCCCCCCTTGTGTGCGAGCTCTGCTTTTTTATGATGATTGTATTCATATTTGTTAAGCAATATTATTTTATGAATGTGTATGGTGTTTCTTTTTAAATGGCAGAACAACAAACGAAAAATGGCTCCTTTTTTGCGAAGAAAAATGCCTCCTATTCTAAGATTATTTGTATTATTTTGAAAATAAATTCCTATTATCAATTGAGTACCAACTTCCTCGCACAATAAGAACTCAGTTTGCTCGAAAACTGTCTTAGGTAACTGGAGAAACTAGTTGGTGTTTTTGAGGGGAGAAATGCTACTTTATGTGGCAGATTTTGTTTAGCACGGCAGATTTTCTTTAGAGTTCCTTTTTTGGCCTCCGGCAGAAAAAAAATGGTTTGAGTGGAGCAGATTTTTTTAGATTTTTATTTTATTTTGAGGGATAGATTATATTGAGACAAGATATATTTTTTAGAAGATATGGTGTAAAGGGAGAGAGAATCAAAAGAAGGCCCAAAAGAATAAGACGGCCCAAGAAAATAGAATCTAGGCCTGAAGCCGGAGTAACTGCTGCATCTGAAAATCCAGGCATGCATCTCGCCGCCGACTACTCCCACCGCGGCGGTGGCCGCCTCGGCCTAGGTCCGTTCGCGGCAGCCGTCCTCCGCACCGACAACCGTCGCCGTGCGATTGCAGGCGGCGCCGTCCTAGCCTCGGCGCTGCTTCTCGTGGCCACACCACGACTCCGCCACTCGCCGGCGCTCCACCTCTTCGCCGACATGCGCAACCTCCTCGGCGTGCCCAACACCCTCAACGTGCTAACCGCCTACCCGCTTCTCCTTGCTGGAGTACCAGGACTCATCCTGTGCCTCTTCGGCAGTGGATGCTTTGGAATAAGGTGAGCCATGCCCTTTCCCTTGCTCGCACACCAGCAATTTGGGGAAATGTCTAGCTTAAATAACCAAAGAAGTGGACTATATTTTTTGCTTCACATGATATGCATCATTTGGAGGATTTTTCTATACTCGTTTTTTTAAAGAATTGGACGAATAATCAAATTGTCAAATTCGCAGTAAAAGACCTTGAACAATTTTGTGAAGGAGGCACATCTTATCAATTATGCTTGAGAACCTTACAAGTGTGTACTAGTACCTAGCAAGTAAGAGCACATTATTAATGGACGATGCTCAAGTTAAATGTGAGTATTGCGGAAGGATGGCCATGAACATGATTCACCATGGCCCAATGAACTTCAACTCCACTGATTGAGAATATGCAGTAATGCTCTAATCAAAGAGAATATTTCTTATCCAGTGGAAATTGTTTTTTTTTTCTTTTATGTGGAAAATTTACCATGTTTTCCTACCTATTGCTAGATTTCTTGATGGAATGCATGAGCTTTAGGAATCCACAGTCTTGCAACAGAGTAGAATAAAACATTTAATGGGATTTGAAATGTGGGTGGTAGGTTAAAATGTGTCTGTTAAGATGTGTATGATATTCCTGTTTTCAGAAATCTGTCATTTAGTGCACAACTAATCGTCCTGTGGCTTGCTCCCTAAAGAAATATTCTATCATTGTTGAAAGAACAAGCCGAAGTGAAATGATAGTGTGCTCCTTGCATTGTGTTAAGTTTCACAGAAGTAAATTTTGTAGCTGAGATTTTGTCACTTCAAAGAAAGTTGTGTTCTTGTGTTCTGCCGAATGTGTCAAATGAATTATACTGGCGTTTAATAAAACCTATGTTACTCTGTGGAAATTATGTAGCTTAAGGTGGGAGGCCTTGGGATGGTTCCTCTTCTATGCGGGGAATGTAGGGGCAGCATTTGGCTCAGCTTACTATCACCTCAAGCCAGATGATGACCGGTTAATTTGGGACAGGTTGCCGGTATTCTAAACATTTCTTCTTTCTGCCATCCTCACCTCTGCAGTTTCCTAATTATTAGTTGGTCTTTTTTGTGTACTTAGGGACTGAGATATTTGTTAACTGAACTTTTGATTTGCACAGTTTGGACTCTATTGGCAAATTACTTTGTTAAAAATGCAGTTTGCCTACTTACATTTTAAATCCAAGCATTCACCATAGGCGAAAACTATATGTATCTGGGTTTCTTTGTGATTTTGATATTAATATTATTGTGCTATGTATCTGATCTGAATATTCTTTTGGCGCATAAACCAATGGGATCAATGAGACCCTTTATTGAGACGAATGTTTACTGGATGCTCTCAAAATGCAGATGATGATGTCGGCCTCCTCGCTTTTGTCGATATTGGTAATTGAAAGAGTTGATGAGAGGGCTGGGTTATCTTGTTTGATCTCGCTCTTGTCTCTTTTACTGGTGAGCAGTGCGTGTGAAAGGTATAGACAAGTGCCCAGTTGTCGGGCTTCTTTATTCTAATAAAAAAAGGGCAGCCCGGTGCATGTAGCTCCCGCTTGCGCAGGGTCCAGGGAAGGGTCCGGCCACTTTGGGTTGGTATCAAATAATTCTTAAAATGTGTTGTTCTGGCTTGGCTGGCTGCAGGATTCTTGATGATATGCGCCTGTGGGTAGTTTTAAACCTGGTTCCTTGTGTTGCCATTCCAGCAATGCTATTCTTGTTCCCGCCAAAGTATACACACTCAAGATTTTGGTTTCTTGCTACAGGTAAGGTAACAGCGAATTGATCTAATGCATCGAAACTTATTAACCTTAATAAACTCTTATTTAATTGGTATCTCGGTGCAGGCTTTTACCTTCTGGCACGATTCGAAGGCCTTGCCGACAGAAAGGTGTACAGTGTGAATAGATACTTCATTAGCGGGCATTCCTTGGAGCACCTTTGCTTTGCCATGGTTACATTGATACTTACTGTGATGCTATCCTTCAGAAATATTAAGATCGCCAGGTACCAATCAACCGATGTTGGTCACATTTAGATTTTCTGAAGAGCTGCTTTGTTGAATCACTCTGGTCAATTTGATTTGGTAGTTTGTTAGGGTTTGTTACTCGCGAAAATGATTGGTCCTCTCTAAAGTACGTAGTAATATGCTAGTAGTTGCTTAGTACCAATTGCCTCTAGTTAATTGCGCTTGACAAATCATATGCACAAAACGCAAGCTACAGAGAAGCTTTAGATTAATCTACCATTCTGTGTCTTATCGTCAGGGACTCGTGAATACAACTCCAGCATTGCATGTTTGTAACACATGGCAAACTAAATTTCCTGTCGGAATTTCTATGTTCGGAAGAGCCCCTCCAGAATCCTGAAGCACCTGAAGAAACATAAATAGGTGATCTATGTATCCTATTTTAACACTACATGGGCGATTGGCGCCCTTCATCCCTAAGTCTTGTAAGATTATTTCAACGTGTGGTCATGTTGTGAGTTGTTTGTGTTTGGAGCTTGTTAACTTGACAAGCAGAAACATTGGAGGACTATATTGCAATTTATACAGATTTCAGTTGTCACAAAACCATGGATTTGTTGCTCCACCATAGTTTGCATCCGCTGATTGTTTGAGGTTTGTTCAGTTCATGTCCCTCGAGAAAAAGGATTGTTGAGTAGGACTGTACATTTGTACTGGGTTACTGGCTAGCAACAAGTAATCTTGCTCCACCAGCTGGAGCAATTTTGAGGGATACAAACGAAAAATGTATTGCGTCAGGGAAGTGGAAGATTGATGTATGCGCAGATGTTCTTTCTGCAGAGGCCATGGCTTTTCGGTATGGCTTTATTTATTTATTTTTTGAAAGGAACATATACTATTCCATTACGTTGGTTAGTTACAATCACACACCCCGGTGATCGCAACACAGGGCCGGCTCTGGCCCTAGGCGAACATGGGCGACGCCCAAGGGCCCGTGTTTTGGAGGGGCCATCACTGCAGCTGCAGTGGATAGCACCAGAGATCGGCAGCACCAGAGTCCAGAGATCGGCAGCACCAACCACCAGAGATCGTCCCTGACTGCAGACCCAGGGCCCCTGTGCAGACCTGCAGTGGGGATCGAAGACTGCCCAGGTGCACGCGCTTTGAACTTGCAGTGGGGATCGAAGACCTGATATGGAGATCGGCAGTTGCATTGAACTTTACTCGAACCCTATTTGCCTAATCATCCTCCTGTGCAGCGCCGCGCCCGAAGACTGCAGTTGCAATGGAGATCGACACTTCGACAGACTGCTTTATTGTTTACTCACGGTTTCATCCGATCAGGGCCCTGCATTTGATAGCCTATTCGCCCTCCTCCTCATCCACCTTACTCGGATAAAGGTATGATTTATCAGTTATCATCTAAGCCTAGTGCCCTAATTCTTTCGATCAGTTATTCAGTTGAGCTGATAATTCTTTGAAAATTGCAACCTTAGGTGTTCCAATGTCGTCGAAACACAAGTCTGGTTCTGAGAAAAGGAAACAAAAAAAGCGAGAGAATAAACTCATTGAATCAGAAAAATGTGCTCTAAAAAGGTATTTTCCGGTGGTAACTAATCTCTAAATAACAATGTGTGGTCGGATGTAAACTTTAATATTTTACCCTTATATATCTCTATAGATGTGTACATATATTATCTATAGGGGGGCATTTTTTAACTTTGCCCAAGGGCCCTGAAAAATATAGAGCCGATCCCCGCGCCCCAGGCGACTCGGGGGACCCTAGCCAGCGCCGCCCTCTCCCTCCTCCCCCCTTGCTGCCGCCGAAGGATGCGGCCGGGCTAAGCCCGCGCCACGGACGGCGCCGGTGGGGTGCTTGTTGCGCTGCGGCTCCATCCCTCGGTGATGGGAGGCACTCTCCTCTGGCTTGATGGCCCAGCCGCGACGACTCCCGAGTGCGGCGGCGCCGGATCTTGCGCCTGCAGGTCCAATTGGCGCGGGTGAGGTGCGGTGGTGGCCCTCCTTGCCCTGCTCGTGGGTAGCCCCCATGTGCAGCAACGGTGGATTTGGCTTCGACCGTCGCGGGTGTGAAAGGGTGGCGGCTCTCTTGCCCCTGCTCGTGGGTGGGTGCGTGCGGGTTGCCGTGCTTTCGTTGCGTGTGGTGGGGGATTGCAGATCGGGTAGGCTGCGAGATCTAGCTTGCCGGTGCTGCTCCGGCAGCCGGTGAGGAGTAGTTTGTGTTGGCTCTTCGAAACTGTTGGCGCGGTATTTTCGTGGAGGCGGGTGTCCAGTGGAGGTGCTATGCGCGAGGCTGATGGTGATGACGGGTGCTCCGGGAGAAAGCTTGCCGGATTTTTGTCGGTCGATGGCGCCGGCGTAAGTGGGCGTCGTTTCACCTTGTTGGAGGCGTCGGTTGTGGAGCCCCGTGTCTGCCATCCTCGGATCTTGCTCTTCGGGTGAAAGCCTAAGGCCCGTCCAGGCCGGACGACGGCGTCGTCATCGTAGCTTCCCCTTTGGAGGCGTCGCCTTGAAGAGCATTGGGTCCCGGTTGCACGCTTCATGGGGTGGACACGCACAACATCGTGGTCGACAGGTGCCTGACTGGCGATGTGGATGGTTGGCGTGACTTCTTGTATGACGATGGCGGCTTCGAGCGGAGTTGGTTGCTGCTGAGGTTTGGTAATCGGTCTCATCTGACGTGTTCGAGGGGTTGTCGTGCCTCACTTTGTCTTTTTGGAGTTGGAGCTGCTGAGGAGGGGTCCTTGCGGCAACGAGCCGACGATGACGCGAGGCGCGTGGTCGGTTCTAGTGCTGGATTGGCGCAGGCTCAATGCTTTTCTCCTGCAATGCTCGTCGACAGAGTCGGAGCTGCCTGGTAGATGGGCGTGCGGTTGACTGTTTGGCAGTGGTCGGCGTGGGCCTCGGCGTTTGCTTGCGGTGTGGGCTATATTGATGGTCGTCGATGGTGGAGTCGGAGTCTCCCTTGTGTAGGTGTGATGATGATGACATCGGGCTGCAGCCTCGATAGTGTTTTCTCCTCGGCAACGTGTGTGCGTTCTTATGTGGGTTGTCAGGTCACCGTGTGTGGACGTGTTGTAACGGTTTTCGTTCGGTTTTCCATTAATCAATCCTCTTCTTCTTAATTAATGAGATGAGGCAAAGCTTTTGCCTCCGTTTAAAAAAAATGTTACAATCACAGGAAAATGGCCTAACCAAATTTTATAACGGTTGGAATTATGCCCTAGAGGCAATGATAAATAAGTTATTATTATACTTCATGTATCAAGATAATCGTTTATTATCCATGATATAATTGTATTGAATGAAGACTTAGATACATGTGTGGGTACATAGACAAAACACTGTCCCTAGCAAGCCTCTAGTTGGCTAGCCAGTTGATCGAGGATAGTCAGGGTCTTCTGACTATGTACAAGGTGTTGTTGCTTGATGACTGGATCACATCATTGGGAGAATCATGTGATGGACCAGACCCAAACTAATAGACGTAGCATGTTGATCGTGTCATTTTGTTGCTACTGTTTTCTACGTGTCAAGTATTTATTCCTATGACCATGAGATCATATAACCCACTGACACCGGAGGAATGTTTTGTGTGTATCAAACGTCACAACGTAATTGGGTGGCTATAAAGATGCTCTACACGTATCTCCAAAGGTGTCCGTTGAGTTAGTATGGATCAAGACTGGGATTTGTCACTCCGTGTGACGGAGAGGTATCTCAGGGCCCACTCGGTAATACAACATCACACACAAGCCTTGCAAGCAATGTAACTTAGTGTAAGTTGCGGGATCTTGTATTACGGAACGAGTAAAAAGACTTGTCGGTCAACGAGATTGAAATAGGTATGCGGATACTGACGATCGAATCTCAGGCAAGTAACATACCGAAGGACAAAGGGAATGACATACATGATTATATGAATCCTTGGCACTGAGGTTCAAACGATAAGATCTTCGTAGAATATGTAGGATCCAATATGGGCATCCAGGTCCCGCTATTGGATATTGACCGAGGAGTCCCTCGGGTCATGTCTACATAGTTCTCGAACCCGCGGGGTATGCACACTTAAGGTTCGACGTTGTTTTATGCGTATTTGAGTTATATGGTTGGTTACCGAATGTTGTTCGGAGTCCCGGATGAGATCAGGACGTCACGAGGGTTTCCGGAATGGTCTGGAGACGAAGATTGATATATAGGATGACCTCATTTGATTACCGGAAGGTTTTCGAAATTACCGGGAATGTACCGGGAATGACGAATGGGTTACAGATGTTCACCGGGGGGCAGCCCACCCCGGGGTAGCCCATAGGCCTTAGGGGTGCCGCACCAGCCCTTAGTGGGCTGGTGGGCAAGCCCAGAGAGGCCCCTGCGCAAGGAGATAGAAAATCAAAGGAGAAAGGAAAAAAAGGGGAAGTGTGAAGGAAGGGAAGGACTCCACCTTCCAATCCTAGTTGGACTAGGACTGGAGGAGGACTCCTCCCCCCCCCCCATCGGCCGAACCCCTTGGGGCTCAGGCAAGGCCCCTCCCCTCCCCCCTATATATACGGAGGTTTTAGGGATGATTTGAGACAACTTTTCCACGGCAGCCCGACCAGATACCTCCACGGTTTTTCCTCTAGATCGCGTTTCTGCGGAGCTCTGGCGGAGCCCTGCTGAGATTAGATCACCACCAACCTCCGGAGCGCCATCACGCTGCCGGAGAACTCATCTACCTCTCCGTCTCTCTTGCTGGATCAAGAAGGCCGAGATCATCGTCGAGCTGTACGTGTGCTGAACGCGGAGGTGCCGTCCGTTCGGCACTAGATCGGAGCGGATCGTGGGATGGATCGCGGAACGGTTCGTGGGACAGTTCGCGGGGCGGATCGAGGGACGTGAGGACGTTCCACTACATCAACCTCGTTTATTGACGCTTCTGCTGTGCGATCTACAAGGGTACGTAGATCTGAAATCCCCCTCGTAGATGAACATCACCATGATAGGTTTGCGTGCGCGTAGGAAAATTGTTGTTTCCCATGCGACGTTCCCCAACAATAACTGCCATTCCCTAAGCTCCATGGCCTAACCAAATTTTATAACTGTCATTCCCTAAGCTCCATGTGCAGCTAAGACATGTACTGCATTGTTAGAGGACCTTGGACATACATTAAGATTAACATTACCAAAAGCAACTTTCATTTGAAATTTAATCTCTTGCGGCAAGGCTCCGAGTGGCGCTAGATCATAGTTCCGGCTTGAGATCGTTTTCTTCGGTACCATGGAGTCCATTTGAAAGATGACGTGGCTACACCCCATGTTGGTTGCTGCATTAAGCGCGTTTAGTACTGCTAGAGCTTCAACATGAAGGGCATTAGAGATATGTTCCAGATTTCCTGCACCTGCGGTAGTGAGCATTCCATAATCATTTCTTGTCGTATTCGTAAGTGTGGTGCAGGAGTCCATTTTTGGGTGTTTTCCTACTTTTGAATCGTTCTCGCTGCTTGAGGTTCCTGTTGTTGGAAATATGCCCTAGAGGCAATAATAAAATGGTTATTATCATATTTCCTTGTTCATGATAATCGTCTATTGTTCATGCTATAATTGTATTAACAGGAAACAGTAATACATGTGTGAATAAATAGATCACAATGTGTCCCTAGCAAGCCTCTAGTTGGCTAGCTCGTTAGTCAATAGATGATCATGGTTTCCTGATCATGGGCATTAGATGTCATTGATAACGGGATCACATCATTGGGAGAATGATGTGATGGACAAGACCCAATCCTAAGCATAGCACTAGATCGTATTGTTCGTATGCTAAAGCTTTTCTAATGTCAAGTATCTTTTCCTTCGACCGTGAGATTGTGCAACTCCCGGATACCGTAGGAGTGCTTTGGGTGTATCAAACGTCACAACGTAACTGGGTGACTATAAAGGTGCACTACGGGTACCTCCGAAAGTGTCTGTTGGATTGGTACGAATCGAGATCGGGATATGTCACTCCGTGTGACGGAGAGGTATCTCTGGGCCCACTCGGTAGAACATCATCATGAGCTCAATGTGACTAAGGAGTTAGTCACACGATGACGTGCTACGGAACGAGTAAAGAGACTTACCGGTAACGAGATTGAACAAGGTATAGGTATACCGACGATCGAATCTCGGGCAAGTTCTATACCGACAGACAAAGGGAATCGTATACGGGATTGATTGAATCCTTGACATCGTGGTTCATTCGATGAGATCATCGTGGAGCAAGTGGGAGCCACCATGGGTATCCAAACCCCGCTGATGGTTATTGGCCAGAGAGGTGTCTCGGTCATGTCTGCCTGTCTCCCGAACCCGTAGGGTCTACACACTTAAGGTTCGGTGACGCTAGGGTTATAGGGAATTGTTATACGAGGTTACCGAAAGTTGTTCGGAGTCCCGTATGAGATCCCGAACGTCACGAGGAGCTCCGGAATGGTCCGGAGGTAAAGATTGATATATAGGACGGATGGTTTCGGATACCGAAAGTGTTTCGGGCATCACGGGTAACGTACCGGGACCACCGGAGGTGGCCCCGAGGGTCCACCGAAGGGGGTCAGCGACCCCGGGAGGTAAGGTGGGCCAAGTGGGGAAGGGAACCAGCCCCTAGGTGGTCTGCTGCGCCTCCCCACTCAGCCCAATGTGTGGGGGAGAGAAAAAGGGGGGGCAAACCCTAAGCTAGGTGGGCCTAAGGCCCACCAGGTGGTGCGCCACCCCTCCCCACCCTAGCCCCCCCTTTCCTATCTGGTGGCCGACGGCCCCTAGGGAGGGAACCCTAGGGGTGGCGCAGCCCCCGTCCCCTCCTCCTATAAATAGAGAGGGGTTTTGGCCCTTGGAAGACAGACTTTTGCCTCTCCCTCGGCGCAGCCCTGCCCTTCTTCCTCCTCCTCTTTGCCGGTGCTTGCCGATCTTCAAAGGTATGAAGATGCTCTTACCCCTCTCTCGTTGTTGGTCTCTCCATAGGAAGATCTGAATATGCGTAGGAAAATTTTGAATTTAGGCTACGTTACCCAACAGTGGCATCTGAGCGAGGTTTTCTATGCGTAGATTCTATGCACGAGTAGAACACAAAAGTTGTGGGCGATGATTTTTCAATTTTCTTGCCGCTACTAGTCTTATTCTTTTCCGGTGGTATTGTGGGATGAAGCGGCCCGGACCGACTTTACACGTACGCTTACATGAGACTGGTTCCACCGACAGACATGCACACCGTGCATAAAGGTGGCTAGCGGGTGTCTGTCTCTCCTACTCTAGTCGGATTGGATTTGATGAAAAGGGTCTTTATGAAGGGTAAATAGCTTTGGCATATCATCGTTGTGGCTGTCACGTAGGTAAGAAGGCGTTCTTGCTAGAAACCCAAATCAGACACGTAAAACTTGCAACAACAATTAGAGGACGTCTAACTTGTTTTTGCAGGGTTTGACATGTGATTTGATATGGCCAAAGTTGTGATGTTGCATGTATGATGTATGAGATGATCATGTTATTGTAATAGGTTTCACGACTTGCATGTCGATGAGTATGACAACCGGCAGGAGCCATAGGAGTTGTCTTAATTTATTGTATGAGATGCAACGCCATGTGCTTACTACTTTTACTTCATTGCTAACGGTTAGCTATAGTAGTAGTGATAGTAGTAGTTGGCGTGACGACTTAACGGAGACACGATGATGGAGATCATGATGATGGAGATCATGGTGTCACGCCGGTGACGATGATGATCATGCGATGCCTGAAGATGGAGATCGAAAGAGCAAAGATGATAATGGCCATATCATGTCACTATATGATTGCATTGTGATGTTTATCATGTTTTACATCTTATTGCTTAGAACGACGGTAGCATAATAAGATGATCCCTCTTAAAATTTCGAGAACGTATTCCCCTAAGTGTGCACCGTTGCGAAGGTTCGTTGTTTCGAAGCACCACGTGATGATCGGGTGTGATAGATTCTAACGTTCGCATACAACGGGTGTAAGCCAGATTTACACACGCGAAACACCTAGGTTGACTCGACGAGCTTAGCATGTACAGACATGACCTCGAATACAAGAGACCCAAAGGTCGAACATGAGTCGTATGGTTGAATACGATCAGCATGAAGTTGCTCACCATGGTGGCTAGTCCGTCTCACGTGATGATCGGACACGGGTTAGTCAACATGGATCATGTATCACTTAGATGACTAGAGGGATGTTGATTTAAGTGGGAGTTCATACTTAATTTGATTAAATGAACTTAATTGTCATGAACTTAGTCTAAAAAGTTGTCTTTATAAATATTGTAGATGGCCAACGTCAACCTCAATTTCAACGTATTCCTAGAGAAAAACAAGTTGAAAGATGATGGTAGCAACTATGCGGACTAGGTTCGCAACTTGAAGCTCATCCTTGAAGCAGCTAAAAAGGCTTATGTCCTTGATGCGCCGCTAGGTGACCCTCCCGCTCCCGCAGCAGCCCGGGACATTCTGAACGTCTGGCAAACGCGGAGTGATGACTACTCTCTGGTTAGGTGTGGAATGTTATACAGTTTAGAAACGGGGCTCCAAAGGCGTTTTGAGCAACACGGAGCATATGAGATGTTCCAGGAGCTGAATCTAGTTTTTCAAGCTCATGCCCGTGTCGAGAGATATGAAGTCTCCGACAAGTTCTTTAGCTGTAAGATGGAGGAGAACAGTTCTGTCAGTGAGCACATACTCAAAATGTCTGGGTTACACGGTCGTCTCACTTCACTTGGAGTCGAACTTCCGGATGATGCTATAATCGACATAATCCTCCAGTCTCTCCCACCAAGCTACAAAGGCTTTGTGCTTAACTACAACATGCAAGGGATGGAAAAGACCATTCCCGAGTTGTACTCGATGCTCAAGTCTGCAAAAGAAGAAATCAAGAAAGAGCTCAAGTGTTGATGGTCAACAAGACCACTAGTTTCAAGAAAGGCAAGGGTAAGAAGAACTTCAAGAAAGACGGCAAAGCTGTTGCCGCGCCCGGTAAGCCAGATGCCAGGAAGAAGAAAAAGAATGGACCCAAGCCCGAGACTGGGTGCTTCTATTGCAAGGGAAAAGGTCACTAGAAGCGGAACTGCCCCAAATACTTAGCGAACAAGAAGGCCGGCAACGTTAAAGGTATATGTGATATACATGTTATTGATGTGTACCTTACCAGCGCTCATAATAGCTCCTGGGTATTTGATACCGGTGTTGTTGCTCACATTTGCAACTCAAAGTAGGAACTGCGGAATAAGCGGAGACTGGCCAAGGACGAGGTGACGATGCGCGTGGGGAATGGTTCCAAAGTCGATGTGATCGCCGTCGGCACGCTACCTCTACATCTATCGTCGGGATTAGTTTTAAACCTTAATAATTGTTATTTAGTACCAGCTTTGAGCATGAATATTGCATCAGGGTCTTGCTTAATGCGAGACGGCTACTCATTTAAGTCAGAGAATAATGGTTGTTCTATTTATATGAGTGATATGTTTTATGGTCATGCCCCGCTGGTGAATGGTTTATTCTTGATGAATCTCGATCATGGTGTTACGCATATTCATAGTGTGAGTACCAAAAGATGTAAAGTTGATAATGATAGTCCCACATACTTGTGGCACTGCCGCCTTGGTCATATCGGCATTAAGCGCATGAAGAAGCTCCATACTGATGGACTATTAGAATCTCTTGACTTTGAATCATTTGACACATGCGAACCGTGCCTCATGGGCAAGATGACTAAGACTCCATTCTCAGGAATAATGGAGAGAGCAATCGACTTATTGGAAATAATACATACTGATGTGTGTGGTCCAATGAACGTTGAAGCTCGTGGTGGCTATCGTTATGTTCTCACTCTCATCGATGATTTGAGTAGGTATGGGTATATCTACTTAATGAAGCACAAATCTGAGACGTTTGAAAAGTTCAAGGAATTTCAGAGTGAGGTTGAGAATCAACGTGACAGAAAAATTAAATGTGTGCGATCTGATCGTGGAGAAGAATATTTGAGTCACGAGTTTGGCACACACCTAAGGAAGTGTGGAATCGTTTCACAACTGACGCCGCCTGGCACACCGCAACGCAACGGAGTGTCTGAACGTCGTAATCGCACTTTATTAGATATGGTACGATCTATGATGTCTCTTACCGACCTACCGCTATCATTTTGGGGATACGCATTAGAAACTGCGGCATTCACTTTAAATAGGGCACCATCTAAATCTGTTGAGACGACACCGTATGAACTATGGTTTGGCAAGAAACCTAAGTTGCCGTTTCTTAAAGTTTGGGGCTGCGATGCTTATGTGAAGAAACTTCAACCAGAAAAGCTCAAACCCAAAGCGGAGAAATGCGTATTCATAGGATACCCTAAGGAAACTATTGGGTATACCTTCTATCTTAGATCCGAAGGTAAGACCTTTGTTGCCAAGAACGGATCCTTTCTAGAGAAAGAGTTTCTCTCGAAAGAAGTAAGTGGGAGGAAGGTAGAACTTGATGAGGTAATTACACCCCCTCTCGAACAGGATAGTAGCGCAGCGTGGGAAGTTGTTCCTGTGGTGCCTACACCAACTGAAGAGGAAGTTAATGATGATGATCATGAAGCTTCGGATCAAGTTACTACTGAACCGCGAAGGTCCACAAGGGCACGCTCCGCACCAGAGTGGTACGGCAACCCTGTGATGGAAATCATGTTGTTAGACAACGGTGAACCTTCGAACTATGAAGAAGCAATGGTGGGCCCGGATTCCAACAAATGGCTTGAGGCTATGAAATCTGAGATAGGATCCATGTATGAGAACAAAGTATGGACATTGGTGGACTTGCCCGATGACCGGCGAGCCATAGAAAATAAATGGATCTTCAAGAAGAAGACTGATGCAAACGGTAATGTAACCGTTTACAAAGCTCGACTTGTCGCAAAGGGTTTTCGACAAATTCAAGGAGTTGACTACGAAGAGACTTTCTCTCCCGTAGCGAAGCTGAAATCAGTCCGAATCATGTTAGCAATTGCCGCCTTTTATGATTATGAAATTTGGCAAATGGACGTCAAAACAGCGTTCCTTAACGGGAACCTTAAGGAAGAGTTGTATATGATGCAACCAGAAGGTTTTGTCGACCCTAAGGGTGCTAACAAAGTGTGCAAGCTCCAGCACTCCATCTATGGGCCGGTGCAAGCATCTCGGAGTTGGAACATTTGCTTTAATGAGGTGATTAAAGCGTTTGGGTTCATACAGGTCTACGGAGAAGCATGTCTGTACAAGAAAGTGAGTGGGAACTCTGTAGCTTTCCTCATACTGTATGTGGATGACATATTATTGATGGGGAATAATATAGAGATGTTGGAGAGCATAAAGGCCTATTTGAACAAAAAAATCAATGAAGGACCTTGGAGAAGCTGCATACATATTAGGCATCAAGATCTATAGAGATAGATCAAGACGCCTCATAGGTCTTTCGCAAAGTACATACCTTGACAAGATATTGAAGAAGTTCAATATGGAAAACTCAAAGAAAGGGTTCTTGCTAGTTTTGCAAGGTGTGAGATTGAGTAAGACTCAGTCGCCGACCACGGCAGCAGATAGAGAGAAGATGAGTTTTGTCCCCTACGCATCAGCCGTGGGCTCTCTAATGTATGTCATGCTGTGTACCAGACCTGATATAAACCTTGCCATAAGCTTGGTAGGGAGGTACCAAAGTGATCCCGGTATGGAACACTTGACAGCGGTCAAGAATATCCTTAAGTACCTGAAAAGGACTAAGGAAATGTTTCTCGTTTATGGAGGTGACGAAGAGCTCGTCGTAAAGGGTTACGTCGACGCTAGCTTCGACACAGATCCGGATGACTCTAAGTCACAGACCGGATACGTATATGTGTTGAACGGTGGGGCAGTGAGCTGGTGCAGCAGCAAGCAAGAAGTCGTGGCAGCATCTACATGTGAAGCGGAGTACATAGCTGCTTCAGAAGCAGCTCATGAAGGAATTTGGATGAAGGAGCTCATCACCGACCTTGGAGTGGTTCCAAGCGTGTCGGGTCCAATGACACTCTTCTGTGATAACACTGGGGCCATTGCCATAGCCAAGGAGCCCAGGTTTCACCGAAAGACGAAGCACATCAAACGCCGCTACAACTCCATCCAGGACCATGTCCAGAGTGGAGTGATAGATATTTGTAAAGTACACACGGATCTAAATATTGTAGACAGTTGACTAAACCTCTTCCACGAGCAAAACATGATCAACACCATAAGGCTATGGGTGTTCGATACATCACAATGTAACTTGATTCTTGACTCTGGTGCAAGTGGGAGACTGTTGGAAATATGCCCTAGAGGCAATAATAAAATGGTTATTATCATATTTCCTTGTTCATGATAATCGTCTGTTGTTCATGCTATAATTGTATTAACAGGAAACAGTAATACATGTGTGAATAAATAGATCACAATGTGTCCCTAGCAAGCCTCTAGTTGGCTAGCTCGTTAGTCAATAGATGATCATGGTTTCCTGATCATGGGCATTAGATGTCATTGATAATGGGATCACATCATTGGGAGAATGATGTGATGGACAAGACCCAATCCTAAGCATAGCACTAGATTGTATTGTTCGTATGCTAAAGCTTTTCTAATGTCAAGTATCTTTTCCTTCGACCATGAGATTGTGCAACTCCCGGATACCGTAGGAGTGCTTTGGGTGTATCAAGCGTCACAACGTAACTGGGTGACTATAAAGGTGCACTACGGGTACCTCCGAAAGTGTCTGTTGGGTTGGTACGAATCGAGATCGGGATATGTCACTCCGTGTGACGGAGAGGTATCTCTGGGCCCACTCGGTAGAACATCATCATGAGCTCAATGTGACTAACTGACGTGCTACGGAACAAGTAAAGAGACTTACCGGTAACGAGATTGAACAAGGTATAGGTATACCGACGATCGAATCTCGGGCAAGTCCTATACCGACAGACAAAGGGAATCGTATACGGGATTGATTGAATCCTTGACATCGTGGTTCATTCGATGAGATCATCGTGGAGCAAGTGGGAGCCACCATGGGTATCCAAACCCCGCTGATGGTTATTGGCCAGAGAGGTGTCTCGGTCATGTCTGCCTGTCTCCCGAACCCGTAGGGTCTACACACTTAAGGTTCAGTGACGCTAGGGTTATAGGGAATTGTTATACGAGGTTACCGAAAGTTGTTCGGAGTCCCGGATGAGATCCCGGACGTCACGAGGAGCTTCGGAATGGTTCGGAGGTAAAGATTGATATATAGGACGGATGGTTTCGGATACCGAAAGTGTTTCGGGCATCACGGGTAATGTACCGGGACCACCGGAGGTGGCCCCGGGGGTCCACCGAAGGGGGGCAACGACCCCGGGAGGTAAGGTGGGCCAAGTGGGGAAGGGAACCAGCCCCTAGGTGGGCTGGTGGGCCTCCCCACTCAGCCCAATGCGTGGGGGAGAGAAAAGGGGGGGCAAACCCTAAGCGAGGTGGGCCTAAGGCCCACCAGGTGGTGCGCCACCCCTCCCCACCCTAGCCGCGGCCCCCCTTTCCCATCTGGTGGACGCCGGCCCCTAGGGAGGGAACCCTAGGGGTGGCGCAGCCCCTTCCCCTCCTCCTATAAATAGAGAGGGGTTTTGGCCCTTGGGAGACAGACTTTTGCCTCTCCCTCGGCGCAGCCCTGCCCTTCTTCCTCCTCCTCTCTGCCGGTGCTTGGCGAAGCCCTGCCGGGAGACCTCGTCTCTCCATCGACACCACGTCGTCGTGCTGCTGGAGTTCTTTCCCAACCTCTCCCTCCTCCTTTCTGGATCAAGGTGCGGGAGACATCACCGGGCTGCACGTGTGTTGAACGCGGAGGTGCCGTAGTTCGACACTAGATCGGAATCGCTGCGAGTACGACTCCATCAACCGCGTTCTAGCAACGCTTCCGCTTAGCGATCTTCAAAGGTATGAAGATGCTCTTACCCCTCTCTCATTGTTGGTCTCTCCATAGAAGATCTGAATATGCGTAGGAAAATTTTGAATTTATGCTACGTTACCCAACAGTGGCATCTGAGCCAGGTTTTCTATGCATAGATTCTATGCACGAGTAGAACACAAAAGTTCTATACCGACGATCGATTCTCGGGCAAGTTCTATACCAACATACAAAGGGAATCGTATACGGGATTGATTGAATCCTTGACATCGTGGTTCATCCGATGAGATCATCGTGGAGCAAGTGGGAGACACCATGGGTATCCAGACCCCGCTAATGGTTATTGGCCATAGAGGTGTCTCGGTCATGTCTGCCTGTCTCCCGAACCCGTAGGGTCTACACACTTAAGGTTCGGTGACGCTAGGGTTATAGGGAATTGTTATACGAGGTTACCGAAAGTTGTTCGGAGTCCCGGATGAGATCCCGGACATCACGAGGAGCTCCGGAATGGTCCGGAGGTAAAGATTGATATATAGGACGGATGGTTTCGGATACCGGAAGTGTTTCGGGCATCATCGATAACATACCGGGACCACCGGAGGTGGCCCCGCGGGTCCACCGAAGGGGGGCAACGACCCCGGGAGGTAAGGTGGGCCAAGTGGGGAAGGGAACCAGCCCCTAGGTGGGCTGGTGCGCCTCCCCACTCAGCCCAATGCGTGGGGGAGAGAAAAGGGGGGCAAACCCTAAGCCAGGTGGGCCTAAGGCCCACCAGGTGGTGCGCCACCCCTCCCCACCCTAGCCGCCGCCCCCCCTTTCCCATCTGGTGGACGCCGGCCCCTAGGGAGGGAACCCTAGGGGTGGCGCAGCCCCTTCCCCTCCTCCTATAAATAGAGAGGGGGTTTTGGCCCTTGGGAGACAGACTTTTGCCTCTCCCTCGGCGCAGCCCTGCCCTTCTTCCTCCTCCTCTCTGCCGGTGCTTGGCGAAGCCCTGCCGGGAGACCTCGTCTCTCCATCGACACCACGTCGTCGTGCTGCTGGAGTTCTTCCCCAACCTCTCCCTCCTCCTTGCTGGATCAAGGTGCGGGAGACGTCACCGGGCTGCACGTGTGTTGAACGCGGAGGTGCCGTAGTTCGGCACTAGATCGGAATCGATGCGAGTACGACTCCATCAACCGCGTTCCAGCAACGCTTCCGCTTAGCGATCTTCAAAGGTATGAAGATGCTCTTACCCCTCTCTCGTTGCTGGTCTCTCCATAGGAAGATCTGAATATGCGTAGGAAAATTTTGATTTTGTGCTACGTTACCCAACACCTGTATTCACAAGTGTGGTGAAAATAATATATCATCCGGGGATTTGATTTTATTACAGTATGGCTTGATTCTTGAGTTATCTCGATATATGTCCAGTCTGTTCGGTGTAACAAGCTTGTGATAAGTTCCGACAATGTCTGAGGCCATTGAGACAATGATTTGTCGAGGCAGATCCTTGGGAGTAGCTGCAGCAATCTTCCAAATTGTCACCTCGCTTGTGAATTCCCGCAAACTATTTTTGGACATTGATATAGAGAAGCAAATTATGTTGCTCATGAATTGGCTAGAATGGTTAGGTTCAGTTTTTGTTGTAGCTGGTTGATGTCGAGCCTCAAACGTCCGTACTGACTGACTCCTTTAATATTTAGCCCAAATCTAGGACGGGTATGGGACAATCTGGACGCGTTCATCACGTCGGAAGTGACAGCCCGACCCCAACGTGAAGTGACCAAATCTCTCTCCGACCTACCCCTTTGCACTTGCTCCTCCGCGCCGGACCCTACTACCTCCGTCGCAACCCTTGCACCGGACTTTGCCCTCCGTCGTCGGACTGCACACTTCACCTATGAAGCGAAAGCCATCAATACTCTTTTGTGAGGAATATTGACAATGATTACGAATCTTCTCTGCTTGTTAGTAAGCAAAGAAGATTTACAATGACAGTTAATAACCTTTAGTTGACCAAGGCTTATTACTTTTGGACGATGTAGCTATTTAAGCCGATGGCCTTGCTCCTCGCAGGGCGAGATGGGACTAAAGCCCTTATCCCACTAGGCCAACATGGATGTCATCTACACTAAAAATCTAAGTACGAATAACTCAGACGATCAACATAGACCGTCTAAATTCAAAATGATCGATATGTATGAGTTTGTATGTATTTGATATTTTAAAAGTAAAGTTTGTGGCTGAAATTTAAGGCCCGTCCATGGACGTTTGAGGGATCAATTTTGCTGCCGGCAGCTGTAGATGCTCTAATTTCTCCCTAATAATAAAGCAAATAGTGTTTCTGATCGTCCTTCATAATTTTTGCCCCTAAAATTGCCCTAAATTACCCACTATGCCATCCACAAGTCAAAAAACGATTCAGATTTCTTTACCTGTCAAAATCGTCGTGCGGTTTCGTTCTTATAAGATTGGACACAACAATGTTTCAATTACATGTGTAGTGTGGTGGCTGAAGCCTTGCCCTCCTACACGGCACACCCGGGTTCGAACCTCGGTCCCTACGGCTTTTTTTGAGTCCCCCTTTTCTTTTTTTGTTACAACTAGCGTTTACATCCTCCTCCCTAGTACGGGTTCATGGTCCGGCACAAATTTTATCTTTATTTTTTTGCCTTTTCTTTTTTCATTTCAATTTTTGTTTTCCTATCTTTAAGTTAATTCGTAATTTCCCAAAAAACCAAATTTTAAAAGTTCGAGTTCTAAAAAATTGTTCATGAAATCATAACATGTTTATTATTCATAAAATTAGAACTTTGTAAAAAATCATGAATTTGAAAAATGTTTACGATTTCTAATAAAGTTTATTATTTCAAAAATGAATTGTGGATCAGACAAATTTTCAATATTCAAAAATTTGTAAGATTTTAGGAAAAATGAAAAATAAATAAATAGAAAAACTAAGAGAAAATGTGAAACCGAAAAAAGAGATAAAACATAAGAGAATTAAAAAAACAGGCAAAGCGTGGTTCATTTCCCGAAAGCAATGATTGGTATGAGGTTTATGTACCAGTGGCTTAATATTAATTTTCATATTAATTGAAATTGAGTTAATAATGATTTTTATTTTCATACTGTCATGTGATTTATTTTAGTGGTTTTCCATAAGATTGATCTAAATAGCTCTAGAATTTGAGCAGTTAAGTCTTTTAGGTTTAGGTTTTAATTAGTTTTTGAGAAGTGTTTATATGCCTAGGGATTGGAAGTAGTTTGTGATCGACGAGATTAGCTGTTAAAGTTTTAAACATTTCATTATGCTACACAATAACAACTGTAGCGTGCAGTGGCATGCTCATAACCTTGAGATTTACCACGTCAAATGCATTGTGATTATATGAACACGCCACGCATTATTAAAGAAGATGGAAAAAATAAAGAAGTGTCAACATGATGAGCCATCGTGTTAAAATAAAAAAATAAAAAACGCTCATACATCAAGGTATTGAACCATACTTATTTGGCTAGGGCGTAATATTTTGTAACCCGTTGCAACGCACGGGCATATTTGGCTAGTTATTATCACAAGCTAATAAACGGGGTGATGATGGTTAAAAAAAATGAAAAAAGCTGCTCTTCAGCCGGCGGAAAACTCCAACGCATCATTCGCCTCCCTCAAACAACACGTGTCCCTATGGTCCATCCACGTATCTCTTTCTAGCCCTATCTCTTCTTCAACCTCCTCCCTCCACTCATTTCTTCTGAGAGAGGGTCTGGTGGGAGGCCAGGAGGGGCGGGCTGACCGGGGCAAGGTGCGCCTTCGCTGTTGTTGAGAAGACCGCCGGTGGAAGGAGTTCAAGTGTATCTTCAGGTTGGATTTTTGGATCCCGTCTCCTGCCTCTCCCTCTCTTACCTTTTCCTCTTCAGTTTTCTGCAACGCGGTCGTTGCTTCTACAACGCATCCGTTGTTTCAGGAGTTTCGGTTGGATTTTTGGATCCCGTCTCCTACCTCGCCCTCTGCATTTATCTCTCTTCAGTTTTTTGCAACGTAGTCGTTTGTTGCAAAAATTCTACAACAAAGATGAAGAAAATTTCTGAAACATGATCTTTGTTGCAAAAATTTCTCCCGCAACAGTACCTGTGTTGCAGAAAGACAGAAACAAAATTCTGCAACAAAGCGATTGTTTCTGCAACTCAACCGTTGTTTCAGGAATTAATGGGTCCAAAGTTTATTTTTTGCAACAAAGCGATTGTTTCTGCAACTCGACCGTCGTTTCAGAAATTACTGGATGCCCGACAGGAGCCCCACGCGCGCGGATCGTACGGCTACGCGCGTAGATCGGACGATCATTTAGGTGGCGGATGTTTAGGATGTTTTACTAAACATCCGCCGGTGGATGTGTAGCAGCCCCTAAAAAAATCTTCCCAAGTGGGCCTTTTTGCGATGCTGACAGGTGGGACCCATTGCCAGATGCACCGTCTCCGCCGAGCAATCGATTCTCGTCGATGCCACCGGCAGCGCCGTCGCCTCCTCTCCGCCGTCGCTGGCGGCGACCAGCAGATCCGCGACATCCCGCCTACCACCTGCGCTGTCCCATGGAACCGCATCCTCCGCGCCCACATCTGCCGCTCCCGTCCGGACCTCGCGCTCGCGCTCTACCGCCGCATGCGCGCGCTCTCCCCCACGCTCCCCAACTCCTACACGCTCCCCCTCGCCCTCCGCGCGGGGACCTCCGCACGAATCGCGTCCGCCATCCACGCACACGCCCTCCACCTTGGCCTGCATGCCCACCCGGACGTCGCCCGCCAGCTCCTCGCCGCCTACGCCAGGCACGGCCTCGCCGACGAGGCCCGCCACGTGTTCGACGCAATGCCGTCGAAGAGGACCACCATGTCCTGGAACATGCTCATCTCCGCGTACTCGGTCTGCTGCGACCCCAACAACGCAATGGCCACGTTCGCGCGCATGGCCGCCACTGACGAGCCGCTCCCCGACGCCGTGACGTGGACGACGCTGCTCTCGGCGCACGCGAGGTGCGGTAAGCACCCGGTGGTTCTTGAACTGTTCGGAGACATGTACCGCAGCGGATGCGAAGGTAACGCCGAGTCCGTGGCCGTGGCTCTCTCGGCGTGCCCTTACGCTGGCGACCTCGCATTGGCGAAAGGGAAGGCGATACATGGCTATGGCTTCACGAAGGGCGTCGTGCGCGGCTACCTGTTCGTGACGAACTCACTGGTGTGCATGTACGGCAAGCTGGGCGAGATGGACGACGCCCGGAAGGTTTTCCGGGAAGCCGGGGAGAGGAACATCGTGACATGGAACGCCATCATCACCAGCTACGCTGCTGCTGGGATGTGCGACGAAGCGTTAGACGTGCTCGTCCGGATGGGGCAGCGTGGCGGTATGGCTGCGCCCAATGTGGTGAGCTGGAGCGCTGTCATTGGCGGCTTCGCGTCGTCTGGGGACTATGAGCGCGCGCTGGAGCTGTTCCGGCGGATGCAACGGCAATGGCTTTCGCCGAACGTGGTGACCTTGGCTACCGTTCTCTCAGCCTGCACCGAGCTACTGGCGGTGCGGCTGGGTCGGGAGGTCCATTCCTACGCGATCAGGTCCATGCTCGACCGGCACTCGCTCGTCGAGAACGGACTTATCAACATGTACGCCAAGTGCGGGAGAGTTGCCGCCGCACGCACGGTGTTTGACGGTATGAAGAGCAGGGACCTGGTCTCCTGGAACTCCATGTTGGCCGGCTACGGGATGCACGGCCTGTGCGACAACGCCCTCGCACTCTTTGCAGATATGGCCGAAGCTAATGTCGATCCTGACGGCGTCACATTCGTCGCCGTTCTGTCGGCGTGTAGCCATGCAGGCCGCGTGTGGGAGGGCCGCCGTCTGTTTGATCAGATGATGCTGGAGCACAAAATCTCCCCGTCCATGGAGCACTATACGTGCATGGTAGACCTCCTGGGCCGTGCCGGCTTGCTCAAGGACGCGTCCAAGCTCATCGAGACGATGCCCATGGAAGCCGACCTGTGCGTGTGGGGGGCGCTGCTCAACTCCTGCAGGATCCATGGGGACGCAGCCATGGCCGAAGCCACCATCGCGAAGGTTCTGCAGGCCGGCGCGGAGACCACCGGCAACCACACGCTGATCACGAACCTGTACGCCGCGTGCGGGATGTGGGACGACTCCAAGAGGGTGAGGGTGATGACAAGGGAGGCCGGCTTGAGGAAGAACCCGGGGCAGAGCTGGATTGAGGTGAAGAACAAGGTGTTCGCCTTCGTGGCCGGCCGCGTGCCGCCGTCGTTGCCCGGAGCTGAGGAGGTCTTCAGAGTGCTCGATGATTTGTATCGCGAAATGGATGACGAGAGACGTAGCATAGAGGAGGATCACATTGTAAACGTTCGATAGAAGAGAAAGCGTTTGCGGATACACCTATCTCGTACAGCAGGCCTAACAGAGCGAGCAAGTCTTTCAGATTGGCTCTTGTGATCCCAAGAAGAGCCTGAGGGTCCTGCCATGGCGCCGTTGCCGTAGTCCCCGCAGGCGAGCCGCTTGGTCACCGGAGGGATGAGGGAGACGCCGAGGCCGGCGACGACGTCGAGGTGGCGGCTGGTGAAGGGGTTGTCCCACATGAAGGTGTTCATGGCCGGCGCGACGTAGATTCACCACGCACGTGAGGAGGTTGTCGCACAGCCCGCCGGCCATCTGAGCGCGGCAGATCGAGAGAAAAAAATGGTCAAAACAGGATAGCAACGCAACGGAACACCGCAGGTGTGTCCACGGTATTGCCTACCTTGGCCAGTGTGTTTGCCGAGAGCGGCGCGATGAGCATGGCGTCGGCTCACTTGCGCAGCTCGATGTGCAGGACCTCGTCGCCGATCCTCCCCCAGGTGGACCACTCGTCGGCGTTGGTGAGGAGGGCGACGACGCTCGGGAAGGACCCCCTGTCGATGAAGTGCAGGGACGAGGCCGTTGCCACGGCCCGGACGTCGGCCCACTCGGAGAGGCTCCGGCAGAGGATCTCGAACTTGATCGCAGCCACGCTGCCGGAGGCCGCGGGGCCTCCGAGGCTGAGCGGCGCCGGCGCACGGCGACAGCTGCTCTTGCGTGGCCATTGATTGCACTTGTGAATTGCGATGGCTCTTCGTGTTGGAAATGAAAAGGCAACTCTCTGAAATCACTGAAGGAAGATGGGAAGTAATTGCGGCACTTAACCCTCTAGATCGGCAGGAGGGGGACGACAAGAAGGGCCGGAGTTAGCTGGAGAAACAAACAGCAGTAAATTGCGCCAGCGACCCAGAATGCAGCAGCAGCAACAGGCACAGCATCACATCGAGGCATTCACCAGCACCACCCAAGGACAACACATTTTCATTTGGATCTGCCCAGTTCAGATCTTATTCAAAGCCATGACTCAAGAGTTCAAGGCAGGGAGGAGGCCCGAGAGCCGCCAATGGTTTCAACACACAAGTTCTCCAAGGGACAAATTCAGTTTCTAGTTCCTGGAGCCTTAGACTGGCCACGACGACGACAGTTGGTGCGACCGCCTAGTCTGCTGTCTCGCTGCCTACATGCTGTCCGAGATCGACCTCAGCTTCCCGTGACGACGCCAGAAGGCGTCGTCCTTCTTCTCCACGGCCAGCAGGTCCTCGAAAGCGGTATCGCGTACCCCTGTGGCGAAGGCTGCTTCACGGATTTTCTTCTCCGCTTCATCGTTGCTCTCCTCCATCTGCCATGGTGAAAGGTTTGGCGTCACAACATCTGGTATGTTCATATCACGGCGAAAGGTACTTGCTTGAGAGAAGAACAGAAGCGCGTTACCAGTTTGTAGCACGATGACAGCTGAAGCTGCTCATGAAGATTATGGTAAATGTTGGCATCTTTCTTTAGTCTTTCATATTCGAGTTCCAATCTATCCACCTACAAATGCACAAGGGTATTAAAAAACATTGCATCTCCGAATGTTAACAGCGCTTCTTGGTTGATGTCGGTATGGATTTCTTTTTCTCAAGTGCCTCACCTGTTCACATAGGCGAAGGTGGTCATGTGAAGACCTGCCGTTACGACTGTTGGATAACATGGCCTTCCTTATTGTGATGCTTCTTCGGGTGTTCTCAGACCTGAGATGCACAACACATTACCGAGGGTTTGCGCAACATGTGGGGTAATGCATGTCTGAACTCTGAAGGGTAAGGCTGAATGCAAATAGTCACATACTTTTGTAGTAGTTCGTCCCTTGCATCCACAAGAGTGTTAAGAAACTCACGGACCTGAAAAAAAGGTAGAAGTACATGAAGAAATTGGTAGAAGGCACGAAGCCGTGAAGATAACAAAATATACTGTTTTCGGCTGCAAACTTGCTATGGACAAACCCTGCAATACAGGTGATCCATGGTGATTTAACCAAATAAAAGTAAATCTTTAATCATATAAGCACTGAACACCGTAAATTATCATATAAAACACTAATTAGATGCGCAGATTCTACGATGCCCCACTTCAAACTGCACAACAACTCCACACTGGTGCACAATTTAGCATATGGAAGTTCACAGAACCACCAAAAATTGCTGTTCCTTTTTTAGAACGCACTCAAATCATACCAACCACCACATTCAAATCAATTGAAGATGCAAAGCAGAATCTAGAAGAAAATATTGTGCAACCTGGTGAAAGAATTCCTTAATACCACCAAAAAACCCAAACAGCCGACGATACTCCTCGGTGATCCTTCGTTTCATTGGACCACTCAACCGGGGGAGGAGCAAGGCGTTCAATTTTGGCCTCTTTTCCTCCTCAGCGGCCCCCAACTTATCTGTGCCATCCATGCCCTCCTGCTTCCTCCTCGGGTTTCTCTTCTTCCCACTGGCACCGGCAAGTGGCAACGATGGTTGGGATGATTGAGGTGAAACCTGACGGGGCAGGATGACACTAATAGCAAGGAGGACGATAAGGGAAACTCGCATGGTTGTAGATCTGTAGCGGAAGGTTTGCGATGAAACCCTCGATCGCAAGAGCACTATAAAGCTAGATCTAGATTTACTTCGTACATAAGAACGTCTTATCTTGTATTCTAGTGGGGGGCATGGGTTATCACTTTGCTTGCGGCGTGTTTGCGTAAAAGATGGAGGATTTCACGCTAGACTTTTCATCTTGGGACTACTGGGACTCCTTTCCTTTATGTGAACTAGGTATGCAAGCGGACCCTCATGAACGCAAGTACTATGAGGTCCTTAGGAAGAAAGAGCTCCCGCGACTAAGCGGCGAAGGAGATGGTGAGTGAGTGAGAGGGAGGCGGCGAGTCCGACGGTTCATCCGGCGGGGGGAGAAGGCCACATGGGCTTCGTCGTGATCGATGGGCCAATCAGCGCCCAGGAGTGGACCCA
Organism: Hordeum vulgare subsp. vulgare; assembly: GCF_904849725.1. Classification (NCBI taxonomy): domain Eukaryota; kingdom Viridiplantae; phylum Streptophyta; class Magnoliopsida; order Poales; family Poaceae; genus Hordeum; species Hordeum vulgare. The sequence continues at coordinate 100,853,480 of NC_058520.1, forward strand.
GGTCAAGGCCAAGGCAAGGCGTATCCTTCGGCATTCGATGGATCGGGAGAGGCTTCGGGACTGGATGACGAGGTGCAGGACCGATTTCCTTGGCGGGATCACAGGTGCGATTCGTTCTGATCCGAAGATAGAGGGAGCGATTAGTATCAATTTAGGCAAAGGATTAATTAGTAGGGAGGATTCTGTGAAGAGGATCACGGGGGATTTTCCTCCTATTGTGGGTGGGGATCCGGTTGTGTCCAAGATAGGGGAGAGGAGAGATATCAGCCAGTGTTTTCAACAATTGACTATGCCGGACAGTCACCCGGATTTGGAAGGAAACTGCAACCGATGGCAAGGGGGAGAGGGTGCTCAAATCAGTGTGAATTGTATTAGAAAAAATAATCAGGGGGAGGAGAATATGGAGGAGATTGGCGGAAGAGGAGGGATGAGTGTGTTTTCAGTCTGGAAAATGAGAATTGATGTACATTTACTCGGGAGTATTTATGGGAATTATTCCTCGGGAATGGCTTTGAATGGGGATATAGTGAGGTATTTCATAGCGGGGGGACTCTCGTTCTGCTCTTCATCTATTGCATCAGTTCAGAGTTCTTCCCCAAACTTCCTAGCCATGAGCTCAGCAAGGACTCGCATGGCGAACAGGGGAGAGGGGGATTGGCATGAGGGGTCGGAGAGAGGAGAGGACCCAGTGGGAGGGGTGACCCAGTGAGAGGAGAGGACCCGCCGGCGACTCCGCTAAGCAGGCTGGCCCCTGCTACGGCCAAGACTCCCGATAGTAAGGGGAAGGCGAAGCTAAGGTGACCCCGGGCGATGGCTCGGCTCTCATCATTGATATGGAAGCTGCAAGGAGGGCGATCAAGGGCTTCCTGGTGGTAGGGCATCTCCTATCACCCTTCCGAACCCAGGGATCATCGTCAATGAACTTCGTGCAACTTTGGCTTGGCGGCTGAACGAAACGGTCACTGTTCAGGAAGTGGCCGGCGGGGACGGTAGATTCGGCCTCAACTTCTCCGCCGAGGAGGATCGGCGGTTCGTGTTGAAGGCCCAGCCATGGCGCTACAAGCGCGATGGAGTCATCTTCGCCGAATTTGATGGCAAGGGAAACCCGGTAGAGGTTGACCTTGGCGTGATGGCTATTTGGGTTCAGGTTTGTGACCTTCCTTTCGAGCTAAAAACCGAGAGTATGGGCTGGACCTTAGGGGAGCAACTTGGTGACATGATCGCCATTTCCCATAGAAATTGCATGATTGTAGAGAAATACTTGCGTATACGTGTGGAAGTGCCTTTGCATGAGCCTCTTAAGACATGGGTAGAATTCACTCCTCTGGGCAGTTCCGAGAGCAATAAGTATGATGTTAGGTATGAGAAACTCCCTTTGTATTGTGAGTGTTGTGGGATTGTAGGACATACCTGAGAGCTTATTGTAGCATACCAAAGGAAAAGAGGGTAGCATCTATTGCTAAGAATCTGAGTGTAGAAGCATACTGGAAGGGAGTAGGGGCAAGTAAAAGAATTTTTTTGTTAGGCGGTTCCAGCAAAAACACTTCCTCCAGAGCATCGGAGGGATGTGTGGTCAAGGTGATCAAAGCCATGGGTGATCTCACGGTGAAGGACAAGGTGGCCTTGGGGACCATGTCGACGGCCGTCGAGACGGCCGGAGGCCCAAGCATGGAGGGCCTACCACTCGGCAAGGAGGGCGGGGTGCATGTGGGCCTAGTGCTGCCTCTATCAGGTGCTGGCCACGGCCGGGAGCACCTGCCAGTGCCTCCTGCTGGCCCTGGCCAGGAGAGCCAGGGGGTGGCGGGTGGAGGCACCTCAACTCAAGGCAAACTGCATGGCCAGGAAGGCCGTGTAGTGCAGCACCTGGGCGCGGCTACTCCACCATATGCGTGCCTGGGTGTTGCAAAGGTGCAACTGGGATGTACTGATGGCCAGGAGGGCCAGGGGAATACTGTGATGGGTGTTTCTAGCAAGCTGCATGCTGCTGCCACTGATGTTCCAAGCCTCCAGGATCAGCTTTTGTTTAAGCCAGGGGTACTAGAGGCGTTATCAGGTGTTGTGGCTGCGAGGCTGGCCGCTCCTAACATGGAAAAAAATTCTGCAATGTTTACGTTTAATGCTGGAACCATGCAGGGTCAGGGTAAGAGGAAAGACAAGAGGGGAAGAAAGAAGGGAGGGAATGGAAAATATGAAGAAGCTCGTAAGGAAATCATAGAAAAAAGAGGGGCAATCCATTTGGCGCTCCATCAACAGGGAGTGATTTGAATTTATTTATTTTGAGAGAGAGAGAGATAACAATGAACAATTGTTGTATGGTGAGACGAGTGTTTCCTCAAAGAGAATTTGTATGGGACGAGTAGAAACTATGAGAGACCGGGATGGGACAGTCATTCATGTAGCAAAGGAAACAGAGAAGGAGGAGGCTTACCTGCAACAAAGGAGGGAGTCGGTTGGAGATGATGGCGTATTGACAGCCTCCGAGGAGGAGGACCGCCGGGCCACATGAAAATTCTAGGCTGGAACTGTCGTGGTATGATCTCCTCCACGGCAGTTCGCGAGCTCTTGGACCTCCAGGGGCGCATTAAGCCGGATTTGATTTTTCTTTCTGAGTCTCACCTGAATAAATGTAAAGCTGATGAGCTTCGTCGTAGTTTATCTTTTGATTGCATGATTGTAGTGGAGAGTGATGGTCGGGCCGGTGGCCTAGTCTTGTTTTATCAGAAGGTGAATGAAGTGATTTCGAACTATGTGTCTTCTCATTTTATTGATATTCTATTTATGAATGATAATATTGTACATTGGCGATTTACGGGCTTTTATGGCCACCCGGGTTGGAGTGCGCGTGACTTATCTTGGGATAATATGTGGCATTTACATAGTAAGGGCAATCACCCGTGGGGGGTATTATGGGATTTTAACGAAATATTACTATCTTCAGAGAAAGAAGGTGGCAACAGGAGACCTTATTCTATGATGAGAGAGTTGCGTAATTGTTTAGGGGAGTGTTGCCTTGAGGACATGGGCTGTATTGGTGATTCATTCACATGGAGGAGAGGTGATACAAGGGAAAGACTTGACCGTGCGGTTTGCAATGTGGAGTGGGCGACTATATTCCCTTGAGCGGCGATGATCAATGAGGAACACGTTCACTCAGATCATCGTCCACTCGTCCTAGATACAAATTATTTTGGTGGAAATATTTTTAATTCACCCAAAGGTCAAGAGAAACAATTTGAAGCGCGTTGACTAAAAGAGGAGACAGTTGCGGAAATTGTTCATACAGCATGGGATAAGGCAAAGAATGTGGGTGTGGGACCATCTCTGGCTGATCGTACCCGAGCGGTAAAGGCGGATTTGCATAAATGGGATAGGGAATCTTTGAGAGGCCCGGAAAAGTGAGTTAAAGAACTAAAGAAAGATTTGGAAAAACTGCATAGAGGAACTATAACTATGGATTCCCAAGCACGACAGAAGGAGATTCTGGTCCTTATTGAAAATTTGCTGGAACAGGGGGAGATTCACTGTTTACAACGCGGACATGCAAATTGGCTATTCCGTGGGGACCGTAATACCTTTTTTTCACAACGAAGCAACAACTAGAAAGAAAAGAAATCATATTAAAAAACTTCTTGGGGATAATGGGATCTGGGTACAAGAAGCTGAGATGAAAAACTACATTAAAGGGTACTTCTCAAATCTTTTTAAATCTCTCAACCAAACCTGGAAGTCCTCTCCCTTGTGAAAAGAGAAGTGAAATGAATACTGCCCTTATGGCTCCATACATGGCAGAGGAGGTCCGAAAAGCTCTATTTGATATTGGAGATTTAAAAGCCCGGGGTCCAGATGGCTTGCACGCTATTTTTTATAAGAGATTTTGGGCTATGTTGGGAGAAGATCTAACAGAAGTTCTCCAGGCGGTGAATTCATGTTCAACACCGACAGGATGGAATGATACTGCAATTGTAATGATCCCTAAGGTTAACGCTCCGGAAAAGATTACTCAATATAGACCAATTAGCTTATGCAATGTGGTGTATAAGGTTATTTCAAAAATGATTGCGACACGTTTGAAGGTAATTCTCTCGAATATTATTAGTCCAACTCAAAATGCTTTCGCCCATGGGAGATTGATCACTGATAACATTCTAATTGCCTATGATTGTTTCCACAAAATTAAAAAGAAAAGTGTTTCCACAAAATTAAAAAGAAAAGAGCAGGGAAGGAGGGGTTATGTGCCATCAAATTGGACATGCATAAAGCATATGACCGAGTGGAGTGGTCTTTTCTAAAAGCAATATTGTTGAAACTCTGGTTTCAAGAAAGTTTGGTGAATTTGATAATGCAAATGTCTGTCTATGGAATATAGGGTGCATTTCAATGGTGACGAGACTGACAATTTCAAACCCTCTAGAGGGAAGGCAGGGGGATCCCCTTTCGCCTTATTTGTTCTTGTTATGTACGGAGGGTCTGACAGCTCTCTTAGCAAAGGCGGAGGAAACGGACAATATTTCTGGCATAAAGGTTAGTAGAGAAGCACCATCAGTGTCCAGCCTGCGTTTCACAGATGATACGCTCATACTTATGCGAGCAAATGTTACAAATGCGGAGGCTTTAAAAGCGGTTCTAGATACTTATTGTGCTCCTTCGGGGCAAATGGTCAGTGTCAAAAAATCAAGTTATTTTTTAGCCCCAACACAAAAGTAGAAGATGAAGAGCAAATTTGTACTATTTTGAATATCATGACTGAGGCACTTAATGATAAATATTTGGGACTACCTGCCAATGTGGGGATGGACAAAAGTGATTGTTTATAATTCCTGATTGATCGAATCATAATGAAAATTAGTGGATGGAAAGAAAAGTTGTTATCTGCTGGTGGAAAGGAAATTTTACTAAAATCGGTTGTTCAAGCTATCCCAACATATGCCATGTTCGTCTTTAAAATTCCTAAAAAAAATATGAAGGAATTATTGATGCGATGTCACAATTCTGGTGGGGTGACGAGGACAATCAAAAAAGGATGCATTGGATGGCGTGGTGGAAGATGTGTGTACCAAAAGACCAAGGTGGAATGGGTTTCCGGGACATACACTGTTTTAATCCGGCACTACTAGCTAAACAAGCCTGACATTTATTGGATAATCCTGATTCATTATGTGCCACCATTTTAAGAGCTAAGTATTTTCCCGGAGGTGATTTGATGAGTGCAAACTTAAAAAAGGGTGCTTCTTTCACTTGGCAAAGTATTATGCAGGAGTGGAATCTCTTAGGAATGGTTACATATGGAGGGTTGGAACCGGAGAAAACATTGATATATCGAGAGATGTGTGGATCCCGGATTGTGCGAATAGGAGAATTATTACACCTAGGAGGGGGAATCTATTGACGGAAGTGGCTGACCTTATTGATCCAGTTACAAACTTTTGGGATGAGGATCTGGTAAGACAAACATTGTGGCCAATCGACGTCCCTATGAATATAATATGCAAGACTTCATTGCTTGGAGCTATACTAAGAATGGTTTGTTCAGCTTATATATTCAAACGGCATGGGAAGAAGTAAGGCCAATCCTATTTGGGGCTAGATTTGGAAATTAGCTTGTCCAGAGAAGGTTAAAAAAAATTGGCATACGCTTCACGAAACTCTTCTGTGTCGGGTTACGCTCGCTAATAGACACATAAAAACTTCGCTTCACGAAACTCTTCTGTGTCGGGTTACGCTCGCTAATAGACACATAAAAACTTCGCCGATCTGTCCAGCATGTGTGAATGGGCCAGAGGATACTAAACACGTCTTGCTTTTATGTCACAAGGCTAAAATGGTATGGGAAAGTTTGGGGCTATATGAAATGATTAAAAACGCTAGCATGGTGGACCGTGCAGGAGAGGCAACTCTTGAAGTGTTACTACTTATGTTTGATCAAGATCTATCTGTGTTGGGTTGCCAGAACGAAAGAGAGTTGATCACTATTACCACATGGTATCTATGGTGGAATAGAAGGAAGCTTGTTCATGAGGGGAAGTAGGAAGAGGCGTCCCAAACCTCGATGGGGATACGGGCTATAATGGCAAACTACATAAACGCCCAATTACCAAAGGCGAAGAAGAAGAGCGGAGGATGGAGTAGACCTCCAAAGTTTTTTTTTTTAATTAAATGTTGATGCTTCTTTTGATCGCGATCAACTAAGAGGCACAACATGTGTTGTTATAAGGGATGACAAAGGAAACTTCATTGTAGGAGCAAACTGGAAGATTGAGTGTTGTGTGGATGCCCTAGCCACGGAAGCGTTAGCACTTAGGTTTGGCCTTTTGTTGGCACAAAAAAGAGGATGCAATCGGCTTATTATCAATTCTGACAATATGGAAGTAATTAAAACAATGAACAATGGAGGATACTCTGCAGGAGCGATGGCTGCAACCTTCGAGGATTTTTTTTTGTGACTTGTGATTTTTCTTTTACTAGTTTTGAGCATTGTACTAGAGAAGTGAACAAAGGTAGCTCATGACCTCACGAAAGTAGCAAAAAGTTCTGGTACAATGGACTGGATTGAGGAGCCTCTCGAAAATATTGTACCTATTTTTATTGACGATGTAACAATTGTTTCAATTTAATAAATCTGATGATGTTTTTAAAAAAACAGGGATGCAAGCGGACGCGTCCGCACCGTCCGCGAAGCTAAAACTAAGCTAAGCACTGCAACTTTAATGACCGTGCTAATGCAAAATTGATCATCGCGGCCACTCGCAGGCTTCATGGACGCGTCCGACTGCATGCCCACTGTGAACTTCCCAAGTCAACAGAGCTGATGATGTCATTTTGATAGCATTCCCGAATCACACCACTAGTTGACGGAGAAAACAGATGCGTCATTCTCAATCAGTATATCCTAATCTCTTCTAGTCATTTCCTCCGTCCGGGTTTATTGGCCCCCCACATTTTGGGTCAAATTTTAACTATCTAAAATATGACTTATATGGGGAGAAAAAGTATACCGTTAGATACGTATTCAAAAGAGAATTCCCACTGTATGTTCTTGTGACATATAGTTTATCTTTTATTATTTAAATTTATGATCAAAGTTTGACCCTAAATACAAGGGGCACTAATAAACCCAGAAAGAGGAAATAATATGTAATTATCATGAAACCAACTCCTTCGCCCCCTTGTCGCTCCTGTCGACACCAGGCCGTCAAACCCTAAACCCTAGCCGCCAGAGGAGGGCCAGATCCGTGCTAGCATGTGCGTCATTGTGGCGGCGGTGCTGGGAACTCGTGGCGATGGCCCTGGGAACGGTCGCGAGCTCAACACGGTTGTGGGCGGCGGTGGTCCGTTCGGTAGTGCAGGCAATGACAAGGACGTTAGCCGATGGGTGTCCTTGCTGGCTATTGTGGTGGGTTGAGATGCGTCTTGGCATGCTCTTCGGGAGCCCCGATGAGATCCGGCAAGGACAACCTGATGGGCGCACGACGGCAACGTGCTATCCGTCCGCGTGGGATGGCCAGAGCGCCCTAGAGTTGGCAGCATGTTGCTGGTCTGATAGGCCTCCCTCCGGAGGGCTCGTTCCATTGTGGTGAGCACATGCATTGGCATTGGAGCACGTGTTAATCGACGGCGTTGGCTGTGATGAGTTGCATCTTGCTGCTTTATGTTGGATCAAGTGTTGCTTGACTCCTAGATCCTGGTGATTCGCATGGTGCAACAACCTTTTCGCTTACAGGCGGTTGTGCGATCATGATGTAGCAATAGCTGGGCTCCATGGGGGCGCCTCGACGATGATGATCTGTCTTATATGCTCTACCCCCGACAATGTCAGCCCAGGGATGACGAGGATGAGTAGAGCTCTTGCCGGCGAGGTGGTAGTCGATAGTGTTGTGCTCCGCCATCGGTGTTGGTTCTTGATGACCACCTCGGCTTGCGATGACGACCTTGCTATGGATTGCAGTGGCCATCAAAAGGTCTTTGTGAGGGTTCTCTCTCCAGATCCGGTGGTTGACTTCGATAAAAGCTATTGACAGTGGCTTGATGCAAAGGGATGGTTTTGTAGCGGCAGCGGTCACACACCATATGTGGTTGGATCCAGTAATGATGACGCTTGCGCGTCACTCCCTTCCTAAAGGCGTTGCTATTGAAGAACATCGTCGTCTATGTGCTGTCATGAAAGGGTTGGTGCAGATATGGTCATTATTGTAGTTTGCTTATAACGCATCAGGTCGCTTTGGGTTTTCTTTTTCCTCGCTTGCGCATAGCTTTGGTCTTATATGACTTTGCTATTTGCTGACATGTTTTAGTGTGCGTGCGTAGGTGTTGGTTGTGTGAATCCTAGCTATATGCAGAGACCGGGTGTGTACTCTTTGAGTCTTTGTGGTTGTATTCTCTTGATGCTCCGTTTTAAGGCAATAAAATCCACCCTTTGTTAAAAAAAAGAACATATTATCAGGTCTGGCCTACCACCTGGAAGGGGGCACTTGCCCCGCTTTCTCTCTTTCAAATTGCAACTATGTAACTGAGCTTTGGAGGAGAAGGTGTGGTTTATGGTAAATTACCACGACGGTAAGTTATAACTATATCAAAGTCCATCAAAATGGAAAACAATCTCATTTGTTTTGTCTATTGTATTGAGCCTCTAACGATTAAGTTGCGTATACATCCCCCCAATCAAAGAAAAAGCTATCAGTTGAGGTTGTTTATTAGGAAGAGAACACCTTGTTAGAATAGTTCCATATGTGAACATTCGTACACAACAAGAATATACTACCTCCGTCTCAATTTACGATGTTTTTGTAGGTTTACAAAAACTTCTTACGTTTTGAGACTGAGGTGGTACTAGTTTTTCATTTTGAGTATGATTGAACATAACATGTCAAAGTAACAAAACCTCTGATTCCCTGCTAATGCAGTCATTAAAATGCCGCCAGGATTTAATTACAAAAGGATGTCAGCATTATCCATTATGTGCCATAGTTACTGACAAAATCCTAATTTTACGGCATGATGACAATTAGCCACTACAAAATTTAAGATTCAAAAAAGAAGATACACTACAAAAACTGGACCCATTTGTTTTGGAATGGGTTTCAGTGTCATTGGAGTAGCATCGTAAAATCCATAATCGTTTAACAATCATTGGCGGTAAAAACTCAAGTCAAAGCATTTAGCAGAACCGACAGCACACCAACATTCCGTCGCAGATGAACTGATGAACTATGCACCTACCTAGCAATGGGAGGCCATTTGGTATCTTACTCCCTCCATTCCAAATTGTTCGAATCTAGTTTTGTCCTATGTCAATCTTCTTTGTATCTGACCAAGTCTATAGACCAATGTGGTAATAATATCTGTAACATCAAACATATATAGTATGAACATGTTTTGTGATGAATCTACTTGAAACTAATTTGGTGTTGTGGATCCTGATATAGTTCTCCATAGATTTGGTCAAACTTCCTTGGAATAGAGAGAACATAGAACTTCAAACAATTTGGAACGGAGAGGAGTACTTCTCTAATCGAGCCATTAGACTCGAATACTAGCTTGCAATCGAAACAAAAACCAATTCAAGATATTAGCAGGGGCTATCTGCGTTCACAGTCGTCGGGGGCACCAAACCAATCCCACAACTGGTAACACAGCACCACCTGCCACCGGAGCGGATCCTACGCTGAGCACACTGGTGGCAAGTAGCCTGCGAGGTCTTGTGCAAGAAAGCTAATAAGGATGCAGAGAAGGTCGCATTGCACGGGGACGCACCCACCAACCTGGTCAATGGTGAGGGACTGGGCCTGGCTGGCCCGCGCGAGCTCGTCGTACCGCGCGGTGATCCGCCGCTGCAGCGCGCCGGCCACCGAAGCGAGCGGGAACCGCGGCCGCGGCGGCAGCGCGTCGTCCCCGCCGCCACCCGCCGCCTGCGAGGCGGCCCCATCACCGCCCTGCTTCTGCTGCTGCCTCCGCCTCGCCCTCCGCCGCCGCCTCTTCTCCTCCCCGCCCTCGTCCTCCTCGGGCGGCGCGCTCGACTCGAGCGGCGCGGCCGCCGGCTCGGGCGGCGTTAGCCGAGGCCTCTGGCGGCGGCGGTGCAGGTGGAGGCCAATGAGGAGCGCCGCCGGCGGGGCGGCGAGGAGCACGAGGAGGAGGAGGAGGAGGAGTAGAGCTGCGGGGGCTAGCGGCAAGTCCATCGCCGGCGAGGGCTCGTCATCCCCGGCCGGAACTCGCCCCTAGACTCACTGACTCTGGAATCACTATTTTCGTGTGCGTGGGCGCGCTTGGGAAGAGGGAAATGGGGTGCGAGGAATGGGAGGAAGAAGTAATGGGTTTGAAGTCTCCGGGCGGCAGAGCCAGAGCGCCTTCGAGTGCTTTACAAGTGGTAACCTCGAGAGAGGGGCGTATGCACGGGACGCGAGGTGAGAGCAGTAGTGGTCGAGGCTGGCTGTGGACCACGGATAAGAACGACCGACGACGAGACTGACTACGGTGGTGTTTCTTTCCCCACCACTGACTAAAAAGTCTTTTTTTCGTCCCTAGTCAAAGAAACATGAGGGATTTTTTTTTAAGAAACTACAAAAAAGACTCTATTAGAGTGACTTTTTTCTTTAGTCCCTGGAACTAAAAAAAGTCTAGTCTCTAGAAAAGAAACACCACCTACAAAGCCAATGGTGTCTGCAACATTGATCGCCAAAACATATTTTTTTTCTTCGGGAAATCGGGAGCTATTTATTCATCCCTAAGGGCAACTCTAACAAGACGATCCATTTTATCCGTTGTCGTCCCTTTGGGTCGGCGTGGACAAAAAACTTTATTCAATGGGGCGACTCAAACGAACAACATGTCCGTCTAATGTCCGTTCCCGACCCAAACTGAACCCAAATATGGGTCACAAATGGATCCGCGGCGGACAAAAACGAACGCTCCCGTCGTCTCCTTCCGTCCACTCGTGTCCGCTTTGATTCCACCCATCAGTGACTAGGTGGGGAGGAGCAGCAACACGTCACTCGTCCTCCTCATCACCGCTGCCTCGCCGGCCCGGCACGCGCCTTCACCCGCTACACGTCCTCGCCGCTGCTCACGACGAGCGAGCGAGAGGGAGAGAGGTGGAGACGGGTGGAGGTACCAGATTGAGACACACATGAGACGTAGTGGAGACGACGGCTCAGATCTACCGCTTGGCGTCGCCGGAACCCACGACCGGAAGCGAGGCAGACCCCGTCCCACACGGTCTGAGATCCCCCGCGACCGCATCCGATGCCAACGAAGCCGCGCCGGCTCACGGCGAGCGAGCGAGAGGGAGAGAGGTGGAGAGGGGTGGAGGTACCAGATCGAGACACAGAGGAGACGAAGTGGAGACGACAGCTCAGATCTACCGCTTGGCGGCGTCGGAATCCACGACTTGAAGCGAGGCAGACCCCCTGCCACACGGTCCCAGATCCCCCGCGACCGCATCCGATGCCAACGAAGCCGCGACAGCTGCCCGAGCATCGGCATCCATGCCGGCGGTGTCGCGGCGAGGCGCGGAAGGTAGGGCTCGCCCCGCGAGGCGGAGGGATACGACGCTGCCGCCTCTCGGGAGAACGGGTGTGCGCCAAGGGGTGATCCTCCTCATCCAGGAGGAGGGGCTCGTCAAAAAATGCACCCGCCCCGTTGGGCGCACTCGCAGACCCAAATGAAAAAGCGGACATGGACGCGCGGACGGCCGACCCGAACGGACAAAAAACGGACAAAATCGTCGTCCGTTTGGGTTAACCCATTGGAGTTGCCCTAACAGCTCCAGCAAAATCAGCTGATAGATTGGTTACAAAAAGACTCGATGTGAAATCAAGCCAACATTTCATGACATCTAGAGTGCTAGCTTGCTTAACACAAAGATGAACAGAAACATTAGCCGACCTACCAACATACTGAATTACAAAAGACTTGAAGGAAAGAACACGCTCCCTAATTTCAGACAAGATAGGCGCCACCACCGCAAGGTCGCTGTGACGCGAGTTCTAGAGATTCACAATCTCCAATTTGTGAGCCTCAAAAACTACTTCAGCATAGCCTCTAAGATGTGCAAATAGAACACCATCACGTAGAGCGAGAGCTTCGGCTATGAGAGGATCTGTGATTTTCGGGTAAGGTTTGCACCAAGCAGCTAAGAAGGATGATCGGGTTCTCGCGACCCCTTCTCCTCCACCCTTTCTAGCTTCTATTGCAACACTGCCATCAGTGTTCATCTTAATCCAACCCATGTCCGGTGGTCGCCAACCGTGGCCCGGGAGGATCCGGCATGGTCGTGGGGTAGCTCGACCACAGATAGAGCCTCTTGGGTCTTCTTCATGGACATAGTAGGATCAAGCTCTCTCTTATCATGTGTAGCATTGTTCCTCGAGGTCCAAAACGCCCACATGACACTTACCAGTTTTGCTCTCTCAGAATCGGAGAACATAGGATCGCACATGATATCCCGAGACCAGGTGAGCGGGTGCAACTCCGGTCGCTTGATATCAAGCTAGTCCGGGGTTGCATTCAAGAAACGTCGGGCATGGGTGCAATCCAATAACGCATGCTTCATGTCGTCCTCCACGTGAAGGCATAGTTTGCAGATGCCAACGGTAGCCATGTGACGAAACTTGAGAGTTGCTTCGACTCGAAGAATCCCATGCAAGACCCGCCACCAGAACACTCTCACCCTTGGCAAAACCTTGAGCTTCCATAACCAGGACCATAGTTGTTTGTCTGTCGATGAAGTTTCGGTGATCGTCCCTTCCTCTAGAGCATGTTGTTCGTTATGAGTCATTAGAGCACGGTACGCTGATCTTATAGTATAGCAGCCCGATCGTTCGAGAGCCCACGCAAACACATCACCGCCCCACCCCGTCTCAGCGGGATATTAAGGATAACATCTGCATCGGGGGCGATGAACTTTTGACGAATCGCATCTGGTTTCCAAGACCAATTACCAGTATCAATAAGATGTGAAACGGTGTGCAAGTGTGTATTACCACTTCTGACTGTCGGAGACATAGAGATAGTTTCGGGAATCCACTTGTCATCCCACATAGAAACCGTCCCGCCATCTCCAATGTGCTTGGTAAGGCCGACTTGCACAACATCTCTCCCAGCGATAAATAGCACGCCACATTGTCGAGGAGAAGCGTGGGGCTGTAGCTTGCACAAAATCACTGAAGGGGAAATATCTACCTTTGAGAACTCGGGCGCAAAGGGAGTTTGGATTTGCCATCAATCGCCATCTGTGTTTCCCGAGAAGAGCTATGTTAAACAACTCAAGATCCTGGAATCCCATGCCTCCCTTCTCTTTTGGCGTTGTCATAGCATCCCAGGCCTTCCAATGCATGGGATTATGGTCCAGGGAGCTGCTCCACCAATATTTAGCCAAGCAGGAAACAAGGCCCTTACATACCTGCTTTATTAACATGAAACAACTCATGCTGAAGGTAGGGATGGCTTGGGCAACAGATTTTATATAGAGTTCCCTCCCAGCACAAGACACCATTCATTTAGACCCACCTTGACGCTTACTTCGGATCTTCTCTCCAATGTGGTCAAAAGTACCGTTTGTGATCCTACCCACGGCTGTAGGTAGACCAAGATAACGTTCGCTGAAGGCTTCAACACAAATGTTCAAAGTTTGTTTTAGCAGTAGCTTGTCCGGATTAAAGGTGTTCGTGCTGAAGTAAATTGAGTTTTTCTCCTTGTCAACAACCTGCCCCGAGCCTATCTCATAAATTCTCAGTATCTCGTTGAGCCTTTGAGCACTTGTCCACCTTTGCGTGCATAAAAATCAGGCTATCATCCGTGAAAAAGAGGTGATTAATCCATGGAGATTGGTAGCTGACTCGAATGCCTTTGTCTACTCTCAATCCACCAAAGTGATTCAGGAGTCATGTCAGTCCTTCCGCACAAAGCAGAAAAAGATACGGAGACGCCGACAAACCCCTCAAGGGAGTGAAAAAGGGAAGAAGTTCATCATTCACACGAATTGAGAATCTGACAGATGTAACACACTTCATGACTAAGCGAACAAACTCCACACAAAAAGCATTCTTCAGCATGATCGCTTGCAAATAGTGCCACTCGACTCGGTCGTATGCTTTCATCATGTCCAACTTGATGACACTGTATTCCCCTTCTTCCTTCTTCTCATGGCATGCACACTCTCGTGTGCAATTAGCACATTATCAGTGATCAGGCGGCCAGGGACAAACGCACTCTGTTCAACACCAACAATATCATCCAAACACTCTCAGATACGGTTAGCAATAGCCTTGGCGACAATCTTGTACAAAACGGGACATAAAGATATGGGTCGATATTGAGTAATATTTTGTGGGAAGCATACCTTGGGAATTAAGGTAATTAATAGAGGTGTCATTCATACTCGTGGGTAGTTATCCCAATTAAGAAAATCAAGCACCGCAGGAACAATATCATCTTTGAGCAAATTCCAATGGCATTGAAAGAATCCCGTCGTGAAACCATAAACCCTAGGGCCCTTCGATGGAGCCGTCTGAAAGAGGGCTCGACGCACCTCCTCTTCTGTAAACGGCTTCCCAAGTTCATCATTCATAAGAGGAGTCACCTGGGGAGGTACAACAACTAACAACTCCTCCATCTGATGAAAACCTTGTGACGTATACAACTGCTCATAGAACTGCTGAACCTCAGCTTGATCTTCATCGAGATTACTACGGACCGTACCATCAGTACGGACAAGATTTTCCATATTGTTCATGCACTTGTGTTGGGCAGCTTGTGCATGGAAATAGCATGTGTTTCAGTCACCCTCCCGCAGCCAATGAACCCGTGATCGTTGACGGAGCCAAATTTCTTCTTGATGCAGATCTAACTTTAGTTTCTTAGCCACCGCTTTCCCTTCGTCCGATGACCCCCTTCGCAAATACTGAGCATGCAACTGGGAGAGCTGCTCCTGTAGTTTCTGAATCTTGCGTGTCAAGAACCCAAATTCCTTCACCCCCATTCTGCAAGGTTGCCGTGCAGCGCAATAAGGGCTTGAACCACACAATGTAGTCCTTCTTGGCCCGCACCCCGTTACCATGAGTCGAACACCAGTTTGTCATAGTCCACATGTGTTTGCCACATGTCCTCGTATCTGAATGGTTTTGGGACTCTAGGCACTGTCGACGCCAAGTGCTCACAAAGATCCGTGAACACAAAACAATGATCTGACTCCATCGTCACGATGTGTCTCACCTTGATGTGCGAGAACATATGTATGAGAGCAGAATTACCGAAAGCATGGTCTAGCTCGGCTTTCACATTTAGTATCCCGGGATGCAAGTTATCCCATGTATATTATGTCCCAAGCGAGCCCAAGTCAATAAGAGAGCACTCATGTGTCACTTCTCAAAATGCCTGCATTTTCCACTCCAGCCTGGAGCTTCTCGAAAACTGCTCCGAGCCGCACAATGTCTCGTTGAAGTCTCCAATGCACATCCACAACACATGCCGGATTGCATATAGTGTCCTCATGAGCCTCCAACTATGATGACGATCTTCAGCTTTGGGAGCTCCATAGAAACCTCTCACCCGCCATTGCTTCGTGACATCACTTTTCTTCCGCAACATAAGATCATTATGGCCGACACTATAATTCTTTAGGAGTGTGGATTTTTAGCTCCCGGGTGCCTAGGCACCCCCTTATCTCATCATCCATTCATAAAACACTGCCTAGAGATTTGTACCATTAGCTGGAGGGTTGGAATGGATTAGGACGTCTAGTCTTCATTAATTTAAGGTATAACCAGGAAAAAAAACTTAGAGGTGACTAGACTAGCCATGCCCCTACTGACACGATTTCACCTATCTAAAAATGGATGGGGCAATCTGACAACAAGAGACGAAAGTGCACAAGTATAGAAAGCGAGTGATACGAGAGACAACACGTTTCTTCGAGAAACTGAAGAGACGGAAGCTTGCGAGAGAGAGTACTTTTCTTTTGAAAGAGAAATGAGACAGTATTGTTTTGGCGAATGGAGAGAAGTTAGAGAGTATGTTAGATAAAGATTTTAGAAAGAGAGATGGACCTTTGCGTGTGTGAGAGAGTTTTGCAGGCTGTGAAAGAGAGTATTCGTGGAAAAGTTACATGTGAATGCGACAGCATTTATGGCTCTCTCTATTAGAACTTCTCACATGTGTACAGTGGTTGAGACACTGAACGCGCCTCGTTCTGAGATGCATCAGCCTGCTACAGTCCCTACAGGCTAGAGCTACAGCCTACCGAGCTACAACCTACCTAGCCTAGGCCCTCACGGGTTCAACAATCAAACCAAATTACAGCGATAGAGGCTGTTAATATTCTGACATGCATCTGGTCCATGAACGAATCTCAGAAAATTTGGATGGCTTGGATAATGGGGTGTCAGGGTACCCGGGTGCAACCACATCTTTCCGTTGATTGTAAATTTTCTGATCTGTAATAAGATAGATACTTGCGAAATAGGAAATCACAGCTGATATTTCATACTCATGTATTAATTTTGTTTTAAAATAGGTAAACGCATCGAGGTCCTGCTAGCTTTTACATGTGAGAACCTCACATCCTTTTTGTTATAAAGGATGATATGATTGTATCAAAAGTGAAAGCTTGCAGATTTCAGATTTTACATTTCTGAACATTCCATCGTACTCATACAACTGTGATTGGGAAGTGATGGCAAATGGATTCAAACTGGACTGAAATTTAAACATTAAGGAGTAGCATTCCACTAAAGCAGCCCTATGAGAATAAATAGTTTATTAATTATGTGGATATTACAAAGCAAGGTTCCATATTTTCATGATTTGGCAGTCCATCAGAATGATAGGGCAAATTGTTATGTGTGGTGGTGTCTCCTCTCCAACAGCTCCACGCCACCGGCGATCACATCGTCCTCTTGGCATCTTTCTTCAGTCATGGTGGTTGTGCCATTCTCATGGCCTTCTGTTACACGCTGCGGTAACAAGTCTATGCCGCATGTTGCCGCGCTTGGCGTCCCTGTCGGCAGCGGGTGGTATGAGGTGGTGCAACAACCGTCATCATCTGTCGTTAACCCCGATTGCTGCCGAAGTGATTGATACGAGCAGGTTAGCTGTTTACAGGAGCCGATGCAAGTATGCGAGCCACTCCACTACTAGTGGAGTCCACTGGTGGTGCATTTGTTAAGCGAGTAGCAGAGAACCTAGCTCATTACAGATATCCCCCTCCAGGTGCATGCCTAAAGCTGAAGCGACTCCACCATGCGACCACGCGCTTGATCACGGCGAGAAACTGCCGTGGACAAGCCTTCGCCATCGTCCCATTCGAAGAGGCACCGACGTTCCGTGACATCCTGGACCAGCTCCCTCCAGATGGAGCCGCTGCCGCTTAGTGTCGCCGCGTTGCCCAGGATCCAGAGGCAGTGCCTGCCATCAAAACGATCGAGACACTAGTGGAAAACGGGCCTTTGGCCGGGACCCTTTAGTCCCGGCCTGCCTCTTGGCCGGGACTAAAGGCCCGGCCACGTCGCCCCAATTCTCAATGCCTCCCTCGAGGCTTTAGTCCCGGCCTGTAAGGAGCTTTTAGTCCCAGTTCGTGTCCCAAACCGGGACTAAAGGGCTACGCGGTGGGCAGTGGTGGTGGCAACCGTTCGTATCCCCCTTTAGTCCCGGTTGGTGGCTCAACCCGGGACTAAAGGCCTAACACGTGGCCTGCCGTAGTGGTGGCAACCGTTGGTATACCTCTTTAGTCCCGGTTGGTGGCTCAACCCGGGAATAAAGGCCCAAACGGTTTGCATCCCGCGTCGTTTCGGGCGATGAAAAGCACGAACCGAAGCAGAGTCGCCATTTATCTGTTTCTTCTTCTCTCTCGCTCTCGCTCTCTCTTCTTCTCCTCTCTTCTTCCCTTCTCTTCTTCCATCATGCCAACTCGCTTTGAAGAGGTGCTCGCACATGGCACGACCATGCTCGATGTCGTGTACACGAACGAGAGCAGGGAGATGTCGTTTTTTCTTGAACAGTTGAAGGAACGATGGCTTGACGCCGCAGTGGATCATGAGAAGTTCTTGGGGCTTGATCTGGAGTACACGGTCGATCAACGCGGTGTTGCCGTCATCCAACTATGCTTCGCACACCATGTCTTGATCTTCCAATGGGCGAGGTAAGTTTTGAGGCTTTCTTTGATCCAAGATAATGACATTGTAAGTTTATTTGTTTCAATCATAGTTGGTTCCCTTCAAATAGTTGTAGTGAAACAATTTTGATTAGTTGAAGGGGAACACAATCTAATTGGAATAGTGTTCCGTAATCTGAAAAATCATATTAGAATCAACTAGTGTTTAATATGTTCCATTGAAATCATAGTTGGTTCCCTTCAAATAGTTGTAGTGAAACAATTTTGATTAGTTGAAGGGGAACACAATCTGATTGGAATAGTGTTCCATAATCTGAAAAATCATATTAGAATCAACTAGTGTTTAATATGTTCCATTGGAATCATAGTTGGTTCGTTTCAAATAGTTGTAGTGAAACACTTTTGATTAGTTGAAGGGAACACAATCTGAAAAATCTGATTGGTTCAATATGTTCCATTGAAATCATAGTTGTAGTGATACAATTTTATGCGGTGTTCTTTGATCCAAGGTTATGAAAATTGCATATAGCTAGTGATCTCTCTAGGTTCCATTGGATAGCAATATGATATGTCATAGTCATGAAAATTGCATATAGCTAGTGATCTCTCTAGGTTCCATTGGATAGCTATAGCGATCTCTCTAGGTTCCATTGCATATGTTCTATTTGAATCCTAAAGATAATTTTCTCTTTAGTTGTAGTGAAACATGTTTCCTTATTGCAGCAGTATGTAACATTTGTTCCGTTTTAATTTGTTTCTGTTGCAGTAGTGACAAGGATTGTCCAGAACTCATGGACTTCCTTCGCAGCGGCATCACTTTTGCTACCGTTGACATAAGGAACGACAAGCTGAAGATGAGGTACAGCTTCGGTATTGAGATACCAATTGGTTGCCTCAATGATCTCCAAACGGTATTCAGGCTTCGACATGTCAGGACTTCGATGGCTCATATGACAGTTGCCTTGATCGACGAGGAATATGGTGATACGAAGACCAGTTTCCCAAAGTCTCAGCACAAACTTTGGGAGAAGGCCCCACTTGATCGTATCAACATTGAGTATGCAGCAAAAGATGCATACGTTTCATACGAGTTGTACCGCAAGATTCGAGTCGTCAACTATGGCCAGCGTCACCTCGAGGAAGGTGGACATTCTGATTCAGACGAGTAGTGTTCTCAACGTCGAACACTTGTATATATATCTATGGTAGCTATTATTATGTACTGTTTGGACTAGTATCATGTACCGCTTGGACCAATTTATATATGTCTAGTTTCTGTTTGTGCCATTATAGTTTCCAAATTTGAGTGGTTTAGCCCTTTCTAACTTCATTTGCTACTTTTGAATGGTTTAGCCCATTCTAACTTCATGGTATCATGCATTTCGACCACGTATATATACAAAAAGTCTTCAGTTCAAATAAGTTCAAAAAATGAAATCCCTTTTGTAACAGATCTGTTATGCACTAGGGGAAGAAGGAGTAGCGACCATCATCGACGGTCGAAAAATCAGGTGAGGGAGTGTCCACCATACATGAGAGAAGAAGAATGTCGACTGTTGCTGTGGGGGGTCGTTTCTCCTTCTCCTTGTGCTAGATATTGGTTATGCACTAGGAGAAGTAGGAGTAGCGACCATCATCGACGGTTGAAAAATCAGGTGAGCTAATGTCCATCATATATGAGAGAAGAAGAATGTCGTCTCTTATTGTGGGGGTCGCTTCTACTTCCAAAGAGATTGTCCATTTTGTACACGAAGTGCATCCAGTTTTTAACGTAACCCTCTCAACTTTGTCGCACATGCTATGTGGGTGAAATGATGATAACATGCCAACTTTCAACATTTTCAGAGTTCATTTGTAGTGCTTTTCAATTTGAGGCTCAACTAGCTCAAAAAAATAAATAAGTAAATGCACGAAGAATACCAAATGAAGTCAGAAATTGTTGAAATTTTGTGATGTGCCTTTGAATGGTGCATTTTGAACACACAAAAAGTATGGAGTTCAAATAAGTTCAAAAAAATGAAATCCCTTTGTAAGAGATGAGTTCTCGTTCGAAACGCTAATACTTCAAGAGAGATTATCCGTTTTGTACACGAAGTGCATCCAGTTTTTGTCGTAGCCCTCTCAACTTTTTAACACATGCTATGTGGGTGAAATGATGATAGCATGCCAACTTTCAACATTTTCAGAGTTCATTTGTAGTGCTTTTCAATTTCAGGGACAACTAGCTCAAAAAAAAAAGTAAATGCACGAAGAATACCAAATGAAGTCAGAAATTGTTGAAATTTTGTGATGTGCCTTTGAATGGTGCATTTTGAACACACAAAAAGTATGGAGTTCAAATAAGTTCAAAAAAATGAAATCCCTTTGTAAGAGATGAGTTCTCGTTCGAAACGCTGATACTTCGAGAGAGATTGTCCGTTTTGTATACGAAGTGCATCCAGTTTTTGTCGTAGCCCTCTCAATTTTTTAACACATTCTATGTGGGTGAAATGATGATAGCATGCCAACTTTCAACATTTTCAGAGTTCATTTGTAATGCTTTTCAATTTCAGGGTCAACTAGCTCAAAAAAAAATAAGTTAATAGTTTGGATAGTCAAAATAATTACTTTTGAAAATTGAAAATAGTTTTGCATTATTTATTCAATTTCAAACACTTTTCATTATCATAGTTTTGTCAAATTCTCAAATATGCAAAAATAATTTTAATAAACATAGTTTTTAATTGAAAATAGCAAAATAGTTAATAGTTTGGATAGTCAAAATAATTACTTTTGAAAATAGAAAATAGTTTTGCATTATTTATTCAATTTCAAACACTTTTCATTATCATAGTTTTGTCAAATTCTCAAATATGCAAAAAGAATTTTAATAAACATAGTTTTTAATTAAAAATAACAAAATAGTTAATAGTTTGGATAGTTAAAATAATTACTTTTGAAAATAGAAAATAGTTTTAAATTATTTATTCAATTTCAAACACTTTTTCATTATCATAGTTTTGTCAAATTGTCAAATATGCAAAAAGAATTTTAATAAACATAGTTTTTAATTGAAAATAACAAAATAGTTAATAGTTTGGATAGTCAAAATAATTACTTTTGAAAATAGAAAATAGTTTTGAATTATTTATTCAATTTCAAACACTTTTCATTATCATAGTTTTGTCAAATTCTCAAATATGCAATTTTTTTTAATAAACATAGTTTTTAATTGAAAATAACAAAATAGATAATAGTTTGGATAGTCACAATAATTAATTTTGAAAATAGAAAAAATTGAAACTATATGAGATTTTATAGAGAAAATTCAACCTAAATTCAAAGTGAACTCGCTTTGAATTCAGGTTGAATTTTCTCCATAATTTCGAATATAGTTTCAATTTTCAGTGAGTTTAGGCCCGTAAGCCTGCTTTAGAGAGGAGCTCGATGGAGAAGCTGCGACGGGGATTATAAACAAGTGTTAGTCACCCTCGCTGGGCGTGGTGGGACTAAACTTATCGTGCAGCCGAGGAGTGGCTTTAGTCCCGGGTGGAGCCACGCCCCGGGACTAAAGACCCCCTTTAGTCCCGGGTGGAGCCACGCATCGGGACTAAAGGCCCCTCCTTCCGCCTTCTGGTCTGCCGAAAAAGGGCCTTTAGTCCCGGGTCGTGGCTCCACCCGGGACTAAAGGGGGTCTTTAGTCCCGGACCGAGCCACGCACCGGGACTAAAGATCCACCTATATAAGCGGGAGTTAGAAAATTTCCAACCCAAATCGTCCATTTCTCTTCTTCTTCCTCTCGTTCTCCTGCCCGACGCGGCACAGCGACGAACTCGACGACGCCGTCAGGCTGCCCGCCGTCCTGCTCGCCGCCGCCTGCCATCCTCCTCGCCGTCGCCGTCGTCCTCCTCGCCGCCGTCCTCCTCGCCGCGCCGCCCTCCTCACTGCGCGCCGCCCTCCTCTTCGCCGCGCGTCGTCGACACCTCCGGCCGGTAAGCCCCGCCCCCTCCTCCCCAACACTCCGGCCAGTAGAAGAAAAGAAGAAAAGAAGAAAAAGTAGAAGAAAAGAAAAATATTTAGAATATTTAGGTTTGTGCTAGATTATTAGGGTTAGTAATATTTAGAATTAGGAAAAATGAAAATAAGAAGAGGAGGAGAAGAAAAGAAGAAAAGAAGAAAAAGGAGAATAATAAGAGGAGGAGAGGAGAAGAAGAGGAAAAATAGAAGAAGAGGAGAAGTAGAAGAAGAGAAAAAATTAGAAGAGGAGGAGAGGAGAAGTAGAAGAAGAGAAGAGGAGAAGTACTACAACAAGAGGAGAAGTAGAAGTAGAAGAAGAAGTAGAAGAAGAGGAGAAATAGAAGAAGAGGAAAATTTAGTTTAGGGTTACAAGAAGAAGAAATATATTTTTTTGTCATTTAATTTTGCTATTGTATAGTGTATATGCTTAAGTGTTAATAGTGTTTCTTAGATTATTGCTTAATTTTGCTATTGTATATGCTTAAGTGTTGATAGTTTAATTTTTCTATTGTATATGCTTAAGTGTTAATAGTTTATTTTTAGCAAGAAAATTAATAGAACTAGTTTATTTTTTAGTTCATTTTACGATGCCTATCCCGCATCCTCGTCGTCGACTCGGCGGAGGACACCTGCTTGATCAGAGGGGCCCTGTCCGGGACTGGGCTCCGCCCGGCTGGTATTGGGAGGTGCTACCTTTCGGGGGCGTAGGTTGGTGAGGAGCCAGCCCGTCGTTGAACCGATTCTTGTTTGGTGGCGATCGCGTGGGCAGTGAGGGTGCCGAGGCTTCCAGACACCGCGGAGGTGGTACGTCACTGTGTCAGCGAGGAGGATGAGCACGTCCGTCGCTACATGGTTGCGTTGGAGGGCAGGTTCGAGCATACCTGGCAGGTTCTTCGGGGATCTCACTGGAGTTATGATCCTGTGATGGTTCCTTCTCTTTGGGTGTCCACGGCCCGCGCCGATACCCGTCGGGCGCTACGGTTCTAGATGTATCAGTGATGCTATATGTATGATAGTATTCGAGGAGTATTAGTGATAATATGCGACGATGTACGGACAAAAGAGATGATGTATTTGCTTATAATTGAATGCATGCTAATTTGAATACTACTTTATTTTACGATTTGGTTTTGCTTATTGAATGCTCAAATTGGAAAAGTAATCCTACTTTGAATACTATGCAGAAATCTAGGAGTCCCGGGTGGAGCCACGACCCGGGACTAAAGTTGTTTTGTAACGGAGTTCCTGATAGAATAATTCTTTTTTGGTACAAAGGTTAAGAGAATCCGTTTTTTGCAGAACTATGGATCCACATATCAGGAACCTCGAAGAGGAAGAACTTCTCGACGTTGAACCAGCTGAATCTCCGTCGTCATATCTAAACCCCGACGTTCGAATGGAGGTCGAGCGACACGAAGATGAAGCCGATGGGGCAGGAGATAGGTCCAATGACGGAGAAGTTGATATCTCCACTGATGGAGCAGTCGGTGAAAAATAATAAAGTCCGGCGAGGTATACATATGAAGTTCGACAATCACTTGTAATATGTGAAAAATATTGGAGATAGCTCTATATTGTATACATATACATTCATTTGACGAATGTTTCTCCCTCTTAGACCTCCACATCGAGCAAAACTACGAAATGAGGCCCGACTAGAAAGTTGGATGCACGGATGCATTACACCTTTGAGGTGATATTGCCTACGGGCGAACCCAAGCTTCCTAAGAATGCTGCTGACACATTCAATAAGCAATGCGGAGTTCTCGTTAGGGATCACGTCCCGATCAGCGTTCGGGAGTGGAACAACCGCAAAGGGACAGCCGATAGTGACTATGTCACCGAAAGGTACAAAGATAATATTTGGAATGATCTCATGTCACATTTCAACCTGCCAGAATGTGAGAATGAAGACGCCGCAGACAAACTGAGGGCCAAAGTCAAGCAGTGGACTCTAAAGAAGATGGCCGAACTGTTCCGTAGCTGGAAGAAGAAGCTATGGAAAAACTATCTGAAGACAAAGAAAGTGCCAGTATTCGAGGGGTATCTAGCCAAGCAGGCGAATCACTGGAAGGCATTTCAAGAGTACAAGGAGTCAGAAGATGCCCAGACATTATCAGAAAAGAACAAGATAAATGCCGACAAGAAAAAATATCACCACAAGCTGGGGCCAAGGGGCTATGAGACTGCCATCCCAAAGTGGGATAAGAAAGAGCAAGATCTGCTAGATAAAGGCATCGTACCTGAACCACTCCGTGATGAGTGGGAATTGAGAGCAAGAAATTGGTTCCTTGCGCATGGTGGGTCGTACGACGAAAAAACAGGGGACCTCATCTGCAATGATGGTCTTAGGATACCCAGGGAGAATTGGAAAAGGATAGTGAAAGAAATTAAGGAGGGAAAAAGAAAGTTCACTGCAGATAGAGAAAAAGATTTGCTCAGACTGGTCCTCGGCAATGACGAACATGGAGGACGAACGCGAGCCTTCGGTCCTTCTTTCCCGTGGTGGCTTGGGTTTGCCAGAGACCAAGACACTTACAGAAGCCGAGAGAGAGAGCAAAGAAGCGGCAGCAGGATGAGGAGAATGATAAGTTCAACCAGTTGCTTGCCAGGATTAACGAGCAACAGAAGTAGATTGATGAGCTTAGAGGAGTAGCGCCAGGAAAATCCTGCACTTGATATTACCGACGCCCATCTAAGCGGAAAAGCAGCGTGGCTGAATCTGAGGCCAGCCCGACGATGCACGAAGAATGATAGAGGGCGGTCCCGGCTACCCCGTGGATGGAATCAAGGAGTCAACATCATGTGAACACCATCAGAAATTCAAGAATATATTCACGAAGGTGGCCGTCGGACAAGCTTTACCTTCTGGCCCTGATGCACGCTGGCATGGCCGTGAGATTCCAGCTGGCTTTGCTAAAGTCGGGGTGGATGAAATCATGACGGGGTTTCATGATATGGAGCTCGACATAGCTGGACCCGAAGATGAGAGGACACTCGGAGAAGTACTGGGTGGAGTCATCCTATGGGACAAGAACTACATCAAGCTTTCCACGCTCGGCCCCAAGGACAACACCGCCTCCGAGTCATCGCAGGTCACCTACACCTCCATTACCTCCAAGCCCTCCACATGACGTCGACCAGCACAACACAAGTCCATCTCGATCACCGCCGCCGGACTTGGGTCGTCCGTCTCCGCCGCCGCCCGCACAAGATACTAAGCGGAAGCGTGCCACCAAGAACGCTCCGCCGACGATTCCTAAGCGACGGAGCCCCCAAATCGCAAACGGTCGCCCCTCCCAAAGGTACCTCATGCTAATCTTCCTATCAGACCTTATGATCGTACCCCCGAGGAAAACGCCAGGATAGCAAAGGAACATCATGATGCGCAAATGAAAAAGAAGGAACCCGAACCCTGCCCGGAATACACCGAGAAGCAAATAGCATGGGCAAAAGACTTCATGACCCTTCCATCACAGTATGACTTACACCAAAAGCCTGATGACTATACACACACATTGCAGAAAGAAGTGAAAAAGAGCAGATCACGTGCAAGTGCAAGTGGGAGCAAATCAAGTTCAACTACAAGCAAGAAAAAAATCAGACGTTCCTCAAGGTGTTAACCGAGAATGTTCCCCCTCCGGTGCAGGGGCAAGCTTTTGAAATAGCAAAGGAGTGGGCGGCTGAATATGGTGTCTCGGTTGAAGATTTGCTGGCTTTCCAAGACGACAGGATACCCAAGGCTGTGGTAGCCTCTAAGCCACAGTTTTTCATGGGAGAGCCTTTGGTCAGCAAAGATGATTTCCCAACAAATATGCGTTACTTGCATCAATGATACTTAAGTGAATCAAAGAATGGGAGAACGATGATCGTGCTGAGTGTCTCACGGGAGTACTACGGCCGCCCCGAAGAAATCCATATCGACTTTGATGAACTCTTCCAGATGTACAATGGCGACGACCTCGACAAATCGCTTATGAGTTGCTATTGTCTGTAAGTTTTTTTAATTCGTTGTCTACATATAACTTGTTTAGTTATTTCAATTCATTGTCTATATATAACTTGTACTCTATTATGCAGAATGAAGATTCTGGATTGTAAAACTAAGAACATCTTAAATATTGGGTTTATTGACCCAGATAAAATACATATAGCGATGCTAACTGATAAACCCAAGAAGATGGAGGAAAACCTTCTAAGGTTTCTAATAGACCAAAATTTCTATGACCACATACTGTTTCCATACAACTTCAGGTGAGGGATCTTTACTCTGTTGTGTCCATTCACTTATATATATATATATATATATATATATATATATATATATATATATATATATATATATATATACATGTGCAGCTTCCATTGAATTCTGTTGGACATTCAAATTGATAAGGGAAGAGTTGATGCCTTCGACCCATTATCGAGACCCTTGGAACAGTTCCAAAGCCTGCAGGACATGCTCCAAGGGTAATTTCAATCATTCTTGCGCTCTATTGGTCTCTTTCGATGATTTTCTGATATATCAATTAATGAAAAACTTAGCAAATCATTATCCTTGTCGGGCAAGGTTTGGAAGCGGTTCAAGTGCATGACTCCCGGTAACTTTCTTGAGAAACTGACCTTTAGAGCGGCTCAGGTAAGTAGTAGTATGATATATTTTTATTTTCAATACATTTATGATGCTAGATTATTATTTTGATTATATATATTCTATTCTCGTAAAGTGCGACTAGCAGCCACGGGGAACGCATCTATGCGGATACTATGTTTGCGAGATCATTCGCACGTTTACCTCTGAGCACAAGGATCACAGATTCGACGTAAGCAATGAACATTCACACCTCTATTTTTACCCGTCTTTGGTCAGCAAAGATGATTTCCCAACAAATATGCGTTACTTGCATCAATGATACTTAAGTGAATCAAAGAATGGGAGAACGATGATCGTGCTGAGTGTCTCACGGGAGTACTACGGCCGCCCCGAAGAAATCCATATCGACTTTGATGAACTCTTCCAGATGTACAATGGCGACGACCTCGACAAATCGCTTATGAGTTGCTATTGTCTGTAAGTTTTTTTAATTCGTTGTCTACATATAACTTGTTTAGTTATTTCAATTCATTGTCTATATATAACTTGTACTCTATTATGCAGAATGAAGATTCTGGATTGTAAAACTAAGAACATCTTAAATATTGGGTTTATTGACCCAGATAAAATACATATAGCGATGCTAACTGATAAACCCAAGAAGATGGAGGAAAACCTTCTAAGGTTTCTAATAGACCAAAATTTCTATGACCACATACTGTTTCCATACAACTTCAGGTGAGGGATCTTTACTCTGTTGTGTCCATTTACTTATATATATATATATATATATATATATATATATATATATATATATATATATATATATATATATATATATACATGTGCAGCTTCCATTGAATTCTGTTGGACATTCAAATTGATAAGGGAAGAGTTGATGCCTTCGACCCATTATCGAGACCCTTGAAACAGTTCCAAAGCCTGCAGGACATGCTCCAAGGGTAATTTCAATCATTCTTGCGCTCTATTGGTCTCTTTCGATGATTTTCTGATATATCAATTAATGAAAAACTTAGCAAATCATTATCCTTGTCGGGCAAAGTTTGGAAGCGGTTCAAGTGCATGACTCCCGGTAACTTTCTTGAGAAACTGACCTTTAGAGCGGCTCAGGTAAGTAGTAGTATGATATATTTTTATTTTCAATACATTTATGATGCTAGATTATTATTTTAATTATATATATTCTATTCTCGTAAAGTGCGACTAGCAGTCACGGGGAACGCATCTATGCGGATACTATGTTTGCGAGATCATTCGCACGTTTACCTCTGAGCACAAGGATCACAGATTCGACGTAAGCAATGAACATTCACACCTCTATTTTTACCCGTCATTCTTTGTTATCATGATTGATATTCATATTCATCTTCTCTTCTTATATAGCACACGGCCATGAGGACGAAGGTCCTATCAGAGCAACGCGCGATTGCTGTTGCAGAGGAGCTTGCGGGATTTCTGAGGACGGAAGCTATAGATGACAAAGGACGATTTAGTGTAGCCAGGGGCCATTACTGATGTTCGTCCATGTAATCGAATAGAGGGGCTCTAATCCCGATAATTCAGATCTCCATATAATTGTATATATATACTCGCTTGTAAGATAAGTTAATCTTATATATATATGCATAATTATTTCTATTTAAATTATATGAAAACTAATTCCCAAACACCAAACGAGGCATCACGTTAATCTCCCGAACACATAAACCCCAAAACCCAAAAATAATTTCATTCAAAAAAAACCCCTCAAAAATAAGCAAAATCTGAAACTCTTTAGTACCTGTCCATCTAACGAACCGGGACTAAAGGTCCTGCCCCTGGGGCGCTACGAGGCGTCCACGTGGAGCACCATTAGTCCCGGCTTGTAACAGGGCCGAGACTAAAGGTTATGTCTTTAGTCCCGCCCCTTTAGTCCCGGTTGGTGAACCGGGACTAAAGCCCCTTACGGGCCGGGACTAAAGGCCCCGTCCCCACCAGTGAGAGGAGGTTAACATCAAGTTGGATGTACTTTTACATCTCATGCAGATCTCGCCGTGCGTGTGTGCGTACCTCGCCCTCGTCAGGGCGACGTTGGCTCGTCGCCTGTTTGATAGGAAGCCGACGGAGCCCGTGCCGTTGGACCTGACGGTGGAGAGGATGATCACGTCTTCTTCGCTGCCCTGGAACCCATCTACGGAGTTGACGCGAAGAACCAGGGGGCGCATCGCCTTCACGTCTCCTATCCTACGTTGAATCACCACCACCTGCGCGGTGTACGGGCATATGACGCCCACACTAACCACCTGCCCGGCCCTGATACAAGCTGCATGCCAAACACCATAATATGAGTGTGAGTTCAGAGTTCAGACATGTTCGTCTTTCAGCAGTAACATGAAATAATAAGTACATTCAGCGAAATGTTTAGGCCACACGTACGCACCTTCTCTGAGACTGCCCAATATTTGCAGGATGGCGGCCACCTCGGACATGTTCGTCTTGCTGCGGCGGCGTTCTTCGACACCGTTGATGTTGATGAACGAGTATGGCCCGAACATTGCACCTGGAAGGTAAGTCCGTCGGTGCTTGGTCTGCGACACATTCGGGCCATTCAAGATTCGCATGTCGTAGAAACTCAAGTTGGGGAAGATACTGATCGAAGGGTGCATCCTGTACTGCATGTTGAGGAGATGCTTCTTGTGCCCGAGTAAACCCAGTCTTTCAAACATGCTCCTGCCCAGCAACGCCTTTTCTGCAACCTGCAAGAGATGATAGATGTCACAAATGTATGTAGATGTAGTTACAAAGAAAATAACACTGCTTCGGAGTATATGAACGGTATATGTATATATGCACCTTGCTTTGGACCATAGCTGGCAGTTGGCGCTCGTCACCTATAAGAACTACATGCTTCAGACCGGAGACTTGCAATGGAACGAGGGATTCACATTCCTTAAGCTGTGCAGCCTCGTCGATCAGAAGCAGATCCATCTTCTCTCCCTCCAGCTTTGACGAGCCAGACACGGTGCAGAAAATGAGCGACGCGCTTTCGATGCAAAACTCCCTGATTTTGGAAAACTCATTGGTCAAAGGAAGTTGCAGGTCTTGTAACAGCGTTCTCATGACGTCTAGAATTGCTGGCATTTTCTCCCTGATTGTGCCAACCATTTCTTCAGAGCACTCCATTACATAATCAAATTGTTGCTCGTTATAGAGATATCTTTCTGAACGATGTTCTTCTTACCAAGTAGGTTGCTGAAGTCGTCGAGCAGCTCGTTGAGCAAGGCTATGTTGCTGTAGTTCTTCTCCAGTGTACGATGTATTGAGACATGAGACATGATTGTCTTGAGACACTGGCTAAGCCCCTCAGCCTCAAGGACCCGGTGGAGCTCTGACGTGGGGAAGGAGTAGTAATTGAGTACTGGTTCTGGGTCATCCTTGCGCTTGATCGTGGCTATTTCGTAACGCAGAAATGCTTCCAGTGAAAGAAGGCACCGCCTCCAGCCCGTCTCCGGCGAGAAGCAGTCTGTGAGAAGCTTCATACGAGTGTCCAGGAAGATGTTGTTGAGATCATCATCGATGGGCATTCGTTTCCTGATACCAAACAGCAGCAAGTCACCGTGGCCAGCACAGGCATTGGGATCGGGGTGCTGCCTCCTCAGCGCCAGGAGGCTGGACGCCACCTGGCAAACGGCGGTGTTGGTCGGCGCGCACGTCAGGACCCGCCATTTTAGCTTCATCGCAGAGAGCATGAGCACGCCGATGGTCCTGGTTTTGCCCGTGCCAGGCGGCCCCCAGATGATGCTAACCTTGCTGCTCGGGCCGCCACCGCCACGCTCCACGGCAGAGACACAAGTCAATATGGCGCCAATCTGGGACTCGTTCAGCCCGAACGTAGACAGCCAGCTGCTGGAAAGGGATAGCGGCATGTCGTTGCTGCCGGTCAGGGGAGTGCTCTGTCTCACCATGGAAACTCAGTCGTCAGATGAGAAAATCGTACTAGAAACGTAGCTACTACGGTTGAACGACGCGATCGATCTGCAATTAACCAAAGCTTACCGGCGGCATGGAGGAGTCTTCGGCTTCCCCCGCGATAGCCTTGAGAACCGAGTCGTCTCCTCTCTTGACGGAATGGATAGCTCGGTAGCGGAGGCACCACCAGATGCGTTGGTAGGGTATGAAACTGAGCAAGCTAACGACGAACGCGTAGCTGTCGACGTAGTCATCTACTCTCCGGGAAGCTCTGACCACAAACCTGCTGCCGTCCCTGTGGACGCTTTGGACGTGGGCGAGGCAGTAGGAGGCGCCGTCGCCGCCGGCAAGGTCAGATGGCCGGAGCGGCATCGCCACCGAGAGCAGGACGATGTCGCCGTTGCACGGGGGAGAAGCTCCACGGATGGTGACGCGATACTGTGGGGGTGGGGGCCTTGTGGCGCCCTTGGGCATGGGAAACAATGGCCGTATCTGCACGGGCCTGCAGCAGTTGGTCTGTGCCTTCAGCTCCAGGTTGGACCTCATCTCCGCTCGGATTTCTTCCAGCAGCGGAGCCCTGAATGAATCCAGGTAGCTCCTCAGGCCGAAGAAACTGTCAGGTATCCGGTTCACCTGCGGAGTGAAAGCATGCAGCTTGCTGGTCATCCGACTTGGAAAAATGCACGGTAAGATATACGGTGCAGTGGAAATGGATGCAATTAGGGAACTACCTTGTCCCTGAAGAGGTCCTGGTTGAGGACGTCTTGGAGGGACCAAGAGAGTATGAGGTTGGCGAGGTTCTCCTCCTCCTCCGGCTGCCCTTTCCACTCCCTCGCTCCGCCTTTCTTTTCCATCTTTGACGGCGACACGGATCTTCACTTCTAGTCACTGCTGTGGTCGCCGTGGGTATATATATGTGGTGGTACTTAATCATCTTAGTATTCAGTTTGAATGAATATGAACTGGTTCTTGGCACCATTAAACGAGTATTCATATTGATGGTGCATGCATAGTTTGCTGTGCACGCAGCCGCCAATCAAATGGCATGCATATGCCCAAGATACCGCGCAGCACGCGTGTGATGATGTGATCTCGTCCCTTGCGCTTTCGAGGACCATGTAGCCTGCTGCGGCTACTTGGCTTCGGCTCTCGATCGGTTGATCCAATGTGATGTGAACACGAGCACACGAGCACACCGTCAATGGCAAATGTGAATGCATGCGGCTGCTTGGCTTACACTTTTGCCATTGATCGGGTGTGCACACGAGCACAACCGATGATCGATCGAATGGAGTATACCTTGCATGCACATGCGAACATGGAAACCGTGCGTATCTTTATTGATTGAAGCACACACGTATGCAGAGTGTATTAAAGTTTCCAACACATTCCCTGTAAAGGAAAAAAAATATACTCCGACACGTATAGCCAAATTCATACACGGACAAGTTTTCTTTTTTTAGAGAAAATGCGCCGGCCGAGCCCGAGAAAAGCTCGAACCTAATCCGACTTTAAATTAACAAAGTTATCAACCGGTCAGGAATATAAGGACACCAAATTACAATGAAGATGCAATGCAAGTGGAAAAAGAAGATTCAACACAAAGGCTTACAATGAAGATGCAATGCAAGTGGAAAAAGAAGATTCAACACAAAGGCAACAGGAGGAGCGCCAACGCCGACGCCGACATCCAGCAGTACGCCTACACTGATAGCCTAGTGAGTACACAGAAGGAGGGTCACACCGAGCAAGCATCGAGCGCCGACTCCATCCACATGCCAAACTTGAATAAATACTCGAGTTGTCTCCGCCATCGCAAAGGGCCACCGTCCTTTCACCCAGGCTCGATGGGTACCGCACCAGCGGCGAGGAGAGTGGCTATCACACATGCCAACTAAAAGTGTCAGAGTTGTCATAGGAGTAATAGACTGAGCTGACCCGCACAGGAGACCAGCCAGACGAGAACCAAGCCGACAATGGTATCACGGAGCACCGGAAGCACGTTGTTGAACGAAGGTGCACGCCCGTGGAGAAGATTGAATAGGACATCACAATGCACCGAGCGAAGCCGAGCAAGATGTAGCATGAAATCCATGCCATCATGCTTCGAAACTAGGACACCGACCGCTCCACCACCAAGAGCAACTACCAATCGCCGCCTTCAAGAAGGAGCACGTCAAGGTGCCGTCGACGCCCAGATCAAGGGAGTATAGACTTTCGCTGGAGCTTAGGGGGAGGCGGGAGGGCGAGGGACCACCCCAAAGCCTCCAGGAAGGGGATCGACGCCAAAGGCGTCGACTTTGGGGGTCGCCGCGTCGGCCAAGGGTTCTCCTGGAACCTCACCAAATCGCCAGATCCGGCCAGCCGGCACCAGCAGACGAAGGCTGCAACCACCTGTAATCGTCGCCATCACGGACCAGAACGGATCGGGCCGGAACTAAGCTTCTCCACGGAGCCTCGACGGGCTGCGAGGTGCCGCCGCTACACCATCGACCGTGACCACCATGCTACCCGCACAACCATGGAGGACGCCCACCAGTATCCGCCGGCGCCACCAGCCATCCACGCGACGTCGTGCGCCACCGCCCTAGGCCGCCTCCCCAGGAGCTGAAGCCCTCCACCCGGAGAGGAGTCGACAGATCCCCGCCGCCACCTTCATCCGAGTCGCACGCCAGCACCACGAAGCTCCTTTGGCAGCGGCGGAGGGGGAGGGGGGAGAGAGCGCGGCGGCGGTGCTAGGTTTGCCCTCGAGTCGCCTCAGAGGGGCGACCGGGGGGGGAGGGGGGGCGGGTTAGCCTGGATGTACTGAGTGGGCTTTTTGGCCCACTCGTGGCTCGTTCGGTCTTGGCCCGCTTGAAAAATTGGACGGCCCGGTGTGTCAAATTCGGCCCGAGAAAATGTCGGTCCGGTCCGGTCTTTAACCGGCCCGACCGAACGGACCGAGAAAACATATCAACAACCGCTGTTGTACTTCATCTTCCCAGCCACCGGCACCTGTGCCTCCGCGTATACCTCGTCTCCCCAGCCATTGGTCACCACAAAACAACAGCTGGGCATGGCCGGCAGCAGCATGCGGCGTTTTGGTGGAAAAAACACACGCACACACACACCTGCGCCTCCGCCGCCGTCGGGCAGTGCACGGCCTCCAGCCGACGCGGTCTCCGTCCTTTTCGTGACTAACTACCATGTGCAGGAGCTCTGCAACCATGGGATCTCCTGTTGGAATTATGCCCTAGAGACAATAATAAATATAGTTATTATTATAATTCCTGTATCAAGATAATCGTTTATTATCCATGCTATAATTGTATTGAATGAATACTCATTTAAATGTGTGGATACATAGACAAAACACTGTCCCTAGCAAGCCTCTAGTTGGCTAGCTAGTTGATCAAAGATAGTCAGTGTCTTCTGATTATGAACAAGGTGTTGTTGCTTGATAACTGGATCACGTCATTAGGAGAATCACGTGATGGACTAGACCCAAACTAATAGATGTAGCATGTTGATCGTGTCATTTTGTTGCTACTGTTTTTCTGCGTGTCAAGTATTTGTTCCTATGACCATGAGATCGTATAACTCACTAACACCGGAGGAATACTTTGTGTGTATCAAACGTCGCAACGTAACTGGGTGACTATAAAGATGCTCTACAGGTATCTCCGAAGGTGTTCGTTGAGTTAGTATGGATCAAGACTGGGATTTGTCACTCCGTGTGACGGAGAGGTATCTCGGGCCCACTCGGTAATACAACATCACACACAAACCTTGCAAGCAATGTGACTTAGTGTAAGTTGCGGGATCTTGTATTACGGAACGAGTAAAGAGACTTGCCGGTAAACGAGATTGAAATAGGTATGCGGATACTGACGATCGAATCTCGGGCAAGTAACATACCGAAGGACAAAGGGAATGACATACGGGATTATATGAATCCTTGGCACTGAGGTTCAAACGATAAGATCTTCGTAGAATATGTAGGATCCAATATGGGCATCCAGGTCCCGCTATTGGATATTGACCGAGGAGTCTCTCGGGTCATGTCTACATAGTTCTCGAACCCGCAGGATCTGCACACTTAAGGTTCGACGTTGTTTTATGCGTATTTGAGTTATATGGTTGGTTACCGAATGTTGTTTGGAGTCCCGGATGAGATCACGGACGTCACGAGGGTTTCCGGAATGGTCCGGAAACGAAGATTGATACATAGGATGACCTCATTTGATTACCGGAAGGTTTTCGGAGTTACCGGGAATGTACCGGGAATGACGAATGGGTTCCGGGAGTTCACTGGGGGGGGCAACCCACCCCGGGGAAGCCCATAGGCCTTGGGGGTGGCACACCAGCCCTTAGTGGGCTGGTGGGACAGCCCAAAAGAGCCCTATGCGCCATAGGAAGAAAAATCAAAGAGAAAAAAAAAGAGGAGGTGGGAAAAGGGAGAAGGACTCCACCTTCCAAACCAAGTTGGATTCGGTTTGGAAGGGGAGACCTTCCCCCCTTGGCTCGGCCGAAGCCCTTAGGGGTCCTTGGACCCCAAGGCAAGGCTCCCCCTCTTCCCCCTATATATAGGGAGGTTTTAGGGCTGATTTGAGATGACTTTTCCACGGCAGCCCGACCACATACCTCCACGGTTTTTCCTCTAGATCGCGTTTGTGCGGAGCTCGGGCAGAGCCCTGCTGAGACAAGATCATCACCAACCTCCGGAGCACCGTCACGCTGCCGAAGAACTCTTCTACCTCTCCGTCTCTCTTGCTGGATCAAGAAGGCCGAGATCATCGTCGAGCTGTACGTGTGCTGAACGTGGAGGTGCCGTCCGTTCGGCACTAGATCATGGGACTGGTCGCGGGACGGTTCGCGGGGCGGATCGAGGGACGTGAGGACGTTCCACTACATCAACCGCGTTCACTAACGCTTCTGCTGTACGGTCTACAAGGGTACATAGATCACACATCCCCTCTCGTAGATGGACATCACCATGATAGGTCTTCGTGCGCGTAGGAAAATTTTTGTTTCCCATGCGACGTTCCCCAACAGTGGCATCATGAGCTAGGTTCATGCGTAGATGTCTTCTCGAGTAGAACACAAAAGTTTTTGTGGGCGGTGATGTGCGTTTTGCTTCCCTCCTTAGTCTTTTCTTGATTCCGCGGTATTGTTGGATCGAAGCGGCTCGGACCGACATTACTCGTACGCTTACGAGAGACTGGTTTCATCGCTACGAGTAACTCCGTTGCTCAAAGATGATTGGCGGGTGTCAGTTTCTCCAACTTTAGTTGAATCGGATTTGACCGAGGAGGTCCTTGGATGAGGTTAAATAGCAACTCATATATCTCCGTTGTGGTGTTTGCGTAAGTAAGATGCGATCCTACTAGATACCCATGGTCACCACGTAAAACATGCAACAACTTAATTAGAGGACGCCTAACTTGTTTTTGCAGGGTATGCTTGTGATGTGATATGGAAAATGATGTGATGTGATATATTGGATGTATGAGATGATCATGTTGTAATAGATAATATCGACTTGCACGTGATGGTATGACAACCGGCAGGAGCTATAGGGTTGTCTTTATACTAATGTTTGTGCTTGCAGATGCGTTTACTATTTTGCTAGGATGTAGCTTTAGTAGTAATAGCATGAGTAGCACGACAACCCCGATGGCGACACATTGATGGAGATCATGGTGTGGCGCCGGTGACCAGAAGATCGTGTCGGTGCTTTGGTGATGGAGATCAAGGAGCACGTGATGATGGCCATATCATGTCACTTATGAATTGCATGTGATGTTAATCCTTTTATGCACCTTATTTTGCTTAGAACGACGGTAGCATTATGAGGTGATCGCTCACTAAAATTTCAAGATGAAATTGTGTTCTCCCCGACTATGCACCGTTGCTACAGTTCGTCGTTTCGAGACACCACGTGATGACCGGGTGTCATAGACTCAACGTTCACATACAACGGGTGCAAAACAGTTGCGCACGCGGAACACTCGGGTTAAGCTTAACGAGCCTAGCATGTGCAGACATGGCCTCGGAACACATGAGACCGAAAGGTCGATCATGAATCATATAGATGATATGATTAGCATAGGGATGCTTACCACTGAAACTATACTCAACTCACGTGATGATCGGACTTGAGCTAGTGTAAGTGGATCATGAACCACTCAAATGACTAGAGAGATGTACTTTTTGAGTGGGAGTTTAGCGAATAATTTGATTAAGTTAAACTCTAATTATCTTGAACATAGTCTAAGTCTACTTTGAATATATTTGTGTTGTAGATCATGGCTCACGCGACAGTCACCCTGAATTTTAATACGTTCCTAGAGAAAGCTAAGTTGAAAGATGATGGAAGCAACTTTGTAGACTGGGCTCGTAATCTTAAGCTAATCTTACAAGCTGGGAAGAAGGATTATGTCCTTAATGCTGCGCTAGGAGATGAACCACCCGCTACGGCTGATCAGGATGTTAAGAATGCTTGGTTAGCACGTAAGGAGGACTACTCAGTAGTTCAATGTGCAGTCTTGTATGGCTTAGAACCGGGACTTCAACGTCGCTTTGAGCGTCATGGAGCATTTGAGATGTTCCAGGAGTTGAAGTTTATCTTTCAGAAGAACGCCCGGATCGAGAGGTATGAGACCTCCGATAAATTCTATGCTTACAAGATGGAGGAGAATTCGTCTGTCAGTGAACATGTGCTCAAAATGTCTGGGTACTCAAACAGTCTAGCTGAGCTGGGGATTGAACTCCCGCAAGAGGCTATCACTGACAAAATCCTTCAATCACTGCCGCCAAGCTATAAAGGCTCTGTGTTGAACTACAACATGCAAGGGATGAACAAGTCACCCGATGAGTTGTTTGCGATGCTGAAAGTCGCAGAGTCTGAACTCCGTAAAGAACATCAAGTGTTGATGGTGAATAAGACCACTAGTTTCAAGAGAAACAACAAAGGCAAGAAGGGTAAATCAAAGAAGAGCGGCAAGCCTGTTGCCAATCCAATGAAGAAACCCAAAGCTGGACCTAAGCCTGAAACAGAGTGTTACTATTGCAAGGGTATGGGTCACTGGAAGCGCAATTGCCCCAAGTATCTGGCTGATAAGAAGGCGGCCAAAGAAAAATCAGGTATATTCGATATACATGTTATTGATGTGTACTTAACCGGCTCTCGTAGTAGTGCCTGGGTATTCGATACTGGTTCTGTTGCTCATATTTGCAACTCGAAACAGGAACTGCGGAATAGACGAAGGCTGGCGAAAGATGAAGTGACGATGCGCGTAGGAAATGGTTCCAAGGTTGATGCAATCGCCGTCGGCACAGTTTCACTTCAGTTACCATCAGGATTAGTTATGAACTTGAATCATTGTTATTTAGTGCCTGCGTTGAGCATGAACATTATATCTGGATCTTGTTTATTGCGAGACGGTTACTCTTTTAAGTCAGAGAATAATGGTTGTTCTATTTCTATGAGTGACATCTTTTATGGTCATGCACCCAATGTGAGAGGATTGTTCATATTGAATCTTGATAGCGATACACACATACATAACATTGAGACCAAAAGAGTTAGAGTTAACAATGATAGCGCCATATTTTTGTGGCACTGCCGCTTAGGTCGTATTGGTGTAAAGCGCATGAAGAAACTCCATGCCGATGGACTTTTGGAGTCACTTGACTTTGATTCACTTGACACGTGCGAACCATGCCTCATGGGCAAGATGACTAAAACTCCGTTCTCCGGAACAATGGAGCGTGCAAGTGACTTGTTGGAAATCATACATACCGATGTGTGTGGTCCGATGATCGTAGAGGCACGCGGCGGATATCGTTATTTTCTCACCTTCACTCACGATTTGAGTAGATATGGTTATGTCTACTTAATGAAGCACAAGTCTGAAACATTTGAAAAGTTCCAGCAATTTCAGAGTGAAGTTGAAAATCATCGTAACAAGAAGATCAAGTTCCTACGGTCTGATCGTGGGGGTGAATATCTGAGTTTCGAGTTTGGTGCTCACTTAAGACAATGTGGAATTGTTTCACAGTTGACACCGCCTGGAACACCACAGCATAATGGTGTGTCCGAACGTCGTAATCGTACTTTATTAGAGATGGTGCGATCTATGATGTCTCTTACCGATTTGTCGTTATCGTTTTGGGGTTATGCATTAGAAACAGCTGCATTCACTTTAAATAGGGCACCATCAAAATCCGTTGAGACGACACCATACGAACTGTGGTATGGCAAAAGGCCAAAGTTGTCGTTTCTTAAAGTTTGGGGATGTGATGCTTATGTCAAAAAGCTTCAGCCTGAAAAGCTGGAACCCAAAGTGGAAAAGTGCATCTTCATAGGTTACCCAAAAGAGACAGTTGGGTACACCTTCTATCTCAAATCCGAGGGCAAAGTGTTTGTTGCTAAAAACGGAGCTTTTCTCGAGAAGGAGTTTCTCTCGAGAAAATTGAGTGGGAGGAAGATAGAACTTGACGAGGTTGTCGAACCTCTCATCCCTCTGGATGGTGGCGCAGGGCAAGGGGAAACCTCTGTCGTTGCGACGCCAGTTGAGGAGGAAGTTAATGATGATGATCATGAAACTCCAGTTCAAGTTTCTGTCGAACCACGCAGGTCGACGAGACCACGTGCTGCTCCAGAGTGGTACGGTAATCCCGTCTTATCAATCATGTTGTTGGACAACAATGAACCTGCAAATTATGAAGAAGCAATGATGGGCCCAGATTCCAACAAATGGCTAGAAGCCATGAAGTCCGATATAGGATCCATGTATGAGAACAAAGTGTGGACTTTGGAAGTACTGCCTGAGGGCCGCAAGGCTATTCAGAACAAATGGATCTTTAAAAGGAAGACGGACGCTGACGGCAATGTGACCGTTTATAAAGCTCGACTTGTGGCAAAGGGTTTTTCAGAAGTTCAAGGAGTTGACTACGATGAGACATTCTCACCCGTAGCGATGCTTAAGTCCGTCAGAATCATGTTAGCAATAGCTGCATTTTTCGATTATGAAATCTGGCAGATGGATGTCAAAACGGCGTTCCTTAACGGTTTCCTTAAGGAAGAGTTGTATATGATGCAACCCGAAGGTTTTGTCGATCCTAAGAATGCTAACAAGGTGTGCAAGCTCCAGCGATCCATTTATGGACTGGTGCAAGCATCTCGGAGTTGGAACAAACGCTTTGATGAGGTGATCAAAGCATTTGGGTTTATACAAGTGGTTGGAGAATCTTGTATTTACAAGAAAGTGAGTGGGAGCTCTGTGGCGTTTCTAATATTATATGTGGATGACATATTGCTGATTGGAAACAACATAGAGTTTTTGGAGAGCATAAAGGATTACTTGAATAAAAGTTTCTCTATGAAGGACCTAGGAGAAGCTACTTACATTCTAGGCATTAAGATCTACAGGGATAGATCAAAACGCCTGATAGGACTTTCACAAAGCACATACCTTGATAAAGTTTTGAAGAGGTTCAAAATGGAACAGTCCAAGAAAGGGTTCTTGCCAGTTTTACAAGGTACGAGATTGAGTAAGACTTAGTGCCCAGCAACTGATGAGGATAGAGAGCATATGCGATCCGTCCCCTATGCTTCAGCCATAGGTTCTATCATGTCTGCAATGCTGTGCACTAGACCGGATGTTAGCCTGGCCATAAGTATGGCAGGTAGGTTCCAGAGTAATCCAGGAGTGGATCACTGGACGGCGGTCAAGAATATCCTGAAGTACCTGAAAAGGACTAAGGAGATGTTTCTCGTGTATGGAGGTGACGAAGAGCTCGCCGTAAAAGGTTACGTCGATGCAAGCTTTGACACAGATCCGGACGACTCTAAGTCGCAAACCTGATACGTATTTATTCTTAATGGGGGTGCGGTAAGCTGGTGCAGTTCTAAGCAAAGCGTCATAGCAGATTCTACATGTGAAGCGGAGTACATGGCTGCCTCGGAGGCGGCTAAGGAGGGTGTCTGGATGAAGCAGTTCATGACGGATCTTGGAGTGGTGCCAAGCGCACTAAATCCAATAACCTTGTTCTGTGACAACACGGGTGCCATTGCCTTAGCAAAGGAACCACGGTTTCACAAGAAGTCCAGACACATCAAACGACGCTTCAACCTCATCCGCGACTACGTCGAAGGAGAGGACGTAAATATATGCAAAGTGCACACGGATCTGAATGTAGCAGACCCGCTGACTAAACCTCTTCCACGGGCAAAGCATGATCAACACCAGAACTGTATGGGTGTTAGATTTATTACAATGTAATTCGCATGATGATGTGAGGGCTAGATTATTGACTCTAGTGCAAGTGGGAGACTGTTGGAATTATGCCCTAGAGGCAATAATAAATATAGTTATTATTATAATTCCTGTATCAAGATAATCGTTTGTTATCCATGCTATAATTGTATTGAATGAATACTCATTTAAATGTGTGGATACATAGACAAAACACTGTCCCTAGCAAGCCTCTAGTTGGTTAGCTAGTTGATCAAAGATAGTCAGTGTCTTCTGATTATGAACAAGGTGTTGTTGCTTGATAACTGGATCACGTCATTAGGAGAATCACGTGATGGACTAGACCCAAACTAATAGATGTAGCATGTTGATCGTGTCATTTTGTTGCTACTGTTTTTCTGCGTGTCAAGTATTTGTTCCTATGACCATGAGATCATATAACTCACTGACACCGGAGGAATACTTTGTGTGTATCAAACGTCGCAACGTAACTGGGTGACTATAAAGATGCTCTACAGGTATCTCCGAAGGTGTTCGTTGAGTTAGTATGGAT
Source organism: Hordeum vulgare subsp. vulgare (assembly GCF_904849725.1). Taxonomy (NCBI): domain Eukaryota; kingdom Viridiplantae; phylum Streptophyta; class Magnoliopsida; order Poales; family Poaceae; genus Hordeum; species Hordeum vulgare. The sequence continues at coordinate 100,894,930 of NC_058520.1, forward strand.
CAAGACTGGGATTTGTCACTCCGTGTGACGGAGAGGTATCTCGGGCCCACTCGGTAATACAACATCACACACAAGCCTTGCAAGCAATGTGACTTAGTGTAAGTTGCGGGATCTTGTATTACGGAACGAGTAAAGAGACTTGCCGGTAAACGAGATTGAAATAGGTATGCGGATACTAACGATCGAATCTTGGGCAAGTAACATACCGAACGACAAAGGGAATGACATACGGGATTATATGAATCCTTGGCACTGAGGTTCAAACGATAAGATCTTCGTAGAATATGTAGGACCCAATATGGGCATCCAGGTCCCGCTATTGGATATTGACCGAGGAGTCTCTCGGGTCATGTCTACATAGTTCTTGAACCCGCAGGGTCTGCACACTTAAGGTTCGACGTTGTTTTATGCGTATTTGAGTTATATGGTTGGTTACCGAATGTTGTTCGGAGTCCCGGATGAGATCACGGACGTCACGAGAATTTCCGGAATGGTTCGGAAACGAAGATTGATACATAGGATGACCTCATTTGATTACCGGAAGGTTTTCGGAGTTACCGGGAATGTACCGGGAATGACGAATGGGTTCCGGGAGTTCACCGGGGGGGCGGGGGGGGGGGGGGGGCAACCCACCCCGGGGAAGCCCATAGGCCTTGGGGGTGGCACACCAGCCCTTAGTGGGCTGGTGGGACAGCCCAAAAGAGCCCTATGCGCCATAGGAAGAAAAATCAAAGAGAAAAAAAGAGGAGGTGGGAAAAGGGAGAAGGACTCCACCTTCCAAACCAAGTTGGATTCGGTTTGGAAGGGGAGACCTTCCCCCCTTGGCTGGACCGAAGCCCTTAGGGGTCCTTGGACCCCAAGGCAAGGCTCCACCTCTTCCCCCTATATATACGGAGGTTTTAGGGCTGATTTGAGATGACTTTTCCACGGCAGCCCGACCACATACCTCCACGGTTTTTCCTCTAGATCGCGTTTCTGCGGAGCTCGGGCGGAGCCCTGCTGAGACAAGATCATCACCAACCTCCGGAGCGCCGTCACGCTGCCGGAGAACTCTTCTACCTCTCCGTCTCTCTTGCTGGATCAAGAAGGCCGAGATCATCGTCGAGCTGTACGTGTGCTGAACGCGGAGGTGCCGTCCGTTCGGCACTAGATCGTGGGACTGATCGCGGGACGGTTCGCGGGGCGGATCGAGGGACGTGAGGACGTTCCACTACATCAACCGCGTTCACTAACGCTTCTGCTGTACGGTCTACAAGGGTACGTAGATCACACATCCCCTCTCGTAGATGGACATCACCATGATAGGTCTTCGTGCGCGTAGGAAATTTTTTGTTTCCCGTGCGACGTTCCCCAACATCTCCTTCCACACCCACCCCGCAAGGAATCGACTGGATTCGCCACGAATCCGTCGCCATCATCCTCCAACACTGCAATTTCGGCCGTCATCGTTCATCATCGATTACGTCGCCGTCGCAGCTTCCCCGGCCTCCTCGACCTCGCGAACGAGTTTTATGTGAGTTACGGCACCATTTCCCTCTGTCCCCGCTTCTGATTAGGGTCTAAAACCTTCACTAGCCGACACCATGGTCATCACATCGCCCCCGGTGAGTTGTTCGCCGGTCTGCTGGTCCGGTCCGGGCTTTTGCTTCGCCGGTCCGGTCCCTAAGAAAAGGACCGCCAGCCTGCTCGGTCCGTTCCGGACCGGACCGTCGACGGCCAGTCCATACGAGGCAAGCAGCTCAACAAACACCTGTGTTTGCCGAGTGTCCTGAAAAAGAGACTCACATTGTGTTTTTGGTACTATCACATGTCCGCCGAGTTCTGCTGAATAGAAACTCAACAATGCTTGACGGTGGTCTAAGAGGGTGCTTGGATACGTTTTAGTCCCATGACTAAAAGTAATGAGACTAAAACTTGCTAGCCTCACCCATGCTTGGATCCAAATACTAAAGAGACTAAAATCAAGTTAATGAGCATTTATTATCCTCCAAACCCTCCAATCTAGAACTTGTCTGAGGAGTTAAATGAGGAGAGAGAGGACTAATGCACATTTTAGTAGGGGTACCCCTGACTAAAAGATTTTAGCCTCAAGACTAGTTTTAGCCTCTCTTTAGTCAGGGGTGCTTGGAACTTTAGCCTCTTAAAGAGACTAGTTTTAGTCAGACTAGTTTTAGTCTCTTGAATCCAAGCACCATCTGAGTTTATCGGGTTTCTACAAACAGAATCTCGGCAATCTTTTTGGCTTTTCTCTTATTTTTATGGAACCCCAAGGGTCACAACTATTATGAGCTCATGCGGAAAAAGTATTCGGTAAATAACTGTCAAGCAGGCCCGCTAGAGACATGGCAATGGCTATTAAAAGGTTGGGCTTCCTATGCCGAGTTCTGAAACTTCAAATGCTTGACCATATGTCTACCCCACGTGCAAATAGATGTGGGCGCTGATTCTAAAACATCACAGGCGCGGGCGCGGGCTTGGCAAGTGCAGAAACCCTCACCTGGCTCCGTCTCCCTCCCTCGTTGCACCATCGCCGCCCCGCCACTTCCACTCCTTCTGCTCTCCATAGTCATGGAGTCGGCATCACTCGATGTGGCCGCGATCGTCGTAGGAGCCGCTGCGTCGATGAACGCCATCGCAGCCCCGCTCCTCTTCGCACGTCTGCATCATCAAGGAGAAGCGCGCAAGGTAAGCTTCTTTATCATCTTTTTTTCGTTTTATTTATAAATGCATTATTGTTTATTTGTTAAAATAAGAGTTAGATATGATATATTTCGTGCCTGGACTGGCTGGTTGCCCTCGATGCATTTGGGGAGTGTGGGCTCAAAGGCCTCGCCCTCGAACTCTTGCAATAACTCGCGGCACGGGTAGCTTGTGTTTTGTCACTGTCGTTCCTTCACGTATCCTTATTCAGCGGCTAGGATTTGAGTCCATATGTCGTTAATGGAGTCTTTTTCGCTTTTATTTGCTGTTTTTTATCTTGAGGCTTCGATCTGTGGCTATGGGTTGTCGATCCTCATCGCCGAGACTATACTCCTCTTCGGAAGGGGGGAGGTAGTTACTATCCACAGAGTCATCGAGGTCCTCGGGCTTATCCAGATCCATGTGTCCCTCCGAATCATCGAGTTTGTGTTCGGGATCAGAGGGATCGATGGGGCTCTCTGGGTCATCCGGGGTAGCGTTTTCTTTGGTTCCCATATTGCTTTCCTTGCCCTTGCGTGCCATGGCCTTTTTGCGACGTTGGAGCCTTTGGGGTTAATTGCCACTGTTTTTAATTGGGGTGTATTCATCGCTCTTCCCTGTGGCGCCATCGTCCATAGGGGTGTCCACCATGTACACATCATAGGTGGAGGTGGTCGTCCATCGTCCAGTCGTGGGAGGAGAAGATGTGTCGACATCCGTAAATGTATCTTCGGCCTCATCCGAAGACAAGTCGAGCATATCGGTTAAATCTTCGATAGTGGCTACTAAGTGGGTGTTGAGTGGGAAATAAAATGCTTTATGACAGGGCTCGAAGCGAATTGATCACGGATCGAGGCCGGGTCATCCAAACTTTCCATAGTTCGGATCTGGATTCGCATCTCACCTGACAGGAGGGGATCAACCGGACAATTCTTCGGGGTTTTGAGAGAGCCAATCTTTGGTTTGTCTGCATAGAGTGTATGCTTGTCCACGATTAACCCCTGATCTTTGAACGCCACGGTCAAATCCGTGCTCGAGGGCGGATCGAGAGTGGGCACAATCCCGGACACGAAGTGTGGGAGGAGACGTGAAGCCGAGGCTTCAGGGTTTTCGAGCTCAATGGGTGAAATCGTGAACCCAACAATGACTAGATCGCCTTGGGCATCAACGACGTAATCTATGTCGTCGAATTGGTTCCCTGGCCAAGGGCGAACCCGTTGATCCGGCCGAGGCCATGAGTTGTATCGACATGCGAAACAACACTGCCGGAGGCAAGGGGCCATCTGGGGACAAAGATATTCCCGGTACCGATGCAATTGCTAGCGATCAGGCAAGCCATCCATCGTTCTCACGATCCTTCAATGGAACTCTCAATGAAAGCACCCATGTCGGTGTCAAAACCGACAGATTTTAGGTAGGGGGTCCCGAACTGTATATCTTGAATCGATGGGCAACATGAGATAAACAAGACAATGTTTACCCAGGTTCGGGCCCTCTTGATATATAGAGGTAAAAACCCTACGTCCTGCTCTTGTTTATACTGATGATGGAGTATCAAATACATAGTTAATCTACCTCGAAATTGTATGTTGTGGTCTAAACCCTAGGAATAATGATCTTGACCTGTCCTATGAACTAAAGCCCTGCTAGGGATACTATGCTCTTGTTTATATAGATCCTAGGGATACTAGGGTTACATAATATCAGTTACATCAAGGAGAAACATCTTGATTACCACGTGGCCGTGGGATGCACACCTAGTCTTTGCAAGAGTCCGTCTTGGATATAACATGGTTTTATCTGTCCGGATTCCAACAATAATTATAGGACGACCGAGGAGTCCGGCCCACAGAAACAAGTAAGCGCCCCGAGTACCTCTTAATCTCGAACTCCCTGAGTTGATCCTTTCCCTTCATGTGGATGTGGAGAAGGAGCCGACGACGCTTTTTGAATTTTGTGACACAAACATTTTTTGAATTTTGAGAAAACTTTGACAAATAGGAACGGTTTTTAAATTTGTGAACAAAATTATGGAAAACTAGAACATTTTTTGATTTTTTTTAAATGTAAGCATTTTCGAAAATTGTGAAAGGGGTTAACAAAAGTAACATATTTTGAAAACTACAAACAATTTCGAACACTATATTTTTTGAATTTCGGAATGAAAAACTAAATAGCAACAAAAACTGAAATTTCAGAAAAATGAATTTCTACAAAACTTTTTTAGGCAACAGCACGGTCCATTAACATGCAAACCTCATTTATTTTATTTTCCTGAAAATACTTTAAAACTAAATTAAAATTGCTTGTATGTTTCAAGGATATATTTTCTGCTTGCAAGAAAAATATCAGTGCACTTGTTTGAAACAATGTCCAAATAATTAAAAGATGTAGACTTATTTACAAAAAAAATGTAATTGAGAAAATATCACGCCTTTTTACAGATGTATTTAATTGTGTTACAAAAAGGGGTCATGTATTATAAAATGATGCACACCTAATTTAAAAAAAAACATGAAATTTCAAGAAAAGTGATCTCATCTTGTATAGATGTTAACGCTCTTTCAACAAAAAAAAAATGTTCACATGCTTGTAAAAATGTTCACGAATGAACAAAGTATTCATGCAATCTCAGAGATTGTGCATGGTTGAAAAAATTTCATGGATCTAAAATTTCCATGTCATTTATTTAGAAAATCATCAAATTTATGTGGTTTCCAGGCATTTAAAATGTTTTCATGCAGTTTTAAAAAAATTCGTGATTGCAAACATTGATGATTACAAACCAGTGAGAAACTTTAACAATGAATGACACCAGCATATTCGATTTTTTATAAACAATTTTGAATGCTATATTACAAAAATGTGACGCATAATATTAGAAATTTGTGAGAAGATGTTGACACCATTTTTTAAATCTATGAACAATTTTTTAAAATGAACATATTTTTCAGAGAAAAAATGATTTTTTTGGAAATGTTTTATAAGAAATCACGAGAAAAATATAAAAATGAGAACAAGTTATGAAACCACAAACATCGTTTGACATTGCATCTTTTGTGACACGAACATTTTCTGAATATTTTTGTGACACGGACATTTTTTGAATTGTTGAGAAACCTGTGATAAACTGGAACGCTTTTTAAATTTGTGAACAAATTATGGATAACTAGAACATTTTTATTTTTTTGAAATATGTAAGCATTTTCTGAAATTGTTAGAGCAGTTAAGAAAAATAACATCTTTTGAAAACTGCAGGCATTTTTGAAACACTAGATTTTTTCAATTTTGGAAGAAAAAACATGATAGAAAAAAAATGAAATTTCAAGATAATAATTAATTTCTACAAAACTTTTTCAGAAAACAGAAACATAAATGGAAAAATCTAATTAGCACCGTCGCATCCTGTCCTTACCGTGCGTTCATGCCCAAGCATTAAAAAAAGGCACCCGTCGCTTTCATGGCCTACTACGAGGTCAGAAAAGATGTCAAAATGCTCGCTGATGTTCTTCTCAATGGATTGCAAGGAAGCATGTTCTTTTGCGGCCGAGAACATGAAGTAGATCATGTTAAGTAGACTGTATTATTTCTGCATTTTCATGGCCTACTAAGAGGTCAGAAAATATGTCAAAATGCTCACTGATGTTCTTCTCAATGGATTGCAAGGAAGCACGTTCTTTTGGTTACAACGTACTTTCTTCAGGGAGTTTCAAGATTCAGAAGCATATGATGAAAATAACTATGGTACTCTATTGTAAATTGTTCAGAAGTATTGATTGATGAGTGTGGATTTTTAGCTCCCGGTGCCTAGGCACCCCCTTATCTCATCATCCATTCATAAAACACCGCCTAGAGATTTGTGCCATTAGCTGGAGCGTTGGAATGGATTAAGACGTCTAGTCTTCATTAATTTAAGTTATAACCAGGAAAAAAAACTTAGAGGTGACTAGACTAGCCATGCCCCTCCTGACACGATTTCACCTATCTAAAAATGGATGGGGCAATCTGACAACAAGAGACAAAAGTGCACAAGTATAGAAAGCGAGTGATACGAGAGACAACACGTTTCTTCGAGAAACTGAAGAGACAGAAGCTTGCGAGAGAGAGAGTACTTTTCTTTTGAAAGAGAAATGAGACAATATTGTTTTGGCGAATGGAGAGAAGTTAGAGAGTATGTTAGATAAAGATTTTAGAAAGAGAGATGGACCTTTGCGTGTGTGAGAGAGTTTTGCACGCTGTGAAAGAGAGTATTCGTGGAAAAGCTACATGTGAATGCGACAGCATTTATGGCTCTCTCTATTGGAACTTCTCACATGTGTACAGTGGTTGAGACACTGAACGCGCCTCGTTCTGAGATGCATCAGCCTGCTACAGTCCCTATAGGCTAGAGCTACAGCCTACCTAGGCCCTCACGGGTTCAACAATCACACCCAAATTACAGCGACAGAGGGTGCTAATATTCTGACATGCATCTGGTCCATGAACGAATCTCAGAAAATTTGGATGGCTTGGATAATGGGGCGTCGGGGTACCCGAGTGCAACCACATCTTTCCGATTCTTTAGATCAACATCCAAATTCGTGGACCAGAACATGCAAATTCCCTCGGTTAGACCAACACTTATGAGTGCAAAACAGCCCGCAAACCCTAGTAAAATTTTCAAATTCTCCACTCTTTGTGCCGATTTTTTTGTCTCCATGACAAACAGGAGATTGGGCCCTTCCCGCTTCACAATGTGTTGAATCTCACGAACTATCGCGGGGTTCCCAAGCCCTCGACAGTTTCAGCTTAGACAACTCATTGGTCCCGGGCGGGCTGCTCCGCAGCCGCCGCCGAACAATCCAAATTTTGAGAATTGGTGGGTGTAGGCTTCTTCTTCTTTGGATCCGGTTCTGTGCCGCTGTCTTCACCCTCACCCGCCATCTTGTTCTCTCCAGCTCTAAAAACCACCATGGCATTGGTGGCCCCCTTATCTTGCACCTGCTCTTCGGTGGAGACCGCCGACAATGCAATTTGCCTATACACTTGTTTCTGCCCATGAAGACCCCCCTTTCTCTTATTCTTCTGATTGTTTTTCTTGGGAGGGAGACAACCTTGGGATTAGCATATGTTTTTGCATTCATCGTGTGAGCCTTCTTGTTGCTATTCTGATTAGATTGCCGCTCTTTCGATGAGCCCTCGATGGACACTTCTTTCTTCTTCTCTTCTGGCGCTCTCAGACAAGTCTTGAACGGTAGATCACCGTTATCATCCCTCCAATGAGGCGTCGTACAGTGAAGATCAGAATGGCCCAATCGTCCGCATGAGAAGCAGAAATTGGGCACATGTTCATAGTAGATGTCATACCAGTCCCTACTGCCTCTCGCAGGTGTCAATCAAGATCCACCTGCGCAATGGCTTCCAGACATCAATGGTCACCCTAGCTCTCAGGAAACCACCAAAGGGATCAAACTCGATAGCACATGCATTCTCATCTATTTGCACTGCTTTGCCCCTTGCGTCACTCCTCAAATTGAACGGGAGGTTTAAAACCCTAGACCAAATCTGAAGTTTGTCAAACTACACCTCTGACGGTTGCATACTCTCCTTGAACTCTGTGAGAATCACATCATGCTTGCTCACATGCCATGGGGATCCGTCCCACACGCGATCACGATCGCGCTAGGTCTCAAATTCCGCCACGAAGATGTTCTCACATGTCGAGCGGAACACCAAACCTCTAGGGTTTCCCCTAGCCGGGCGCAAAGCATTGGCGATCGTCTAGATATGCAGCAGATTCCGGTACAAGACCCTCCCTGCGATCGCCCAGACCCGCCTTGCGCCGTCATCAAAATCGTCCAAGACCAATGGTGTTGCCTCCTCTTCCATGAGATCGAGTTTTCCCATGGCTTCCTCCATGCGCGCCCTCGCTGCCCTAGGCAAGAGGGCCCCCTTGCTGCTCGATTAACCCGGTGCCACGGCGATCCGGGTCCCCTGTATGCAGCCCGCCGACGAGAATGATCGACGACCGCCATTTTCCACTCGAAACCCTAAGCACCTCCTCGGGGCTCCTATTTTTTCAGGAAATGTGACAAGGAGAGACGTACCTGCATCGCCAAACGTCTCTGGCCTCCTTTTGTTTTCTACCATGCGGAGTACTCCATAGTAGAATGCACGATGAACCTTTAATATTTTTATTGAGTCAATTACATCAATGATGCTAAAACTTAGCACGAAAAGTCAGTCTAGTGCTAAAACTTGTGACATACATTGAACTCATGCCATAACTTGATTTTGACGTACATATATGATGTAAAACGTGTATCTATACAGACATGAAGCTGATTAGGCTACCAACATGGCATGGAGCCCGGTGTTAGCCACTAAACGATGAAGACTAGACACGCTCAAAACATTTTTTGCTAACTCGTAAGTCCCTCGCACAGGTATTGAAACAAACCAACACAACACGAAACGTCCTATGTCCTTGCGGATACACACTATATATCTTTTGTATTAAGCGGCCTGGAGTCTCTAAGACCAATTTTGCATTGTTATTTTTTTCTGAAGTATAAATATATGTAAATTCTAGTCATGTGTTATTAATAAAATATATAGAGAAGTTCGAAAATATCTGTAAATTGTACCATTAAAATTTGAAACTTTGTTAGCATTTATCATATATATATATATACATATATGGAAAGATATAAAATTACTTAGATATTTCTATTAAATATGAAGATTATTATGTTAATAATTTTAAATTTTAAATTAAATTATATGGATAATTTTTTAGATAATATGTGAACTCTTAAAAGCATGAACTGTTTTATATACTATTTTTATATTATATAAATATATGTTTCCAAAGGCATGAATTCTTTGATATACTAATGAATATTTTGTTCAAATTGTGAACATTGTTGAGCCTATATAACCATTTATTAAAATATATAGAGAAATAAAAAAATATTTTAAAGCATGAGTACTTTTATATACTATTAATATTGTATTATTACTGTGATTTTATCAAACTTATATAAGCTTTTATTGGATAAATGTTCAATTAATATGTGATTACTTTTATAATGTAATTTATTATAATTGTATGTATACTATTTACAATATACGATTATAATTTACATATAGTCTGATTTTTCTTAGGAGGACGATCAAGGTTTACATATGATCTCTACATTTAAAAAAAAATACTACGATGGGTTGCACGTGTTGCAGCACACTTAAGCTTCACGAAATACATAACATGTGTATTTAGATTGGAAATGAATGCGTGTGGATCTGGTGATTAGCATTGCTAGGTTAGGTGTCTCTCTTCCTTTTGGGAGACACATATGGTTGGGATCACTGTATGATTCCATTGATATCCCTGTAAACATTGTTTCAATAAATGTCTATTTTTCTTTCTTAAAAAAGGCACGCACACCTGCATTTTCTAGATCAGTGGTTCGAACTACAACCGCGACATAAATTTTCAATTATTTACGGGTCGTGGTCACTGACAAGTGGACCATTGCAGACAGCTGTTCAGCGTGGTAGGGGGTTTGTCATGAAAAAAAAATTCTAATGGTTTTTCGCAAAATAAGAGGGCACACGCACTGCGTGACTTGTTTCATGGTTGACAAGAGGGCACACGCACTGCCTGACTTGTTTCATGGTTGACAAGAGGCCCCACGCCACCCTGGCGCATCAGAAAAGCACTGTTTTTGTATTCAAACGTCATTTGCACTCTATATGCACGCCAAAGCCAAGTTATGACACGAGTTGAATGTATGCCGCAAGTTTTAGCACCAAACTGACTTTTCATGTCAAGTCTTAGCACCGTTGATGTAATTGACTCTTTTTTATTCTGTTTTTTTGCGGGGATTTGTTCTGATCACATTTTAGTGTATGTTCGTATTGCTGCACAAAAATCGGTGAATATTTGGCCCCTGCTAATGACATCGTCTTGACCTTTGGTACTATGATGTATACATATAAGTATTTGTATGCATCTCATTGGATGTGTATAACTCGATGGGTTTTTAGTTCGTTCTATCATAATTATGTTATTACTTCATCAACTGAGAGATGATGAACGTGTTGAAGAAGAATAAGAAAAAGGACTCGATTAAGCCATCGACATGAAATATAATATATGAACATCAATTATTAGCTTCATTTTTTTTGCAAAACACAATGACTATATCTTTCATCGGTAGCATCAGTAGTTAAGGCTCTAGGACAACTCATGACTCAACATTTACCCTTTCTAGTAACCTCATTGATATGAATGCATCATTTAGACAACATAACAACACTTGCCATGGCAACTGGAGATCAAAAGACTGATCTGAAATAAAAAATAGCATTGATGCATACCTAATCCTTAGGAACAAAACATGTGAATATACCACATTACACGAGCAGTGCTTCTTCGGATGAACCAAAATGCATCGATAGTCTCAAATGAATTGGTGTTCCCCTCATTCAACAAATCTATGTAGTGATTCTCGTTGTATTTATCAAAATAAAAAGGAAAGTTAATTATGAAATAAATACATGTGGAAGCGATACACAACATAAGCTCTCTCTCTCATCTAAATAACAACAACAACAACATTCCAAACTTTATCTCGTCTCTCTCTCCACCTCCCCCCTTCTTGCCCCTCGAATCATAGCAGCAACAACATCGTACAGTAAAGAATCTCATCTCACCTCTATCTTTTTGTTGTCGAATATCTCTCTCCCACTCCCTCCACCGTGTATCCGCAGTGACGACACAAACATCAATAGTAGCATAGCAGCGGCGACAGAACAAGCACCACCAACAGCCTAGCACCAATTTTTTTACATATCCCACAGCTCTCTGAAAGGACAATTGCTCCCTAAGGTGGTTTTGGTAATCAATAACAACATATGTATCATTGAAAATAATGATTCTATTCTAGTATATTTCAGAAAAGTTCAAAGGTGCATTGGCTAAAGGATTGTGAGGAGAAACCCCTTGATGCAAGGAAAGAAATAGGATTGTCTAAGCTTGAAGCAAGATGACTCTACATTTTATATTTGTGAGAAATTACTTTTGAGTCCATAGGAAGGCCAATACTATTAAAAGGGGGGTGAGGTATTTATGATGAATTGGTTGCTCAAGTGCTTAGAGATAGCAACAAAAAATACTCAACAATTCTCACACACAATTTGTGTCCAAAGCCTACACGTCAAAATTGGTGCCACCAAGAATTCCATTTCGGCCCTACCGATTTTCCTAGTGACAAAACCTTTGCCAAACCCTAATCTCTCGGTACCACCAACTTTCATATCGATGCCATCGAAAGACAATGACCAACTTTCTGGTATGTCGATTTCAAGAATCGGAAATTCCGACTTTTGAAATCGGACGCACCAAGAATTGGAAACTACACTAGGTCATCGAATCGGTACCATCGAGATTCATATATCGGTCTCACTGAGAATTCAAAATTTGTCACATTTAGTGCAACTCGATACCAATGAGATTCATTTCATGTCACCAAGTTGGATAATAATGTTGTAACAGTTGGAAAGATATGCCTATATATACCCCTCAACCACCTCTGATTCGTAGGAGAAGCACTCAGAACACACACACACACACAATTGCCATATCCATTTTTCTAAGAGAGACACACCTACTCATGTGTTATGATCAAGAGATTCAAATCCATCCATTTTAAACTTGATCTTTAGCCTCCCCAAGTTTCTTTCCACAAAATCAATCTCTCCTACCCATGCTAAATCTTTGAGAGAGTGGTTGAGTATTGAGGAGACTATCTTTTGAAGCACAAGAGCAAGGAGTACATCGTTCCACTACAACAGGACCCCACCTATAGCAACGCTTTTTCCGTATCTAAAGGTCAATATATGCGTTGTTAATGTCTTTACCAACAGTTTAGGATGCGTAGCCTTATCCAGTGTTGCTAGCGCATAATGCAACGCATATACTGCCGTTGGTAAAACGGACTGTTGGAAGAGTACAACACATAGAACCGACTTGTACAACACTTCTATACGTTGGTGCTCAATGTATAGGAATCCAAGTCTCATTGTTTGGCAACAGAGAAGTTGCAACGCTTGAGCTATTGGTACATATATAATGTGATAATAATAATAATAATAATTATTATATTGTTAGAAAATAATTTATGCTCCTCATAATGATGATAATTATGTATATTAAGTGTGAGGAAAAAATAGAGAATATACTCATGATAGTGGATATTACAAGAGGAACATCATCCAAATGTCATGGATAATCTAAATATTTCCTTGAGGTCAAAACTTAAAATGAAAGCATCCATCAATATCCCTACAACTTAACTAAAACTTAATCAAAGAACATCATCCAACAGGAACAACATCCTTACAACTAAACTAAAACTCGAAGCATCCATCATCATTATCTTGAACAAGAACATCATCATCATCATCATCATTGCAGTACACTTGTCATGCACCCATACAATCATCCATATATCTCTTCAATCTACAAAAAATGGACTGTTAACACATGATGAAAATACTGATAGATCCAAGATATTAGACCTGTACAAAGGTTGAAGGCCATGCAATCTTTGTTTTTTTCTGCATTACCGAGAGCTTTAACGTTCCTAATGCTAGATGTTATACATGAACATTCAAATGTTATTAAGAATGATCGCAAAAAAACATAGATAAAGATCTATGAGAAATACCTCAAGCGAAGTGAACAATTTATCCTGGCAGAAAAAGGGCTCAGCTAAAGATAAACTGATTTCGTTGATTGGTATCACAAAACTTGTTTACACCAAGAGAACCTACAAGAAGTGAGGAATTCTCTCTTTCAAATGAAGGAATTTTCCGACATGTCTATTCTATCTAAATATTCAATGTGATAATTATGCTCGTAATGCAGTCTCCTCACGAAATGAAAATTGACTAATGTATCTTAACCAATATATCAACACGAATTCTTGTACCCTGGAAATTGTTACCTTAAGGGTAGCGCAATAGCTTGAAAAGAGAAAACATAGATAAAAATGTGCAGCTGAAAAAGATGCAAACGACATAATGGACACATAAAACAAAAACTAAAAGTAGTAACATTTAATTCGAGTTGCCTCTATGCAGCTCCAAAGTGTCTACGGACTGCCCACTTAGGCGTCTTTGTTTAGCCCATTGGCTGGAACATAACAGTTTACAAAGGAGGTTTGATAGTGGGAGCTACACTTGTGTAAATGAGAAAAATACGTCAACCACCTAGATGTTGGAAGTTACACGACATTCATCATAATTGCAAAATAAATACGTATCTAGAAAACCATTATTTAGACACATGGGGAACATGCCCAGCACTAAATCTTGGCACCTTTACACATAATACAGGGTGAGGATACACAAGAAAACAGAGCAGAAAAATCAACGTAATAAGTTAAAAAAGAAGTATCAGCAAAATGAACATGTGTCTTGTTATAAATCATGTTTTGGGCTCTACATTTCACTATCTTTTGAGACTAGCAGTGCTATATACCATAACAACATGATGTACAGAATAAGTAAATGTGCCACACAAAACATTAACTCAAAAGTACATAACAAAAAAATGCACAATTCCCAATCAGGAACATGTCTACAATTAAATAGAACTATTACACAACCCTGCATTATGTACGGAGTATAGTTATAACCCGTAGCAGACATACCAGGCTCAGTGAGAGAATGCAATGTTTACCTCTCTATAATAGCTGATAAAGGATCCTTGACAAGTTTAAGTTTCCCATCAGTTCAGAGCTATTATCGCACATTAATAAAACCACGACGGCGTATTAGTTATGGAACTGGTTTGATGAAAATATCACAAGGGAAACATTATGACAAATTAGAGATGTTGATTCACATTAATTAAGCTTGGCATCCTCTCACTTTTTTATAGAAAAGAAATTAGTTTTCAAGTCAAGGAACATATATGGAGATTCTGTAATTCAGTTTTTTCAAATATTAACTCAACAAAAAAATTAATGATTGCATATTCATCTAAGAAGCATCAGTTGCAGCATAATTTATAATCCTCCTAACACAATAGAGAATAGAAACAATTGCAAGAACTTAAATCTCAGTTACACTTACGTACCTAACACTAACAGTGCATGCAACTGCAAAAACAATTTAGCGTAGGTTGAAATGTGTGTTGTTTCTAAAACATGATAAAAAAATCATACATGTAGCTTACTTAACAGGTTGCAGTGTCCGTTACAAAGGAAAAATAGGTCAGTACGTAATGCATTATGACAATAATCAACAGTTTACTAGTCATATCACAAAGGTTTTATCTTTTTTGTTTTGTTTTAGAGTTAGTGTCAACTGTAACTCTGCTCTGAAACCAATTTTCTTATAATCTAATAGAAAAAATGGGATGATTCAACATGTTTTATAGATGCGACACAGGAAGATAATACAAGTGTAAGGGAACAACACATTTTCTAACATAAGGAGCCGAAAGAGCTATTGACATGATGAAAGAAACTGATTAAGGAAATTAGAGAAATATAACGCCTCAAAGAAAACAAGGATCGCAAGCCTTATGAAGTATGAACCTTGGGGCTAGGCCTCAGACAAAAGGGCGCAGCTAAGCGCATCTCACACCATGCCATCTCGTCTGGCAGCCCCTTACATCTCACATGGCCAACTGAACCAACGCCTGCTTGTAATCCGAGGCGCAAATTAAATTTCAACAGAACAATTACTTGCATATGTGAGAAAACAAATTAGTAACAAAGTTCAAAAAATTATTTGCAATCAAATCAGGGATAATCAGCAAACAAATTAATTTAAATATGCTTAGTATATTACCTGCTAGCACTAGTTAGATAAATTGACACCTTACTGTCACCATACTTGTGAACATCACGTGATTTTTTTGCCTCCAGGACCTCATCCAAGCCTCATAGCTCTGCATCAACTTGCACTTCTGACAGATTAGTTCGTACAATTGGTTGTAGGCATCAGGATAGAGACAACAAAAGCGTCAGGCAATTAAAATCCACCCAAACAAACATGTAGGCTGCACTTTCTCATAAGAGCCTACGTCACAAATCGTAGAAGCACAACATAAATATTCTCAGACACGAAAACCTACTGCCTTGCTCATTGGATACCTGAAAATAGTATGCTCTACTTCCTCAAATCTATGGCTGGTAGCACCGTGGGTTAACCTTGCAGTTCAATCAAAGCATCAATTAACACTCTAGCAGCACAACAAAATCAAATTGACCGCAAGCAGCAGGCACTTGGTACCAAACAATGGCAAATCCTAACAACACTAAAAAACAATGGCTTGTGATGTGCCACTATCCAGGAAGCTCCATGGCTGCTTCGTCTTGAGTAATAGCAAGGTTGTCCACTGGTTGTTTCCCGCTGCACGTCTACATGATAAGAAAAGAGCAGAGTTACAGAAATTGGGAGAGAGAGGACGAAGCCACGAGAGGGGGACGAGGAGGACGACATGGCCGCATGCGCCCTAGCCGGTGCCCGAAACCCTAGCGATGGGAGGAGGGCTGCGAGTGGGCTTTGGTGGCTTCGAAAGACGGACCTATATGGATGGGAGGGCATCACGGTGCGAGGGGACCTCGGTTGTGCTTCCCGGTGCCGGGATTCACCGGACGTCGCTTGAATCCGCTATCGTGGAACAACGAGAAGCCGCGTGAATAGAGATATGGAGAGATGGGACACGAGAGGGTGTGGGTGGATGATGCTGCGGATCCGACAACCTCCAGAGCTGCGAGGTAGGAGGAGGGGAAGGGGAGGGCTGGCGGCGAGGTGGGAGGAGGGGAAGGGGAGGGCCGGCGGCGAGGTGGGTCGGAAGAGGGAGGCGATGTGGTGGGTGGTGGCCATTTGTTTTGGGAGAGATAAGGGGGATTGACGGGTCTGTTCCTCGTACGTCTCTCTCTCCATCATTCTGTTTATTTTATTTTTTATGCATATATCACGATAGGTTCTTGAGTTGCAAAACTGTCCAACGTATTGTTGCATCACTTATATCCGTATCTATTATCATATTTACAACATATGGTTAAAATGTTGTAAACTTTGTGTTGCAATCTAAGGGGTTTTCTTGTAGTGTTCTACCGCATCTATTACCTTCTGGAGGGTGGTGTGTCGGAAATATGCCCTAGAGGCAATAATAAATTCGTTATTATTATATTTCTTTGTTCATGATAATCGTTTATTTATTATCCATGCTATAATTGTATTGATTGGAAACACAATACTTGTGTGGATACATAGACAAAGCACTGTCCCTAGTAAGCCTCTAGTTGACTAGCTCGTTGATCAAAGATGGTCAAGGTTTCCTGACCATAGGCAAGTGTTGTCACTTGATAAATGGATCACATCAATGGGAGAATCATGTGATGGACTAGACCCAAACTAATGAACGTAGCATGTTGATCGTGTCATTTTGTTGCTACTGTTTTTCTGCGTGTCAAGTATTTGTTCCTATGACCATGAGATCATATAACTCACTGGTACCGGAGGAATGCCTTGTGTGTATCAAACGTCACAACGTAACTGGGTGACTATAAGGATGCTCTACAGGTATCTCCGAAGGTGTCCGTTGAGTTAGTATGGATCAAGACTGGGATTTGTCCCTCCGTGTGACGGAGAGGTATCTCGAGGCCCACTCGGTAATACAACATCACACACAAGCCTTGCAAGGAATGTGACTTAGTGTAAGCACAGGATCTTTTATTACGGAACGAGTAAAGATACTTGCTGGTAAACAAGATTGAAATAGGTATGCGGATACCGACAATCGAATCTCGGGCAAGTAACATACCAAAGGACAAAGGGAATGACATACAGGATTATATGAATCCTTGGCACTGAGGTTCAAACAATAAGATCTTCGTAGAATATGTAGGATCCAATATGGTAATCCAGGTCCCGCTATTGGATATTGACCGAGGAGTCCCTCGGGTCATGTCTACATAGTTCTCGAACCCGCACGGTCTGCACACTTAAGGTTCGACGTTGTTTTATGCGTATTTGAGTTATATGGTTGGTTACCGAATGTTGTTCGGAGTCTCGGATGAGATCACAAATGTCATGAGGGTTTACGAAATGGTGTGGAGATGAATATTGATATGTAGGATGACCTCATTTGATTACCGGAAAGTTTTCGACATTACCGGGAGTGACGAATGGGTTCCGGACGTTCACCGGGGGGGGGGGGGGGGGGGCAGCCCACCACGGGGAAGCCCATAGGCGTTAGGGGTGCCGCACCAGCCCTTAGTGGGCTGGTGGGAAAGCCCAAGAAGGCCCCTGCGCAGAGAGAAAGAAAAATCAAAGAGAAAAAAGGGGAAGTGGGAAAATAGAGAAGGACTCCACCTTCCAATCCTAGTTGGACTAGGATTGGAGGAGGAATCCTCCTCCCCCCACTTCGGCCGACCCCTTGGGGATCCTTGAGGCTCAAGGCAAGGTCCCTCCCCTCCCTCCTATATATACTAAGGTATTAGGGCTGATTTGAGACAACTTTGCCACGGCAGCCCGACCACATACCTCCACGGTTTTTCCTCTAGATCGCGTTTCTACGGAGCTCGGGCGGAGCCCTGCTGAGATAAGATCACCACCAACCTCCGGAGCACCGTCACGCTGCTGGAGAACTCATCTACCTCTCTGTCTCTCTTGCTGGATCAAGAAGTCCAAGATCATCATCGAGCTGTACGTGTGCGGAACGCGGAGGTGCCGTCCGTTCGGCACTAGATCGGAGCGGATCGTGGGACAGATCGCGGGACAGTTCGCGGGGCGGATCGAGGGACGTGAGGACGTTCCACTACATTAACCGCGTTTCTTAATGCTTCCTCCTGTGCGATCTACAAGGGTACGTAGATCGGAAATCCCCTCTCGTAGATGGACATCACCATGATAGGTCTTCGTGCGCGTAGGAATTTTTTTGTTTCCCAGGCGACGTTCCCCAACAGTGGCATCATGAGCTAGGTTCATGCGTAGATGTTATCTTGAGTAGAACACAAAAGTTTTTGTGGGCGGTGATGTGCGATTTGCTGCCCTCCTTAGTCTTTTCTTGATTCCGCGGTATTGTTGGATCGAAGCGGCTTGGATCGACATTACTCGTACGCTTACGAGAGACTGGTTTCATCGCTACGAGCAACCCCGTTGCTCAAAGATGACTGGCGAGTGTCAGTTTCTCCAACTTTAGTTGAATCGGATTTGACCGAGGAGGTCCTTGGATAGAGGTTAAATAGCAATTCATACATCTCCGTTGTGGTGTTTGCGTAAGTAAGATGCAATCCTACTAGATACCCATGGCAACCACGTAAAACATGCAACAACAATTAGAGGACGTCTAACTTGTTTTTGCAGGGTATGCTTGTGATGTGATATGGCCAACGACGTGATGTGATATATTGGATGTGTGAGATGATCATGTTGTAATAGTTAATATCGACTTGCACGTCGATGGTACGGCAACCGGCAAGAGCCATAGGGTTGTCTTTGAACTAACGTTTGTGCTTGCAGATGCGTTTACTATATTTCTAGGATGTATCTTTAGTAGTAATAGCATGAGTAGAACGACAACCCTGATGGCGACACGTTGATGGAGATCATGGTGTGACGCTGGTGACAAAAAGATCATGCCGGTGCTTTGGTGATGGAGATCAAGAAGCACATGATGATGGCCATATCATGTCACTTATGAATTGCATGTGATGTTAATCCTTTATGCACCTTATGTTGCTTAGAACGACAGTAGCATTATGAGGTGATCTCTCACTAAAATTTCAAGACGAAATTGTGTTCTCCCTGACTGTGCACCATTGCGACAGTTCGTCGTTTCGAGACACCACGTGATGATTGGGTGTGATAGACTCAACGTTCACATACAACGGGTGCAAAACAGTTGTACACGCAGAACACTCGGGTTAAACTTGACGAGCCTAGCATGTGCAGACATGGCCTCGGAACGCAAGAGACCGAAAGGTTGAGCATGAATCGTATAGTTGATATGATTAGCATAGAGATGCTTACCACTGAAACTATTCTCGACTCACGTGATGATCGGACTTGAGATGGTGGATTTGGATCTTGTACCACTCAAATGACTAGAGAGATGTACTTTTTGAGTGGGAGTTCTTAAGTAATATGATTAATTGAACTAATTGTCATGAACATAGTCTAATGGTCTTTGCGAATTACGATGTAGCTTGCGGTATAACTCTACTGTTTTTTATGTTCCTAGAGAAAATTTAGTTGAAAATTGATAGTAGCAAACTTTGCGGATTGAGTTTGTAAAACTGAGGATTGTCCTCGTTGCTGCGCAGAAGGCTTATATCCTTAATGCACCACTTGGTCTGCTGCACCTCGAGCGTCGCCTGTGGATGTTGTGAACATCCGACATACACGTTTCTGATGACTACACGATAGTTCAGTGCAAAATACTTAATGGCTTAGAAGCAAGGCGCCGAAGACGTTTTGAAACGTCACGGAACATAAGAGATGTTCTAAAGAGATGAAATTGTGATTTCATGCTTGTGCCCTTGTTAAGAGGTATGAGACCTCCGACAAGATTCTTTGTCCATGAAGTAAAGGAGAAAAGCTCAATCGTTGAGCATGTGCTCAGATTGTCTGAGCACGACAATCGCTTGAATCAAGTGGGAGTTAATCTTCCAGATGAGATAGTGATGGTTCTCCAAAATCACTGCCACCAAGCTATGAGAGCTTCATGATGAACTATAACATATCAAGGATAGATACAATGATCCTTGAGCGATTCACGATGTTTGACATTGCGAAAGTAGAAATCAAGAAGGAGCATCAATAGTTGTTGGTTAGTAAAACCACTAAGTTTCAAGAAAGGCAAGGGCTAGAAGGGATACTTCGTGAAACGGCAAAACAGTTGCTGCACTAATGAAGAGACCCAAGATTAAACCCAAACCCGAGACTAAGCGCTTCTATTATGAGGGGAACAGTCACTGAGGCGGAGCTACCCTAGATGCTTGGTAGATAAGAAGGCTGGCAAAGTCGACAGAAGTATATTTGAGATACATGATGTTGATGTGTACTTTACTAGTACTCCTAGTATCGTGAGGGTATTGGATACCGGTTCGGTTGCTAAGTGATTAGTAACACAAAATGAAAGCCGCGGAATAAACGAAGACTAGCTAAAGGCATGGTGACGATACGTGTTGGAAGTGTTTCCAAGGTTGATATGATCAAATGTCGCACACTCCCTTTACCATCGGGATTGGTGTTAAACCTAAATAATTGTTATTTGGTGCTTGCATTAAGCATGAAGTTGATTGGATCGTGTTTATTGCAATACGATTATTCATTTAAAGAGAATAATGGTTACTCTATTTGCTTGAATAATCAACTTCAATGGTTTATTGAATCTCGATCGTAGTGTTACACATGTTCATGATATTGGTGCCAAAAGATACAAGGTAATGATGATAGTACCACTTACTTGTGGCACTGCCACTTTAGTCATGTTGGTATAAATTGCATGAAGAGGTTCCATGCTGATGGATCTTTATACTCACTTGATTTTGAATCACTTGTGACATGCAAATCATGCCACATGAGCAAGGCCTTGTTTTCGTTGAGATGAAACAAGATAGTAACTTGTGGGAAGTAATACATTTTGATGTATGCAGTCCAATGGGTGCTGAGGCACGCAGTGGATATCATTGTGTTCTTACTTCAATGACGATTTGAGTAGATACAGGAGTATTTACTTAATGAATCACAAGTCTGAAATATTGAAAAAGTTCAATTCTGTTTCAGAGTGAAGTTCGTCGTAACAAGAGGATAAACTGTCTACGATATGATCATACAGATGAATATCTGAGTTGCGAGTTTTGCTACATAGTTAAGACAATGTGGAAGTTGTTTCACAATTTATGCCACCTAGAACACCATAGTGTGATGGTGTGTTCGAACGTCATAGCCGCGCCCTATTTGATATGGTGCAAAATATGATGTCTCTTATCGAATTACCACTATCGTTTGTGGGTTATGCATTAGAGACAACCACATTCACTTTAAATAGGGCACCGCGTATTTCCATTGAGATGACATAGTATAGACTGTGGTTTGGAGAAACCTAAGTTGTCGTTTCTTGAAAGTTTGGGGCTGCGACGCTTATGTGAAAAGGTTTCAGTCTGATAAGCTCAAACCCAAAGCGGATAAATGCGTCTTCATAGGATATCCAAAATAGTTGGATACCTCTCCTATCTCAGATCCGGAAGAAAAATGTTTGTTTCTAGAAATGGATCCTTTCTCGAGGAAAGGTTTCTCTCGAAAGAATTGAGTGGGAGGGTGGTGGAACTTGATGAGGTTACTGAACCGTCACCTCAACCAGTGTGTAGCAGGGCGCAGGAAGTTGTTCCTTTGGCATACACCAATTGAAGTGGAAGCTGGCGATAGTGATCATTAGAGCTTCGGATCAAGCTACTACAAACCTCATAGGTCGACAAAGGTCGCGTACTTCTACAGAGTGGTACGGTAACCCTGTCTTGGAGGTCATGTTGTCGAGCAACAATGAACCTACGATTTATGGAGAAGCAATGGTGGGACCGGATTCCGACAAATGGATGGAGGCCATGAAATCCGAGAGAGGATCCATGTATAAAACAAAGTTTAGACTTCGGAAGAACTACTTGATGGTAGTAAGACTATTAAGTAAAGATGGGTTTTTAAAAGGAAGACAGATAATGATGGTGATAAGTCACTATTATGAAAAGCTCGACTTGTCGCAAAGATGTTTTCGACAAGATCAAAGAGTTGACTATGATGTGACTTTCTCACTCGTAGCAATGCTAAAAGTCTGTTGGAATTATGTTAGTAGTTGCTGCATTATTTGTGAAATATTGCACATAGGAAGACAAAACATTGTTTCCTCGACGGTTTCCTTGAGGAAAAATTGTATGTGATACAATCAGAAGGTTTTGTCAATCCTAAGGATACTAACAAGTATGTAAGCTCCAGTGATCCTTCTATGGACTGGTGCAAGCATCTCGGAGTTGGAATATACGCTTTGATGAGATGATCAAAGCTTTTGGGTTTGTACAAGGTTTATGAGAAACTTGTATTTCCAAAGAAGTGAGTGGGAGCACTATAGAATTTCTGATAAGTATATGTGGTTGACATATTTTTAATCAGAAGTGATGTAGAATTTCTGTGAAGCATAAAAAGTTGTTTGAAAGGAGTTTTTCAAAGGAAGACCTGGATAGAGCTATTTGAACATTGAGCGTCAAGATCTATAGAGATAGATCAATACTCTTAATAGAACTTTCAAATGAAATGCATGCCTTGACAAGTTTTGAAGGAGTTCAAAATAGATCAGCAAAGAAGGAGTTCTTGGTTGTAATGTAAGGTGTGAATATGAGTAAGACTCAAAAGCCCGACCACGGCAGAAGAAAGAGAAAGGACGAAGGTCGTCCCCTATGCCTTAGCCGTAGACTCTACAATATGCCATGCTGTGTACCGCACCTGATATGTGCCTTGCCGCAAGTCTGTTAAGAGGTACAGAGAGTGATCCAGGATTGAATCACTGAACAACAGTCAAAGTTATCCTTAGTGACTAATGGACTAAGGAATTTTTCTCGATTATGGAGGTGGTTAAAGAGTTAGTCGTAAAGGGTTACGTCGATGCAAGCTTTGACACTAATCCGAATAACTATAAGTAGTGAAACATATTCGTATAGTAGAGTAGATATTTGGAGTATTTCCGAATAGCACGTAGTAGCAGCATCTATAAGATGACATAAAGATTTGTAAAGAACACACAGATCTGAAAGTTTCAGAACCGTTGATTAAAACCTCTCTCACAAGCAAGACGTGATCAGACCCCATAACTATATGGGTGTTGGATTCGTTGAAATCACATGGTGATGTGAACTAGATTATTGAATCTAGTGCAAGTGGGAGACTGTTGGAAATATGCCCTAGAGGCAATAATAAATTAGTTATTATTATATTTCTTTGTTCATGATAATCGTTTATTATCCATGCTATAATTGCATTGATTGGAAACACAATACTTGTGTGGATACATAGACAAAACACTGTCCCTAGTAAGCCTCTAGTTGACTAGCTCGTTGATCAAAGATGGTTAAGGTTTCCTAACCATAGGCAAGTGTAGTCACTTGATAACTGGATCACATCATTGGGAGAATCATGTGAAGGACTAGACCCAAACTAATGAACGTAGCATGTTGATCGTGTCATTTTGTTGCTACTGTTTTTCTGCGTGTCAAGTATTTATTCCTATGACCATGAGATCATATAACTCACTGGCACCAGAGGAATGCCTTGTGTTTATCAAACGTCACAACGTAACCGGGTGACTATAAAGATGCTCTACAGGTATCTCCAAAGGTGTCCGTTGAGTTAGTATGGATCAAGACTGGGATTTGTCACTCCGTGTGACGGAGAGGTATCTCAGGGCCCACTCGGTAATACAACATCACACACAAGCCTTGCAAGCAATGTGACTTAGTGTAAGTCATGGGATCTTGTATTACAGAACGAGTAAAGAGAGTTGCCGGTAAACATGATTGAAATAGGTATGCGGATACCGACGACCGAATCTCAGGCAAGTAACATACCGAAGGACAAAGGGAATGACATACGGGATTATATGAATCCTTGGCACTGAGGTTCAAACGATAAGATCTTCGTAGAATATGTGGGATCCAATATGGGCATCCAGGTCCCGCTATTGGATATTGACCGAGGAGTCACTCGGGTCATGTCTACATAGTTCTCGAACCCGCAGGGTCTGCACACTTAAGGTTCGACGTTGTTTTATGCGTATTTGAGTTATATGGTTGGTTACCAAATGTTGTTCGGTGTCCCGGATGAGATCACGGACGTCACGAGGGTTTCATGAATGGTCCGGAGACGAAGATTGATATATAGGATGACCTCATTTGATTACCGGAAAGTTTTCGGCATTACCGGGAATGTACTGGGAGTGACGAATGGGTTTCGGATGTTCACCATGGGGGGGGCAGCCCATCCCGGGGAAGCCCATATGCCTTAGGGGTGACGCACCAGCCCTTAGTGGGCTGGTGGGCAAGCCCAAGAAGGCCCCTGCACAGAGAGAAAGAAAAATCAAAGAGAAAAAAAAGGGAAAGTGGGAAAATAGAGAAGGACTCCACCTTCCAATCCTAGTTGGACTAGGATTGGAGGAGGAATCCTCCTCCCCCACTTCGACCGACCCCTTGGGGCTCCTTGAGCCTCAAGGCAAGGTCCCTCCCCTCCCTCCTATATATAATGAGGTATTAGGGCTGATTTGAGACAACTTTGCCACGGCAGCCCGACCACATACCTCCATGGTTTTTCCTCTAGATCGCGTTTCTGCG
The DNA here is from genome assembly GCF_904849725.1 of Hordeum vulgare subsp. vulgare. NCBI lineage: Eukaryota > Viridiplantae > Streptophyta > Magnoliopsida > Poales > Poaceae > Hordeum > Hordeum vulgare. Next base: position 100,919,991 of record NC_058520.1, read on the forward strand.
GAGCTCGGGCGGAGCCCTGCTGAGATAAGATCACCACCAACCTCCGGAGTGCCGTCACGCAGCCATAGAACTCATCTACCTCTCCGTCTCTCTTGCTTGATCAAGAAGGCCGAGATCATCGTCGAGCTGTACATGTTCGGAACGCGGAGGTGCCGTCCGTTCGGCACTAGATCGGAGCGGATCGTGGGACAGACCTCGGGACGGTTCGTGGGGTGGATCGAGGGACGTGAGGATGTTCTACTACATCAACCGCGTTTCTGAACGCTTCCTACTGTGCGATCTACAAGGGTACGTAGATCAAAAATCCCCTCTCGTAGATGGACATTACCATGATAGGTCTTCGTGCGCGTAGGAATTTTTTTGTTTCCCAGGCGACGTTCCCCAACATGGTGCCTCCTAGATTCGTTAGGTGTTGCTTGGGCGCCTCCTACTTCGTGTTGTGGAGTTGAACCAAGAAGTTTGCAAGGTCAAGGATATTGCCTACTTCGTGAAGATCTACTGTGAGTGAGGTTTGTGTTGTGTGGTGAAAGTGCGGTATATCGACTAGAGGGGGGGTGAATAGACGATTTTTACAAATTCATCACTGAGGAAATTACTAGCGAGGAAAGTCCTCAGTCACGAATTAAGTGCATTGGAATGAGTACTCAAACTGATATACAAAAACAGTTATAGCTTAGTCGTCCGAGTGAAATGAAATGTTCAGGTTGCACAAGTCGCGTGATCAGGATAAGCAGGTGACGAATAACTTAAGTGAAGAATTTGGGGTGAGGAATTAGAGAAATTCTTCGGTCAAATTCTTCAAACAGTAAAGATCAAAGTCGCCAGGTGAAGAAGTTTCAGGTGAAGAATTAGCAGATTCTCGTTCGATGCATTTCAAACACGATGGAATGAATTCTTCCTGAGCGGTACTGATCTGTTGAGCAAGGAAGGAATCATTTTAAATTTGAATATCATCATGAGACATTCTTAGTTTCTCAAGATATTTCTTTCTTTGAATAAATTCATAAGAAATCTTCTCATGATCAGCCAAGAGTGTGCCATAACGTTCTTGAAGACTATCAAATCTAGACCGAAGACTTTGAACATCATCAGTGAGGGTTTGAGTTCGATTCATTTCCTCACTCAACACGTCATCTCTTTTGTCTAGCAGTTTTTGAAGCTTTGGAATAGCGGTTTGTTGCTTACTGGCAATATTAGCAAGTTTATAGTAACTGGATTTTTGATAGTCATCAGGTTCACAGTCACTAGAGTCATAAGAGGAAGTGTGGCTTGGTACCTTTGAACCTTTTTCCATGAAGCAATAGGTGGGAGCAAAGTCATCGTCACAGTCATCGGTGTTGTCGACGTTGTCATTTTCTTCCAGGTCGAAGATGGACTTGCTGACGAACGTGGTAGAAAGGGATAGGCTTGCCACACGAGACTCTGACTCCACTTCAGAACCTTCCTCTTCATCACATTCTTCAGATTCTTCCTCGGAATCCATTTCTTTGCCAATAAGTGCTCGAGGCTTTCTGAATCTGGTCTTCTTGTGTGATGAGGACTTTGAGGATAAGGACTTTGAAGACTTCTTATTTTTCTTTGAGTCATCAGAACTGTCATCCTTGTACTTCTTCTTCTTCGATTCCTTCACCCAACGAGGACACTCATCAATGTAGTGACCAGATTTCTTGCATTTATGACAGTTTCTTTTCTTGTAGTCATAAGATGAAGACTCTGACTTCCTCATATCTCTCCTCGAAGACTTTCTGAACTAGCCTCACCTTGAGAACTTCTAGAATTTCCTCATGAGCATAGCAAGTTCCTGACCAAGTTCTTTAGGATCACCAAGACTGCAATCGGAGTCTTCTTCTTCAGATGAGGAAACAACCTTTGCCTTCAGTGCACGAGGTCTTGTATAGCTTGTTCCATAAAGTTCTCTCTTCTCTTCTTGTTGGAATTCATGAGTATTGAGTCTCTCAAGAATATCAGCATGATCAAGTAGCTTGTAGTCTCTCCGTTCTTGAATCATCGCTACCAGTGTGTCGAATGAAGAATCAAGAGATCGCAGCAGCTTCTTCACCACTTCATGGTCAGTGATGTCTCTGGCTCCAAGGTCCTGAAGCTCATTGGAGATGTTAGTGAGGCAATCAAAGGTATCTTGGCAGCTTTCATTATGAATTCTCTTGAAGCGGTTGAAGAGATTGCGAAGAACATCAGCATGAGAGTCACGTTGTGTGGATACTCCTTCATTGACTTTGGACAACCTTTCCGATATAAGCTTTGCATAGGCCAAAGCACTCACTATGCTATGTTGACCTTTGCTGAGATGGCCGCAGATGATACTCTTCGCTTGCTTGAATCTCTTGACATCAGCATCATTGATAGTTGTAGTGATAGAGGGAATACCATTTTCCACAACATACGAGAGATTGTTGTCAATTGCTTCAAGGTGCATGCACATCTTGTTCTTCCAGTAGGGAAAATCCTTTCATTCAAAGGTAGGACAATCCGCAATAACCTTGATCATACTTGCGGTCGACATAACTAGAACTCCAGGTGGTTAAACCAAAATCACACAGAACAAGGGAGTACCTTGCTGAGATACCAATTGAAAGTGCATTATATTGACTAGAGGGGGGTGAATAGGAGATTTTTACAAATTCGTCACTAAGGAAATTCCTAGTGAGAAAAGTCTTCATTCACGAACTAAGTGCACCGGAATAAGTACTTGAACAGATATACGAGAATAGCTATCGCTTAGTTGTTAGAGTGAAATGGAACGTTCAGGTTGCAGATGTCACGTGATCAAGGTAAGCAGGTGACGAATAACTTAAGTGAAGAATTTGAGGTGAGGAATTAGAGAAACTCTTTAGTCAAATTCTTCAAACAGTAAACATCAAAGTCATCAACATGCAATTGAGGAAATGAAAGAGTTGAGGAATTTGAACCCGTTGCTTGATGAAGACATTGATTTGATGACCCAGTTCCAACTCTTGTGATAGTCATACATGTGGTTTGGAGCGGCTTGGTATTTAAATGAAAGGACACATAGTCCCTACTATAATCTCCTTGAGCTAAGGACACACAGTCCTCGCCCAACAGTCGTGGTAAGTCTTCAGGGCAAACTTCTAAACCCTCAATAACACGGTCACCCGACGATCCAAAATTCACTACTAGATGCTCTAGACCATGACTCCTAACCGTATGGAGGATGCACAATCCTGAAAGGTATCAATCATCGGTTCCACACAGGAACAATCTCTTCAGTGATGCTCAATCACTTTGGGGGTTTTGGGTTTTGGTTTGGGTGTTTGGGGTTTTTCGTCACTGATGATTTTATCTCAAAGTCTCTGAGGATTGGGTTGCTCTCAAATGACAAGTGTCAGTTTCTCTCGGGGAGCAACCAACCAACTAGTGGTTATGGGGGTGGCTATTTATAGCCGGGGAGCAATCCCGACATGAATTGACATTGATGCCCTAATGATATGACCATTAGGTGGATAAGGTTGGGGACAACAACGGCCGAAACCCTTCAACTATGAACATCCTCATGTCACTCATGTTCCTCACAGGTAGGTGATTCGCACTAGCGAAGACCTAACTCCTCACATAGAGCAAATTCCTCAGAGACCGGAAGATCTTCGTCTTTGTCACTAAAGAATTTGACTAAGCTGTTGAAGATTTCCAAAGGCTTCATCCGAAGGGTTTGAATGTGTAGGCTTTGAGATGAGCATCACTTGGAAATTTTTCCTTAGTTTTACCTTGACCCCCTTTAACAGTACGGTGGTCCTATCACACATAATAAAGAAAATGAAACTATGAAAACGAAGGTCTTCATGCTTCAGAGTCTTCACATCGATTTCTTCACGGACACACCAATTTCCTCAATTTCAAAGTCTTCAAAGGAAATAGCGAAACCTTGAGCCAAAGACATACATTTTTAGGGGTCGATATTCTTTGAATAACTCAAACTCCTTAGCGACTTATAGAGCCTATGTACACTCACAAACATACCAGTCTCTTAACCTGTAAGTCTTCAATACACCAAAATCACTAAGGGGCACTATATGCACTTACAATCTCCCCCTTTTTGGTGACTGATGAGAAATAGGTTAAGTTTTAAACAGGGATAATAATATGAAGTGTAAGTACAATGTAGCGACCCAACTCAAAACGAGTCAAGCCTCTGTGTATCTGTGCCATCCCTGGATCAGTATGCTGGCACACACAGTACATCAATGTATATATCAAAGTGCAATCACATGTAAATAGCGTAAAACTGACATATACCTTAAATATCTCAGCGGAAGCAGTCAAGGGAGTGGAGTCCCAATAAACACCAACGGCAAGTTGAGTGTAGATCGTAACCCTGAATCATACTCTTACTCGTCGAAGAAAAATATCTGCAACATAAGACGTTGCAGCCGTGTAGGTCAGCATATTGAATATGCCGGCAAGTCACATAAGAGAGGGGTGAAAAGTAATCATCTATACTATATGCATATATGGCAGGTGGGGCTATAAGTTTTTAGCGAAAAACAAGTTTTCTCCTACATCAAGAGAGGGCTAAAAGCAAAATGTTACTACATTGTTGGTTGTTAACGAGATGGTTCCACCAACCAATTTTCGTACCCATGTTGTCAATAATACCCACATCAATATTATTATTTGTGTTGATAATCTCAGATAACTTCAGTTCCTTTGGCTCAAGTTGTCCATGACCGTGGACACGGCTAATCGATTAGGTTTGAGTACTCTGCAGAGTTTTGCACACGCTCCCCACAAGATTTGATCGCCTCCGTGTATGTCCTCGCACTTCAGGGTGTTTGAAGACCGGATGATCAAAACATGGTCTTTCAACGGGTCCCTCTGAATCCCTGTCGGTACCCATCCAGTCCTACCGTTCTTCTACATCTGCTAGCACCGCCTGTCCAGAGTCGTCGCTTTGTCCAACCAAGCCAGAGCCCATAATGACTTGTGGGTGTGCAGGTAAGCCTTGGGTCTTGAAAATATCCGTCCGTCTCTTTGAGCCTGGGTGAAGCTTTCCGCAAGATGTCATGGCCGTCTCCAGCATCCCGGGTCATCCACTGGTTTCTCCAGGGAGCCGATAAACCGTCCTTCACCCAGAGTTGCATTGCATCACGAGGTCTTGAAAAGTCTTGACTTAACCGGTCTTGGTTATTAAATTATTCTCGCATCACTCGTGGTAAACTCTCAACCAGAATCCCGTCTACTCAAGCATAGCAATATGAAATTTGTCTTCCCGGGCCAAGTAACGGGGTTGTTGGGTGCCTACCACATGATACTACAATATGTAACCATAATTTCCAAGTACCTACTCAGCATGCAATTGGGCATAGGATGGTAGAACTACGATGCATAAAACATATGTGATACATGATCAAATGACTTGCCTGGTGATGTTGACGAAGAAGAATTTTCGTTCTCGAGGAATAACTTGATAGACTACTCGTCACTCTCCGATGAAATCTATATAACAACCATATCATTCACGTAAGCACTCATACTAGCAATCATTGTAGCAATCAAAACAAAAGATAGAGCGAATAAGAATCCGAAGGAAACTTCAAATAAGACTAGGGAGTCTTCTACTACATCAAACTCTAAATAGTTTTTGTCTAACAGAAAAATAAAATACTTAAATAACAGGGAACTAATAAATTTAACTAAGATAAAATAAAGTATTTTTCACAAAACTATTTGAAAGTATTTCCAAACGGGATTTGAAACAGTAGAGAAACCAATTGCAAGTTATTAGAGAACTAGAATTGATTTCATGATAACAAATAAAATAAAAATAAAAACTTGTTGAGAACTTACTGTTTACTAACTGAAACAAAACATAATATTGCTGAAATCAAAAGAAAAATAATTTAAAAACAACTAAATAAAGAAAATTAGTCACAATCCTAAAAGAGGTGAAACAGAAATTATTTCACAAGAAACAATGAGCTAAAATACTCAAACAATTCTGAAATTTTTACCAATGATAAATAATATCACTAGTGATCAGTAGCAAAAAGAATTAAATTAAAAGCTATTTCTAAACTCCTCGAATAAGCAAAACAATGTTTAAACTAAATCTGATCTAATTCAAATTTGAAAATTTCAAACATAGACAAATAATATGTTTTTGAAAACTACAGGAAAATTGTGATCTACTGGAAAAAGAATCAACCTCATTGGATCGCTAGATCAAAAGTTATGAGCCAAACAAAATTAGAACTCTCTGTGTTTTTGAATTAAAACTGAAAAACAGAATAAGCTAACTAGTGCACGGGGGGTATGTGGCGTGCTCTGATTGGCTAAGGGGGTGAGTGCTGCGGGGATTCTAACAAATGGCCGAATTTAACAAAAACCGAGTCGGCTAACTAATAAGTAAAGAAAACCGGCTCGGTCTTTAACTAAAACCAAAGGGGTACGGGGTTCTAATCTCAGGCGTTGGTGCAAGATCTAACGGTGGAAGGAGAAACATGGGCTTATAGGGAGGTTTGGTCGACTCCGGCGAGAAGTCCGGCGAGCTGAGGCGGAGTGGCGATGGGGAGGTGACTCCGGTGGGTCTCCGGCGATGCCGAGGGGTCGGGGAGGTGGCGGAGCTCCTCCTCCGTCGATCGGTGGTGGCGGATAGGGGGCTCGGGGCCAGAGGTGTGCAAGGGGCGTCGGCGAGCTTTGGCTGGAGCTCTGCTCCGGCGAGCTCGGGCAGGGGGTGGCGGGGCTTGGGCAGGGCGGCGGTGAGGCGGAACGGGGCAAGGAGGGGTCGGGGCCTCGGGTTTTATAGGGGAGAGGAGGGAGCGCAGAGGGGAAGGAGATCGGGCTGGCGAGGCAAGTCCGACGATGCCGGGCTCGTCGGGCAGGGAGAAAAGGAAGGAGAGGGCGCGGGGTTGGGGGTGAGCGAGGGAGGGGTGGGGTCGGACGGGGTGGGTCCCGGGCGTCAGCGAGGCTGGGGGCTGCCGATTCGGTCGGCTGGCCGAAGGGAAAGGGGATCCCGGATCCCGGGCCAGTCGGGAGTGGGCCGACAGGCTATAAAGCCCCCGAGCGCTTTCCTAAAAAAAACATTTCCCGATTTTGGTTTTTTTCAAAAACAGAAAGTAAATAAATATAAAAAGGAAATAAATAAATTCCAAATATAGGGGTATTATATACCAAAAGTTTCAGAAAAAAAATTCCTACTCGTTTATCATTTTTCCAAGACCAAAATAAAAACTTTTTAAAAATGTTTTTTCAGAAAAACCCATAAAGGTTTTATTTTCTTTTGTAATTATTTTCTCAATAAAAAATCTGGTTTTCTTGGCTCAAAAATATTTCAAAAATGCCCCTGATTTTGGGAGGGTCATTTTCCTCCGCTCTTTCTTGCTTGCAAGAATTATTTTCGGGGTATTTCTCAGGGAAGAAAATATAGAAGCAAGGGCAAATATTTGAAAGGATTCAAATGCAAACTCCGTTCAAATTCTTTATAGTTGAAGAAGTCATGTCATCTTCTCTCTTTGCTTTTAAATGATTGAATTTGAATTCACCGGAGAAGGGGAAAGTCATTTTATTCCCTCTCATTCAAAAGTTTTGAAAAGTTTTCAAATTTCACTCAAGCTTTCAATCACTCAAGCAACCAAACAATCAATCTAATAATTATATTAACATTCCAAAATTTGGGATGTTACATACAGAGTTTGAGGAATTTGAATGCAAGATATAGAGAGACTCCCCCTGAAGATGTGCATATTTGAGGAATTTGCTTTGGAGTGCAAATGCACATTGATGATTTATACCATGGAGATCTCCCCCTATATCTTGTAATCCATGCAGGAAAATGAAATGCATGATGGGAAGTGGTGTCTGATGAATTTTAGCATGCATGCATTAATCAGTATGAGGAATAAGCATGAAGTAAAATGGTTCAAAAGAGTTAGACCACCACCGGGCATAAGTTTACAACTCATACAACCAAACACTTTAGAAGAATGAGAGTTGTAACTTAAGGTAGATATAGTTCAAAAGCCCATAAAGATAAAATTGACCCGCTTGAAGACTAACTCATATTCCTCCCCCTTTGTTATCAAGTGACGAAAAGGGACAAAATTGAGGACTAACGCCCTTGAACAATATCAGTTCTATGTTGGAGGAGTGTTGGGGTCATTCGTCGCAACAGTGTCATGAAGGCCTTCAACTTCATGAGTGGTGCGCATTAAACAAAATGAGCTGGCCAGCAGTTGACGAATTTGAATCTTCTTGAACTTCTTTGGGGGGCCAGGACTAGTCAAAGTCTTGCTGGAACTCCATTTCAGTGAGTTCTTCAAAGGTTTTGAGGTGAGACATAATGGCCCATGTGCGTTCAAAGATCTCATGAAGATAATAGTGATTTTTTTCAGTAAATTCGGAGTCGTGTTGAGGTCTTTCACAATGGCACCAAACTAACGCTTGACCCAATTCTGATTGCAGTCAACCTTCTCATGAAGACTTAACAGGAGCTCACGGGTCAGTCATCACACGCGGTATAGTTGGTCTTGGAGGTTCTTGTGTTGCAGTGACGTCATTGGTGGAGTATGATGCTGCTTTGCGAAATTAGCCATTAAGGGGCCGAGTTCCTTCATCGATCACAGATTTGCTTTTGCCTTCAATTTCAACAAAGGAACTCTTGATGACTTCAATTGGAGGCAAGTAAGTGTGGTGATTTAGAATGTCAACCTTGTAAGAAATTTCACGATGCCCACAATTTCTTCATCATTTGAGTCATGGCCCTTGATTGGGCAGAAGGTTTTCTCCAAGATGTGGTATACTGTCCTGAGCACATAGATCAATTCCTTTGCGAGGAATGTGGTTCTTGGTGGCTGGCTAGGTTCCAAAGGCTTCATGAGGACTTGCATGAGATGATTTTCCTTATGAGGGAATCGGGACTGGAAGAGCCTGAAGTAATTCAGTTGTAGGGGCTTTTAAGTGTATATCTTGTGTCATCCAGTCCAGAACCCAAGTGTTGACATATGTGACATCTCCTGAAAGGTGCAGTGTAGCATAGAACTGAAGAATGATTTCTTCATTCCAGTCACAGATGTCAGCGCAGAATTGCAGGAGTCTAGAATCATGAAGTACTAGAAGAATTGGTTCGTAGCAAGGAATTTCCTCCATATCTCCATGAGTAATTTGCATGTGAGGAAAAACCTTGTCCTTGTTGAAGAGTACTACGCTATAGTAGTTCATCTGAGTGAGGGTCCAAAATCTGTTGTGCCTAACCCGAGGAGATTCATAAGGACTAGCGCTTGTGAAATAGTGATGTTCATCAAGGAATTGGGCCCTGTCAAACTCTGAACTTTCTGTTCCTTTGAAGGGCTGAATACTCTTCGGTTGAAGATTTGGCTTGAAGTAGCCAACAAGTATTCGAAGATTTCCTGTTTGAGGAATTTCAGCCACGACAACTCCAGACTAAGGATTCTCAACATGAGGTTTAGTTGCACTGTCTTTAGTCTGAGGAACATGTTCTTGAGTGGCACTCTTCTCAGTTTGAGGAATATGTTGTGCAGATTCATCAACTTCTGGAGCAGAAGTTTCGCCAGTTGAAGTTTGATTTGTAGTATGTTCAGCCAATGCCGCTGATTCAGTTTCCGGGACAGACTTCATCGGAGTGGTCTTTTCTTTAGACCCTGTCTGAATTTCACTGGCTGCAGGGGACTCATGCACTAGAGGAATTGGAGTGTCCAATGGTGAGTTGGGATGAGTCTTTTCCCAGAATTCATCATGTATCACTAGAGTTGTACATCCAATGTCCACATCTTCATCCTTTTCTTCATCATACACCTCTATGTTCTGCTGAGGTGGATGAGTTGAGGCTTGAGGAATTGGACTAGCTTCAATTTCCTCGTCAATAGGCATGGAAGTAGCAGAGCGATTTTCTTCAATTTCTTCATCCCCTTCTTGGATGACATGCTCAACACCAAATGGCACCATCATATAGGCAGGTGCAACATTGATAGGGGTGGCATCCATTGGAGCAGTTGAGGAAGTTGTCAAAGTCCTCAAGCATTTTGCTTCTCAGGACTCTAAGCTGGTTGATGCTTTTCTCTTCTTTGCTCCTCCTACTCAGCGTCTTGCTTTTCTTCACTTGTGTTGTAGAAGGAAGCTTCACTTTCTTCACTTGTGAAGGTTTTCGAGCAGGAGTGGCATTTTCTTCAAGCACAGCTGATGCACTCGTCCTGGCTTGGGCAGTTTCTTCAGGCGCAACAATTTCTTCAGCTGCCCTGGCATGTTCGTGAGTTGGAGGAAGGTCATCACCAGAGTTGTCAGGCAGCTCAACTATGTACTCTGCCTTAGGAGTTTTTGGTTGCGTCTTGTCTGCAACCCTCTTGTTATGTTCAGTGATATCTTTGTTGGCAATTCAGGTTCCTCATAGACGCATATGGCTCCTTCTGAGGGAATTGGGACTGGAAGAGCCCGAAGCAATTCAGTTGCAGGGGCTTTGAAGTGTGTATCTTGTGTCATCAAGTCCAGAACTCAAGTGTTGACATGTGTGACATCTCCTGAAAGGTACAATGTAGCATAGAACTGAAGAATGATTTCTTCATTCCAGTCATAGATGTCAACACAAAATTACAGTAGTCCAGAATCGTTAAGAACTCAAAGAACTGGTTCGTAGCAAGGATTTTCCTCCACATGTCCATGAGGAATTTGCCTGTGAGGAAAGACCTTTTCCTTGTTGAAGAGCACGATGCTACAATAGTTCGTCTGGCCGAGGGTCCAAAATCTGTTGCACCTGAACTGAGGAGATTCATATGGACTTGGGCCTGTGAAGTAGTGACCTTCATCAAAGAATTGGACCATGTCAAACTTTGGCCCTTTTCCTTTGTAGGGATGAATACCCATTGGTTGAAGATTTGGCTTGAAGCATCTTCCAAGTCTTCGGATATGTTTTGTCTAAGGAATTTCAGCCACAACAACTGTAGACTGAGGGTTATCAACCCGAGGTTCAGTTGGATTGTCTTCAGTTTGAGGAACATGTTCTTGAGCGGCACTCTTCTCAGTTTGAGGAATATACTATACAAGTTCATCAGCATCTGGAGCACTAGTTTCCCTAGTTGAAGTATTAGCAGTATCTTCAGGTGATGCAACTAATTCAGTTTCCAGGACAGACTTCACCGGAGTGCTCTTTTTTCTTCAGACCCTGTCTGAATTTCAGTTGCTGCAGAGGTCTCATGCACTTGAGGAATTGGAGTGGCCTATGGTGAGTTGGGATGAGTCTTTTCACAAAATTAATCATGTATCATTGGTGTGTTGTAGCCAATGTCTACATATTCATCCTTTTCTTCATCACCCATCTTTGTGTTCTGCTGAGGTGGAGGAGTTGAGGCTTGAGGAATTGGATCGGCTTCAATTTCCTCATCAATGGGTGTGGAAGCAGTAGATCGATCTTCTTCCATTTCTTCATCCCCTTCTTGGATGACGTGCTCAACACCAAATGGCACCATCAAATAGGAAAGTGCAACATTGATAGGGGTGGCATCAATCGGAGCAGTTGAGGAAGTTGGCAAAGTCCTCAAGCATTTTGCCTGTGAGGATTGTGAGCTTGTTGAGACTTTTCTCTTCTTGGATGCTTCCTTCTCAGCAGCCTTGATTTTCATCAATTTTTTTGTAGAAGGAAGCTTCACTTTCTTCACTGGTGAAGGTTTTCGAGGAGGAGGGGCATTTTCTTTAGGCACGGCTGATGCAGTCGTCCTGGCTCGTACAGGTTCTTCAAGAACAACAATGTCTTCAGCTGTCGTGGCAGGTTTGTTAATTGGAGGATTGTCATCACCAGAGTCATCACGCAGCTCAACTATGTACTGTGGCTTGGTAGTTTTAGGTTGTGTCCTATCTACAACTCTTTTGTTATGCTCAGTGATGACTTTGTTGGCAACATTGATGAATCCGACCTTTGCGTCCTTCCAGTCAGCATTTAAGCTTCAGTGTTCTTCACTGAGGTTTTTGATCTCAGTCTGAGCTTTGAGGAGTTTCTCAAGGGACATAGTAGAAGGTTATCCTTCAGAAAGTTATCTTTCCTAGCCTGAGCCTTTTTGGCTTGTCGGGCTTTCTGCACCTTCCACTTTTCGTCATTAATGAAGGCAGTCAAAATGTGGCTTGGTCCAGGAGGAAGCTTCAAGTCATCAATTGGCGTATGGGAATTATCATACCAAATGTCTATGAAGTCCAATATCACCTTTGGGTCCATCATGAGAGGAACGACGGTACCTTTGGCCTGTGCGACCCTCTCTTGTTTATTTATGATGATTGCTTCAAGTGTTTCATCATCAACTTCATCTTCATCATCTGATATAGAGGGAACACTAAGGACTTTCCCAGGGCTGGGCGTTGGTCCTCGCCTAGCCGTCATCTTCTTCTTCACATTTACACTGGAAGAAGTGTGTGCAGAACCTGAAGCAGATGCCTCTCAGAGATGCTGTGTGGTCATGAGCTTCATTGGTGTTGAAGACTTTGTGACAGCAGTTGAGGACTTTGCTGCCACCATAGGTGCTGTTTGAGGATTTTGTACTGAGGGTTGGGCTATTAAGGACTTTGGCTTGACACCAGATTTCTTCAGAATGCTTCATTTTGGAGCAGTCTTAGTGCGAGAGGCCTCAACAACAGAGGAGGAGACAAGAGAAGCTGGAGCAGCAAAATCCTGATTGAATCTCTTCACACCCTTGTGTGCAACTTTCTCCAGTTTGGCCTTGTATTTGGCATGTTCTTCAGGAAAGTCATAAATAGTTGCAAGGCTTGTTGGATGAGCAACCCGTTGATCACCCAAAGGAGCCCTTTTGCATGGAGACTTCAGGGTGAATTTCTTCATGCACTTGGGAGTCACATACCTGTACTCCCTCCATTCTTTCGCCCATCTCCTCTCAATTTTCTGCAATCGAGTTTTGCACTTCTCCTTTGTTTCCTTTCCATAGACTTTTTCGTCGGGTGTGCAATATTCATCATAAATATCATCAGGAATCTCAAAAGTAGTGTTCTGCTCTGCGTTCTTTCCAACATTCTGTTTCTTACCATCAACCATTTTCTTGACTTGAGGAATATGAACTATTGAGGACTGTGAAGAGGTATGCAAATTTTCTTCAAGAAACGCTGCAAATGAGTAAAGTTGATGAGAACCTAGTGATTCATCAGCTGAGATTTTGTACCTGTTAGGAGAGTATAGGTACGAAGAATTTGAAGAGGTCATATGCGTTCTCAGAAGATTTTCAAAAATGTCTCAAGTTGAGGAAACTGACCAATATTGAGGAACTTCGCTAAGTGTCCTTGACTTGGCTTCTAGAGTTGTGCAGATCCAAAAATTTACACAATTGAGGAAACTCTTGAGGAATTGAGTGACTTAGTGAAAATTTCCAAGTGTTCTAAGGCATGGATGTGTTCATCAGATGAATTTGCTATGGAATAACAGTTCGCAGATCTAATGGAAATATAAAGATCAAGAGAGGCAGTAAAAATAGATTTCAATTACCTTGGACGAAGAACACGAAGAGCACGACAAACTGTAGAAGGTGAAAAAGGAAGCTCGTCGGTCTAGATCTTGAGCGCCCTAACTCGGCGACTGAACACAGCTACGACGATGGCGGAGGAAGAAGATCCATGACCGACTTGAGTACGACATCGATGATGTCAACGCAGCGAAGCTTTTCCTCAATGACGACGATGATATACAACGAGTGCGCTGGAGGTGGCTTCTAGTGATAAGAGATGAGAGCGAGATGAAGAAATGACATCGGGGGTAAGAATGGGGCATCTATAGCCCATGTGAGAAATAGTCTGGTCCAAAAATTTTGGACCAGAATGCCCCTGGACCGTCCTCTCCGTGTGATAGGTGGCACCCACGTATTAGGAAGTGGATATAGTGGAGGTAGTGCTTATCCAATCGTGGGTAGTGGGTGCGGTTTACATTGATTGAAGAAAAACGTTACTTCGTGTGTTGCACATCTAAGTCGTCAATTTTGCGTAAGTGTTAGGATGTGTGCCTATTTGCAGAACATTCGAAGATTCTAAGATATTTAGCTCACACCACAACTTGCAAAATCTCTTCTCATCCCAGGACTTTGTGAAGATATTCGCTAGCTGGCCTTCAGTCTTTATGTGGTCAATGATGATGTTGCCCTTGAGTACATGATCACGAAGAAAATGATGACGAATCTGGATGTGCTTGTTCTTCGAGTGTTGTACTGGGTTGTATGCAATCTTCATTGCACTCTCATTGTCGCAATAGAGTGGCACATTCTTCATTTTGATGCTGTAGTCCTTGAGGGTTTGCTTCATCCACACTAGTTGAGCACAACAAGAACCAGCAACAATATATTGAGCTTCAGCAGTGGAAAGTGACACGCAGTTGTGCTTCTTTGAGGACCAACAGACTAAGGATCGTCCGAGGAAATGGCAGGTGCCTGATGTTGACTTGCGATCCACACAGTCACCACCATAATCAAAAGCAGAATATCCAACGAGGTGAAGATTTGAGCGCTTTGGGTAACATAATCCAAGTGTTAGTGTGTGAGCTAGATATCGAAGAATATGTTTCATAGACTTATGATGTGATTCCTTCGGCTTGCTTGGAAGCGGGCACACATGCAAACACTAAGCATAATGTATGGCCTAGATGCACATAGGTACAATAAAGAGCCAATCATAGAGCGATATACCTCCCGATCGAAATCTTTACCATTTCCGTCACTGCAGAGGTGGCCGTTGGTAGGCATAGGAATTTTGACGCCTTAGCATTCATTCATGCCGAATTTCTTCAGGACATCCTTGAGGTATTTAACTTGAGAGTTGAAGATGCCATTGCGTTTTTGACGAATTTAAAGCCCTAGGAAGAATTTCAGCTCCCCCATCATTGAAATTCTCAGTGTAACATTTGTCAATACAATCAAAGAAGATATCGTCCACATATATTTGACATACAAACTATAAGTGCATCTAGTGCCCCTTAGTGATTTGGTGGATTGAAGACTTATAGGTTAAGAGACTGATATGTTTGTGAGTGTACACAGGCTCTATAAGTCGCCGAGGAGTTTGAGTTATTCGATGAATATCGACGCCTAAAAATGTATGTCTTCCGGTGAAGACTTTGGTCATCCTTGAAGACTTTGTCAGCGAAGAAATTGCTATTCCTCATGAAGACATTGAAGATGAGGAATTTGGCGTATCCCGAAGAAAATGCTTTGAAGACTTTGAAGCTTGAAGATTTACTCTTTATGTTTCATTTTCTTCTTTCTTGAGTCATAGGAACACCCTACTGTTAAAGGGGTCGAGGTAATACTAAGGAAATATTTCCTCATGATGCTCAACTCAAACCTACACATACCAAATCCTTCAAGTGAGGAACATGAGAGACACGAGGACTTTCACAGTTGAAAGATCCGATCGTTGTCGCGTCGCGCGCCACCTGTCCCCAATCTTATCCACACAACGGTCATATCATTGGGGGCATTAATGTCATATCATCAGAGGATGCTCCCAGGCTATAAATAGCCACCCCCACAATCACTAGTTGGTCGGCTGCTCTGATAGAAACTAACACTTGTCATTTAGAGCAATCCAATCCTCGAGGACTTTCAGCGAAAATTATCAAGTGAGGAAAAACCCCAAACACCCAAACCAAAACCCAAAACCCATAGTGTCGTGGTTTTGTCACGACAGATGTCCTCGTGAAAGGACTTAGTACTGGAGCCATCGCACCTTGGTGGCGACTCAAACGGGTTGAGCGGGAGAGACGCGGCGATTTACCCAGGTTCGGCCCCTCGTGAGGAGGTAAAGGCCTACGTCCTGCTTTGAGTTGTATTGATGTGGTTTCGATTACAAGGAGGGCGTAACTCGCCAAACCTAGCACTCGATGATTTCTAACCTGCCCTCTTCTTCCCTGGGACTCTCCTTTATATACAGGTCGAACCCCTAGGGTTTTACAAGGATACTTTCCTTCCCACAAATCATGACCTCTGCGGTTTCTAAGTCGCCATCCTTTAAAGCTTGGAGACCTTCCGGAAATTATAAACCGCCATACAACCTTTGGTCTTGCCAGGCCAAGGCCCAAAACACGTTTAGGTGAATCGCCTGATTTGCTGACCCGACCGAACTGGGGCGGGTTATTAACACGTGATATCCCCAACATTAGGCCCCAGATTGACTTGAACTCTTTTCACGCCAATACTTCCGCTCAGTTAAAGGCGACTCATCCTTCATTCTTCTCTATATGTCAGAAACTTTAACCCGCCACCCGGCGCTGAAAATCTTTAAATCGCCAAACAATTTCTCGTCGGCCTCTTCTTATCCCTTGAATCCCGGGAAGACTGATATAATCCCAACAGATCCTTTGGTGTCGTTATCCCAAAATTTTCGTAGCGCCATGATAGCGAATATTTTTATCCTCCGGCGGTTCCCGCTCACGGCGCCTCGATTCCAGCGCCCGCCCTGTTAAATAGGTGGGGGGGACAGGACTGGCGCTTCCCACCTACCAGTCTCGTCAATCTCCTCCCCATTACCACAGCGAGGAAACCACTCCGCCTTCCTAGGGCTCCGGCGCCGACCGCAGTTCCTGTCGTCGCCCGAAAGCTTCGGCGCCGCGCATAGATCTTCGCCGCCGTCAAGCCTCGTACCGCGGCCGATCTGCTTGCCGCCATCGACCACCGCGTCGCCGTCGACCACCTCGCTGTCTGCCAAGCACTCCGTCGCCGCCGAAGATCTCTGCGCTCATCAAGACTTCCGTCCTACTCCAACAGCCTCCGTTGCCGTCGATCGCTTCCGACCGAAATCATCAGGTTAGGTCACCGCTCACTTAAGAACAGATCCCATCCCTGTTCGAAGTTTCAACATTGCCATGTTCTTGATGTCTCTCGTGAATATCTGCTACCTGTCCTTGACTGATTAATGTAAACGTTGATGCGATAGCCAATGTTTTTAATACATTCATTTATCCGCCCTTGACTTGCATGTTTTTAGAACAATATTTCGTCAAACGAATGATATCACCTTATCCTGGTAGTAAACTGCTGCATCCAGTCATTTTTCTCATGTTTTTTCGACTATCCAGTAGATCCATAGTTTACCTGCTCATTCCGTAAAGCTGTTTGTAGTCTTCACACTTCACCGTTTCGAGCAAATGCCTCCGACACCTTTAGAACATAACTCTTATGAATAGCCAAACTTCGTAAGTCGCCATAATAACCCAACCCGGATCTTTATATGGCGGGTTAAACTTTTCCCTTAGTCCATGAAGAAATTACTTGGCGAATCAAATGAACTTATTTCACCCTTTACGGTAGATATTCAAGGCGTGTAAATCCACCCATACTTTACTTCTTTGTAGCATGGGCGTCGTTTTCAAAAGTGACTGGCTCCCTACCAAAGTCGATGACTCCATACTAGCAGATTATGTGAAAACGGGAAACTTGGACCCTCAAAATGTTATCGGCTGGCGTACCGGGTTCGGAGAAGATCTCCCTAACCCCAAAGAAGGGGAAATAGTCGTTTTCGTTGAACACCTTGAGCGTGGTTTTAAGCCGCCCGGATCAAAGTTTCTTAGAGACGCCATGGCTTTCATGAACGTCCGCCTCCAGGATCTGGGACTTAACTCGATAAGTAACCTATGCCAGTTCCAAGTGTTCCGTGAGGCTTATCTGCGGATGGAACCCTCAGTTCCCTTATTCTCGTACTTTTTCCACCTAAATCGCCAGACGGAATTTCACAATGGTCCCAGCCTGTAACTTGGCGGTGTAAATGTTCAGCACCGCAGAGATAGCCCGTTTCCCTCACTTGCCATGCCAAGCCATCCCAAAGGCTGGGGAGAGTCTTGGTTCTACTGTCAAGAGACATCACCCGCAGGAGAAAACAAGCTTCTGGGCTATAGGAAAGACCACCTTCCAACAAACTTCAAACTTCCGGACAAGCTCACCGAAGAGGATGAATCAGATTTTATCCCACTATTGTCCGAGTTAAGATCTTTGACGAACAATGGCCTTACTGGGGTCGACTTGATTCGCTGGTGGGTCGAATGGCGGGTCCTTCCTCTGAGTCGCCGGGACGGGCTTATGTGCAAATTTGATGGCACCTTAGATCATCCTCAATGTCATTTCCATACGGCTTTAACGGAAAAGGATATTGTCACTATCATCAAGAAATTGACCGGCGAGCCTGCGGGAAAATGTGGCCAAATCGGCCTCAAACCCTTCTGCAAAATTAATCTGGCGCCCAAGGTAAGCGATTTCAACCTGCCTTTTGTCTCGATTTCCTATGTTTCATTCAAGTTGTGGCCTTTTATAATATATACCATTCCAGAAAGGTGATAAATTTTGGTCCAAGAAACCCAAAAGGCCAGCCATGAAGCAAGCTAAGCCGCCCTCAAAGAAAACCAAGGGCAAGGGCAAAGCTGTTGTGGCTGATCCATCCGAAGCCGATGAATCTCAAGTCGGCGACGCACCTTCGGAGGTAAAAACCTATCTTTTTTTTTCACTCGCCATCCGCTGTTGTTAACTTTGTATTTATACCTCTGCCTCTCTTGAATAGAATGAAGGCAACGAAAGTCAGGAAGATTCTGTAGAGGTAATTTCTGTTTCCTCCGATTCATCTCCTTCTCCACCTAAGCCAGCCAGGCGAATTTGTGGGGAAGTTCCCTTCTCACATCCAAATGCTTGTTTGGACCCCAATTTTCTATTGAAGAAAGCACAACATACCTCAAATCGGAAGACCCGAAGTCACTCTAGTGATCTGGTGTCCGACTTACCAGCAAAGAACAAGAGGAAACCAAACGAGGTACCCATGAACGATACTTCCTCATGTTTCTTTGGATCGCATCCGTAGTCCGCCTATATTTTTGACGTATAGTTCTTGCAAAATTCTCCTCCTACATCTGGCGATTTAGTAATGTCGACACGTCTGCCAATGATTCGAGTCCCTGGGTAAGTCTTTTGACAATTTTACTTTGAATATGAGGATAATGAATTACCGGTTTTTTTAATGCGCCATTCCCCTTTTTAGGGCGCAGGCGAAGAAGAGGAAGACCAACGGGTCAACTCCTGTCATAATTTCAGAGCCCATCAAAGAGTCAGCGCCAATCCAAGATGATCCGGATCAAGGCGAGCGTGAGGATCAAATGGATCTTCCTGACTCGCCCAAGGACACAACGGATGCCCCTAAGCCGCCAAGTCCATTGACGACAGCAGAAGACCCAGATGCTGTGGTTATCATGGGCACCAGCTTCTCTAAATCGGCCACAACGGTTTTATCAAAACATGCACCATCATCCTCTCAAAACATCCCTGAATTTGAACTTTCCAAGGCTAAGCTTTCTGAATATGAACACCTGGAATTCCAAGAACTCTGCTCTGGTTTTGCGAGTCGCCTGGAGGCGAGTTATGAGATGGAGAAAAGCCTGCTCCGGATGCTGAAGAATAAACATGAGGTAAGCTTTGTTATACATTATATTACTCCCATTAACCCCCAAGGGCCGGGTCATCAGCAAAAAGATGAGCCGGGTCTTGATAGATTAGAAAAAACTTTCGACCAGTAACCCACAAGGGCCGGGTCATCAGTAAAAAGATGAGCCGGGTCTTGCTGAATTTAGAGAAAACTTTCGACCAGTAACCCCCAAGGGCCGGGTCATCAGTAAAAAGATGAGCCGGGTCTTTTATGAATTTAGAAAAAACTTTCGACCAGTAACCCCCAAGGGCCGGGTCATGAGTAAAAAGATGAGCCGGGTCTTTTATGAATTTAGAAAAAACTTTCGACCAGTAACCCCCAAGGGCCGGGTCATCAGTAAAAAGATGAGCCGGGTCTTTTATGAATTTAGAAAAAACTTTCGACCAGTAACCCCCAAGGGCTGGGTCACCAGTAAAAAGGTGAGCCGGGTCTTGATTTTGTATAATTTTTCAGATAAAATTATACATTAGCCCCCAAGTGTCAGGGATATTGCTTGCAATAGCTCTGAGACTTGCCCCTTTATCATGTACTTTCAACAGGAAACTCTTACTCAGACTGAATCGGCGCTTGGCGATTTAAAGAAAAACTTATCTGATCAGCAAGATGCCCGAGCTAAGTCGGAGGAGAAGCATCAATTGGTCCTGGCTGAGATGGAAAAACTCAAAGCCGATTTAAAAAGGGCTCAGGCTGACCAAGATGCTGCAACAACAAGAGCAGAGAAGGCTGAAGCCAGGCTGGCTATTGTACAACAAGAACTGTCCGGCTTAAAGCGTCATATCTCAAACATGGCGCAAGCTCTCTTTGGTAAAATACTCAAACTTTTGATTTCTCTCTTTTTTACCAATACTTCTTATTGTAAGTTGCTGATTATCATGAACCTTTGCACAGGTCCGAGAGCCGCCACCCTTCAGGATGATTGTGTGCTAATGTTGAGGGCAATTTACACGCTGACAGAGCAGTTGTATACCGATAGTGTATTAACTGTTAAAGCTGTGATGGGTGCCAAGGAGCCTATAACTTCCATAAAAAAGATGCTTGGCTGCCTATCTACGCTTCCCCCTCAGATTGGCGAATTGACTCGGTCAGCCGCCCAGAAGGGGGTACGGACTACCTTAAGTCGCTGCTTGGCGTATGCTCCAGAGATCAACCCAGAAGAGGTGGCGGCAGGCTTTCCTCAACTCAAAGATGACGGGTCAGAATTCGTCGAAGAGGACTATCAGCGTGTCGTCAAGGACTCCCGACTGGCGGTGACTCAACTTGCTACAAGTCTGGACTTATCAAAGTATCAGGCTGCTTACGACAGCAAGAACAAGAAGGTCAACCCGCCAATCTTTATGACGACCAGCTTAACTCCACGGCGACCCAAGAACCCTTTTGAGTTGGACGCAGACCTTGCATCAATTCTGACCGATGAAGATGACTTCGCGGCTCTGGCCAAGTGCAACTGGGTACTGGGCGACTTGCAAATTGAGGTCGGCCAAAGCTCGCAGCAAAATGATCCAAGGGCGCCAGCAGAATAAACTTCATCGAGTTGGCCTGGGAGCCATGTAACAGGTCTCTTTTATGAGTCGGTACTGTTTTTGTGATACTTCCGAAAGAATCTTTATACCGCCCTTAAGGTGATTTCAAATGTTGGATCCGTCGTTTGAAAATCCTTTATAATGCTTAATCCGCCATGCATGAAGTGACTTTGATTATCAACCTATTTTAAGCTCGCGGCAATGCCATGAATAAAAATAGCAATTTCGTCGGCTCATAAGGTCGCGACAGGATGGGCCGAGTCAGAAAGCTCAAGCACACACCCTAAGATGGTTTCGTCGGCTCATAAGGTCGCGACAAGATGGGGTGAGTCAGAAAGCTCAAGCACACACCCTAAGATGGTTTCGTCGGCTCATAAGGTCGCGACAAGATGGGGCGAGTCAGAAAGCTCAGGCCCACACCCTAAGATGGTTTCGTCGGCTCATAAGGTCGCGACAGGATGGGGCGAGTCAGAAAGCTCAAGCACACACCCTAAGATGGTTTCGTCGGCTCATAAGGTCGCGACCGGATGGGGTGAGTCAGAAAGCTTAGGCCCACACCCTAAGATGGTTTCGTCGGCTCATAAGGTCGTGACAGGATGGGGAGAGTCAGAAAGCTCAAGCACACACCCTAAGATGGTTTCGTCGGCTCATAAGGTCGCGACAGGATGGGGCGAGTCAGAAAGCTCAAGCACACACCCTAAGATGGTTTCGTCGGCTCATAAGGTCGCGACAGGATGGGGCGAGTCAGAAAGCTCAGGCCCGCACCCTAAGATGGTTTTGTCGGCTCATAAGGTCGCGACAGGATGGGGCGAGTCAGAAAGCTCAGGCCCGCACCCTAAGATGGTTTCGTCGGCTCATAAGGTCGCGACAGGATGGGGCAAGTCAGAAAGCTCAGGCCCGCACCCTAAGATGACAATTCTGTCGGCTCATAAGGTCGCGACAGGATGACAAAATTGATTTTTAATGAAGAAGCCCCCAAGTCGGGAAGCATTTTAATTTTATTACTTCATGATGAAACTGAAAAACTTACAAAATGCAGAGCTTAAGAGCTCAAGAGTAATAAGGCCGCAAGTGGGAAATATTCCAAGGGCGAGTTGACTCAATCTCTGCGGTTGGTCGGTTAGGCCGAAGATCCACCAGATAATAAGAGCCATTGAGAAGATTCTTGCTGACGACGAAAGGTCCTTCCCATGGTGGTGACAACTTATGCATGCCAGCACGATCCTGTATTAACCGAAGAACTAAGTCGGCTTCCTGAAAGGTCCAACTTTTAACCCGACGGTTGTGATAACGCCGTAGATCCTGTTGATAGATGGCCGAACGGGCCGCAGCCAGGTCACGTGCTTCTTCTAAAGCGTCCAAGGAATCTTGACGCGCTATCTCATTGTCTTGCTCCACATACGCAGCGACTCTAGGCGAATCATGCCTTATGTCAGTAGGAAGAACGGCTTCTGCTCCGTAGACCAAAAAGAAAGGGGTAAAACCCGTGGACCGGTTCGGGGTGGTCCGGATACTCCACAGCACCGAAGGCAATTCTTCAACCCAACATCCTGGGGTTTTCTCCAGGGGAGCCATGAGTCGGGGCTTAATTCCTCGTAAGACCTCCTGATTCGCCCGTTCCGCCTGCCCATTAGATTGTGGGTGAGCAACCGCAGAAACATCAAGCCGGATATGCTCTCGACGGCAAAACTCCTGCATCGCCCCTTGGGACAGGTTAGTACCATTATCAGTAATGATACTATGTGGATATCCAAACCGGAAGATCAGCTTCTTCAAGAATTTGAGCGCCGTCTCCGCATCGCAATTTCCAATAGGTTCCGCCTCAACCCACCTAGTGAATTTATCAACCGCCACCAGCAAATGGGTTTTCTTATTGGAAGACATTTTGAAGGGGCCGACCATGTCTAACCCCCAGACCGCAAAAGGCCAAGTGATGGGAATCATTCTTAATTCCTGAGCCGGCACATGAGCCTATCGTCCATAACGCTGGCATCCTTCGCACCGACGAACTATATCCTCTGCATCTGCATGAGCCGTCAGCCAAAACAAACCATGACGGAAAGCTTTTGACACCAGAGAGCGTGACCCGACATGATGCCCACAATCTCCGGAATGAATGGAATTTAAGATTATGCATCCTTCTTCGGAGGAAACGCATCGTTGAAAAACTCCAGAGGCGCTTCGTTTATATAACTCGCCGTTGATGATCACCATGGATTTGCTGCGCCGAACGATTTGACGGGCCGAAACTTCGTCTGTTGGTAACCTGCCCCGGGCAAGATATGCCAGATAGGGAAGAACCCAAACCGGCGTGGCGTGGAGAGCCGCCACGAGCTGAGACTCAGGATCCGGTATTGCCAACTCCTCCTCCAATGGTAAAATCACGGATGGTTTCTGCAAAATGTCCAGAAAAACATTGGGAGGAACTGGCTTTCGTTGGGAACCAAGTCGTGAGAGGGCGTCAGCCGCCTCGTTGAGGCGCCGATCAATGTGGTCCACTTGATAACCATGAAAATGACCCGCCACGTCAGACACAGCTCTTCTGTAAGCCGCCATCATGGGGACCCGAGAATCCCAGGTACCCGAAACTTGCTGCGCCACCAAATCAGAGTCGCCAAAACACCTGACTCGTGTTAGATTCATCTCTTTGGTGAGTCGTAAACCATGTAGCAAAGCTTCGTATTCTGCAGCATTGTTAGTGCATGGAAACATGAGTCGGAGAACATAACAGAATTTATCTCCTTGAGGAGATACCAGTACCACACCAGCCCCCGAGCCTTCCAGCTGTCTAGATCCATCAAAATAAATAGTCCAGTAAGTGAGATCAGGCCTGTCTTTTGGAGCCTGCAACTCCATCCAGTCATTGACGAAATCAACTAAAGCCTGAGACTTGATGGCGGTGCGGGGGCTGTACTGCACGTGATGCGGCCCAAGTTCAATTGCTCACTTGGCAATTCGCCCTGTTGCCTCCCGATTCTGGATGATGTCCCCAAGGTTAGCAGAGCTAACCACTGTGATAGGGTGTTCTTGGAAATAATGCTTAAGTTTCCGACTCGCCATAAACACCCCATACACTAACTTCTGCCAGTGTGGGTAACGTTGCTTGGAAAGGGTTAGCACCTCGCTGATAAAATACACCGGGCGTTGCACCGGGTACTCCTTCCCTTCCTCCTTTCTTTCAACAACCACTGCCACACTTACTGCTTTGGAATTTGCCGCAATATAGAGAAGCATGGGCTCCTTTTCAGCCGGGGCGGCCAGGACCGGCGGGTTAACCAATTGCCGTTTCAAAGCTTCGAGCGCCTCGTCTGCCTCGTTTGTCCAAATGAACCGGTCAGATTTCTTTAGTAACTGATAAAGAGGAATCACCTTTTCACCCAGGCGACTTACAAAGCGACTCAGAGCCGCAATGCGACCCGCCAATCGTTGAACTTGATTAACGTTTGCCGGCTTTCCAAGGGACGTAACTGCTTCGATTTTGTCCGGGTTAGCTTCAATGCCACGCTCTGACACGAGGAAGCCCAACAATTTCCCTGCAGGAACACCAAAAACACATTTGGTGGGATTCAGCTTCATCTGATATACTCGCAAATTATCGAAAGTTTCCTTGAGATCCTCCAACAGCGTCTCCCCCTGGCGGGTTTTGATCACAATATCGTCGACATAGGCGTGGACGTTGCGACCGATTTGGGTGTGAAGGCAATTCTGGATGCAGCGCTGATAAGTCGCCTCCGCACTCTCGAGTCCAAAAGGCATGGACACATAGCAAAAGGCCCCAAAGGGGGTTATAAAAGCTGTTTTCTCTTGATCCTCCACGGCCATCTTGATCTGGTGATATCCTGAGTAGGCGTCCAAAAAGCACAATCGTTCGCATCCCGCCACCGAGTCAATGATCTGGTCGATGCGGGGAAGAGCGAAGGGATCTTTTGGACAAGCCCTGTTGAGGTCCGTGTAATCAATGCACATATGGAAGGTACCGTTCTTCTTGAGCACCAGGACCGGGTTAGCCAACCATTTGGGGTGAAAAACTTCCACGATGAATCCGGCGGCTAAGAGACGGGCGACTTCTTTCCTGATCGCTTTGCGTTGTTCCTCGTTAAACCTGCGAAGATACTGCTGAATGGGTTTTGCCTTTGGGTCAACATAAAGATGGTGCTCATCGAATTCTCTCGGCACACCAGGCATGTCAGAGGGTTTCCATGCGAAGATGTCCCAATTCTCACGGATGAATTCGATGAGTGCGCTTTCCTATTTGGGGTCCAGACCCGTTCCGATAGTGAACTGCTTGGATGAGTCGCCAGGAACGAAATCGATTGTCTTGGTGTCATCCGTTGGTTTGAACTTGAGGGGCGACTCAGCATCTGTCATTGGCTTCTTCAGGGGTGACATGTCTGCCGTGTCAAATTGGCCCGATGGTGTTTGAGCTCCTCCGCAGCGCAGGCGACTTCCGCATAAGCCGCGTCCCCTTCTTCACATTCCTTTGCAATCCTTCTATCCCCTTCGACCGTGATGGGTCCCTTGGGACCGGGCATCTTGAGCTTAAGGTAAACATAGCATGGGCGAGCCATGAAGCGGGCGTAAGCCGGCCGCCCAAATAATGCATGGTATGGGCTTTTCAATTTGACCACCTCGAAAATCAGTGACTCGGACCTGTAATTTTGCGCCGTTCCAAACGCTACTGTGAGTTTGACTCGGCCTATGGGGTAGGCCGACTTGCCCGGGACAATTCCGTGGAAAACCGTGGTTGAAGGCATCAGGTCCTTTTCCAATAGGTTCATCCTTTGGAAAGTGTCAAAGTATAAGATATTAATGCTGCTGCCACCATCCATTAACACTTTGGACAGGGTGTAGCCCCCAACTTGGGGAGCCACGACCAACGCTAAATTGCCCGGATTGTCAACTCTTGGCGGGTGATCCTCCCTACTCCACGATATGGTTTGTTCAGACCAGTGGAGGTACCTGGGAAGGACCGGCCCAGACACACTGTAAGCCCGGTGACTCACCTTCTTATCACGTCTGCAAGCGTTGGTGGTGAAAACATGATACTGCCCATTGCTTAACTGTTTGGGATTTCTGCGGAAACCTCCGTTGTCATCTTGACCCTGCGGAGCCCCCTGTGGGGGCGGCTGCTGGAAGGCTCCTGGCGGGTTATACCGCCGCTGATGATGTACCGGATATTGGCCGTTGTTTGGCTCCAGGCCTCCCTGAGGCCCCTGTTCGGGAAAACCGCCGAAGGGGTTCTGTCGTTGGTTGGGTGCGGTGAACTGCTCCTCGCGTTGGTCCGGGTCATCGCTTTGGCTTTTCTTGATCGCCTCTGCCCGAAACTCCCGCATCACGAAGCAGTTCTCCCAGGAGTGAGTCGCCAGACCGTCTGCTGTGGCATGGTGCGGGCAAGGGCCTTTGAGTATCTCTTCATAGTTACACGACCTCTTCCCGCTAAAGCCCCTGTTTTTCTTCTGGCGTTGGTTGCCAGTGTTGGCATTGGTGTTGGCGACTAAATCCGAGGGCTCCTCTTGCGGTCTTCGCTTGCCATTGGCTCCTTGATTGTGGCGATTACGTCCCTGGAACCGGGTATGATTTTTGAATGACTCGCCCATCTTGGGCAAATTGGCCTTACCGTCCTCGCCAGGATCTTTGGTGTCATCTGCTTCAGCGTACCTAGTGAGGGTGTCCATCAGTTCTCCCATGTCTTGGACCTTTCGCTTGAGTCGCCCTAATTTTTGCACCAAGGGTTCATAGTGGCAGTTCTGCTCGAGGATTAACACAGCCTGAGCCGCCGTAAAACCGTCTGACGAATGGATAATTTCCGCAACCCGCCGTGACTAATGGTGGGCCGACTCATCAGGGCGCTGAACACAATGCTGCAGATCGACGATCGTCATCGGACGTTTGCAAGTTCCTCAGAAGTTCTTGATGAATCGCTCTTTCAACTCGGCCCAGGTCTGGATGGAGTTGGGGTGTAAGTTTTTCAACCAAGTACGTGCTGACCCCTCGAGCATCATCGTGAAGTACCTAGCGCAAACTGCCTCGTTTACGTCGAGCATGCGCATGGCGATTTCATAACTCTCGACCCATGATGCCGGCTCAAGGTCCGGGGTGTAGTTGGGCACCTTTCTTGGTGCCTTAAAATCTTTGGGCATCTTTTCGTTACGAAGGGCGGGGGCCAAGCATGGCACCCCTACTCGCCCACCGCTCCCGACGAGAGGGGCCGGGGCGACTTGGGTGTTCGGGAGATCCCGGCCCGGCGGGTTCTGATGATCAGGCGGGTTGTCCTGGGGGACGGGTCGCGGCCCGCTATTCAAGGCGGGCTGGTCCTCTGGCCGACTCCTAGTGTAACTCGCCTGGGGGGTGGAATGCAGCCTATCTAGGCTATGTGAGAATTGGGCGTTTTGAACCACCGCCGTCTTCAACATCTCGATGGCGTTCCTTGCCTCTATCTCGGCAGGGGTGTTGCCGTGGATCAGAAGAGACTCCAAATGGCGAGTTGCAGTGAGGACGTTATCCACCGGGTTGGAAAAGTGGCCTTGAGGCGTCCGGAATCGGGGAATGCGATCCTCAGCCATCTGGACCGGCGGGTTAGGCGGTTGACCCGGCCCTCCCCCTGTGGCGGCTCCCGCCCCGGGGGTTCGTGGAGTGTCGAACAGGCGAGTCGGGTTGAGATCATGGGGCAGGCGACCTTGGTATCTCCGTTGATGGACGGTGTCGGATGCGCGCTGGTGTCTTTCGAGCCGCCAGTTGTCAGTATTTAAGCGCATCCTTTCGGCCGCAATTTGAGCCTGCCGAGTCTCGATCCTGGCGGACTCCACCTCGGCATCCCGATGAGCCTTTGCCACTGCCTCTCTGAGTTTTGCCAGCTCCACGTTTATTCCCTCCTGGTTTTCTGGTGTGAGGGGAGTCGTCATCAGCCTTGTGATCTCCGCCGCTAATTCCACCAGGACAGCGGCCGGGCTTCTGGACGTCTCGCCGGTCCCATCGCCTCCGGTAGGGTTTTGCGAAGGCTGAGTCGCCCCTGCCATATAAATGGCGATCTGGCGGCGGGTTCGATCAAGGACTTCGGGGTCCATGGCTAACGACAAGCCCCCAAGACAGTTCCCATGTAGAGACCGGATTGAATCTGAGTCGCCCATGGATGATTCGTCATCAGAGTTGACCGACGTGGTTTCCTGGGTCGCCGAACGTTCTGGCTCCTCTGATCCCTGCGTGAACCCAACAAAAACCGAGCGAGTCAGATTCGGCGTCACCACTGGGTGAACGTACCTGGCCGGCTCAACGATGTCGGTGGAGATGTCCGGCTCAGGCACGGATGATCCGATCATGCCGATGAAGACGTTAATCTTGCCGAAGGGGACCCTGTAACCAGATTCGATCGAGTCCGCTTCGGGCCCCCACTGCTGGTTGTCGATGTAGATCTTCCCGCGGAGGCTCCGGGTCATGAGCCCCGTCGCGTAACTCCCAAACCCTGGTAGGGCTCCCATTGAGAACTCAACTCCACCGTGCTTAGGCCCCACGGTGGGCGCCAACTATCGTGGTTTTGTCACGGCAGATGTCCTCGTGAAAGGACTTAGTACTGGAGCCATCGCACCTTGGTGGCGACTCAAAGGGGTTGAGCGGGAGAGACGTGGCGATTTACCCAGGTTCGGCCCCTCGTGAGGAGGTAAAGGCCTACATCCTGCTTTGAGTTGTATTGATGTGGTCTCCATTACAACGAGGGCGTAACTCGCCAAACCTAGCACTCGATGATTTCTAACCTGCCCTCTTCTTCCCTGGGACTCGCCTTTATATACAGGTCGAACCCCTAGGGTTTTACAAGGATACTTTCCTTCCCACAAATCGTGACCTCTGCGGTCTCTAAGTCGCCATCCTTTAAAGCTTGGAGACCTTCCGGAAATTATAAACCGCCAAACAACCTTTGGTCTTGCCAGGCCAAGGCCCAAAACACGCTTAGGTGAATTGCCTGATTTGCTGACCCGGCCCAACTGGGGCGGGTTATTAACAGGTAATATCCCCAACACATAGTGATTGAGCATCACTGAAGAGATTGTTCCTGTGTGGAACCGACGATTGTTACCTTTGAGGACTGTGCATCCTCCAAATGGTTATGCGTCATGGTCTAGAGCATCCAGCTGTGAATTGTGGATTGCCGGGTGATCGAGTTTGTGAGGGTTTGGATGTCTGCCCTGAAGACTTACCACGAGTGTTGGGCGAGGACCGTGTGTCCTTAGCTCAAGGAGACTACAATAGGGACTGTGTGTCCTTCGGTTTGAATACCAAGCCGCGTCAAACTAGACGTACAAGTATCACAACAATTGGAATTGGGTCATCAAACCATTGACTTCATCGAGCTACGGGTTCTAGTTTTTCAACTCTTTCATTTCCTCAATTGCATGTTGATGACTTTGATTTGTACTGTTTGAAGAACTTGATTGAATACGTTATGTGAATTCCTCACCTCAAGTTCTTCACCTAAGTTATTCATCACATGTTTTCCTGTTCACGTGACCTGTGCAAACCGAACACTTCAACTCACTCCGAGGACTTAGCTATTGTCGCTTTTGCATATATGTTTAAGTACTATTTTCGCTGCATACAGTTCATGACTGAGGACTTTCCTCACTAGGAATTTCCTCAGTGATAAATTTGTAAAAATCGCATATTCACCCCCCTCTAGTCGATATAACGCACTTTCAGTTTGTATCGGAGCAAGGTACTCCCTTGTTGTGTGTGATTTTGGTTTAACCGCCTAGAGTTTTAGTTATGTCGATCACAAGTACGATCAAGGTTACTCCGGGTTGTCCTACTTTTGAAGGAAAGGATCTCCCACTACTGGAATCCAGTAATTTGCCATAAGCCAGTTCTTTGCCGCCTGTTGGCTGATGGCAAAGAACCTCTTTGCCGTCAGCTGACTTCAAGCAGACGGTAAAGGGCTGACGGATAGCAAACAAACTATTTGTCATTGGTCAGTCCTTTCTCGTCTGCCAGCGGATGGCAAAGAGACCTAGGGTAGACCACAAAGAGGACACATGGGTCCCACTAGACCTTGGGCCTGGCCAGGTTCGATGGAAGGGCTCTTTGCCGTCCGTCATGGGGCTCTTTGCCGTCCGGGGGCAAACGACAAAGGGGACGAGCGTATAACGGCCGTTCCCCCGGCCCCTCGCTCCACTACCCCCACTCACCCACTGTCTCTTTCTCCACCGCGTGCGCGCCTTGCTCCAGCACGACCGGCGGCCGACCACCCCTCCACCGCCCCGGTGCCGCCCCCTGCGCCGCCCCTCCCCTCACCCCCCGGCACCGCCCCCTTCCCTCACCGGCCCCGGCACCGCCCCTCCTCTCACTGGCTACAGGCCCCGCCGCTCCTCTCACTGGCTGCGGGCGCCGCCCCTCCCCTCACCTGCCCCCGGCGCCGCCCCCTCCCCTCACCCGGCCCCGGCGCCGCCCCCTCGCCTCACCGGCTCCCGGCAAGGCCCCTCCTCTCACCGAATGCGGGTGCCTCCCCCTCCCCTCACCGGATCCCGTCGCCGCCCCCTCCCCTCACCGGCTCCCTACACAGGCCCCTCCCCTCACCGACTCCTGTCGACGCCCACTCCCCTCACCGGCTTCCGACGATGCCCCTCCCCTCACCGGGTGTCCCCAACTCCGGTGAGTGCCTCCGATACCCCTCTTTTTTAGCTTTTTTCTTTTAAGTTAGATAGTTAGTTTATTTTCTGTTTTTTCTGTTAAATTAGATAGTTAGTTTATTTTCTGTTTTTTCTGTTAAATTAGATAGTTAGTTTATTTTCTGTTTTTTGTGTTAAATTAGATAGTTAGTTTATTTTCTATTTTTTCTTTTAAATTAGATGGTTAGTTTTTTTCTTCTGTTTTTTGTTCTAAATTAGATAGTTAGTTTATTAGATAGAATAAAGTAGATAGAGAAGAAAAAAATAGATAGAAAAGAAAAAACTTAGAAGAAAATAAGAGAAGAAAAAAAACTAGAAGAAATAAGAAGAAGAAGAAGAAGAAGAAGAAAGAGGAGAGGAGGAGAAAGAGAAAAGAAAGAAGAAGAAGAAGAAGAGGAGGAGGAGGAGGAGAAAAAAGAATAATAATAAGAATAAGAAGAAGATGATCAAGAAGAAGAAGAAGAAGAAAAAGAAGAAGAAGAAAAAGAGAGAGGAGAAGAAGAAAGAAGAGGAAAACGGAACCCCGACACCCCGGCACTGACCCTCGACCCCGACCCCTGATGACCCACAAGTATAGGGGATCAATCGTAGTCCTTTCGATAAGTAAGAGTATCGATCCCAACAAGGAGCAGAAGGATCTGACAAGTGGTTTTCAGCAAGGTAAAATCTGGAGGCACTGAAATTGTCGGTAACAAGTGATTGTGTAGTGAGATGATTCGTAGCAAGCAACAAGTAACAAAAGTAGCAACGATACAGCAAAGTGGCCCAATCCCTTTTGTAGCAAGGGACAAGCCTGGACAAAGTCTTATAGGAGGAAAAACGCTACCGAGGACACACATGAATTTCTGTCATCCTAGTTTCATCATGTTCATATGATTCGCGTTCGTTACTTTGATAGTTTGACATGTGGGTGGACCGGCGCTTGGGTACTGCCCTTACTTGGACAAGCATCCCACTTATGATTAACCCCTCTTGCAAGCATCCGCAACTACGAAAGAAGAATTAAGACAAAGTCTAACCATAGCATTAAGCTGGTGGATCCAAATCAGCCCCTTACGAAGCAACACATAAACTAGGGTTTAAGCTACTGTCACTCTAGCAACCCATCATCTACTTACTACTTCCCAATGCCTTCCTCTAGGCCCAAATAATGGTGAAGTGTTATATAGTCGACGTTCACATAACACCACTAGAGGAAGAACAACATACAACATATCAAAATACCGAACGAATACCAAATTCACATGACTATTATTAGCATGACTTATCCCATGTCCTCAGGAACAAAAGTAACTACTCACAAAGCACAATCATAATCATGATCAGAGAGGTAATGAGTAGCATCAAGGATCTGAACATAATCTCTTCCACCAAATAATCCAACTAGCATCAACTACAAAGAGTAATCAACACTACTAGCAACGTTACAAGTACCAATCAGAGTCGCGAGACGGAGATTGGTTACAAGTGATGAACTAGGGTTTGGAGATGAGATGGTGCTGATGAAGATGTTGATGGAGATGAGTCCCCTCCGATGAGAGGAGTGTTGGTGATGACGATGGCGACGATTCCCCCCCAGGAGGGAAGTTTCCCCGGCAGGATCGTCCTGCCGGAGCTCTAGATTGGTTCTGCTCAAGTTCCGCCTCGTGGCGGCGGCGAAACCACGAAAAAGCTCCTCTGTGATTTTTTCCTGGATGAAACCCTCCATATAGCAAAAGAGGGGGCCAGTTGGCCAGTGGGCTGCCCACAAGCCCCCATGGCGCGGCCTGGGGGGTGGCCACACCGTGTAGGCTTGTGGGCACCCCCTGGTGCCCCTCTGGCACTTCTTTGGCCCAGTATTTTTGATAAATTGGGAAAAAAATCCTCGTTGATTTTCACGACATTTGGAGTTGCGCAGAATAGGTATCTCAACTTTGCTCCACTTTCAGGCCAGAATTCCAGTTGCCGGTATTCTCCCTCTTCATGTAAACCTTGCAAAATAAGAGAGAAAAGGCATAAGAATAGTACTGTGAAGTGAAATAACAGCCAAAGAAGCGATAAATATCAACATGAAAACATGATGCAAAATGGACGTATCAACTCCCCCAAGCTTAGACCTCGCTTGTCCTCAAGCGAAAGCCGAGCTCAATAAATATGTCCACATGTTTAGGGAGAGAGGTGTCGACAAAACAAGATACGAACATGCATGCATCATGATCATGATCAGAACAGCAATACCAACATATAATATCTCATGCTAAAGTGATAATTTCCTCACAAAGTAAAGCACGAATCAAGAACCTTACCAAGAAGTAACAACCGATAGCCTTTAGTCATTGAAGCAATTGCAATTTATCACCACATCAGAAAGAGTCAAATAAGAGCTTGTAAAGAAAATCCACATACTCAATCATTCTTTCGTTCTCTAAAATTGCTAGAACTCACGTGCTACTCATGAGATCAAAGTTTCAGTTAGACACAGAGAAAGATAGGGGCTTACGGTTTTGCCTCCCAACTACTTACCTCAAGGGTAATTTCAACCAATAATAATTCATGAATTGTTACTTCCGAGTTAACATATGAATATAGATCTTTCCCAAGCATGTGACGGTAGCCAAGATAAAGGCGAAATAAGGAATTGGTGAAGATAACCATGACTCTTTCAGGGGCAAAAAGTAAAGGTACAAGATAGGCCCTTCGCAGAGGGAAGCAGAGGTTGTCATGCGCTTTTGAGGTTTGGATGCGTGTCCTCTTAGTGCGGAGGAATGTCACTTTATATTGCCCCCTGTGATAAAGAACTTTATTATGCAGTCTGTCCTTTTATGTCTTCCTCATCAGAGGTTCGTATAAAGCTTATTTTCCACACACTAATAGATCATACATATTAGAGAGCAATTTTTATTGGTTGCACTAATGACAACTTACTTGAGGGATCTTATTCAATCCATAGGTAGGTATGGTGGACTCGCATGGAAAAACTGGTTTGAAGGTTTATGGATGCACAAGTACTATCTCTACTTGGTGCGGGAGTTTTGGCTAATATGAGGTGGAAGCAATCGTCACATGCTAAGGGATCTCTAATCATATAACATTGTTCAGAGCCAAGCAAACACAATTCATTATGTTGTCTTCCTTGTCCAACATCTACTTCTAGGCATGCAATAGTTTAGTGAGTGTTCACAATCATAGATGGTGTGAGAGATGATATATTTATATGTGAACCTCTCCTTCCTTATCACTTCCTATTAATTGCAACAATGACCAAGGTCTACGTTTGCCTACCCTCAACAAGTGTCAATCCTCATTCTTTTTATATGTGAAGCCATCACTTCCCATAAGATCATTACATGATCTTTCATGCTTTTGTTCTATTCTCACTCTTTTGATCATGACAAGAGGCAAAGCCCTTCAACTAAGACACTCTTTATTATATGTCTCACGAGAAAGAATACATCGGGGGTGACACAAAGCAAAACTCAACACTAAAACACTAAGACTTTTAAACTACTAGAGAAAAATAAAACTGAAAAGGAAAACTAAAACAAAGGTAAAGGCAAAAGATGTGATGGTGATACGATACCGGGGCAACTCCCCCAAGCTTGGCACAAGCCAAGGGGATTGCCCATACCAATGCTGAGTTGTCTTCCTTTGGTGGTGATGGTGGATTTGTTGGAACCTTTGACTCCAAGAGGGCCATTAATCTTTGATTTATGCCTTGGAGATCTGCGATATGTTTTTCTAGCAAAACAACTTCACGAGTGAGACAAGTATTGCGAGCACGAGTTGTTTCACAAAACCTCAAGACTTCAATCAAGGATGGAGACAATAGGTGGAGGTAGGGTTGGAGGAAATTCACTCCTTCAACTTCTTCCTTGTTGAGCACAGATTGCACTTCATCCCATGCCTGATCCTTCTCCTTAGCTTTGCCCTTGGTTTCTTTAGGTAGCCTCTCTTTAGCCTCCATGACCTCCATCCTTTTCAGATCAACATGAACTTATCCATAGATTTGACAAAGCTTGTTCTCCCCCATAGATTCCTGGGACGACATCTTGACCTAGATCTGCGGCAGAAAACAGGCTCGAAACGAAAAATAGAAGAAATCCGCGTGATGCAGAGGTCAGACCAAACAGAAGTATATATAATGATTTTTTTCAGACCAGAAGGAGTCCCTGCACGAAAACGGAGTTCGAGAAGCGCACGAGGTGGCCACAAGCCCTCACGACGCGGCCAGGGGGTGGGCCCTCACCGTGTAGGCTTGTCGCCTCCTCGCGCACTTTCCGGACTACTTCCAATTTTTTTTTTCAAATATTCCAAAATTGAGAAAATTTCCTATTGGAAAAGTTTTGGACTCTGTTTTCTTACCGAATCACATACCTCTTCGTTGTCGGAGTCTGAAACAGGCTGATAAACATCCCTTAGGTATTCCTCCGGAGTTATGGTATTGATGATATTGCTTTCAACATTTATGGGAGTACCTGAGATATAGTGCTTGATTCTCTGCCCATTTACCACTCTCGGACAATTACCTTCAGTGTTGTTGATCTTGATAGCACTGGAACGATATACTTCCTCAACAACATAAGGACCTTCCCATTTAGAGAGAAGGTTGCGTGCAAAGAATCTTAAGTGAGAGTTATATAGCAAGACATAATCACCTACATTGAACTCACGCTTTTGTATCCTCTTATCATGCCACCTCTTAACCTTCTCTTTGAACAACTTGGCATTCTCATATGCCTGAGTTCTCCACTCATCAAGCGAGCTAATATCAAATAACCTCTTCTCACCGGCAAGTTTGAAATCAAAGTTGAGCTCTTTGATTGCCCAATAAGCTTTATGCTCTAGCTCAAGAGGTAAATGGCAGGCTTTACCGTACACCATTTTGTACGGAGACATGTCCATGGGATTCTTATAGGCAGTTCTATAAGCCGACAATGCATCATCGAGATTCTTAGACAAATTCTTTCTAGACGTGTTGACAGTCTTTTGCAGAATTAGTTTAATCTCTCTATTACTTAGCTCTACTTGACCACTGGATTGAGGGTGATAGGGAGACACAATTCTATGGTTGACATCGTACTTAGCAAGCGTTTTACGGAAAGCACCATGAATGAAGTGTGAACCACCATCGGTCATTAAATATCTAGGGACTCCAAATCTAGGGAAGATAACTTCTTTCAGCATCTTGATAGAGGTGTTGTGATCAGCACTACAAGTGGGGATAGCTTCAACCCACTTAGTGACATAATCAACAACAACTAAGATGTGAGTATACCCATTAGATTTTGGAAAAGGTCCCATATAATCAAAGCCCCAAACATCAAATGGTTCAATGACAAGTGAATAGTTCATAGGCATTTCCCGACGTTTGCTAATATTACCTATTCTCTGACATTCGTCACAAGACAGGACAAACTTACGGGCATCCTTGAAGAGAGTGGGCCAATAGAAACCTGATTGCAATACCTTGTGTGCAGTTCTATCTCCCGCATGGTGTCCTCCATAGGCCTCGGAGTGACACTTCTGTAGGATCTGTCCCTGTTCATGTTCAGGTACACAACGTCTAATAACACCATCTACTCCTTCCTTATAAAGGCGAAGATCATCCCAAAAGTAGTGTCTCAAGTCAAAGAAGAATTTCTTCTTTTGCTGGTATGTGAAACTAGGTGGTATGTATTTGGCAACGATATAGTTTGCATAATCAGCATACCAAGGTGCACTACGTGAATCATTGATGACATT
This sequence comes from Hordeum vulgare subsp. vulgare, assembly GCF_904849725.1. Taxonomy (NCBI): domain Eukaryota; kingdom Viridiplantae; phylum Streptophyta; class Magnoliopsida; order Poales; family Poaceae; genus Hordeum; species Hordeum vulgare. The sequence goes on from NC_058520.1 coordinate 100,956,301, forward strand.
CAATTTCTCATCGGGAAAGCTATCATCAATAGGTTGTGGGTCATCAAGAACGTTCTCCAACCTAGACAAGTTATCTGCTACTGGGTTATCAACACCCTTTGTGTCGACAACGTGCAAATCAAATTCTTGTAGCAAGAGAACCCATCTGATAAGTCTAGGTTTAGCATCCTTCTTCTCCATGAGGTACTTAATTGCAGCGTGATCACTGTGCATAATGACTTCGGAATCAACTATGTAAGACCTGAACTTTTCACACGCAAACATGTCTGCTAAAAATTCCTTCTCCGTAGTAGCATAGTTTCTCTGGGCACTGTCTAGAGTTTTACTAGCGTAGTGAATAACATTCAACTTCTTATCAACTCTTTGCCCTAGGACAGCACCAACAGCATAATCACTAGCGTCACACATGATCTCAAAAGGTAAGTTCCAATCAGGTGGTTGAACAATAGGTGCAGTTATCAAAGCCCTCTTAAGTATTTCGAAGGCTTCCTCACAATCATCGTCAAAAACAAAAGGAATATACTTTTGCAATACATTGGTAAGAGGCCTAGAAATCTTAGAGAAGTCTTTAATGAACCTTCTATAGAAACCAGCATGACCAAGGAAACTTCTTATACCTCTGATATCTGTGGGGTATGGCATTTTCTCGATTGCATCAACCTTAGCATTATCGACTTCAATACCTCTTTGAGAAATTTTATGTCCTAAGATGATGCCTTCAATAACCATAAAGTGGCACTTCTACCAATTCAAGACAAGATTGGTGTCTTTACATCTCTGCAAGACTCGATCAAGGTTGCTGAGGCAATCATCAAAGCAAGACCCGTAAATGGAAAAGTCATCCATGAAAACCTCGACAATCTTTTCACAAAAGTCAGAGAATATAGCCATCATACATCTTTGAAAGGTGGCAGGTGCATTACATAAGCCAAAAGGCATACGTCTATAAGCATAGGTCCCGAAAGGGCAGGTGAAAGTGGTTTTCTCCTGATCAGATTGTGCAACTGGTATTTGGGAGAAACCAGAATAACCGTCTAGAAAGCAGAAGTGTGTGTGTTTGGACAACCTTTCTAGCATTTGGTCGATAAAAGGCAAAGGGTAATGATCTTTCCTAGTGGCTTTATTCAGTTTCCTGAAATCAATCACCATCCTATTGTTGGAAATATGCCCTAGAGGCAATAATAATTAGTTATTATTATATTTCTTTGTTCATGATAATCGTTTATTATCCATGCTATAATTGTATTGATTGTAAACACAATACTTGTGTGGATACATAGACAAAACACTGTCCCTAGTAAGCCTCTAGTTGACTAGCTCGTTGATCAAAGATGGTCAAGGTTTCCTGGCCATAGGCAAGTGTTGTTACTTGATAACGGGATCACATCATTAGGAGAATCATGTGATGGACTAGACCCAAACTAATAGACATAGCATGTTGATCGTGTCATTTTGTTGCTACTGTTTTATGCGTGTCAAGTATTTGTTCCTATGACCATGAGATCATATAACTCACTGACACCGGAGGAATGCTTTGTGTGTATCAAACGTCGCAACGTAACTGGGTGACTATAAAGATGCTCTACAGGTATCTCCGAAGGTGTTCGTTGAGTTAGTATGGATCGAGACTGGGATTTGTCACTCAGTGTGACGGAGAGGTATCTCAGGGCCCACTCGGTAATACAACATCACACACAAGCCTTGCAAGCAATGTGACTTAGTGTAAGTTGCGGGATCTTGTATTACGGAACGAGTAAAGAGACTTGTCGATAAACGAGATTGAAATAGGTATGCGGATATTGACGATCGAATCTCGGGCAAGTAACATACCGAAGGACAAAGGGAATGACATACGGGATTATAGGAATCCTTGGCACTGAGGTTCAAACGATAAGATCTTCGTAGAATATGTGGGATCCAATATGGGCATCCAGGTCCCGCTATTGGATATTGACCGAGGAGTCACTCGGGTCATGTCTACATAGTTCTCGAACCCGCAGGGTCTGCACACTTAAGGTTCGACGTTGTTTTATGCGTATTTCAGTTATATGGTTGGTTACTGAATGTTGTTCGGAGTCCCGGATGAGATCCCGGACGTCACGAGGGTTTCCGGAATGATCCGGAAACGAAGATTGATATATAGGATGACCTCATTTGATTACCGGAAGGTTTTCGGAGTTACCGGGAATGTACCGGGAATGACGAATGGGTTCTGGGTGTTCACCGGGGGGGGGGGCAACCCACCCCGGGGAAGCCCATAGGCCTTGGGGGTGGCGCACCAGCCCTTGGTGGGTTGGTGGGACAGCCCAAGAGGGCCCTATGCGCCAAGGATAGAAAATCAAAGAGAAAAGAAAAAAGAGGTGGGAAAGGAGAGAAGGACTCCACTTTCCAATCCTAGTTGGACTAGGATTGGAGGAGGACTCCTCCTCCCCTTGGTGCGCAGCCCTTGGGGCTCCTTCAGCCTCAAGGCAAGCCTCCCCTCCCTCCTCCTATATATATGGAGCAATTAGGGCTGATTTGAGACAACTTTTCCAAGGCAGCCCGACCACATACCTCCATGGTTTTACCTCTAGATCGCGTCTCTGCGGAGCTCGGGCGGAGCCCTGCCGAGATTAGATCATCACCAACCTCCGGAGCGCCGTCACGCTGCCGGAGAACTCATCTACCTCTCCGTCTCTCTTGCTGGATCAAGAAGGCCGAGATCATCGTCGAGTTGTACGTGTGCTGAACGCGGATGTGCCGTTCGTTCGGCACTAGATCGTGGGACGAATCGCGGGATGGTTCGTGGGACGGTTCGCGGGGCGGATCGAGGGACGTGAGGACGTTCCACTACATCAACCGCGTTCACTAACGCTTCTGTTGTGCAATCTACAAGGGTACGTAGATCGGAAATCCCCTCTCGTAGATGAACATCACCATGATAGGTCTTCGTGCGCGTAGGAAATTTTTTGTTTCCCATGCGACGTTCCCCAACAGTGGCATCATGAGCTAGGTTAATGCGTAGATGTAATCTCGAGTAGAACACAAAAGTTTTTGTCGGAGGTCATGTGCGTCTTGCTGCCCTCCTTAGTCTTTTCTTGATTCCGCGGTATTGTTGGATTGAAGCGGCTTGGACCGACATTACTCATACACTTACGAGAGACTGGTTTCATCGCAACGAGTAACTCCGTTGCTCAAAGATGACTGGCAAGTGTCAGTTTCTCCAACTTTAGTTGAATCGGATTTGACCGAGGAGGTCCTTGGATGAGGTTAAATAGAAATTCATACATCTCCGTTGTGGTGTTTGCGTAAGTAAGATGCGATCCTACTAGATACCCATGGTCACCACGTAAAACATGCAACAACAATTAGAGGACGTCTAACTTGTTTTTGCAGGGTATGCTTGTGATGTGATATGGCCAACGATGTGATGTGATATATTGGATGTATGAGATGATCATGTTGTAATAGTTAATATCGACTTGCACGTCGATGGTACGGCAACCGGCAGGAGCCATAGGGTTGTCTTTGAACTAACATTTGTGCTTGCAGATTCGTTTACTATATTGCTAGGACGTAGCTTTAGTAGTAATAGCATGAGTAGCACGACAACCCCGATGGAGACACGTTGATGGAGATCATGGTGTGACGCCGGTGACAAGAAGATCGTGACGGTGCTTTGGTGATGGAGATCAAGAAGCACATGATGATGGCCATATCATGTCACTTATGAATTGCATGTGATGTTAATCCTTTATGCACCTTATCTTGCTTAGAACGAAGGTAGCATTATGACGTCATCTCTCACTAAAATTTCAAGACGAAATTGTGTTCTCCCCGACTGTGCACCGTTGCGACAGTTCTTCGTTTCGAGGCACCACGTGATGATCGGGTGTGATAGACTCAACATTCACATACAACGGGTGCAAAGTAGTTGCACACGCGGAACACTCGGGTTAAGCTTGATGAGCCTAGCATGTGCAGACATGGCCTCGGAACACATGAGACCGAAAGGTCGAGCATGAATCGTATAGTTGATATGATTAGCATAGAGATGCTTACCACTGAAACTATTCTTGACTCACATGATGATCGGACTTGAGATAGTGGATTTGGATCATGTACCACTCAAATGACTAGAGAGATGTACTTTTTGAGTGGGAGCTCTTAAGTAATATGATTAATTGAACTAATTGTCATGAACATAGTCTAATGGTCTTTGCGAATTACAATGTAGCTTGCGCTATAGCTCTACTATTTTTATATGTTCCTAGAGAAAATTTAGTTGAAAGTTGATAGTAGAAAACTTTGCAGAGGGCTGTCCTCGTTGCTGCGCAGAAGGCTTATGTCCTTAATGCACCACTCGGTGTGCTGCTCCTCGAGCGTCGTCTGTGGATGCTGTGAACATCCGACATACACGTTTCTGATGACTACACGATAGTTCAGTGCAAAATACTTAATGGCTTAGAAGCAAGGCGCCTAAGACGTTTTGAAACGTCATGGAACATAAGTGATGTTCTAAAGAGATGAAATTGTGATTTCATGCTTGTGCCCTTGTTAAGAGGTACGAGACCTCCGACAAGATTCTTTGTCCACAAAGTAAAGGAGAAAAGCTCAATCGTTGAGCGTGTGCTCAGATTGTCTAAGTACGACAATCGCTTGAATCAAGTGGGAGTTAATCTTCGAGATGAGATAGTGATGGTTCTCCGAAGTCACTGCCACCAAGCTGTGAGAGCTTCATGATGAACTATAGCATATCAAGGATAGATACAATGATCCTTGAGCGATTCGCAATGTTTGACACTGCGAAAGTAGAAATCAAGAAGGAGCATCAATAGTTGATGGTTAGTAAAACCACTAAGTTTCAAGAAAGGTAAGGGCTAGAAGGGATACTTCGTGAAACGGCAAACAGTTACTGGACTAATGAAGAGACCCAAGATTAAACCCAAACCCGAGACTAAGTGCTTCTGTAATGAGGGGAACAGTCACTGAGGCGGAGCAACTCAAGATACTTGGTAGATAAGAAGGCTGGCAAAAGTCGAAAGAAGTATATTTGATATACATGATGTTGATGTGTACTTTACTAGTACTCCTAGTAGCACGAGGGTATTGGACACCGGTTCGGTTGCTAAGTGATTAGTAACACGAAATGATAGCTACGGCATAAACGGAGATTAGCTAAAGGCGAGGTGACGATACGTGCTGGAAGTGTTTCCAAGGTTGATATGATCAAAACGTCACACGGTCCCTCTACCATCTAGATTGGTGTTAAGTCGAAATAATTGTTATTTGGTGCTTGCGTTAAGCATGGACATGATTGGATCGTGTTTATTGCAATACGATTATTCATTTAAAAGAATAATGGTTACTCTATTTGCTTGAATAATCACCTTCAATGGTTTATTGAATCTCGGTCGTAGTGTTACACATGTTCATGATATTGGTGCCAAAAGATACGAGGTAATGATGATAGTACCACTTACTTGTGGCACTGCGGCTTGAGTCATGTTGGTATAAATTGCATGATGATGGATCTTTATACTCACCTGATTTTGAATCACTAGTGACATGCAAATCATACCACATGAGCAAGGCCTTGTTTTCATTGAGATGAAACAAGATAGTAACTTGTTGGAAGTAATACATTTTGATGTATGCAGTCCAATGGGTGCTGAGGCACGCAGTGGATATCATTATGTTCTTACTTCAATGACGATTTGAGCAGATACAAGAGTATTTACTTAATGAATCACAAGTCTGAAATATTGAAAGGTTCAATTCTGTTTCAGGAGTGAAGTTCGTCGTAACAAGATGATAAACTGTCTACGATATGATCATAGAAATGAATATCCGAGTTACGAGTTTTGGTACGCAGTTAAGACAATGTGGAAATAGTTTCACAGTTCATGCCACCTGGAACATCATAGTGTGATGATGTGTCTGAACGTCATAGCCACGCACTATTTGGTATGGTGCATGCTATGATGTCTCTTATCGAATTACCACTATCGTTTATGGGTTATGCATTAGAGACAACCACATTCACTTTAAATAGGGCACCGCGTATTTCTGTTGAGATGACACAGTAAAGACTGAGGTTTAGAGAAATCTAAACTGTCGTTTCTTGAAAGTTTGGGGCTTTGACATTTGTGTGAAAAAGTTTCAGTCGAATAAGCTCAAACCCAAAGCGGATAAATGCATCTTCATAGGATATCCAAAACAGTTGGGTACATCTCCTATCTCATATCCAAAAACAAAGTGTTTGTTTCTAGAAACGGATCCTATCTCGAGGAAAGGTTTCTCTCGAAAGAATTGAGTGGGAGGGTGGTAGAACTTAATGAGGTTATTGAACCATCACTTCAACCAGTGTGTAGCAGGGCGCAGGAAGTTATTCCTATGGCGCCTACACCAATTGAAGTGAAAGCTGATGATGGTGATCATCGAGCATCGGATCAAGTTACTACAAACCTCGTAGGTTGACAAGGTCATGTACTACTGCAGAGTGGTACGGTAACCCTGTCTTGGAGGTCATGTTGTTGAGCAACAGTGAACCTACGAGTTATGGAGAAAGCAATGGTGGGCCAGGATTCCGACAAATGGATGGAAGCCATGAAATCCGAGAGAGGATCCATGTATGAAAACAAAGTGTAGACTTTGGAAGAACTACTTGATGATCATAGGACTGTTGAGTAAAGATGGATCTTTAAAAGGAAGACAGACGATGATGGTGATAAGTCACTATTAAGAAAAGCTCGACTTGCCGCAAAGATGTTTCCGACAAGATCAAACAGTTGATTATGATGAGACTTTCTCACTCGTAGCGATGCTAAAAGTCTGTTAGAATTATGTTAGTGGTTGTTGCATTATTTATGAAATATTGCACATAGGATGTCAAAACATTGTTCCCTCGACGATTTCCTTGAGCAAACATTGTATGTGATACAACCAGGAGGTTTTGTCGATCCTAAAGATACTAGCAAGTATGCAAGCTCCAACGATCCTTCAATGGACTGGTGCAAGCATCTCGGAGTTGGAATATACACTTTGATGAGATGATCAAAGATTTTGGGTTTGTACAAGGTTTATGAGAAACTTGTGTTTCCAAAGAAGTGAGTGGGAGCACTATAGAATTTCTGATAAGTATATGTGGTTGACATATTGTGGATCAGAAGTAATGTAGAATTTCTGTAAAGCATACAAGGTTGTTTGAAAGGAGTTTTCAAAGGAATACCTGGATTGCGCTACTTGAACGTTGAGCATCAAAGATCTATGAAGATAGATCGAAAGCTCTTAATAGAAGTTTCAACAAGATGCATGCCTTGACAAGTTTTTGAAGGAGTTCAAAATAGATGAGCAAAGAAGGAGTTCTTGGTTGCGTTGTGAGGTGTGAATTTGAGTAAGACTCAAAACCCGACCCCGGAAGAATAAAGAGAATAGACGAAGGTCGTCTTCTATGCCTTGGCCGTAGAATCTGAAGTATGCCATGCTGGGTACCGCACCTGATGTGTGCCTTGACTCAAAGTCTGTTGAGAGGTACAGAGAGTGATCCATGATTGAATCACTAGAAGCGGTCAAAATTTATCCTTAGTAACTGATGGACTAAGGAATTTTTCTCGATTATGGAGGTGGTTAAAGAGTTCGTCGTAAAGGGTTACGTCGATGCAAGTTTTGACACTAATCCGAATAACTATGAGTAGTGAAACAGAATCGTATAGTAGAGTAGATATTTGGAGTATTTCCGAATAGCACATAGTAGCAGCATCTATAAGATGACATAAAGATTTGTAAAGAACGCACGGATCTGAAAGTTTCATAACCGTTGACTAAAACCTCTCTCACGAGCAAGACGTGATCAGACCCCATAACTATATGGGTGTTGTATTCGTTGGAATCACATGGTGATGTGAACTAGATTATTGACTCTAGTGCAAGTGGGAGACTGTTGGAAATATGCCCTAGAGGCAATAATAATTAGTTATTATTATATTTCTTTGTTCATGATAATCGTTTATTATCCATGCTATAATTGTATTGATTGGAAACACAATACTTGTGTGGATACATAGACAAAACACTGTCCCTAGTAAGCCTCTAGTTGACTAGCTCGTTGATCAAAGATGGTTAAGGTTTCCTGGCCATAGGCAAGTGTTGTTACTTGATAACGGGATCACATCATTAGGAGAATCATGTGATGGACTAGACCCAAACTAATAGACGTAGCATGTTGATCGTGTCATTTTGTTGCTACTGTTTTCTGCGTGTCAAGTATTTGTTCCTATGACCATGAGATCATATAACTCACTGACACCGGAGGAATGCTTTGTGTGTATCAAACGTCACAACGTAACTGGGTGACTATAAAGATGCTCTACAGGTATCTCCGAAGGTGTTCGTTGAGTTAGTATGGATCAAGACTGGGATTTGTCACTCCATGTGACGGAGAGGTATCTCGGGGCCCACTCGGTAATACAACATCACACACAAGCCTTGCAAGCAATGTGACTTAGTGTAAGTTGCGGGATCTTGTATTACGGAACGAGTAAAGAGACTTGCCGGTAAACGAGATTGAAATAGGTATGCGGATACTGACGATCGAATCTCGGGCAAGTAACATACCGAAGGACAAAGGGAATGACATACGGGATTATATGAATCCTTGGCACCGAGGTTCAAACGATAAGATCTTCGTAGAATATGTGGGATCCAATATGGGCATCCAGGTCCCGCTATTGGATATTGACCGAGGAGTCACTCGGGTCATGTCTACATAGTTCTCGAACCCGCAGGGTCTGCACACTTAAGGTTCTATGTTGTTTTATGCGTATTTGAGTTATATCGTTGGTTACCGAATTTTTTTCGGAGTCCCGAATGAGATCACGGACGTCACGAGGGTTTCCGGAATGGTCCGGAAACGAAGATTGAAATATAGGATGACTTCATTTGATTACCGGAAGGTTTTCGGAGTTACCGGGAATGTACCGGGAATGACGAATGGGTTCCGGGTGTTCACCGGGGGGGGGGGGGCAACCCACCCCGGAGAAGCCCATAGACCTTGGGGGTGGCGCACCAACCCTTGGTGGGCTGGTGGGACAGCCCAAGAGGGCCCTATGCGCCAAGGATAGAAAATCAAAGAGAAAAGAAAAAAAGAGGTGGGAAAGGAGAGAAGGACTCCACTTTCCAATCCTAGTTGGACTAGGATTGGAGGACTCCTCCTCCCCTTGGTGCGCAGCCCTTGGGGCTCCTTGAGCCTCAAGGCAAGCCTCCCCTCCCTCCTCCTATATATATGGAGCAATTAGGGCTGATTTGAGACAACTTTTCCAAGGCAGCCCGACCACATACCTCCACGGTTTTACCTCTAGATCGCGTCTCTGCGGAGCTCGGGCGGAGCCCTGCCGAGATTAGATCATCACCAACCTCCGGAGCGTCGTCACGCTGCCGGAGAACTCATCTACCTCTCCATCTCTCTTGCTGGATCAAGAAGGCCGAGATCATCGTCGAGCTGTACGTGTGCTGAACGCGGAGGTGCCGTCCGTTCGGCACCAGATCGTGGGACGGATCGCGGGACGGTTCGTGGGACGGTTCGCGGGGCGGATCGAGGGACGTGAGGACGTTCCACTACATCAACCGCGTTCACTAACGCTTCTGCTGTGCGATCTACAAGGGTACGTAGATCGGAAATCCCCTCTTGTAGATGAACATCACCATGATAGGTCTTCGTGCGCGTAGGAAAATTTTTGTTTCCCATGCGACGTTCCCCAACACCTATAGCCAATAATAATCCTCTGTGGGATCAATTCATCCTTATCATTAGGGACAACGGTAATGCCTCCCTTCTTAGGGACGCAATGCACCGGACTCACCCAGTCGCTATGAGCAACAGGATAAATGATACCCACTTCCAGGAGCTTTAGTATTTCTTTTCTCACTACTTCTTTCATCTTAGGATTCAATCTCCTTTGATGATCAACAACTGGTTTGAAGTCAGGATCAGTTTTAATCTTGTGCTGGCATAGAGTAGGACTAATGCCCTTAAGATCATCAAGAGTATATCCAATAGCAGCACGGTGCTTCCTCAGAGTTTTTAGTAACTTCTTTTCTTCATGCTTCGAGAGGCTAGCACTAATAATGACAGGATATATCTCCTTTTCATCAAGATAGGCATACTTAAGAGTATCAGACAACTGTTTAAGCTCAAACACAGTATCACCCTTTGGTGGGGGTGGATCCCCAAGCAGTTCAACAGGCAAGTTATTCTTAAGGATAGGATATTGTTCTAAGACAACTCTACCTATCTCATCCCTTTCATCCATATGCATACCATTTTCATGCTCAAGTAGGTATTGCTCTAAGGGATCAGTAGGAGGCACGACAATAGAAGCTAAGGCAATAGTTTCATCCCTACTAGGCAACTCCTTTTCATGACGTTGTCTACCAAACTTGGAGAAATTGAACTGATGTGACACTCCTTCAAAGCCAACAGTGACAGTTTGCTTCTCACAGTCAATATGAGCATTGACGGTATTGAGGAAGGGTCTGCCAAATATGAAGGGACAGAAGCTATCTTGTGCGGTAGCAAGAACGAGGAAATCAGCAGGGTACTTTGTTTTACCACACAAGACTTTAACATCCCTAACAATTCCCACATGGCATATAGTATTTCTATTGGCAAGCTAAATAGTGACATCAATAGGCTCTATCTCAACAGGTGCAATCTCATCTTTGATTTCATCATATAAGGATTGAGGTATTGCACTAACACTAGCACCCATGTCACATAAACCATGATAACAATGATCTCCTATCTTAACAGAAACCACATGCATGCCAACGACGGGCCTATGTTTGTCTCTAGCGTGAGGTTTAGCAATTGTAGCAGCATCTTCACAGAAGTGAATATTATGTCCCTCAACTTCTTCAGACAGAAGATCTTTGATAATAGAAATGCTAGGTTCAACTCTAATTTTCTCAGGGGGTGCAGGTGTTCTAATATAGCCTCTACGTATCACTGTTGAAGCTTTAGAATGATCTTTTATCCTAACAGGGAAAGGTGGTTTCTCAATGTAAGCACTGGGAACCACATGATCATTATAGGCAATGACTTTCTCTTCAACTGGAGAGGGTTTAACTACATTGACTTCTAAAGGAGGATGAAATTGAAACCACTTCTCTTTGGGGAGATCAAGATGAGCAGCAAAGGATTCACACAATGAAGCTACTATCTCAGAGTCAAGTCCATACTTAGCGCTAAAGTCACAAAAAGTATTTGTCTCAACAAAGGATTTAACGCACTCAAAAGTGAAATTCATACCTGACTCGTTACCTTCTTCAATCTCCCAATCTTCAGAGTTGCGTTTAATTCTCTCCGATAAATTCCATTTGAAGTGAATATCTCTCTTCATAAAAGAACCGATACAAGAAGTGTCAAGCATGGTGCGATCATCATGAGAAAGTCGAGCATAGAAGGTCTGAATGATAATTTCTCTCGAGAGCTCATGATTGGGGCATGAATATAGCATTGATTTAAGCCTCCCCCAAGCTTGAGCGATGCTTTCTCTGTCACGAGGCCACAAAATGTAAATATAATTCCGATCACGATGTACTAAATGCATAGGATAAAACTTTTGATGAAATTCCAATTTCAACCGATTGTAGTCCCATGATCCAGTATCATCACATAGCCTATACCATGTCAATGCCTTATCCTTCAAAGATAAAGGAAAGAACTTCTTATTGACCTCATCCTCGGGGACACGTGCAAGCTTAAATAAACCACAAACTTCATCTACATAGATTAGATGCAAGTCTGGATGTGATGTTCCATCTCTTGTAAAAGGATTAGCCAGCAGTTTCTCAAGCATACCTGAAGGAAATTCAAAGTAAATATTTTCAGTAGGTGCAGTAGGTTGAGGAGAAACTCTTTGTGCTTTCGTTCGAGGTGAAGATACCCCGAACAAGCCCCTCAAAGGATTAGTATCCATAGTGACAAGTGACAACAAATTTCAGCACACTATATGAATGTTTCCTTACCAAAGGCGCTTCACTCCCCAGCAATGGCGCCAGAAAAGAGTCTTGATGACCCACAAGTATAGGGGATCAATTGTTGTCCTTTAGATAAGTAAGAGTGTCGAACCCAACGAGGAGCAGAAGGATCTGACAAGTGGTTTTCAGCAAGGTAAAATCTGCACGCACTGAAATTGTCGGTAACAAGTGATTGTGTAGTGAGATGATTCGTAGCAAGCAACAAGTAACGAAAGTAGGAACGGTGCAGCAAAGTGGCCCAATCCCTTTTGTAGCAAGGGGCAAGCCTGGACAAAGTCTTATAGGAGGAAAAACGCTCCCGAGGACACACGAGAATTTCTGTCATGCTAGTTTCATCATGTTCATATGATTCACGTTCGTTACTTTGATAGTTTGATATGTGGGTGGACCGACGCTTTGGTACTGCCCTTACTCGGACAATCATCCCACTTATGATTAACCCCTCTCGCAAGCATCCGTAACTACGAAAGAAGAATTAAGACAAAATCTAACCATAGCGTTAAACTAGTGGATCCAAATCAGCCCCTTACGAAGCAACGCATAAACTAGGGTTTAAGCTTCTGTCACTCTAGCAACCCATCATCTACTTACTACTTCCCAATGCCTTCCTCTAGGCCCAACTAATGGTGAAGTGTTATGTAGTAGGCGTTCACATAACACTACTAGAGGAAAAACAACATACAACATATCAAAATACCGAACGAATACCAAATTCACATGACTATTAATAGCATGACTTATCCCATGTCCTGAAGAACAAAAGTAACTACTCACAAAGCATAATCATAATCATGATCAGAGAGGTAATGAGTAGCATAAAGGATCTGAACATAACCTCTTCCACCAAATAATCGAACTAGCATCAACTACAAAGAGTAATCAACACTACTAGCAACCTTACAAGTACCAATCGGAGTCGCGAGACGGAGATTGGTTACAAGTGATGAACTAGGGTTTGGAGATGAGATGGTGCTGATGAAGATGTTGATGGAGATGAGTCCCCTCCGATGAGAGGAGTGTTGGTGATGACGATGGCGATGATTTCCCCCTCTGGGAGGGAAGTTTCCCCGGCAGGATAGTCCTGCCGGAGCTCTAGATTGCTTCTGCTCAAGTTCCGCCTCGTGGCGGCGGCAAAACCACGAAAAAGCTCCTCTGTGATTTTTTTTTCTGGACGAAACCCTCCATATAGCAAAAGAGGGGGGCCAGTGGGCCAGTGGGCTGCCCACAAGCCCCCATGGCGTGGCCTAGGGGGTGGCCGCGTCGTGCAGGCTTGTGGGCACCCCCTGGTGCCCCTCTGGCACTTCTTCGGCCCAATATTTTTGATAAATTGGGAAAAAAAATCCCCATTGATTTTCACGGCGTTTGGAGTTGCGCAGAATAGGTATCTCAACTTTGCTCCACTTTCAGGCCAGAATTCCAGTTGCCGATATTCTCCCTCTTCATGTAAACCTTGCAAAATAAGAGAGAAAAGGCATAAGAATAGTTCCGAGAAGTGAAATAACAGCTAAAGAAGCGATAAATATCAACATGAAAACATGATGCAAAATGGACGTATCAACCCCCGACGCCCGATGCCACTGACCCTCGACCCCCGACACCATTGACCATCAACCCCGACCCTCGACCCCCGACGCCATTGACCCCGACCCCGACCCCCGACGCCCGACGCCATTGATCCTGGACCCCCAAACCCCTACACCTCTTCGGCCTCTTGTTGACCAAAAAGACCCCAACCCCCGATGCCAGTGACGCTCGACCCCCGACGACACTGACCCCCGACCCTCGATGCAACTAGCCCCCGACCCTCGACGCCACCGACACCCGACACCACCGACCCTCGATACCACTAAGCCCCGACCCCGACACCTCTTCCGCCTACTATTGAACGAGAAGGTGCTTTTCGGCCTTCTAAAGGCCGACGGGGTCATAGTTTTGTAAATTATGAGTTAGGTCACATATTTTCCCATTATGTTAATTACAAAAACAGCTTATTTGTGTTGATCGGGTGAATTTCTATGTGCAGTTGTTCGACGACCTCCACGTGTGTTGGACGAGCTCTGCCCCTGCGTTTGTTGGTGAGCACAAATGACTTCTCCTTCTACCCCCTTAATTTGCTCTGTTCCGGTCTTCATGCCGATGAAACTTGCTAGCTATAGGTTTCTTCAATCATGAGTATGCGTGACCAGTATGCGCCTCCCGTTCAAAAGGGCGACATCTATAAATATGCATGTCATTGCATATTTATAACCACCATCCTTTCGAATTGTCCAACGTTATCCATGGACAGCCCGAGTATGTGTAGATTGGGTTCGTTTTCCCGTATGCTGTGCTCCGGATCCGATGCGGAATTTCGTCAGTGCCTCCCTATTGTTCTCCGGGTACACATCCTCTCTGCTTATTGCCGAGACGTGTATCAGGAGAACAACGGGGAGGTGCTGCCGAAATTCCGTGTCGCATCTGCAGCAGAGCATGGGAAAACGAACCCAATCTACACATACTCGGGTGGGATTAGGACCTATCTTTACCTATTAGCGTGTAGGTTGCATGGACGTAATAAAACTGCTAAACTTGATTAGCGGATGAATATAGATGATGAATTATATATTTATTTCTTGTGCGTCCATAGGTAGCTAGGCAACATGAGTGATCGTGCTTGGATGTACACTGGTCACCCTAGTCAGAAAGACATGACCCATGAATGGTTAACAAAAACCAGGGGGTTTGTGAGAGCCACATTTGCAAATGGCCAGCGAAAAACATGGTGCCCCTGTCCCAACTGCGACAACTGGAAAAAGCAAACATAGTTTGAAATGGGTAAACACCTGCAGAAGTGGGGTTTTACACCTAATTATATGGTGTGGACTTTTCATGGTGAGTCTGACCAACGTGCCAGAGATGAGGTGATTCGTCGTTGCCCCGACGAGCATTGTACCGGGATCGTAGACATGGTGCAAGACTTTGATGATGCTCGGGATTCGGACGATGAGATGGAGGAATCTGCAAAGGCATCCTATGAAATGTTGGAGTCTTCAAAATGTCCTCTTCACAAGCAGACTGAGCTTTGTCAGCTGGATGCCATCGCGAAAGTAATGGCTCTGAAGGCTCAATTCAACCTAGGCAGAGAATGCTACGACGCGATGATGACGATATTTGGACGTTTTCTACCCAAAAGGCCATGTACTGCCTGCAAACCTGTACCAGTCACAGAAAATCCTCCTGTACTTAAGATTCCCTATGAGAAGATACATGCGTGTGAGAATGGATATGCCTTATTTAGGCTAGAGTATGCGGCCTTGAACTATTGCCCCATTTGCAATTCTTCCAGGTATATTGTGGTAGACAACGGTATGGGTGAGAAGAATCAGACGAAAATCCCCATTAGTGTTCTTCGGTATCTTCCAATCGTACCAAGAGTTCAACGTCTTTTCATGGTCGAAGAGACGGCCAGACAGATGACATGGCACAAATTGGGCAAAAGAACCGAACTAGATGCGGATGGGAACAAGATGCTGGTACACACTTCAGATGGTTTTGTGTGGAGGCACTTCGATGCATTACATAAGGAGGAAGATCCAAGGCATCATAGAATTGCCATCAACACGGATGGGTTCAATGTCTATGGTATGACGGCAATACAATACAGTTGTTGGCCTGTATTTGTCATTCCACTCATTTTCCCACCCGGAGAGATTATGAAAAGAAAGAACATTTTCCTGACGTTGAAAACTCCAGGGCCCAACTATCCATGGAAGAATATGAACGTGTACATGCAGCCGCTTAAGGATGAGTTGCAAGAAGCCTGGGATAATGGGATCAAGAGCTACGACGCCACTACCAAAACAAATTTCAAAATGCATGTGTGGTACATGTACTCGACGCATGATTATCCGGCGTTTGCGCTATTCGCTGGTTGGTATGTGCATGGAAGGTTCCCGTGCACCACATGCAAGGCAGCTCTTCAGTTCTGTTGGCTGCAGGCTGGTCGGAAGTTTTCATTCTTCGACATGCATAGACAGTTCCTGGATCTTGACCATAAGTTCAAAAAAGACAAGAAGAATTTCATCAAAGGTAGAGTTGTCAAAAATACTGCACCAGCTGCGTTGACAGGCCAATAGACCCTTGATGAGTTAAACGCTCTCGAGCCTGATCCTTTGCGTCCAGGGTACTTCAAAGGGTATAATACGGAACACGCCTGGACTCACAAGTCATGCTTATGGGATCTGCCTTACTTCAGAGACCTCCTTTGCCCACACAACATTGATGTGGTGCACACTGAAAATAATATTGCGGAGGCCATTTTTGGTACATTGTTCGGCATAGAGGGGAAGTCAAAAGATAATCCTAAGGATAGAATCGACCTGGAGGCTCTATGTGGTAGACCGTTACAAAACTTGCGACAACGGAAAGGAAAGCAAAGCATAGCGAAGCCAAAGGCATGGTTTAATCTTGAAAGTCCAACTATGAGGGAAATGCTATTGTGGGTGAAAATGCGGTTGATATTCCCCGATGGGTATGCTGGGAATCTAAAGAGGGGAGCGAGTCTTGAGAAATTGAAAATATTTGGTCTCAAGAGTCATGATTGGCACATATGGATTGAGCGGGTAATGCCGGTGATGTTGCGTAGCTTTATCCCTGAGGATGAATGGCTAGTACTAGTAGAGCTGATCTATTTATTCCATTCTCTTTGTGCAAAAGAACTATCGCCTGGCGTGCTAGATGAAATGGAAGAGTTGGCGGCGGAGTTGATCTGCAAATTAGAAAAGATCTTTCCACCGGGCTTCTTTAATCCAATGCAGCATTTTATTTTGCATCTCCCGACCGAGGCAAGATTGGGGGGGGGGGCGTTCAAAATCGATGATGGTACTCAACTGAGAGTATGCAGAAGATGCTTCGAGCTAAGTGTAAAAATAAATGTAGAATTGAAGCATCGATGGCCGAGGCACTCATTACTGAGGAGGCGATAAACTTCGTGACAACACACTACGAAGCCGAAAATCATCATTTGCATAACCCGAAGCCTCGGGACAATGATGGCGATCCAAAAAAAGGTTGATCCAACACCAGCCTATTCGAAGGGAAGCTCGCACCATCTGGTACTTCGAAAGGGAAATAGTTGGATGTCGAAGAATGGCGGACCATTTCATTGTATATCTTCACCAACCTAACAGAAGTGTGGCTGTACATCGAGTAAGTTCTCGGTAAATTATTGTTCTGCAACTTCTAATTCCTTTGAACTACTCTTATTCTCGGGTATTTGATATAGTCGATACGTCACCGAATTCTCGGATGGAGAGGTCATTGAAATGGATTCCGTCGAAGAGTATGAGCTTCTTGCAAAGCATGAAGGCGACTATCCCGGTTTCATCCCTTGGTTCAAAGAAAGGGTAATTAATTACCATTAATGGGCCATTTGATTACTTGGTCTAATTTGCGGCTAATGCATCCATTCTTTTGTATTAAACTTGTAGGCTGATGTAGAGTCTATGGACGCCGAGTTGAGACAAGTCGCTAATGGTTTTCACTATAAGGTTCGCTCATTTGAGAAATACAACATCAACGGGTATCACTTTCATACCTTTGGCAAGGAGCTATCTATGCCCGACCTAAAGACTACAATTTTTTAGTCTCTGCTATCGGCGAAGGAGGCATTGAGTATTATGGAAGAGTCGAAGCAATTTATGAACTTCTATTCTATGGTGAAAACCCACTAACCGTCGTAGTCTTCAAATGTTATTGGTTTGAGCCGAGGGAGACTAGAAGGACTCATGAACATATAGGACTAGTCGAAATCAACCAAAACACCCACTTAGATGTTCCCGATGTCTATATTACGGCTCAACAGGCGACACAAGTTTCCTATCTACCGTGGGCCTACCAAATGGATCCAAATCTGAAAGGTTGGGATGTCGTTTATGAAGTGCCGCCACGTTTTAGACCACCTACCCTCAATGAAGAGGATTACAAACCTCACATTAACCCAAAGACATATGAAGGAGAATTATTCCAAGAAACACGTATGTCCAAGAAACGTTTCAAGAACCTCTCTACTTCACCCCAGAACTTTGAACTAGACAGCAACAGTGAATCCGTCTTAACCCCTAAGCCTGAACAGGAAGAGCCAGAAGAAGAAGAGATTACTCGTGCGGATGACCTGTCACTTCTTGACCAATTAGATAATGGTGGCCTTCCACATGTTCTTCCTGATAGTGATGACGATGATGCATTTATTGATGATAGTGATAATCATGATGCATTTATTGACCCTGAAGCATATATAGACGAGCACGATTGTTATTAGTTCATGTCAGGTATTTGGCGAGATTCATTTAATGGTTGGTGTGCCACACCATCAAGGGAGCGTCAACTTAATCCAATTTGGCAAGAACTGTGTATGTGGTTTGCTTCATGCCTCATGCAATTCATTCTTAATGCTATCTTGAGCCCTTTACTAATACATTTTTCCTCTCTCTCTCTTTTAGGCGCGTCACAATAAGACGGAGGTGCCACAGATGTACGACCTGTATGCGATGGCCCGTACTGCCTCGTACAAGAAGGTCAAGGCATTCTCTGAGTCTGACATCGAGCATCCAGAAAACTTCACCAACATCTCGTCCCACCACAAGCTCGTGAAGTACAGAGATCCCGGGAAGGCGAGGAAAGGGGATGACTTTAACTCGAGTGAGGTGCCTATTGATCCAGAGCTGGTGATGATAGCTGGCAACGGGAGGCCCCATGGCTCGATCACCATTGGATACGACCTTATACGTTGTCCTAGCACTCTTCGGAAGATAAAGGCATGCCAAACGAGCTCCTGTCCTAAGATAACACCTCGTCCATGGCCATTCGAGCTCGCCATCGAGGTTAGTTTAATGGACTCAACTATATTTGCGCATTATGTTGTGCGTGGGAACAAATATGATTACAATGCTAACAATGAGTTGTGTTGCAGGCTGCTATTCTGAAAGAGAGAGAGGCAATACAGGCGCTTTTGGCGGAGAAGGATAAGGAGATGAAGGAGCTGGAGGAGAGGACGACTGCATTGGTGGAGGCGGAGAGGGCACGGGATGATGCGTCTAACAGCGCCATGTACGAGCTCTTCGTGGTAAGTTTCTTCTTCATATTATTTCAAATCTTGCATCTTAATGTCCGTTTCATTAATAATAAAAAGTTTGACTTGTCGAAACCAAATGTACAGTCTATGTGCGAGAAGACCGCCCACGTCCCTCCGGCAATGCCAATCATTAACATGGCGGGGACGATGAGTTTCATTTCAATGCAGTGATCTCAAGAGTGTCATCATGCTAACGACACATTGCAAACGATGTTCGGTGCAGAATATCTCCCGAAACGCATCGCACGACCCTTCTACAATGGAGCCTTCTCCAGGGCAACCTTCTCCAGGTGAAACAAGCCACAACCACCGTGCTTCACCGCCGTGATGACGATAATGGTATGTTATTTCTAGTGTTTTGCTTAACAACCGCATAATGGTGCAATATGGTTTATTAAGCATACTTAGCTCAAAAATGACATATTTAACCCAAGTTAGCTCCAAAACGATATATAGTTAGCTTGGCTTCCACCTAAATGACATAATTAGCTTAGTTAGCTCCAAAATGACCTATTCAATAAAAAATGACCTATACTTACCTAAGTTCTCTCCTAAATGACATAATAAGGCTTACGTAGCTCCAAGATGACCTATTCCCCCTGACTTAGCTATTAAATGGCCTATAATTAGCTTAGCTAGCTCCAAAATGGCTTAATAAGCATAGTTGGCTCCAAAATGACCTATTTTTCCCTAAGTAGCTCCAAGATGACATATACTTAGCTAAGTTCTCTCCTAAATGACATAATAAGGCTATGTAGCTCCAAGATGACTTATTCCCCCTAACTTAGCTATTAAATGGCTTATACTTAGTTAAGTTCTCTCCGAAATGACATATACTTCTCTTCTTCATCTAGTCTTCTTCTTCTAACTTTCTTATTTGCCATTTTGCAGATTACATTCACTTCACGGGAAGCTTGGATTATATTGATGGAGTGCTTGAATATGGTTTCTTCTACCATGGCTTCACAGAAGCTTGGATTGAAACTATTGTAGTATATGGATATATATGAAACTTTGTATGCATCGCCTCCAATCTCAACTATATTTAGTCCCTTTCGTCCGAAAAAATCAAGGAGAAGAGTTCATCGCGTTTTACGATACGGAGGCGCCACCACCTACTGTTCTTCCTCTCGAGGGCAGATCTGGAGTCCGTTCTGGGCTCCGAAGAGGGGAGATCGTCGCCATCGTCATCACCCACCTTCCTTCATCGCCAATTCCATGATGCTCTTCACCGTTCGTCAGTAATGTCATCGTAGTCTTGCTGGACGGTGATGGGTAGGATGAGATTTATCATGTAATCGAGTTAGTTTTGACGGGGATTGATCCCTAGTACCCACTATGTTCTGAGATTGATGTTGCCACTACTTTGCCATGCTTAATGCTTGTCACTAGGGCCTGAGTGCCATGATTTTAGATCTGAACTTATTATGTTCATGTCAATATATGTGTGTTCTTGATCCTATCTTGCAAGTTGTAGTCACCTACTATGTGTTATGACCCGACAACCCCGGAGTGACAATAGCCGGAACCACTCCCGAAGATGACCATAGTATGAGGAGTTCATGTATTCACCAAGTGTTAATGCATTGGTCCAGTTCTTTATTAAAAGGAGAACCCCGACTTACTAGTCGAGAGTCGTCGTGCTCAGTGATCCCACAGATCAATGCTCACCGAACACAGATACTGAATAAAGAGTCTTACATCCAAGTACCAATTATTACAACATGTGAACGAAGGGTCAAGTTCACAAGACAGGGCCTAAGGCCAAATCACACGAATACACTAATAGCGGAAAACATAGGGCTAAGCGGGTGCCCATGACATCAAGCCTACACCGACAGGCATTCTGACTCGGAAGCGTCCTAGTTCGCAGGAGTGTCACCGAAGACATACTCATCTCCAAACTCCGGTCCTTCCAAGTTTGGTCAATAACATAACCAGTGGCAAGCCAATGAGTACTTTGAATGTACTTGCAAACAGCCCATGATATGAAAAATGAAAGTGAAGGAAAACAATATCATGCATTTTTAGTGTAACTCATCTGGTGGAATAATCATGAATATGCATCAAGTTAAAGAATTATGCTTGAAGAACAGGTTACGGATACCAATATATCTGTTGAGGGCTGAACCATCCGGGTTCACCCAATATGCCAAGTCTCTGAACTTGGTCATATCATTGCTATCATAGCAACTCTTCTCTTATCATCACACACATACTCACACTTACGCACACTTGGTTTATGCGAAAACACCAGGACGTAGTTTAAGCAGGATTGCCCAACTATCCTTGACCGAGGACACGGCTATTCGAATAGTTTACACTCTGCAGAGGTAGTACGCTGGACCCACGAGATCCGAGAAGCTTCCGTGTCATCCACGACTCGCGGTATATCACATACCCGAGATAAGTACCCGATCAATGCCTTTTCCCTAACGATACTACACAAAGAGGTCCACTCAATTGGTACCCAGCCCACATGTCGTATGTCTTACAAGCACCAACTCTGGACAGTACCGACCATGCGGGGACCAACAGTGTGACTGGAACTCATAAAAATGGCATAGTCGTCCTACCCGGCACGACCCCATCACGAGAGTGACTACAATCACTCCCGCCACTAGTAATGTGGCTCTTTGCTAGCACCGACCAGAGTAATTAACATAGCCCCGTCCCATAAGGGGTAACGTGGTCATACTGGTAAGGTTGGGACGGTTGACACATCATAAATCTAATCCCATTTCCGAAACCTTACTCACACAAGATACCGGGTGCATCACTTCACCAAAAGTGACCACCTAACTCATCATCACCCTCGGGCATTAGTGGCACCCGACGAGGTTTTCATAAACTCTTGCTTTAAGACAAAATCATGCTCATGATAAAACTACCGCTACTTTTATTTGTCAACATGGTATTAGCATGACTCTAAGGGGTAGAGTCAAGCTCAATGCATGTGCTCCGGGGGAGCCTTTGGTAAAATCATATCAAATGATTACTCTCACTTATGATCATATGCAACGGGAATACTTGCTAACATCATGCAAAGTAATATATGCTCAGTCAGGGTCAAAGGGCTGCTTGCCTTGGTGAGCTAAGTATCCGGGGTCTTCGAGGTGTTCCGCTCCGATTCCCTCGTCACACGGGTTTTCTATCATCGATAAAACCACAAATAAGAAATAGCTCACACAGAAACAGTCCACAAGGTCATTTTAAAAATGTTCCCTATTTCTGAAAAATCTAAGATATCATTTTAAAAATACTTGCCTAAATTTTCCTTGAAGGAATATTTTTGAAAACAACCAAGCAGAAGCAAAACTATTCCATTTTACTCGTTTTTAATATTGTAAAATAGTATAGTTGCTGGAAAAATTCATCTAAGCATATCATTAAATACTACACAATTTTAGAAGAATAAAAGTGGAAGAATTATATTTTTACACTGGTTAAATGTTTTTATAAAAATCTTAGAAATCCAGGTTTAAAAATTAAAGAAAAACAGGCCAGCTCCTGGCCTGGCTCGGCCCAGAGCTGGTTGGCCCATGGCCAGCCGATAGCTTGCCCAGGCACGCGCGCCGTCAGGTTTGAACCTGACGCGCGGGGCCCTGCGGTCAGTGGTCGAGGCCAGCACGGGGGAGGAGGCTGGGCCACCCACAGGTGGGGCACACCTGTCGGGGTCATCTCCTACCTCCAGCCAGAGAGGAGGAGGAGGACGCCGATGTGGCTGCCGACGTGCTCAAGCCCCAATGAGCACGGAAATGGGTTCGCCTGACCGTCGCCTACCTGCTGGTGATCGAAACAAAAACGTGGAGGCAGGGTTTCGCCGGCGACGAGGAGGCCGTGGCAGAGGGGTTTCGGGAAGTGGTCGAGGGGGTGGCTAGAGACACAGAAAAGCTCGAGCGAGTTGGGGGAAAGCTTCCTGGGGTCAAGCGGGGTAGTTTGGTGGGTCGAGGGGCACAGGAGCCATCGTGTAGCCGAAGATCGACCAGAGCTCCGAGGCGGAGGGGCCTCGGTCGATCTCGAGCACTGGGGCTCTGCTGGGTTGCTGGGGTGGCTAGGGAGGTGCTAGTGGATGCGGGAAAGCTATCTAAGGGGTGCTGGAGTGAGGGGGAGGGCTTTATATAGGCCCGCGATGGTGAGCAGACTCGAGAGCGCCGGTGGCTCACCGTGGCGCGCATGGGGGTGTAGAGAGACGTTCGAGTGGAAACCACGGTCTCATGACGTGGTATTGGACTGCCCAAACCGTCTGCTGCAGAGAGAGAGAGAGGGAGAGAGAGAGAGAGGAGAGCCGCGCATTCGTGGCCGCGCAAGCTTGGCCGAATCTAGAGCGCGCGGCCACACGTCGCGCGAGCTCTTGCGCGAGAGAGGAGGGGCCCTGAGGCTGGCCCGACGCAGAGGGGCTGTCGGGGAGGAGGATGGAGATCTCGGGGGAGGCTGGAACTAGCCGAGGGGTCGCCCCCACCTCGGTGACTGCCTGTAGCACGCCCAGAGCGTAGTTTTGGCATGCCACGGCATGCTGGGGCGCTCTGAGGCACTTTGGACGTGTCTAGCATGTCCTGGCACTTGCTGGGGGTGTGGCTAGCCATTTGGTTTTAGTGGGAGCTTTGGCTGGTCAAAGGAGGCAAGAAATACTGGTGCTGTCAGGCATGAACTCAGGTCTAAATTGGGTTTTTTGGCCTTTCCACTTTGAACCAGTGAGGGGCCAGTTGACTGGGGTTAGCTACTCGTGCTGGCCATTTAATCTAAGAGTTTGAAGCAAAGGAGTTTGGTTTAGCTGTGGCTAAGGTGGCTTTTTCCTATCTGTCAGAAGGTGTTCGACAGTGGTCACAGGGGGTTTCACCCCACCACTGGTGCTGAGACGTAACATGTTTGGTTCTGGGGATAAACCATGGAGTTCCACCAAATTTGAGCTCCAATGGACAAGTTTAGCTTTGTAAACTTGAAATCACTCCAATATGACCAGTTCTGTTCCTTCCAAAGGGAGTGTGGGCAAACTAAGTCCCACAAATCCCTTTTTGGTGTAGAACCCTCTTTTGAGGTATTAAGCACTCCTGCAAAGTTTTAGCCTCATTGGACAAACTTTGCTATGTAGAGTTGCTCTAACTAGATTCTGGACAGACAAGGTTTTTGGGTTATTTGGGGCCCTTATCCACGTTTGATCAAGGTGAAACTTTATGTGGACACCAATCAAGGATTAGTGACATCACTGGAATTTTCTAGGAATTTATTGAGAATATTTCCTTTGGAAATATCTCAAAATGCCAAAACAGACAAAAATAGCTTTTATAGTTTTAATCAATAAATATAATATAAAATGGGGTTTAAAATCGAATGTATGGAAAATATATGTCCTTCTGATCATCTCTAAATTTAATCAGATTTTTCCAAAGCAGAAAGGTATTTTTCCATGCTGGAATACCAATTCTGACCTTAGAAATGGACAAGTTATTTAATTAGGAAAATATTCACAAAAATAATTATTTTTGTGGTTTTGAAATATAAAGATAGGTAAAAATCAGATTACCAAATATGAGTAGAAGCAATGCTTACTATCAAGGACATGTAGTGCAACTCAAGGTGGTTTTACTTTGGTTATCAAAGGTTTTTGGAAATGAGTAAAATACCAAAAGGAATTTAGGGTTTTGAAACCTCTCATGATCAAGCATACCAGCATACAATGTCAATCATGACACTCACAACATTAGTTTTGATTTTTTTTTAACAAGCTCAAAATTTTACAACACAGATAGGTGATAGCAAAAACAGGGTGTGACAGACCTATCCCCCTTACAAGAATCTCGTCCCCGAGATTCCTAAGCTAGGTGCTTAAAAGGTCTGGAAACTCAGATCGGAGATAGTCTTCACGCTCCCATGTAGCTTCGGCTTCGGTGTGGTTGCTCCATTGAACCTTGAAATACTTGATGGTGCGGCTTCGAGTGCATCGCTCTATTTCATCCAGAATGCGGATTGGCCTCTCACAATAGGTGAGATCAGACTGAAGGTCAATGGCCCGGTGATCAATGTCCTTATAAGGATCGGAACGACTTGGCGTCTGGAGACACTTCCGTAACTGTGACACGTGGAAAATGTTGTGCACACCCAAAAGTTCCGGAGGTAATTGCAGCTGATAAACGACCTTCCACGCCTTGCCGTGATCTTGAATGGCCCAATGAACCTTAGAGCGAGCTTCCCCTTAACATGGAAATGCTTGGTTCCCTTGAGAGGCGTGACACGGAGGTACACCAGATCTCCGGGAATGAACTCCACATTCCTGCGGCGAGAGTCCGCATAACTCTTTTGTCGCGACTTGGCTGCCTTCAGATTTTTTTGGACTAGTTGCACCTTCTCTTCTGCCCGGTGCAAAACTTATGGTCCGAAAATCAGCCCGTCTCCGGTTTCTGACCTGTTGAGATGGGTGTGGCATTTACGTCCGTACAACACTTTGAATGGGGCCATGTGGAGACTAGATTGGTAGCTGTTGTTGTATGAAAACTCAGCGAACGGCAAACAGTCTTCCCATTTGGCTCCATGCGCTAGGACACATGCGCGGAGCATATCTTTGAGTATCTGATTCACCCTTTCCGTCTGTCCTCCCGTCTGCAGGTGGAAGGCGGTGCTGAAAGAGAGTTTGGTACCAAGGGCTTCCTGAAGTTTCCTCCAAAACCTCGAGGTGAACTGCGTGCCTCGATCAGATACAATCTCCTTGGGAACTCCATGAAGGCTAACTATGCGCTCGATATAGAGACTAGCCAACTTGTTCCCATCATAAGTGGTGTTGACAGGGATGAAATGGGACACCTTGGTCAAATAATCGACAACAACCCATATCGAGTTATGTCCCTTGCTAGACCTTGGTAGACCGGTAATGAAATCCATCCCTACCTTGTCCCACTTCCACTCCGGCACCTGGAGAGGTTGTAGCAGTCCTGCGGGTCGCTGATGCTTAGCCTTAACTTGCTGACACACATCACACTTAGCCACATACGACGCGATTTCCCTCTTCATGCCGTGCCACCAGAATCTTCCTCGGAGATCCTGATACATCTTGGTACCACCGGGGTGAATGGAGTAGGGTGTATCATGAGCTTCTCGTAGGATGAGTTCCTTAAGTTCGGCCTTGTTGGGTACGCATAAACATTTCCCAAACCACACTTCTCCTTGATCATCCTCCAAGAATCCTGGGGCCTTGCCTTCTGGAATCTTCTTCTTGATACCTTCGATACTCTTGTGACCCTTCTGGGCCTCCTTGATGTCGTCTTCCAGC
Source organism: Hordeum vulgare subsp. vulgare (assembly GCF_904849725.1). Classification (NCBI taxonomy): domain Eukaryota; kingdom Viridiplantae; phylum Streptophyta; class Magnoliopsida; order Poales; family Poaceae; genus Hordeum; species Hordeum vulgare. Next base: position 100,982,694 of record NC_058520.1, read on the forward strand.
GTTGGTTTGACTTCGAGATTATCCAGGAATCCTGGTTCCACCAGTTCCAATCCGAAGTTCTCCAATTCTTCGTATAAGGCGGGCTTCCTTTCCTTAAACATGATGTTTAAGGTGCTGCTCTTCCGACTCAAGGCATTAGACACTACATTTGCCTTACCGGGGTGATATTGAATGCTGAGGTCGTAGTCTTTGATCAACTCAACCATTTTCGTTGCCTCATATTCAATTCCCTTTGGGTGAAAATATACTTCAGACTCTTGTGGTTGGTGTATATTTCACATCGCTTCCCTAGAAGGTAATGTCGCCATGTCTTCAGGGCATGCACTACTGCTGCCAACTCGAGATCATGGGTGGCATAATTTTCCTCATGCGGGCGCAGTTGTTGCGACAGGTATGCCACGACCCTGCCATCCTGCATTAGAACCCCACCTAGCCCGGTCCTGGAGGCATCACAGTATATCACGAACTCCTTGCTGATATCTGGAGTGGCCAATACCGGGGCGGTGGTTAGCCTCTTCTTCAACTCTTGGAAACTTGCTTCACATTCTGGCGTCCATTCGAACTTCTTGCCTTTCTTCGAGAGCTGAGTCATAGGTCGCGCGATGCGGGAGAATCCTTCTACGAACTTGCGGTAATAGCCTGCGAGTCCGAGAAAACTCCTCACTTCCTTCACGTCGATTGGCGATTCCCAGTTGGTTACCGTGGTAATCTTAGAGGGATCAACTGCCAATCCACTTGCTGTCATGGTATGACCTAGGAATCCAACTTTGTTCAGCCAAAACTGACATTTGCTGAACTTGGCGTACAGTTGGTGCTCTCGAAGCTTTTCCAACACTAACCTCAAGTGTTGCTCATGCTCTTCTTCAGACTTGGAAAAGATTAATATGTCGTCAATGAATACGACGACAAACTTGTCCAAATATTCCATGAAGACCTTATTCATGAGGTATATGAAGTAAGCTGGGGCATTTGTTAATCCGAAGGACATGACAGTGCATTCGTACAGACCATACCGGGTCACAAATACCGTCTTCGGAATGTCTTCGGGTCGAATCTTTAGTTGGTAATATCCAGATCGGAGGTTGATCTTGGGGAATACCTTTGCTCCATTAAGCTGGTTGAACAAGTCTTCAATCTTGGGGAGTGGATACTTGTTCTTGATCGTGACCTCATTGAGTGAACGGTAATCGACACAAAGTCGGATTGTCCCATCCTTCTTGGACACGAAGAGAATAGGCGATCCCCAAGGTGACGCGTTTGGACGAATGAATCCCTTCCTGAGTTGCTCATCCAGTTGCTTCTTCAACTCCGCTAGCTCTTCGGATCCCATCCTGTAAGGCTTCTTATAGATAGGCCTTGATCCGGGCATGAGTTCGATGATGAACTCGATGTCCCGGTCAGGTGGCATCCCTAGTAGCTCATCAGGAAAGACATATGGGTACTCACAGACTATTGGCACTTGGTCGAGTCCTGCCTCTGATAGGCTGTTAACTCGTGGCACTCGAGTGGGTACTAGCTCAAAGACATACTTGACTTTGACCCCTTGGTCACTTGTCATGGTAATGGCCCTGTTAGCACAGTCCAAGATACTCTGATGCTTGGCCAACCAGTCCGTACCGAGGATTACTTCTAGGCCTTCCGACTTAAGCACAATGAGATCCGCTGAGAAGTTCGTCCCATTGATAACTATCCCAACCTTTCTACACCCTACGTTGGTTCTCAAAACTGCTCCCAGGGTTTGAATTGCCATATGCCCACAAAGCAAGGTAGGTTCTAGTCCACACTTTTCCGCAAACTTTTGTGTAACAAAGGAATGCGAAGCACCACAATCAAACAATACTGTTGCTTGGGTAGAGTTGACGAGGAACGTACCCAGAATGCAGTCCGGGTCTTCCTGTGCCTCTTCCGCGGATATATGATTAATCTGCCCCTTGCCGTGATACTGCTGATTGCGGGGAGCCTGGTTCCTTCCCGGTGCTCCTTGGCCTGGATTTGGCGCATTGGGGCGCGAAAGATCGGGTTTTTTATTGGGGCACTGCCTGGAATAGTGCCCTGGTTGTCCACACCCGAAACAGGTAACTTGCACTGGAAGATTTGTCTTGCTCCCACCGTTGTTTGGCGGTGTGCTTGCTGGCTTGATGCTGACTTGCTGAGGTTGGTAATTCTGGCGAAATGTTGGGTGCTTGTATTGCTGGTGCTAATAGTTGGGTCTTGCTGGGGCTGACTGCCATGGTCGTGGCTTCGAGTTGATCGGTCCTCCACTACTTATTAGCTTGCGCTTACGGGTGTCGTCCATTGTACGACACTTGTCTTCCAACATCAGAGCCTTATTAACCAGGTCACTGAAGGTCCGACATTCACAAACCACCAGTTGATATTGGAGTGACTGCTGCACTCCTTCCACAAAGCGCTCCACCTTGGCAGCCTTAGTGCCGACATCTTCAGGTGCATACCTTGATAGAAGGTTGAACTTCTGCAAATACTCCTTGACTGATCCACTGCCTTGACTTAAGGCTCGGAATTCCCGCTTCTTAATGCTCATCATCCCCGGAGGAATGTGAGCAGCGCGGAATCCATCCTTGAACATGGCCCAAGTGATGACTTGCCCGGCTAGCATGATCTGAAATCCATCCCATCAGGCTCTGGCAGTGCCTCCAAGATAGTGGGTTGCATAGAGAACTTTCTCGTCGTCGTCGGTGCACTTGACAATCGCGAGAAGGTCTTCGATAGTGCGGATCCAGTCATCGGCATCCAAGGGCTCAATCGTCTCCGTGAATATGGGCGGCGTAGTCCGCATAAACTCAGATAGAGTAGAGCGACCATTGCCATTCCTGTTCTGCGGCAGGTGGTTCACCAAGATTTGAGCCAGCTGCCGGATAGCGGCATTGTTGGCTTGGCGCTCGTCCCGAAGAGCTTGAAGGAACTGAGCCATGGTCAAGCTTTCAGGGGGAGGTGGCGGCGGAGGAACATCGTCTTGCTGCACATGGTGATCTCTAGCTTGAGCTTCCCCTCCGGTTCCCTGCTGCTGTCATGAAGAGGCAGAGCCGGGGTTGCCGGAAGTGCGGTTGCGAGTGCATTCACCATCCTGTCAGGGGAGTAGATAGGTCAAATTCTGCTGAACCGGTTGTACTTGAAAGGGATGTCGTTCTAGTAAAGAGGGGGTCTGGTGTGTGCTAGTGTGCAAAGTTTTATGACAAAGGTTTTTGAAACAACTACTGCATTAATTTAAAAGCAAGCGATACAGTCGCTCACACACTGCTCAAGGCAGAATGCGACTTGCATCCAACAGGTTCACACAACATCCGGGTCATAAAATCCTGATACAAGAACTTCTACGTTCGGTACATTCTACGCTACTACGCGATCGACTGCGCGGTCTCATAAGCCGGCTCTGTGGGATCTTCGTCTTCATCTTCATCTCTGTCTTCATCTTCAGTAGTGCTTCCCTTCCTCGAAAGGGTAGGGGAAGGAAGTAGACCATCTCGACGTCTCTTTGTTGGTGAGGTAGCGAAAAGCTCGGTGTACTCTTCTGCGGTTAAGCGTCGACTCTCAAGAGGAACTGCCTGAAGCGGGGGTATTCCTCCTCGGAAAGAAAAACCAGGTGATATCACAGGTGCTCCTTCTTTCTTCACCTTGCTATTCTTCATCTTCTCCATACAAAATGGGTCCTTAACTTGGTGCAGCTCTTGACGAATCCTAGTTGACTCCTTGATCAAACGATGTGTCAAGGTGTCTGAGGAGAGGCTGAAGTAGGTCTGAAACCTTAATGGCATCCCGTCCTCAGATGAGGGGTTGAGTGTCCAGCTTCCGTCTATATTATCCTTAACAAAAGGTAAGTGACGAGTAGCGGGTTCGTTTGCCATCTCAGGAAGGATGTCGCGGAGTCGCACGAGTGCCTCTCGTGCTGCAGTCTCCACGGCCAACATCAGATCCTCCATTTGTGGCCCTTCAAAGAACCAGCTAGTTGGGGAGTCATTAGCCTTCACTATCACGTCCACGTGATACTCCTTAGTTTCGGCGTTGACCCAGTGTTCGTGGTAGAGAAAGACGGGCGTGCGACGCACTTGACACTTCTCGAAGCTATCACTCAAAAGCAGAGGAAAGCCCGTCTCTAGAAGTGTCTCAGGTACAGCGGCCATCTACAAGGTGTAGAGGAGAGGGTTAGAAATATATAGTGGGTGCGGTTCTCGGGTCACTCTATGTGCACTAATTGTCCGGCTATCGTCCATGCTACCTAAGGCTTCCTATAGTCAGGATGGCTGTGATACCAGCTCTGTGGGGACCCCGACTTACTAGTCGAGAGTCGTCGTGCTCAGTGATCCCACAGATCAATGCTCACCGAACACAGATACTGAATAAAGAGTCTTACATCCAAGTACCAATTATTACAAGATGTGACCGAAGGGTCAAGTTCACAAGACAGGGCCTAAGGCCAAATCACACGAATATACTAATAGTGGAAAACATAGGGCTAAGCAGGTTCCGATGCCATCAAGCCTACACCAATAGGCATTCTGACTCGGAAGCGTCCTAGTTCGCAGGGGTGTCGCCGAAGACATACTCATCTACAAACTCCGGTCCTTCCATGTCTGGTCAATAACATAACCAGTGGCAAGCCAATGAGTACTTAGAATGTACTCGCAAACAGCCCATGATATGAAAAATGAAAGTGAAGGATAAAAATATCATGCATTTTTAGTGTAACTCATCTGGGTGGAATAATCATGAATATGCATCAAGTTAAAGAATTACTCTTGAAGAACAGGTTACGGATACCAATATATCTGTTGAGGGCTGAACCATCCGGGTTCACCCTATATGCCAAGTCTCCGAACTTGGTCATATCATTGCTATCATAGCAACTCTTCTCTTATCATCACACACATACTCACACTTACACACACTTGGTTTATGCGGAAACATCAGGACATAGTTTAAGCACGATTACCCAACTGTCCTTGACCGTGGACACGGCTATTCGAATAGTTTACACTCTGCAGAGGTAGTACGCTAGACCCACGAGATCCGGGAAACTTCCGTGTCATCCACGACTCGCGGTATATCACATACCCGAGGTAAGTACCCGATCAATGCCTTTCCCCTGACGATACTAGACAAAGAAGTCCACTCGATTGGTACCCATCCCACATGTCGTACGTCTTACGAGCACCAACTCTGGACAGTACCGACCATGCGGGGACCAACAGTGTGACTGGAACTCATAAAAATGGCATAGTCGTCCTACCCGGCACGACCCCATCACGAGAGTGACTACAATCACTCACGCCACTAGTAGTGTGGCTCTTTGCTAGCACCGACCAGAGTAATTAAGATAGCCCCGTCCCATAAGGGGTAACGTGGTCGTACTGGTAAGGTTGGGACGGTCGACACATCATAAATCTAATCCCATTTCCTAAACCTTACTCACACAAGATACCGGGTGCATCACTTCACCAAAAGTGACCACCTAACTAATCATCACCCTCGGGCATTAGTGGCACCCGACGGGGTTTTCATAAACTCTTGCTTTAAGACAACGTCATGCTCATGATAGAACTACTGCTACTTTTACTTGTCAACATGGTATTAGCATGACTCTAAGGGGTAGAGTCAAGCTCAAGGCATGTGCTCCGGGGGAGCCTTCGGTAAAATCATATCAAATGATTACCGACATTTATGATCATATGCAACGGGAATACTTGCTAACATCATGCAAACTAATATATGCTCAGTCGTGTTCAAAGGGCTGCTTGCCTTGGTCAGCTAAGTATCCGGGGTCTTTGAGGTCTTCCGCTCCGATTCCCTCGTCACACGGGTTTTCTATCGTCGATAAAACCATAAATAAGAAATAGCTCACACAGAAATAGTCCACAAGGTCATTTTAAAAATGTTCCATATTTCTGATAAATCTAAGATATCATTTTAAAAATACTTGCCTAAATTTTCCTTGAAGGAATATTTTTGAAAACAACCAAGCAGAAGTAAAATATTCCATTTTAGTCCTTTTTAATATTGTAAAATAGAATAGTTGCTGGAAATATTCATCTAAGCATATCATTAAATACTACACAATTTTAGAAGAATAATAGTGGAAGAATTATATTTTTACACTTGTTAAATGTTTTTATAAAAATCTTAGAAATCCAGGTTTAAAAATTAAAGAAAAACAAGCCAGCTCCTCGCCTGGATCGGCCCAGAGCTGGGCTGGCCCATGGCTAGCCGACGGCCTGCCCAGGCGCGCGCGCCGTCAGGTTTGAACCTGACTCGCGGGGCCCTGCGGTCAGTGGCCGAGGCCAACGCGGGGGAGTAGGCTGGGCCACCAACAGGTGGGGCACACCTATCGGGGTTGTCTCCTACCTCGAGCCAGAGAGGAGGAGGAAGACGCCGACGTGGCTGCCGACGTGCTCAAGCCCCAATGAGCACAGAAATGGGTTCGCCTGACCGTCGCCTACCTACTGGTGGTCGAAACAACGACGGGGAGGCAGGGGTTCGCCGGCGATGACGAGGCCGTGGCGGAGGGGTTTCGGGAAGTGGTCGAGGGGATGGCTAGAGACACGGAAAAGCTCGAGCGAGTTGGGGGAAAGCTTCCTAGGGTCATGGGGGTCAGTTTGGTGGATCGAGGGGCGCAGGAACCGTCGTGTAGCCGGAGATCGTCCGGAGCTCCGAGGCGGAGGGGCCTCGGTCCATCTCGAGCACCTGGGCTCTGCTAGGTTGCTGGGGTGGCTAGGGAGGTGCTAGTGGATGTGGCGAAGCTATCTGAGGGGTGTTGGAGCGAGGGGGAGGGCTATTTATAGGCCCACGACGGTGAGCAGACTCGGGAGCACCGGTGGCTAACCATGGCACGCATGGGGGGTGCAGAGAGACGTTGGGGTTGAAACCACGGTCTAAGGACGTGGTATTGGACTGCCCGAACCGTCTGCTGCAGAGAGAGAGAGAGAGAGAGAGGAGAGCCACGCATTCGTGGCCGCGCAAGCTTGGCCGAATCTGGAGCGCGCGGGCACGCATCGCGCGAGCTCTTGCGCGAGAGAGGGGCCCTGAGGCTGGCCCGACGCAGAGGGGCTGTCAAGGAGGAGGATGGACATCTCGGGGGAGACTAGAACTAGCCGAGGGCGTTGCCCCCACCTCGATGACTCCCTGTCGCATGCCCAGAGCATAGTTTTTGCATGCCACGGCATCCTGGGGCGCTCTGAGGCACTTTGGACGTGTCTAGCATGTCCTGGCACTTGCTGGGGGTGTGGCTAGCCGTTTGGTTTTTGTGGGAGCTTCGGCTGGTCAATGGAGGCAAGAAATACTAGTGCTGTCAGCCATGAACTGAGGTCTAAATTGGGGTTTTTGGCCTTTCCACTTTGAACCAGTGAGGGGCCAGTTGACTGGGGTTAGCTACTGGTGCTGGCCACTTAATCTAAGAGTTTGAAGCAAAGGAGTTTGGTTTAGCTGTGGCTAAGGTGGCTTTTTCCTATCTGTCTAAAGGTGTTCGACAGTGGTCACAGGGGGTTGCACCCCACCACTGGTGCCGAGACTTAACAATTTTGGTTTTGGGGATAAACCATGGAGTTCCACCAAATTTGAGCTCCAATGGACAAGTTTAGCTTTGTAAACTTGAAATCACTCCAATATGACCAGATCTGTTCCTTCCAAAGGGAGTGTGGGCAAACTAAGTCCCACCAATCCCATTTTTGGTGTAGAACCCTCTTTTGAGGTATTAGGCACTCCTGCAAAGTTTTAGCCTCATTGGACAAACTTTGCTATGTAGAGTTGCTCTAACTAGATTCTGGACAAACAGGGTTTTTGGGTTATTTGTCGCCCTTATCCACCTTTGATAAGGTGAAACTTTATGTGGACACCAAACAAGGCTTAGGGACATCACTGGAATTTTCTAGGAAATATCTCAAAATGCCAAAAGAGATAGAAATAGCGTTTATAATTTTAATCAATAAATATAATATAAAATGGGGTTTAAAATCCTATGTATGGAAAATATATGTCTTTCTGATCATCTCTAAATTTAATCAGATTTTTCCAAAGCAGAAAGGTATTTTTCCATGCTGGAATACCAATTCTGACCTTAGAAATGGACAGGTTATTTAATTAGGAAAATACTCACAAAAATAATTATTTTTGTGGTTTTGAAATATAAAGATACATAAAAATCAGATTGCCCAATATGAGTAGAAGCAATGCTTGCTATCAAGGACATGTAGTGCAATTCATTGTGGTTTTACTTTGGTTATCAAAGGTTTTTGGAAATCAGTAAAATACCAAAAGGAATTTAGGGTTTTGAAACTTCTCATGATAAAGCATACCAGCATACAATGTCAATCATGGCACTCACAACATTACTTTTGAAAAAGTTTTATCAAGCTCAGAATTTTACAACATAGACAAGTGATAGCAAAAACAGGGTGTGACAACCGATCCAATGCCTACGATTTTTTTCCTACTGGTCCTTGCTACGTTACTCTGTCGCTACTGCTGTCACTGCTGTTACTGTTGTCACTTTGCTGCTACTGGTTACTGTTGCTACTGTTTCTATCATACTACTCTGCTACAGATACTTTGCTACAGATACTAAATCTTTCAGGTGTGGTTGAATTGACAACTCAACTGCTAATACTTGAGAATATTCTTTGGCTTCCCCTTGTGTCGAATCAATAAATTTGGGTTGAATACTCTACCCTCGAAAACTGTTGCGACCCCCTATACTTGTGGGTTATCAAGACCTTTTTCTGGCACCGTTGCCGGGGAAGCTTAACAATATTCTCTGAGTCACTTGGGATTTATGTCTGCTGATCACTATGAGGAATCCGAAAGATCCAGGAACTAAAGTCTTGCCCTCAACTACGAGGACAGGTAAGGAACCGCCATCTAGCTCTGCACTTGATTCACCTTCAGTGATGAGTAAGTTTGCGACACCACCTCCTGCTAGAAATCTTGATATGTCGCATGTGCTTGATGATGCTACTTATGCTGCCCATGATGCTTATGATGATGCTATGCTTGATACTATTTTGCCACTAGGTGCATTCCTTGATGCACAAATTGCTAGAGTTGCTGCTAGATGTGATGATACTTCTGGAACTGCTGATACTATTGAAGTAGAACCTGCTATTTTGCTTGTTAGAACTAGCTCTCCTAGATATGAATTGCCTGATATGCGTGAGTGTTATGTTATGGCGGGAGAGATAGTTGAGGACTTTCTTGCTTGTAAGGATAACTATGATGTTGAGAAATTACTGCGCAAGTGGAAAGAAAAATCTTTGAATGCTAGGATGAAATACGACCCAAAGTTTGCTACTTCGCCTATCTTTGTGACCGATAAGGATTATGAATTCTCTGTCGACCCTGAGTTAATCACTCTGTTCCAATCTGATCCTTTTCACGGTTATGAGTCTGAAACGGTTGTAGCCCATCTTACCAAACTGCACGATATAGCCACTCGATTCACTAGTGAGGAAAAGATCCGCCACTACTATATCCTTAAGCTGTTTCCTTTCTCGCTAAAGGATGACGCTAAGACTTGGTTCACTTCTCTTGGTCCTGGTTGTGTGCGTAGCCCCCAGGATATGATCTATTACTTCTCTGAGAAATATTTTCCTGCCCATAAGAAGCAAGCTGCCTTGCAGGAAATATACAACTTTGCGCAAGTTGAAGAAGAGAGTCTCCCACAAGGTTGGGGGAGGCTTGTCCAGCTACTGAATGCTTTGCCTGATCACCCTCTTGAGAAGAATGAAATACTTGATATCTTCTATAATGGAGTAACCGATGGTTCTAGAGACCACCTAGATAGTTGTGCCGGTTGTGTTTTTAGGGAACGAACCGTAGAACAAGCTGAGATCCTATTGAATAACATCTTGTGCAATGAGAATGCTTGGATTATTCCCGAACCACCTCCTAAGCCAACTCCAAAGAAAAGAGGTATTCTATTCCTCGGTCCTAAAGATATGCAAGAAGCTAAGAAATCTTTGAAAGAGAAAGGCATTAAATCTGAAGATGTCAAAAATCTACCACCTATCTAAGAGATCCATGGTCTTGATAACCCGATACAGGTAGTAGAAGTAAATTCTCTGCATAGATTCAATGAGAGTGATGTTCCTTTTGATAAACCTGCTAGCTTATGCCTGGATGAATTTGATAACTTTGTTGCCAAACAACAAAGTTTCAATGATTATGTAGCAGCCAATTGGAACAGAATGCTCGTATGCTTAGTCATTTAAGTGCTTGTGTGGACAGAAGCGTCAATGATCTTAAGCTCCTGAGTAAACATGCCTCTATGGTTACTACTAAGGTAGAACAAGTACTTAAGGCTCAAAATTACTTGCTCAATGAGTTGAATGACAATTCTGTTAGAGTCGTCACTAGAGGCGGTAGAATGACCGAGGAACCTTTGTATCGGGAGGGTCATCCTAAGAGAATTGAACAAGATTCTCAAGGAGTTAGCACTGATGCACCTAGTCATCCTAGGAAGAGGAAGAAAGATGATAGGAACTTGCACGCTAGCAACCCTGTTGCTGCTACACCTGAGAGTCCAAATGATGTCTCTGTTTCTGATGCCGTAACACAATCTGGTGATGAACATGAGGCTAATGATAATATCAATAGTGATGTTCATACTGATGCCCAACTTAGCAACGATAAGGATGTGGATATTGAACCTATTGATCTTGATAACACACAACCTAAGAATAGGAGATACAATAAGAATGACTTTGCTGCTAGGAAGCATGGTAAAGAAAGGGAACCATGGGTTCAGAAACCCATGCCCTTTCCTCCCGAACAATCCAAGAGAAAGGGTGATGAGGATTTTGAGAGATTCGTTGAAATGATTAGACCTGTCTTTCTGCAAATGCATTTGACAGATATGCTCAAAATGTCTCCGTATGCTAAGTACATGAAGAATATTGTGACAAATAAGAGGAGGATACCTGAGGTTGAGATTTCCACCATGCTCGCTAATTATACCTTCAAGGGTCGAACTCCTAAGAAACTAGGTGATCCCGGAGTGCCCACTATACCTTGCTCCATTGAAGGCAACTACGTTAGCACTGCTTTATGCGACCTTGGAGCCGGTGTTAGTGTTATGCCTCTCTCTCTTTATCGTAGGCTTGAACTGGTTAAGTTGATACCCATTGAAATCTCTCTGCAAATGGCCGACAAGTCAACTGCTTTCCCTATCGGCATTTGCGAGGATGTGCCTGTTGTGGTTGCTAACGTTACTATCTTAACGGACTTTGTTATTCTGGATATTCCCGAGGATGATGCCATGGCGGTCATCCTTGGAAGACCCTTTTTAAACACTGCATGGGCTGTTATAGATTGCAACAAAGGCAATGTCACTTTCCATGTCAACAGTAATGAGCATACGATGCACTTTCCGAAGAAACAATATGGAGTACATTACATCAATGCTATCGAAAAAGCTTCATCGATTCTTATTGGGAGCTTTGAATGCCCTATACCTCCTGTCAAGAAGAAGTATGATTTACTTGTTGGGGATATCCACATTCCCATTGAGGTAACCTAGTGACTATTCGAAAGTTCTCCGTTTCCTTTTGCGATTCGAAAAAGTTTGTCAAGGAGACTTGATCAACCTCATTGACGGATTTCTTTCGATGACCATGAGATGGATGAATCGATGAGTCACAAACCTCTGTTCCAAGCTTTCACCTTCGGTTGCTTAGAAGAAAAATGATATATTTAGTTTAGTTTTCATTGTTTTCTGCTTTTAGCGTCCCGTACAAAAGTACCCCGAAAATAAAAGTTCTCCGAATGCCGTGAAAATCAAGTATGATTTTTTCTGGAATTTTTTAAAAATTCCGAGACGAAGAGCTAGTGAGGGGGCTGCACGAGTGGGCCAGAAGCCCTGGAGGCGCGAGCACCCCCCTGGCCCCGTCTACCAGGCTTGTGGGGCCCACATGTACCCCCTCCACTTATTCTAGCGCCCATCTACTTGTCCTACCTCCAGAAAAAATCGTTTCGCAGCTCAAACCCGTGTTCTTGCTCTTCTTGCTGTGATTTTCGATCTCCTTGTGCAAAGCACCATTCACCAAAATGTTTTGGGGAAATTGCTCCTTGGTATGTGACTCCTCCATTGGTCCTCTAGTGCCTTATTCGTTGCGTATTTTTGCTGCCTTCGTGACCCTGTTCTTGAGCTTTGCATGCTAATTTTAGCTGGTCACAAGTAGTTTTGATGCGTGATATGGCCTCTAGGCACTTGTTGGAGTAGTTGCTATGAGTTTCGTTGAGCCTTGTTCACTTTTCCTTTGAGTCACTGAAAATTTCAGAAAAGGAAGATGTTCAGGAGAAACTATCATGGTGGTTCCTCAAGCAAGAAGGGTCCCCGTCTCGCGATTCGGGAGCCCGATCCTTACCAACAAAGGAACGCACAGGTACAACCATGTGAATGGCCTTCTGATGAATTCATGATTGAGGCAGGTTTCAAAGACGAGTTTGATACACTTGTTCGCAACGTCGGACTCGAAGAATTCATCTTCGATAAATGTGAACAGTATGTTACTCTCACTGCCTCTTTTGTCCATAGATTCAAATTTTCAGCTGGCCGTGACACATCCGTACTGTTTGATCTCTATGACAAATCATATACCATGGATTTAGAGGATTTCAATAGAATTTGCAAGATACCTGGTTGGGGTAGCCTCAATGATCCTCCTAAATCTTCGGTTAGAGATTTTTTCTCTAGTATAATTGTTGGAGAAACTAGAGATATTACGCAGGCTACCATGGGGAGCATTCATTTTCCTGCCTTGCATTACTTTGCCCTCATCATAGGTAGATGCATTAACGACAAGATCGAGCATTGTCACCTCTGTGCACCCGACCTTAGTATTCTTAAGAGCGCAGTAACGGGTGATAGAAGTTTCAACATGGGAGCTATAATAGAAGGAGGCTATATAATAATGCTAATGAAGGGGATTTCTTTGGTGGGATCTATGCCACTCACATAGCAAATTTTCTTGGAGTACCCATCCGCGAAGGAGATCCCCCGCTCCATACAGCTTTCCTTGATCGCGCCGCTTTGACACGCTATCAGTTCCTTGAGAGGGATGATGCATCCCTCCTATACCGGTTAATATTTAACCGACAACGTGTTTTCCATATTACCCTTCCTGCTCCTGCCTTCTTTGGCTTTCAGGTAAAACGGAGATATTACGTAACCAGAGGAGAGGCAGAGGAGTATGAGAGGGAGGCAAAGGCTGCTCGTCTCCTTGAGGCAGCTATTCAGGCACTGGCTGCAACGCTCCCATACAACCCCCATTATGATTTTGGGTATCGCCCGGACCATCCATGGGAGTAGACCAACTTAGGCCAAAAGCCTAAGCTTGGGGGAGTACGTGTTTCTCACCGACTTTATATTCTTGCTCACACTTTCACTTTTTTAGTCGGTGTTCACACTTTGCCACTGTATCATCCATGCTAGTTCATTTCTTTTTCTCGCTTTCTTCTCGTGTGTTTGTCTAGTTTGAGAAAACCCAAAAAGATTTTCCGTTCTTCTTTTGCTTGTTGGGAGCTTTCCCGTGTAAATAGTTTTGTTTTTCTTTGGGTCAAGGTAGAAGACCATGGTTACAATGTTTAGTGGCTCTCGCATGCATATCTGTTTATCTGTCAAAGAGCCATATTACTTTGTCTTCTCCTTTGTGATTGCTTGCAGATTCCAGCTTAGTCCAATGCACGAGCACTCTTATTATTGTTCACATCATTCGGTCGTGCAAGTGAAAGGCAATAATGATGATATATGATGAAGTGACTGAGCCTGGAAAAGCGGGTATGAACTCGATCTATTTTTTCTTTGTAAATATGACTAGCTCATCGTTCCTGATTCAGCTTTGTTGTGAGAGAAACATGTTTGCAATGACAACTTAGAGATCATAGTTTCTGATGCCATGCTTAATTAGCTAGGAGCTTATAATGGTTTGTCTTGGATGCCAACATGAATTGTGAAATGATTATGATGTAGTATGATTGGATGGTATCCTCCTTTGAATGATTCAAGTGGCTTGACTTGACACATGTTTACGCATGTAGTTGAAATAGATCAACATAGCCTCTATGATATTCATGTTCATGGTGATTTATGTCCTACTCATGCTTGCACTCAATGTTGGTTAATCTCAATGCATTTTGATGACTGTTGTCGCTCTCTAGTTGGTCGCTTCCCAGTCTTTTGCTAGCCTTCACTTGTACTAAGCGGGAATACTGCTTGTGCATCTACTTCCATAAACCCAAAGTTGTTCCATATGAGTCCACCATACCTACCTATATGCGGTATCTACCTGCCGTTCCAAGTAAATTTGCATGTGCCACTCTCTAAACCTTCAACAAATAATCTGTTTTGCATGCCCGAACTGCTCATGTGGTGACAAGGGGTGATTAGTATCTTCCATGCTAGGCGTGTTATCCTTGATATGTGTTTATTCACTATCACTCACGAGAAAGGGGCCGGTAATTGGAATGCCTAGTTCCATGCTCAAATCGAAAAGATAATTGCAAACAAAACTCCCCCTGGATTGATGTTGGTATGGACGACACCCGAGCATTCGGCTAGTCGTGGAGTGTGATTGATCGGTGGTGGGGGAGTCAAAACTTTACTTTTCTGTTTGGGAATCGCCTATAGCATGTGTAGCGTGGAAGATGGTGAAAACTCTTGGTCATTGCGTTGACAATGAAAGCATGCCACCCAAAATTATTATCTCTGTTTTCAAAGCTTGAGCTGTGGCACCTCTGCAAATCAATGCTTCCCTCTGCGAAGGGCCTCTCTATTTATGTTCCTGTTGAGTCATCCTCTTCTTATAAAAGCACCAATTAGAGAGCACCTCTGTCATTTTTATGCTTTGCTTTTGACTGATGTTGAGTATGACTATGACTGGATCTTCTTTGCCATGAATTACAATGTTTAGTCAGCCCTTGGTCTTTGAAGGTGCTTTGCATTTATGTTTGCGGTCTCAGAAAGAGCTAGCGAGATACCATCTGTTCGTGCTGCTTCACGATTGTTTTGATTGAAGTGTTGACGTTTGAAACTTATTATTATTTGCTCGCTAGTTGATTATGCCATTGATATGAGTTTACTGTGAGACCTAGATGTCATTTGCTTATGTGGTTAGCTTGTGATCTTGCTGAAATTCTGGTCATGAGTTAGACATAGTTGCAACAACAAGATCAAACAGAGTTTTTAAAAGTTTTTCTTGTCTCTTTCAGTTTGTCAACTGAATTGCTTGAGGACAAGCAAGGTTTTAAGCTTTGGGGAGTTGATACGTCTCTGTCGTATCTACTTTTCCAAACTCTTTTGCCCTTGTTTTGGACTCTAATTTGCATGAGTCGAATGGAACTAACCCGGACTAATGCTGTTTTCAGCAGAATTACCATGGTGTTGTTTTTGCGCTGAAATAAAAGTTCACGGAATGACCTGGAAATTTACGGGGATTTTTTGTGGAATATATGAAAAATACTAGCGCAAGAATCAACCAGAGGGGTGGAGCTGAGGCCCACAAGCCCACCAGGCGCCCCCCTGGCCGCACCTGGTAGGCATGTGGGGCCCGCGTTGCTCCACTGCCTCCAATCTCTTTCGTCCGGAAAAAAATCAAGGAGAAGAGTTCATCGCGTTTTACGATACGGAGGCACCGCCACCTCCTGTTCTTCCTCTGGAGGGCAGATCCAGAGTCCGTTGTGGGCTCCGGAGATGGCAGATCGTCGCCATCGTCATCACCAACCTTCCTTCATCTCCAATTCCATGATGATCTTCACCGTTCGTGAGTAATCTCATCGTAGGCTTGTTGGATGGTGATGGATTGGATGAGATCTATCATGTAATTGAGTTAGTTTTGATGGGGATTGATCCCTAGTATCCACTATGTTCTGAGATTGATGTTGCTACTACTTTGCCATTCTTAATGCTTGTCACTAGGGCCCGAGTGCCATGATTTAAGATCTGAACCTATTATGTTCTCAATAATATATGTGTGTTCTTGATCCTATCTTGCATGTTGTAGTCACCTACTATGTGTTATGACCCGACAACCCCGGAGTGACAATAGCCGGAACCACTCCCGGTGATGACCATAGTATGAGGAGTTCATGTATTCACCAAGTGTTAATGCGTTGGTCCGGTTCTTTATTAAAATGAGAACCTTAATATCCCGTAGTTTCTATTAGGTCCCCGCTGCCACGGGAGGGATGGACAATATATGTCATGCAAGTTCTTTTCCTTAAGCACATATGACTACATACGGAATACATGCCTACATAACATTGACGAACCGGAGCTAGTTACATATCTCTCTGTGTTATAACTGTTGCATGATGAATAACATCCGACATAATCATCCATCACCGATCCAATGCCTACGAGTTTTTTCCTACTGGTCCTTGCTACGTTACTCTGTCACTACTGCTGTCACTGCTGCTACTGTTACTCTGCTACTACTGCTGTCACTTTGCTGCTACTGGTTACTGTTGCTACTGTTGCTATCATACTACTCTGCTACTGATACTTTGCTGCAGATACTAAATCTTTCAGGTGTGGTTGAATTGACAACTCAACTGCTAATACTTGAGAATATTCTTTGGCTTCCCCTTGCGTCGAATCAATAAATTTGGGTTGAATACTTTACCCTCAAAAACTGTTGCGATCCCCTATACTTGTGGGTTATCAGGAGGGCAGACGACAAAGGGTAGTAGGGCAGACAACAAAGGACATGTGGCCGAGCGGGCTACCGTTAGCACTTAACGGAGCGCCTTGCGGATCTGCCGTCCCATTTCCTTTGCCGTCTGCCCCCTCAGGGTAAATATTCTTTGTCGTCTGCCTTCTAAAAGCAGAGGGCAAAGAACCTCTTCACCGGATAAATCTTTACCGTCTAGTTTGCCATTTGCTGACTGATGGCAAAGGCTTTGCCGTCCGGGGTTCCCCCCTTTGCCGTCAGCCATGGCAGACAACAAAGTTTCAGATTCCTGTAGTGTCCCATACTAGAAGAACAAGATGTGCATGCACCTTGAACAAATTGACAACGATCTCTGGTATATTGTGGAAAAATGTGTTCCCTCTGTCACTTCAACTATCACTGGCGCTGATGTGAAGAGATTCAAGCAACTCGACTCTCAAGCGAAGAATATCATATATGGCCATCTAAGCAAAGGTCAGTATGGGAGAGTGAGTGCTTTGGCCTCTGCGCAGCTTATCTAGGAAAGGTTGTCCAAAGTAAAGGAAGGAGTCTCCACACAGCGTGACTCTCTATTGTTGTTCTTTACAATATATTCAACCACTTCAAGAGACTTGACAATGAAAGCTGCCAAGATACCTTTGATCACCTCACTGACATCTCCAATGAGCTTCAAGCCCTTGGAGCCATAGAAATCACAGACCATGAAGTTGTGAAGAAACTGCTACGATTTCTTGATCCATGATTTGACACACTGGTACTGATGATTCAAGAACGAAGAGACTACAATATGCTTGATCGTGCTGATATACTTGAGAGACTCGGTACTCATGAATTTAAACAAGAAGAGAAGAGAGACCTTTATGGACCAAGCTATTCAAGACCTTGTGCGCTGAAGGCAAAGGCTGTTTCCTCATCTAAAGAAGAAGAATCAGATTGCAGTCTTGGTGATCCTGAAGAACTTGGCCAGGAACTTTCTATGCTCGTGAGGAAATTCCATAAATTCTCAAGGCGTGGAGAGTTCGGAAAGTCGTCAAGAAGAGATATGCGGAAATCAGAATCTTCACCTCAGGACTACAAGAAAAGAACCTGCCATTAATGCAAGAAATCCGGTCACTACATTGCTGATTGTCCTCGTTGGGTGAAGGAATCAAGGAAGAAGAAGTACAAGGATGACAGTTCTGATGACTCGAAGAAAAAGAAGAAAACCTCAAAGTCCTCATCTTCAAAGTCCTCATCTTCAAGAAAAAGACGAGCTTCAGAAATGCTTGGGCACTCATTGGCAAGGAAATAGATTCTGAAGAAGAGTCTGATGAATGTGATGAAGAGGAAGGTTCTGAAGTGGAGTCAGAGTATGGTGTGGCAAGCCTAGCTCTTGCTACCACATTCTTCAAAAATTCCATCTTCAACCTTGAGGAAAATGACAACATCAACAACACTGATGACTATGATGATGACTTTGCTCCCACCTATTGCTTCATGGCAAAAGGTTCAAAGGTAGCAAGCCACACACCCTCTTCTGACTCTAGTGACTATGAACCGAATAATTATCAAAAGCCCAGTTACTGTAAACCAACTGCTATTGAAAAACTTCAGAAACTGCTAGACAAAAGCGATGACTCGTCGAGTGATGAAATGAATCAGACAAAAATCCTCACTGAAGATGTTCAAAGTCTTCATTATAGATTTGATAGTCTTCCAGAAGGATATGGCACACTCTTGGCTGATCATGAGAAGATTTCCTATGAAATTCTTCAAAGAAGTCAGATTTTTAGAAGCTCAGAATGTATCATGTTGATCTTCAAATCGAAAATGATTCTTTGCTTGCTCAACAGACCAGTACCGCTCTGGAAGAATTCATTCCACCATGTATGAAATGCATCGAACGTGAAACGGCTAATTCCTCACCTGAAACTTCAAATGCTTCTATCGCTACAAATTCTTCAACCGTTTCTGTGGTAACAAATTACTCATCTGAGGAAACCACATATGTCACTGACGAAAATGCAGGGTTGAAGGAACTATATGCGAGAGACATATACGAAAGCTTCAAAGGGTATCAAACCCTTTGCGATGTGTTAAAAAAGCAGATTCTGAACAAGAACCCGTGGAAAGAGGGTATTGCCTCTGAGAGGAAACTGAATGTTGATGGGTCATACTGGAAACCTGACCAGTACCCCAAAACCTCATGGGTTGCTGCAAAAGGACCTCATGTTGATCCATCCACCCTAACAGGCTTTGCATGTGAAATGTCTTATTCTTCTGATGAGTCATTTGACTCTAACTGTAAACTGTTCAAAAATTAAGCTAGTGAAGTATTTGCTAGATATGTTGGAACTAACTACAGGATTGGACCACCCTTGAGGAAAATTTGGGTTCCCAAAAGCAGCTTGGAAAATCTTCACGTGAATGTCCTCATGACACCACCAGTGAAGAAAAGGAACCCCAGGTCAGGTGGACCAAAGTCTTCATGAGGATCAAATTCCTCAGGTGGACCAAAGTCTTCATGAGGATCAAATTCCTCAAATGGTCAAAATTATGCTCGTACTCGCACTAATGCTTCTGATATGTAGGGAAACTACAAGGGACATGAATATGTGCATTATTCCTCAAATCTCTGTGTTTATAAGTCCTCAAAGAATTTCTCTGCCTATTCATTTGAGTACTCTAACCACCCTCCTGTTAAAAGAAGTGCATTAGCTTCAATGCCTCAATTCTCATATGGTGATTGCATGATGATAAAATCTTTACCACCTCTTCGGATGTGGGTGGTGAAGAAATCGAACTAATCAGTTCTGTAGGCCAGGTCTCCAGATGAAAGTCGTCATGTGAAGAATTTGCTGGAGACCTAAGGAAATTGCTTGATAGGACGCAAGCTAAAAACCGACGAAATGATCTATCGTTTCACACGTCCTCATTATGTCCAAAATATATTTTATGTGATGAAATTAGAGTCTGGTGAAATTGATATCATATTCTTCAATATGAAGCATATGAGATGGTAAGCAATACTAATTCATCTGCAGGATGAACAACCCAAGACCATAGAGTGGGTTCTTGACAATGGGTGTACAAATCACATTACTTGTGAGAAAAGCCTATTGTTGAATATCCCACTGACTCCATCACATCTGAAGCATATCACCTGCACTGACAAAGGAAAAAGCAAGGTATTGGGACTTGGTAAAGTGGCTATCTCTAAGGACCGACACATGGATAAATTCATGCTTGTTGAATCCCTTGGGTTTAACCTCATGTCAGTCTCAATGCTTTGTGATCTTGATATGATTGTCATCTTTGGAAAATATAGATGTGTAGTCGTCATGGAATCTCACAAATCCAAAGTCTTCAAAGGCTTGAGGAGATGAGACTTGTATATTGTTGATTTCTCTGCAGGTCCTCAAACAACCACGTGTCTACTAGTAAAAACCTCAAAGGGCTGGCTATGGCATCGACGACTTGGTCATGCAAGCATGAGGAACTTGCATATATTGTCAAATAAGAAGCATGCCATTCGCATCGAAACCATCAAATTCATCAAGGACCATCTCTGCGGGGCTTGTGAGTGTGGAAAGATGACCAGATCCAAACACCCCTCAAAGACTATCATGACCACTACTCGTTCTTTTGAATTGCTTCACATGGATCTCTTTGGACCTACTCGTTATGCTACTCTAACCAATGCAACATCTCTGTATGGCTTTGTCATCGTTGATGACTATTCTCGTTATACTTGGGTGCATATCATTCTTTACAAACTGAAGTGCGAGAAGTCTTCAAACGATTTTCCTCAAGTGCCTCGATGAATTTCGGCATCAAGATCAAACACATCATGACTGACAATGGGATAGAATTTAAGAATACAGGTCTTGATCACTATCTTGATGAACTTGGTATTAGTCACGAATTGTGTGCTCCTTATACTCCTGAACAGAATGGCGTCATTGAGCGCAAGAACATGACTCTCGGTGAAATGGTATGGACTATGCTTTAAGAATATCAGACTCCTTGTTGCTTCTGGCCTAAGGCAATCAACACTGCTTGCCACATCATCAACAGGGTATATCTTCACAAATTCCTCAAGTAAACTTCATACGAACTCCTCACCGAAAAGAAACCCAACGTAAGTTATTTCAAAGTCTTCGGAGCAGGATGCTAGATTAGAGACCCTCACCATAGTTCAAAATTTGCACCAAAAGCACATGAGGGTTTTATGCTCGGTTACGGAAAGGACTCGCACACCTACAATGTCTTCAACAACTATCACAACAAGATTGTTAAAACTGTAGATGTGTGGTTCGGTGAAACTAATGGCTCACAAAGAGACAACTCCCTCTCGTGCGAGATAAATTGACTCCTGAGGAAGCTATTAAACACAAGGCTACTAAAGATATCATTCCTATTGAGGAACAACCTCCTGCTGAAGAAGTCATCCCCAACACTAAGGACATTCAAGTGGGTTCACTTGAGGAAATTGCTCCAGATCAAATTCCTCAACCCAACAAAAGTCTTCAACCTACGCATCCGAGGATTGCAAATGAAGTGGAAATTGGGAAAATCCTTGATGACATCAATGCGCCAGGTCCTCTCACTTGCTCAAAACCTTCGGATTTATTTAACTTTTGTGGGAATTTCTTCTTTTTGTCTAGCAGAGAACCCTCAAAAGTTGATGAATCCTTCATGGAACTTGAGTGGACTCAAGCCATGCAAGATGAACTTCATCAATTTAAGCTGAATGACGTCTGGGAACTCGTAAAAAGGCCTGATCCTCGCAATCACAATGTCATCGGCACCAAGTGGATCTACCGAAACAAGCAAGATGAGGATGGTCATGTAGTTAGGAACAAGGTACGACTTGTAGCCCAAGGCCACACACAGGTTGAAGGAATTGACTTTGATGGAACTTTTGCACCTGTTGCTAGACTTGAAGCTATTCATATATTGCTTGCTTATGCTAATCATCACAACATTACACTATATCAAATGGATGTGAAAAGTGCATTCCTCAATGGTAAGCTTGAGGAAAAGTATATGTTTCTCAGCGCCCAGGTTTTGAAGACCCGAAGCATCTACACAAAGTCTTCAGAATAAAAAAGGCACTCCATGGCCTCAAGAAAGCCCCTTGGGCGTGGTATGATACATTGAAGGAATTCATAGTGAAGAAAGGCTTCAAACCTGCTTCACTCAATCCCAATCTTTTCACAAAATCCTATGATAATGAACTATTTGTATGCCAAATATATGTGGATGATATCATCTTTGGTTGTACTGAGAAACGTTACAATGATGAATTTTCCTACATGATGGGTAAAAAATATCAAATGTCCATGATGGAGAAGCTGAAATTCTTCCTAGGGCTTCAAATTCGTCAACAACGCAACGACATCTTCATATCTCAACAGAAATACCTCAAGGATGTCCTGAAGAAACTCGGCATGAATGAATGCAAAGACATCAAAATTCCCATGGCTACCAATGACCACCTCTCCACTAACGAAAATGGTAAAAATTTCGATCACCAGGTATATTGCTCTATGATTGGCTCTTTATTGTACCTATGTGCATCTAGGCCAGGAATTATGCTTAGTGTTTGCATGTGTGCATGTTTTTAAGAAAAACCAAAGGAAGCACTGTTGGAATTATGCCCTAGAGGCAATAATAAATATAGTTATTATTATAATTCCTGTATCAAGATAATCGTTTATTATCCATGCTATAATTGTATTGAATGAAGACTCATTTACATGTGTGGATACATAGACAAAACACTGTCCCTAGCAAGCCTCTAGTTGGCTAGCCAGTTGATCAAAGATAGTCAGTGTCTTCTGATTATGAACAAGGTGTTGTTGCTTGATAACTGGATCACGTCATTAGGAGAATCACGTGATGGACTAGACCCAAACTAATAGACGTAGCATGTTGATCGTGTCATTTTTTTGCTACTGTTTTTCTGCGTGTCAAGTGTTTGTTCCTATGACCATGAGATCATATAACTCACTAACACCGGAGGAATACTTTGTGTGTATCAAACGTTGCAACGTAACTGGGTGACTATAAAGATGCTCTACAGGTATCTCCGAAGGTGTTCGTTGAATTAGTATGGATCGAGACTGGGATTTGTCACTCCGTGTGACAGAGAGGTATCTCGGGGACCGCTCGGTAATACAACATTACACACAAGCCTTGCAAGCAATGTGACTTAGTGTAAGTTGCGGGATCTTGTATTACGGAACGAGTAAAGAGACTTGCCGGTAAACGAGATTGAAATAGGTATGCGGATACTGACGATCGAATCTCGGGCAAGTAACATACCGAAGGACAAAGGGAATGACATACGGGATTATATGAATCCTTGGCACTGAGGTTCAAACGATAAGATCTTCGTAGAATATGTAGGATCCAATATGGGCATCCAGGTCCCGCTATTGGATATTGACCGAGGAGTCTCTCGGGTCATGTCTACATAGTTCTCGAACCCGCAGGGTCTGCACACTTATGGTTCGACGTTGTTTTATGCGTATTTGAGTTATATGGTTGGTTACCGAATGTTGTTCGGAGTCCTAGATGAGATCACAGACGTCACGAGGGTTTCCGGAATGGTCCGGAAACGAAGATTGATACATAGGATGACCTCATTTGATTACCGGAAGGTTTTCGGAGTTAGTGGGAATGTACCGGGAATGACGAATGGGTTCCGAGAGTTCACCGGGGGGGGGGGGGCAACCCACCCTAGGGAAGCCCATAGGCCTTGGGGGTGGCACATCATCCCTTAGTGGGCTGGTGGGACAGCCAAAAAGAGCCCTATGCGCTATAGGAAGAAAAATCAAAGAGAAAAGAAAAAAAGAGGAGGTGGGAAAAGGGAGAAGGACTCCACCTTCCAAACCAAGTTGGATTCGGTTTGGAAGGGGAGACCTTCCCCCCTTGGCTCGGCCGAAGCCCTTAGGGGTCCTTGGACCCCAAGGCAAGGCTCCCATCTTCCCCCTATATATACGAAGGTTTTAGGGCTGATTTGAGACGACTTTTCCACGGCAGCCCAACCACATACCTCCATGGTTTTTCCTCTAGATCGCGTTTCTGCGGAGCTCGGGCGGAGCCCTGCTGAGACAAGATCATCACCAACCTCCGGAGCGCCGTCACGCTGCTGGAGAACTCTTCTACCTCTCTGTCTCTCTTGCTGGATCAAGAAGGCCGAGATCATCGTCGAGCTGTACGTGTGCTGAACGCGGAGGTGCCGTCCGCTCGGCACTAGATCGTGGGACTGATCGCAGGACGGTTCGCGGGGCAGATCGAGGGACGTGAGGACGTTCCACTACATCAACCGCGTTCACTAACGCTTCTGCTGTACGGTCTACAAGGCTACGTATGTCACACATCCCCTCTCGTAGATGGACATCACCATGATAGGTCTTCGTGCGTGTAGGAAAAGTTTTGTTTCCCATGCGATGTTCCCCAACAGTGGTATCAGAGCCAGGTTCATGCATAGATGTCTTCTCGAGTAGAACACAAAAGTTTTTGTGGGCGGTGATGTGGGTTTTGCTGCCCTCCTTAGTCTTTTCTTGATTCTGCGGTATTGTTGGATCGAAGCGGCTCGGAGCGACATTACTCGTACACTTACGAGAGACTGGTTTCATCGCTACGAGTAACTCCGTTGCTCAAAGATGACTGGCGGGTGTCAGTTTCTCCAACTTTAGTTGAATCGGATTTGACCGAGGAGGTCCTTGGATGAGGTTAAATAGCAAATCATATATCTCCATTGTGGTGTTTGCGTAAGTAAGATGCGATCCTACTAGATACCCATGGTCACCACGTAAAACATGCAACAACAAAATTAGAGGACGTCTAACTTGTTTTTGCAGGGTATGCTTGTGATGTGATATGGAAAATGATGTGATGTGATATATTGGATGTATGAGATGATCATGTTGTAATAGATAATATCGACTTGCACGTCGATGGTACGGCAACTGGCAGGAGCCATAGGGTTGTCTTTATACTAATGTTTGTGCTTGCAGATGTGTTTACTATTTTTCTAGGATGTAGCTTTAGTAGTAATAGCATGAGTAGCACGGCAACCCCGATGGCGACACATTGATGGAGATCATGGTGTGGCGCCGGTGACAAGAAGATCATGCCGGTGCTTTGGTGATGGAGATCAAGGAGCACGTGATGATGGCCATATCATGTCACTTATGAATTGCATGTGATGTTAATCCTTTTATGCACCTTATTTTTCTTAGAACGACGGTAGCATTATGAGGTGATCTCTCACTAAAATTTCAAGACGAAATTGTGTTCTCCCCGACTGTGCATCGTTGCTACAGTTCGTCGTTTCGAGACACCACGTGATGATCGGGTGTGATAGACTCAACGTTCACATACAACGGGTGCAAAACAGTTGCGCACGCGGAACACTCGGGTTAAGTTTGACGAGCCTAGCATGTGCAGACATGGCCTCGGATCACATGAGACCGAAAGGTCGATCATGAATCATATAGATGATATGATTAGCATAGGGATGCTTACCACTGAAACTCTACTCAACTCACATGATGATCGGACTTGAGCTAGTGTAAGTGGATCATGAACCACTCAAATGACTAGAGAGATGTACTTTTTGAGTGGGAGTTTAGCGAATAATTTGATTAAGTTAAACTCTAATTATGTTGAACATAGTCTAAGTCCACTTTGAATATATTTGTGTTGTAGATCATGGCTCACGCGACAGTCACCCTGAATTTTAATACGTTCCTAGAGAAAGCTAAGTTGAAAGATGATGGAAGCAACTTTGTAGACTGGGCTCGTAATCTTAAGCTAATCTTACAAGCTGGGAAGAAGGATTATGTCCTTAATGCTGCGCTAGGAGATGAACCACCCGCTACGGCTGATCAGGATGTTAAGAACGCTTGGTTAGCACGTAAGGAGGACTACTCAGTAGTTCAATGTGCAGTCTTGTATGGCTTAGAACCGGGACTTCAACGTCGCTTTGAGCGTCATGGAGCATTTGAGATGTTCCAGGAGTTGAAGTTTATCTTTCAGAAGAACGCCCGGATCGAGAGGTATGGGACCTCCGATAAATTCTATGCTTGCAAGATGGAGGAGAACTCGTCTGTCAATGAACATGTGCTCAAAATGTTTGGGTACTCAAACCGTCTAGCCGAGCTGGGGATTGAACTCCCGCAAGAGGCTATCACTGACAGAATCCTTCAATCACTGCCGCCAAGCTATAAAGGCTTTGTGTTGAACTACAACATGCAAGGGATGAACAAGTCACCCGGCGAGTTGTTTGCGATGCTGAAAGTCATAGAGTCTGAATTCCGTAAAGAACATCAAGTGTTGATGGTGAATAAGACCACTAGTTTCAAGAGAAACGACAAAGGCAAGAAGGGTAAATCAAAGAAGAGCGGCAAGCCTCTTGCCAATCCAATGAAGAAACCCAAAGCTAGACCTAAGCCTGAAACAGAGTGTTACTATTGCGAGGGTAAGGGTCACTGGAAGCGCAATTGCCCCAAGTATCTGGCTGATAAGAAGGCGGCCAAAGAAAAATCAGGTATATTCGATATACATGTTATTGATGTGTACTTAACCGGCTCTCGTAGTAGTGCCTGGGTATTCGATACCGGTTCTGTTGCTCATATTTGCAACTCGATCCAGGTCCCGCTATTGGATATTGACCGAGGAGTCTCTCGGGTCATGTCTACATAGTTCTCGAACCCGCAGGGTCTGCACACTTCAGGTTTGACGTTGTTTTATGCGTATTTGAGTTATATGGTTGGTTACCGAATGTTGTTCGGAGTCCCGGATGAGATCACGGACGTCACGAGGGTTTCCGGAATGGTCCAGAAATGAAGATTGATACATAGGATGACCTCATTTGATTACCGGAAGGTTTTCGGAGTTACCGGGAATGTACCGGGAATGACGAATGGGTTCCGGGAGTTCACCGGGGGGGGGGGGGCAACCCACCCCGGGGAAGCCCAGAGGCCTTGGTGGTGGCACACCAGCCCTTAGTGGGCTGGTGGGACAACCCAAAAGAGCCCTATGCGCCATAGGAAGAAAAATCAAAGAGAAAAGAAAAAAAAGAGGAGGTGGGAAAAGGGAGAAGGACTCCACCTTCCAAACCAAGTTGGATTCGGTTTGGAAGGGGATACGTTCCCCCCTTGGCTCGGCCGAAGCCCTTAGGGGTCCTTGGACCCCAAGGCAAGGCTCCCCCTCTTCCCCCTATATATACGAAGGTTTTAGGGCTGATTTGAGACGAGTTTTCCACGGCAGCCCGACCACATACCTCCACGGTTTTTCCTCTAGATCGCGTTTCTGCGGAGCTCGGGCGGAGCCCTGCTGAGACAAGATCATCACCAACCTCCGGATCGCCGTCACGCTGCCGGAGTACTCTTCTACCTCTTCGTCTCTCTTGCTGGATCTAGAAGGCCGAGATCATCGTCGAGCTGTACATGTGCTGAACGCGGAGGTGCCGTCCGTTCGGCACTAGATCATGGGACTGATCGCGGGACGATTCGCGGGGCGGATCGAGGGACGTGAGGACGTTCCACTACATCAACCACGTTCACTAACGCTTCTGTTGTACGGTCTACAAGGGTACGTAGATCACACATCCCCTCTCGTAGATGGACATCACCATGATAAGTTTTCGTGCGCGTAGGAAAATTTTTGTTTCCCATGCGACGTTCCCCAACAAGCACACCATAAGGTTGTGAAACATATTCTTCGATATCTAGCTCACACATCAACATTTGGATTATGGTACCCGAAGGGCTCAAATCTTTGCCTCGTTGGATATTCTGATTTTGATTATGCTGGTGGCCGTGTGAATCGCAAGTCAACATCAGGCACTTGTCATTTCCTCGGACGATCCTTAGTCTATTGGTACTCAAAGAAGCAGAACTACATATCACTCTCAACTATTGAAGCTGAATACATTGGTGCTGGTTCTTGCTATGCTCATCTGCTGTGGATGAAGCAAACCCTCAAGGACTACGACATCAACTTGAAGAATGTGCCACTCGACTAGACAACGAGAGTGGAATCAAGATTGCTTACAACCGAGTACAACACTCGAAGACCAAGCACATCCACATCCATCATCATTTTCTTCGTGATCATGTACTCAAGGGCAAAATCGTCATTGACAATGTGAAGACTGAAGGCCAGCTACACATATCATCACTAAGCCCTTGGATGAGAAAAAGGTTTTGCAAGTTGCGGTGTGAGCTAAATATCGTAGAATCTTCGAATGTTCTGTGAAAAGGCACACATCCTAACACTTATGCAAAACTGATGACTTAGATGTGCAACACACGAAGTAATATTTTTCTTCAATCAATGAAGAATAAGACTCTAAGTGTGAAGAAACTAATTAAGAATTCTATCTCAGGGACCTACGATAATTGTACGCCACCACCAAATTTGCAAATTTTTCAATTTTTCAAAGTCTTCAAAATTTCGAATTCTTCAAAAACTTTTCTGTGATGATCTTCATTGACTATATATATACATGAGCTTTCAATGTACTCAACAACATTCACTTATTGCTAAGTCTTCAAGTTGGTTTTATCTAAGGGAATGTGATTGGACCAGTCTCCCCTCTATGCTAAGCTCAACCCAAACTATTCTCAATTCTTCATATGGGTTCTAATTGCCACTTGTTCAAAGTCCTCACCGAGTCCTTGTCAACTAAAGACTTTGCTACAAAATCCTAAAAAAATTAAAACTTAATTTGTTCAGCCGTTACCGCTCTAACTGCACCCACTACTCATGATAGGATAAACATGATCTCCACTAAGTCCACCGCTTCGTACGTGGGTAAAGCGTGTCAAGCGGAGAGGAAGGGCCACGGGCACTTCGGTCCAAAAGTTTCGCTCCAGGCCATTTTCACTTGAGCTATAAATAGCCCCTACCCCCTTCAGTAAAACACTTCATCTTGCTTACATCCTCCCCTGCTCGAGCTCTACCCTAGCGTCGCCACTGGAAATCTTCGTCGCCAGTGAGAAACAGCTTCGCTGCCTCGACCTCGCCGTCACCGGACTCACACCGACTGTGGATCATCTTCCTCCACCGTCGTCGTAGCTGTCTTCGGTCGCCAAGTTAGGGCGCTGGAGATCTGAACCGACGAGCTTCCTTTTTCACTTCCTCATTTCGCCGAGTTTGTCGTCTTCTTCACACAGGGTAATTAAAATCTAACTTTACTGCCCCTGTTGATCGATATATTTTCATTGGTTTTGTGAAAACTGTTATTCCTCAGAAAATCCTTCAGATGAACACATCCATCTTTGGAACACCTGATGAATTTCTCTAAGTTACTAAATTCTTCACAAGATTCCTCACTTGTGTAAATTTTTGAATCTACACAACTGTGGAACCCAAGACGAGAATGCTTAGCGAAATTCTTCAACACAATATTAGTAAAATTCCTCACCTTGAGTCATTTCCAAAATTCCTGAAATCTGAGAATGCATATGATGTCTCCAAATTCTTCGCACCTATACCCTATTCACACGTACAAAATGAAAGCTGATGAATCACTAGGTTCTCACCAACTTAACTCATTTGCAACGTTTCTTGAAGAAAATCTGCGTGTGTCATCAGATTCCTCCATAATTTAAATTCCTCAGCAAACTCCTCAAGTGAAGAGAGTTCCAAGGTATAAATCATTTTCGTAATACTTATCTCACTCGTGAAGTTGTTTTGCTGGAGAAACATATCACATAGCTCCAAGGTATAAATCAAAGATTGATGGCCCTCTTGGAATCAAAAGACAAGACAACTCCACCACCATCACCTTCGTAGGAAGACAACTAAGCACGGGTATGGGCAATCCCCTTGGCTTGTGCCAACCTTGGGGGAGTTGCCCCGGTATCATATCACCATCACATCTTTTGCCCTTACCTTTTCTTAGTTCGATCCTTTTTGGTTTTATCTTTCTCTAGTAGAATAAAGTTCTTAGTGTTTTAGGCTTGAGTTTTGCTTTGTGTCACCCCTGATGTATTCGAGTTTGTGAGTCATATAATAAAAATTGTTTTAGTTAAGGGCCTTGCTTCATGCCATGATCTGAAAGAAAAGAATGATAAAAGAACAAAAGCATGAAAGATCATGTAATGATCTTATGGGAAGTGATGGCTCCACATATAAAAAGAATGTTGATTGAAACTTGTTTTGGGTGGACAAACGTAGACCTTGGTCATTGCTGCAATTAATAGGAAGTAATAAAGAAAGAGAGGTTCACATATAAATATATCATCTTGGACACCATCTATGATTGTGAACACTCACTAAACTATTACATGCTTAGAAGTAGATGTTGGACAAGGAAGACAACATAATGAATTATGTCTGCTTGGTTCCGAACAATGTTATATGACTAGAGATCCCTTAGCATGTGACGATTGCTTCCACCTCATATCAGCCAAAACTTCCGCACTAGGTAGAGATACTACTTGTGCATCCATAAACCTTCAACCCATTTTTGCCATGAGAGTCCACCATACCTACCTATGGATTGAAGAAAATCCTTCAAGTAAGTTGTCATCGGTGCAAGCAATAAAAATTGCTCCCTTAATATGTATGATCTATTAGTGTGTGGAAAATAAGCTTTGTACGAACCTGTGATGAGGAAGACATAAAAGTGATAGACTGCATAATAAAGTTCTTTATCACACGAGGCAATATAAAGTGACGTTCCTTCACACTAAGAGGTCACACATCCAAACCTCGAAAGCACATGACAACCTCTGCTTCCCTCTACGAAGGGCCTATCTTGCGCCTTTACTTTTTGCCCTTGAAAGAGTCATGCTGATCTACACCAATTCCTTATTTTGCCTTTATCTTGGCTAACGTCATATGCTAGGGAAAGATCTATATTCATATGTCACCTTGGAAAGTATTCATGAATTATTATTGTTGACATTACCCTTGAGGTTAATAGTTGGGAGGTGAAACTATAAGCCCTATCTTTCTCTGTGTCCGACTGAAACTTTGATCTCATGAGTACCACATGAGTTGTAGCAATTGTAGAAGACGAAAGGATGATTGAGTATGTGGATATGCTTTACAAGCTCTTATTTGACTCTTTCCGATGTTATGATAAATTGCAATTGCTTCAATGACTAAAGGCTATTGGTTATTAATTCTCAGTAAGGATCTTGATCCATACTTTACTTTGTGAAGGAATTGTCACTTTAGCATCAGATATTATATGATGATATTGTTGTTCTAATTATGATCATGATGCCTGCATGTCCATATCTTGTTTTGTCGACACCTCTCTCTCTAAACATGTGGGCATATTTATTGATCTCGGTTTCCGCTTGAGGACAAACGAAGTCTAAGCTTGGGGGAGTTGATACGTCCATTTTGCATCATGCTTTTATGTTGTTATTTATCGCTTTATGGGCTATTATTACACTTCACGGTACAATACTTATGCCTTTTCACTCTTATTTTGCAAGGTTTACAAGAAGAGGGAGAATGCCGACAGCTGGAATTCTGCCCTGAAAAAGGAGCAAGTTTGAGATAGCTATTCTACGCAACTCCAAAAGCCATGAAAATCAACGAGGAATTATTTTGGAGTTTGTAAAAAATACTGGGTGGAAGAAGTATCAGAGGGGAGCCACCTGGAGGCCACAAGCCTGCTAGGCGCGGCCTACCCCCCTGGCCGTGCCTAGGGGGCTTGTGGGCTCCCTGTTGGCCCTCTGGCTCCCCTCTTTTTCTATAAGGAGGGTTTCGTTCCAGAAAAAATCAGGAGGAGGCTTTCGGGAGGAATCGCCGCCGCCACGAGGCGGAACTTGAGCAGAACCAATCTAGAGCTCCGGCAGGGTCGTCCTGTCGGGGAAACTTCCCTCCCGGAGGGGGAAATCATCGCCATCGTCATCACCAACACTCCTCTCACCCGAGGGGACTCATAATCAACAACATCTTCATCAGCACCATCTCATCTCCAAACCCTAGTTCATCTCTTGTAACCAATCTGCGTCTTGCGACTCCGATTGGTACTTGTAAGGTTGCTATTAGTGTTAATTACTCTTTGTAGTTGACACTGGTTGGATTAATCGGTGGAAGATTATATGTTCAGATCCTTGATGCTATTCAATACCTCTCTGGTCATGAACATAATTATGCTTTGTGAGTAGTCACTTTTGTTCCTGAGGACATGGGATAAGTCATGCTATAAGTAGTCATGTGAATTTGGTATTCGTTCGATATTTTGATGTGTTGTATGTTGTTTTTCCTCTAGTGGTTTTATGTGAACGTCGACTACATAACACTTCACCATTATTTGGGCCTAGAGGAAGGCATTGGGAAGTAGTAAGTAGATGATGGGTTGCTAGAGTGACAGAATCTTAAACCCTAGTTTATGCGTTGCTTCGTAAGGGGCTGATTTGGATCCTCTAGTTTAATGCTATGGTTAGACTTTGTCTTAATTCTTCTTTCGTAGTTGCGGATGCTTGCAAGAGGGGTTAATCATAAGTGGGATGTTTGTCCAAGTAAGGGAAGCACCCAAGCACCGGTCCACCCACATATCAAACTATCAAAGTAGCGAACGCGAATCATATGAACATGATGAAAACTAGCTTGACAGAAATTCCCATGTGTCCTCGGGAGCGCTTTACCTCCTATAAGAGTTTGTATAGGCTTGTCCCTTTCTACAAAAGGGACTGGGCCAATTTTCTGCACCGTTGTTACTATTGTTACTTGCTACTTGCTATGAATCATCTTATCACACAACTATCTGTTACCGATAATTTCCGTGCTTGCACAGAATACCTTGCTGAAAAGCACTTTGTCAGATCCTTCTGCTCCTCGTTGGGTTCGACACTCTTACTTATCGAAAGGACTACGATAGATCCCCTACACTTGTGGGTCATCAGTGGCATACTGAAGAAAAAGATGACTGCTGGGAGAGGAACAAGGCCCAGTCCAAACAGAGTTGTCCTCAATGTCCCCTCTACATTAGAGGAAGATGATGAATATGATGATGAAACACTTGAAGCCATCATGAGAAACAAATAAGAAAGAGTCGCTTAGGCCAAGTGTACCACCTTTCCCCTCGCACTGGATCCAAAAGTGGTACTGGACTTCATCAATCTTTGGTTCAAAGATCCCAAGACACCCATTGATGATTTGAAGCTTCCACTTGGACCCCAGTCACATGGTGGCCACATTCATCAATGAAGAAAAATGGAAGGCCCAGCAAGTCAAACAAACTCAAAAGTCAAAGGTTCAAAATGAGAAGTACTTGCAACAAAATATTCTAACCTTGACGCTAGAGCAACTTGTCTCCACTCAAGGTGAGAACAAAACCCTCAGCGAGAAATTCACAAGCTATCATGCTGAAAGGAAGGGAGCTAAAGTGAGATTTTTCAAGGCTGCTACTAAAGCCAAACAGAGTAAAACAACAGGGTTGAAGTCCATCGCAACAATCCATTCCTCTGGCCAACTACACTGTCCTACCGGCTGATGAAAATGAAGAACCTGCAGCTGATGCACGTGCTGATAATGAACATATAGTTGATGAACCTGCTGCTAATTAACCTGCTAAGCCTGCAAGCGAATATGCTATGCGTGAAGAAAATGCTCTTTCACCAAAGTCTTCAACTATGAAGAAAACCACTCTTCCTTTGGCATCTGAA
This sequence comes from Hordeum vulgare subsp. vulgare, assembly GCF_904849725.1. Classification (NCBI taxonomy): domain Eukaryota; kingdom Viridiplantae; phylum Streptophyta; class Magnoliopsida; order Poales; family Poaceae; genus Hordeum; species Hordeum vulgare. Next base: position 101,016,001 of record NC_058520.1, read on the forward strand.
GTGAAGAAAACAAAAGAACCTGAAAAAGAAGCCAAGAAGAGAATGTCATCAATAGCTTCAGAGTCCTCAAAGGCAAAACGCTTGAGGACTTTGTAAACTTCTTCAACTACTCCAATAGATGCAACTGCTTTGAATGTTGCACCTGCTTATATGATTGTGCCCTTTGGTGTGGAGGATTTCCTCCAAGAAAGGGATGAGGAAATGGAAGAAAATCGCTCTACTGCTTCCACACACATTGATGAGGAAATTGAAGCTCATCAAATTCCTCAAGTCTCAATTCCTCCTCCTCAGAACCCTAATATGACTGCTGAAGAAAAGGAGGACTATGTGGACATTGGCTGCAACACACTTATGATACATTATGACTTTTGGGAAAAGATTCATCCAAATTCACCAATGGTTCCTCCAATTCCTCAAGTACACGAGTCCCGTGCAGCCATTGAAGTTTTGACTGGCTGTGAAGAAAAGAGCTCTCCGTTAAATCCGCCCAAGAACAAGAATTAGCTGCATCAGCTGATGGAACTGATGTGCCTGAAACTAATGGCAAACCATATGTTGCAAATCCATAGATAGCAGGTGTTGTGGCTGAAATTCCTCAGACATGAAATAGCCGAAGACGTGGAAGCCGCTTCAAGCCAAATCTTGAACCGACGGGTATTTAGCCCTACAAAGGAAAAAATGCCAAAGTTTGATAAGGACCAATTCTTTGATGAACATCACTACTTTATAGGCAACAGTCAATATGTATGTCCTGAGTTGAAACGCAACAGATTTTGGACCCGCAACCAGATGAACTACTACAGTGTTGTGCTCTTCAACAAGGAAAAGGTCTTTCCTCACAGGCAAATTCCTCGTGTAGATATGGAGGACATTCCTTGCAACGGACCAGTTCTTTGAGTTCTTCACGATTTTGGACTGCTGCCATTTTGCGCTGACATCTGTGACCGGAATGAAGAAATCATTCTTGAGTTCTATGCTACACTGCACCTTTTAGGAGATGTCACCGATGTCAATACTTGGGTTCTGGACTAGATGCTACAAGATACACACTTCAAAGCCTCTGCAACTAAATTACTTCACGCTCTTCCAGTCCCAATTCCCTCAGAAGGAGTCATATCCGTCTATGAGGAACCTGAATTGGAAAATCATCTCACGCAAGTCCTCATGAAGCCTTTGGAACCTGGCTAGCCACCAAGAACCACATTCCCCGCAAATGAATTGATCTATGTGCTCAGGATAGTATACCACATCTTAGAGAAAACCTTCTGCCCAATCAAGGGCCATGAATCAAATGATGAAGAAATTGTGGGCATCATGAAGAATTTGCTCTTTGACATCATACATGGAATCCCCATAAACCTTCATGATTTCTTCATGAGGACTTTGTCCGACTCTGCTCTCTCACCATTTGATCTGAAGACTTATGCGCCATGGATCATGAGATTCATCAAGAAAAGGTCGGGAATTTCTTAAAAGGTTGACATTCTAAATCACCACACTTACTTGCCTCTAATTGAAGTCGTCAAGTGCTCCTTTGTCGAAATTGAAGGCAAAGGCAAATCTGTGATCGATGAAGGAACTCGGCCCCTTGATGGCCAATTTCGCAAAGCAGCATCATACTCCACCAATGACGACACTGCATCACAAGAACCTCCAAGCCCAACTATACCGTGTGTGATGAATGACCGTGAGCTCCTGCTAAGTCTTTATTAGAAGGTTGACCGCAATCACAAATGGGTGAAGCGTTAGTTTGGTGCCATTGTGAAAGACCTCAACGCGACTCCGAATGTAGTGTAGAAAAATCACTATTATCTTGATGAGATCTTTGCACGCACATGGGCCACTCTGTCTCACCTCAAAACCTTTGAAGAACTCACTAAAATGGAGTTCCAGCAAGACTTTGACTGGTCCTGGCCCCCAAAGAAGAAGTTCAAGGAGATTCATATTCCTCAACTGCTCGCCAGCTCATTTTGTTTAACGGGCACCACTGATGAAGTTGAGGACCTTCATGACACTGCTGTGACGAACGTCCCCAACACTCCTCCTCCAACACAGAACTGATACTCTTAAAGGGCGTTAGTCCTCAGTTTTGTCCCTTTTCGTCTATTGATGACAAAGGCGGAGAAATCTGAGTTAGTCTTCAAGCGGGTCTATTTTATATTTATGGGCTTTTGAACTATATCTACCTTAAGTTACAACTCTCATTCTTCTAAAGTGTTTGGTTGTATGAGTTGTAAACTTATGCCCGGTGGTGGTCTAACTCTTTTGAACCATTTTACTTCATGCTTATTCCTCATACTGATTAATGCATGCATGCTAAAATTCACCAGAAACCATTTTCCATCATGCATTTCATTTTTCTCAAATTATATGTCAAATGCGTGCATGTATTACAAGATATAGGGGGAGATCTCCATGGTATAAATACTCAATGTGCATTTGCACTCCAAAGCAAATTCCTCAAATATGCACATCTTCAGGGGGAGTCTCTCTATATCTTGCATTCAAATTCCTCAAACTCTATACTTACACTTCATATTATTATCCCTGTTTAAAACTTAACCTATTTGTCATCAATCACCAAAAAGGGGGAGATTGTAAGTGCATCTAGTGCCCCTTAGTGATTTTGGTGTATTGAAGACTTATAGGTTAAGATACTGGTATGTTTGTGAGTGTACATAGGCTCTATTAGTCGCTGAGGAGTTTGAGTTATTCAAAGAATATCGACCCCTAAAAATGTATGTCTTTGGATCAAGGCTTTGCTATTTCCTTTCAAGACTTTGAAATTGAGGAAATTGGTGTAGCCATGAAGAAATTGATGTGAAGACTCTGAAGCATGAAGACCTTCGTTTTCATAGTTTCATTTTCTTTATTCTGTGTGATAGGCCCACCGTACTGTTAAAGGGGGTCGAGGTAAAACTAAGGAAAAGTTTCCAAGTGATGCTCATCTCAAAGGCTACACATTCAAACCCTTCGGATGAAGCCTTTGGAAATCTTCAACAGCTTAGTCAAATTCTTTAGTGACAAATACAAAGATCTTCCGGTCTTTGAGGAATTTGCTCTAAGTGAGGAGTTAGGTCTTCGCTAGTGCGAATCACCTATGTGTGAGGGACATGAGTGACATGAGGACGTTCATAGTTGAAGGGTTCCGACCGTTGCTGTCCCCAACCTTATCCACCTAATGGTCATATCATTGGGGCATCAATGTCAATTCATGTTGGGATTGCTCCCGGGCTATAAATAGCCACCCCCATAACCACTAGTTGGTTGGCTGCTCCGCGAGAGAAACTAACACTTGTCATTTGAGAGCAACCCCATCCTTGAAGACTTTGAGACAAAATCATTGGTGGGGAAAAACGCCAAACACCCAAACCAAAACCGAAAACCCCCAAAGTGATTGATCATCACTAAAGAGATTGTTCCTGTGTGGAACCGATGCTTGTTACCTTTCAGGATTGTGCATCCTCCAGACGGTTAGGAGTCATGGTATAGAGCATCGAGTAGTGAATTGTGGATCGTCGGGTGACCGAGTTTGTGAGGGTTTGGAAGTTTGCCCTGAAGACTTACCATGACTCTTGGGCGAGGACTGTGTGTCCTTAGCTCAAGGAGATTATTGTAGGGACTGTGTGTCCTTTCATTTAAATATCAAGCCGCTCCAAACCAGACGTATGACTATCACAAGAGTTGGAACTGGGTCATCAAATCAATGCCTTCCTCGAGAAACATGTTCAAATTCCTCAACTCTTTCATTTCCTCAATTGCATGTTGATGACTTTGATCTTTACTATTTGAAGAATTTGACTATAGACTTTCTCTAATTCCTCACCTCAAATTCTTCACTTAAGTTATTCGTCACCTTCTTACCCTGATGACATGACCTGTGCAAGATGAACGCTCCATTTCACTATAACGACAAAGCGATAGCTATTTTCGTATATATGTTCAAGTACTTTTTCCGGTGCACTTAGTTCATGAATGAGGACTTTTCTCACTAGTAATTTCCTTAGTGACAAATTTTGTAAAAATCTCCTATTCATCCGCCTCTATTCGATATAATGCACTTTCAATTAGTATCTCAGCAAGGTACTCCCTTGTTCTGTGTGATTTTGGTTTAACCACGTGGAGTTCTAGTTATGTCGACCGCAAGTATAATCAAGGTTACTATGGGTTGTCCTACCTTTGAAGGACATGATTTTCCCTACTGGAAGAACAAGATGCGCATGCACCTTGAATAATTTAACAACAATCTCTCATATGTTGTGGAAAATGGTGTTCCCTCTATCACTACAACTATCAATGCCGCTGATGTCAAGAGATTCAAGCAACTCGACTCTCAAGCGAAGAGTATCATTTGCGGCTATCTGAGCAAAGGTCAGTATATTATAGTGAGTGCTTTGGCCTCTGCAAAACTTATATCGAAAAGGCTGTCCAAATTCAATGAAGGAGTATCGACACAACGTGACTCTCATGTTGATGTTCTTCGCAATCTCGTCAAGCACTTCAAGAGAATTGATAATGAAAGATGCCAAGATACCTTTGATTGCCTCACTAACATCTCCAATGAGCTTCAGGCACTTGGAGCCAGAGACATCACTGACCATGAAGTGGTGAAGAAGCTGCTACGATCTCTTGATTCTTCATTCGACACACTGGTAGTGACGATTCAAGAACGAAGAGACTACAAGCTACTTGATCCTACTCATATTCTTGAGAGACTCAATACTCATGAATTCCAACAAGAAGAGAAGGGAGACCTTTATGGACCAAGCTATACAAGACCTCGTGCACTGAAGGCAAAGGTTGTTTCCCCATCTAAAGAAGAAGACTCTGATTGCAGTCTTGGTGATCCTGAAGAACTTGGTCAGGAACTTGCTATGCTCATGAGGAAATTCCAGAAGTTCTCTAGGCGAGGCTAGTTCAGAAAGTCTTCAAGGAGATATATGAGGAAGACACAGTCTCCGTCTCATGACTACAAGAAAAGAAACTGTCATAAATGCAAGAAATCTGGTCACTACATTGATGAGTGTCCTAGTTGGGTGAAGGAATCAAAGAATAAGAAGTACAAGGATGACAGTTCTGATGACTCAAAGAAAAAGAAGAAGTCTTCAAAGTCCTTATCCTCAAAGTACTCATCGCACAAGAAGACGAGCTTCAGAAAGGCTCGAGCTCTTATTGGCAAAGAAATGGATTCTGAGGAAGAATCTGAAGAATGTGATGAAGAGGAAGGTTCTGAAGTGGAGTCAGAGTCTCGTGTGGCAAGCCTAGCCCTCTCTACCATATTCGTTAGCAAGTCCATCTTCGACCTGGAAGAAAATGACAACGTCAACAACATCGATGACTACGACGATGACTTTGCTCCCACCTATTGCTTCATGGCAAAAGGTTCAAAGGTACCAAGCCACACTTCCACTTATGACTCTAGTGACTGTGAAACTGATGACTATCAAAAATCCAGTTACTATAAACTTGCTAATATTGTCACTAAGTAACAAACCGCTATTGAAAAGCTTCAAAAATGTTAGACAAAAGCAATGACATGTTGAGTGAGGAAATGAATCAGATTCAAACCCCTACCCCCTCCAGTAAAGTTTTTAATGAAGCGGAGAGGAAGGGCGAGGGGCACTTCGGTCTGAAAGTTTCACTCCAGACCATTTTCACTTGAGTATAAATATCCCCTACCCCCTTCAGTAAAAACTCTTCCTCTCGCTTTCATCCTCCCCCGCTCGAGCTCTTCCTTAGTGTCACCACTGGAAATCTTCGTCGCCGGTGAGAAACAGCTTCGCTGCCTCGACCTCGTCGTTGCCGGACTCATACCGAATGTGGATCATCTTCCTCCACCGTCGCCGTAGCTGTCTTCGGTCGCCAAGTTAGGGTGATGGAGATCTGAACCGACGAGCTTCCTTTTTCACTTCCTTAGTTCATTGAGTTTGTCGTCTTCTTCACACACGGTAATTAAAATCTAATTTTACTGCCCCTGTTGATCCATATATTTTCATTAGTTTTGTGAAAACTGTTATTCCTCAGAAAATCCTTCAGATGAACACATCCATGTGTGGAACACCTGATGAATTTCTCTAAGTTACTAAATTCTTCACATGATTCCTCACTTGTGTAAATTTTCGAATCTGCACAACTGTGGAACCCAAGACCAGAATGCTTAGCGAAATTCGTCAACACAATATTAGTAAAATTCCTCACCTTGAGTCATTTTCAAAATTCGTCAAATCTGAGAATGCATATGATGTCTCCAAATTCTTCGCACCTATACCCTGTTCACAGGTACAAAATAACAGCTGATGAATCACTAGGTTCTCATCAACTTAACTCATTTACATCGTTTCTTGAAGAAAATCTGCGTGTGTCATCAGATTCCTCCATAATTTAGATTCCTCAGCAAAGTCCTCCACTAAAGAAAATGGAGGATGACAAGAAAGAGAAGGGTGGGAAGAAGCTAGAGCAGAACACTGCCTTTGAGATTCCCGACTACATTTATGCTGATTGTTGCACACCTCATGAAAATGTCTATGTGAAGGAAACCACTACGAAGCGCAAGATAAGGCTTCAGAAGATTGAAAGGAGATGGGATAAGGACTGGAAGGAATACAAGTATGTCACTCCCAAGTATGCCAAGAAATTTTCCCTCAAGCCTCCTGGCAACAGACCGCCTCTGGGAGATAAACTAAGTGCCTATCCCTCAAGCATGGTCACTATTGAAGACTATCTTGAGGAAAACACCAAGTATTTGGCAAAACTAAAGAAAGTCGGCACAGAAGCTATGATAACCTTCAATGAGGAATCTACTACTGCATCCTCCTCTAGTACAGAGGCTTCTGCCACTGAGCCACCTCCCAAGAAGGCCCTGATGAAGAAACCAGGTGTCAAGCCAAAGTCATCAACAACACTATAAAAACATCAAACTCCTCAGACAGGTCCTAGTGTTGCTGCAGTGTCATCAAGTGCAGCAAAGTCTTCACTTCCTGTGCAACACCAGTCTAGTCAACATCCAACAAGGACCCCAATTTATTCAAGACCATCTACCTCTGGTGCGACATACAAATCTTCAAGTGGCATACTGGAGAAAAAGATGACTCCTTGGAGAGGAACAAGGCCCAGTTCAAATAGAGTTGTCCTCAATGTTCCCTCCACATCAGAGGAAGATGATGAATATGATGATGAAACACTTGAAGCCATCATGAGAAATAAATAAGAAAGAGTCGCTTAGGCTAAGGTTACCACCATTCCCCTCACACTGGATCCAAAGGTGGTACTGGACTTCATCGATCTTTGGTACAAAGATCCCAAGACACCCATTAATGATTTGAAGCTTCCACCTCGACCCAGTCACATGGTGGCCACATTCATCAATGAATAAAAATGGAAGGCCCAGCAAGCCAAACAAGCTAAAAAGTCAAAAGTTCAAAAGGAGAAGTACTGGCAACAAAATCTTCTGACCTTGACGCCATAGTAACTTGTTTCCACTCAAGGTGAGATCAAAACCCTCAGTGAGAAATTCGCAAGCTATCATGCTGAAAGGAAGGGAGCCAAAGTGAGATTTTTCAAGGCTTATACTAAAGTCATATCAGAGTAAAATAACAGGGTTGCAGTCCCATCGCAAAAATCCATTCCTCTGGCCAGCTACACTGTCCAACCGGCTGATCAAAATGAAGAACCTGCAGCTGATGCACGTGCTGATAATGAACCTATAGTTGATGAACGTGCTGCTAATTAACTTGACACTGATGAACCTGCCAAGCCTGCAAACGAATATGATATGCGTGAAGAAAATGCTCCATCAGCAAAGTCTTCAAATGTGAAGAAAATCACTCTTCCTTCGGCATCAGAAGTGAAGGAAACAAAAGCAGCTGAAAAAGAAGCCAAGAAGAGAAAGGCATCAATAGCTTCAGAGTCCTCAGAGGCAAAACACTTGAGGACTTTGACAACTTGTTCAACTACTCGAATAGATGCAACTCCTATGAATGTTGCACCTGCTTATATGATTGTGCCCTTTGGTGAGGAGGATGTCTTCCAAGAAAGGGATGAAGAAATGGAAGAAAATCGCTTTGCTGCTTCCATACTCATTGATGAGGAAATTGAAGCTGATTAAATTCCTCAAGTCTCAACTACTCCTCCTCAGAACCCTGAGATAACTGTTGAATAAAAGGAGGACGATTTGGACATTGGCTGCAACACACCTATGATACATGATGACTTTGGGAAAAGATTCATCCAAATTCGCCAACGGTCCCTCTAATTCCTCAAGTACATGAGTCCCCTGCTGTCACTGAAGTTCTGACTACCGGTGAAGAAAAGAGCGCTCTTGTGAAATCCACTCGAGAAATAGAATCAACTGCATCAGCTTATGAAACTGATGTGCCAAAAACTGATACATTAGCTCAACATATTCCTTAGACTGAAGAACATGTGCGTGAAGAAACTTCTTCGGCACAAATTGAAGAATCTGCTGGTGAACCATATGTTGCGAATGCTCAGATAGCAGTTGTTGTGGCTGAAATTCCTCAGACATGAAATATCCGAAGACTTGTAAGTCGCTTCAAGCCAAATCTTCAACCGCCGAGTATTTAGCCCTACAAAGGAAAAAATGCCAAAGTTTGATAAGGACCAATTCTTTGATGAACATCACTACTTTATAGGCAACAGTCAATATGTATGTCCTGAGTTGAAACGCAACAGATTTTGGACCCGCAACCAGATGAACTATTACAACTCTGTGCTCTTCAACAAGGAAAAGGTCTTTCCTCACAGGCAAATTCCTCGTGTAGATATGGAGAACATTCCTTGCAACGGACCAGTTCTTTGAGTTCTTCACGATTTTGGACTGCTGCCATTTTGCGCTGACATCTATGACTAGAATGAATAAATCATTCTTGTGTTCTATGCTACACTTCACCTTTCAAGAGATGTCACCGATGTCAACACTTGGGTTCTGGACTAGATGATACAAGATACACACTTCAAAGCCCCTGCAACTGAATTACTTCAGGCTCTTCCAGTCCCAATTCCCTCGGAAGGAGTAAGATCCGTCTATGAGGAACCTGAATTGTAAAATCATCTCATGCAAGTCCGCATGAAGCCTTTGGAACCTGGCCAGCCACCAAGAACCACATTCCTTGCAAAGGAATTGATCTATGTGCTCAGGACAGTATACCACATCTTAGAGAAAACCTTCTGCCCAATCAAGGGCCATGACTCAAATGATGAAGAAATTGTGGGCATCATGAAGAATTTGCTCTTTGACATCATACATGGAATCCCCATAAACCTTCATGATTTCTTCATGAGGACTTTGTCCCACTTTGTTCTCTCACCATTTGATCTGAAGCCTTACGCACCATGGATCATGAGATTCATCAGAAAACGTCAGGAATTGCATACATGGCTGACATTCTGAATCACCAGTTGGCGTCTTAGGATTATTATACCAAACATCTATGAAGTCCAATATCACCATTGGGTCCATCATGAGAGGAATGGTGGTACCTTTGGCCTGTGCGACCCACTCTTGTTTTTTTGATGATTGCTTCAAGTGTTTCATCATTAGCTTCATCTTCATCCTCTCGTGTAGAGGGAACATTGAGTACTTTCCCTAGGTTGGGCCTTGATCCTCGCCCTGCCGTCATCTTCTTTTTCACATTCGCATTGGAAGAAGTGTGTGCAGATCCTAAAGCAAATGGCCGTGAGAGATGCTGTGTGGTCGTCAGATTCATTGGTGTTGAAGACTTTGTGAGCGCAATTGAGGACTTCACTGCCACCATAGGTGCTGTTTGAGGATTTTGTAGTGAGGGTTGGGCTGTTGAGGACATTGGCTTGACATCAGATTTCTTCAGAATGCTTCATTTTGGAGCAGTCTTAGGGCTAGAGGCCTCAACAACAAAGGAGGAGGCAGCAGAATCCTCATTGAATCTCTTCACACCCTTGTGTGCAACTTTCTCCAGTTTGGCCTTGTATTTGGCATGTTCTTCAGGAAAGTCATGAATAGTTGCAAGGCTTGTTGGATGAGCAACTGTTTGACCACCCAAAGGAGCCCTTTTGCATGGAGGCATCAGGGCAAATTTCTTCATGTACTTGGGATTCACATACCTCTACTCCCTCCATTCTTTCGCCCATCTCCACTCAATTTTCTGCAATCGAGTTTTGCACTTTTCCTTTGTTTCCTTTCCATAGACTTTTTCATCGGGTGTGCAATATTCATCATAAATATTACCAGGAATCTCAAAAGTAGTGTTCTGCTCTACCTTCTTTCCACCCTTCTATTTCTTATCATCAACCATTTTCTTCACTTGAGGAATATGAACTTTTGAGGACTTTGAAGAGGTATGCAAATTTTGTTCAAGAAATGCTGCAAATGAGTTAAGTTGATGAGAACCTAGTGATTCATCAGCTGAGATTTTGTACCTGTTAGCAGAGTATAGGTGCGAAGAATTTGACGAGGTCATATGCGTTCTCAGAAGATTTTCAAAAATGACTCAAGTTGAGGAAACTGACCAATATTGAGGAATTTTGCGAAGTGTCCTTGACTTGGCTTCTAGAGTTGTGTAGATCCGAAAATTTACACAATTGGAAACTCTTGAGGAATTGAGTGACTTAGTGAATATTTTCAGGTGTTCTAAGGCATGGATGTGTTCATCAGATGAATTTGCTGAGGAATAACAATTTTCACAGATCTAATGAAGATATAAAGATCAACAACGTTAGTAAAATTAGACTTTAATTTCCTTGGATAAAGAACAAGAAGAGCATGACAAATTATACATGGTGAAAAAGGAAGCTCGTTAGTCTAGATCTTGAGCACCCTAACTCGGCGACTGAAGTCAGCTACGGCGACGGCGGAGGAAGAAGATCCGCGACCGGCGTGAGTACGACATCGATGAGGTCAAGGCAGCGAAGCATTTCCTCAACGACGGTGATGATATACAGGGGCGGCGCTGGAGGTGGCTTAGAGAGGTAAGAGATGAGAGCAAGAGGAAGAAATGACCTTGGGGTAAGAATGGGGTATTTATAGCCCAGGTGAGAAACGGTCCGCTCCAAAAATTTTGGACCAGCATGCCCTTGGCCCTTCCTCTCCGCGTGATAGGTGGCACTGATGACCCTCAAGTATAAGGGATCGCAACAGTTTTCGAGGGTAGAGTATTCAACCCAAATTTATTGATTCGACTCAAGGGGAAGCGAAAGAATATTCTCAAGTATTAGCAGCTGAGTTGTCAATTCAACCACACCTGAAAGATTAGTATCTGCAAGCAAAGTATCAGTAGCAAGTGATATGTCTCAAACATATCTATAATTTTTGATGGTTCCGTGCTATTATCTTGTCAACTTTGGATGTTTTATATGCATGAATAAGCTATTTTATATCTTTTTTGGGACTAACCTATTAACTCAGTGCCAAGTGCCAGTTTCTGTTTTTTTCGTGTTTTTGGCCCATTTTCACACGGAGTCCAAATGGAATGAAACTTTACGATGATTTTTTTGGACCAAAAGAGACCCCCGAAGCTTTGGAAGAAGCCAGAACAGCCACGAGGGAGTCACAAGCCCTCACGCTGCCACCACCCCCTAGGCGGCGCAGAGCAGGCTTGTGACCTCCTCGTGGGCCCAACCGACGTAATTCCACCGCCATAAATTACTATAAATTCAGAAACCCCCCAAAAGAAACCTAGATCGGGAGTTCCGCTGCCGCAAGCCTCTGTAGCCACCAAAAACCAATCTGGAGCCCGTTCCAGCACCCTGTCGGAGGGGGAATCCATCTCCGGTGGCCATCTTCATCATCCCGGCGATCTCCATGACGAGGAGGGAGTAGTTCTCCCTTGGGGCTAAGGATATGTACCAGTAGCTATGTGTTTGATCTCTCTCTCTCTCGTGTGCTTGAGGTGTCTTGATCTCGATGTACCGTGGGCTTTGCTACTATAGTTGGATCTTATGATGTTCTTCCCCCTCTCCTTCTTGTAATGAATTGAGTTTCCCCTTTGGATTTATCTTATCGGACTGAGTCTCTGAGAACACTTGATGTATGTCTTGCACATGTCTATCTGCTGTGATCAACTTGCGGGTTTGTGACAATTGGGAACCTATGCATATGGGTTGGCACACGTGGATTCATGTGAGTACTTGATGTATGTTTTGGTGATCAACTTGCGGGTTCATGACATTGGGAACCTATGCACACGGGTTGGCACACGTTTTGTCTCTCTGGTAGAAACGTTGGGGCACTCTTTGAAGTTCTATGTGTTGGTTGAATAGATGATTCTGAGATTGTGTGATGCATATCATATAATCATACCCACGGATACTTGAGGTGACAATGGAGTATCTAGGTGACATTAGGGTCTTGGTTGATATGTATCTTAAGGTGTTATTCTAGTACAAACTCTATGATGGATAGAACGGAAAGAATAGCTTCGTGTTATTTTAATACGAACTCTTGAATAGATCGATCAGAAAGAATAACTTTGTGGTGGTTTCGTACCCGACAATAATCTCTTCTTTTGTTCCTCGCTATTAGTGACTTTGGAGTGACTCTTTTGTTGCATGTTGAGGTCTAGTTATATGATCCAATTATATTATCATTGTTGAGAGAACTTCGCTAGTGAAAGTATGAACCCTAGGCCTTATTTCCACACATTGCAATACCGTTCGTGCTCACTTTTACCATTTGTTACATTGCTGTTTTTGTAATTTCAGATTACAAAAACCTATATCTACCATCCATATTGCACTTGTTTCACCTTCTCTTTGCCGAACTAGTGCACCTATACAACTTACCATTGTATTGGGTGTGTTGGGGACACAAGAGACTCTTTGTTATTTGGTTGCAGGGTTGCTTGAGAGAGACCATCTTCATCCTATGCCTCCCACGGATTGATAAACCTTAAGTCACCCACTTGAGGGAAAATTGCTACTGTCCTACAAACCTCTACACTTGGAGGCCCAACAACATCTACAAGGATAAGGTTGCGTAGTAGACATCAAGCTCTTTTCTGGCGCCGTTGTCGGGGAGGTTAGCGCTTGAAGGTATATCTTTAGATCTTGCAATCTAATCTTTTTGTTTCTTGTTCTTTCTCTAGAAAAGTACAAAAATAAGGAATTGAGGATGCCTCATATGCTCCATCTTTTCAATGTCTTTCGTGAGCATGATGGGAAGGAAAACTGTGCTGAAGTGCTGAAAGAAGAATTACATAGAATGCTTGGCATAGAATATGTGAACGATGAGCATGATTGCAATGTTCTTAGCATGAATTCTTTGAATACCCATGATGCTGATGATATGCAAAGCCACAAGCTTGGGGATGCTATATTTGATGAAGATGATCTTTTTAGTTCTTCCACGTTGAATGATCCAAATCATTTTGATGAAAGCATGCCCCCTATCTATGATGATTATTGTGAGGATACTTATGCTTTAAAGAAGAGGGATGATAAAACTTGTCATACTCTCAAGAACCCTTTTGCTAAACCTTGCCTTTTCATTGTGGACACAATTTGTAGTGCTCAAGTCTTTTAAGATACTCCCACTACTATTCTTGAGAATAGATTTCCTTATGTGGAGAGTAGTAAAATTTCTATGCTTGTAGATCATGAAAAGAATGCTTTAGGTGCTGGTTATATTGTTGAATTCATTCATGATGCTACGGAAAATTACTATGAGAGAGGATCATATGCTTCTACTTATTGCAATAGTATCAAGCTTCCTCTCCATATGTTGAATTTTTTGAAGCTATGCTTGTTTTGCCTTCCTATGCTAGTTGACTCTTGCTCCAATAAATTGTTTGATCACAAAATCCCTATGCATAGGAGGTGGATTAGACTTAAATGTGCTAGCCATTTGCTCCATGATGCTCTCGTTGTGTTTCAATCCTTACCTTTTATGTGAGCATCATTGAAATCAATGCCTAGCTAAGGGCGTTAAACGATAGCGTTGTTGGGAGGCAACCCAATTAATAAATTTTGCTTTGCTTTTTTGCTTCCTGCTTTGTTTTCTCCATACCATCATAATTCTGTTATGATTGTGTTTTTTGTGTTTGTTTTTGCGTTTGTGCCAAGCAAAACCGTTATGATTAGTCTTGGGGATGGTCGTTTGGTCATGCTGGAAAAAATAGAAACTTTCTCCTCAAGAAAAGAATTTTCATTTTTTTCTGTAAGAGATTTTGAGTTGATTATTTTTTATGCTGATTGCTACGCAAATTCTTCAGACGGTCGTAATTTTTCAGAATTTTTGAAGTACCAAAGGTATACGAAGCATACAGATTGCTACAAACTGGTCTGTTGTTAACAAATTCTGTTTTTTTTGAGTTGGTTGCTTATTTTGATGAAACTATGGATAGTATCGGAGGGTACTAGCCATGGAAAAGTGAAAATACAGTAACCCAACACCAACATAAGTAGAATTTAAGTTTGCTACAGTACCTAAGGAAGTGGTGATTTGCTTTCTTATACTAATGATATCACGAGTTTCTGTTTAAGTTTTGTGTTGTGAAGTTTTCAAGTTCTGGGTGAAGTTCATATGGACAAAGAGATAAAGAGTGGCAAGAGCTCAAGCTTGGGGATGCCCAAGGCACCCCAAGAGATTCAAGGATGTCGTAAAAGCCTAATCTTGGGGATGCCCCGGGAAGGCATCCCCTCTCTTGTCTTCAATCCATCGATAACGTTACTTGGGGCTATATTTTTATTCACCTCATGATATGTGTTTTGCTTGGAGCATATTGTATAGTAGGAGTCTTTTATTTTTGTTGTGTCACAATCATCCTTGCTGCACACCTAGAGAGAGAGACATGCACTCACCGTGATTTTGTCGAGCTTCACTTATATCCTTTGGTAGACAATTCAGCTCACATGTGCTTCACTTATATATTTTGAGCTAGATACTTTTGTTGTATGTGCTTCACTTATATCTGTTAGAGCATGGCGGTGCGTGTCTTGGTAGTTGATCTATGCTTTGAAAGTAGTCTCAAAAGGGGTAGTTATCCAAAGGATATGAAAACTTCCACCTTCATGTGCATTGAATAGTTAGAGAAGTTTGATTCATCTCAATTAGTTTTGAGTTGTGGTTATGGTAATATTGAAGTCATGCTAATAAGGTGTTGTGGATCTAGAAATCTTGTGTTGAAGTTAGTGATTCCCGTAGCATGCACGTATGGTGAACCGCTATGTGATGAAATCTGAGCATGATTAGTCTATCGATTGTCATCCTTTGTGTGGCAGTCGGGATCGCGCGATGGTTTATACCTACAAACCATTCCCCTAGGAGTATGCGTTGAATGCTTTGTTTCGATTACTAATAATTTTTTTGCAACAAGTATATGAGTTCTTCATGACTAATGTTGAGTCCATGGTTTAGATGCACTTTCACCTTCCACCATCACTATCTTCTTAGTGTCGTGCAACTTTCGCCGGTGCACAAAACCCACCATTAGCCTCCCTCAAAACAACAACCACACCTACCTACTATGACTTTTTCAAAGCTATTCCGAGATATATTGCCATGCAACTACCACCATGACATGTGCCACCACTCCTACATTGCCATTGCATGATCATAAGATAGCTAGCATGATGTTTCCATTTGATGTCTATGCCATGCTAGATCATTGTGACGGTACACTACCGAAGGCTTTCCATATAGAGTCATCATTGCTCTAAGTTTTGAGTTGTAAGTGCGATGATCATCATTGATGGAGCATTGTCCCATGTGAGGAAATAAAAGAGGCCAGCGAAGCCCATATACAAAAAGAGGCCAAAGATGCCCACCAAAATAAAAATAAAATAAAATAAGAGGCCAAAGAGCCCACCAAAAAAAATATGAGAGAAAAAGAGAGAAGGGACAATGCTACCACCTTTCCACACTTGTGCATATTAAGCACCATGATCTTCATGATTGAGAGTCTCTCGTTTTGTCACCAGCATATAGCTAGTGGTAAATTTTCGTTATATCACTTGGCTTGTATATTCCTATGATGGGCTTCCTCAAAATTGCCTTAGGTCTTCGTGAGCAAGCAAGTTGGATGCACACCCACTAGTTTTCTTTAAGAGCTTTCACATACTCCTAGCTCTAGTGCATCATTTGTATGGCAATCCCTACTCATTCACGTTGATATATATTGATGAGCATCTCCATAGCTCATTGATATGCCTAGTCAATGTGACCATCTTCTCCTTGTTTTTTGTCTTGCAACCCCCACCACACTCCACACCACTTATATTGCTAAAACCATGGCTTACGCTCATGTATTGCGTGAGAGTTGAAAAGGTTTGAGAAAGTAAAGGTGTGAAACAATTACTTGGCCAATACCGGGGTTGTGCATGATTTAAATTCGTTGTGCAATGATGATAGAGCATAGCCAGACTATATGATTTTGTAGGGATAACTTTCTTTTGTCCTTGTTATTTTGAAAGTTCATGATTACCTTGCTAGTTTGCTTAAAGTATTATTGTCTCCACATCAATATAAAACTATTGTTTTGAATCTAACGGATCTGAACATTCATGTGACATAAGAGGAGTTACAAAGGACATCTATGCTAGGTAGCATGAAAGCATCAAAAATTCATTCTTTATCACTTCCCTACTCGAGGACGAGCAGGAGTTAAGCTTGGGGATGCTTGATACGTCTCAAACGTATCTATAATTTTTGATGGTTCCATGCTATTATCTTGTAAACTTTGGATGTTTTATATGCATGAATATGCTATTTTATATCTTTTTTGGGACAAACCTATTAACTCAGTGCCAAGTGCCAGTTTATGTTTTTTTCGTGTTTTTGGCCCATTTTCAGACGGAGTCCAAATGGAATGAAACTTTACGATGATTTTTTTGGACCAAAAGAGACCCCCGAAGCTTTGGAAGAAGGCCAGAAGAGCCACGTGGGAGTCACAAGCCTTGACGCTGCCACCACCCCCCTAGGTGGCGCAGAGCAGGCTTGTGACCTCGTGGGCCCAACCGACGTAATTCCACCGCCATAAATTCCTACAAATTCAGAAACCCCCAAAAAGAAAGCTAGATCAGGAGTTCCGCCGCTGCAAGGCTCTGTAGCCACCAAAAACCAATCTAGAGACCGTTCCAGCACCCTGTCGGAGGGGGAATCCATCTCCGGTGGCCATCTTCATCATCCCGGCGATCTCCTTGACGAGGAGGGAGTAGTTCTCCCTCGGGGCTGAGGGTATGTACTAGTAGCTATGTGTTTGATCTCTCTCTCTCGTGTTCTTGAGATGTCTTGATCTCGATGTACCGTGGGCTTTGCTACTATAGTTGGATCTTATGATGTTCTTCCCCCTCTGCTTCTTGTAATGAATTGAGTTTCCCCTTTGGAGTTATCTTATCGGATTGAGTCTTTGAGAACACTTGATGTATGTCTTGCACGTGTCTATCTGCTGTGATCAACTTGCGGGTTTGTGACAATTGGGAACCTATGCATATGGGTTGGCACAAGTGGATTCATGTGAGTACTTGATGTATGTTTTGGTGATCAACTTGCGGGTTCATGACATTGGGAACCTATGCACAGGGGTTGGCACACGTTTTGACTCTCTGGTAGAAACTTTGGGGCACTCTTTGAAGTTCTATGTGTTGGTTGAATAGATGATTCTGAGATTGTGTGATGCATGTCGTATAATCATACCCACGGATACTTGAGGTGACAATGGAGTATCTACGTGACATTAGGGTCTTGGTTGATATGTACCTTAAGGTGTTATTCTAGTACGAACTCTATGATGGATCGAACGGAAAGAATAGCTTCGTGTTATTTTACTACTGACTCTTGAATAGATCAATCAGAAACAATAACTTTGTGGTGGTTTCGTACCCGACAATAATCTCTTCGTTTGTTTCCCGCTATTAGTGACTTTGGAGTGACTCTTTGTTGCATGTTGAGGGCTAGTTATATGATCCAATTATGTTATCATTGTTGAGAGAACTTCGCTAGTGAAAGTAGGAACCCCAGGCCTTGTTTCCACCCATTGCAATACCGTTCGTGCTCACTTTACCATTTGTCACCTTGATGTTTTTGTAATTTCAGATTACAAAAACCTATATCTACCATCCATATTGCACTTGTTTCACCTTCTCTTCGCCGAACTAGTGCACCTATACAACTTACCATTGTATTGGGTGTGTTGGGGACACAAGAGACTCTTTGTTATTTGGTTGCAGGGTTGCTTGAGAGAGACCATCTTCATCCTACGCCTCTCGCGGATTGATAAACTTTAGGTCGCCCACTTGAGGGAAAATTGCTACTGTCCTACAAACCTCTTCACTTGGAGGCCCAACAACGTCTACAAGGAGAAGGTTACGTAGTAGACATCAGCAAGGTGGTATGATAGCAACGGTGCCAGAAAAGGGTCAGTTGACGGCAGACTATTCCTGACTTGTTGTATCAATGGCGCCAGAAAAATGTCTTGCAACAGGTAACAACAAAGTAACAAGTAACAACAGTAGTGACAACAGTAGCAAGTAACATCAGTAGTGACAACAGTAGCAAGTAACATCAGTAGTGACAACAGTAGCGGCAAAGTAACGTAGCAAGGACCAGTAGTAAAATACTCGTAGGCATTGGATCGGTGATGGATGATTATGCCGGATGTGATTCATCTTCTAACAGCTATAACACGGAGAGATAAGTAACTAGCTCCGTTCGTCAATCTAATGTAGGCATGTATTCCGTATGTATTCATACGTGCTTAGGGAAAAGAACTTGCATGACATCTATTGTCCATCCCTCCCGTGGCAGCGGGGTCCTAATGGAAACTACGGGATATTAAGGTTCTTCTTTTAATAAAGAACCGGACCAACGCATTAACACTTGGTGAATACATGAACTCCTTATACTATGGTCATCTCCGGGAGTGGTTCCGACTATTGTCACTCCAGGGTTGCCGGGTCATAACACATAGTAGGTGACTACAACTTGCAAGATAGGATCTAAAACACACATATATTGGCGACAACATAATAGGTTCAGATCTGAAATCATGGCACTCGGGCCCTAGTGACAAGCATTAAGCATGGCAAAGTAGTAGGAACATCAATCTCATAACATAGTGGATACTAGGGATCAATCCCCATCAAAACTAACTCGATTACATGATAGATCTCATCCAAGTCATCACCGTCCAGCAAGCCTACGATGAGATTACTCACGAACGGTGAAGAACATCATGGAATTGGCGATGGAGGAAGGTTGATGATGATGATGACGACGGTTTCCCCTCTCCGGAGCCCAGAACGGACTCCAGATCTGCCCTCCAGATGAAGAACACGAGGTGGCGGCGCCTCCGTATCGTAAAACGCGATGAATCCTTCACCCTTATTTTTTCCGGGCGAAACGGAATATATAGAGCTGAGATTGGAGGCGGTGGAGCCTCGTGGGCCCCACAAGCCCTCACGGCACGGCGAGGGGGGCTGGCCGCGCCCCCTGGGCTTGTGGCCCACTTGCTCACCCCTCCGGTGGATCTTTGCGGAGGTATTTTTCATTAATTCCAGAAAAATTCTCCGTAAATTTTCAGGTCATTCCGAGAACTTTTATTTCTGCACAAAAACAACGCAATGGAAATTCTGCTGAAAACAGCGTTAGTCCGGGTTAGTTCCATTCAAATCATGCAAATTAGAGTCCAAAACAAGGGCAAAAGAGTTCAGAAAAGTAGATACGACGGAGACGTATCAACTCCCCCAAGCTCAAAGCCTTGCTTGTCCTCAATAAATTCAGTTGACAAACTGAGAGAGACAAAAGAAAAACTTTGATGAACTCTGTTTGATCTTGTTGTTGCAAGTATGTCTAACTCATAACCAGAATTTCAGCAAGATCACAAGCAAACCACATAAGCAAATGACATTTAGGTCTCACGGTAAACTCATATCAATGGCATAATCAATTAGCGAGCAAATAATAATAAGCCTGAAATGTCAATAGTTCAATCAAAACAACATGAAGCAGCACGAACAAGTGGTATCTTGATAGCTCTTTCTGAGACTACAAAACATAAATGCAGAGCACCTTCAAAGACCAAGGGCTGACTAAACATTGTAACTCAAGGCAAATAAGATCCATTCATAGTCACACTCAACACAGTTAAAAGAAAAGCATAAAAACGACAGAGGTGCTCTCTAATTGGTGCTTTTATAAGAGGAGGATGACTCAACAGGAACGTAAATAGACAGGCCCTTCGCAGAGAGAAGCATTGATTTGCAGAGGTGCCAGAGCTCAAGCTTTTAAAACAGAGATAATAATTTTGGGTGGCATGCTTTCATTGTCAACGCAATGACTAAGAGTTCTCATCATCTTCCACGCTACACATGCTATAGGAAGTTCCCAAACAGAAAAGTAAAGTTTTGACCCCCCACCACCAATCAATCACACTCCACGGCTAGCCGAATCCTCGGGTACCGTCCATACCAACATCAATCCTGGGGGAGTTTTGTTTGCAATTATATTTTCGATTTGAGCATGGAACTGGGAATTCCAATTACCAGCACCTTTCTCGTGAATGATAGTGAATAAACACATATCGAGGATAACACGCCTAGCATGGAAGATACTGATAGCCCCCTATCACCACATGAGCGGTACGGACATGCAAAACAGATTATTTCTTGAAGGTTTAGAGAGTGGCACATGCAAATTTACTTGGAACGGCAGGTAGATACCGCATATAGGTATGTATGGTGGACTCACATGGAACAACTTTGGGTTTATGGAAGTGGATGCACAAGCAGTATTCTCGCTTAGTACAAGTGAAGTCTAGCAAAAGACTAGGAAGCGACCAACTAGAGAGCGACAACAGTCATCAAAATGCATTGAGATTAACTAACATTGAGTGCAAGCATGAGTAGGGCATAAATCACCATGAACATGAATATCATAGAGGCTATGTTGATTTTGTTTCAATTACATGCGTGAACATGCGCCAAGTCAAGCCACTTGAATCATTCAAAGGAGGATACCATCCTATCATACTACAACACAATCATCTCAGAATTCATGTGGGCAACCAAGACAAACCATTATAAGCTCCTAGCTAAGTAAGCATGGCATAAGCAACTATGATCTCTAAGTTGTCATTGCAAACATGTTTCTTTCACAACAACGTTGAATCAGGCATGATGAGCTAGTCATATTTACAAAAACAAAATAGATTGAGTTCATACCAGCTTTTCCAGGCTCAGTCAATTCATCATATATCGTCATTATTGCCTTTCACTTGCACGACCGAATGATGTGAACAATAATAAGAGTGCTCGTGCATTGGACTAAAGCTGGAATCTGCAGGAAAACACAAAGGAGAAGACAAAGTAATATGGCTCTTTGACAGCTAAACAGGTATGTATGCGAGAGCCACTAAACATTCTAACCAATATATTCTACCTTGACCAAAGAAAAAGAAAACCATTTACACGGGAAAGCTCCCAACAAGCAAAAGAAGAACAAGAAAATCTTTTTGGTTTTTTCAAACTAGACAGACACATGAAAATAAAACGAGAAAAATAAAATAAACTAGCATGGATGATACAGTGGCAAAGTGTGAACACCGACTAACAAAGTGAAAGCATAAGCAAGAATGTAAAGTCGGTGAGAACACGTACTCCCCCAAGGTTAGGCATTTGGCCTAAGTTGGTCTACTCCCAAGGATGGTCCTGGAGAAACCCAAAATCATAATGGGGGTTAAACGGGAGCGCTACAGCCACAGCCTGAATAGCTGCCTCACGGACACGAGCAGCCTTTGCCTCCCTCTCATACTCCTCTGCCTCTCCTTTGGTTATGTAATATCTCCGTTTTACCTGAAAGTCAAAGAAGGAAGGAGCGGGAAGGGTAATATAGAAAACACGTCGCTGGTTAAATATCAAACGGTATAGGAGGGATTCGTCATCCCTCTCAAGGAACTCGTAGCGTGTCAAAGCGACACGGTCAAGGAAAGCTGTATGGAGCGGGGGATCTCCTTCGCGGATGGGTACTCCAAGAAAATTTGCTATGCGAGTGGCATAGATCCCACCAAAGAAATACCCTTCATTAGCATTCTTATTCAGCCTCCTTGCTATAATAGCTCCCATGTTGAAACTTTTATCACCCGTTACCGCGCTCTTAAGGATACTAAGGTCGGGTGCGTAGAGGTGACAATGCTCAATCTTGCCATTAATGCATCTGCCTATGAAGAGGGCAAAGTAATGCAAGGCAGGAAAATGAATGCTCCCTATGGTAGCCTGCGTAATATCTCTAGTCTCTCCAACAGTTATACCAGAGAAAAAATCTCTAACCAAAGATTTAGGAGGATTATTGAGACTACCCCAAATAGGTATCTTGTAAATTCTATTGAAATCCTCTAAATCCATGGTATACGATTTGTCATAGAGAACAAACAGTACCGATGTGTCGCGGCCAACTGAAAATTTGAATCTACGAACAAAAGAGGCAGTCAGAGCAACATACTGTTCGCATTTATCGAATATGAATTCTTCGAGTCCGACGTTGCGAACAAGTGCATCAAACTCATCTTTGAAGCCTGCCTCAATCATAAATTCATCTGAAGGCCATTCACATGGTTGTACCTGCGCGTCCCTTGGTTGGTAAGGATCAGGCTCACGAACCGCAAGACGGGGACCTCTCTTGCTTGAGGAACCACCATGATAGTTTCTCCTGAACATCTTCCTTTTCAGAAATTATCAGTGACCCAAAGGAAAAGTGAACAAGGATCAACTAAACTCATAGCAACTACTCCCACAAGTGCCTAGAGGCAATATTACGCATCAAAACTACTTTGGACCAGCTAAAATCAGCATGCAAAGCTCAAGAACATGGTCACCAAGGCAGAAAAAATACGCAGAGTATAAGGCACTAGAGCAAAAACTAATTGGACCAATGGAGGAGTCACTTACCAAGGAGTAATTTCCCCAAAACAGTTCGGAGAATGGTGATTTGAGCAAAGAGATCGAAAATCCCAGCAAGAGGAGCAAGAACACGGGTTTGAGATATGAAACAATTCTTTCTAGAGGTAGAAGAACCAGATGAGAGCAAGAATGAGTGGAGGGGGTGCCTGTGGGCCCCACAATCCTGGGTGGAGCGGCGAGGGGGGTGCCCGCGCCCCAAAAGCTTGTGGCCCAGTGGTGCAGCCCCTAGACAAGCTCTTTGTCTTAGAATTATTCAAAAATTCCAGAAAAAATCATACTGGATTTTCAGGACGTTCGGAGAACTTCTATTTTCGCGGTACTTTTCTACCGGACGCTAAAACAGAAAACAGGGAAAACTAAACTAAACCTATCATTTTTCTTCTAAGCAACCAAAGGTGAAAGCTTGGAACAGAGGTTCGTGACTCCTCAATTCATCCATCTCATGGTCATCGAAAGAAATCCGTCAATGAGGTTGATCAAGTCTCCTCGACAAACCTTTTCGAATCGCAAAAGAGAATGAATCTTTGAATAGGCACTAGGTCACCTCAATGGGGATGTGTATCTCCCCAACAAGCAGATCGTACTTCATCTTGACACGAGGAATAGGGCATTCAAAGCTCCCAATAAGAATCGATGAAGTCTTTTCGATATCATTGATGCAATGTACTCGATATTGTTTCTTCGGAAAGTGCACCGTATGCTCATTAGCGTTGACATGGAAAGTGACATTGCCTTTGTTGCAATCTATAACAGCCCCTGCAGTGTTTAAAAAGGGTCTTCCGAGGATGACCGCCATGGCATCGTCCTCGGGAATATACAAGATAACTAAGTCTGTTAAGATAGTGACGTTAGCAACCACAATAGACACGTCCTCGCAAATGCCGATAGGGAAAGCAGTTGATTTGTCGGCAATTTGCAGAGAGATTTTAGTGGGTGTCAACTTATCCAGTTCAAGTCTACGATAAAGAGAGAGAGGCATAACACTAACACCGGCCCCAAGATCGCATAAAGCAGTTCTCACGTAGTTACCTTTAATGGAGCAAGGTATAGTGGGCACACCGGGATCACCTAGTTTCTTAGGAGTTCCACCCTTGAAGGTATAATTAGCCAGCATGGTGGAAATCTCAACCCCAAGTATCCTCCTCTTACTAGTCACAATATCCTTCATGTACTTAGCATACAAAGACATTTTGAGCATATCTGTCAAACGCATTTGCAGAAAGAGAGGTCTAATCATTTCAACAAATCGCTCAAAATCCTCATCATCCTTTTTCTTGGATGGTTTGGGAGGAAAGGGCATGGGTTTCTGAACCCATGGTTCCCTTCCTTTACCATGCTTCCTAGCAGCGAAGTCATTCTTATCGTATCTCTTAGTCTTAGGCTGTGGGTTATCAAGATCAACAGGTTCAATCTCCACATCCTTATCGTTGCTAGGTTGAGCATCAACATGACATCACTATTGATATCATCATTAGGCTCATGTTCATCACCAGATTGTGTCTCAGCATCAGAGACAGAGACATCGTTTGGACCCTCAGGTGTAGCAGCAACATGGTTGCTAGCGTGCAGGTTCCTATCACCTTTCGTCTTCTTTCTACGATGACAGGTGCATCAGTGCTAACTCCTTGAGAATCTTGTTCAATTCTCTTCGGATGACCCTCAGGATGCAAAGGTTCCTGGGTCATTCTACCGCCTCTAGTAACGACTGTGACAGAATTGTCATTCAACTCATTGAGCAAGTCATTCTGAGCTTTAAGTACTTGTTCTACTTGAGTAGTAACAATATAGGCATGTTTACTCAAGAGCTTAAAATCATTGACATTTCTGTCCACACAAGCACTTAAATGACTAAGCATACGAGCATTCTGTTCCAATTGTCTGCTAACATAATCGTTCAAACTCTGTTGTTTGGCAACAAAGTTATCAAATTCATCCAGGCATAAGCTAGCAGGTTTATCAAAAGTAATATCACTCTCATCAAACCTACACACAGAATTTACTTCTACTACCTGTATCGGGTTATCGAGACCATGGATCTCTTCGATAGGTGGTAGATTTTTGACATCTTCAGATTTAATGCCTTTCTCTCGAATAGATTGCTTGGCTTCTTGCATATATTCAGGACTGAGGAATAGAATACCTCTTTTATTCGGAGTTGGCTTAGGAGGTGGTTCGGGAATAGTCCAAGCATTCTCATTGCACAAAATGTTATTCAGTAGAATCTCAGCTTGTTCTACAGTTCGTTCCCTAAAAACACAACCAGCACAACAATCTAGGTGGTCTTTGGAAGCATCAGTAAGTCCATTATAGAAGATATCAAGTATTTCATTCTTCTCAAGAGGGTGATCAGGCAAAGCATTCAGTAGCTGGATGAGCCTCCCCCAATCTTGTGGGAGACTCTCTTCTTCAGCTTGAGCAAAGTTGTATATTTCCTACAAGGCAGCTTGCTTCTTATGGGCGGGGAAATATTTTTTAGAGAAGTAGTAGACCATATCCTCGGGGCTACGCACACGACCATGAGCAAGAGAAGTGAACCAGGTCTTAGCATCATACTTTAGCGAGAAAGGAAACAACTTGAGGATATAGTAGTGGCGGATCTTTTCCTCACTAGTGAATAGGGTGGCTATATCATGCAGTTTGGTAAGATGGGCTACAACCATTTCAGACTCATAACCGTGAAAAGGATTAGATTCCACCAGAGTGATTAACTCAGGGTCGACAGAGAATTCATAATCCTTATCGGTCACAAAGATAGGCGAATTAGCAAACTTCGGGTCGTATTTCATCCTAGCGTTCAGAGATTTTTCTTTCCACTTGAGCAGTAGTTTCTCAACATCATAGCTATCCTTACACGCAAGAAAGTCCTCAGCTATCTCTCCCTCCATAACATAGCGCTCAGGCATAACAGGCAATTCCGGCATAGTAGCAGGTTCTACTTCAATAGTATCAGCAGTTTGAGAAGTATCGGTACATCTAGCAGCAACTCTAGCAATTTGTGCATCAAGGAATGTACCTAGTGGCAAAGTAGTATCAAGCATAGAATCATCAGGCAAAGCAGTATCAAGCATAGCATCATCATAAGCATCATGGGCAGCAGAAGTAGCATCATCAAGCACATGCGACATATCAAGATTTCTAGGAGGAGGTGATGTCGCAAACTTACTCATAACTGAAGGTGAATCAAGTGGAGAGCTAGATGACAGTTCCTTACCTGTCCTCGTAGTTGAGGGCAAGATTTAAGTTCTTGGATCTTTCGGATTCCTCATAGTGAACAACAGACGTCAATCCCAAGTGACTCAGAGAATATAGGTGTGCTTCCCCGGCAGCGGCGCCAGAAAAATGTCTTGATGACCCTCAAGTATAGGGGATTGCAACAATTTTCGAGGGTAGAGTATTCAACCCAAATTTATTGATTTGACTCAAGGGGAAGCGAAAGAATATTCTCAAGTATTAGCAGCTAAGTTGTCAATTCAACCACACCTCAAAGATTAGTATCTGCAAGCAAAGTATCAGTAGCAAGGTGGTATGATAACAACGGTGCCGGAAAAGGGTCTGTTGAGGGCAGACTATTCCTGACTTGTTGTATCAATGGCTCCAGAAAAATGTCTTGCAGCAGGTAACAACAAAGTAACAAGTAACAGCAGTAGTGACAGTAGTAGCAAGTAAGAGCAGTAGTGACAACAGTAGCAAGGAACAACACTAGTGACAGCAGTAGCGGCAAAGTAACATAGCAAGGACCAGTAGTAAAAGACTCGTAGGCATTGGATCGGTGATGGATGATTATGCCGGATGTGATTCATCATGTAATAGCTATAACACGGAGAGATAAGTAACTAGCTCCCGTTCGTCAATCTAATATAGGCATGTATTCCGTATGTAGTCATACGGGCTTAGGGAAAAGAACTTGCATGACATCTATTGTCTATCCCTCCCGTGGCAGCGGGGTCCTAATGGAAACTACGGGATATTAAGGTTCTTCTTTTAATAAAGAACCGGACCAACGCATTAACACTTGGTGAATACATGAACTCCTCATACTATGGTCATCTCCGGTAGTGGTTCCGGCTATTGTCACTCCGGGGTTGTCGGGTCATAACACATAGTAGGTGACTACAACTTGCAAGATAGGATCTAAAACACACATATATTGGCGACAACATAATAGGTTCAGATCTGAAATCATGGCACTCGAGCCCTAGTGACAAGCATTAAGCATGGCAAAGTAGTAGCAACATCAATCTCAGAACATAGTGGATACTAGGGATCAATCCCCGTCAGAACTAACTCGATTACATGATAGATCTCATCCAACTCATCACCGTCCAGCAAGCCTACGATGATATTACTCATGAACGGTGAAGAGCATCATGGAATTGGCGATGGAGGAAGGTTGATGGTGACGATGGCGACAATTTCCCCTCTCCGGAGCCGAGAACGGACTCCAGATCTGCCCTCCATATGAAGAATAGGAGGTGGCGGCGCCTCCGTATCGTAAAACGCGATGAATCCTTCTCCCTGATTTTTTTCCGGGCAAAACGGAATATATAGAGCTGAGATTGGAGGAGGTGGAGCCTCGTGGGCCCCACAAGCCCTCACGGCGCAGCCAGGGGGGTGGCCGCGCCCCGTGGGCTTGTGGCCCACTAGCTCACCCCCTCCGGTGGATCTTTGCGCACGTATTTTTCATTAATTCCAGAGAAATTCTCCGTAAATTTTCAGGTCATTCCAACAACTTTTATTTCTGCACAAAAACAACACCATGGCAATTCTGCTAAAAACAGCGTTAGTCCAGGTTAGTTCCATTCAAATCATGCAAATTAGAGTTCAAAACAAGGGCAAAAGAGTTCGAAAAAGTAGATACGACGGAGACGTATCAGGCACCCACGTATTAAGCGGTGGAGATAGTGGAGGTAGTGCTTATCCAATCGTTGGTAGTGGGTGCGGTTCTTCATTGATTGAAGAAAAACGTTACTTCGTGTGTTGCACATCTAAGTCGTTAATTTTTCATAAGTGCTAGGAGGTGTGCCTTTTTTACAGAACATTTGAACATTCAAAGATATTTAGCTCACACCACAACTTGCAAAATCTCTTCTCATCCAAGGACTTTGTGAAGATATCCGCTAGCTGGCCTTCAGTCTTCACGTGGTTGATGACGATGTTGCCCTTGAGTACATGATCACAAAGAAAATGATGACGAATCTGGATGTGCATGGTCTTCAAGTGTTGTACTGCGTTGTATGCAATCTTGATTGCACTCTCATTGTCGTAGTAGAGTGGCACATTCTTCATGTTGATGACATAGTCCTTGAGGGTTTGCTTCATCCACAACAGCTGAGCACAACAAGAAGCAACAACAATGTATTTAGCTTCAGAAGTGGAAAGTGACACGCAGTTCTGCTTTTTTGAGGACCAATAGACTAAGGATCGTCCTAGGAAATGGCACTTGCTTGATGTTGACTTGCGATCAACATAGTCACCAACATAATTAAAATTAGAATATCCAACAAGGTGAATATTTGAGCCCTTCGGGTACCATAAACCAAGTGTTGGTGTGTGATCTAGATATCGAAGAATATGTTTCACAGCCTTATGGTGTGATTCCATTGGTTTGCTTGGAAGCGGGCACACATGCAAACACTAAGCATAATGTTTGGCCTAGATGCACATAGGCAAAATAAAGAGCCAATCATAGAGTGATATACCCCCTGATCGAAATCTTTACCATTTTCCTAACTGCAGAGGTGGCCGTTGGTAGGCATAGGAATTTCGACGCCTTTGCATTCATTCATGCCGAATTTCTTCAGGACATCCTTGAGGTATTTCTGTTGAGAGATGAAGATGCCATTGCGTTGTTGACAAATTTGAAGCCCTAGAAATAATTTAAGCTCCCCCATCATTGATATTTGATATTCTTCACCCATCATGTAGGCTAATTCATGAGTGTAACATTTGTCAGTACAACCAAAGAAGATATTGTCCACATATATTTGACATACAAACTGTAAGTGCATTTAGTGCCCCTTAGTGATTTTGGTGTGTTGAAGACTTATAGGTTAACAGACTGATGTGTTTGTGAGTGTGCACACACTCTATAAGTCGCTAAGGAGTTTGTGTTATTCGATGAATATTGACCCCTAAAAATTTATGCCTTCGGGTGAAGACTTTGGCCATTCCTTGAAGACTATGATAGCGAAGAAATTACTATTCCTCATGAAGACAGTGAAGATGAGGAATTTGGTGTATCCCAAAGAAAATGCTCTAAAGACTTTGAAGTTTGAAGATTTACTTGTTCCATTTCATTTTCTTCATTCTTGAATCATAGGAACACTGTACTCTTAAAGGGGGTCGAAGTAATACTAAGGAAAGATTTCCTCATGATGCTCAAATCAAACCTACACATACCAAATCCTTCAAGTTGAAAGATCCGACTGTTGCTGCATCGCGCGCCACCTGTCCCCAATCTTATCCACACAACGGTCATATCATTGGGGGCATTAATGTCATATCATGGAGGGAAGCTCGTAGGGTATAAATAGCCACCCCCACAACTAATAGTTGGTTGGCTGCTCCGTGAGAAACTGACATTTTTCATTTAGAGCAACCCAATCCTCGAGGACTTTGAGCGGAAATCATCAAGTGAGGGAAACCCCCAAACCCCCAAACCAAAACCTAAAACCAATAGTGATTGAGCATCACTGAAGAGATTGTTCCTGTGTGGAACCGACGCTTGTTACCTTTGAGAATTTTGCATCCTCCAGACAGTTAGGTGTCATGGTCTAGAGCATCCAGCAGTGAATTGTGGATCGCTGGGTGACCGAGTTTGTGAGGGTTTGGAAGTCTACCCCGAAGATTACAACGAGTGTTGGGCGAGGACTATGTGTCCTTAGCTCAAGGAGACTACAATAGGGACTGTGTGTCCCGAGACTGTGTGTCCTTTGGTTTCAATACCAAGCTGCTCTAAAGCAGACGTACAACTATCACAAAAGTTGGAACTGGGTCATCAAACCAATGTTTTCATCAAGCTACGGGTTCTATTTCTTCAACTGTTTCATTTCCTCAATTGCATGTTGATGACTTTGATTTGTACTGTTTGAAGAATTTCATTGAAGACTTTCTCTAAATTCCTCAGCTCAAATTCTGCACCTAAGTTATTCATCACCTGCTTATCCTGTTCATGTGACATGTGCAAATCGAACACTTCAACTCACTCTCAGGAATTAGCTATAGTCGCTTTTGCATATCTGTTTAAGTACTATTTCTGCTGCACTCAGTTCATGACTGAGGATTTTCCTCTCTAGGGATTTCCTGAGTGATGAATTTGTAAAAATCGCCTATTCAGCCCCCTCTAGTCGATATAACGCACTTTCACAAATAGTTCATTATCATAGGATTTTGTGAAAATAGTGGGATAGAGTGAACCGTGTTTGAAGCCTTTCTTCACTAGGAATTCCTTCAATGTATCATACCACGCCCAAGGGGCTTGCTTGAGGCCATAGAGGGCTTTGCTGAGTGTGTAAACTTTGTCAGGATGCTTCGGGTCTTCACAACCAGGGGGCTGAGCAACATATACTTCTTCCTCAAGCTTACCATTGGCGAATGCACTTTTGACATCCTTTTGATACAGTCTAATATTGTGCTGATTAGCATAAGCAAGGAATATACGAATAGCTTCAAGTATAGAAACATGTGCAAAAGTTTCATTAAAGTCAATTCCTTCAACCTGTGTGTAGCCTTGGGATACAAGTCGTGCCTTGTTCCTCACTACATGACCATCCTCATCTTGCTTGTTTTGGTAAATCCAATAGGCACCGATGACATTGTGCTTGCGAGGATCAGGGCGTTTGACGAGTTCCCAGACGTTGTTCAGCTTGAATTGATGAAGTTCATCTTGCATGGCTTGAGTCCACTGAGGTTCCATGAAGGCTTCATCAACTTTTGAGGGTTCTGTGATAGACACAAAAGAAGAATGCCCACAAACGTGAATTAAATGTGAAGCTTTTGAGCGAGTGTGTAAGTGCATCTAGTGCCCCTTAGTGTTTTTGGTGGGTTGAAGACTTATAGGTTAGGAGACTGATATGTTTGTGAGTGTACACAAGCTCTATAAGTCGCTGAGGAGTTTGAGTTATTCGATGAAGTTCAACCCCAAAAAATGAATGCCTTTTGGTGAAGAATTTGGTTATTCCTTGAAGACTTTCATCGCGAAGAAATTGTGAAGAAATTGATATTCCTCATGAAGATATTGAAGATGAGGAATTCAGTGTGTCCTAAAGAAAATGGTCTCAAGACTTTGAAGCTTGAAGATTTACTCTTTCCGTTTGTTTTTGTTGTTTCTTGAGTCATAGGAACACCATACTGTTAAAGGGGTCGAGGTAAAACTATGGAATGAATTTCCTCATGACGCTCAACTCAAACCTACACCTATCATATCCTCCAGTGAGGAATATGAGAGACATGAGGACTTTCATAGATGAAAGTTCCGACCGTCGCCGCGCCGCGTGCCACCTGTCCCAAAGATTATCCACCCAACGGTCATATCATTAAGGGCATTTATGTCATATAATGTCGGGATGCTCCTAGGCTATAAATTTCCACCCCCACAACCACTAGTTGGTTGGCTAGTCTGAGACAAACTGACACTTGTCATTTAGAGCAACCCAATTCCTCAAGGTGTGCGAGTGAGAATCATCAAGTGAGGAAAAAGCCCAAACACCCAAACCAAACCCAAAACCCAAGTGATTGAGCATCACTCAAGAGTTTGTTCCTGTGTGGAACCAAGGCCTGCCACCTTTGAGGACTGTGCATCCTCCAGACACTTAGGCGTTATGGTCTAGAGCATCCAGCAGTCGATTGTGGATCGCCGGGTGACCTAGTTTGTGAGGGTTTGGAAGTCTGCCCTGAAGTCTTACCATGAGCGTTGGGCGAGGACTGTGTGTCCTTAGCTCAAGGAGAATACAGTAGGGACTGTGTGTCCCGGGACTGTGTGTCCTTAGGTTTCAATACCTAGCTGCTCCAAACCAGACGTACGACTGTCACAACAATTGGAACTAGGTCATCAAACACTATCTTCATCGAGCAATTGGTTCTATTTCCTCAACCCATTTCATTTCATCAATTGCATGTTGAATACTTTCACGTGTACTATATGAAGAATATGACTGAATACTTTCATCAATTTCCTCACCTCAAATTCTTCACTCGAGTTATTCATCACCTTCTTATCCAATACTTGTGTCCTGTGCGAACCGAATGATTTCATTCATGCTGAGTACTTTGCTATAGCTTTTTTTACACTCGTGTCTTAGTACTATTTCCGCCGCACGAGGTTCATGACTGAGGACTTTGCTCACTAGGAATTTCATGAGTGATGAATTTCTAAAAATCGCCTATTCACCCCCTCTATTCGACTTAACGCACTTTCAATTGGTATCAGAGCAAGGTATTCCCTTGTTTTGTTTAATTTTGGTTTAACCGCCTAGAGTTTTAGTTATGTCAACCGTAGGTATGATCAAGGTGACTGCGGGATGCCCCACCTTCAAAGAAAGGAGTTCCCCTACTGGAAGACCAAGATGCAAATGAATCTCCAAGCAATTGACAATGACCTCTGGCACATGGTGGGAAATGATTTTCCCCAAGCTTCTGCAACAATCTCTCATGCTGGTGTGAAGAAGTTCAAGCAACTTGACTCGCAAGCAAAGAATATCATTTGTGGGCATCTGAGAAAAGATTAGTATGACAAGATGTCCAAAGTCAATGAGGGAGTCTCAACACAGCGTGACTCTTGAGTTGATGTTCTTCGCAATCGCTTCAACTGCTTCAAGAGACTTGACAATGAAAGGTGCCAAGATACCTTGGACCGCCTCACTGACATCTCAAATGAACCGCAAGCTCAAGGAGCTAGAGCATCACATACCATGAGGTGGTGAAGAATCTGCTATGATCTCTTGATTCATCGTTTGATACACTGGTTATGATGATTCAAGAAAGAAGAGACTACAAAATGCTTGATCCTGTTGATATTCTTGACAGACTCAATACTCATGAATTCCAACAAGAAGAGAAGAGAGAGTTGTATGGACCAAACTACTCAAGACCTCGTGCAATGAAGGCAAAAATGGTTTCCTCATCTGAAGAACAAGAGCCTAACTGCGGTCTTGGTGACCCTGAAGAACTTGGTCAGGAACTTGCTATGCTCGTGAGGAAATTCCAGAAGTTCACAAAGTGTGACCAATTCAGAAAGTATCCAAGAAGAGATATGAGGAAATCAGAATATTCATCTGAAGACTGCAAGAAGAGAACATGCCATAATTGCAAGAAATCTGGTCACTACATTGCTGATTGTCCTCGTTGGGTGAAGGAATTGAAGAAGAAGAAATACAAGGATGAAAGTTCTAACGACTCGAAGAAATCCTCAAATTCTTCATCTTCAAAGTCCTCGTCGCACAAGAAGACCAGCTTGAGAAAGGCTCAGGCACTAACTGGAAAGGAAATGGATTCTGGAGAAGAATCTGAGGAATGTGACGAAGAGGAAGGTTCTGAAGTGGAGTCTCAATCTGGTGTGGCAAGTCTTGCACTAGCTACTACATTCGTCAGCAAGTCCATCTTAAACTCTGAAGAAAATGACAACATCAACAAGACTCGAGACTGTGATGATGACTTCGCTCCCACCTATTTCTTCATGGCAAATGGTTCAAAGGTACCAAGCCACTCATCCTCCTCTGATTCTAGTGACTGTGAACTTGATGAATTTCAAAAACCCAATTACTGTAAACTTGCCAACATTGCTACTAAACAACAAAGTGCCATTGAAAAGCTTTAGAAACTGCTAGAAAAAAGCGATGACCTGTCGAATGATGAAATGAATCAGACTCAAATCCTCACTGAAGATGCTAAAAGTCTTTAGTGTAGGTTTGATAGTCTTCAAGATCATCATGTTACACTCTTGGCTGATCATGAGAAGGTATCCTATGAATTTCTTCAAAGGAAGCATGATCTCAAAAAGTTGAGGATGTCATATGATGATCTTCGAATTGAAAATGATTCATTACTTGCTCAACACATTAGTTCTTATTAGGAAGAATTCATTCCACCATGCTGGAAATGCATCGAACGTGAAACTGCGAATTCTTCACGTGAATCATCAAATGCTTCTATCGCTACAAATTCTTCAACTGTTCTTGTGGTATCAAATTCTTCACTTGAAGAAACCACAAATGCTACTGACAGAAATGCAGGATTGAAGGAATTTTATGTGACATGCATATACAAAAGTCTCAAAGGGCATAAAACCTTTGCGATGTGCTGAAAAAGCAGATTCTGAACAAGAACCCGATGAAAGAGGGCACCACCTTTGAGAGGAAATTGAACGTCAATGGATCATACTGGAAACCTGAGCAGTACCCCAAAACCTCATGGGTTGCTGCAAAAGGACCTCCTATTGATCCGTCCACTCTAACAGGCTTTGCTTCTGAAACATCTTATTCCTCCGATGAGTCATTTGACTTTAACTATAGACTATTCAAAAATCAAGCTCGTGAAGTATTTGCTCGATATGTTGGAACTAACTATAGGAATGGACCACCCGTGAGGAAAATTTGGGTTCCCAAGAGCTGCCTAGAAAGTCTTCAAGAGAATGTCATCATGACACCACGTGTGAAGAACATGAACCCCAAATCAAATTCCTCAGGTGGACCAAAGTCTTCACGAGGATCAAATTCCTCAGATGGTCAAAACTATGCTCGTACTCGCACTAATGCTTCTGATATGCAGGGAAACTACAAGGGACATGAATATGTGCACTATTCTTCAAATCACTATGTTCATAAGTCCTCAAAGAATTTCTCTGGTTATTCATATGATTACTCTAACCCCCCTACTGTGAAAAAAGTGCATTAGCTTCAATGCCTCCATTTTCATATGGTGCTCGCAGGATGATGAACTCTTTACCACCCCTTCAGATGTGGGTGGTGATGAAATCGAACTAATCACTTCTGCACGTCAAGTCTCTAGATGAAAGTCATCAAATGAAGAATTTTCTCGAGACCTGAGGAAATTGCTTGATAGGATGGAAGCTAAATCATGATGAAATGATCCATCATTTCACATGCCCTTGTTATATCCTCAAATTTATTTATTTTATGATGAAAATAAATCTGATGAAATTGATATCATATTCTTCAATCTGAAGGATATGAGATGGTAAGTAGTACTAATTCATCTACATGATGATCAACCCAAGAATAGAGAGTGGGTTCTTGACAGTGGGTGTACAAATCA
Organism: Hordeum vulgare subsp. vulgare; assembly: GCF_904849725.1. Classification (NCBI taxonomy): domain Eukaryota; kingdom Viridiplantae; phylum Streptophyta; class Magnoliopsida; order Poales; family Poaceae; genus Hordeum; species Hordeum vulgare. The sequence goes on from NC_058520.1 coordinate 101,051,152, forward strand.
CATGACTGGTGATAAAAGCTTACTGATGAATATCCCACTGACTCCATCACCATTGAAGCATATCACCTACGCTGACAAAGGTAAAAGCAAGGTAGACTTAGTAAAGTGGCTATCTCTAAGGCTCGGCACATGGACAAAGTCATGCCTTTCGAATCCCTTGGGTTTAACCTCATGTGAGTCTCAATGCTTTGTGATCTTCATATGATTGTCATTTTTCTAAAATATGGATCTGTAGTCATCATGGAATCTGATAGATCCAAAGTCTTCGAAGGCTTTAGGAGATGAGACTTGTATATTGTTGATTTCTCTACAGGTCCTCAACCAGCCAAGTGTTTACTAGCAAAAACCTCAGAAGCTTGGCTATGGCATCGATGACTTGGTCACACATGCATGAGGAATTTGCACACACTGGCGAAGAAGAAGCATGTCATTGGCATCAAGACTGTCAAATTCCTCAAGGACCATCTCTGCGGTGCTTGTAAGTCTGGAAAGATGGCCAGATCCAAACACCCCTCAAAGACCATCATGACTACTACTCGTCTGTTTGAATTGCTTCACGTGGATCTCTTTGGACCTACTCGTTATGCTATTCTAACCAATGCAGCATCTCTATATGGCTTTGTCATTATTGATGATTATTCTCGATATACTTGGGTGCATATGATTATGTATGAAACTGAAGTGCAGGAAGTCATCAAACGATTTTCCTCAAGGGCCTCCCCAAACTTCGGCGTCAAGATCAAACACATCACGAGTGACAATGGGACATAATTAAAGAATACTGGCCTTGATGATTATCTTGATGAACTTGGTATTACTCATGAATTGTCTGCTCCTTATACTCCTCAACAGAATGGTACCGCTGAGCACAAGAACATGACTCTTGTTGAAATGGCACGGACTATGCTTGAAGAATATCAGACTCCTCGATGCTTCTGGCCTGAAGCAATCAACACTGCTTTTCACATCATCAATAGGGTATATCTTCACAAATTCCTCAAGAAAACTTCATACAAACTCCTCACTGACAAGAAACCCTATGTAAGTTATTTCAAAGTATTTGGTGCAAGATGCTGGATTAGAGATCCTCACCATAGCTCAAAGTTTGCACCTAAAGCACATGAAGGTTTCATGATTGGTTATGGAAAAGACTCACACACCTACAGAGTCTTCAACACCTATCACAACAAGGTTGTTGAAACTGTAGATGTGCGGTTCGATGAAACTAATGGCTCCCAAAGAGAGAAACTGCCTCCTGTGCCAAATACACAAACTCCTGAGGAAGCCATCAAGCACAAGGCTACTGAAGATATCATTCGTATTGTGGAACAACCTCCTGTTGAAGAAATTGTCCCCAACAATGATGAAATACATGCGGGTGCACCTGAGAAAAATGCCCCAGATCAAATTCCTTAGCCTATTCAAGGTCATCAACCTACGCATCCAAGGATTGTAAATGAAGTGGATATTAAGAAAATCATGGATGACATCGATGCACCAGGTCCTCTCACTCACTCAAAAGCTTCACATTTAGCTAACTTTTGTGGGCATTTCCCTTTGTGTCTATCACAGAACCCTCAAAAGTTGCTGAAACCTTCATGGAACGTGAGTGGATTCAAGCCATGCAAGATGAACTTCTTCAGTTCAAGCTAAATGGCGTGTGGGAACTCGTCAAGCGACCTGACCCTCGCAAGAAAACTACCATCGACACAAAGTGGATCTACCGAAAACAAGCAAGATGAGGATGGTCACGTAGTGAGGAACAAGGCACGACTTCTAGCCTGAGGCTACACACAGGTTGAAGGAATTGACTTTGATGAAATTTTTGCACCTGTTGCTAGACTTGAAGCCATTCGTATACTGCTTGCTTATGCTAATCATCACAATATGACTCTCTATCAAATGGATGTGAAAAGTGCATTCCTCAATGGTAAGTTTGAGGAAGAAGTATATGTTGCTCAGCCTTTAGGTTTTGAAGACCCGAGGCATCTACACAAAGTCTTCAGACTCAAAAAGGCACTCTATGGCCTCAAGCAAGCCCCTCGGGAATGGTATGATACATTGAAGGAATTCCTCACGGAGAAAGGCTTCAATCCCAGTTCACTTGATCCTACTCTTTTCACGAAATCCTATGACAATGAATTATTTGTATGCCAAATATATGTGGACGATATTATCTTTGGCTGTACTGATATACATTATAGTGATGAATTTACCTACATGATGAGTGGAGAATATCAAATGTCTATGATGGGGGAGCTGAAATTATTCCTAGGTCTTCAAATTCTTCAACAACGCAATGGAATCTTCATACCTCAGGAGAAATACCTCAAGGACGTCCTGAAGAAATTTGGAATGAATAAATGCATAGGCGTCAAGATTCCTATGCCTACCAACGGTCACCTCTCCACTGACGAAAATGGTATAGATTTCGATGAGCACGTATATCGCTCTATGATTGCTTATTTATTGTACCTATGTGCATCTAGGCCATAAATTATGCTTAGTGTTTGCATGTGTGCACGTTTCCAAGAAAAACCGAAGGAATCACACTGTAAGGGTGTGAAACACATTCTTTGATATTTAGCTCACATTCCAACGCTTGGATTATGGTACCCCAAGGGCTCAAATCTTCATCTCGTTGGATATTCCATTCTGATTATGCTCGTGATCATGTGGATCGCAAGTCAATGTCAGGAACATGTCATTTCCTTGGACGCTCCTTAATCTGCTCGTCCTCAAAGAAGCAGAATTGCGTATCACTCTCGAGTGCTGAAGGTGAATACATTGCTGCTGGATCTTGTTGTGCACAACTGTTTTGGTTGAAGCAAACCCTCAAGGACTACGACATCAACCTGAAGAATGTGCCCCTCTACTGCGACAATGAGAGTGAAATCAAGATCGCCTACAACCCAGTACAAAACTCGAAGACCAAGCACATACATATTCATCATCACTTTCTTCGTGATCATGTACACAAGGGCAATATCATCATCGACCACGTGAAAATAGATGGCCAGCTAGCAAATATCTGCACTAAGCCCTTGGATGATAAAAGGTTTTGCAAGTTGCGGTGTGAGCTAAATATCCCAGAATCTTTGAATGTCTTGTAAAATTGCACACATCCTAACACTTATGCAAAATTGATGACTTATATGTGCAACACACGAAGTAACGTTTTTCTTCAAACAATGAAGAATAACACTCCAAGTGTGAATAAATTAATGAAGAATTTAATTCTCAGGGCCCTACGACAATTGTACGCAAAGCATGAAATCATCATTCTTATATGGTGGGTAACGCCACCACCAAACTTTAAAATTCTTCAAAAGCTGAAATTCTTGAAAAATGAGGCTTTTAGCACAGTCCTCAAATTTTCAAAGTCATTAAAAATATTCAAAGTCATCAAAAAATTTCAAAATCATAATTTTTTTATAGGAATTATATATATATATATATATATGAGCTTTCAATTTCCTCAACATCATTCACTTATTCCTTAAGTTCTTCCAAGTTGGATTTTCATCTAAGTGAATGTGATCGGACCCGACTCCCCTCTGTGCTAAGCTCAACCCAATCCATTCTCAAATCTTCATATGCATTCTAATTGGAACTTGTTCAAAGTCCTCACAGAGTCCTTGTGAGATGATGACTTTGCAACAAAATCCTCAAAAGTTTGAAAATTAATTTTTCCTGTCGTTACAACTATAATTGCACCCAATACTCACGATAGGATAAGCACGATCTCCACTATCTCCACCGCTTCATACATGGGTAGCACGTGTCATGCGGAGAGGAACGGGCACGGGAAATTTGGTCCGAAAAACTTACTTCATACCGTTTTCACCTGAGCTATAAATAGCCCCTTACCCCCCCCCCTCGGTTAAAATCTTCCTCTCGCTCTCACTTCCCCCCGCTCACGTTCAAACCTAGCGCCGCCGCTGGATCTCCTTGTCGCCGGTGATGAAGAGCTTCGCTGCCTCAACTTCACCATCGCCGGACTCATGCCGACCGCGGAACATCTTCTGCCGCCGTCCCTGTAGCTGATTTCAGTCGCCAAGTTAGGGCACTAAAGATCTGGACTGACGAACTTCCACTCTTTCTTCCTCAGTTCTTCGTGTTCTTCACACAGGGTAATGAAAATCTAATTTTGCTGCCCCTGTTGATTCCTTTGTTTTCTATCAATCTGTGAAACATATTATTCCTCAGAAAATCCTTTAGATGAACACAGCCATGACTAGAACACATGATGAATTTACCTAAGCCACTAAATTCTTCATGAGATTCCTCAATTGTGCAAATTTTTGAATCTGCACAACTCTGGAACCCAGGATTAGAATGCTTAGTCAAATTCCTCAACTTGAGTCATTTTTTGATTTCCTCAAATCTGAGAACGCGTATGAGCTCTCCCAATTCTTCGCACCTATACTCTATTCACACGTAGAAAATATCAGTTGATGAATCACTAGGTTCTCATCAACTTAACTCATTTGGAGCGTTCCTTGAAGAAAATCTTCATGTGTCCTTAGATTCACCAAGGATTCAAATTCCCCAGCAAAACCTCAACTGAAGAAAATGGAAGATCAAAAGCAACACAAAGGTGGCAAGAAGCTCGAATAGAACACTGCATTGGATATACCTGATGAAATATATGCTGAATACTGCACACTTCATGAAGAAACATATGGGAAAGAACCTGCTGTGGAGCGCAAGATAAAGCTTCAAAAGATTGAGAAGAGATGGATTCAGGAGTGCAAAAACTACATATTCGTCACTCCAAAATATGCAAACAAGTTTTCCGTGAAGCCTCTATGCCCCAGGGCTCCTCTAGAACAACAACAAACAACAGATCCTTCAAGTGTAGTCACCATTGATGACTATCCTGATGAAAAAGCCAAGTATTTGGCTAAACTGAGGAAAAAGGATAAATGTAGTGACTTTGTTGCTACAGCTGCTGCTGCCTCCTCCTCTGCTGCTGAGGCATCTGCTACAGAACAACCTTCAAAAAGAGCTCTGATGAAGAAATCTGGCGTGAAACCAATGTTCTCAACAACACTGTCTAAACAGCAAAATCCTCAAAAAGAAACAACCATGGCAGCAAAGTCATCAATAGCTGTAAAATTTTCAATTGCCACACAGTCATCACCTCTACTGTCGCCCTAGTCCAGCAAGCAAACAATAGGGAGATCAATTCCCTCAAGCTCTGCTCCAAAACCATCAAGTGGGATTTTGAATACAAAAGCCACTACAGGAAGGGGAACTAGGCCCAATCCTAACAAAGTCATCAACGGTCTCTCTGCATCAGATTATAGTGATGAATGTGATCAAGAAACTCTTGAAGCTATCATAAGAAACAAACAAGAAAGAGTTGAAAAAGCAAAGGGCTCCACAATTCCTCTAGGTGTGGATACAAAAGTTATGCTGAATTTCATCGATCAGTGGTACGTTGACCCCAACACCCCAGTTGATGATTTACATATTCCACTTGGACTCAGTCACATGTTAACCTCATTCATCAATGAGGAAAGTGGAAAACTCAGCAGGCTCAGGAAGGTCAGAAAGCCAAGGCTCGGAAAGAAAGATTTCTGTGCCAAGATATTCTCACACTGACGCTAGAGCAACTTGTTTCTTCACAAGATGAGTTGAAAACCCTCATGGATAAATATAAAAGTCTTCAAACTGACATCAAAGGCTTTAAGGTGAGGTTCATCAAAGCCACTTCTGATGCCATTGATGAGCACAACAAAAGGGTTGCTGTCACATCACCTCCTTCAAATCCTCAGGCCAGCTACACTTTCGATGTGCCTGATGAACTTGATGAGACCGCAACTGATGAAACTACTGTTGATGAAACTTCAACTGCTCCAAGTACTGCTGTTGAATCTGCTAAAGACTCTACGAGGCCTGCAACCACATATGCAATGCCCGATGAAACTGCTCCTTCACCAAAGTTTTCAAGGGTGAAGAAATACCCACTTCCTTCTATATCAGAAGTGAAGAAAACTAAAGTTGCTAAAAAAGAAGCCAAGAAGAGAAAATCATCATCAACCTCAAAGTCACCAGAGGCAAAACGACTGAAGACTTTGCCCACTGCAACAGCCCTAATGGATGTACCACCCCTCAACATAGCACCAGCCTATATGATTGTTCCATATGGTGAAGAACATATAATCCAAGACATGGATGGCGAAATGGATGTGAACAAGTCTGTTGCATCCAACCCAATCGATGAGGAAATCCAAGTTGATGAAATTCCTCAAACTACAACACCTCCTCCTCAGAAGCTTGAGGTAACTGCTGAAGAAAAGGAGGATGATATGGACATTGGCTGCAGCACGGCAGTGATTCATGATGAATTTTGGGAACAATCCCATCCAAACTCGCCACTGGTACCCCCAATTCATCAAATTCCAGAATCTCCAGTTGTTACAGAAGTCTTGACTGGCTCTGCAGACAAGAGCACTCTTGCCAAGTCTGGACCTGCAACTGAATCAGCTGCATTAACTGATGACAAGACCACCACTAAAGAAAATGTGCGTGATGACTCTGCTCTGGCACAAAATGAAGAAACTGGTGAGGAACCACATGTCACAAATCGTGAGACTGCTATTGTGGTGGCACAACCACCTCCAGGTGATGCAAATCCTCTAAGAAATATTCAACCCAAGCAACGTCAACCCTACTCCAAAAGGCCTAAGTTTGAGAAGGAAATGTTCTATGATCAACATCATTTCTTCACTGATGCAAATCCTGACAAGCTTCTGGACCAGAACCCAACTCAACTACTATGCTGCAGTCCTGGTTGACAAGAGGAAAATCTTCCACCATACCCATATTCCTCCCACTGATATGGAAAAAATTGACTGCTTCATACCAGTCCTGAGTGTTCTTCATGATGCTGGTCCGGTTCCATTCTGCACTAGAATTTGTGTCTGGAACACAAAACTCATATTTTAGTGTATCCCAATTTGCACAGCACTGGTGAATCCACTAATATCAACACCTAGGTCTTTGATTGGATGATTGAAGGCACACACCTCAAAGCACCAACAACTGAATTGCTTCGCTCTCTACCACTCCCAGTTCCCTCAGAAGGGGCTCGATACTTGTATGATGAAAGGGAGCTACCAAATCACTTGATGGAAGTCCTCATTAAGCCCTTAGCACCTGATCAATCTCCAAGGACCAAAGTCCTCGTCAAGGATTTGAAGTATGTGCCAAGGACTCTTTACAAAATCTTGTCTTATCCCATTGCTCGTATCAAAGGACATGCCTCTGAACAATATGTTGTGGGTGTTGGGGAACGTCGCATGGGAAACAAAAAATTTCCTACGCGCACGAAGACCTATCATGGTGATAGCCATCTACAAGAGGGGATTTCCGATCTACGTACCCTTGTAGATCGCACAGCAGAAGCGTTAATAAATGCGATTGATGTAGTGGAACGTCCTCATGTCCCTCGATCCGCCCCGCGAACCATCACACGATCCGCTCCGATCTAGTGTCGAACGGACGGCACCTCCGCGTTCAACACACGTACAGCTCGACGATGATCTCGGCCTTCTTGATCCAGCAAGAGAGACAGAGAGGTAGATGAGTTCTCTGGCAGCGTCATGGCGCTCCGGAGGTTGGTGGTGATCTAATCTCAGCAGGGCTTCGCCCGAGCTCCGTAGAAACGCGATCTAGAGGAAAAACTTTGGAGGTATGTGGTCGGGCTGCCGTGGCAAAGTTGTGTCAAATAAGCCCTAAAACCTCCGTATATATAGGTGGGAGGGGAGGGGCCTTGCCTTGGGGCTCAAGGAGCCCCAAGGGGTTCGGCCGAACCAAGGGGGAGAGTCCTCCCCTTCCAATCCTAGTCCAACTACGATTGGAAGGTGGAGTCCTTCTCCACTTTCCCACTTCCCTCTTTTCTCTTTGATTTTTCTTTCTCCTACGCATAGGGCTTCTTGGTCTGTACCACCAGCCCACTAAGGGCTGGTGTGGCACCCCTACGGCCTATGGTCTTCCCCCGGCTGGGCTTGCCCCCACCCCCCCCCCCCCCCCGGTGAACATCCGGAACCCATTCATCATTCCCGGTACATTCTCGGTAACTCCGAAAACCTTCTGGTAATCAAATGAGGTCATCCTATATGTCAATCTTCGTCTCCGGACCATTCCGGAAACCCTCGTGACATCCGTGATCTCATCCGGGACTCCGAACAACATTCGGTAACCAACCATATAACTCAAATACGCATAAAACAACGTCGAACCTTAAGTGTGCAGACCCTGCGGGTTCGAGAACTATGTAGACATGACCCGATGGACTCCTCGGTCAATATCCAATAGCGGGACCTGGATGCCCATATTGTATCCTACATATTCTAGGAAGATCTTATCGTTTGAACCTCAGTGCCAAGGATTTACATAATCCCGTATGTCATTCCCTTTGTCCTTCGGTATGTTACTTGCCCGAGATTCGATCGTCAGTATCCGCATACCTATTTGAATCTCGTTTACCGGCAAGTCACTTTACTCGTTCCGTAATACGAGATCCCGCAACTTACACTAAGTCACATTGCTCGCAAGGCTTGTGTGTGATGTTGTATTACCGAGTGGGCCCCGAGATACCTCTCCGTCACACGGAGTGACAAATCCCAGTCTTGATCCATACTAACTCAACGGACACCTTCGGAGATACCTGTAGAGCATCTTTATAGCCACCCAGTTACGTTGTGACGTTTGATACACACAAGGTATTCCTCCGGTGCTAGTGAGTTATATGATCTCATAGTCATAGGAACAAATACTTGACACGCAGAAAAACAGTAGCAACAAAATGACACGATCAACATGCTACGTTCATTAGTTTGGGTCTAGTCCATCACATGATTCTCCTAATGATGTGATCCCGTTATCAAGTGACAACACTTGCCTATGGTCAGGAAACCTTGACCATCTTTGATCAACGAGCTAGTCAACTAGAGGCTTATAGGGAGAGTGTTTTGTCTATGTATCCACACAAGTATTGTGTTTCCAATCAATACAATTATAGCATGATAATAAACGATTATCATGAACAAAGAAATATAATAATAAATAATTTATTATTGCCTCTAGGGCATATTTCCAACTGTCTCCCACTTGCACTAGAGTCAATAATCCAGTTCACATCACCATGTGATTCTAACGAATCCAACACCCATATAGTTCTGGGGTCTGATCACGTCTTGCTCGTGAGAGAGGTTTTAGTCAACGGTTCTGAAACTTTCAGATTCGTGTGTTCTTTACAAATCTTTATGTCATCTTATAGATGCTGCTACTACGTGCTATTCGGAAATACTCCAAATATCTACTCTACTATACGAATCCGTTTCACTACTCATAGTTATTCGGATTAGTGTCAAAGCTTGCATCGACTTAACCCTTCACGACAAACTCTTTAACCACCTCCATAATCGAGAAAAGTTCCTTAGTCCATTAGTTACTAAGGATAACTTTGACCGTTGTTTAGTGATTCAATCCTGGATCACTCTCTGTACCTCTTAACAGACTTGTGGCAAGGCAGATATCAGGTGCGGTACACAGCATGGCATACTTTAGAGTCTACGGCTAAGGCATAGAAGACGACCTTCGTCTATTCTCTTTATTCTGACATGGTCGGGTTTTGAGTCTTACTCAAATTCACACCTTACAACACAGTCAAGAACTCCTTCTTTGCTGATCTATTTTGAACTCCTTCGAAAACTTGTCAAGGCATGCATCTTGTCGAAACTTCCATTAAGCGTTTCGATCTATCTCCATCGACCTTGATGCTCAACGTTCAAGTAGCTCAATCCAGGTATTCCTTTGAAAAAATCCTTTCAAACAACCTTTTATGCTTTACAAAAATTCTACATTACTTCTGATCCACAATATGTCAACCACATATACTTATCAGAAATTCTATAGCACTCCCACTCACTTCTTTGGAAATACAAGTTTCTGATAAACCTTGTACAAACCCAAAATCTTTGATGATCTCATCAAAGTGTATATTCAACTCCGAGATGCTTGCACCAGTCCATTGAAGGATCGCTGGAGCTTGCATACTTGTTAGTATCCTTAGGATCGACAAAACCTTCTGGTTGTATCACATACAATCTTCGCTCAAGGAAACCGTCGAGAAAACAATGTTTTGACATCCTATGTGCAATATTTCATAAATAATGCAGCAACTACTAACATAATTCTAACAGATTTTTAGCATCGCTACGAGTGAGAAAGTCTCATCATCGTCAACTATTTGATCTTGTCGGAAACATCTTTGCAACAAGTCGAGCTTTTCTTAATAGTGACTTATCACCATCATCGTCTGTCTTCCTTTTAAAGATCCACCTTTACTTAATAGTCTTACTACCATTAAGCAGTTCCTCCAAATTCTACACTTTGTTCTCACACATGGATTCTCTCTCGGATTTCATGGCCTCCAGCCATTTGTCAGAATCCGGGCCCGCCATTGCTTCTCCATAACTCGTAGGTTCATTGTTGCTCAACAACATGACCTCCAAGATAGGGTTATCGTACCACTCTGTAGTAGTACGCGACCTTTGTCGACCTACGAGGTTTGTAGTAACTTGATCCGAAGCTATAATGATCACTATCATCAACTTCCACTTCAATTGGTGTAGGCACCACAGGAACAACTTCCTGCACCCTCCTACACACTAGTTGAAGTGACGGTTCAATAACCTCATCAAGTTCCACCACTCTCCCACTCAACTCTTTCGAGAGAAACCTTTCCTCGAGAAAGGATCCATTTCTAGAAACAAACACTTTGCTTCCAGATCTGAGATAGGAGATGTATCCGACTGTTTTGGATATCCTATGAAGATGCTTTCATCCGCTTTGGGTTTGAGCTTATCATACTGAAACCTTTTTCACATAAGCATCGCAATCCCAAACTTCCAAGAAACGGCAACTTAGATTTCTCTAAACCTCAGTCTATACTGTATCATCTCAACGAAAATACGCGGTGCCATATTTAAAGTGAATGCGGTTGTCTCTAATGCATAACCCATAATCGATAGTGGTAATTCAATAAGAGACATCATAGTATGCACCATATCAAATAGGGCGTAGCTATGACATTCAGACACATCATCACACTATGGTGTTCCTGGTGGCATGAACTGCGAAACAATTTCCACATTGTCTTAACTGCGTACCAAAACTCGTAACTCAGATATTCATTTCAATGATCATATCCTAGACAGTTTATCCTCTTGTTACGAGGAACTTCACTCTGAAACAGAATTGAACTTTTCAATATTTCAGACTTTGTGATTCATCAAGTAAATACACCTGTATCTACTCAAATCATTAGTGAAGTAAGAACATAACGATATCCACTGCGTGCCTTAGCACTCATTGGACTGCACACATCAAAAATGTATTATTCCCAACAAGTTACTCTCTTGTTTCATGTGGCATGTTTTGCATGTCTCAAGTGATTCAAAATCAAGCGAGTCCAAACGATCCATCTCTCATGGAGTTTCTTCATGCATTTATACCAACAGGTATGGTTTGCATGTCTCAAACGTTTCAAAAATGACTGAGTACAAAGATCCATCAGCATGGAGCTTCTACATGCATTTTATACCAACATGACTCAAGTGGCAGTGCCACAACTAAGTGGTACCATCATTATTACTTTGTATCTTTGGCACTAATATTATAAACATGTGTAACACTACGATCGAGATTCAATAAACCATTGAGGGTAATTATTCAAGCAAATAGAACAACTATTATTCTCTTTAAATGAAGAATCGTATTGCAATAAACATGATCCAATCATGTTCATGCTCGCAAACACCAAATAACAATTATTTAGGTTTTACCACCAATCCCGATGATAGAGGGAGCGTGCGACGTTTGATCACATCAACCTTGGAAACACTTTATACACTTAACGTCACCTCACCTTTAGCTAGTCTCCGTTTATACCGCAGCTTTCATTTCGTGTTACTAATCACTTAGCAACCGAACCGGTATCCAATACCCTCGTGCTACTAGGAGTACTAGTAAAGTACACATCAACTTCATGTATATCAAATATACTTCTTTCGACTTTGCCAGCCTTCTTATCTACCAAGTATCTAGAGTTGCTCCGCCTCAGTGACTATACCCCTCATAACAGAAGCACTTAGTCTCGGTTTTGGGTTTATTCTTGGGTCTCTTCATTAGTGCAGCAACTGTTTTGCTGTTTCACGGAGTATCCCTTCTAGCCCTTGCCTTTCTTGAAACCTAGTGGTTTTACTAACCATCAACTATTGATGCTCCTTCTTGATTTCTACTTTCGCAGTGTCAAACATCGCGAATCGCTCAAGGATCATTGTATCTATCCTTGATATGTTAAAGTTCATCACGAAGCTCTCACAGCTTGGTGGCAGAGACTTTGGAGAACCATCACTATCTCATCTGGAAGATTAATTCCCACTTGATTCAAGCGATTGTCATACTCAGACAATCTGAGTACACGCTCTCATGGACAAAGAATCTTGTCAGAGGTCTCATACCTCTTAACAATGGCACAAGCATGAAATCACAATTTCATCTCTTTAGAACATCTCTTATGTTCCGTGACGTTTCAAAACGTCCTCGGTGCCTTGCTTCTAAGCCATTAAGTATTTTGCACTGAACTACCGCGTACTCATCAGAAACGTGCATGTCGGATGTTCACAACGTCCACAGACGACGCTCGAGGTGCAGCACACTGAGTGGTGCATTAAGGACATAAGCCTTCTGCGCAGCAACGAGGACAATCCTCAGTTTTACAGACTCAGTCCGCAAAGTTTGCTACTATTAACTTTCAACTAAATTTTCTCTATGAACATATAAAATAGTAGAGCTATAGTGCAAGCTACATCGTAATTCGCAAAGACCATTAGACTATGTTCATGAAAATTAGTTCAATTAATCAAATTACTTAAGAACTCCCACTCAAAAAGTACATCTCTCTAGTCATTTCAGTGGTACATGATCCAAATCCACTATCTCAAGTCCGATCATCACATGAGTCGAGAGTAGTTTCAGTGGTAAGCATCTCTATGCTAATCATATCAACTATACAATTCATGCTCGACCTTTCGGTCTCATGTGTTTTGGGGCCATGTCTGCACATGCTAGGCTCGACAAGCTTAACCCGAGTGTTCCACGTGTGCAACTATTTTGCACCTGTTGTATGTGAATGTTGAGTCTATCACACCTGATCATCACGTGGTGTCTCGAAACGATGAACTGTCGCAACGGTGCACAGTCGGGGAGAACACAATTTGAGCTTGAAATTTTAGCGAGAGATCACCTCATAATTCTACCATCGTTCTAAGCATAATAAGGTGCATAAAGGATTAACATCACATGCAATTCATAAGTGACATGATATGGCCATCATCATGTGCTTCTTGATCTCCATCACCAAAGCACCAACACGATCTTCGTTTCACCGGCGCCACACCATGATCTCCATCATCATGATCTCCATCAACGTGTCGCCATCGGGGTTGTCGTGCTACTCATGCTATTACTACTAAAGCTACGTCCTAGCAATACAGTAAACGCATCTGCAAGCACAAACGTTAGTTTAAAGACAACCCTATGGCTCCTGCCGGTTGCCGTACCATCGACGTGCAAGTCGATATTAACTATTACAACATGATCATCTCATACATCCAATATATCACATCACATCGTTGGCCATATCATATAACAAGCATACCCTGCAAAAACAAGTTAGACGTCCTCTAATTGTTATTGCATGTTTTACGTGGTGAGCAAGGGTATCTAGTAGGATCGCATCTTACTTACGCAAACACCACAACGGAGATATATGAATTGCTATTTAACCTCATCCAAGGACCTCCTCGGTCAAATCCGATTCAACCTAAGTTGGAGAAACCGACACTCACCAGTCATCTTTGAGCAATGGAGTTACTCGTAGCGATGAAACCACTCTCTCGTAAGCGTACGAGTAATGTCGGTCCGAGCCGCTTCGATCCAACAATACCGCGGAATCAAGAAAAGACTAAGGAGGGAAGAAAATCGCACATCACCGCCCACAAAAACTTTTGTGTTCTACTCGGGATAACATCTACGCATGAACCTAGATCATGATGCCACTGTTGGGGAACGTCGCATGGGAAACAATAAAATTCCTACGCGCATGAAGACCTATCATGGTGATGTCCATCTACAAGAAGGGATTTCTGATCTACGTACCCTTGTAGATCGCACAATAGAAGCGTTAATAAACACGGTTGATGTAGTGGAACGTCATCACGTCCCTCGATCCGCCCCACAAACCTTCCCACGAACCGTCCCGCAATCCGTCCCACGATCCACTCTGATCTAGTGCCGAACGGACGGCACCTCCGCGTTCAGCACACGTACAGCTCGATGATGATCTCGGCCTTCTTGATCCAGCAAGAGAGACGAAGAGGTAGATGAGTTCTTTGGCAGCGTGACGGTGCTCCGGAGGTTGGTGGAGATCTAATCTCAGCAGGGCTCCGCCCGAGCTCCGCAGAAACGCGATCTAGAGGAAAAACCGTGGAGGTATGTGGTCGGGCTGCCGTGGCAAAGTTGTGTCAAATCAGCCCTAAAACCTCCATATATATAGGTGGGAGGGGAGGGGCCTTGCCTTGGGGCTCAAGGAGCCCCAAGGGGTTCGGCCGAACCAAGGGGGAGAGTCCTCCCCTTCCAATCCTAGTCCAACTACGATTGGAAGGTGGAGTCCTTCTCCACTTTCCCACTTCCCTTTTTTTCTCTTTGATTTTTCTTTCTCCTGTGCATAGGGCTTATTCGGCTGTCCCACCAGCCCACTAAGGGCTTGTGTGGCACTCCTAAGGCCTATGGGCTTCCCCCGGGTTGGCTTGCCCCCCGGTGAACATCCGAAACCCATTCGTCATTCCCGGTACATTCCCGGTAACTCCGAAAACCTTCCGGCAATCAAATGAGGTCATCCTATATATCAATCTTCGTCTCCGGACCATTCCAGAAACCCTCGTGACGTCCGTCATCTCATCCGGGACTCCGACATTCGGTAACCAACCATATAACTCAAATACGCATAAAACAACGTCGAACCTTAAGTGTGCAGACCCTGCGGGTTCGAGAACTATGTAGACATGACCCGAGGGACTCCTCGGTCAATATCCAATAGCGGGACCTGGATGCCCATATTGGATCCTACATATTCTACGAAGATCTTATCGTTTGAACCTCAGTGCCAAGGATTCATATAATCCCGTATGTCACTCCCTTTGTCTTTCGGTATGTTACTTGCCCGAGATTCGATCGTTAGTATCCGCATACCTATTTCAATCTCGTTTACCGGCAATGCTTGCAAGGGTTGTGTGTGATGTTGTATTACCGAGTGGGCCCCGAGATACCTCTCCGTCACACGGAGTGACAAATCCCAGTCTTGATCCATACTAACTCAACGGACACCTTCAGAGATACCTTTAGAGCATTTTTATAGCCACCCAGTTACGTTGTGACGTTTGATACACACAAGGTATTCCTCCGGTGCCAGTGAGTTATATGATCTCATGGTCATAGCAACAAATACTTCACACGCAGAAAAACAGTAGCAACAAAATGACACGATCAACATGCTACGTTCATTAGTTTGGGTCTAGTCCATCACATGATTCTCCTAATGATGTCATCCCGTTATCAAGTGACAACACTTGCCTATGGTCAGGAAACCTTGACCATCTTTGATCAACGAGCTAGTCAACTAGAGGCTTACTAGGGACAGTGTTTTGTCTATGTATCCACACAAGTATTGTGTTTCCAATCAATACAATTATAGCATGGATAATAAACGATTATCATGAACAAAGAAATATAATAATAACTAATTTATTATTGCCTCTAGGGCATATTTCCAACAGTGGGAATTATGAAGAATATGCTTTTCCACATCGTCCATGGAAATCCCATAAACCTTCATGACTTCTTCTTGAGGACATTGGCCACAAATGCCATGTCACCACATAAGGTGAAGATATATACGCCATGGCTTATGAGCTTCACCAGAAATAGGTCAGGCATCAATTACCTAGCTAATTATCAGAATCATCTCGGTTATCTTCCACCTCTCAAACTCATCAAGAATACATTTGAAGAACTTGAGGGAAAGAACAAAGATGTGATTGATGAAGGAACTCACCACTAGATGGCCTATTCCGCAAGCCTGCCTCATACTCATCATATGATGACACTGCCACACAAGAATCTGATGAAAGGGCAAAGCCACAAAGTCCAACAAATCCTAGCGTGATGAGTAACCGAGAGCTTCTTCTCAGTCTTCATCAGAAGGTGGATCGGAACCATAAATGGGTAAAGCGGCAGTTTGGTGCCATCGTCAAAACACTCAATACAACTCAAAATGCTTTGAAGAGAAACCGCTACTATCTTCATGGGGTATTTGACCACACATGGGCCACTCTGTCACACCTCAAGACTCCCAAGGAACTGGCGGAAATGGATTTTGTCCACAACTTTGACTGGTCCTGTCCACCCAAGAAGAAATTCAAGAAGATCCCAGTACCTGACTTGGAAGACAGTTCATTTTCATCATTCCACACTGCTGATGATGATGAAGAAGTTGTTGACACTGTTGTCGGTGACACACCGCCAACTGACCCGAAGAACCCGGGCATTAGTCCTTAGTTTCTATCTCTTTTTTTTCACTTGATGACAAAGTGGGAGAAATCCGAGTTAGTCTTCAAGCGGGTCTACATATGGGCTACTATAAACTTTATTAAGTTAGAAACTCTCATTCTTCTAATGTTTTTTCATGTAATGAGATGTAACTTAAACCCGATGGTGGTCTGATACTTTCTCGAATGTTTTTTCCTTGCATGATCATTCCTCAAGTTAATTAATTGCATGCATGCTAAAATTCATCACAAACCATCTTTCATCATGCATTTAAAATTCCTCTTACTATATGTGAAATGCATGCATGAATTACAAGATATAGGGGGAGATCTCCATGATATAAATCATCAATGTGCATTTGCAGTCCGAAGCAAATTCCTCAAACATGCACATCTTCAGGGGGAGTTTCTCTATATCTTGGAATCAAATTCCTCAAACCCTATACTTGCAATTCATATTTTTATCCCCGTTGAAAACTTAATCTGTTTGTCATCAGCCACCAGAAAGGGGGACACTGTAAGTGCATCTAGTGCCCCTTAGTGATTTTGGTGGGTTGAAGACTTATAGGTTAAGAGATTGATATGTTTGTGAGTGTACACAATCTCTATAAGTCGCTGAGGAGTTTGAGTTATTTGATGAATATCGAGCCCTCAAAATGAATGTCTTCGGGTGAAGACTTTGGTTATTCCTTGAAGACTTTGATTACGAAGAAATTGCAAAGAAATTGAAATTCCTCATGAAGATATTGAAGATGGAAATTTTGGTGTGTCCTGAAGAAAATGGTCTCAAGACTTTGAAGCTTGAAGATTTACTCTTTTCGTTTCATTTTCTTATTTTTTGAGTCATAGGAACACTATACTATTAAAGGGGATCAAGGTAAAACTATGGAATGAATTTCCTCATGATGTTCAACTTAAACCTACACCTACCAGATCCTCCAGTGAGGAATATGAGAGACATGAGGACTTTCACAACTGAAAGTTCCGACTGTTGCCGCGCCACGCGCCACCTGTCCCAAAGCTTATCCACCCAACAATCATATTATTAAGGGAATTTAGGTCATATTATGTTGGCATGCTCCCAGGCTCTAAATAGCCACCCCCACAACCACTAGTTAGTTGGCTGCTCCGAGAGAAACTGACACTTGTCATTTAGAGAAACCCAATTCCTCAGGGTGTGTGAGTGAGAATCATCAAGTGAGGAAAAAACCCAAAACCCAAGTGATTGAGTATTACTGAAGAGTTTGTTCCTGTGTGGAACCAAGGCCTGTTACCTTTGAGGATTGTGCATCCTCCAGGCGGTTAGGCATCATGGTATAGAGCATCCAGCAATCGATTGTGGATCGCCGGGTGACCAAGTTTGTGAGGGTATGGAAGTCTGCCCTGAAGACTTACCACAAGTGTTGGGCGAAGACTGTGTGACCTTAGCTCAAGGAGAATTCGGTAGGGATTGCGTGTCCCGGGACTGTTTGTCCTTAGATTTCAGTACCTAGCGGCTCCAAACCAGACATACGACTGTCACAACAGTTGGCACTGGGTCATCAAACACTGTCTTCATCGAGAAACTTGTTCTATTTCCTCAACCCCTTTCATTTCATCAATTGCATGTTGAAGACTTTCACTTGTACTGTTTGAAGAATTTTACTGAATACTTTCAGCAATTTCCTCACCTCAACTTCTTCACTTGAGTTATTCATCACCTCCTTATCCAATACTTGTGTCCTGTGTGAACCGAACTATTTCATTCACGTTGTGTACTTTGCTATAGCTTGTTTTACACTTCTGTCTTAGTACTATTTCTGCTGCACGTGGTTCATGACTACGGACTTTGCTCACTAGGAACTTCCTCGATGATGAATTTCTAAAAATTGCCTATTCACCCCCTCTAGTCGACTTAACGAACTTTCAGAGTGAGGGGACATGGCGCATTGATTTCATCACGGATTTTGTCGATTTCCACTTAATTTTGCAATCCTTGGATGTGTGGATTGAAGACTTTGATTGGGTTGAGGAATTGGATCTCGAGCAATTTCCTCAGGTGCACCCGCTTGAATTTTGCCATTTTTGGGGATCACTTCTTCAACACAAAGTTACTCCTCAGTAGGAATGATATCTTCAGCAACCTTGAGCTTAATAGGTTCCTCATGAGGTAATTTATCTGGCACAACAGACAATAGCTCTCTTTGCGAGCCATTAGTTTCATCAAACTGCACATCTCTAGTTTCAACAACCATGTTGTGATAGATGTTGAAGACTCTCTAGGTGTGTGATTCCTTTTTGTAACCGAGCATAAAACCCTCATGTGCTTTCGTTGCAAATTTTGAACTGTAGTGAGGATCTCTATTCCAGGATCTTGCACCGAAGACTTTAAAATAACTTACATTGGGTTTCTTGTCAGTGATAAGTTCATATGAAGTCTTCTAGAGGAATTTGTGAAGTTATGACTTGTTGATGATATGGAAGGAGTGTTGATCGCCTCGGGCGAGAAGCGACAAGGATTCTGATATTTTTCAAGCACTGTCCATGCCATTTCAATCAAAGTCTTATTCTTGTGTTCGACGACGCCATTTTGTTGAGGAGTATAAGGAGCAGACAATTCGTGAGTAATACCAAGGTCATCAAGATAGTCATCAAGGCCTGTATTCTTGAATTGTCTCCCATTGTCACTCCTTATGTGTTTGATCTTGATGCTGAAGTTCGTCCAGGCCTTGAGGAAAATAGTTTGAAGACTTCCTGCACTTCAGTTTTGTAAACAATGATATGCACCCAAGTATAACGATGATAAAACCATATAGAGATGATGCATTGATTAGAGTACATAATGAGTAGGTCCAAAGAGATCCATGTGAAGCAATTCAAAAGGACGAGTAGTAGTCATGATAGTCTTCAAGGGATGCTTGGATATGGTCATCTTTCCATACTCACAAGCCACACAGTGATGGTACTTGAGGAATTTGACGATTTCGATGCCGATGACATGCTTCTTCTACGCTAGTGTGTGCAAATTCCTCATGCCTGCATGACCAAGTCGTCGATGCCATAGCAAGCCCCCTAATGCTTTTTCAAGAAGACACGTGGTTGGCTGAGGACCTACACAGAAATCAACAATATACATGTCTCCTCTCCTAAAGCCTTAAAAGACTTTGGATTTGCCAGATTCCATGATGACTACACATCTTTATTTTCCAAAGATGACAATCGTATAAGGATCACAAAGCATTTAGACTGTCATGAGGTTAAACCCAAGTGTTTCGACGAGCATGACTTTGTCCATGTGTCGGTCCTTAGAAATAGCCACCTTAGCAAGTCCCAATACCTTGCTTTTACCTTTTGTCAGCGTAGGTGATAGGCTTTTGTCAGTAGTCATGTGTTTTGTACACCCACTGTCAAGAACCCACTCTGAGATTTTGGGTTGGTCATCCTACAGATGAATTAATGCGGCTTACCATCTCATATGCTTTAGAGTGAAGAATATGATATCAAATTCATCAAACTTAAATTTCATCACATAAGGTATATTTTGTACATTATAAGGACGAGTGAAATGAGAGATCATTTCATCAGGATTAGCTTGCGACCTATCAAGCAATTTCCTCAGGTCTGCAGCAAATTCTTGAGATGATGACTTTCATGTGGAGACCTGACCTGCAGAAGTGATTAGTTTGATTTCTTCACCACCCACATCTGAAGGGGTGGTAAAGAGTTTATCATCCTACGAGCACCATATAAGAATTGAGGCATTGAAGCTAATACACTTTATTTCACAGGAGGGAGGTTACAGTACTCGAATGAATAGGTAGAGAAATTCTTTGTGGACTTATGAACATAGTGATTTGAGGAATAATGCACATAATCATGTGCCTTGTAATTTCCCTACATATCAGAAGCCTTAGTGCAAGTATGAGCATAGTTTTGACCATATGAGGAATTTATCCCCGTGAACACTTTGGCCCACATGAGGAATTTGATTTGGGGTTCCTGTTCTTCAGTCATGGTGTCATGAAGACATTCACCTGAAGACTTTCCAAGCTGCTTTTGGGAACCAAGATTTTCCTCACAGGTGGTCCATTCCTGTAGTTAGTTCCTACATATCTAGCAAATACTTCACCAACCTGATTTTTTAACAGTTTATAGTTTGAGTCAAATGAATCATCAGAGTAATAAGATATTTCACATGCAAAGCCTATTAGAGTAGATGGATCAACAGGAGGTCCTTTTGCAGCAACCAATGAGGTTTTGGGATAATGCTCAGGTTTCTAGTATAACCCATCAACATTTAGTTTCCTCTCAAAGGCAATACCCTCTTTCCTAGGGTTCCTGTTCAGAATCTGCTTTTTGAGCACATCACAAAGGGCATGATGCCCTTTGATGCTTTTGTATATGCCTGCCACATACAATTCATTCAACCCTGCATTTTCGTCAGTGACATTTGTGGTTTCCTCTGGTGAGAAATTTCATACCACCAATATAGTTGAAGAATTTGTAGAGGTAGAAGCATTTGAAGTTTCAGGTGAAGAATTAGCAGTTTCACGTTCGATGCATTTCAAACATTGTGGAATTAATTCTTCATGAGTGGTAATGATCTGTTGAGCAAGAATAGAATCATTTTGAATTCGAAGATCATCATGAGACATTCTTAGTATCTTAAGATCTTGCTTTCTTTGATGAAATTAATAAGAAAGCTTCTCATGATAAGCCAAGAGTGTACCATAACATTCTTGAAAACTATCAAACCTAGACTTAAGAGTTTGAACATCATCAATGAGAATTGTAGTCCGATTCATTTCCTCACTCAACATGTCATCGCTTTTGTCTAGCAGTTTGTGAAGATTTTTGAAAGTGCGTTATATCGACTTGAGGGGGGTGAATAGGCGATTTTGAGAATTTCATCGCTGAGGAAATTCCTTTTGAGGAAATTCCTCACTGCTGAATTACGTGCAGCGGAAATAGCGCATGATCAAAGGTGCAAAGATTACAACGGCAGCTTACTTGGTAAAGATTATGAGAATCGGTTTGCACAGTATGCACGCATAGAGAATGCAGGTGAATATTAACTTGAATGAAGAATTTAAGGTTGAGGAAATTCAGAGAAAGTCTTCAGACAAATTCTTCAAACAATACAAATGTAAGTCTTCACCCGTAGTAAGTCTTCAGGCAAACTTCCAAACCCTCACAAACTCGGTCACCTGGCGATCCACAATTAATTGTTGGATGCTCTAGACCATGAGGCCTAACCGTCTCGAGGATGCACAGTCCTCAAAGGTAAAAGGCTTCAGTCACACACAGGAACAAATTCTTCAGTGATGCTCAATCACTTTGTTTTTGGTTTGGGGTTTGGTGTTTGGGGTATTTCCTCACTTGATGATTTACTCTCGAAGACTCTCAGGAATTTGGGTTGCTCTAAATGACAAGTGTCAGTTTCTCTCAGAGCAGCCAATCAGCTAGTGGTTTTGGGGGAGGTTATTTATAGTGTGGGAGCCTCCCGACATGATTTGAAATAAATGCCCTTAACTATTGTGACCGTTGGGTGGATAAGATCAGTGAGGTGGCGCCTGTCGCGGCAACAGCCGGAACTTTCAACTGTGAAAGTCCTCATGTGTCTCATATTCCTCACTTGAGGCTTTGGTAGGTTTAGGCTTGGGTTGAGCATCATGAGGAAATTCATTCCATAGTATTACTTCGACCCCTTTAACAGTACGGTGTTCCTATGACTCAAGAGTAAAGAAAATGAAACAAAAAGTGTAAATCTTCACGCTTCAAAGTCTTTAGACTGATTTTCTTCAGGACACACCGAATTCCTCATCTTCAATATCTTCATGTGGAATATCAATTTCATCGCAATTTCTTCATGATCAAAGTATTCAAGATAAGACCAATTTCTTCAGCCTAAGACATTCATTTTTAGGGGTCGATATTCATCGTATAACTTAAACTCCTCAGCGACTTATAGAGCCTATGTACAGTTATAAACACATTAGTTCCTTAACATATAAGTCTTCAAACCACCAAAATCACTAAGGGCACTAGATGCACTTACAATCTCCCCCTTTTTGGTGGTTGATGACAATTAGGTTAAGTTTTCAACGGGGATACTAATATGAAATGTAAGTACTGAGTTTGAGGAATTTGAAATCAAGATACCGAGAGACTCCCCCTGAAGATGCACACATTTTAAGGAATTTGCTTTGCATAACAGATGCACATTGATGATTTATATCTTGGAGATCTCCCCCTGTATCTTGTAAATCATGCATACATTTGACATATAATATGAGGAATTTGAAAATGCATGACGAAAAATGGTGTCTGACAAATTTCAACATGCCTACATTAATAGACTTTGAGGAATAAGCATGCGAAGAAAAACATTCAAAAGAGTCAGAGCACCATTGGGCTTAAGTTACAACTCATTACATCAAAACACTTCAGAAGAACCAAGAAATTGTAACTTCATAATGTTTATAAGCCCGAAAATAGATCCCGCTTGAAGACTAACTCTCAGATTTCTCCCCTTTGTCATCAAGTGACGAAAAGGGACAAAACTAAGGACTAACGCCCTTTGAAGAAATCCACTTCTCGGCTGATGAAGAGGCGTGAGGATTCTTGGAGATAGGCTTCTTCCTTGGACCAGTTGTAGTGTCTTCTAGTTCTTCATCTGACTCAATAGTGTGGAATGAAGAAAAGGAACTGTCTTCAAGGTCAGGAACTGGAATTGGCCTGAATTTTTTCTTCACAGGCCACGACCAGTCGAAGTCTTGAGTAAACACCAAATCCTCAAGTTCCTCTTGAGTCTTCAGATGAGCCAAGGTGGCCCATGTTCGATCAAACACCTCATGAAGATAATGGTGATTTTTCTTCACAACATTCTAATTTTCATTGAGGGTTTTCACAATGGCATTGAATTGACGTTTGACCCATTTGTGATTGCGATCGACCTTCTGATGAAGAGTGAGGAGTAGCTCTTTATTATTCATCACTCTGGGGGCAGTTGGGCTTGCTGGATCTTGGGTAGCAGTGTCATCATATGAAGAATAAGAATCTGCTTTCGGAATTGGCCATCAAGGGGCAGATTTCCTTCATCAATGACTGACTTGCCTTTTCCTTGAACAGGCTCAGATGATTTCTTGATGACTTTGATCGGAGGCAAATATCCGAGGTGATTCTGAAAATCAGTTTGGTAGTTGATGCCTGACCTGTTTCTGACGAATCTCATAATCCACGGCACATAAATCTTCAATTCAAATGGCAACAGGGCATTGTCAGCCAAAGTCCTCAAGAAGAAATCATGAAGATTCATAGGTATGCCATGGATGACATTGAACAGTATATTCTTCATGAGGCCTACGACATCTTCTTCATCATCATGCCCTTTTATATGAGTAATGGCATAAGACCAGATTCTGTAGACTGTTCTTGGTTCATACTTCAAGTCTTGTACCAGAAATCGTGTCCTTGGGGGTTGGTCCTTGGCCAAAGGCTTCATGAGGAGTTCCATCAGTTTGTTGGGCAGTTCACGTTCATCATACATCAGAACTGCATCCTCTGAGGGAATTGAGATTGGAAGAGCTTGAAGCAATTCAGTTGCAGGCGCTTTGTAGTGCGTGTGCTGAGTCATCCAATCCAAAACCCAAGTGTTGACATCCTTTGGGTCGCCAGAGATGTGCAGAGTGGTGTAGAACTGAAGAATGATGTCAGTGTTCCAATCCCCGATGTCAGTGCAGAATGGAAGCAATCCAGCTTCGTGAAGAATGTTGAGAACCAGAGCAAAGCAAGGTATTTCCTCCATATCACAGTGAGGAATATGGGTATGCTGAAATATCTTGTTCCTCCCATAGAGCATTGAAGCATAGTAGTTCAGTTGATTCCTTGTCCAAAACTTCCTGTGCCTGATGTGAAGCTTATCATATGGATTCTCGCCAATGAAGTACATGCGTTCTTCATAGAATGCCTCCTTTTGAAACTTTGGCCTTTTGGAGAAAGGCTAATTCTGTTGTGGTTAAAGATTATGATGTTGTTCTTGAGGAGGAGCCACTATCATTGATGTTTCCATGTTAACCACAACAATAGCAGGTTCAGTGTTCGGTGCAGTAGCATTTTCTTCAGTTTGAGCATTTTCCTCAGTTTGAGGATTTTGCTTGTTGGAGGAGGCAGTTGCAGTATTTGTCGCGGCATTCTCTTCAGCTGATGCAGCTGATTCTGGAGCAGATTCCTCACGAAAGTTTTTCCCATCAGAAACCATGAGGATTTCTGTTGTAGTAGGAGTCGGAGGAATTTGAGTTGACATGGGTGAGCGAAGGTGAGTGTCTTCCTAGAAATCATCATGAATCACTGGAATGATGTACCCAGTTTCATCATCACCCACTTTTTCTTCAGTGGTCTTTTGAGGAATGGTGGACTGAGGAATATCGGCTATTTGTATTTCCTCATCCATTACTTCTTTATCTTCAACATCCTCCATTTGTTCATCATCTTCAGGAATGACATAGTCAACTCCGAAGGGAACGATTAAGTAAGATGGAGCTACATTCAGAGGAGTAGCATCCACCGGGACAGTTGAAGACTCTGACTGAGTGACCTTCTGGCATTTAACCTGTGAGGTTTCTGAGATCATTGAAGCTTTTCTCTTCTTTGCTTCTTTCTCAGCTGCTTTAGTCTTTTTTACGTCTGATGCAGATGAAATCAATTTCTTGACATTTGAGGGTTGTGGTGAAGGAACAGTTTCATCAGGCACTGGTGCAGCGTCTGGCCTGGCAGTTTCATCAACTGGAGCATTTTCTTCAGTTGGAATATCTTGAGGAATTTCCTCAGCAGGTGGTTCATCAGTTTAATCTTCCTCACGCAGCTGAACAATGAAGCTTGATTGATGTGCTCTTTGCTACATTTGATGAGCGTCTCTCTTGTTGTATTCATCAAGATCAGCAGATGCAGCCTTGATGAAATTCACCTTGACGCCTTCACGATCAGTATGAAAACTTGTGTATTTGTCTGTTAGAGCTTTAAATTCTGCCTGAGTTGATATAAGTGCTTCAGGCATTAGCTTGAGGAGATTCTGCTTGAGGAATTTCTCCTTCTTGATTTTAGCAGCCTTTGCTTGCTTGGCTTGCTTCTCTTTCCACTTTGTCTCATTGATGAAAGCAATGTTTAAGAAATCAGTAACCGGTAGCTGCTAGGTCGGCATGAGAGTAGCGATTAATCGGTGAATCGTCCTATTAACTGGATTAATCGGTCGATCATTAATCGATAGATTAAACAGAAACTTGCTAACTTATATCTAGATTTTTAACGTATTATACCATAATTCAACGCACCTAGCTATGTAATATAACAAAATATTTTATTGTAGGCATATAAAAAATTGACAAGAGGTAAAATTAATAATCTTTATACATACAAATATATAAAATATCAAAATTAAAAATTAGCAATTAAACATTTAAACTTAACCTTATACTTGCTAACATACATCACACGATATACTACACATAACAACCAAAACTAACTGTTCCATCCACCCATCTCCAATATTGTAATTCATAATCTACTAATATATGAATGCGGATTCTCCACTAAGATACGCGGAAAGATGGTAGTGTCTTCCCTACTGGTGACGCCATTAAGGAAGAGATTGGGGAGCATCGCATGGGAGAAGATGGGGAGTGGCCAAGGGGTGGGGTCTAGGCGGGGGACCACGATAGGGGAGCAACTAGATCTTGCAGGTGTAGTGTGGTGACTGGCACTGGTGAGGACACGACTAGCCATCGATCAGGTTAGGAGGGGATGAAAGGAGCATGAGGAAGCAGGAGGAGGGCCAAATCCTAGGTATTTAGTAGCAAGAGGGGGTGGCAGGGATTATGTGCCAAAGAACATTGATGGCTAACTCGCTCCTGCTTGTTTATGATGATAGCTTCGATGTTTCCTCATCAAATTCTTCACTTCCTTCTGATGCAGAAAGAACATTGATGACTTTGCTAGGACTAGGCCTGATGCCTCTTCGAGAAGTCATTTTAGTCTTCAATAAAGGTGGTGAAGACTTTGCACGAGAGCTGGTGGCAGACGGTACTGAGGAACTTGATTGAGCAGGCCGATGCTTAATAGGATGCTTCTGTTGTGGTTGTGAAGACTGTGGTGCAGTTGAAGATTTTGCAACCGTAGTAGCCTTCTGAGGTATTTGGTCTTTTGGCACTGAGGCTTTTGGTTTCTTCAGCACAATCTTCTTGTGAGGAATTTCTCTAGTAGAGGCCTCAACAGTTGAAGAGGTGGCAACAGTGCCTGCAGCAACAGAGTCATCATTGGATTTCTTCACAGCTGCTTCTGCCTTCTGTTGTAGCTTGGACAGATATTTGCTCTTCTCATCAGGATAACCCTCAATGGTTTCAACGCTTGAGGGATGAGCAACTTATTGATCACCCTGAGGAGGCCTCTTGCAAGCTGGCTTGAGGGCGAATTTCTTTGCATAGTTAGGAGTAACATATCTGTACTCCTTCCACTCCTTAGCCCACCTGCGTTCGAATTTCTGAAGCCTTATTTTGCGCTTCGCCATGGTTTCTTTGCCATGAATTTCCTCATCTGGAGTGTAGTAATCAGCATATATGTCTTCTTGTATTTCAAAAGCCGTGTTCTGTTCAAGCTTCTTTCCTCCCTTCTGCTTTCGATCATTCTCCATTTTCTTCAACTGAGGCTTTTGCTGAGGAATATGAACTCTTGAAGATTCTGATGACATAGTTTAAGTTTCTTCGAGGAACGCTGCAAATGAGTTAAGTTGATGAGAACCTAGAGATTCATCAGCTGACATTTTTGTACCTGTGAATAGATTATAGGTGTGAAGAATTTGGAGAGGTCATATGCGTTGTCAGATTTGAAGAAATTAAAAAAATTAGTAGTTGAGGAATTTGACTAGCGGGTTGAGGAATTTGACTAAGCATTTTGATCTTGGGTTCCAGAGTTGTGTAGATTCGAGAATTTACACTATTGAGGAATCTCATGAAGAATTTGAGTGGCTTAGTGAAATTCATCAAGTGTTTGAGGAATGCGTGTGCATGGCTGACACACACTCTGAGGAAAAACAGATTTTGCGAGTCTAAAGTGGAATAATAAATCAACAGAGGCAGTAAAATAGGATTTTAATTACCCTGAGCGAAGAACACGAAGAACTGGAGAAGTAAAAGAGGGAAGTTCCTTGGTTTAGATCTCCAGCGTCCTAACTTGGTAACTGAAGTTAGCTACGGCGTCAGCGGAAGACGACTTTCTGCACCCAGCGTGAGTCTGGCGACGGCGAGGGAAAGGCAGCGATGCTTTTCCTCACCGGCGACGAGTGCTAGCGGTGGCGCTATGGTCGAGCTTGAGCGGAGAAGACGAGAGGATGACGACTTTGGACTGAGGGGGGTAAGGGCCTATTTATAGCTCAAGTGAAAACTGTTCGGCCGAAACTTTTGTACCGAAGTGCCCTTTCCCATTTTTCTCCGTTGACACGTGGATCCCACGACTCAAGCAGTGGAGTTCGTGGTTATCCGATCGTGGGAAGTGGGTCCAGTTACTGTGTATCGTTATAAAAATG
Organism: Hordeum vulgare subsp. vulgare; assembly: GCF_904849725.1. Classification (NCBI taxonomy): domain Eukaryota; kingdom Viridiplantae; phylum Streptophyta; class Magnoliopsida; order Poales; family Poaceae; genus Hordeum; species Hordeum vulgare. The sequence goes on from NC_058520.1 coordinate 101,079,391, forward strand.
ATTTTGGAAGTTTCGAGGATTTCGTTGCAAAGTCCTCAGCTGACAAGGACACCGTGAGGATTTTGAACAAGTGTCAAGTAGAACGCATATGAAGAATTGAATATACTAGGTTGAGCTTAGCATAGAGGGGAGTCGGGTCCGATCACATTCACTTAGATGAAATATCAAATTAAAGACTGAGCTATAAGTGAATGTTGTTGAGGACTTTGAAAGCTCAGTCTATATATATATAAACGTGTTGAAGAATTTGAAGATTTTGAAAAACTTGAAGATTTTGTGACAAAGTGTCAGATTTGATGAATTTCAACTTTGAAGAAAAACAGCTTGAAGAATTTCAAAGTTGGGTGGTGGCGTAACCCACCGCATAAGAATGATAATTTCACACGCCGCGTACAATTGTGGTAGGGCCCTTAGAACCAAATTCTTCATTAATTTCCTCCCACTAAGAGTGATATTCTTCATTGATTGAAGAAAATCTATTATTCGTGTGTTGCACATCTAAGTCATCAATTTTGCATAAGTGTTAGGATGTGTGCATGTTTTCACAAAACATTTGAAGACTCTAGGATATTTAGCTCACACCTCAACTTGCAAAACCTTCTCTCATCCAAAGGCTTAGTGAAAATATCTGCTAGCTGATTGTCAGTCTTCACATGATCGATGATGATATTTCCCTTGAGGACATGGTCACGAAGAAAATGATGACGAATCTGGATGTGCTTAGTCTTCGAGTGTTGTACTGGGTTGTAGGCGATCTTGATTGCACTCTCATTGTCACAGTAGAGGGGCACATTCTTCATGTTGATGCCACAGTCTCTGAGGGTTTGCTTCATCCACAGCAGTTGAGCACAGCAGGATCTAGCAGCAATGTACTCAACTTCGGCAGTGGAGAGAGAAACAGAGTTCTGCCTCTTTGTGGACCAGTATACTAATGATCTTCCGAGGAAATGGAAAGTGCCACATGTTGACTTGCGATCCACATGGTCACCAGCATAATCAGGATTAGAATATCCAACGACATGAAGATTTGAGCCCTTGGGGTACCATAATCCTAGTGTTGGTGTGTGATCTAAGTATCAAAGAATATGCTTCACAGCCTTATGGTGTGATTCCTTCGGTTTTTTCTTGAAACCGAGCACACATGCAAACACTAAGCATTATATCTGGCCTAGATGCACAGAGATACAATAAAGAGCGAATCATCAAGTGATATACCTGCTGATCAAAATCTTTACCATTTTCCTCAGTGCAGAGGTGGCCGTTGGTAGGCATAGGAATCTTGGCGCCTTTGCATTCATGCATGTTGAATTTTTTTAGAACATCCTTGAGGTATTTCTCCTGTGATATGAAGATGCCATTGCGTTGTTGACGAATTTTAAGGCCTAAGAAGAATTTCATCTCCCCCATCATAGACATATAATATTCTTCACTCATCATGTAAGAAAATTCATCACTATAACGTTTGTCAGTACAACCAAAGATAATCTCGTCGACATATATTTGACACACAAATAGTTCATTGTCATAAGATTTTGTGAAAAGAGTTGGATCGAGTGAACCAGGTTTGAAGCCTTTATTCATGAGGAATTCCTTCAATGTGGCATACCACGCCCGAGGGGCTTTCTTGAGGCCATAGAGTGCCTTTTTGAGTCTGAAGACTTTGTGTGGATGCTTAGGATCCTCAAAACCTGGTGGCTGAGCAACATATACTTCTTCCTCCAGCTTACCATTGAGGAATGCACTTTTCACATCCATTTGATATAGCATAATATTATGATGATTATCATAAGCAAGTAGTATTCGAATAGCTTCAAGTCTAGAACAGGTGCAAAAGTTTCATTGAAATCAATTCCTTCAACCTCCGTGTAGCCTTGGGCTACAAGCCGTGCATTAATCCTCACCACTTGACCATCCTCATCTTGCTTTTTTCGAAAAATCCACTTGGTGCCGATGATATTGTGCTTGCAAGGATCTGGTCGTTTGATGAGTTCCCACACACCATTTAGGTTGAATTGAAGAAGTTCATCTTTTATGGCTTGAATCCACGCAGGTTCCATGAAAGCTTCAGCAATTTTGGAGTGTTTTGTGATAGACACAAAACAGAAATGCTCACAAAAGTTAACTAAATGTGAAGCTTTTGAGCGAGTGAGAGGACCTGTCACACTGATGTCATCGAGGATTTTGTCAAGTTCTACTTCATTTGCAATCCTTGGATGAGCTGGTTGAGGATTTTGCCTAGGTTGAGGAATTTGATCTAGAGCAATTTCATCAGTGTTGGGGATGATTTCTTCAGCAATTTCCTTAGTAGGAACATTGTCTTCAGTAGCTTTGAACTTGATTGCTTCCTCAGGAGATAATTTGTCTGGCACAGGAGGCAATTGCTCTCTTTGCGAGCCATTAGTTTCATCGAACCGCACATGTACAGTTTCAACAACCTTGTTGTGATAGGTGTTGAAGACTCTGTAGGTGTGCGAGTCCTTTCCATAACCAAGCATAAAACCCTCATGTGCTTTAGGTGCAAATTTTGAGCTATGGTGAGGATCTCTAATCCAGCATTTTGCACCGAAGACTTTGAAATAACTTACATTGGGTTTCTCGTTAGTGAGGAGTTCATATGAGATTTCCTTGAGGAATTTGTGAAGATATACCCTCTTGATGATGTGGCAAGCAGTGTTGATTGCTTCACGCGAGAAACGGCAAGGAGTCTGATATTCTTCAAGCATAGTCCGTGCCATTTCAACCAGAGTCCTGTTCTTGCATTCAATGACGACATTCTGTTCAGGAGTATAAGGAACAGATAATTTGTGAGTAATACCAAGTTCATCAAGATAATCATCAAGACCAGTGTTTTTTAATTCTGTCCCATTGTCAGTCCTCATGTGTTTGATCTTGACGCCGAAGTTCGTCGAGGCCCTTGAGGAAAATCGTTTGAAGACTTCCTTCACTTCAGTTTTATACAAAATGATATCTACCCAAGTATATCGAGAATAGTCATCAACGATGACAAAGCCATATAAGGATGCTGCATTGGTTAGAGTAGCATAATGAGTAGGTCCAAATAGATCCATGTGAAGCAATTCAAACGGGCGAGTAGTAATCATGATAGTCTTGGAGGGGTGTTTGGATCTGGTCATTTTTCTAGACTCACAAGCACCGCAGAGGTGGTCCTTGAGGAATTTGACTGATTCGATGCCAATGCCATGCTTCTTCTTCGCTAGCGTGTGCAAATTCCTCATGCCTGCATGACCAAGTCTTCAATGCCATAGCCAGCCTTCTGAGGTTTTCGCTAGTAAGCATGTGGCTTGTTGAGGACCTGTGGAAAATTCAACAATGTACAAATCTCCTCTCCTAAAGCCATTGAAGACTTTGGATCTGTGAGATTCCATGATGACTACACATCTATATTTTCCAAAGATAACAACCATATCAAGATCACAAAGCATTGAGACTGACATGAGGTTAAACCCAAGGGATTCGACAAGCATGCCTTTGTACATGTGCCTGTCTTTGGAAATAGCCACTTTGCCAAGTCCCAATACCTTGCTTTTTTACCTTTGTCAGTATAAGTGATTTGCTTCACATGTGATGGAGTCAGTGGCATATTCATCAGCAAGCTTTTGTCACCAGTCATGTGGTTTGTGCAACCACTGTCAAGAACCCACTCTGTACTCTTGGGTTTGTCATCCTGGAGATGAATTAGTACATCTTACCATCTCATATGCTTTAGACTTGACGAATATGATATTAATTTCATCATAAACACTAAATTTGAGGACGTGTGAAATGTTATCATTTCATCGATTTTGGCTTGCGTCGAATCAAGCATTTTCCTCAGGTCTCTAGCAAATTCTTCAGATGATGTTTTTCATCTGGAGACCTGACCTGCAAAAGTGATTAGCTCAATTTCTTCACCACCCACATCTCAAGGGGTGGCAAAGAGTTCATCATCCTGCGAGCAGCATATGAGAAAGGGGGCATTGAAGCTAATCACTTCGTTTCACAGTAGGGGGTGAGAGTTCTCAAATGAATAGGCAGAGAAGTTCTTTGAGGGTTTCTGAACATAATGATTTGAGGAATAATGCTCATATTCATATCCTTTGTAATTTCCCTGCATATCAGAAGCATTAGCACGACTCTGAGCATAGTATTGACTAGTTGAGGATTTTGATCCTCTTGAAGACTTTGGTCCACCTAAGGACTTTGATCAAGGGTTTGGGTTCTTCATTGGTGGTGTCCTGAGGACATTCACCTGAAGATTTTCCAAGCAACTTTTGGGGACTTAGATTTTCTTCACGGGTGGTCCATTCCTACAGTTAGTTCCAACATATCAAGCAAATACTTCACCAGATTGATTTTTGAACAACTTATAGTTGGAGTCAAATGACTCATCTGAGGAATAGGATAATTCACATGCAAAGCCTGTTAGAGTAGATGGATCAACAACAGGTCCTTTAGCAGCAACCCATGAGGTTTTGGGGTACTACTCAGGTTTCCAGTATGCTCCATCAGCATTCAACTTCCTCTTGAAGGCAATTCCTTATTTCCTCGGGTTCCTGTTCAAAATCTGCTTTTTGAGCACATCACAAAGGGTTTGATGCCTTTGAGACTTTTGTACATGCCTGTCACATACAATTCCTTCAGCCCTGCATTTCTGTCAGTAGCATTTGTGGTTTCCTCAAGTGAAGAATTTGATACCACAGGAGCAGTTGAAGAATTTGTAGCGATAGAAGCATTTGATGATTCTAGTGAAGAATTAGCAGTTTCACGTTCAATGCATTTGAGACATGGTGGAGAAAATTCGACCTGAGCGGCACTGATCTGTTGAGCAAGTAATGAATCGTTTTCCAGTCGAAGATCATCATGAGACATCTTCAACTTCTCAAGATCTAGTTTCCTTTGAAGAAATTCATAGGAAAGTTTCTCATGATCAGCCAAGAGTGTGCCATAACGATCTTGAAGACTATCAAATCTAGACTGAAGACTTTTCATATCTTCAGTGAGGATTTGAGTACAATTCATTTCATCATTCAGCAGATCATGGCTTCTGTCTAACAGTTTTTGAAGCTTTTCAATGGCACTTTGTTGTTTAGTTGCAATGTTGGCTAGTTTATTGCAACTGGGTTTCTTATAATCATCAGGTTCACAGTCACTTGAGTCAGAAGAGGAAGTGTCATTCGGTACCTTTGAACCTTTTGCCATGAAGCAATAGGTTGGAGCGAAGTCATCAACATAGTCATCAATGTAGATAGTGTTGTCATTTTCTTCAAGATTGAAGATTTGACTTGCTGGCAAGTCTTCTTCAGAACCTTCCTCTTCATCACATTCCTCAGATTCTTCTTCAGAATCCATTTCCTTGCCAATAAGTGCCCGAGACTTTCTGAAACTAGTCTTCTTGTGCAATGAGGACTTTGAGGATGAGGATTTTGAAGATTTCTTCTTTTTCTTTGAGTCATCAGAACTTTCATCCTTGTATTTCTTCTTTTTTGATTCATTCACCCAGCAAGGACAATCAACAATATAGTGACCAGATTTCTTGCATTTGTCGCAGGTTCATTTCTTGTAGTCCTCAGATGAAGATTATGATTTCCTCATGTCTCTTCTTGAAGATTTACCAAACTGGCCACGCCTTGTAAACTTCTGGAATTTCCTCACGAGCATTGCAATCTCCTTTTCAAGTTCTTTTGGATCACCAATGCTGCAATCTGAGTCTTCTTCTTCAGATGAGGAAATTTCTTTGGCCTTCAGCGCACGAGATCTTGAGTATCTTGGTCCATACAGATCTCTCTTTTCTTCCTGTTGGAATTCATGAGTATAGAGTCTTTCAAGTATATCACCAGGATCAAGCATCTTATAGTCCCGTCTTTCTTGAATCATCAGAACCTGTGTATCAAATGATGCATCAAGAGATCTTAGCAGTTTCTTCACAACTTCATGATTAGTGATGTCTCGAGCTCCGAGTGCTTGTAGTTAATTTGAGATGTGAGTGAGGCGATCAAAGGTATCTTCGCAACTTTCATTATCAAGCCTCTTGAAGCGATTGAAGAGATTGCGAAGAACATCAACACGAGAATCACACTGAGTTGAAATTCCTTCATTGACTTTGGAAAGCCTATCCCATATAAGCTTAGTTGTGTCCAAAGCACTCACTCTACCATATTGACCTTTGCTCAGATGGCCATAGATGATATTCTTCGCTTGAGAATCAAGTTGCTTGAATTTCTTCACATCTGCGGCAGAGATAGTAGCAAAAATGGAGGGAATACCATGTTCCAGAATGTACCAGAGATCATTGTCAATAGCCTGAAGATGCATCTGCATATTGGTCTTCCAGTAGGGAAAGTTCTTTCCTTCAAAGGTAGGACGTCCTGTAGTATCCTTGATCATACATGCAGTCGACATAACTAAAACTCGAGGTGGTTAAACCAAAATAAAATAGAACAAGAGAGTACCTTGCTCTGATACCAATTGAAAGTGCGTTATATTGACTAGAGATGGGTGAATAGGCGATTTTTAGAATTACATCACCGAGGAAATCCCTTTTGAGGAAATTCCTCACTAATGAATTACGTGCAGCGTAAATAGCGCAGGATCAGAGGTGCAAAGATTACAACAGCAAATTACTTGGTGAAGATTATGATAATCGGTTTGCACAGTACGCAGGCACAGAGAATGCAGGTGAAGATTAACTTCAATGAAGAATTTGAGGTTGAGGAAATTCAGAGAAAGACTTCACACAAATTCTTCAAACAGTACAAATGGAAGTCTTCAACATAGAATTCCGAGGAAATGAAAGAGTTGAAGAAATAGAACCCGTATCACGATGAAGATAGTTGTTGATGACCCAGTTCCAACTACTGTGATAGTCGTACATCTGGTTTGGAGCGGCTTGGTATTGGAATCAAAGGACACACAGTCCCGGGACACACAATCCCTACCGTATTCTCCTTGAGCTAAGGACACACAGTCCTCGCCCAACACTCGTGGTAAGTCTTCAGGGCAGACTTCCAAACCCTCACAAACTCGGTCACCTGGCGATCTACAATTGACTACTGGATGCTCTAGACCATGACGCCTAACTATATAGAGGATGCACAGTCCTCAAAGGTAAAAGGCTTCAGTCCCACATAGGAACAAATTCTTCAGTGATGCTCAATCACTTGGTTTTTGGTTTGGGGTTTGGTGTTTGGGGTATTTCCTCACTTGATGATTTACTCTCGAAGGCTCTGAGGAATTCGGGTTGCTCTAAATGATAAGTGTCAGTTTCTCTCAGAGCAGCCAACGAGCTAGTGGTTGGGGGGGCTATTTATAGCGTGGGAGCATCTCGAGATGATTTGACATAAATGCCCTTAACTATTGTGACCGTTGGGTGGATAAGATCATTGAGGTGGCGAGTGTCGCGGCAACGGTCGGAACTTTCAACTATGAAAGTCCTCATGTCTCTCATATTCCTCACTTGAGGCTTTGGTAGTTTTAGGCTTGGGTTGAGCATCATGACGAAATTCATTCCATAGTATTACTTTGACCCCCTTTAATAGTACGGTGTTCCTATGACTCGGTAGTAAAGAAAATGAAACAGAAAGAGTAAATCTTCATGCTTTAAAGTCTTCAGATTGATTTTCTTCAGGACACACCGAATTTGCCATCTTCAATATCTTCATAAGGAATATCAATTTCGTCGCAATTTCTTCGCGATCAAAGTCTTCAAGATAAGACCAATTTCTTCAGCCGAGGACATTCATTTTTAGGGGTCGATATTCATCATATAACTCAAACTCCTCAGCGACTTATAGAGCGTGTGTACACTTACAAAAACATTAGTTCCTTAATCTATAAGTCTTCAAAACACCAAAATCACTAAGGGCACTAGATGCACTTACACTTTTCAATTGCAGTTTGTTGTTTAGTGGCAATATTAGCAGGTTTATAGTAACCAGGTTTATGATAGTCATCAGGTTCATAGTCACTAGAGTTAGAAGAGGATGTGTGGCTTGGTACTTTTGAACCTTTCCCATGAAGCAATAGGTGGGAGAAAAGTCATCATCACAGTCATCAGTGTTGTTGATGTTGTCATTTTCTTCAAGGTCGATGATGGACTTGCTGACGAATGTGGTAGCAACGGCTAGGATTGCCACACGTGAGTGTGACTTCACTTCAGAACCTCCCTCTTCATCACATTCTTAAGATTCTTCTTCAGAATCCATTTCATCGCCAATAAGTGCCCGAGCCTTTCTGAAGCTCGTAGTCTGATGAGATGATGACTTTGACGATGAGGACGTTGAAGATTTATTCTTTTTCTTCGAGTCATCAGAACTGTCTACCTTGTATTTCTTATTCTTGGATTCCTTCACCCAACAAGGAGAATCGGTAATGTTGTGACCAGATTTCTTGTATATATAGCAGGTTCTTTTCTTGTAGTCCTTAGATGAAGATTATAATTTCCTCATATCTCTCCTTGAAGACTTTCCTAACTGGCCACGCCTTGAGAACTTCTGGAATTTGCTCACAAGCATAGCAACTTCCTGACCAAGTTCTTCAGGATCACCAAGACTGCAATCAGAGTTTTCGTCTTCAGATGAAGAAACAACCTTTGCCTTCAGTGCACGAGGTCTTGTATAGCTTGGTCCATAAAGGTCTCTCTTCTCTTCTTGTTGGAATTCATGAGTATTGAGTCTCTCAAGAATATCAACATGATCAAGTAGCTTGTAGTCTCTTCGTTCTTGAATCACCAGTACGAGTGTCTCAAATGAATATCAAGGGATCGTAGCAATTTCTTCATGATACGTCTCTATCGTATCTCCTTTCCAAACTCTTTTGCCCTTGTTTTGGACTCTAATTTGCATGATTTGAATGGAACTAACCCGGACTGACGCTGTTTTCAGCAGAATTGCCATGGTGTTGTTTTTGCGCAGAAATAAAAGTTCTCAGAATGACCTGGAAATTTACGAGGATTTTTTGTGGAATATATAAAAAATACTGGCGTAAGAATCACTTGGAGACACGGAGCCAGGAGCCCACAAGCCCAGGAGGTGCCCCCCTGGCCGCGCCTGGCAGGCTTGTGAGTTCCTCGTGGCTCCGCAGCCTCCAATTCTAGCTCTATATATTCTTTCTCACTGAGAAAAAATTAAGAGAGAAGAGTTCATCGCGTTTCACGATACGGAGCCGCCGCCACCACCTGTTCTTCCACTGGAGGGCAGATCTGGAGTCCGTTCTGGGCTCCGGAGAGGGGAAATCAACGTCGTGGTCATCACCAACCATCCTTCATCGCCAATTCCATGATGCTCTTCACCGTTCGTGAGTAATCTCATCGTAGGCTTGCTGGATGATGATGGGTTGGATGAGATCTATCATGTAATCGAGTTAGTTTTGATGGGGTTTGATCCCTAGTATCCACTATGTTCCAAGATTGATGTTGCTACTACTTTGTTATGCTTAATGCTTGTCACTAGGGCTAGAGTGCCATGATTTTAGATCTGAACCTATTATGTTTTCATCAATATATGTGTGTACTTGATCCTATCTTGCAAGTTGTAGTCACCTACTATGTGTTATGACCCGGCAACCCCGGAGTGACAATAGCCGGAACCACTCCCAGAGATGACCATAGTATGAGAAGTTCGTGTATTCACTATGTGCTAATGCTTTGTTCCGATTCTCTATTAAAAGGAGACCTTAATATCCCTAAGTTTCCATTAGGACCCCGCTGCCACGGGGGGGATGGACAATAGATGTCATGCAAGTTCTTTTCCATAAGCACGTATGACTAAATACGGAATACATGCCTACATTACATTGATGAACTGGAGCTAGTTACATATCACCCTATGTTATAATTGTTGCATGATGAATGTCATCCAGCATAATTATCCATCACCGATCCAATGCCTACGAGTCTTTTCCTACTGGTCCTTGCTAAGTTACTTTACCGCTACTGTTGTCACTACTACTGCTACTGTTACTATCACACTACTCTGCTACTTAAACTTTGGTGCAGATACTAAGTATTTCAGGTGTGGTTGAATTGAAAACTCAACTACTAATACTCAAGAATAATCTTTGGCTTCCCCTTGTGTCGAATCAACAAATTTGGGTTGAATACTCTACCCTCGAAAACTATTGTGATCCCCTATACTTGTGGGTTATCACTTCACACCTTCATGGCCAGTGTTGTTTGTGGCTCCAAGGGCCTGAAGCTTATTGGAGATGTCAGTGAGGTGATCAAAGGTGTCTTGACAGCTTTCATTATCAAGTATATTAAAACGGTTGAAGAGCTTGTGAAGAACATCAACACGAGAGTCACGTTGTGTGGAGACTCCTTCAATATATTTGGACAACCTTTCCCAGATAAGCTTTGCGGAGGCCAAAGCACTCACTCTATCATACTGACCTTTGTTTAGATGGCCACAGATGATATTCTTCGCTTGAGAGTCGAGTTGCTTGAATCTCTTGTCATGTGGCTTATTTGGAAACCTTTCCTAGATATGGAAACTTTCCTGCAGATACTATGTAATGCCCCAGATGTAACCTTGCCATATTTGGAAACCTTTTCCTATTTTGGGCCATGATGTCATTCTTTGGAGTTATCATTTCATGTGATCATGTGGCTTAGTTTCATGTCTTCTCTCATTGATCATACCTTTCATTGCATCATGTCTTCTCCCTGTGTTGTTGTTGTTGTTGGATCCATCATGAGTGGAGTGTGTTGTAATTGATGTGATGATGTTTTCAAAAACATGATTGTTTCAAACTAGGTTGCAAAATTCTACTTGCTCCAAACCTGTTTTAAAAATGTTGTTATTTTCGTGTGTTATCTTGTGTTTGAGGGGCCTGGTTTTGGAGTTTTTAAAACTATAGACAAGTGGGGTTTATTTACAAAACAGCAGTGCCAATCTGTGTTTTGGATTTTATTTAAATCCTCCAAAATGATGTTTTGTATTTTATTTAAATAGGGCATAATACCCTTATGCCCTATGTGCCTTAGTTTTATTTTTCCAAGCCCTATGGAGCACTGGGCATTTTGATTTCTGTCTGGTTTAATTAAAATAGGTAAAACCCTTTGTTTTAAAACAAAGATGCACCTGGGCTGGCTCCCTCCTTCCCCGGCCCATCTCTCTTTTCCTCTCGCGCGAAGCCCATCTCCCCGTCCCTCTCTTCTTCTCTGACGGCGTTTCTTCCTCCCCTGCTTTCCACCAGGACCCGAGAGAGAGAGCGCGCGCGCCTTCCCCTCACGGACGTCGAGGCGTCCCTCCTCCCTTCTATAAAATGGGCCTCGGCGTGCGTGCCTAGGGTTCCTCCTCGCCCGCCGCCAGCCCCATTCCTTTCCCCTCCTTCTTCCCCCTCGTCAGGTAAGATCCAGAGCGAGGTTCAGAGAGTTCAGTGAGCGCCGCCGTCGATCCGTGTCCTCCTTGTCGCCGGCAGCCGTCCATGTGGCGTCCGAGGCATCCACGGGGATGGGGCTTCACCCCTCGTTCCATTCCCGTCGCTAAGGGTGCTGCTTCCCCTTCCTGGCGCCTCCTCCATGACGACATCACCGGAGCGGAAGCTTCGGGTCGTCGCAGGCTGCTTCCCCTTCTTCCTCTACGCGGTAGCGAGCCCTTCCCCGAGCATGCCAGGGTGAGCAACTCCTCCCCCTTCTTCCTCTTCCCCTCGTGTGGAGTCTCCAGATGCGTGTAGCGTCGCCGTAGCTCTCCGTTTTCGCCGCCGTCGCCGGAGAGTAGGTGCTCTATCGAGCCATCGTTGTAGTGCGTCTCCTGGTGATCTCTGGCCTGGAATGGAGCCCTGGTGGTTCTCTCTTCTTCCCCGCAGGCTCCCCCCTCTCAATTTTGCCCGTAGCAATGCCGATGACCTTCCCCTGTTCCAGCCGGCGTCGTTCTGTAGATGGATCAGAGGGGATACTCAAAAGAGTAGCACCCCGTCTCTGTTAAGTATCATTCACATAACAGGGAGGTGTGTAGTTGGTTTTGCACAGGTGTGGTCGTGGGTTCGAATCCGCGAAGGCGCCCCTTTTATTTTGCTGTTTCGTGGTGTAGTAGCTCGACAAGGGAATTATATCATGTTTCCCTCCTCTTCTCTGTCAAAGAGCTCGAGCTAGTGCAGTGGTGAGGTGTTGTCTGTGCACCAGGGGGGTCCTGGGTTCGATCCCAGTGAACTCCCTTTTATTTTTTTATTGTTTTGTATTTTTGTTTCACTACACATTACTTGGGCAGCAAGTTGTCTTGGGTTTTTATCAAAACCAATTGGTTTAACCCTTTTAAGTTAGCTTGTGTATGCATTTGTGTGTATATGTGTTCCCTAGTGTGTGTATGTGTGTTCCCTTGTGAGTGTGTGTGTGTATGTGTGTGTGTAACACCCACATACTTGTGCAAGTTTGCACAAACACATGAGTGTGTGATTGTGTGTAGGTATGTGTGCACATGAGTGCATGAGTATGTGTATATATGAGTGTGTGTATGTGTGTAGTGTTGTGTGTGTGTGTGTGCACATGAGAGGAGGTGCACATTTGTGAGTGTGTGTGTATGCATGTGGTGGCACATGCATATGTGCAAGAGGGCAGCCCCTCTTGATGCACCTCTTGGTGGTGTGTGTGTGAGCACACATATTTAGGTGTAGGTGTGTATGTGTTCATGCATGAGTGTGTGTGGGAATGAGTGCACCTATGCACTTGTGCATGAGGGCTAACCCCTCATGATTGCCAATATGTTGATGTGATGGTGTATGAACCTTGTATGTGTGCATAGGTAAGTGTAGAGATGCCACATATGCTTTATTCACATGTGATGATATTCCTTTATGCTCATATTGATTTCTATGTTGTTTTTCGAGCTAGCTTTGTGCCTACATGTTCCATGCAAGTACCCATGAGGTGGAATCAGATTTCACTTTAGAGCAACTTCATAAACTGCCATTTTTCTGTCTTGATGCCATGTTTAGAGCTTAGTATCATGTAGTGCTTTGACCCTATGAGGATGAATCCTTGATGTGGCAGTAGTGGGTGAACCCCTCTACACCATGGGGTCTTTGTTTTATTCATAGGAGTTTGCATGCACTTGTTGCGCCTTGTCAAAGTTGACACTTGGCTGAAATTGTCAGCTTTGTGAAAATCTGTGATTTTCACTAAGTCTGAGAATCCGCTGTTATTTTCTTCCCTTGTTGATTTGGTTGCACAAGCTCATGTGTTGGGAATCAGCCCATGCAACACAATAAGGTTTGTGAGCTTTTGTGTTTGTCTAGCTCTCTGTTAAATTCACGCTCTTTCACTTCCTGTAGATATCATTTTGGAGGCTACCAAAATGCTTCAGAGCATAAGCAGCTGGTGAAAATCTGAGATTTTCACTAAGTCCCAGAATATGTTATTTTTGTCCAAGTTTGTGTCCATAGATCTTCTCATATGTGATGCCTTTGCAGTAACTTCTTGTCCAGGCTTGTAGAGATTTTGAATGGCTTTTGCCACATATCTTGTTTGGCTCATTTGGGTGGCTGTAGGTACTTTGAATGTTGTAGACAAACTGCTATGATGTTGTTTAGAACAGATTGCATGGTTTAGTTGTTTTGAAGCTTGTGTGGGCATTGTTGATGGTGTGGTGTGTTCCCATGCACCACCCCCCTGATATTTGTTTGTTTGATCATGTGGCAACCTGGGAACACTAGACGAGTGCCATTGGAGTGTGCTTGTGGATGATTTGACCCGTAGGACTCCATATCTTGTTTTGTAGTTTTCGGTTGATCCGTAGCTCCGTTCTCAACGTGCTTTATATGTTTTTGCATCGTTTTCTTGTGATGCACCTATTCATGCCATCCTCATGCATGTCAAGATAGCTTAGTATGAAGTTTTGTCCAGAAGTTTATCAACTCATCCCATGCATCATATTGTTTGTTGCATCATGTTGTGTTTGTGTTCATTGGCTGTTATTTTTTATCTTGGGTAGCACCGGGATCGGAGAGCGAGTACGTGCAGGAAGATCAAGAGTTGTTCCAAGCTAAAGACATCACAGGCAAGATGACCGTGACCTTGATACTGTATCTAGCTTTGTTATGCTTAGAATCACGTTTCCTTCGATATATGCTCGATGCCTACCACTTGATAAAAATGCCACATGTCATTGCCATGAAACCCAAACACCTTCCTCTCCTAGCTTGTTTGGCTAAGTAGGCTTGCTCAGCTTCTAATGAATAGCTTTGCTAGATGCAGGTGCCAGCTGTCTTATGTGATAACATGAGTATTTTGTTATCATTATGTTAAACTGCTATTTAATTAATGCACCTATATACTTGGTAAATGACGGAAGGCCTAGCCTTTTGCCGGGTGATTTGTTCCATTGTTGCCACGTTAGTTTCGGCTACCGGTGTTTGTTTCCATAACTGATCACTCCTAACACGTTCGAGGTTATTATGGGGACCCCCTTGATAAATCGTGTAGTGTTAAGGCTTGTCTGGCAGGACCAACATTGGTTTAAAATTTGCTAATCATCTAATAATAATCTGCACAGGGAATAACTACCCCGAGGAATTAATCAACAACCCGGGCCTGTGCTCCTCATGAGTGTTGGTCCAAAACTAGAGTCGTGTGCGGGGCCAACCCGGGGCAACTCGGGAGATTTCTATCAGGCCACTGTACACTGCGCTCATCCGACCGTGTCCTGAGAACGAGATACGCGGCTCCTATCGGGTTCGTCGACACGTCAGGAGGTCTTGCCAGATTTGTCTTACCTTAGCGATATATCTTGCATATAGAAATCCCGGTGAAACTTTGGGTCTCCTCAAAGTTGAGGTTTTCCTCTAAGGAATCCGACGAGATCACAAGATTCGTGATAGAGGATTACTTTGCGGCCCGTGGAAGTTTGTGATGGACTAGTTGGAGCACCCCTGCAGGGTTTAATCTTTCGGAAAGCCGTGTCCGCGGTTATGTGGCAAACATGGATAATTTGTTAACATCCGGTTCTAGATAACTTGAATTAACTCTAATAAAACTGCCAACTGTGTGCGTAACCGTGACTGTCTCCTTCGAAGACCTCTCTTCGATCGGGAACACGGTGGGGTTATATTTGACGTAAGTAGGTGTTCAGGATCACCTAGTGATCATCTAGTCTTCGACCGCTTGCGTAGAGTGATAACCCACAAGTATAGGGGATCAAAACAGTTTTCGAGGGTAGAGTATTTAACCCAAATTTATTGATTCGGCTGAAGGGGAAGCGAAAGAATATTCTCAAGTATTAGCAGTTGAGTTGTCAATTCAACCACACCTGAAAGATTTAGTGTCTGCAGCAAAGTATCAGTAGCAAGATAGTATGATAGCAGCAGTAGCAACAGTAACCAGTAGCAGCAAAGTAATAGCAGTAGCGGCAAAGTAACGTAGCAAGGACCAGTAGGAAAGACTCGTATGCATTGGATCGGTGATGGATGATTATGCCGGATGCTATTCATCATGTAACAGTTATAACACGAAGAGATATGTAACTATATCCCATTCGTCAATCTAATGTAGGCATGTATTCCGTATGTAGTCATCCGTGCTTAGGGAAAAGAACTTGCATGACATCTATTGTCCATCCCTCCCGTGGCAGCGGGGTCCTAATGGAAACTACGGGATATTAAGGTTCTCCTTTTAATAAAGAACCGGACCAACGCATTAACACTTGGTGAATACATGAACTCCTCATACTATGGTCATCTCAGGGAGTGGTTTCGGCTATTGTCACTCCGGGGTTGCCAGGTCATAACACATAGTAGGTGACTACAACTTGAAAGATAGGATCTAAAACACACATATATTGGCGACAACATAATAGGTTTAGCTCTGAAATCATGGCACTCAGGGCCTAGTGACAAGCATTAAGCATGGCAAAGTAGTAGCAACATCAATCTCACAACATATTGGATACTAGGGATCAATCCCCGTCAAAACTAACTCGATTACATGATAGATCTCATCCAACTCATCACCGTCCAGCAAGCCTACGATGAGATTACTCATGAACGGTCAAGAGCATCATGGAATTGGCGATGAAGGAAGGTTGATGATGACGATGGCGACGATCTCCCATCTTCGGAGCCCAGAACGGAATCTAGATCTGCCCCCCAGAGGAAGAACATGAGGTGGCGGCGCCTCCGTATCGTAAAAATCAATGAACTCTTCTCTCCGATTTTTTTTCCGGACGAAAAATGTTATATAGAGCTGGAATTGGGGGCGGTGGAGCTCTGAGGGGCTCACAAGCCTGGCAGGCCCGGCCAGGGGGGCCTAGTGGGCTTGTGAGCTCCTCGCTCCATCCCTCCAGTTGATTCTTGCGCCAGTATTTTTTATATATTCCACAAAAATCCTCGTAGATTTCCAGTTCATTCCGAGAACTTTTATTTTTGCGCAAAAACAACACCATGACAATTCTGCTGAAAACAGCGTCCGTCCGGGTTAGTTCCATTCAAATCATGCAAATTAGAGACCAAAACAAGGCCAAAAGAGTTTGGAAAAGTAGATACGATGGAGACGTATCAACTCCCCAAAGCTTAAAGCCTTGCTTGTCCTCAAGCAATTTAGTTGACAAACTGAAAGAGACAAAAGGAAAACTTTTACAAACTCTGTCTGATCTTGTTGTTGCAATTATGCCTAACTCATATCCAGAATTTTAGCAAGATCACAAGCAAACCAGATAAGCAAATGATATCTAGGTCTCACGGTAAACTCATATCAATGTCATAATCAACTAGTGAGTAAATAATAATAAGTGTCAAACGTCAACACTTCAATCAAAACAATCATGAAGCAGCACGAATAGATGGTATCTCGCTAGCTGTTTCTGAGACCGCAAAACATAAATGCACAACACCTTCAAAGACCAAGGGCTGACTAAACATTGTAATTCATGGCAAAGAAGATCCAATCACAGTCATACTCAACACAGTTAAAAGCAAAGCATAAAAATGACAGAGGTGCTCTCTAATTGGTGCTTTTATAAGAAGAGGACGACTCAACAGGAACATAAATAGGCAGGACCTTCGCAGAGGGAAGCATTGATTTGTAGAGGTGCCAGAGCTCAAGCTTTGAAAACAGAGATAATAGTTTTGGGTGGCATGCTTTCATTGTCAATGCAATGACTAAGAGATCTCAACATCTTCCACGCTACACATGCTATAGGCGGTTCCCAAACATAAAAGTAAAGTTTTGACTCCTCACCACCAATCAATCACACACCACGACTAGCCGAATACTCGGGTGTCGTCCATACCAACATCAATCCAAGGGGAGTTTTGTTTTTAATTATCTTTCCGATTTGAGCATGGAACTAGGCATTCCAATTACCGGCCCCTTTCTCGTGAATCATAGTGAATAAACACATATCGAGGATAACTTGCCTAGCATGGAAGATACTTATAGCCCCCTGTCACCACATGAGCGGTTCGGGCAAGCGAAACAGATTATATCTTGAAGATTTAGAGAGTGGCACATGCAAATTTACTTGGAACGGCAGGTAGATACCGCATATAGGTAGGTATGGTGGACTCATATGGAACAACTTTGGGTTCATGGAAGTGGATGCACAAGCAGTATTCCCGCTTTGTACAATTGAAGGCTAGCAAATGACTGGGAAGCGACCAACTAGAGAGTGACAACAGTCATCAAAATGCATTGACATTAGCCAACGTTGAATGCAAGCATGAGTAGGACATAAATCACCATGAACATGAATATCATAGAGGCTATGTTGATTTTGTTTCAAATACATGTGTGAACATGCGCCAAGTCAAGCCACTTGAATCATTCTATCATACTACATCGTAGTCATCTAAACATTCATGTGGGCATCCAAGACAAACCATTATAAGCTCCTAGCTAAGTAAGCATGGCATCAGAAACTATGATCTCTAAGTTGTCATTGCAAACATGTTTCTCTCACAACAAAGCTGAATCAGGAATGATGAGCTAGTTATATTTACAAAAACAAAATAGATCGAGTTCATACCAGCTTTTCCAGGCTCAGTCACTTCATCATATATCGTCATTATTGCCTTTCACTTGCACGACCGAATGATGTGAACAATAATAAGAGTGCTCGTGCATTGGACTACGCTGGAATCTGCAGGCAAACACAAAGGAGAAGACAAAATAATATGGCTCTTTGACAGATAAATAGATATGCATGCGAGAGCCACTAAACATTGTAACCATGGTCTTCTACCTTGACCCAAAGAAAAAGAAAACTATTTACGCGGGAAAGCTCCCAACAAGCAAAAGAAGAACAAGAAAATATTTTTGGGTTTTCTCAAACTAGAGAGACACACGAAAATAAAACGAGAAAAGGAAATAAACTAGCATGGATGATACAGTGGCAAAGTGTGAACACCGACGAACAAAGTGAAAGCATAAGCAAGAATGTAAAGTCGGTGAGAAACACATACTCCCCCAAGCTTAGGCTTTTGGCCTAAGTTGGTCTACTCCCATGGAGGGAAATAACCAACTCCGGGGTACTCAGGAGTGGACTGAGGATGCCACTGCTGTGTGAGCTCCTCTAGCTCCCACTGATAAACCGGCGTCTAGTACTCGACTGGTGGCTCGGGCACGGGCACTAGTGGTTGGGCTAGGCCCCAATATGCGTAGATGTCCGAGGGCATAATAATATACCTGCCTGCATGAAGATTGAACAAACAGGGAGCAAGCAAAGTAATAGTCTCACGAGTACCCTGACTAAATACTAGGTTATAAATCATCCTTCTATTTGTATCTCTATCAAGAAAGTCATGGCGAACCATGCTATCGTAATCTAGATATCTCTCAGGAAGAAGAATCTATTCTTCCTCTTCCAGTCTAATAGGTATCTCAAATAGTATAGCAAGACGAGTAGCATAGATACCTCCATAGACGATGCCTTTAGAACGGTTCGTGTTCAACCGTTGAGCTACTATAGCGCCCATGCTATAAGTTTTATCATTATAAAGGGCTTCGCGCAAGACCGCAAGATCTAGGGAACTAAGTGACCCAGCTTTCCCATGACAAATCAAACATTTTCCCACAAGTAGTGAGAAGTACCGAAGCACGGGAAAATGTATGCTAGCAGTTCTAGCACAAGACACTCATCTCTCCTCTCCTACAGCAATAGTGTCGATGAAAGCTTCCAAGTCCCGTGGACGAGGTTCATGAATATCGCCAACATAAAGTAATTTGCAAACATTGCAAAAATCATGGAGGGACATGCACTGGGGGATATCATAAAGTTTGAACTCAACCATAGGAAGATTCTTCCTCGGATAGAAGTTAAAGCTTTGTACGAAGATATTAGTGAGGAGGAGGTATTGCAGACACTTATCTTCAACGAAGGCGGTAAGGCATGCATTCTCCACCAAGTATTAAAAGTCCTCATAAAGTCCGGCGGCGCGTAAGAACACATCGCTTGGCCACTCGCACGCTCGAACTTCTGCAACTCGAGAGACCGGATACTTGGGCTTCTTCTCACTTCCATCATCCTTGGGGTCACGGCTCGAAGAGCCTCTTAAGAACCTCCTCATCTTTTCCCTTTCCTATCTCTGAAAATTTCTGAAATTTTTAGTGAATCTAAGGAAAAGTGACAAAGGCTCAACAAAACTCGTAGCAACTACTCCCACAAGTGCCTAGAGGCAATATTACGCATCAAAACTACTTGGGACCAGCTAAAATTAGCATGTAAAGCTCAAGAACATGGTCACCAAGGCAGCAAAAATACGCGAAGTATAAGGCACTAGAGCAAAAGCTAATTGGACCAATGGAGGAGTCACTTACCAAGGAGTAATTTCCCCAAAACAGTTCGGAGAATGGTGATTTGAGCAAGGAGATCGAAAATCCCAGCAAGAGGAGCAAGAACACGGGTTTGAGCTGCGAAATGAATTTTTTTGGAGGTAGGAGAAGTGGATGAGAGCTAGAATGATTGGAGGGGGTGCATGTGGGCCCCACAAGCCTGCCAGGCCGGCCACGGGGGGTGGACGGGCCTCCTGGGCTTGTGACCCACTGGCGCATCCCCCAAACTAGCTATTCGTCTCAGTATTTTTCAAAAATTCCAGAAAAAATCATACTTGATTTTCAGGACGTTCGGAGAACTTTTATTTTCGGGATAGATTTCTACGGGATGCTAAAACAGAAAATAGGGAAAACTAAACTAAATCTATCATTTTTCTTCTAAGCAACCAAAGGTGAAAGCTCGGAACAGAGGTTTGTGACTCCTCGATTCACCCTTCTCATGGTCATCGAAAGAAATCCGTCAATTAGGTTGATCAAGTCTCCTCGACAAACCTTTTCGAATCGTAAAAGAGAACGGTGAATTTGCGAATAGTCACTAGGTCACCTCAATGGGGATGTGTATCTCCCCAACAAGCAAATCATACTTCATCTTCACATGAGGTATAGGGCATTCAAAACTCCTAATAAGAATCGATGAAGTTATTTCGATAGCATTGATTCAATGTACTCGATATTGTTTCTTTGGAAAGGGCACCGTATGCTCATTACCGTTGACATGGAAAGTGACATTGCCTTTGTTGCAATCTATAACAGCCCCCGCAGTGTTTAAAAAAGGTCTTCCGAGGATGACCGCCATGGCATCGTCCTCGGGAATATCCAAGATAACAAAGTCTGTAGAGATAGTGACATTGGCAACCACAACAGGCACATCCTCGCAAATGCCAATAGGGAAAGCAGTTGATTTGTCAGCCATTTGCAGAGAGATTTCAGTGGGTGTCAACTTATCCAGTTCAAGTCTACGATAAAGAGACAGAGGCATAACACTAACACCGGCTCCAAGGTCGCATAAAGCAGTTCTAACATAGTTACCTTTAATGGAGCAAGGTATAGTGGGCACACCGAGATCACCTAGTTTCTTAGGAGTTCCACCCTTGAAGGTATAGTTAGCAAGCATGGTGGAAATCTCAACCTCAGGTATCCTCCTATTATTAGTCAAAATATCCTTCATGTACTTAGCATACAGAGACATTTTGAGCATATCCATGAAACGCATTTGCAGAAAGACAGGTCTAATCATTTCAACAAAGCGCTCAAAATCCTCATCATCCTTTTTCTTGGATGGTTTGGGAGGAAAGGGCATGGGTTTCTGAACCCATGGTTCCCTTTCTTTACCATGCTTCCTAGCAGCGAAGTCATTCTTATCGTATTTTCTATTCTTAGGTTGTGGGTTATCAAGATCAACAGGTTCAATCTCCACATCCTTATCATTGCTAGGTTGAGCATCTTCATGAACATCACTATTGGTATTATCATTAGGCTCATGTTCATCACCATATTGTGGCTCGGCATCATAAACAGAGACATCATTTGGACTTTCAGGTGTAGCATCAACAGGGTTGCTAGCGTGCAGGTTCCTATCATCTTTCTTCTTCTTTCTAGGATGACTAGGTGCATCAGTGCTAACTCCTTGAGAATCTTGTTCAATTCTCTTTTGATGACCCTTAGGATACAAATGTTCCTTGGTCATTCTACCGCCTCTAGTAACGACTCTGACAGAATTGTCATTCAACTCATTGAGCAAGTCATTCTGAGCTTTAAGTACTTGTTCTACTTGAGTAGTAACAATATAGGCATGTTTACTCAAGAGCTTAAAATCATTGACATTTCTGTCCACACAAGCACTTAAATGACTAAGCATACGAGCATTCTGTTCCAATTGTCTGCTAACATAATCGTTCAAACTCTATTGTTTGGCAACAAAGTTATCAAATTCATCCAGGCATAAGCTAGCAGGTTTATCAAAAGGAATATCACTCTCATCAAAACTACACACAGAATTTACTTCTACTACCTGTATCGGGTTATCGAGACCATGGATCTCTTCGATAGGTGGTAGATTTTTGACATCTTCAGATTTAATGCCTTTCTCTCGCATAGATTTTTTAGCTTCTTGCATATCTTCGGGACTGAGGAATAGAATACCTCTTTTCTTTGGAGTTGGCTTAGGAGGTGGTTTGGGAATAGTCCAAGCATTCTCATTGCACAGTATGTTGTTCAATAGGATCTCAGCTTGTTCTACAGTTAGTTCCCTAAAAACACAACCGGCGCAACTATCTAGATGGTCTCTAGAAGCACCGATAAGTCCATTATAGAAGATATCAAGTATTTCATTCTTCTCAAGAGGGTGATCAGGCAAAGCATTCAGTAGCTGGACGAGCTTCCCCCAAGCTTGTGGGAGACTCTCTTCTCCAGCTTGATAAAAGTTGTATATTTCCTGCAAGGCAGCTTGCTTCTTATGAGCAGGGAAATATTTTTCGAAGAAGTGGTAGACCATATCCTGGGGGCTACGCACACAACCAGGAGCAAGAGAAGTGAACCAAGTCTTAGCATCATCCTTTAGCGAGAAAGGAAACAGCTTGAGAATATAGTAGTGGCGGATCTTTTCCTCACTAGTGAATAGGGTGGCTATGTCGTGCAGTTTTGTAAGATGGGCTACAACCGTTTCAGACTCATAACCGTGAAAAGGATCTGATTCGACCAGAGTGATTAACTCAGGGTCGACAAAGAATTCATAGTCCTTATCGGTCACAAAGATAGGCGAAGTAGCAAACTTCGGGTCATATTTCACCCTAGCATTCAGAGATTTTTCTTTCCACTTGAGCAGTAGTTTCTCAACATCATAGCTATCCATACACTCAAGACAATCCTCAGCTATCTCTCCCTCCATAACATAACGCTCAGGCATATCACGCAATTCAAGTCAAGGAGAGCTAGTTCTAGCAGGCAAAATAGCAGGTTCTACTTCAATAGTTTCAGCAGTTTCAGAAGTATCATCACATCTAGCATCAACTCTAGCAATTTATGCATCAAGGAATGCACCTAGTGGCAAAGCAGTATCAAGCATAGCATCATCAGGCAAAGCAGTATCAAGCGTAGCATCATCAGGCAAAGCAGTATCAAGCATAGCATCATAAGGCAAAGCTGTATCAAGCATAGTATCATCATAAGCATCATGGGCAGCAGAAGTAGCATCATCAAGCACAGGTGACATATCAAGATTTCTAGCAGGAGGTGGTGTCGCAAACTTACTCATAACTGAAGGTGAATCAAGTGCAGAGCTAGATGGCAGTTCCTTACCTGTCCTCGTAATGGAGGGCAAGACCTTAGTTCTTGGATCTATCGAATTCCTCATAGTGACCAATAGACGTAAATCCCATGTGACTCAGAGAATATAGCTGTGCTTCCCCGGCAACGGCGCCAGAAAAAGGTCTTGATAACCCACAAGTATAGGGGATCGCAACAGTTTTCGAGGGTAGAGTATTCAACCAAAATTTATTGATTCGACTCAATGGGAAGCGAAAGAATATTCTCAAGTATTAGCAGTTGAGTTGTCAATTCAACCACACCTGAAAGATTTAGTGTCTGTAGCAAAGTATCAGTAGCAAGATAGTATGATAGCAGAAGTGGCAACAATAACCAGTAGTAGCAAAGTAACAACAACAGCAGTGACAGCAGTAGCGGCAAAGTAACGTAGCAAGGACCAGTAGGAAAGACTCGTAGGCATTGGATCAGTGATGGATGATTATGCCGGATGCTATTCATCATGTAACAGTTATAACATGGAGAGATATGTAACTAGCTCCCGTTCGTCAATCTAATGTAGCCATGTATTCCGTATGTAGTCATACGTGCTTAGGGAAAAGAACTTGCATGACATCTATTGTGCATCCGTCCCGTGGCAGCGGGGTCTTAATGGAAACTACGGGATATTAAGGTTCTCCTTTTAATGAAGAACCGGACCAACGCATTAACACTTGGTGAATACATGAACTCCTCATACTATGGTCATCTCCAGGAGTGGTTCCGTCTATTGTCACTCCGGTGTTCCCGGGTCGTAACAAATAGTAGGTGACTACAACTTGCAAGATAGGATCTAAAACACACATATATTGGCGACAACATAATAGGTTCAGATCTGAAATCATGGCACTCGGGCCCTAGTGACAAGCATTAAGCATGGAAAAGTAGTAGCAACATCAATCTCAGAACATATTGGATACTAGGGATCAATCCCCGTCAAAACTAACTCGATTACATGATAGATCTCATCCAACTCATCACCGTCCAGCAAGCCTACCATGAGATTACTCACGAACGGTGAAGAGCATCATGGAATTGGCGATGAAGGAAGGTTGATGATGACGATGGCGACGATCTCCCCTCTCCGGAGCCCAGAACGGACTCCAGATCAGCCCTCCAGAGGAAGAACAGGAGGTGGTGGCGCCTCCTTATCGTAAAACATGATGAACTCTTCTCTCCGATTTTTTTCCGAACGAAAGAGGTTATATAGAGCTGGAATTGGGGGCGGCGGAGCTCCGAGGGTCTTACAAGCCTGCCAGGCCCGGCCAGGGGGGGGGGGCTGGTGGGCTTGTGAGCTCCTGGCTCCGTCCCTCCAGTTGATTCTTGCGCCAGTATTTGTTATATATTCCACAAAAATTCCTCGTAGATTTCCAGGTCATTCCGAGAACTTCTATTTCTGCGCAAAAACAACACCATGGCAATTCTGCTGAAAGCAGCGTCAGTCCGGGTTAGTTCCATTCAAATCATGCAAATTAGAGACCAAAACAAGGGAAAAAGAGTTTGGAAAAGTCGATACGATGGAGACGTATCATAGACCACCATATCAAATACTCTGATCATCGTAAGTTAGCCACCATACAAGCTTAGGATGCTGCAAGATATACACTCAACCTTCCTCACCTAATAACTTGACTAGTTTCGGTACCAAGGTCATCCGATTGCTAAGTCCCCGTGGCTCACAGTTTACTACAAAACCCCAACAGGTATAGGTACACCCGATGCAGGAGATCCTGGTGGCACGTAGCTGGCGTGGCAGTACGATGAGGAGAATGACCGAATGTACGTGAACTATCCGGAGGACTGAGGCCGTGGTCGTGATCGTGGGCCAGCATGTGAGATATCATAGTCTTTTCCTTGTTTGATGTTGTCCGTAGCGGGACTAACTTATTCTGAATAATTGTGTGGATGTAAACCTTATGTTATGCTATGTCAGATGGCAAATGTATGCCCTACTTGTCATTGTTTGAATATGTAATGTTATGATTATCTCGCTTGTGAAACGTTTACATGCGCCTCTTTCCCTTTTGGGGCATCGCCCCCAAAATATGAAAGGGTCGCATCTTAGTCGTTACAAGTTGGTAATCAGAGCCTTACGACCTTAGGAGCCTTTGTGTGATCGAACTTGGCCGAGTCGAGTCTAGTAAAATGTTTTGAGTCTTAGTTATATCGGAGACTAGGTTTCTTTTTCTCCTCTTCTATGCTCTGGTGAGGTTCTCGACTTAGGAAATCTTAATTCTACTCCTCTTCTCGCTCAAAAAAAAATTAGGATCACGCAGGTATTTTGAAATCTATATGATATCGATGTGACGGAGTTCTTTCTTGGTGCCTCCTGTCTGACTTGATTTCTTCTGGGGAGTTGAGCTCCAAGGGATTCTTGTGCACATCACCATCATTCAGATTTCTTAGTATCTCAGGACGAAGGATGTTCTAAATTGCTTCAATACT
Organism: Hordeum vulgare subsp. vulgare; assembly: GCF_904849725.1. Lineage (NCBI taxonomy): Eukaryota > Viridiplantae > Streptophyta > Magnoliopsida > Poales > Poaceae > Hordeum > Hordeum vulgare. The sequence continues at coordinate 101,104,889 of NC_058520.1, forward strand.
AGTAGTGGCGAGATAACCCCGATGTCCCCAGTATTGGTGGAGATTGTTCGGGAGTACTGCCATACTTGTATCGTTGTGATTACGATGGTCTGTAGTAGATGAAGGTCCGAGATTCTGGTTATGTGTTGACGGATGTGATACACTGGACGAGTTAGTATAGGAGTTGTGTGAAATATTAATCCTTGTATCCGTATACCAGATTGCATGACCAGATATGTCGGGAATTCATAGGGGGATATCAAGTAGTGACTTATAGGACAATCTTCCTACAGATGCATGATGCGAGGTTGGCATTCGACATTCAGTGGGTACGTATGTTCACAGTCATCTTACAGCGGTTCTCGTTGTGTCTTAAAGAGTCGTCGTAGCTTGCTACGACTCGGGGATGCTTCATAAGTCGTGTGCACTGCCTTGCACAGGATGGCTACTGTCAATTCGAGCATGTGCGATCATATCCACGAAGATATCGGATGGAATCTCTGTCATACGTTTGTTCCGAGCAGTTCTAGCTCATACTTGGTTTGCATGTGGTCTTTAATCAGATTTTGTCGATAGTCACTTTGAGGAAGCATGCTTACTATTTCGTTCGAGTGCAATTGCTAATATTCCTGATCAGGTATTCATGCCTTTTGATTCAGCTTACCTTCAATATTATTCTCTCGGCTAATGTGTTGTCCGTCTTCAGGATGGCTCCACCAACTCGTCAGAATCCGGGTTGTGAGGGTGCTGAGATGCCGCCACCACCCCCTTCGCCTCCTCCTCCGTCGCCGCCTCCTCCTACAGAGGCTTGGCAAGCGGTGATGGCTGCAACAAATGCTAACACTCAGATGTTAATCCAGCTGTTGCAAGAGAGGATTAATGAGAAGCAGGGCAATTTCAACCATGGTGGTAATCAGTTTGCATCTCTGAGTCAATTCCTAGCAAACCAGTCGAAGACCTTCACATTGTGTGATCATTCGTTTGACGCTGAGGACTGGATTCGGGACATGAACAAACACTTTGAGTGCAGAAATGTCCGTCTAGACGAATTCGTCAAGTTTGCAACATTCCAGCTCAAGGGGCAGGCAACAGTTTGGTGGCAGCAGTTGAAGGACTCGAGGGGTGCCAGAGTGATCACTTGGGATGAGTTCTGCAGAGATTTCAGGTCCCACTATATCCCATCTAGCTTTGTCGAAGATATGCGTGAGAAGTTCAGACGCTTGAAGCAAGGTGGTTCCTCCGTGTACAAGTACAACGTCGAGTTCCACGAGCTGTCCCGATATGCCTTGCAGGACATTCCAGATCAGAAGAGCAAGATCTATCAGTTCAGAGGTGGTCTGAAAGAGGACTTGCAGCTAGCCCTCACCTTGCACGATCCTGATGAGTTTGATAAGTTCTATAACTTGGCTCTCAGGGCCGAGGCTGCTTTGCTCAGGTTGGAGAATTCGAAGAAGCATTTCAGATATTCCAGCTCGTCATCCTCTACTCAGGTGGTTCGGAAGCAACAGAAATATTGGGTGTCTCCTCCTCCTCCTCGGCACACTCAGCCGTTCAAGCAAGCAGGTGGTCGTGGTTCTTCCCACCCACCCAACCCAACTTTCTAGCAGAGGTTTTAGTAGCAGAAGCAAGGGAATCCTCAGACGCAGTTCCGTCAGCCGACAGATGTTACTCGTCACAAGTGTGGGCAGAAGGGTCACTATGCCAACAAGTGCACCTCTCAGCTGTGTCTTCTGCCTCCTCCTCCAGGCAAACCTCCAAGCAATGCTATAGTGAAGTTCAACCCCAGGTCTGCTAGAGTCAATATGGTAAATGCAGCTGAAGCAGACAACTCCTCAGACGTGATTATGGGTAATCTCCTCGTTAATGATTCTCCTGCAAAAGTCTTGTTTGATTCTAGTGCTTCACATTGCTTTATGTCAAAGTCTTTTTTCATCAAGCATGAGTTTGATTATCAAGATTTGTCGAAGCCAATGTCGGTGGTCTCTCCTGGTTTGATTTTGAATTTTAGTCACATAGTTCCTGATGTCTCTGTCAAGATGGGTAATTATGCTTTCCTGGCGTCTCCTATTGTCCTTGGCAATTTTGATATTGATTTGATCCTTGGAATGGATTGGTTGGTTATGAACAAGGCATTTATTGATTGTGAAGCTAAAGAAGTGAAGCTAACTCATTCTTCGAAGGACGTGATTATCTTCGCAGCGCGTGATGACACGGTCCGTCTGTTTTCCTTGAATGAGAAGGGTGAGATCTTTCCAATTTCGCAAGTCCCAGTGGTCTGCGAATATGAAGATGTTTTTCCAGAAGAACTACCAGGAATGCCTCCACACCGAGCAGTTGAGTTCGTAATTGAGCTTGAACCGGGTACTGAGCCTGTGTGCAAACGGCCGTACAAACTGGGTCTAGAAGAGCTGAAGTAGCTGAAGAAACAACTTGATGAGCAGGAACGTTTGGGCCTGATCAGACCAAGCTCATCTCCTTGGTGTTGTGGAGTTCTTTTCGTCAAGAAGAAGGATGGTACGAAACGACTCTGTGTTGATTATCGCCCATTGAATAAGAAGACGATTAAAAACAAGTATGCACTTCCTAACATCAATGAGTTGTTCGAGCAATTGAAAGGGGCTAAGATCTTCTCGAAGCTTGATCTCAGGATGGGTTATCATCAGATTCGCATTCGCGAAGAGGACATTCCAAAGACTGCTTTTAGGACAAGCTTTGGCTCGTATGAGTATACAGTGATGTCTTTTGGTCTAGAAAATGATCCACCGACCTTCTGTCGAATGATGAATTATATCTTCTCCCCATTCAAGAATGAATTCATCTTGTTGTATCTTGATGATATTCTCGTCTTTTCGGAAACTGAGGAAGAGCATGAAGAACATCTCAGGCTGGTGCTTGATAAGCTAAGAGAGCAAATGTTCTATGCTAAGTTTTCCAAATGTGAGTTCTGGTGGAAAGAAGTTGTCTACCTTGGGCACATCATCTCTGCCGAGGGCATCAAAGTTGATCCGTGAAAGGTGTAGGCCATTGTTGAGTGGGAGCGTCCGCAAAATGTGAAGCAGCTTCGAAGCTTTCTCGAGCTTGCAAGCTATTGTAGAAGATTCGTTGAGAATTTCTCCAAGATTCCTAAGCCTCTCTCAAGTCTTCTTCAGAAGGGTGTGAAGTATGTCTGGTCTCCAGAGTGTAAGTTGGCTTTTGACACACTCAAAGAGAAGCTCACTTCTACTCCAGTCTTGGTTCCTCCTGAAGACTCCAAACCTTATCAAGTGTTCTGCGTTGCCTCTCTTCAAGGTCTTAGTGCAGTGTTGATGCAAGACAAGAAAGTGGTAGCTTATACCTCGAGGCAGTTGAAGCCAAGTGAGAATAATTACCCCACTCATGATCTTGAGTTGGCGGCAGTGGTACATGCTCTGATGACTTGGAGACACCTCTTGTTGGAACGAAAGGTTGAACTGTTCACCGGTCACAAGAGTCTCAAGTACATCTTCACCCAGCCTAACCTCAATCTTCGGCAAACTCGTTGGGTGGAAATGCTCCAAGATTTTAATCTGAGCATTGAGTACACGCCAGGCAAAACTAATGTCGTGGTAGATGCTTTGAGCAGGAAGGCTTACTGCAACAGTCTCACTCTGAAGCCTTTCCATCCTGACCTTTGTGAATCTTTCAGAAAGCTCAACCTTCAGTTAGTACCTCATGGATTTCTTGCAACTCTTCAGATTTCTCCTACCTTGGAGGACCAGGTTCGACAAGCTTAACTTCTTGATGCAATGGTGAAGAAAGTTAAGATTGGCTTGGCAAAGGGAGTTCCCAAATATAAATGCTTCAGTGTTGATGCCAGAGATATATTGTTCTTGAAGGATCGTCTTGTCGTTCCGAAAGGGGATCTCAGAAAGGTTATCATGGAAGAAGCTCATAACTCTCTTCTCTCCATACATCCAGGAAGTTCCAAGATGTATCAGGATTTGAAACAGACCTTCTGGTGGACTCACATGAAGCGTGAAATTGCTCAGTTTGTAAATGAATGTGATGTATGTCGAAGGGTGAAAGCAGAGCATCAACGTCCAGCGGGTCTTTTGCATCCATTACCCATTCCCGAGTGGAAGTTCGACCATATTGAGATGGATTTCGTCACCGGGTTTCCGAAGTCCAAGAAGGGTGACGATACCATCTTCGTCATCATCGATAAGTTGAGAAAAGTAGCTCATTTCCTTCCAGTCAAGGAGTCTATCTCGGCAGCTCAGCTTGCAGAGCTGTACGCTTCGAGGATAGTCTCTTTACATGGCGTTCCAATGCTGATTTCTTCGGATCACGAAAGCATCTTCACTTTCAAGTTCTGGGACTCATTTCAGTCTGTGATGGGTACTAAGATTCGATTCAGCACAACCTTTCATCCTTAGACTAGTGGGCAAGTTGAGAGAGTCAATCAGGTCCTCGAGGATAAGCTAAGAGCCTGTGTCATTTCCTTTGGCATGAAGTGGGAAGACTGCCTACCTTTTGCTGAGTTCTCTTATAACAACAGCTATCAGGCAAGTTCAGGCAAAGCTCCGTTTGAGATTCTTTATGGCAGGAAGTGTCGTACCCCGCTCAACTGGTTAGAGACTGGCGAGCGTCAGATTCTTGGGAATGACTTGATCGAAGAAGCAGAAAAGATGTGTTGGGTCATTCGGGATAATCTCAGAGCAGCGCAGTCCCGTCGGAAGAGCTACTATGATAGCAAGCATCGTGACATGTCTTACGAGCTCGATGACTTCGTCTATCTCAAAGTGTCTCCTATGAAGGTACTCAACGTTTTGGCATCAAAGGCAAACTTGCTCCTTGTTTCGTTGGACCTTTCAGAATTGTTGGCAAGAGAGGCGACCTTGCTTATCAACTAGAGCTCCCTTCAAACTTCGCAAATATGCATGACGTGTTCCATGTCTCTCAGCTCCGGAGATGCTTCAAGACTCCCGAGCGCATAGTTGATCTTCAGGATATCGACCTTCAACCCGACCTATCCTGTCATGAGAATCTAGTTGCAGTTCTTGAGACGATTGAGCGCAAGACCCGCAATAAGTTAATCAAGTTTCTCAAGGTGCAGTGGTCACATCATTCCGATAAAGAGGCCACTTGAGAGCGCGAGGATCACCTTCGTTCCGAATTTCCAGATTTCTTTCAGTCCGAGATCTCGGGACGAGATCTTCCTGTAGTGTGGGAGAGTTTGTAATGCCCCATATGTAACCTTGCCATATTTGGAAACCTTTCCCTATTTTGGGCCATGATGTCATGCTTGGGAGTTATCATTTCATGTGATCATGGGGCTTAGTTTCATGTGTTCTCTCATGCATCATACCATTCATTGCACCATGTCTTCTCCCTGTGTTGTCGTTGTTGTTGGATCCATCATGAGTGGAGTGTGTTGTGATTGATGTGATGATGTTTCCAAAAACATGATTGTTTCAAACTAGGTTGCAAAACCCCTTCTTCTTTATTTTTTGAGCTCATGTTTTACTTGCTCCAAACCTGTTTTAAAAATGTTGTTATTTTTGTGTGTTATCTTGTGTTTGAGGGGCATGGTTTTGGGGTTTTTAAAACAATAGAAAAGTGAGGTTTATTTACAAAACAACACTGGAAATCTCTGTTTTGGATTTAATTTAAATCCTCCAAAATTCTGTTTTGTATTTTATTTAAATAGGGCATAATTCCCATATGCCATATGTGCCTTAGTTTTATTTTTCCAATCCCTATGGAGCACTGGGCATTTTGATTTCTGTCTGGTTTAATTGAAATAGGTAAAACCCTTTGTTTTAAAACAGAGATGCACGTGGGCTGGCTCCCTCCTTCCCCGGTCCATCTCTCTTTTCCTCTCGTGCGAAGCCCATCTCCCCGTCCCTCTCTTCTTCTCTGACGGCGTTTCTTCCTCCCCTACTTTCCGTCTGGCCCCGAGAGAGAGAGCGCATGCGCCGTCCCCTCCCGGACGTCAAGGCATCCCTCCTCCCTTCTATAAAACGGGCATCGGCGTGCGTGCCTAGGGTTCCTCCTCGCCCGCCGCCAGCCCCGTTCCTCTCCCCTCTTTCTTCCCCCTCGTCAGGTAAGATCCAGAGCGAGGTTCAGACAGTTCAGTGAGCGCTACCGTCGATCCACGTCCTCCTCGTCGCCGGCAGCCGTCCCCATGGCGTCCGAGGTGTCCACGAGGATGGGGCTTCTCCCCCCGTTCCATTCCTGTCGCTAAGGGGGCTGCTTCCCCTTCATAGCGCCTCCTCCACGACGACATCGCCGGAGCGGAAGCTTCGGGTTGTCGCAGGCTGCTTCCCTTCTTCCTCTACGCGGTAGCGAGCCCTTCCGCGAGCACGCGAGGGTGAGCAGCTCCTCCCCCTTCTTCCTCTTCCCCTCGCATGGAGTCTCCAGATGCGTGTAGCGTCGCCGTAGCTCTCCGTTCTCGCCGCCGTCGCCGGAGAGAAGGTGCTTTGTCAAGCCGCCGTGGTAGTGTGTTTGATCATGTGGCAAGCTGGGAATACCAGAGGAGTGCCATTGGAGTGTGCTTGTGGATGATTTGACCCGTAGGACTCCATATCTTGTTTTGTAGTTTCGGTTGATCCGTAGATCCGTTCTCAATGTTCTTTATATGTTTTTGCATCATTTTCTCATGATGCACCTATTCATGGCATCCTCATGCATGTCAAGATATCTTAGTATGAAGTTCTATCCAGAAGTTTATCAACTCATCTCATGCATCATATTGTTTGTTGCCTCATGTTGTGTTGGTGTTCATTGGCTGTTCTTTTTTTATCTAGGGTAGCACCGGGATCGGAGAGCGAGTACGTCGATTCGGGAGAGTACGTGCAGGAAGATCAAGATTTGTTCCAAGATGAAGACATCACAGGCAAGATGACCGTGACCTTGATACCGTATCTAGATTTGTTATGCTTAGAATCACGTTTCCTTTGATATATGCTCGCTACCTACCACTTGATAAAAATGCCACATGTCATTGCCATGAAACACAAACACCTTCCTCTCCTAGCTAATGTTATTTGTCTAAGTAGGCTTGCTCAACTTCTAATGAATAGCTTTCCAAGATGCAGGTGACGGCTGTCTCATGTGATAACATGAGTATTTTGTTATCATTATGTTAAACTGCTATTTAATTAATGCACCTATATACTTGGTTAATGACGGAAGGCCTAGTTTTGCCGGGTGATTTGTTCCGTTGTTGTCGCCTTAGTTTCGGCTACCGGTGTTTGTTTCCATAACTGATCGCTCCTAATACATTCGGGGTTGTTATGGGGACCCCCTTGATAAATCGTGTAGTGTTAAGGCCTGTCTGGCAGGACCCAACATTGGTTTTAATTTCCTAATCATCTAATAATAATCTGCATAGGGAATAGTTACCCTGAGGAATTAATCAACAACCCGGGCCAGTGCTCCTCATGAGTGTTGGTCCAAACTAGTCGTGTGTGGGGCCAACCCAGGGCAACCCGGGAGATTTCTATCAGGCCACTGTACGCTGCGCTCATCCGACCGTGTCCTGAGAACGAGATACGCGGCTCCTATCGGGTTCGTCGACACGTCGGGAGGTCTTGCCAGATTTATCTTACCTTAGCGATATATCATGCGTATAGGAATCTCGGTGAAACTTTGGGTCTCCTCAAATTTGAGGTTTTCCTCTAAGGAATCCGACAAGATCACGAGATTCGTGATAGAGGATTACTTTGCGGCCCGTGGCAGTTTGTGATGGACTAGTTGGAGCACCCCTGTAGGGTTTAATCTCTATGAAAGCCGTGCCCGCGGTTATGTGGCAAACATGGATAACTTGTTAACATCCGGTTCTAGATAACTTGAATTAACTCTAATAAAACTGCTAACCATGACTGCCTCCTTCGAAGACCTCTCTTCGATCGGGAACACGGTGGGGTTATGTTTGACGTAAGTAGGTGTTCAGGATCACTTAGTGATCATCTAGTCTTCGATCGCTCGCGTAGATCACCATATCAAATACTCTGATCATCGTAAGTTAGCCACCATACAAGCTTAGGATGCTGCAACCTATACACTGAACCTTCCTAACCTAATAACTTTACTAGTTTCGGTACCAAGGTCATCCGATTGCTGAGTCCCTATGGCTCACAGTTTACTACAAAACCCCAACAGGTACAGGTACACCCGACGCAGGAGATCCTGATGGGACGCAGCTGGCGTGGCAGTACGATTAGGAGAATGACCGACTGTACGTGAACTATCCGGAGGACCGAGGCCGTGGTCGTGATCATGGGCTAGCATGCGGGATATCATAGTCTTTTCCTTGTTTCATGTTGTCCGTAGCGGGACTTATCTGAATAATTGTGTGGATCTAAACCTTATGTTATGCTATGTCAGATGGCAAGTGTATGCCCTACTTATCATTCTTTGAAAATGTAATGTTATGATTATCTCGCTTGCGAAACGTTTAGATGCGCCTCTTTCCCTTTGGGGGCATCGCCCCCAAAATAGGAAAGGGCCGCATCTTAGTCGTCATATACTAAGTCTTTCAGGTGTGGTTGAATTGACAACTCAACTGCTAATACTCGAGAATATTCTTTGGCTTCCCCTTGTGTCGAATCAACAACTTTGGGTTGAATAGTCTACCCTCGAAAACTGTTGCGATCCCCGATATTGTGGGTTATCAAGGCCTTTTCCTGGCGCCGTTGCCGGGGAGGCATAGCTATTCTCTGAGTCACTTGGGATTTACATATGTTGATCACTATGAGGAATCCGAGAGATCCAAAAACTAAAGTCTTGCCCTCAACTACGAGGACCTGTAAGGAACTCCCATCTAGCTCTGCACTTGATTCGCCTTCAGTTATGAGTAAATTTGCGACACCACCACCTATTGGTAATTCTGATATGTCGCCTGTGCTTGATGATGCTACTTCTGCTATCAATGATGCTTATGATGACGCTTTGCTTGATAATGATTTGCCACTGGGTGCATTTCTTGATGCACAAATTGTTAGAGTTACTGCTAAATGTGATGATACTTCTGAAACTGATGAAATTATTGAAGTAGAACTTGTTGTTACACCTGTTATACCTAGATCTCCTAGATATGAATTGCCTGATATACCTAAGGGTTATGTTATGGAGGGAGAGGTAGCTGAAGACTTTCTTGCTTGTAAGGATAGCTATGATCTTGAGAACTTATTGCGCAAGTGGAAAGAAAAAATTTCGAATGCTAGAATGAAATACGATCCTAAGTTTGCTACTTCGCCTATCTTTGTTACTGGCAAGGATTTTGAATTCTCTGTCGACCCTGACTTAATCACTTTGGTCGAATGTGATCCTTTTCATGGTTATGAGTCTGAAACGGTTGTAGCACATCTTACCAAACTGCACGATATAGCCACCCTATTCACGAATGAGGAAAAGATTCGCCATTACTATATCCTTAAGTTGTTTCCTTTCTCACTAAAGGATGATGCTAAGACTTGGTTCACTTCTCTTGCTCCTGGTTGTGTGCGTAGTCCCCAGGATATGATATACTACTTCTGTGAGAAATATTTTCCTGCCCATAAGAAACAAGCTGCCTTGAAGGATATATATAACTTTGTGCAAGTTGAAGAAGAGAGTCTCCCACAAGCTTGGGGGAGGCTTGTCCAGCTACTTAATGCTTTGCCTGATCACCCTCTTGAGAAAAATGAAATACTTGATATCTTTTATAATGGACTAACAGATGCTTCTAGGGACCACCTAGATAGTTGTGTGCTACGGTAACAAAAGTCCTTCCTTGGCGCTAGGAATTCTTCTTGCTACTTTTCTTGTTTTGTGTCGGTTTTTCCCTTGAAGAGGAAAGGGTGATGCAGCGCAGGAGAAAGAAGTATGTCCCTCAGTTTGAGAACCAAGGTATCGATCCAGAAGGAGGGTCTTGTCAAGTCCAGAGTACCTACGCAAACACAAACAAGCTTGCACCCAATTCTTCAAAGGGGTTGTCAATCCCTTCATTATTGTCATCCAAAGATTCAATGGGAGTCACACCAAGCACCTTAAGATCTTCGTGATTCTCATCACAAGAACACGCCTTTTTAAGCCATTCATGTCTAGCACGAATTTGGGCGGTTGTTTCTTGGCTCTCAATCATGGAAACACGCATAGCTTTCAAAGTTTCATCCATGTTGATTTTGGGAGGAGCACATCTAACTTTCAAAGCATCAACATCACTAGACATTCTATCAACGCTCTTAGCCAAATCGTCAATTTTGAGTAGCTTTTCCTCTGTGGACGCATTGAAAATCTTTTGAGAGTTGATGAACTCTTTGGTATTACTCTCTAGATCAGAGAGTAATCTATTTTAATTTCCATGAGTATTGTTGTAGGAGTTGCCAAAGTTATTAGAGGAGTTACTAGGAAAAGGCATAGGAACATAGTTTCCTCTAAAAGCATTGTTGTTGCCAAAGTTATTCCTACCAACAAAATTAACGTCCAAGCTAGCATCATTACTCTCAATCAAAGAAGACAAGGGAATATCATTAGGATCCAAAGGATCACTTCTACTAGCAACCAAATTCATTAACTCGTCCATCTTAGCACTCAACGAGTTAATTTCTTCTATAGCGTGTACCTTCTTACTAGTAGGTGACCTTTCAGTGTGCCACGGAGAGTAGTTCGTCTTGATGTTGTCTAAGAGCGTTGTGGCTTCCCCTAACGTGATTTCCATGAACATTCCACCTGAGGTAGAGTTCAAGATATTTCTAGAAGCAAAATTCAAGCCAGCGTAAAATATTTGAATAATCATCCGAAGATTCAAGCCATGAGCGGGACAATTTCTAATCATCAATTTCATTCTCTCCCAAGATTGTGCAACATGTTCATTAGCAAGTTGCTTGAAATTCATGATATCATTACGGAGAGAGATGATCTTAGCCGGCGGAAAATACTTGGATATATAAGCATCTTTGCACTTATCCCAAGAATCGATACTATTTTTGGGCAAAGAAGAAAACCAAGTTTTTGCGCGATCTCGCAACGAGAAAGGGAAAAGGTTCAATTTAATCACGTCATTATCGACATATCTCTTCTTTTGCATATCGCAAAGCTCAATGAAGGTATTGACATGGGATGCGGCATCTTCACTAGGAAGGCCGGAGAATTGCTCTTTCATAACAAGATTCAGCAAAGCGGCATTGATTTCGTATGACTCCGCACTAGTGGCGGGAGCAATCGGGGTACTAATAAAATCATTATTATTAGTATTCGAGAAGTCACAAAGTTTGGTGTTTTCATTCATGGTGACAAGCAAGCACACAAGCAAACAAAGAGCATGCGAGAAAAAGGCAAACGAAAAAGGCACACGGAAAAAGGCAAATTGGTGAAGTGGGGGAGAGGAAAACGAGAGGCAACTCGCAAACAAAGTAAATGCAAGAGATGAGTTTGCAACACCTACTTGGATGAGTTCTTGACTTCATCTTCCTCCCCGGCAAAAGTGCCAGAAATTCTTCTGCTACGGTAACAAAAGTCCTTCCTTGGTGCTAGGAATTCTTCTTGCTACTTCTCTTGTTTTGCGTTGGTTTTTCCCTTGAAGAGGAAAGGGTGATGCAGCACAGGAGAAGTAAGTATTTCCCTTAGTTTGAGAACCTAGGTATCGATCCAGAAGGAGGGTCTCGTCAAGTTCATAGTACATGTGCAAACACAAACAAGCTTGCACCCAACGCTTCAAATGGGTTGTCAATCCCTTCAAGATTGTTTGCAAAGTGAGATCTGAAGGCGGAAAGTGCAAAGAAGTAAAAAAGTGTAAGGCTAAAAATATGGTGTGGAGTAGACCCGGGGGCCATAGTGTTCACTAGAGGCTTCTCTCAAAATAGCAATTATCATGATGGGTGAACAAATTACTGTCGAGCAATTGATAGAACCGCGCAAAGTCATGACGATATCTAAGGCAATGATCATACATATAGGCAACACGTCCGAGACAAGTAGATCGATACTTTCTGCATCTACTACTATTACTCCACCCATCGACCGCTATCCAGCATGCATCTAGTGTATTGAGTTCATGACGAACAGAGTAATGCCTTAAGCAAGATGACATGATGTAGAGGGATAATCTCAAACCAATGATGAAAACCCCATCTTTTTACCCTTGATGGCAACAACACGATGCGTGCCTCGCTACCCCTTCTGTCACTGGGTGAGGTCACCGCACGGTATGAACCCAAAACCAAGCACTTCTCCCATTGCAAGAATCATAGGTCTAGTTGGCCAAACAAAACCCACAACTCGAAGAGAATTACAAGGATATGAAATCATGCATAAGAGAGATCAGAAGAAACTCAAATAAGATTCATAGATAATCTGATCATAAATCCACAATTCATCGGATCTCGACAAACACACCGCAAAAGAAGATTACATCGAATAGATCTCCATGAAGATCATGGAGAACTTTGTATTGAAGATCCAACAGAGAGAAGAAGCCATCTAGTTACTAGCTATGAACCCGTAGGTCTATGGTGAACTACTCACGCATCATCGGAGAGGTCATGGTGTTGATGAAGAAGCCCTCTGTGTACAAATCCCCCCTCCGGCAGGGCACCAGAACGTGCCCCAGATGGGATCTTGCGGAGACAGAAGCTTGCGGCGGCGGAAAAGTACTTTCGATGATCTCCTTATTTTTTTGGGTTTTTAGGGAATATATAGGCGCAACCCCTAGGGCAGAGGGCGCCCAGGGGGCCCACAAGCCTATGAGCCGCGACCTCCCCTGGCCGCGGGTTGGGGGCTTGTGGGGCCCCTAAGGCCCCTTGCCTTGGCTCTCAAGATTCCCGATCTTCTTCCGTTGCGGAAAAAATCTTTTCGGGGATTTTATTCCGTTTGGACTCTGTTTCAAAATCTCCTCTGAAATGGGTCAAAAACATGGAAAAAACAGGAACTGGCACTTGGCACTGAGTTAATAAGTTAGTCCCAAAAATATATAAAAGGCATGCAAAACATCCAAAGTTTGACAAGATAATAGCATGAAACCATCAAAAATTATAGATATGTTGGAGACGTATCATTGTGCTGGTTGTGTTTTCAGGGAACAAACTGTGGAACAAGATGAAATTCTATTGAATAATATCTTGAGCAACGATAATGCTTGGACTATTCCCGAACCACCTCCGAAGCCAACTCCAAAGAAAAGAGGTATTCTATTCCTCAGTCCTGAAGATATGCAAGAAGCCAATATATCTATGCAAGAGGAAGGCATTAAATCTGAAGATGTCAAGAATCTACCACCTATCGAAGAAATACATGGTCTTGATAACCCAACACAGGTAGTAGAGGTAAATTCTCTTTGTAGATTCAATGAGAGTGATATTCCTTATGATAAACCTGCTAGGTTGTGCTTAGATGAATTTGATAACTTTGTTGCCAAACAACAAAGTTTCAATGATTATGTTAGCAGACAATTGAGACAAAATGCTCGTATGATTGATCATATAAGTGCTTGTGTGGATAGAAACGTCAACGATCTTAAGCTTTGAGTAACCATGCATCTATGGTCACTACTCAAGTAGAACAAGTACTTAAGGATCAAAATGACTTGCTCAATGAGGTGAATGACAAGTCTGTTAGAGTTGTCACTAGAGGTGGTAGAATGACTCAGGAACCTTTGTATCCCGAGGTCCATCCTAAGAGAATTGAACAAGATTCTCAAGGAGTTAGCACTAATGCACCTAGTCATCCTGGTATTAGGAAGAAAAAGAACGATGATAGGAACTTGCATGCTAGCAAATATGTTGTTGTTACACCCGAGAATCCAAACAATGTCTCTATTTCTGATGCCGAAACACAATCTGGTGATGAACATGATCCTAGTGATAATATTGATAGTGGTGTTCATGTTGATGCTCAACCTAGCAATGATAAGGATGTGGAGATTGAACCAGTTGATCTTGGTAGCCCACAACCTAAGAACAAGAGATATGATAAGAATGACTTTATTGCTAGGAAGCATGGTAAAGAAAGAGAACCATGGGTTCAGAAACCCATGCCCTTTCCTCCCAAATCATCCAAAAAAAGGATGATGAGGATTTTGAGCACTTTGTTGAAATGATTAGACCTGTCTTTTTGCAAATGCATTTGACAGATATGCTCAAAATGTCTCCTTATGCCAAGTACATGAAGGATATTGTGACTAATAAGGATACCTGAGGTTGAGATTTCCACCATGCTCACTAATTACACCTACAAGGGTGGAACTCCTAAGAAACTAGGTGATCCCGCAGTGCCCACTATACCTTGCTCCATTAAAGGAAATTATGTTAGAACTGCTTTACGCGATCTTGGAGCCGGTGTTAGTGTTATGCCTCTCTCTTTATATCGTAGACTTGAATTGGATAAGTTGACGCCTACTGAAATGTCTTCGCAAATGGAGGACAAATCAACTGCTTTCCCTATCGGCATTTGCGAGGATGTGCCTGTTGTGGTTGCTAACGTTACTATCTTAACGGACTTTGTTATTTTGGATATTCCTGAGGATGATGCCATGGCGGTCATCCTTGGAAAACCCTTTTTAAACACTGCAGGGGTTGTCATTGATTGCAACAAAGGCAATGTCACTTTCCATGTTAATGGTAATGAGCATACGGTGCACTTTCTGAAGAAAAAATATCGAGTTCATTGTATCAATGCTATTGAAAAAACTTCATCAATTCTTATTGGAAGCTTTGAATGCCCTATACCTACTGTCAAGATGAAGTTTGATTTACTTGTTGGGGATATGCACATCCCTGTTGAGGTAACCTAGTGATTATTCGAAAATTCTCCGGTTTTATGTGATTCAAAAAAGTTTGTCAAGGAGACTTGATCAACCACATTGACGGATTTCTTTTGATGACCATGAGATGGATGAATCTAGGAGTCACAACCTTCTGCTCGCCTCCATGAGGCACCTATTCAGGCGGTAGCTGCCGTGTTCCCATACAACCCCCATTATGATTTTGGATATCGCCCGGACCATCCGTGGGAGTAGACCTACTTAGGCCAAAAGCCTAAGCTTGGGGGAGTACGTGTTTCTCACCGACTTTATATTCATGCTCACACTTTCACTTTGATAGTCGGTGTTCATACTTTGCCACTGTATCATCCATGCTAGTTTATTTATTTTTCTCGCTTTCTTCTTGTGTGTCTATTTAAATTTGAGAAAAAAAATAGTTGTGAGTTTACATTCCAGCTTGTTTAGTGGTTTTTAAAAATAAAACCCAAAAAGATTTCTCCTTCTTCTTTTGCTTGTTGGGAGCTTTCCCGTGTAAATAGTTTTCTTTGTCTTTGGGTCAAGGTAGAAGACCATGGTTAAAATGTTTAGTGGCTCTCGCATGCATAATTGTTTATTTGTCAAAGAGCCATATTACTTTGTCTTCTCCTATGAGTTTGCTTGCAGATTCCATCTTAGTCCAATGCACGAACACTCTCATTATTATTCACATCATTCGGTCGTGCAAGTGAAAGGCAATAATGACGATATATGATGAAGTGACTGAGCCTGTAAAAGCTGGTTTGGACTCGGTCTATTTTGTTTTTGTAAATATGACTAGCTCGTCGTTCCAAATCAGCATTGTTATGAGAGAAGCATGTTTGCAATGATAACTCAGAGATCATAGTTTCTGATGCCATGCTTAATTCTCTAGGAGCTTATAATGGTTTGTCTTGGATGCCAACATGAATTTCAAGATGATTATGATGTAGTATGATAGGATGGTATCTCCCTTTGAATGAATCAAGTGGCTTGACTTGGCACATGTTCACGCATGTAGTTGAAACAAAATCAACATAGCCTCTATGATATTCATGTTTATGGTGATTTGTATCCTACTCATGCTTGCACTCAATGTTTGTTAATTTCAATGCATATTGATGACTGTTGTCGCTCTCTAGTTGGTCGCCTCCCAGTCTTTTGCTAGCCTTCACTTGTACTAAGCGGGAATATTGCTTGTGCATCCACTTCCATAAACCCAAAGTTGTTCCAGGTGAGTCCACCATACCTACCTATATACGGTATCTACCTGCCATTCCAAGTAAATTTGCATGTGCCACTCTCTAAATCTTCAAGAAATAATTTATTTTGTATGCCCGAACCGCTCATGTGGTGACAAGGGGCGGTCATTATCTTCCATGTTAGGCGTGTTATCCTCGATATGTGTTTATTCACTATCACTCACGAGAAAAGGGCCAGTAATCGGAATGCCCAGTTCCATGCTCAAATCGAAAATATAATTGCAAACAAAACTCCCCCTGGATTGTTCTTGGTATGGACGGCACCCGAGGATTCGGTTAGTCGTGGAGTGTGATTGATCGGTGGTGGGGGAGTCAAAACTTTACTTTTCTGTTTGGGAACCGCCTATAATTTGTGTAGCATGGAATATGGTGAAAATACTTGGTCATCGCGTTGACAATGAAAGCATACCAGCCAACATTATTTATCTCTATTTTAAAAGCTTGAGCTCTGGCACCTCTGCAAATCAGTGCTTCCCTCTGCGAAGGGCCTATCTATTTACGTCTCTGTTGAGTCATCCTCTTCTTATAAAAAGGGCACCAGTTATAGAGCACCTCCATCATTTTTATGCTTTGCTATTAATTGATATTGAGTATGACTGTGACTGGATCTTCTTTGCCATGAATTACAATGTTCAGCCAGCCCTTGGTCTTTGAAGGTGCTCTGCATTTATGTTTGGCAGTCTCATAAAAGGCTAGCGAGATACCTTCTGTTTTCATAAAAGGCTAGCGAGATACCTTCTGTTCATATTGTTTCCATGTTTGTTTTGATTGAAGTGTTGACGTTCGAAACTTATTATTATTGCTCGCTACTTTATTATGCCATTGATATGAGTACACCATGAGACCTAAATGTTATTGCTTATGTGGTTAGCTTATGATCCTGCTGAAAATCTGAATATGAGTTAGACATAATTACAACAACAAGATCAAACAGAGTTCGTAAAAGTTTTTCTTTTGTCTCTTTCAGTTTGTCAACTGAATTTCCTGACGACAAGCAAGGATTTAAGATTGGGGGAGTTGATACATCTCCATCGTATCTACTTTTCCAAACTCTTTTGCCCTTGTTTTGGACTCTAATTTGAATGATTTGAATGGAACTAACCCAGACTGACGTTGTTTTCAGCAGAATTGCCATGGTGTTGTTTCTGCGTAGAAATAAAAGTTCTCGGAATGACCTGGAAATTTTCGAGGATTTTTTGCGGAATATATAAAAAATACTGGCGCAAGAATCACCTGGAGACGTGGAGCCAGGAGCCCACAAGCCCAGGAGGCGCCCCCATGGTCGCGCCTGGCAGGCTTGTGAGGCCCTCATGGCTTCGCAGCCTCCAACTCCAGCTCTATATATTCTCTCTCACCTAGAAAAAATTAAGAGAGAAGAGTTCATCCCGTTTGACGATACGGAGCCGCCGCCACCACCTGTTCTTCCTCTGGAGGGCAAATCTGGAGTCTGTTCTGGGCTCCGGAGAGGGGAAATCGACATTGTCGTCATCACCAACCATCCTTCATCGCCAATTCCATGATGGTCTTCACCGTTCGTGAGTAATCTCATCGTAGGCTTGCTGGACGGTGATGGGTTGGATGAGATCTATCATGTAATCGAGTTAGTTTTGATGGGGTTTGATCCCTGGTATCCACTATGTTCCAAGATTGATGTTGCTACTACTTTGCTATGCTTAATGCTTGTCACTAGGGCCCGAGTGCCATGATTTCAGATCTGAACCTATTATGTTTTCATCAATATATGTGTGTTCTTGAACCTATCTTGCAAGTTGTAGTCACCTACTATGTGTTATGACCCGGCAACCCCAGAGTGACAAGAGCCGGAACCACTCCCGGAAATGACCATAGTATGAGGAGTTCATATATTCACTATGTGCTAATGCTTTGTTCTGGTTCTCTATTAAAAGGAGACCTTAATATCCCTAAGTTTCCATTAGGACCCTGCTGCCACGGGAGGGATGGACAATAGATGTCATGCAAGTTCTTTTCCATAAACACGTATGAGTAAATACGGAATACATGCCTACATTACGTTGACGAACTGGAGCTAGTTACATATCACCCTATGTTATAACTGTTGCACGATGAATGTCATCCGGCATAATTATCCATCACCGATCCAATGCCTACGAGTCTTTTCCTAATGGCCCTTGCTAAGTTACTTTACCGCTACTGCTGTCACTACTGCTACCGTTACTATCACACTACTCTGCTACTGAAACTTTGCTGCAGATACTAAGTCTTTCAGGTGTGGTTGAATTGACAACTCAACTGCTAATACTCGAGAATATTCTTTGGCTTCCCCTTGTGTCGAATCAACAAATATGGGTTGAATACTCTACCCTCAAAAACTGTTGCGATCCCCTATACTTGTGGGTTATCACTTCACAACTTCATGGTCAGTGTTGTTTGTGGCTCCAAGGGCCTGAAGCTTGTTGGAGATGTCAGTGAGGTGGTCAAAGGTGTCTTGATAGATTTCATTATGAAGTATATTGAAGTGGTCGAAGAGCTTGTGAAGAACACCAACATGAGAGTCACGTTGTGTGGAGACTCCTTCAATATATTTAGACAACCTTTCCCAGATAAGCTTTGCGGAGGCCAAAGCACTCACTCTGTCATACTGACCTTTGTTTAGATCGCCACAAATGATATTCTTCGCTTGAGAGTCGAGTTGCTTGAATCTCTTCACATCAGCAGCAATGATAGTTGAAGTGACAGGCGGAACACTTTTTCCACAACATACTAGACATAGTTGTCAATTGCTTCAAGGTGCATGCGCTTCTTGTTCTTCTAGTAGGGGAAATCAATTCCTTCAAAGGTGGGACAATCTGCAGTAACCTTGATCATACATGTGGTCGACATAACCAAAAATCCAGGTGGTTAAACCAAAATCACACAGAACAAGGGAGTACCATGCTCTGGTACCAATTGAAAGTGCGTTATATTGACTAGAGGGGGGTGAATAGGCGAGTTATACAAATTCCTCACTAAGGAAATTTCTAGTGAGGAAAGTCCTCAGTCACAAACTGAGTGCAGCAGAACAAGTACTCAAACAGATGTGTAAAAACAGTTATAGCTTAGTCGTTAGAGTGAAATGAAATGTTGAGGTTGCACAGGTCGCGTGATCAGGATAAGCAGGTGACTAATAACTTAAGTGAAGAATTTTAAGTGAGGAATTAGAAAAAGTCTAAATTCTAATTCTTCAAAGAGTAAAGATCAAAGTCGTCAACATGCAATTGAGGAAATGAAAGACTTGAGTAATTAGAACCCGTTGCTCGATGAAGACAATGATTTGATGACCCAGTTCCAACTGTTGTGACAGTCGTATGTCTGGGTTGGAGCGGCTTGGTATTTAAACCAAAGGACACACAGTCTCGGGATACATAGTCCCTACCATATTCTCCTTGAGCTAACAACACACAGTGCTCGCCCAACACTCATAGGAAGTCTTTAGGGTAGACTTCCAAACCCTCACAAACTCGGTAACCCGGCGATCAATAGTTCACTGCTCGATGCACTAGACCATGACGCCTAGCCGTCTGGAGGATGCACAGTCCTCAAAGGTAACAAGCGTTGGTTCCGCACAAGAACAATCTCTTCAGTGATGCTCAATCACTTTGGGTTTTTTGGGTTTTGGTTTGGGTGTTTGGGGTTTTTTCTCAGTGATGATTTTCTGTCAAAGTCTTTGGGGATTGGATTGATCTCAAATGACAATTGTGAGTTTCTCTCGCAGAGCAGGCAACTAACTAGTGGTTATGGGGGTGGCTATTTATAGTCGGGAGCAATCCCGACATGAAATGACATTAATGCCCCAATGATATGACCGTTAGGTGGATAAGGTTGGGGACAGCTAGCGTGGAGAACAGCAATGGTCGGAACCTTTCAACTGTGAAAGTCCTCGTGTCACTCATGTTCCTCACTGATAGGCAATTCGCACTGGCGAAGTCCTAACTCCTAAGTTAGTACAATTTCTTTAGAGACCAGAAGAACTTCGTCTCTGTCATGAAGACTTTGACTAATCTATGAGAGATTTTTAAATGCTTCACTCGAGGGATTAGGTATTCGTAGGCTTTGAGATGAGCATCATGAGGAAACTTTTCCTTAGTATTACCTTGACCCCCTTTAATAGTACGGTGATCCTATGACTCAACAAAGAAGAAAATGAAACAGAAAAGTAAATCTTCATGCTTTAAAGTCTTTATATTGATTTCTTCACGGACACACCAATTTCCTCACTTTCAAAGTCTTTAGAGGAAATAGCAAAGTCTTCAACCGAAGACATAAATTTTTAGGGTTCATTATTCTTCGAATAACTCAAACTCCTTAGAGACTTATAGAGCCTGTGTACACTCACAAACATATCAGTCTCTTAACCTATAAGTATTCAATACACCAAAATCTGTAAGGTGCACTAGATGCACTTAGAGAGCCCTTGGGGTACCATAATCCAAGTGTAGGTGTGTGAGCTAGATATCAAAGAATACGTTTCACAACCTTATGGTGTGATTCCTTCGGTATTTCTTGGAAACGGGACACATGCAAACACTAAGCATAATGTGTGGCCTAGATTCATATAGGTACAATAAAGAGCCAATTATAGAGAGATATACCTACTGATCGAAATCTATACCATTTTCGCCAGTGTAGAGGTGGCCGTTGGTAGGCTTGGGAATTTTGACGCCTTTGCATTCATTCATGCCGAATTTCTTCAGGACATCTGTCGTCATTCTGGGAATCGGGATACCTAGACCTGCCTGCCTGCGGCCCAGGGCGAGCCCACTTCATCGACCGCACGCAGCCAGGCGCGGAGCCCCTGAAGGAAAGGCCCTCGTGACGGGCCAAGCCTCGTGAGGAGGACCGACACCAAGACCTGCAGGGGGCTTCCTCAGGACCCCTCCAGAGCAGCGGATATTGCGAGGCGAGGTCCGGCCTCAGGAGTCAAGGATGACGCGGGGAAAGGACATACGAGCAGTGGATTGCAGAATGGTGCAGTTCCCCCTTTTTTTGCAAAGGGGCAAGGACGTACGTGGGTTCCCAAGGCATCTTCCAAAGGTTTCCATTTTGGTGCAACTAGGCATCCACCACCCGCGAGCAGGACGTACATCATCGCTGGTTCCACCTCTGCGGTGCCAACACCTACTTTGCAGGCGAAGACCACCTTTGGATAGCAGAAGCTTGTTCCCTTCTCCCCCTTCAAAATTGGCCATTGTAGGATCCCTTCCCGCTAGAGCGATAAGGGAAGAGAACCAGGGCCGCCGCTATATATAGAGGATAGGTTACTTTGTAGAGGGGATCTTCGATCCTTTCTGATCCACTCACTTTCGCCACTCATAGACCACCAAGCCACCGGGAGCCCGGAAGACGCGAGAGGGACTCCGGAGGCTCCGGGACACTGTACTAGTTCATCCACCAACCTCCTCGAGAGGCAATACACCAAAGCAGGAGTAGGGTATTACGCTTCGCAGCAGCCCAAACCTGGGTAAACTATCGTGTTCGTTGTCTTCCTCACCATCGAGTGACCTATCTGCCTTATCCATCGAGTAGAGAGTCAGGCGGACCTAAGCTGCAAGTGGTCTCCGTGCGCGCTCTTGAGTTCGAGTCTTAAGTGTTTTGTGGAGCCCAAGATCCAACATTTGGCACGCCAGGTAGGGGTCGCATGTTGGAGCCTCCACGCCCACAGCAAGGGCCAGACCTCGACTCGACAACTCCACGGCGAGCACAACCACTGACCACCACCGGCCCCCGACGGTGGGCGGCACCCGGGCATCCTTGGTGGATCGCAGGCGCCGCCTTCCGGCTGTCACGTCAAGCGCTTCTTACAACACAAGGGGGCAATTCGTCTCAGGCTCGAGCTGCGGTCGCCTGCATCCTTGGTGGATCGCAGGCACCGCCTTCCGGCTGTCACGTCAAGCGCTTCTTACAACACAAGGGGGCAATTCGTCTGAGGCCCGAGCCCGCGGAACGCCGCGTTTGGCTAGAGGTCAGCATCACCTTCGGCCCCGACGATCACCCCAAGGCTACAACGGCCCCTGGGGCACTTCCTATGTTGTGCACACCGACCATATGCGGCATGGCCATCTCCAAGACCCTCATCGACGGTGGCGCGGGCCTCAACATCATCTCGGTAGAAGCTTTCGATGCGCTGCAGTTGCCCCAAGAGCGGCTTGCGCCTTCAAGGCCCTTCTCCGGGGTGGTGGCCGGATCTGTCACCCGTGTTGGACGGATCCGCCTCCCCATCACCTTCGGCACCCGCTCCAACTTCCGCACCGAGCATATCGACTTCGACATCGCCCACATCCACCTCCCGTACAACGCAATACTCGTCTAGCCCGCCCTCGCGTAGTTCATGGTGGCGACGCACCCGGGCTACAACCTCGTCAAGATTCCCGGGAGCGGATGTGTGCTCACTGTCGTAGGAGACGCGAAGGACGCATATAGAGTACTCGAGCTCTCCCACAAGGCCGCGTCCGCGGCACGCACGAACCTCAGGGCCACGGCACACGCTGTGGAGGACTTCGGGGACGTCCCTGACGTCGCGCCCATGAAGAAGAAGCAGTTGTTCTCCCAGGACCGGGCGGAAACAAAGCAAGTACCGGTGGATGGAGGAAGCTCGGCTCCAATCTTCACCATCGGCGCCAACCTGTCTCAAGACCAAGAGAAGGCGTTGGTGGACTTCTTCAGGGCGAATAAGTACACATTGGCTTGGAGAGACTCCAACCTGGTGGGGGTCCCGAGGGACATTATTGAGCACCACCTCACGGTATGCCCGAACGCACGCCCGGTGAAGCAGAAGGCAAGGAGGCAGGCTCCGGAGAAGCAAGCGTTCATCACTCAAGAGGTGCGCAAGCTGAAGGAGGCAGGGGTCATTCGGGAGGTGCGCTACCCAAAGTGGGTGGCCAACTCGGTGGTCGTCCCGAAGAAGTGTGGGAAGGAGCGCATGTGCGTCGATTTCATAAGCCTCAACAAGGCTTGCCCCCAGGACCTGGTCCTGCTGCCACGCATCGACCAGATCGTGGATTCCACCATGGAGTGCGATCTCCTATGCTTCCTGGATGCATTTTTTGGTTACCACCAGATCAAGATGGCGGTGGAGGACGTCGAGAAGACGGTCTTCCTTTCTTCTTGCGGGGCATAGTGCTACGAGTGCATGCCTTTCGGGCTGCGGGACGCCGGAGCAACTTTCCATCGAGTGATGCATATTGCTCTGGGGCCGCAGCTCGGGAGGAATGCAGAAGCCTACATCGACAACGTCGTGGTCAAGTCCAGGGTGGCAAAAACCCTGGTGGAGTACCTGAAGGAGACCTTCGCCAGCCTAAGAGAGGTAAACCTGAAGCTTAACCCCGAGAAGTGCATTTTCGAGGTCCCCTCGGGCAAACTGCTGGGTTTCCTGGTGTCACATCATGGAATCGAGGCAAACCCGGTGAAGGTCAATGCCATACAAAAGATGAGCGCACCCACAACCCTCAAGGAAAGGCAAAAGTTGGCGGGGTGTGTGACCTCCTTAGGTCGTTTCATCTCCAAGATCGGCGAGCGGGCCCTGCCTTTCTTCAAGATCATGAAAAGGAAGGGCCCTTTCGAGTGGACGATGGAGGCCGATGCAGCCTTCGATGAACTCAAGCGATACCTCATGAGCTCACCGATCATGGTGGCGCCTCGCCCACGGGAACCTCTGATTCTATACCTTGCTACCACCCCACTCCGCTAGTGCCGCGTTGGTGGCAGTAAGGGAGGAGCGAGCCCGCGAGAGCGCCACTTCAGGGAACTCCAGCGGGCCCCCACACACGGGGTCTGGGGGCTCGCACAACTCACAAGCTCCAGTCCCCCCACAAGCCGAGGGACCTGAGGCTCAAACCATTGGGTCGGGCCATGAAACACTCGGCCCTCCTGAGGCCCCGTCCCCTCCTCAGGACCGCGGGACGCCCGAGCCTCCTGAGCTCATAGAGGGGCAGGGCGCCTCGGGAGGCCACCTCCTCTTCGAGCATCCGGTGTACTTCGTCAGCACGGTGTTGCGGGATGCACGCTCGCGCTACCCCATGCAGTAGAA
Organism: Hordeum vulgare subsp. vulgare; assembly: GCF_904849725.1. Taxonomy (NCBI): domain Eukaryota; kingdom Viridiplantae; phylum Streptophyta; class Magnoliopsida; order Poales; family Poaceae; genus Hordeum; species Hordeum vulgare. The sequence continues at coordinate 101,128,890 of NC_058520.1, forward strand.
GCTCCTTCTAACACTCCTCGTCGCTTCGCGCAAGCTGCGCCACTACTTCGAGGGGCACCCATTCAAGGTCGTCTCCACCTACCCCTTAAAGAAGATCCCGCACAACCCAAACGCAGCGAGAAGGGTTGCCGAATGGAACAACGAGCTTAAAGCCTTCAACATCGAGTTCAGCACGACCAGGGTCATCAAGGTGGCGGACTTCGTGGCAGGGTGGACGGACGCACCGGATCGAGGGCTAGAAGGGAACCAATCCCTTGCCCTCAGCAACGAAGCACCCTAAGGATGGACCATGCACTTCGACGGAGGCTTCACGCGCATGGGAGGAGGGGCTGGAGTCGTGCTCACTTCCCTGACAGGAGACAAGCTCCGCTATACTGGACAACTCTGCTTCCAGCATGGAGAGAAGGTCTCCAACAACACAGCGGATTACGAGGGCCTCATCGCCGACCTCAAGACGGCGGCGGCCTTGGGGGTCCGACGCCTCTCTGTGATGGGCGACTCCCAGATCCTCGTCAACTTCTCCAACAAAGAGTACACTCCCAAAGACGAGCACATGGAGGCGTATTTACAAGTGGTATGTAAGATTGAGAAATGTTTTCACGACCTGGAGCTGCAGCACGTCCCGCGTGGCGAGAACAAGGAGGCGGACGACATTGCCAAAAGAGCTCATGTTGCGAGCCCCAAGAGCTAGGTGTCTTCGAGGAGCGACTCTTCAAGCCTTTCGCGACGCCATCACCCGAGGGCCCGATGCCTCGAGGAGAGGAGTACCCCCAGCACCGCCCTCGGGCTCTCCGGATTACTGCCAGGCCTCGGGGACTCGATTGCTCTTGGCCGTGAAGGCGCAGGTTGATGTCTGGAGCGTACCTGCTCCACGACACATTGTTGGAAAAGGAGGAGGACGCGGAGCACGTGGCACGACAAGCCTCAATCTTCTGCTTGCGGGACGGTGACTTGTACTGCAGGCGCCCGAACGCGAACTGCTAGCCGACATCCATGGAGGGGATTGTGGGCATCACTCTTCTTCGTGCACGCTCGCAGGTAAGGCGTTCCGGTCAGGTTTCTACTGGCCTACAACATTGGGCGATGCCACCGAGCTGGTCCAGTCTTGCGAGGCCTACCAGTTTCACGCCAAGCAGATCCACAAGCCCGCACAAGGCTTCCACACTATTCCGCTTTCCTGGACCTTTGCGGTCTGGGTGCTGGACATACTGGGGGCCTTCCAGTGGGCGGCGGGCGGCTACCACTACCTCTACGTCGCCATCGACAAATTCACCAAGTGGGCGGAGGTGGAACCCGTGTGCACCATCCCTGCCAGGTCGGCCGTCAAGTCCATCAAGGGCCTCGTGAGCCGCTTTGGCGTCCCCAACCGCATCATGACCGACAACGGTTCGCAGTTCACCAGTCGACTCTTCAAGATTTACTGCGCTAACCTGGGAACACAGATATGCTACCCTTCGATGGCCCACCCGTGAAGCAATGGCGAGGTGGAGGGCGCCAACGCAAAGGTCCTGCAATGCCTCAAGGTGAGGAGCTTCAAGAAGAAGCTTGAAGCTTGGGCAGGGGCTGGGTCGACGAGCTCCCGTCAGTACCGTGGTCCATCTGCACCACCGCGACCAAGCCCACCGGTGAAACCCCATTCTTCCTTGCCTACGGGGTTGAGGCAGTCCGTCCCCACAAGATCAAGCACCTGTCCTCAAGGGTCTTGGCGTTCGATCAGGAACGTCAGGAGGTTGTGCGAGGGACGGACCTCGTGCTCAGAGAGAAGGCACGTCGTCGGTGCTCACTCCAAGCCGCGTGATATCAGCAGACCCTACGGCGCTACCGCTGCCGTAACATCCGCTCGAGGACCCTTGAAGTCGGCGACCTCGTCCTAAGACAGGTTCAATCCAGGGAGGGATTGCACAAGCTCTCCCCCATGTGGGAGGGCCAATTCAAGGTCGCCCATGTCTCCAGGACAGGCGCCGTGCGTCTGGAGACTCGGGATGGAGTCCCCATCCAGAACACCTGGAACATCCAGCAGCTCCGGAAGTTGTACCCGTAACGCCTCTGCACCGCCTCTGCATCGTCCTTCAATTCTTCCGGAAACTACTTCATCCCGTGACACTCTGACGTAATAACGAGATGCGGTTGTATATGCCCGGGGTCCCCCGAGGACGCGGAGGGGTCCCTCCCACACCTAGTGGAAGCCCTACACTCTGTGCTGGGGGGAGAAAGCTCTACCTGTGACATCTCTGCATCGTCCTTCAATTCTTCCGGAACCTACTTCATCCCGTGACACTCTCACGTAACAACGAGCTGCGGCTGTATACGCCTCGGGTCCCCGAAGGACGCGGAGGGGTCCCTCCCACGCCTAGTGGAAGCCCTATGCTCCATGCTGGGGGGAAGACCGTGAGACTCTCACGTAACAACGAGCTGCAGTTGTATACGCCCGGGGGCCCCCGAGGACGCGGAGGGGTCCCTCCCACGCCTAGTGGAAGCTCTATGCTCCACGCTGGGGGGAGACGGAGGAGGATAATAGAGTAGGCGCCGGACGCGGCTTTTATTTGCTTTTCTCTTGCTTGGATTTGTTGATCTTTACGAAATCAAACTCGGGGCTTTTCAAAATGAAGTCTTTAGGCAGAGAGTCAAAAACTTGCTTTCTTTGTCGTTCTTCGTAGTGCACTCTCTTCCTCTGAGTCGAGCACTCGCCTTCTCCCCTCTCACTCATACCCCACGAGCGGGGGCTGGGGCACGGAGCTGACACCTCGCCAAGGCCTTGGCGCCCGGACCCTTGCGTGGTACTCACGGATGAGTCAGTACACCCATGCCATCTGATACTCGCTCAAGAGTCCCATTCACGGCTCGACGTGCCATCCTGGATAGGAAACGAAATTTTATCTTTCCTTACAATAGTTGTTTCTCTTGGGACAGCTTGAGCGTCTAAGGGGGCTCTTGAGAATCGCGCCCGAGGAGCCTCACCGGTCACAAGGCCACTCGGTCACCCCGGTGCCGTCCAGGCACATTCAGTCGGTGTTTGGGGGGCTGGGGCTTTGCCCCGTGAGGAACGACCTTGGTAATGGGTCGCGCCTCGCGATGATAGGGAAATGTGCGGGACCGGGACCTGCCGACGCAGAGTGTCCTGAATGCAGACCAGGAACCTCCAGAAGCCAGACCCTTCGAAAGCAAAAAGCAGAATCTCCGGGGGCCTCTTGAACGTCTAAGGGGGCTCTTGAGCATTGTGCCTCAGTAGCCTTACTGGTCACAAAGCCGCTCGGACACCCTTATGCCGTCCACGCACATTTAGTCGGTATCAAGGGTGTCGAGGCCTTGTCCCGTGAGGAACGACCTTGGTAACGGGTCGTGCCTCACGATGGCAAGGAAATGTGCGAGACTGGGACTTGTCGACGTAGAGCCGCTTGTGTGTCTAAGGGGGCTCTTGAGCATTGCACCTCAAGAGCCTCACCAGTCATATAGCCACTCAACCACCCTGGTGCCGTCCAGGCACATTCGGTCGGTATCGGGGGTGCCGGGGCTTTTCCCCATGAGGAACGACCTTGGTAACGGGTCGCGCTTCACGATGGCAGGGAAATGTGCGGGACTGGGACCTGTTGACACAAAGCATCGATCCACTTCACCCGCAACAAGGAGAATCCAACCGGGCAACATGCCCCTCAAGCACCATAACCATGCCTCACAACCAAAGGGGTTCACTGCAAGCACACCAAGCTAAGTACCCAAACCAACGGGACGCGATAGTACTAGCAAAAAGGGGCGGTCGCCCAAATCCATTACATGCCCGAAGGGCCTACCCTTGTTTTTGGGGTCACACGATCAGGGGAAGAGGAGGAGAAAGAAAGCGAAGGAGGTCCCACGGGGGCTGTCGCCACAAACGTCTGATACCCGCGTGCCAGCGCATAGTCCGCGTCCTCCTCCTCCTTCACGGGCGCCCCAGGAGTAGACGAGCGGCGTCGCTCTTGGGGGATCCCTCCCAAGGCTCGGGTGCGGCGGCGTGGCGGCTCATCGTAGCTGTTGTCGTTGTTATCGCTCAGTCTACCTCCGAAGGGGGTGCCGCTACTGCTGGAGGCGCGACGCCCGTTGTCGAAGGTGAACTCATCCCCAAGATCTTCGCGGCCGGCGTCCTCCGGGCAGCATCCCCGACACTCGCCTCGTTCCCGAAGATCTTGATGAAGAGTGTGGCCTCACCGTCATACTTGAAGTGGAGGATGCGCCTCCCCTTCAGGCCCCGAGCGCGGGCGAATGTCTGCCACCCGCGGTTCAGGTACACATAGCCGTGCATGGTGACCTCGACCTCAGCCAAGGACGCCCCACCGCAGCAACCGTCGGCCTGTAGCCAAAGGCCTGGGAGCCCGCCGACCGGCAGCGCCTTCGCAAAGAAGTTCGGGAGATGGAACCATGCGATTTCTGGCCTATCCACCCACATCACAAACTCCATCACCGTGTCAGCTGAATGAAGTCACCAAACTTGGTCATATCGTTACTTTCATAATAACTCCTTTTTCTCACAACTCACACACACCTGGTTTATGCGGAAATAATTGGACGTAGTTTAAGCGGCACCACCCAACTGTCCTTGACCGTGGACACGACTATTCGAATAGTTTTACACTCTACAGAGGTAGTACGCTGGACCCACAAGATCCGGAAAACTTCCACGTCATCCACGACTCGCGGTATATAACATACCCGAGGTAAGTACCCGATCAATGTCTTTCCCCCAACGATACTAGACAAAGAGGTCCACTCGATTGGTACCCAGCCCACATGTTGTACGTCTTACGAGCACCGACTCTGGACAGTAACAACCATGCGGGGACCAATGGTGTGCCTAGAACTCATAAAAATGGCATAGTCGCCCTACCTAGCACAACCCCATCACGAGAGTGACCACATATCACTCACGCCACTAGTAATGTGGCTCTTTGCTAGCACCGACCAGAGTAATCAACATAGCCCCGTCCCATAAAGGGGTAACATGGTCGTACATGTAAAGTTGGGACGGTCTACACGTCATAAATCTAATCCCATTTCCGAAACCATACTCACTCAAAATACCCGGTGCACCACTTCAACAAAAGTGGCCACCTAACTCATCATCACCCTCGAGCATTAGTGGCACCCGACGGGGTTTTCATAAGACTTTGATTTATACCAACACATGCTCATGCTACTGTTACTCTAGATTTACTTGTCAACATGATACTAGCATGACCCTCATAGGTGGTAGGATCAAGCTTAATGCATGTGCTCCGGAGAAGCCATCGGTAACATCACATCAATGATTTATCGGCACTTATGATCATATGCAACAGAAATATTTTCTCCTCTAGCATGCAATATAACATATGCTCAGTCATGGTCAAAGGGTTGCTTGCCTTTGCTCTCATAGCTCTCGGGGTCTTCGAGGTCTTCTGCTGCAACTCCGAGTACTCCGTCTACCCGTCAACTATCGTTGGAAACAACCACGGTAAGCCACACAGCAGACAGAAACAGAAGTGATACATAAATACAAGTTATATTTTTCTTCGACCTCTCTGGTCATAAGAAAAATACCTGAAGCTTGCTAGAGGAGAGTTAAACCATCAGGGATTTCTGAATGGAGGAAAGGAGGAGTAGGAAATTATTTATGAAGCCGACAGAAAATAATATGATAAAAATGATTGGAGGTACTCATTTAACACAGAGAAAATCTAGAAATATTTAGGAAGTTTTTTCACTGGATTTGGAGTTGAAATGAATATTCCATGGATTTTCTAATACTAGATAAATAGCAATAGGAAGCTATTTACTTAATGCAACAGAATAAAGCCTGATAAAAATGTTGACCAAGGCTTCAAAATAGGGCGTGATATTAGAAGGCTCTAGAAATTGGAATCACTCCATTTGGAGTTGATTTGAACCGTGTAGGATTTTCACAAAGTGGGGTTTAAATTATCCAGATTTGGATTTAAATAAAAACACCACACAAAGATTGCTTGGAAAAATGTGCAAAGCACATATTCGGATAGCCCTGAATTTTAGTAACCTCCAGGAATTTGAATCAAGCAAATTGGAGTTAAAATGAATTTGCTATTGATTTTTGAAGTTACTGATAAAAGAAAAACAACAAAGAAAAGGGGCTACCGGAAATGCTATTAAACGCTCAGGGCGACTAATAGACAGATGGGCCGGCCCATCAGCACGGTCGCACAAACGAAGGCCACGGAGGAGGCGTATTGCGAAGAATGCGCCTCCCGTCGGGGAAGGCGGTTTTTCACCAACCACGCCTCCACTTATGCTGACAGTGGGGTCGCGTGGCGGCGGCTCAGGCTGACGGGTGGGCCGAGGAGGACAGGGGCCCGCTGGTAGGAGCTTCTTCCTCCTCCTGCCTCTGTCGATCGAAGGGGAATAGAGGGCGCCTGCGCTGCTCGCCACGACCTGCGTTGTGTCCGACCGAAGTCCAGCACGACGGCGGGACCGGGAGGCTGCGCTGCACCCGTTTCTGCGCCTAGCGCCTGCGGGGAAGGGCTGTGGCGGAGCCGGCGAGGATGGCCGTGAGGGAGGCTGCTGGCCCTCACGGGACGCAGGCGTCTGACACCTTGGGAGGAGATGGGGCATGGAGGGGGCTGAGAGGCGATGGGGAGGACACACCGGGGAGCCCACGGGGCGAGGGGGAGCACCGGCTGCTCGCATCAGGCGAGGTAGTCGGCGGCTACTTCGTCATTGCCGCGGACGTAGGGCACAGGAGGAGAGATGGATGGGCTAGGGGTGCTCCAGGGAGAGAGGGAGAGAAGCAGGAGCCTCGGAGATTCGGGGAGAGAAGAGATAAGAGAGGGAGAAGAGAAAAAGAGCTCAAGAGCTCTCTGGAGCTTCCTGGTGCATGGATGCCACGCGTGCCTGAGGAAGCTTGGAAGCTAGCTGATGATGGGGAGTCTTTTGAACGGTCAAAAGAAGGCTCTGAGATATACTAAGACATTTTGGACCAGCTAGAAATGGACTAGAGGGAAGAAACAAGATGCGGAGCACCATTTCTGCACTCCAGGGAGGTGGACACCACCCCACTTGGTGTCCAGGGCCACCCTTTGGCCACGCCAAGGTGTCAAACATGCAAGGCATGCAGGCCACAAGGCACTGGTGACGTTTGGCCCCAAGTCGAGCTGGTTTGAATTGGTTTTGACTGCTGTTAAGTTTGCAGCAGCAAACTTAGGGCTACTAATGAGGGCACTAACAATAGAGATAATGGGGGAAAAGCATGTCTAGCAGCCTCATGCATGGAAGGACTACATTTCTGCAAAGTTTCAGCTCAAGCAAGGGAGGGTATCTAGTACTTGATGTACAAAGCTACTTTTCAGCCAGAAATCAACTTGTGGATGTGCTGCTCATTTCCTCCACATGACCATGCCACATCTTGGTTTCAAATAAAGCATTGACATACTAGGGAGGCTCTGGAAAGAATAGGGGGCCTTATCCTAAGAAGAGGTGGGGCAAGAGGGGTTAAGATGGTGATTCCAAGGGGAAAATGAGGAATAGTTACATGGTACCCCTCTCCAATAATTGACCAGTGGTCATGGAAATGTTATTGGAGGTAAAATGTAACTATATGAAGTTGTGGTAGAAAGTTGAGTTCAAGGGTTAAAGTGGAAGGGGCCAAAGTAGCCAATAAAGTGAATGCACACAAGGTGTTTGATGAGTGACAGAGCAACCAGATGGACCTCAATGGATGTGAAACTTAACATGATCAAATAATAGATAAAAGTAAGCTTGGACACCAAATTTCAGATTTGGTGGCGAAGGTTTCCAATGTAGACTTGGAAAACCCATGAAATGGGTAGAAATAACTTTCTTCTTACAATCCTACTCAAATAAATTCCCACAAATCCAATATTTGATGTGGGGGCATTATTTGAGCATTAAGGCATGCCCAAAAAGTTTTAGGTCAACTGGATAAACTTTATAATGTAAAGCATCCCAAAGTCAGAAATCAATAGAGAGGGTTTTGAGGGGCTTGGGACAAGTTCTTATATTCTCCTTGATGCACCACTTGGGGTGGATGCATTATTGGAGTATGAGAACATGCCTATCAAATTTGAGCACAATTGGAGATACTTGACAATGAAGAGTTGCTCATATTTGGATCTGGACAGATAGGGTTTTGGAATAATTAGGGGTGTCAAATCAACTTGGAATGGGATGAAACTTGTCAAGATCATCAAACATATCACAGGTGACATGCTGGAATTTATTGTGAATATTTCTTATAAAAATATCCCAAAAGCTTGAAATAGGCAGGAAGGGTTTTGAAGGGGTTTTCCCAATACTTTGAACATGACCATGTGTTTAAACTCATATATATGGAATATATATGTTCACTGAGTTTTTCTAAATTTTCTCAAATATTTTGAAAGCAATAAAAATAACTTTCCTTCATAAGAGATCATTTCTGGCCTCACAGAAAGGCATTTAAATGAAATAATAAAATAACTTTTAAAATAATAATATTGTGGTTTTTGGGAGACATTTTGATAATAGGTTTTAAATAAAATAATTGGTGCAAAATAAATTCCCTAATTTGAGGACTTGTAGTACAAACCTCATTTTAGGGGTTTTGAAGGCTTAATTCAAAGAAATGCAGTTTAGTGAAAATAATATTTGCTAAAAAATAGTTGCTGGTCCTAAACACATGGCATGATCATTAGGCACGAGTTTTGGGCTAAGGAGGTGAGTTTGGAGAATAGCAAGATTTATTGAGAACCAACACAAGCATACTAGCAATCAAGCAAACAACAGTCACTTCAAGCATCACAAGCTTTCACAAAAAAAAATTGGTCCCAATTTTTGAAATAAGTTAATTAGTCAGGAAACTAAACACAGGGTGTTACACAAGCCTTGATCTATTGCAGGAGTTTGCTTCCGATGGGGTGTCATGGTTGCTCGGTAGTTGAGCAACAAATCATATGACCCGAAGCAATGACTTAGTAGTGGACGTGCATCCTTCCCCATCTATGCCCACCCATGTCCAATTTGTTGATGCTTCAACGTCCAAGGTATTGGGATTTCGTAAGGTGGTCATCTCTCAAGAGTTATCTATTGAGAGGGTCATGCTTGTTGAGTCCCTTGCTTACAATTTACTTTCTGTTCGTCAACTTGCACTTATGGGCTTTGCCACATTCTTTAATCTTGATATTGTGGTCCTTTTGTAGAGCAAGACTCTTAAAGTAGCCTATTATGGATATGTCGAAAGTGGTCTCTATGTGGTGAAATTTTCACAGCGACCCACTAAGACTGCGACTTGTCTAATGATTAAAGTTGATCTGGGATGGCTTTGGCATCGCCGACTAGCTCATGTCAATATGAGATATTTGCAAAGTCTCCTCAAAGGGGACCATGTTCGTGGACTAAAAAATGTGAGTTTTGCCAGAGATCGTGCTTGCAGTGCTTTTATTGAAGGGAAGATTCACGAAACTGCTCATCGTCCCACGACTCTCATTTACACTAAGAGGCCTTCGGAGCTCCTTCATATGGATCTCTTTGGCCCTCCATCTTTTGATAGTCTTGGGGGAAAAAAGTACTGCTTGGTGATTGTTGATGATTACTCAAGATACACTTGGGTATATTTCTTCAAGAGGAATAGTGAGACTCAACAAACCGTCATCAACTCTGCTAATGAAGCTCAACGTCAACATGAAGCAAAGATTTTGATGATTACAAGTGACAACGGTACCGAGTTTAAGAACTACACCTTGGATGAGTTTCTTAGTGATGAGGGAATCAAGCATCAATATTCAGCACCATACACCCCTCAACAAAATGGTTTGGCGGAGAGGAAGAACCGGACGTTGATGGACGCGACAAGAACAATGATGGCGGAATTCAAATCTGCATATAACTTTTGGGCCGAAGCCATCAACACAGCAAGTCATGCATCCAATCGGCTCTATATCCGCAAAGGCTTGAACAAGACCCCGTATGAGATTCTCACCGGAAACAAACCCAACCTCAAGTACTTCAAGGTATTCGAGTGTAAGTGTTTCATTCTCAAGAAAGGTGCATGTTTAGCTAAATTTGATCCTATATCTCAAGAGGGCATTTTTGTTGGTTATGCCACAAACTCTCATGCTTACCGTGTCCTCAACAAGTCCACCGGGCTCATTGAGGATATGTGTAACGTGCAGTTTGATGAAAATAATGGCTCTCAAATGGAGCAAAGTGGTCTTTGTGATGTAGGTGATAAAAAGCATGGGGATTGGTCAAATACTTCCCATGGAGGAACCCCTTGTGGCCGAAGGAGAAGTACAATGCTCTACTCAAGTGGAGCCATCACCCTCGCAAGGCCCACACGCTTCTGATGAACAAAGAGAAAACCCTCAACCAGCTGAACAGGATCAAGGGCAAGATCAACCACTCGGAGATGGTGATGCACCACATGATGTCCAAGTGCTTACACAAGGTTCTGAATCTGCTCAAGATCAAGATCAAGTGCAGCCACAAGATCAAGATCAAGAGCACCCACAAGATCAAGAACAAACCATTGAGCCTGCTCAAGACGAAAATCAAGTTGATCAGGATGTTGCTTCTCAATTTCCTACTGCTGCACCTAAGGGGGTCACAGTGCCAAGGAAGGATCAAAACTCAAGGCCAAGCAACGTGATCAAGTTGATGCTCCCCAATTATCAAGCGCAGAACTCTTGGAGCGTCGCGCAACCAAGATTGCATCCAAGCTGAGTGTCAAATCACATCTTATGAAGAACGTGCTTGGAAGATTAAAAAGGGGAGTATCCACTTGTCAACAAATTTTAAATTATTGTGAGAATCACGTGTTCGTTTCGTATTGTGAACCTCAACAGGTACAGGAAGCGCTCGAAGATGAGGATTGGCTTATGGCCATGCATGAAGAACTAAACAACTTCGAGCGTAATCAAGTCTAGAAATTAGTGCCAAGACCAAAGGAGGAACATAATGTCATCGGGACCAAATGGATCTTCAAAAAGAAGCAAGATGCCAATGGGATTGTGGTTCAAAACAAGGCGAGATTGGTGGCTCAAGGCTACTCCCAAGCCAAGGGTGTCGACTACGGTGAAACCTTTCCCCTGTTGCTCGTCTAGAATCTATTCGCATGCTACTTGCATTTGCATCTCATCATGATTTCAAATTACAACAAATGGATGTGAAAAGTGCTTTTCTTAATGGTCCTTTAAATGAGTTGGTATATGTCAAACAACCCCCGGGATTCGAACATCCCAAGCTCCCCAATCATGTATATAAACTTAATAAGGCACACTATGGCCTTAAACAAGCCCCACGTGCGTCGAATGAGTACCTTACCGAGTTATTACAAGATTGTGGGTTTGAAATTGGGAAGATTGATCCCACTCTTTTTACCAAGAAGGTCAAAGGGGATTTGTTCGTATGCCAACTATATGTTGATGATATTATTTTTGGTTCCCCTAACGAATCTTTCAATGAAGAATTTGTTGCACTCATGACCGAGAAATTTGAGATGTCAATGATGGGTGAGTTGAAGTTCTTCCTCCGGTTCGAGATTAAACATGGTTTAGAAGGAACCTTCATCAAACAAGCCAAGTACACCCAAGACATGCTCAAGAGGTTCGAGCTGGAGGACGTCAAGACGGTCAAGTTTCCCATGCCAACCAGATGCAAGCTTGACAGTGATCCCAATGGTAAAGCAGTGGATCAAAAGGTATATCTCTCCATGATTGGATCCCTTATTTACCTTTGTACATCTAGATCGGATATCATGTTAAGTGTAGGAATTTGTGCACTGTTTCAATCTGCACCACACGAAATCCATTTTATGGTTGTCAAACGAATCTTTCGATATTTGGCTCCTACCCCAAACTTTGGCCTATGGTATCCCAAAGGATCAAGCTTCAACTTAGTGGGCTATTCTGACTCAAATTGGATGGGAGACTGTGTGGAGAGGAAGTCAACTTCTGGAGGATGTCAATTTCTTGGTCGTTCAGTGGAGGATGTCAATTTCTTTGTCGTTCATTGTTAAGTTGGTCTTCAAAGAAGCCGAACTGCGTCTCGTTGTATTCCACCGAAGCTGAGTATGTTGCAGCTGGGAGTTGTTGTGCACAGTTGCTATGGATGAGGCAAACTTTAAAGGATTACAGTGTCACTTGTGACAAAGTGCCTCTTCTATGTGACAATCAAAGTGCGATCAAGATTTCCATCAATCTGATGCAACATAGCAAGACCAAGCACATTGATATTCACCATCACTTCATTCATGAGCATATCAAGCGTGGTGATATTGAGGTTCACTTCATCAACACTGAAGAGCAACTTGCAGATACTTTCACTAAGCCCCTAGATGAAGCAAGGTTCTGGAAGTTAAGGCATGAGCTAAATATCACTGATTCAAGTAATGTAGATTGAAACTAGGCACTTTGCACCTCATTCCGCATTATATCTCGTTCTAGATGTAGGCATGGACATAGGGGGGTGTTGTTCTCTCAATGAACTTTCCCTCCCCCCCCCATTATGCATAAATCGATCAAGTCTTTCACATTGGCCATTATTGATGGCACTTGTGCTTCAAAGATGAGTGTTGGTCATGAACCCAAGGATAATTCTTCGCGGTGTCATATCTTTTGTCTCAAACATAGGTGGCTCCGGCCACCGCCCCTCTCCTCCTGGTAAAGGAGGGTTATAATATTGCCAGTCAGTATATTTTGCCTGTGTCTTTTCTCTGGTACTGACTGGTATTAGGGCATATTTCTCCTAAGTGGTTTTAGTGATTGATGACAATTGTTGTGCGGACTAATCTTGTGTCCTGAGCATTTCAGAATATTCTTCTTTAGGCACACGATGACTCGACGCCCCTTGGAGGATCTCGAAGACGGATTTTCTTCTGCATTTCTCTTCCTAGTTTGAGTCATAGGAAAGTCTTCGTACCAAGAGGGGGTCCGCATCGAAAAGGTTTGGGTGGAATCTTCACGCACACACCTCATGCACCCACCCATATTTTAGCCTCAATGGAGCACCATTGTGTTTTCCTTGCCTATGTGAAAAGGGTAAGCGGTAGTACCGCTGTCCTAGCGGTAGTAAATTTTTACTACCACTCCAGGAGCGGTACTACCGTCCCACGTGCGCTAGTAAACTTTTACTACCGCTCCAGGAGTGGTACTACCGCCCGAAGAACGGTAGTAGTTTTTTACTATCGCTCCAAGGGCGGTACTACCACCCTCAGTGCGGTAGTATTATTTTACTACCGCACCGACGAGCCTTTTCTCGCATACTTTCCCTCTGAGGGGGTGGGGCGGTAGTACCCCCTCGGTACTACCGTGGTTGGTGAGGAGCTGAGCGGTAGTACCGCTCTGGGAAGCGGTAGTACCGCTCGAGGAGCGGTAGTACCGCTCGTGCAATTATGTGGTAGGTGGGTAACGGTTGGATCTGACCCACCTACTATATAAATGCATATCCTTCTTCCTTGAGCCCACCTTTGACCTCTCTAAGCTCCATTGTTGCTCCACAAGCTCATTTTAGCCCGATCTCTCTCCCTAGCCAATCAACCTTGTTGATTTTCTAGGGATTGCTTGAGAAGGCCTTGATCCACACTTCCACCAAAGGATATTTGATTCCCCCTACTAATCCCTTGCGGATCTTGTTACTCTTGCGTGGTTGAGCACCCTAGACGGTGGAGGTCACCTCGGAGCCACATTCCATTGTGGTGAAGCTCCGTGGTCTTGTTGGGAGCCTCCAAGCTTTGTGTGGAGATTTCCCCAACCTTGTTTGTAAAGGTTCGGTCGCTGCCTTCAAGAGCACCTATAGTGGAATCACGGTACCTTGCATTGTGCGAGGGTGTGAGGAGAATACGGTGGCCCTAGTGGCTTATTGGGGAGCATTGTGCCTCCACACCGCTCCAACGGAGACGTACTTCCTGTCAAAGGGAAGTAACTTCGGTAACACATCCTCGTCTTCATCGGTTCCACTTGTGGTTATCTCTTACCTTTACTTTGTATATATTGGTGTTGTAGAGTATCTCCTACGTGCTTCGTTACTCGTTACTAAGTAGTATCATATAGGTTGTCCTCCTAGTGCCATGTTAGTGAACCTTTATGATTGCTACTCCATATTTATTTAGAAAAGCTAAAAATTGGTAGTTGCCTATTCAGCCCCCCCCCCTCTAGTCAACCATATCGATCCTTTCAATTGGTATTAGAGCCACGTCTCTTTATTAAGGGTTTCACCACCCGAAGAGTATGGAAGGCGAAGAGGGAGTTCCCCATGGGCAACCCGAGGCCATGGACTTGACTTCGGTCACAAGGGACGACTTGAATACGGCTATGGCCGCCCTCAAGACGTCCTTGACGAACGAAGTCAAGACCATGCTTAAAGAGTTAATTAAGGGATTCAAAAGTCCACCCGAACAGGCGTTAGTGGTTAAACCCACCATCACCGATTCGGAGACCAATTCCTCTAAGGAAGCGGCTAAAGGTATGCGACCTTCCTCATCTCACGAAAAGGATGGGACTGGAACCTATGCCTCAGTTCCACCTCCCATGGTCTATGGAGGACCTGTTCCCACACCGCGTCTTAATCCTGTTGGTCCTCCTCCTAAGCTTGTTAAGGTGATTTTGCTAACTGGGTGTTTTCTATTAAGTCTCATTTGAATCACAGCTCGACAAACTTATGGAGAATCATCGAGCAAGGCTACTATCCTCATGACCCAAGCAACCTCACTCCAAGAGAAGAAGCGGACAATCAATATAATCACTTCGCATTGTTCATTTTACAGTCCGCAGTACCGCGTGAAGATCTTCCTCACTTGCGCCCCTTCTCTGTGGCCAAGGACTGTTGGGAGCACATTATGGTGCTATACAAGGGAAGCTTTAGCATTCAACGGTCAAACTATGAAGTGATACTTGATCAGGCTGATGAGTTTGTAATGAAGGAAGATGAGGACCCTCGTGATCTCTATCGGAGGGTGACTGCTATTGCTGTTGCTCTCAAGGATCATGGGAGCAAGGATGTGGATGACACATGGGTCAAACGCAAGTTTCTTAAGGCCATCATGCCTTTCAACAAAGCCATGTCATCAGTCATTCGCCAACGACCAGATTTCCACTCGTTGTCTTCCAGTGAGGTGTTGGATGAATTCATTGCAATGTCAATCATGAACGAGACCGCTGACAATGCACTTGCTCGAGTTCAGTCAAAGACAGCTTCACCTAACCTTGCTTTGAAGGCAAAGGCTGCTTCTGAAGAAGAAGAGGAGGATGAAGAAGAGGAGAGCTGCCCTGAAGACACTAAGTATGCTTATCACGAGCACATGGCTCTTGCGTCAAGGCAATTCTGGGGAACAAGAGGAACTCAAGACCCAACTTCACCAAGAACAACTCAAGTGGGTTCAAACCCAAGCAACGAGCGACGACATGCTATAACTGTGGTAATGTGAGTCATTTCGTGGCGGAATGTCCTTATGAGAAGAGGCAAGACAACGGAGGCAAGCTCATTCACAAGGACAAAACAAACTCATTCCCAAGCAAGAACAACTTTGTCAAGACACCCCATCCAAAGGGTATGGTGGCACTTGAAGAGTACCCCTCCGATGATGATGATGATGATGATGATGATATGGTGGCAACTACGACTGTCGCCATTGCCACTCCTTCTTCCAAGAAGGTGTCCCTCTTCAACGCCCCCAACGATAATCACGTCGCCAAGTGCCTCATGGCTAAAGGTATCACTCAGGTAACACCCAACATTAAGACCAACATCACTAGTGCTCCCTCATTGTTGAACTGTGTTGATGATAGTGATGTTGTGGAACTTAATGAGCATGATCTTGACAAATTTCTGTGTGCTATCAAAGGAGAAACCAAGAGGCACTTTGTTGCCCTTTTGGAACAATTGGGTGAGGCTAATGACCTCATCGAGTCTCATGAGGAGACTGTTGGAAATATGCCCTAGAGGCAATAATAAATTAGTTATTATTATATTTCTTAGTTCATGATAATCGTTTATTATCCATGCTATAATTGTATTGATTGGAAACACAATACTTGTGTGGATACATAGACAAAACACTGTCCCTAGTAAGCCTCTAGTTGACTAGCTCGTTGATCAAAGATGGTCAAGGTTTCCTGGCCATAGGCAAGTGTTGTCACTTGATAACGGGATCACATCATTAGGAGAATCATGTGATGGACTAGACCCAAACTAATAGACGTAGCATGTTGATCGTGTCATTTTGTTGCTACTGTTTTCTGCGTGTCAAGTATTTGTTCCTATGACCATGAGATCATATAACTCACGGACACCGGAGGAATGCTTTGTGTGTATCAAACGTCACAACGTAACTGGGTGACTATAAAGATGCTCTACAGGTATCTCCGAAGGTGTTCGTTGAGTTAGTATAGATCGAGACTGGGATTTGTCACTCCGTGTGACGGAGAGGTATCTCGGGGCCCACTCGGTAATACAACATCACACACAAGCCTTGCAAGCAATGTAACTTAATGTAAGTTGCGGGATCTTGTATTACGGAACGAGTAAAGAGACTTGCCGGTAAACGAGATTGAAATAGGTATGCGGATACTAACGATCGAATCTCGGGCAAGTAACATACCGAAGGACAAAGGGAATGACATACGGGATTATATGAATCCTTGGCACTGAGGTTCAAACGATAAGATCTTCGTAGAATATGTAGGATCCAATATGGGCATCCAGGTCCCGCTATTGGATATTGACCGAGGAGTCTCTCGGGTCATGTCTACATAGTTCTCGAACCCGCAGGGTCTGCACACTTAAGGTTCGACGTTGTTTTGTGCGTATTTGAGTTATATGGTTGGTTACCGAATGTTGTTCGGAGTCCCGGATGAGATCACGGACGTCACGAGGGTTTCCGGAATGGTCCGGAAACGAAGATTGATATATAGGATGACCTCATTTGGTTACCGGAAGGTTTTCGTGCATTACCGGAAAAGTTTCGGGCTTATCGGTAGTGTACCGGGAGTGCCGGGAGGGGTGCCGGGGACCATCGGGAGGGGTGTCACGCCCCAAGGGGTCTCATGGGCTATGGGAAGAGATAAACCAGCCCCTAGTGGGCTGGAATAAGTTCCCACTAAGGCCCATAAGGTTTGAGAAGGAAAAAACACAAGGTGGAAAGAGTTTCCAAGTGGGAAGGTGGAATCCTACTCCAAGTAGGATTGGAGTAGGACTCCTCCACCTCCAATTTCGGCCAAACCTTTAGGTTTTGAGGCTGCCTCCTCCCCTCCCTCCCACCTATATATACGGAGGTTTTAGGGCTGATTTGAGACGACTTTTCTCACGGCTGCCCGACCACATACCTCCATAGTTTTTCCTCTAGATCGCGTTTCTGCGGAGCTCGGGCGGAGCCCTGCTGAGACAAGATCATCACCAACCTCCGGAGCGCCATCACGCTGCCGGAGAACTCTTCTACCTCTCCGTCTCTCTTGCTGGATCAAGAAGGCCGAGATCATCGTCGAGCTGTACGTGTGCTGAACGCGGAGGTGCCGTCCGTTCGGTACTAGATCGTGGGACTGATCGCGGGATTGTTCGCGGGGCGGATCGAGGGACGTGAGGACGTTCCACTACATCAACCGCGTTCTCTAACGCTTCTGCTGTGCGATCTACAAGGGTACGTAGATCACTCATCCCCTCTCGTAGATGGACATCACCATGATAGGTCTTCGTGCGCGTAGGAAAATTTTTGTTTCCCATGCGACGTTCCCCAACAGTGGCATCATGAGCTAGGTTCATGCGTAGATGTCTTCTCGAGTAGAACACAAAAGGTTTTGTGGGCGGTGATGTGCGTTTTGCTTCCCTCCTTAGTCTTTTCTTGATTCTGCGGTATTGTTGGATTGAAGCGGCTTGGACCGACATTACTCGTACGCTTACGAGAGACTGGTTTCATCGTTACGAGTAACCCCCTTTGCTCAAAGATGACTGGCAAGTGACGGTTTCTCCAACTTTAGTTGAATCGGATTTGACCGAGGAGGTCCTTGGATGAGGTTAAATAGCAATTCATATATCTCCGTTGTGGTGTTTGCGTAAGTAAGATGCGATCCTACTAGATACCCTTGGTCACCACGTAAAACATGCAACAACAAAATTAGAGGACGTCTAACTTGTTTTTGCAGGGTATGATTGTGATGTGATATGGCCAATGATGTGATGTGATATATTGGATGTATGAGATGATCATGTTGTAATAGAAATATCGACTTGCACGTCGATGGTACGGCAACCGGCAGGAGCCATAGGGTTGTCTTTATACTAACATATGTGCTTGCAGATGCGTTTACTATTTTGCTAGGATGTAGCTTTAGTAGTAATAGCATAAGTAGCACGACAACCCCGATGGCAACACGTTGATGGATGATCATGGTGTGGCGCCGGTGACAAGAAGATCGTGCCGGTGCTTTGGTGATGGAGATCAAGAAGCACGTGATGATGGCCATATCATGTCACTTATGAATTGCATGTGATGTTAATCCTTTTATGCACCTTATTTTGCTTAGAACGACGGTAGCATTATGAGGTGATCTCTCACTAAAATTTCAAGACGAAATTGTGTTCTCCCCGACTGTGCACCGTTGCGACAGTTCTTCGTTTCGAGACACCACGTGATGATCGGGTGTGATAGACTCAACGTTCACATACAACGGGTGCAAAACAGTTGCACACGCGGAACACTCGGGTTAAGCTTGACGAGCCTAGCATGTGCAGACATGGCCTCGGAACACATGAGACCGAAAGGTCGAGCATGAATCGTATAGTTGATATGATTAGCATAGGGATGCTTACCACTAAAACTATTCTCGACTCACGTGATGATCGGACTTGAGATAGCGAATTTGGATCATGTACCACTCAAATGACTAGAGAGATGTACTTTTTGAGTGGGAGTTCTTAAGTAATATGATTAATTGAACTAATTGTCATGAACATAGTCTAATGGTCTTTGCGAATTACGATGTAGCTTGCGCTATAGCTCTATTGTTTTTATATGTTCCTAGAGAAAATTTAGTTGAAAATTGATAGTAGCAACCTTTGCAGACTGAGTCTGTAAAACCGAGGATTGTCCTCGTTGCTACGCAGAAGGCTTATGTCCTTAATGCACCACTCGGTGTGCTGCACCTCGAGCATCGTCTGTGGATGCTATGAACATCCGACATACACGTTACTGATGACTACACGATAGTTCGGTGCAAGATACTTGATGGCTTAGAAGCAAGGCGCCGAAAACGTTGTAAAACGTCACGGAACATAAGTGATGTTTCGAAGAGATGAAATTGTGATTTCATGCTTGTGCCCTTGTTAAGAGGTACGAGACCTCCAAACAAGATTCTTTGTCCACAAAGTAAAGGAGAAAAGCTCAATCGTTGAGCATGTGCTCAGATTGTCTGAGTACGACAATCGCTTGAATCAAGTGGGAGTTAATCTTCCAGATGAGATAGTGATGGTTCTCCAAAGTCACTGCCACCAAGCTATGAGAGCTTCGTGATGAACTATAACATATCAAGGATAGATACTATGATCTTTTGAGTGATTCGCGATGTTTGACACTGCGAAAGTAGAAATCAAGAAGGAGCATCAATAGTTGATGGTTAGTAAAACCACTAAGTTTCAAGAAAGGCAAGGGCTGGAAGGGATACTTCGTGAAACAGCAAAACAGTTGCTGCACTAATGAAGAGACCCAAGATTAAACCCAAAACCCGAGACTAAGTGCTTCTGTAATAAGGGGAACAGTCACTGAAGGCGGAGCAACTCTAGATACTTTGTGGATAAGAAGGCTGGCAAAAGTCGAGAGAAGTATATTTGATATACATAATGTTGATGTGTACTTTACTAGTACTCCTAGTAGCACGAGGGTATTGGATACCGGTTCGGTTGCTAAGTGATTAGTAACGCGAAATGAAAGCTACGGCATAAACGGAGACTAGCTAAAGGCGAGGTGACGATACGTGTTGGAAGTGTTTCCAAGGTTGATATAATCAAACGTCGCACGCTCCCTCTACCATCGGGATTGGTGTTGAACCCAAATAATTGTTATTTGGTGTTTGCGTTAAGCGTGAACATGATTGGATCGTATTCATTGCAATACGATTATTCATTCAAAGAGAATAATGGTTACTCTATTTGCTTGAATGATCACCTTCAATGGTTTATTGAATCTCGATTGTAGTGTTACACATTGGTGCCAAAAGATACGAGTTAATAATGATAGTACCACTTACTTGTGGAACTGCCGCTTGAGTCATGTTAGTATAAATTGCATGAAGAGGCTCCATGCTGATGGATCTTTGTACTCACCTGATTTCGAATCACTAGTGACATGCAAATCATACCACGTGAGCAAGGCCTTGTTTTCATTGAGATGAAATAAGATAGTAACTTGTTGGAAGTGATACATTTTGATGTATGCAGTCCAATGGGTGCTAAGGCACGCAGTGGATATCATTATGTTCTTACTTCACTGACGATTTGAGTAGATACTAGAGTATTTACTTAATGAATCACAAGTCTGAAATATTGAAAGGTTCAATTCTGTTTCAGAGTGAAGTTCGTCGTAACAAGAGGATAAACTGTCTACGATATGATCATAGAAATGAATATCTGAGTTACGAGTTTTGGTACGCAGTTAAGACAATGTGGAAGTTGTTTCGCAGTTCATGCCACCTGGAACATCATAGTGTGATGATGTGTCTGAACATCATAGCCACGCACTATTTGGTATGATGCATACTATGATGTCTCTTATCGAATTACCACTATCGTTTATGAGTTATGCATTAGAGACAACCGCACTCACTTTAAATAGGGCACCACGTATTTCCGTTGAGATGACACGGTATAGACTGAGGTTTAGAGAAATCTAAACTGTCGTTTCTTGAAAGTTTGGGGTTTCGACACTTATGTGAAAAAGTTTCAGTCTGATAAGCTCGAACCCAAAGCGGATAAATGCATCTTCATAGGATATCCAAAACAGTTGGGTACATCTCCTATCTCAGATCCAAAAGCAAAGTGTTTGTTTCTAGAAACGGATCCTTTCTCGAGGAAAGGTTTCTCTCGAAAGAATTGAGTGGGAGAGTGGTAGAACTTGATGAGGTTATTGAACCATCACTTCAACCAGTGTGTAGCAGGGCGCAGGAAGTTGTTCCTGTGGCGCCTACACCAATTGAAGTGGAAGCTGATGATGGTGATCATCGAGCATCAGATCAAGTTACTACAAGCCTCATAGGTTGACAAGGTCGCGTACTACAGAGTGGTACGATAACCCTGTCTTGGAAGTCATGTTGTTGAGCAACAGTGAACCTACGAGTTATGGAGAAAGCGATGGTGGGCCCGGATTCTGACAAATGGCTGGAAGCCATGAAATCCGAGAGAGGATCCATGTATGAAACCAAAGTGTAGACTTTGGAAGAATTACTTGATGGTCATAGGACTATTGAGTAAAGATGGATCTTTAAAAGAAGACAGACGATGATGGTGATAAGTCACTATTAAGAAAACCTCGACTTGTCGCAAAGATGTTTTCGACAAGATCAAACAGTTGACTATGATGAGACTTTCTCACTCGTAGCGATGCTAAAGGTCTGTTAGAATTATGTTAGTTGTTGATGCATTATTTATGAAATATTGCACGTAGGATGTCAAAACATTGTTTCCTCGACGGTTTCCTTGAGCAAATATTGTATGTGATACAACCAGAAGGTTTTGTCGATCCTAAAGATACTAGCAAGTATGCAAGCTCCAGTGATCCTTCAATGGACTGGTGCAAGCATCTCGGAGTTGGAATATACACTTTGATGAGATGATCAAGGATTTTGGGTTTGTACAAGGTTTATGAGAAACTTGTATTTCCAAAGAAGTGAGTGGGAGCACTATAGAATTTCTGATAGGTATATGTGGTTGACATATTGTGGATCAGAAGTAATGTAGAATTTCTGTAAAGCATACAAGGTTGTTTTGAAAGAAGTTTTCAAAGGAGTACCTGGATTACGCTACTTGAACGTTGAGCATCAAAGATCTATGGAGATAGATCGAAAAGCGCTTAATGGAAGTTTCAACAAGATGCATGCCTTGACAAGTTTTTGAAAGGAGTTCAAAATAGATCAGCAAAGAAGGAGTTCTGGGTTGCGTTGCGAGGTGTGAATTTGAGTAAGACTCAAAACCTGACCGCGGCAGAATAAAGAGAATAGACGAAGGTCGTCTTCTATGCCTTAGCCGTAGAATCTAAAGTATGCCATGCTGTGTACCGCACCTGATGTGTGCCTTGACTCAAAGTATGTTGAGAGGTACAGAGAGTGATCCATGATTGAATCACTAGCAACGGTCAAAATTTATCCTTAGTAACTAATGGACTAAGGAATTTTTCTTGATTATGGAGGTGGTTGAAGAGTTCGTCGTAAAGGGTTACGTCGATGTAAGCTTTGACACTAATCCGAATAACTATGAGTAGTGAAACGGATTCGTATAGTAGAGTAGATATTTGGAGCATTTCCGAATAGCATGTAGTAGCAGCATCTATAAAATGACATAAAGATTTGTAAAGAACGCAAGGATCTGAAAGTTTCAGAACCGTTGACTAAAACCTCTCTCACGAGCAAGACGTGATCAGACCCCATAACTATATGGGTGTTGGATTCGTTGGAATCACATGGTGATGTGAACTAGATTATTGACTCTAGTGCAAGTGGGAGACTGTTGGAAATATGCCCTAGAGGCAATAATAAATTAGTTATTATTATATTTCTTAGTTCATGATAATCGTTTATTATCCATGCTATAATTGTATTGATTGGAAACACAATACTTGTGTGGATACATAGACAAAACACTGTCCCTAGTAAGCCTCTAGTTGACTAGCTCGTTGATCAAAGATGGTCAAGGTTTCCTGGCCATAGGCAAGTGTTGTCACTTGATAACGGGATCACATCATTAGGAGAATCATGTGATGGACTAGACCCAAACTAATAGACGTAGCATGTTGATCGTGTCATTTTGTTGCTACTGTTTTCTGCGTGTCAAGTATTTGTTCCTATGACCATGAGATCATATAACTCACGGACACCGGAGGAATGCTTTGTGTGTATCAAACGTCACAACGTAACTGGGTGACTATAAAGATGCTCTACAGGTATCTCCGAAGGTGTTCGTTGAGTTAGTATAGATCGAGACTGGGATTTGTCACTCCGTGTGACGGAGAGGTATCTCGGGGCCCACTCGGTAATACAACATCACACACAAGCCTTGCAAGCAATGTAACTTAATGTAAGTTGCGGGATCTTGTATTACGGAACGAGTAAAGAGACTTGCCGGTAAACGAGATTGAAATAGGTATGCGGATACTAACGATCGAATCTCGGGCAAGTAACATACCGAAGGACAAAGGGAATGACATACGGGATTATATGAATCCTTGGCACTGAGGTTCAAACGATAAGATCTTCGTAGAATATGTAGGATCCAATATGGGCATCCAGGTCCCGCTATTGGATATTGACCGAGGAGTCTCTCGGGTCATGTCTACATAGTTCTCGAACCCGCAGGGTGTGCACACTTAAGGTTCGACGTTGTTTTATGCGTATTTGAGTTATATGGTTGGTTACCGAATGTTGTTCGGAGTCCCGGATGAGATCACGGACGTCACGAGGGTTTCCGGAATGGTCCGGAAACGAAGATTGATATATAGGATGACCTCATTTGGTTACCGGAAGGTTTTCGTGCATTACCGGAAAAGTTTCGGGCTTATCGGTAGTGTACCGGGAGTGCCGGGAGGGGTGCCGGGGACCATCGGGAGGGGTGTCACGCCCCAAGGGGTCTCATGGGCTATGGGAAGAGATAAACCAGCCCCTAGTGGGCTGGAATAAGTTCCCACTAAGGCCCATAAGGTTTGAGAAGGAAAAAACACAAGGTGGAAAGAGTTTCCAAGTGGGAAGGTGGAATCCTACTCCAAGTAGGATTGGAGTAGGACTCCTCCACCTCCAATTTCGGCCAAACCTTTAGGTTTTGAGGCTGCCTCCTCCCCTCCCTCCCACCTATATATACAGAGGTTTTAGGGCTGATTTGAGACGACTTTTCTCACGGCTGCCCGACCACATACCTCCATAGTTTTTCCTCTAGATCGCGTTTCTGCGGAGCTCGGGCGGAGCCCTGCTGAGACAAGATCATCACCAACCTCCGGAGCGCCGTCACGCTGCCGGAGAACTCTTCTACCTCTCCGTCTCTCTTGCTGGATCAAGAAGGCCGAGATCATCGTCGAGCTGTACGTGTGCTGAACGCGGAGGTGCCGTCCGTTCGGTACTAGATCGTGGGACTGATCGCGGGATTGTTCGCGGGGCGGATCGAGGGACGTGAGGACGTTCCACTACATCAACCGCGTTCTCTAACGCTTCTGCTGTGCGATCTACAAGGGTACGTAGATCTCTCATCCCCTCTCGTAGATGGACATCACCATGATAGGTCTTCGTGCGCGTAGGAAAATTTTTGTTTCCCATGCGACGTTCCCCAACAGAGACCATCTCCGAGATGCAAGGTCATAGTCGTGACTATGCCGATGAGATTGCTGAACTTTATATTGCTCTAGAAACAGAGCGCACTCTTCGTTTGCCTCCTGAGGAGTCATACAATGATGACTGCACTAAATTGCAAAAGAAACTAGATCATGCTACTGTTCTTACTCGTATGCTTTAAGTCTGAAAAGGATGCTCTTGGGGTTGACCATGACAGACTCAAAATGGAGTTTGACACACTTGACAAGTCTCACAAGGCCTTGAAAGGTAGTCATTTCTCCCTGAAAGAGTCTCATGATCAACTTCAAGCAAAGCTTACCAAGGAAATCTCTACTTGTCCTCCTTTTGTTTTAATTGATAATGCTTGTACAACTAACCCTTGTTGTGAGCATGTACATCTTGTGGAGGAAAATTCCAAGTTGAAGGCTAAACTTGAGAAGGGCCTTGTGTCATGCATCCAAGGAAAGAAGAGCCTGAACGACCTTTTGAGCAATCAAAAGGGTGTGGTAGGAAAGGAGGGGCTTGGACTTACATCTAAGTCTAAGAGAAAAAGAAAAAACAGGAACAATAGACCCCCCACCCTCATGGATATCTTTGTCAAAGAGGGCGAAGGGACTCAGGAGGTGAACAGGAACAAGGTGGAAAATGGGAGCATCAAGAAGGGCAAAACCATTCCTACCAACACGGCCGGCAAACTAAATCCTTCCTATGTTTTATGTCGTGCTGGTGATGGGCATGTTTATGCCAGATTTATTGGTTCTTACTATGAGTACATTGAATGTGTTATTTGGGTTCCTAAGACCCTTGTCTCTAACGTTAAAGGACTCATTCAAAAATGGGTACCTAAAACCAAGCCTTGATCTACTGCAGGAGTTTGCTTCCGGAGGAGTGTCATGTTTGCTCGATAGTGGAGCAACAAATCATATGACTGGAAGCAAGGACTTAGTGGTGGATGTGCATCCTTCCCCATCTATGCCCACCCATGTCCAATTCGCCGATGCATCATTGTCAAAGGTATTGGGATTTGGTAAGGTGGTCATCTCTCAAGAGTTATCTATTGAGAAGGTCATGCTTGTTGAGTCCCTTGCTTATAATTTACTTTCGGTTCGTCAACTTGCAATCATGGGCTTCTCCACATTCTTTAATCTTGATATTGTGGTCCTTTTGTGGAGCAAGACTCTTAAAGTAGCCTATTATGGATATGTCGAAAATGGTCTCTATGTGGTGAACTTTTCAAAGCGACCCACTAAGTTGATGTGGGCTGGCTTTGGCATCGCCGACTAGCCCATGTCAATATGAGATCTTTGCAAAGTCTCCTTAAAGGGGACCATATTCGTGGACTAACAAATGTGAGTTTTGCCAAAGATCGTGCTTGCAGTGCCTGCATTGAAGGAAAAATCCATGAGACTGCTCATCGTCCAACGACTCTCATTTACACTAAGAGACCGTTGGAGCTCCTTCATATGGATGTCTTCGATCCTCCATCATTTGATAGTCTTGGGGGCAGAAAGTACTGCTTGGTGATTGTTGATGATTACTCAAGATACACTTGGGTATATTTCTTCAAGAGGAAGAGTGAGACTCAACAAACTATTATCAACTTTGCTAATGAAGCTCAACGTCAACATGAAGCAAAGATTTTGATGATCAGAAGTGACAATGGCACCGAGTTCAAGAATTACACCTTGGATGAGTTTCTAGGTGATGAGGGAATAAAACATCAATATTCGGCACCATATACCCCTCAACAAAATGGTGTGGCGGAAAGGAAGAACCGGACACTGATAGCCGCTGCAAGAACTATGATGGCGGAATACAAATCTCCATATAACTTTTGAGCCGAAGCCATCAACACAGCATGTCATGCGTCAAATCGGCTCTATATCCGCAAAGGCTTGAACAAGACACCATATGAGATTCTCACCGGAAACAAACCCAATCTCAAGTACTTCCAGGTATTCGGGTGTAAGTGTTTCATTCTCAAGAAAGGTGCACGTTTAGCTAAATTTGATTCTAGAGCACATGAGGGCATCTTTGTTGGTTATGCTACAAACTCTCATGCTTACCATGTCCTCAACAAGTCCACCGGACTCATTGAGGAGACGTGTAAGGTGGAGTTTGATGAAAATAATGGCTCCTAAGTGGAGCAAAGTGGTCTATGTGATGTAGGTGATGAAATTCCTCCCCAAGCCATAAGAAGAATGGGGATTGGTCAAATACTCCCCATTGAGGAACCCCTTGTGGCCGAAGGAGAAGGACAATGCTCTACTCAAGTGGAGCCATCATCCTCACAAGTCCCACATGCTTCCGATAAACAAAGAGAAGACCCTCAACAAGTTGAACAAACTCAAGATCAAGACCAAGTGCCTAAAGATGGTGATGTTCCCCATGAAGTACAAGCACTCACCCAAGGTTCTGAACCGGCTCAAGATAAAGATCAAGTGGAACCACATGATCCAGACCAAATAGAAGCCCAAGATCAAGATCAAGAGCAACCACAAGAACAAGGACAAACTAGTGAACCTGCTCAAGACGAAGATCAAGTTGATCAGGATGTTGTCTCTCAATTCCCTTCTGCGGCGCCTAAACGGGGTACAGGTGCCAAGGGAAGATCAAAACGCAAGGGCACGCAAAGCAATCAAGTCGATGTTCCCCAGTTATCCAATGAAGAACTCTTGGAGCGTCGCGCAGTCAAGATTGCGAACAAGCTGAGAGTCAAGTCACATCTTATGAAGAATGTACTTGGTAGTTTGAAAAACGGAGTATCCACTCGTCAACAAATTTGGAATTATTGTGAGCATCACGCGTTTGTTTCGTATTGTGAACCTCAACAGGTACACGAAGCGCTCGATGATGAGGATTGGCTTATGGCCATGCATGAAGAACTCAACAATTTCGAGCGCAATCAAGTATGGGATTTAGTGCCAAGGCCAAAGGAGGAACATAATGTCATCGGGACCAAATGGATCTTCAAAAACAAGCAAGATGCCAATGGGATTGTGATTCGAAACAAGGCAAGATTTGTGGCTCAAGGCTACTCCCAAGTCGAGGGTATCGACTACGGTGAAACATTTGCCCCTGTTGCTCGTTTAGAATCTATTCGCATGATGCTTGCATTTTCTTCTCATCATAATTTCAAATTACAACAAATGGATGTGAAAAGTGCCTTTCTTAATGGTCCTTTAAATGAGTTGGTATATGTCAAACAACCCCCGGGGTTCGAACATCCCAAGCTCCCCAATCATGTGTACAAACTTAATAAGGCACTCTATGGCCTTAAACAAGCCCCACGTGCGTGGTATGAGTATCTTATTGAGTTATTACAAGATCATGGGTTTGAAATTGGGAAGATTGATCCTACTCTTTTTACTAAGAGGGTCAAAGGGGATTTGTTCATATGCCAACTATATGTTGATGACATCATTTTTGGTTCTCCTAACGAATCTTTCAATGAAGAATTTGCTGCACTGATGACCGAGAAATTTGAGATGTCTATGATGGGTGAGTTGAAGTTCTTCCTCGGGTTCGAGATCAAACAAGGCTTATAAGGGACTTCCATTAAACAAGCCAAGTATACTCAAGACATGCTCAAGAGGTTTGAGCTAGAGGATGTCAAGCCGGTCAAGTTTCGTATGCCAACAGGATGCAAGCTTGACAGTGATCCCAATGGTAAAGCAGTGGATCAAAAGGTATATCGCTCCATGTTTGGATCCCTCCTTTATCTTTGTGCATCTAGACCTGATATCATGTTGAGTGTAGGGATTTTTGCACGGTTTCAATCCGCACCAAAGGAAAGTCATTACATGGCTGTCCAATGAATCTTTCGATATTTGGCTCATACCCCAAACTTTGGTCTATGGTATCCCAAAGGAGCAAACTTTAACCTAGTGGGCTATTCTAACTCAGATTGGGCAGGAGACTGTGTGGAGAGGAAGTCAACCTCTGGAGGATGCCAATTCCTTGGTCGTTCACTAGTAAGTTGGTCTTCCAAGAAGCAGAACTATGTATCACTATCCTCCACCGAAGCTGAGTATGTAGCAGCTGCAAGTTGTTGTGCCCAGTTGCTATGGATGAGGCAAACTTTAAAGGACTATGGTGTCACCTGTGGCAAAGTGCCTCTCCTATGTGACAATCAAAGTGCTATCAAGATTTTCAATCCGGTTCAACACAGCAAGACCAAGCACATTGATATTCGCCATCACTTCATTCGTGAACATATCAAGCTAGGTGATATTGAGATTCACTTCATCAACACTGAAGAGCAACTTGCAGATATTTTCACTAAGCCCCTAGATGAAGCAAGGTTCCGGGAGTTAAGGCATGAGCTAAATATCATTGATCCAAGTAATGTGGATTGAAACTAGGCACTTTGCACCTTACTCTACATTACATCTTGCTCTAGATGTAGGCATGGACATAGGGGGAGTGTTGTTCTCTCAATGAACTTCCCCTCCCCCCATTATGCATAAATCGATCAAGTCTTTCACTTTGCCATCACCAAATGGCACTTGTGCTTCAAAGACGAGATATGGTCATGAACCCAAGGATAATTCTTCGCGGTGTCATACCGTTTGTCTCAAACATTGGTGGCCTAGGCCACCGCCCTCTCCCCTGGTGTCTCTGTGTTGTTTCTCTCTCTTCGGTGTGTCTTTCTTGTTTCCCTATTTTGTTTTCTCTTGGCTTGATCAAGTTTTTTCACCACCTAAGGAGTAGAGAGCTCTTTTTGGCCATTTTTGTGACTTCAAGCACGGTACTACCGCCCCCAGCACGGTAGTAAAATTTTACTACCGCTCGGGAGCGGTACTACCGCTCACCATGTGGTACTACCGCCCCAGCACGGTACTAAGTTTTTACTACCGCTGTGGGCGCGGTACTACCACACGTAGAGTGGTACTACCGCGATGACTGCGGTACTACCGCGCCGCCTCGCCCAGGGGACTATTTAAAGGCCCGGGAGGCCTTTCTTTTTCCCCATCTGCCCCGAGTTCTTCCCTGTCTCTCTCTCTCCTCTCCTCAAAAACTGCCCTAGGGCATCGCTCGATCTCCCTATGCGGCCATCGTCCTCCGATTCCGACCGGTGGGAGTCTTCCCCAAGCGCCATGGACACCGGTACTGCCCCTCATCTGCAATCTTATGCTTTGTTCGTTGATTCCTTCTAGGGATAGGGCATATGGTCTCATGGCGTCGTGATTGGGAGTTCATGGTAGCTTTTTAGGTAATATGATTCCTTGCATAAGTGGTGTGTGTTCCTAGGCCTGCTTAGGATCTAGATCTATGGTTTTCAATGTCTACTCCACAAGTGTTTCCCTGTCAAATTTGATTAGATCTGAGATTAGGCCGTCCCGTGCGGTACTACCGCCCCTCGTGGCGCGGTACTACCGCTCGAGGAGCGGTACTACCGCTTGTAGAGCGGTAGTAAAATTTTACTACTGCTCCACCTGCGGTACTACTGCTCCCCTTTGTGCACACACACTGATCTATTGTGTTTTATGAGGTTTTGGGTCATTCTTGTTCATTGCCTTGACTTGTTTCTCTCTTCTTTCGTGTTTTGTGTGTTGTTTTGTGTATCCCAGGTGGTGGTTCCCGTCGTTCCAACCCATCTCGCACTGCCAGCTCCAAGCGACCTTCCTCTAATCCGTCTGAAGCCTCCAATGCCCCCAAGCGCTCGTTCAATAAGACCGCTCCAAAGAAGCCCTCAGTCAACTGGAACACTATGCCGCTTGCCGAGTTCCAACACCGTCGCAAGCTCAACCCATATGCCAGCAATAGGGAGGAGTTCACTGGCGATGAACAGTTTTGGACTCGTGATCAATTCTTAATCTATGAAGACGTGCTCAGATCAAAGAAGAACCTCTATGCCCTGGTGCAGTGGATAGATCTTGAACATTTGAGGAAGGACATGGCTTATTTTGGGGAAGCCATTGCTATGGTGGAGCAACTTCAGATTGCAGACCTCATCTCGTTCCACCAGGATTTTGATATTTCCATTGTAGCTCACTTCTTTGCTACAGTGCACTTTCACCATGATGACGCCCGTACTATGACTTGGATGACAAATGGAATGCAGCTGACTGCTACCTGGAAAGACTTCATGGATCTTCTTCAGGTCAGGGATGAGGGCCTCACTACTGCTGTTGGCTTGCACCCCCATGCCAAGGCCCAAGCCGCTCCCGAGGAGAAGCTGCTCCCGTACCTCTCTATGAAGCACACCCCACTGGTGAGGTATCCTATGTGATGAACCCCTTCTTGGATGTGATGCACCGAATCTTTCGCAACACACTATTTACCAGGGTTGGCAACAAGGACCAGGTGCACTCCTACCTGGTAGACATGCTCCTCTTGTGTCAGAAAGCGAAGAATCGTGAGTGTCAGCCTCTTGATGTTTCTCATGTCATGTGGATTGAACTCTACTCTGCAGTCATTAACCGTAAGGTCCCAATCTACGGTCCCTACCTATTCTACTTTATCAAGGCCACTTGGACCAAGCTCTTCCCCGGGACTGAGTTTGCTGCTCCTGATTGGGTCCGCCATGATCCCATCAAGCTGCGTCAAAAAGACAAATGGGCCAACACCTCCTCTCGTCAGGCTGCCCCCAGGGATTCTGATGACGATCTGCCAGACGCTGAGGATGAGGCCCCTCCAGAGGCTCCTAGACAGGGTGAGGGTTCCCACATAGCTGCGGCACCGTCTTGGGCCACACGGCTCACTGACAGGATGAAGACCCTATTCTGTATGCAGGCCAAGGGCTAGTACAGCACACATGTTGCTCAGAAGGAGAGTCGCCAGCGCGACAAGTTGATCATGAGGAAGCTTGACATACCCTTCTCCAGCGGTTCTGAGACTGAGATCACCCCCGAGGCGGCATGGATGGAGAAGCATCATCTTCAGTGGGCTGCATCTGAGGAGGAGGAGGACACCGACGATGGTTCCGATGAGGAGTATCGTAATGAGGAGGACACCGACTGATGTTTCTACCACCTGGGTGTTAGGGCTCCTCTCTGCCTTTTTGGTGTTTCGATGCCAAAGGGGGAGAGAGCGTAGGATTTGCTCGTTCTCTAGTTTTTCTGGTCTGTTGGTTTGAGAAAACTTTGTTGCTTTCGTTCGCTACTTTTTCTTTATGGTTGAGACTGAGTCGTCAGATCCTATCTTATTGTGAGATATATGTTTTATCTTGCTTATCTTCTATCTCAGTATTATCAGTTTTATCATTTTATTTTTAACCTGTGAGACATAGTATCTTGTGCCAGTATTCCTTTGCTCACATGCTTTGCCATGCTTCAATA
Organism: Hordeum vulgare subsp. vulgare; assembly: GCF_904849725.1. Lineage (NCBI taxonomy): Eukaryota > Viridiplantae > Streptophyta > Magnoliopsida > Poales > Poaceae > Hordeum > Hordeum vulgare. The sequence goes on from NC_058520.1 coordinate 101,160,658, forward strand.
TTCTTCATCTCTCGTACGTATGTAGTCAGGATGGCTTAGTCTATATAATCTAGGGGGAGTGTTCTCTCTGTGGTTAGTTGTTGGTATGCACATACCCAGAGGAAACTAGCCCCCTTGTGATATCTTTGAAGTTTGCATATGCCTATCTCTATTTTTTTGTGCAAATCCAACATTGTCATCAATCCACCAAAAAGGGGGAGATTGTTAGGGCATATTTCTCCTAAGTGGTTTTAGTGATTGATGACAATTGTTGTGCGGACTAATCTTGTGTCCTGAGCATTTCAGAATATTCTCCTTTAGGCACAAGATGACTCGACGCCCCTCGGAGGATCTCGAAGACGGATTTTCTTCTGCATTTCTCTTCCTAGTTTGAGTCATAGGAAAGTCTTCGTACCAAGAGGGGGTCCGCGTCGGAAAGGTTTGGGTGGAATCTTCACGCACACACCTCATGCACCCACCCATATTTTAGCCTCAATGGAGCACCATTGTGGTTTCCTTGCCTATGTGAAACAGGGTAAGCGGTAGTACCGCTGTCCCAGCGGTACTACCGCTAGCACAGCGGTAGTACCGCTCTCAGAGCGGTAGTAAATTTTTACTACCGCTCCAGGAGCGGTACTACCGTCCCAGGTGCGATAGTAAACTTTTACTACCGCTCCAGGAGCGGTACTACCGCCCGAAGCAAGGTAGTAGTTTTTTACTACCGCTCCAAGGGCGGTACTACCGCCCTCAGTGCGGTAGTATTATTTTACTACCGCACCGGCGGGCCTTTTCTCGAATACTTTCCCTCTAAGGGGGTGGCGCGGTAGTACCCCCGGTACTACCGTGGTTGGTGAGGAGCAGAGCGGTAGTACCGCTCCCAGGAGCGGTAGTACCGCTCTGGGAAGCGCTAGTACCGCTCGAGGAGCGGTAGTACCGCTCGTGCATTTATGTGGTAGGTGGGTAACGGTTGGATCTGCCCCACCTACTATATAAATGCATCTCCTTCTTCCTTGAGCCCACCTTTGACCTCTCTAAGCTCCATTTTTTCTCCACAAGCTCATTTTAGCCCGATCTCTCTCCCTAGCCAATCAACCTTGTTGATTTTCTAGGGATTGCTTGAGAAGGCCTTGATCCACACTTCCACCAAAGGATATTTGATTCCCCCTACTAATCCCTTGCAGATCTTGTTACTCTTGGGTGGTTGAGCACCCTAGACGGTTGAGGTCACCTTGGAGCCACATTCCATTGTGGTGAAGCTCCGTGGTCTTGTTGGGAGCCTCCAAGCTTTGTGTGGAGATTGCCCCTACCTTGTTTGTAAAGGTTTGGTCGCCGCCTTCAAGAGCACCTATAGTGGAATCACGGTACCTTGCATCGTGCGAGGGCGTGAGGAGAATACGGTGGCCCTAGTGGCTTATTGGGGAGCATTGTGCCTCCACACCGCTCCAACGGAGACGTACTTCCTGTCAAAGGGAAGGAACTTCGGTAACACATCCTCGTCTTCATCGGCTCCACTTGTGGTTATCTCTTACCTTTACTTTGTATATGTTGGTGTTGTAGAGTATCTCCTACGTGCTTCGTTACTCGTTACTAAGTAGCATCATATAGGTTGTCCTCCTAGTGCCATGTTAGTGAACCTTTATGATTTCTACTCCATATTTATTTAGAAAAGCTAAAAACTGGTAGTTGTCTATTCACCCCCCCCCTCTAGTCAACCATATCGATCCTTTCAACTGGTATGTGTCCGTAGTGTTTTCTCGTTGTTCTGGCATGCGGTACTGCCGCGATGATCCCAGCGGTACTACCGCCAAGACTCTAGCGGTACTACCACTAGGGCACAAGCGGTACCACCTTAACAAGCGGTACTACCGTAACAAGCGGTACTACCGCCCTGCCCATGCCGTGGGGGTATATAAAGAGAGGGGGCAGTTTTTCCTTCCCCATTTGCTTCTTCGTGGAGCTCTCCCTCTCTGCCCCGAGTTCCCCCAGATTTGATGTTCCTCCGTGGCGCTTCTCCTCCCGTTCTAGTTGGAGGGATTTCTCCTCCTCCTCCTTCCTCCCCCATGTGCCATGGACTCTGGTACTACCCCTATCCCCCTTGTGTTGTGTTGATGTTCTTGGTTCTAGGGTTAGGCATATATGTATTGGCTCCATTGTTGTGGCATGATTTTGTTTCATTCATGGATAGGAGGAGAGATCTTGGGAAGTGCCTCTATTTGCGTTGCTGCATAGGATATGCATAGTTTTGGGCTTAGATCCATAGTTTTGGTCTCTTATGTTTTTAAATCTGCAGCTTTGTGGTTAGATTCATTCTTGTTCCTCCAGATCTGTAACCACGCGGTACTACCGCCCTGCCCCGAGCGGTACTACTGCTAGAGAGCGGTACTACCGCCCTGACCAAGCGGTACTACCGCTCGTGGAGCGGTACTAATGCCCTGGCCGCGGTACTACCGCTAGTGCTCGATTTGCTACCTATGCTTGCTCCTACTTGGGTTCTTTTGTGTTTTCTCCTTGTTCTCGATATTTCCATGACTTCTCTTGTGGTTTTCACGTGTTTGTGTTGCGTATCTCAGGTGGTGGCTCCCGTCGTTCCAACCCAGTTCACAACACCGAGTCCAAGAGGTACCGCAACACTGAAGAAATGGAAGGTTCCTATCCTCAGAAGCACCCCGTCAAGAAGATTGTCTCAAAGACAAGGAGTCCACCATTGACTATGACACTGTGGATCCCAAGGAGTTTGCGAGGCGCTGAAAGCAAAACCCTTATGTCAATGAGAGGGAGGAGTTCAGGGGCGGAGAGATGTTCCGGACCAAGCAGCAGCTCATGATCTATCAAGATATCGTCCTGACTAAGAAGAAGAAATTTTTTCCAGTGCTATGGATTGATCTCAGTCATCTCTGGAAGGATACTAAATATTTTGGTGAGGCCCTGCATATGATTGAGCAGCTGGGTACTGAGGATATCACCTCTTTTTGTTGTGACTTCGATGCAGAGATAGTGGCTCGATTACATACCTCTGCCTTCTTCCATAATGATGAGAGTCTCTCTTTGACTTGGATGACTCATGGCGAGAAGTTGACTGGCTCTTGGGCTGAGTTCATGAAGCTTTTGAGGATCAATTTCGCTGGCCTGCATAATTCTCTTGGCCTGCGCCCTCATCACAACCCTGATAACACCCCCAAGGAGAAGTTGATGCCTTTCTATGTCACGAAGAGTGTGCTCATTCCCTTCTTGGATATCATGCATCGGGTCTTCCGCAACACTTTGTTCCCTCGGTTGGCAACAAAGACGAAGTTCACTCCTATCTGGTGGACATGCTCCTGATGTGTCAGGAAGGACTGATAGAGACCAATGGGCAACTCGATGTGGCAAATGTGATGTTTTGCGAGCTTCAGATGGTCATATACAACCGTACGGTCCCCATCTATGGGCCTTACTTGTACTACTACGTCAAGACTAAATGGGTTGAGACCTTCCCTGGTAGGGCCTTTCCTGCACCCACACAGCTCTTCATCCATGATCCCATCAAACTACGCCACAAAGAGAAGTGGGCCAACACCTCCACTTCATTTTCTACTGCTCACATGGAGGCTGAGGAGGAGAATGATGCTGCTAGGGCTGAGGGCGGCCCTGCTTCGCAGACCTGTTCTTCTGCTGAGCCATCTTGGGCCAAGAAGCTGAAGGCACAGATGGGGTTCCTGAAGGACTAGATGAGGTCCTTGTTTTGCATGCAGGAAAAAGGACAGTATGAAACTCATGTGGCTCAAAAGGAGAACCGTCAGCAGAATAAGCGCCTGCTGAGGACGCTTGATGTGCATGTCTCTAGTGGTTCTGAGGATGTCATCACTCCACAGGCTGCATGGATGCAGGCTAGAGACTACGAGTGGGATGGGACTAATCAGGAGGTGTCTGACGAAGAAGATGCAACAGGGTCTGATCACGAGGACCAGCAGGATGATGATGAGGACGATGAGGACGCTACGGATGTGTCTGCTGAGGATGAGGATGAATGAGCCACCACCTGTGTTCGCGTTCTCTCTGCCTTTTTGGTGTACTGATGCCAAATGGGGAGATAGTGTTAGAGATTTGCCTTTGGTTTTTTCGTTCGTGTTTGAGTCTTTCTTTTCTGAACTTGGTTGGTTTAAGTCTGTTGGATATCTTGTTATGTGTGTGAAGACTCTTCGTCATATGGTGTGAGACATATGCTATCCTTATATTATCTCTAAAGTCTCTCTCTATACTTAGCATGTGAGATCATTTATCTTGTGCCTTTATCTTTATGCTCACATGTCTATGTTTTCATTATTATGTTTTTGGGCAAATCCGGTGTTGTCATCAATCCACCAAAAAGGGGGAGATTGTTAGGGCATATTTTGTTCTAAGTAGTTTTGGTGATTGATGACAGCACCTCTGCAGACTAATCGTGTGCATTGAGCATTTTAGATAATACATCACAGGGCACGAGATGATTCATCGCCCCTCGGTGTTGTTGGAGCATGGTGTTTCCTACAGTTCTCTTTGGTAGTGTTGAGTAGTAGGAAAGCCGTACTATTAAGAGGGGGTCCGCGTCGGAAAGGTTTGGGTGGAATCAACTCACACACGCGCACATTTTCTTTCCACCACTTTCTCTTTGCGGCAATGGAGCACTCGCTCGGTCTTCCACAGCCGTTGCAAAGGGTCCAGCGGTAGTACCGCCCATGCTGAGCGGTAGTACCGCTCACTAGCAGTAGTACCGCTCAAGATGAGCGGTAGTACCGCTAGCTGGGCGGTAGTACCGTTCGAGTCGAGCGGTAGTACCTCTCTCTATTAGCGGTTGTACTTCGTCAGACTTTTTGCGAATACTTTTCCAGCAGTGGTAGGCTCGGTAGTAGTATTTAAACTACCATGGCTTTGTGTCAACCTAGCGGTAGTACCGCTCAATCCTAGCGGTAGTACCACTTGGGCTTGCGGTAGTACCGCTGCTCCCAAGCGGTAGTACCACTAGGGACAACGGTAGTACCACTGCTCCCAAGCGGTAGTACCGCCAGGGGTGTGCTGACAGTGGGGGTAACAGTTGGACTTGTTACCCCACTATATAAAGGGTTCACCTACCTCACAAACCCTCCCTTTGACTCTCCAAGACTCCATTGTTAATCCCTAAGCTCATATGTTCCCGATCTCTCTCCCTAGCCAATCAAACTTGTTGATTTCTTAGGGATTGGTTGAGAAGGCCAAGATCTACACTTCCACCAAGAGAAAATTGATGTCCCCCACTAATCCCTTGCGGATCTTATTACTCTTGGGTGTTTGAGCACCCTAGATGGTTGAGGTCACCTCGGAGCCACATTCTATTGTGGTGAAGCTCCGTGGTCTTGTTGGGAGCCTCCAAGCTTTGTGTGGAGATAGCCCCAACCTTGTTTGTAAAGGTTCGGTCGCCGCCTTCAAGGGCACCTATAGTGGAATCACGACAACTTGTATTGTGTGAGGGCGTGGGGAGAATACGGTGGCTCTAGTGGCTTATTGGGGAGCATTGTGCCTCCACACCGCTCCAACGGAGACGTACTTCATGTCAAAGGGAAGGAACTTCGGTAACACATCCTCGTCTTCATCGGTTCCACTTGTGGTTATCTCTTACCTTTACATTGTGTATGCTTTTGTTGTAGAGTATTTCTTACTTGCTTTAGCGGTCATAGTAGGTAGCATCATATTGGTTGCTCACCTAGTTATTATTTTAGAGAACCTTTATGTTGCTAACCCTAACTTGTTAAGAAAAGCTAAAAATTCTTCCTAGGAAATTCTTTATCATGGGGTTGCTTACTAAACTTGGAGAAATCAAACTCATGAGACATACCACCAAAATTAACATTGATAGTTTCCTTATTGCAATCTATTTGAGAATTGGTAGTGTTCAAGAAGGGTCTACCAAATATTATGGGACAAAAAATATCTTGTGGTGAGCCAAGTACTAGAAAATCAGTGGGGTATTTTACTTTCCCACACAAGACTTCAACATCTCTAACAATCCTAAATGGTGTGATGGTGTCTCTATTAGCAAGTTTAATAGTAACATCTATGTCTTCTATCTCAACGGGTGCTATATCATGCATAATTTCTTCATATAAGGTAAAATGGATAGGACTAATACTAGCACCCATATCACATAAGCCATGATAGCAATGATCTCCTATTTTAACTGAAATGACAGGCCTGCCAACAACGGGTCTATTCTTATCTTTAGTATCAGGTTTTGCAATTGTAGCAGCTTCATTACAGAAATAAATAGCATGCCCATCAATATTGTCTACCAAGATATCTTTAACCATAGCGGTACTAAGTTATACCTTGATTTTTCACAAGGTTTGGTTGTTCTAACATAAATTTTGTTAACCATAGTTAAAGCTTTAGCATGTTCCTTTATCCTAATAGAGAAAAGTGGTTTCTCAATGTAAGTAGTAGGCACAACTGGGTCAACATTGTAAATAATAGTTTCGGCTTCAACTTTTTCTTTAATAGGTGGATGATATTTAAATCACTTTTCTCTAGGGAGATCAACATGAGCAACAAAGGTTTCATAAAATGAGGCTACTATCTCACAGTCAGGTCCATACTTAGTGCTAAAATCATTGAAAGCATCGGTATTCATAAAAGATTTAACACAATCAAACTTGGGTTTTGTACCTCACCCTTTAACTTCGTCGAGCTCCCAATCTTCAGAGTTGCGTTTAATTCTTTCCAAAAGATCCTACTTGAATTCAATAGTGTTCTTCATAAAAGAACCATAGCAGGAAGTATCAAGCATGGTTTGAGCATTACGAGAAAGCCGAGCATAAAAATTCTGAACAATAATATCTCTCAAGAGCTCATGATTGGGGCATGAATATAACATTGAATTCAGCCTCCCCCAAGCTAGAGCGATACTTTCTCCTTCACAAGCCCAAAATTATAGATAAAATGCCGATCACGATAAAGATGCATAGGATAAATTTTTTGGTGAAACTCCAATTGCAATCGATTCCAGTTCCAAGATCTTCTATCATCACATAGCATATACCATGTCAATGCCTTTCCACCCAAAGATAAAGAGAATACCTTCTTATTGAATTCATATCCGGATAAACGTGCAAGCTTAAATAATCAACAAACTTCATCCACATATATTAGGTGCAAATCAGGATGTTTTGTTCTGTCTCCTGCATAAGGATTAGCTAGCAGTTTCTCTATCATACCCGAAGGAATTTCATAATAAATATTTTCAATAGGTGCAGCAGATTGAGGGACAACTCTTGGTGTTTCTGGTCAAGCTGAGCATACCCCGAACAAGCCCCTCAAAGGATTACTTTCCATAGTGGCAAGTAACGATAAATTTCAGCATGTAATATAAATTTTCCCTTACCGGATTCCGCTTACCAAAGGCGCTTCACTCCCCGCCAACGGCGCCAGAAAATAGTCTTGATGACCCACAAGTATAGGGGGTCAATCATAGTCCGTTCGATAAGTAAGAGTGTTGAACCCATCGAGGAGCGGAAGGAAATGACTAGCGGTATTCAGCAAGGTAATTTCTGCAAGCACTGAAATAGTGGTAACAAGTTGATTGATAGCAAGATAATTGTAACAAGTGACAAGTAGCAATAGTAACAATAGGTCCAGCAAGGTGGCCCAATTCTTTTGTGGCAAAGGATGGGCCAGAACAATTTCTTATAATAGGCAAAGGGTTTTTGAGAGCACAGAGGAATTTTATCTAGTCACTTTCGTCATGTTGGGTTAATTCGCGTTCGGTATTTTGATAATTTGATATGTGGGTGGACCGGTGCTTGGGTGTTGTTCTTACTTGAAAAAATCTCCCACTTATGATTAACCCTCCCGCAAGCATCCGCAACTACGAGAAAAGTAGTAAGAATAAGTTCTAACCATAGCATTAAACATAGGGATCCAAATCAGCCCCTTACGAAGTAGTGCATAGACTGGGGTTTAAGTTTGTGTCACTCTCCAACTCACCCTCTAATTACTACTCCACAATTCATTCCCTTAGGCCCAAAATATGGTGAAGTGTAATGTGGTCGATGTTCACATAACACCACTAAGGGAATCACAACATTCATATCATCAAAATATCGAATGAATATCAACTTCACATGACTACTTGCAACATGATTTATCCCGTGGCCTCAAGAACAAAAGTAACTACTCACAAGTGATAAACATGTCCATGATCAGAGAGGTTTTGAATAGCTTAATGGATCTAAACATGTGATCTTCCACCAAGTAAACCATAAAGCATCAACTACAACATGTAATATACACTACTAGACACACCCCAGGTACCAATCGGAGGTTCCGGTACAAGATTGAGTACAAGAGATGAACTAGGGTTTTGATAGCAGATGGTGTTGGTGAATATGTTGATGAAGATTGGCCTCCTCAAGATGAGAGGGTTGTTGCTGATGATGATGGCCATGATTTCCCCCTCCGGGGGGGGGGGGGGGGAATTCCTCTCGCAAAATCGCTCTGTCAGAGGGCAAAGTGCTCCTACCCAAGTTCCGCCCCGAGATGGCGGTGCTTCGTCCTGAAAGTCCTCTCCTTAAATATATTAGCTGGAAGCAGAATATATACCAGAAAATGGGCGCAAGAGGTGGGCCAGGTGGCCCACTAGACATCAGGCCACGCTAGGGGGCCCTGGCGCGCCCTGGTGTCTAGTGGCCGCCTGGTGACCCCCTCCAACACTTCTTCATTCCACTATTTTTTATATATTCTAAAATAAATCCCCGTAAATTTTCAGCTCAATTGGAGGTGTGTAGAATAGGTATCTCTGTCGTAGCTTTTTCACGTCCAGAATTCCATCTCTCGGTATTCTCCCACTTGATATAAACCTTGCATATTATGAGAGAAAAGGCATTAGAATTACTCCTCCAAGTAGATAAAAGCATAAAAACACTATAAATAATAGTAATAAAACATGATACAAAATGGACGTATCAACACACGACATGCCTCATGAGGCGGACTTGCTACTCGCGAGGTGGAGGAGGGGGGCTCGCTAGGCGCTTCGGTATTTGGTGGCCCAGGCTAGGCCTAGCTTGGCGGTGAGGGGCCTCGGGAAGCTATCCCCTCACGAGGCGGCTTCTTCCGCAACCCCCACGGCCAAGTTATCCTCCACGGACCGTCCGAAACATCACCTTCTAGATCGTAGGCACATAGTCCGTGAGACCCTCATTTCCACTAGGCCGACACCTATGCCGATCATGCGTTAAATAGAAACCCTTGTCTCTTAGTCGTCGTTGGAGAATATGCTAGCGTGACATGGACAAACCGAAGAACAAACTCTCGAAACGATGTCTCCGTCGTTGCCTCGACGGCCTCACCTCGAACAACTACCTTCACCGGTTTGAAAGCACGGTGAAGAAGCAAGTCGGCGGCTCCTCACCGTCGTTAACTGTGCGAGAACCTTTAAAAAAGGGGTCTGACTATATCTCATCTAGATGTAAGATAATATCTCACATCTAAGTATTGTGTGGCTCCTTTTGTTTGTTTGTTTCTTGCTTTCTTTCGTTTTTGTTTATCTTGGGCATGTTTGCTTGTCTCGCTTACTCACACTACAGGAATCTGAGAATTTGCCGTCTGCCATGGCTGACGGCAAAGGGGGGAACCACGGACGGCAAAGGCTTTGCCGTCCGTCAGCTAACGGCAAAGTAGACGGCAAAAAAATATCCGGTGAAGAGGTTATTTGCCGTCTGCTTTTGTAAGGCGGACGGCAAAGAATCTTTGCCATGAGGGGGTAGACGACAAATTAAATGGGACGGCAGATTCACAGACGGTCCCGTTAAGTGTTAACGGCAGGCCCCCCCTCTTTGCCGTCTTTCGTACTCCCTTTGCCGTCAGCCCCTCATGGAAAAGGGGGCACCCAGCCCCTCTCTCTCTCCCCCCCCTTTGTCATCTGCCCTCCCCCCTTTGCCGTCTTCCCTCCTCCCTTTGCCATGAGGGGGCTGAAGGCAAAGGGGCACCCAGCCCCTCTCTCCCTCCCCTCTTTGTCATCTGCCCTCCCCCCTTTGCCATGAGGGGGCTGACGGCAAAGGGGGCACCCAGCCCCTCTCCCTCCACCTTTGCACCCAGCCCCCTCCCCCTTTGCCGTCATCCCTCACCCCTTTGTCGTCTTCCCTGAGTCCTTTGTCGTCTGCCCCCTCATGGCAAAGGCTCAAAACTGCCCCTTTTATTTTATTTCTTATTATATCCAGGAATTTTCACAATAATCAGGATATATATATGTGTATATATATTACAAAAATAAAAAAAATCCGTACTCATAACCATATTAAAATAACTTTCATCCATAGTACATACATATTATGCAAGTTGCATCCGTACCAAACCATATATTACACCAGTTTCATCCATGCATACAAAGTTTCATATATATCCATATACTACAATAGTTTCAATACAAGCTTCTGTAAAGCCATGGTACAAGAAATCATATTCAAGCATTCCATCAATATAATCCAAGCTTCCCGTGAAGTGAATGTAATCTGCAAAATGACAAATAAGAAAGTTAGAAGAAGAATACTAGATGAAGAAGTATATATAGGTTATTTTGGAGAGAACTTAGCTAAGTATAGGCCATTTAATATCTAAGTTAGGTGGGATAGGTCATCTTGGAGCTACATAGCCTTATTATGTCATTTAGGAGAGAACTTAGCTAAGTATAGGTCATTCTAGAGCTAACTTGGATAAAATATGTCATTTTGTAGCCAACTATGATTATTAATCCATTTTGACCTTATTATGTCATTTTGGAGCTAAACTAGTCATTTTAATGAGCTAACCAAGGTTCTTATGATGTTTTTACCTAACTATGCTAATTATGTCATTTTGGAGGATAATTAGCTAAGTACGTCTTTGTTGGGGAAAATAACCTACGTAGAAGAAGAAAGAGAAGACGCAAGAAGAGAAGAAGCAAGAAGAGAAGAAGGAGAAGAAAAAGAAGAATAAGAAGGAGGAGGAGGAGGAGGGGGAGAAGGAGGAGGAGAAGGAGAAGGAAGAGGAGAAGAAGAAGGACAAGAAGAAGGAGAAGAAGAAGGAGAAGGAGCTTCTCTCCTCCTTTTTCTCCTTCTTCTTCCTCCTTCTCCTTCTCCTTCTTCTTCTCTTCTTCTTCTTCTTCCTTCTTTTCATTTTTCCTCTTTCTTCTCCTCTTGTCCCCTTCTTCGGGCTAAATTAGCTAATTATGCCTTTTTGGAGCTAATTATGTCATTTTGGAGGATAATTAGCTAAGTTTATGTCATTTTATTAAATAGGCCATCTTGGAGCTAACTAAGCTAATTATGTCATTTGGGTGGAAGCCAAGCTAAGTATAGGCCATTCTAGAGCTAACTTGGGTAAAATATGTCATTTTGGAGCCAACTATGATTATTAAGGCATTTTGGAGCTAAATTAGCTAATTATGTCATTTGGGTGGAAGCCAAGCTAAGTATATAATATTCATGAGCCAATTAAGAGAATAAGCAAGAAGAGAATAAGAAGGAGAAGAAAAATAAGAAGAAGAAGGAGGAGGAGAAGGAGAAGGAGAAGGAAGAGGAGAAGAAGAAGAAAAGAAGAAGGAAAAGAAGAAGAAGGAGGGGGCTATCTCATTCTCCTTCTTCTCCCTCTCCTTCTTCTTCTCTTCTTCTTCTCTTCTTCTTGTGCTTCCTTCTTTTTCATTTTTCCTCTTTCTTCTCCTCTTGTCCTCTTCTTCGAGCTAAATTAGCTAATTAAGCCTTTTTGGAGCTAATTATGTCATTTTGGAGGATAATTAGGTAAGTATAGGTCATTGTTTATTAAATAGGCCATTATGAGCTTATTATGTCATTTTGGAGCTAAATTAGTCATTTTAATGAGCTAACCAAGCTTGTGATGATGTTTTTACCTAACTAAGCTAATTATGTCATTTTGGAGGACAATTAGCCAAGTATGTCTATGTTGGGGAAAATAGTCTACGTAGAAGGAGAAGGAGAAGGAGAAGGAAGAGGAGAAGGAAGAGGATAAGAAGAAGAAAATAAGAAGGAAAAGAAGAAGGAAAAGAAGGAGGATAGAAGAAGAAGGAGGATAACATACCATTATCGTCACCACGGTGGTGAAGCACGGTGGCTCTGGCTTGTTTCACTTGGAGAAGGCTGCCCTGGAGAAGGCTCCACTGTAGAAGGGTCGTGAGATGCGTTTCGGGAGATATTTTCCACCAAACATCGTTTGCAATGTGTCGTTAGCATGAGGACACTCTTAAGATCACTGCATTGAAATGAAACTCACCGTCCCCGCCATGTTAATGACTGGCATCGCCGGAGGGACTTGGCCGGTCTTCTCGCACATAGACTGTACATTTGGTTTCGACAAGTCAAACTTTTTAGTTATTAATGAAACAGACATTAAAATGCAAGATTTGAAATAATATGAAGAAGAAACTTACCACGAAGAGCTCGTATTTGGCCTTGTTAGACGCATCATTCCGTGCCCTCTCCGCCTCCACCAATGCAGTCGTCCTCTCGTCCAGCTCCTTCATCTCCTTATCCTTCTCCGCCAAAATTGCCTGTATTGCCTCTCTCTCTTTCAGAATAGCAGCCTGCAACACAACTCATTGTTAGCATTGTAATCATATTGGTTCCAACGCACAACATAATGCGGAAAGATAGTTGAGTCCATTAAACTAACCTCGATGGAGAGCTGGACTGGCCGTGGACGAGGTGTTATCTTAGGACAGGAGCATGTTTGGCGTGCCTTTATCTGCCGCGGAGTGCTAGAACAACGTATAAGGCCGTCTCCAATGGCGATCGGGCCATGGGGCCTCCCGTTGCCAGCTATCATCACCAGCTCTGGATCAATAGGCCCCTCGCTCGGGTTAAAGTCCTCCCCTTTCCTCGCCTTCCCATGATCTCTGTACTTCACGAGCTTGTGGTGGGAGGAGATGTTGGTGAAGTTTTCTCGATGCTCGAGGTCAGACTCACAGAATGCCTTGACCTTCTTGTACGAGGCAGTATGGGCCATCGCATACAGGTCGTACATCTGTGGCACCTCCGTCTTATTGTGACGTGCCTAAAAGAGAGAGAGAGAGGAAAATTGTATTAGTAAAGGGCTCAAGATAGCATTAAGAATGAATTGCATGAGGTATGAAGCAAACCACATACCCAGTTCTCGCCAAATTGGATTAAGTTGACGCTCCCTTGATGGTGTGGCATACCAACCATTTTGCCACGCCTCTCCTTGGTGTTGTTGTGGCTGGCCTCCCACGTTTCGGAGCACCACTGATCCACCAAGGCCTCCCAACAATCCATCTTATCCACACACCATCTCGGGGGCACCTAAGTTAATAAAGAGAAATTTGAGCGCGTAAGAACCAAATCAAGGAAACTAACTACAAAGCCTTAATAATATGTAATTACCTTCATGTAATTCTCCTTCTCCATCTTAGAATCACGGCACTTCGCCTTGTCCTTCCTAATACGTCGGGAGGCATAGTAGTCTCGAACAGCCTGCACCCGAGCCTCGTGCCGAAAGTTTTGAAGTAGGCGGCGACATTCCGTTTCGATAACCTTTGTCTCGTCCTCCTCGTATCCCTCCTCACACCTGTAGTAGGTCTGCAAACGAGACAACACCGATTAGTACAATAACTAGCTATGGTTGATTTATAATTGTGTAAAGGAGAAATTACCCGGAACTGTCGGATTACCATGTCGGCCCCTCGTGTGGCACAAAACACCATTGATCTCCACCTCCGGCGGGGCCGGGGCACCCAAGTAGTGCTCCCAGGTCATTCCTACCTCTCGCTCCCAACCGGGCAACGTAACAAACCCTGGGAAGTTTTGACGGCAAAGCAGACCAAGGACGTTGTTGGGCTTGCGGACACCCTTGGCAACAATCCAACCCGTGCAGTGTGACAAATTAAAGCCAAAACATTAGATATTTGAGAAAACATGAAGGAAAAAGGTTAAATTAACTTACTTGTCCCCATTTGGCTTAATCGACCACCTCTGGTCGCGGGTCGCCGGCACGAGCGGGAGCCCCGAACTACCACGCTGTTAGACGGTAGCCCCCTCACCCAGCTCCTCGACGCTATCAGCATGGCCACTTGGCTCAGCCCAGGTATCCCACTGGGTCTCTGGGGACGTACCCTCATCCCTGCTTTGCTCCGGAGTCGCGTGGAACGAAGCGTCTGGGACACGAGTCTCGTGGGTCGAAGGCTCATCAACCTGAGGCTCGTCGACCTGAGGCTCGTGAATCGGAGACCGTGTAGCGTCCACCTCACACGAATCCACCCTAGAAGTCATGTGCTCAGGTGAATCAGCTTGGGGTGGCGGCGAGGAAGGCGTGGCAGCCACCACCCTACCTCTCCCGCGGCCACGTGTACCTTTAGTACAACATAAATACCAACATGAGTAATAAAATGTATATAAATACCAAAATGCATACAACATAAATACCAACATGAGTACAACATAAATACCAACATGAGTAATACCTTTAGTACCTCTCGGCTTCGCGGGGGGTCGACCTCCTCTCACGGGGGGAGCTCCATGCAGAGTAGAGAGCAACGCTCTCCGAAGAGGCGAGGCAAGAATGGAAGTACCCATCCCACCACCCGTCGACGAAGAAGGAGCCACGGAGTGCTTTCGACCCTTTCCCACCATCTTTCAACACCTGTCATGACAAAGAGTAAATGAAATTAGTACAACATAAATACCAACATGAGTAATAAAAGGTATATAATTTAAGTGTATCATCATCATAAATACCAACATGACTAATAAAAGTTGAATACCTAACATGAACTCAAAATTTATATATAGTAATAGTTGAATACCTGACTTGAACTAATAACAATCGTGCTTGTCTATATATGCTTCGGGGTCTATAAATGCATCATGATCATCACTATCATCAATAAATGCATCATCATCATCACTATTAGGAACAACATGTGGAAGGCCACCATTATGTAATCGGTCAAGAAGTGGCAGGTCATCCGCAGCAGTAACCTCTTCTTCTTCTAGCTCTTCCTGTTCGGGCTCAGGGGTTAAGACAGATTCACTGTCGCTGTCTACTTCAATGTTCTGGGGTGAAGTAGAGCGGTTCTTGAAACGTTTCTTGGACATACGTGTTTCTTGGAAGAATTCTCCTTCATATGTGTCTAGGTTAATGTGAGGTTCATAATCCTATTCATTGAGGGTAGGTGGTCTAAAATGTGGTGGCACTTCATAAATGACATCCCAACCTTTGAGATTTGGATCTGTTTGGCACGCCCACGGTAGGTAGAAAACTTGTGTCGCATGTTGAGCCGTAATATAGACATCGGGAACATCTAAGTGGTTGTTTTGGTTGATTTCGACTAGTACTGTATGTTCATGAGTCCTTCTAGTCTCCCTCGGCTCAAACCAATAACATTTGAAGACTACGATGGTCGGTGGGTTTTCACCATAGAATAGAAGTTCATAAATTGCTTCAACTATTCCATAATACTCGGTGCCTCCTTTGCCGATAGCAAAGACAGAACAATTCGTATTCTTTAGGTCGAGCATAGATGGCTCTTTGCCAAAGTTACGAAAGTGATACCCGTTGATGTTGTATTTGTCAAATGAACGGACCTTATAGTCAAAACCATTAGCAACTTGTCTCAACTCGGCGTCCATAGACTTTGCATCAGCCTACAAGTTTAATACGAAAGATAGGATGCATTAGCCGCAAATTAGACCAAGAAGTCAAATGGGCCATTGATGGTAATTCATTACCCTTTGTTTGAACCAAGAGATGAAACCGGGACAGTCGCCTCCATGCTTTGCGAGAAGCTCATACTCTTCGACGGAATCCTTTTCGACGACCGCTCCATCCGAGAATTCGGCGACGTATCAACTATATCAAATATCTGGGAATAAGAGTAGTTCAAAAGAATTAGAAGTCGTGGAACAATAATTTACCGAGAACTTACTCGATGTACGGCCGCACTTCTGTTAGGTTGGTGAAGATATACAATGAAATGGTCCGCCATTCTTCGACATCAAACGATTTCCCTTTCGAAGCACCGGATGGTGCGATCTTACCTTTGAATAGGTTGAGGTTGGATCGAACTTTTTTTGGATCGCCATCATTGTGCCGAGGCTTTGGGTTATGCAAATGATGATTTTTGGCTTCGTAGTGTGCTATCACGAAGTTTGCCGCCTCCTCAGTAATGAATTCCTCGGCCATCGATGCTTCAATTCTACGTTTATTTTTACACTTAGCTCGAAGCGTCTTCTGCATCCTCTCAGTTGAGTAGCTCCATCGATTTTGAACGGGCCCCCCATTCTAGCCTCGGTCGGGAGATGCAAAATCAAATGCTGCATTGGATTAAAGAAGCTCGGTGGAAAGATCTTTTCTAATTTGCAGATCAACTCTGCCGCCAACTCTTCCATTTCATCTAGCATGCCAGGCGATAGTTCTTTAGCACAAAGAGAAGGAAGAAATAGCTCAGCTCTGCCAGTACTAGCCATTCATCCTCAGGGATAAAGCCACGCAACATCACTGGCATTACCCGCTCAATCCATATGTGCCAATCATGAATCTTGAGACCAAATATTTTCAATTTCTCAAGACTTGCTCCCCTCTTTAGATTCGCAGCATACCCATCTGGGAACATCAACCGCATTTTCACCCACAATAGCATTTCCCTCATAGCTGGCCTTTCAAGATTGAACCATGCCTTTGGCTTCGCTATGCTTTGCTTTCCTTTCCGTTGTCGCAAGTTTTGCAACGGTCTATCACATAGAGCCTCCAGGTTGATTCCAGCCTTAGGATTATCTTTTGACTTCCCCTCTATGCCGAACAATGTACCAAAAATGGCCTCCGCAATATTCTTTTCAGTGGGCATCACGTCGATGTTGTGTGGGCAAAGGAGGTCTTTGAAGTAAGGCAGATCCCATAAGCATGACTTGTAAGTCCACGCGTGTTCTGTATTATACCCTTTGAAGTATCCTAGACGCAAAGGATCAGGCTCGAGAGCGTTTAACTGATCAAGGGTCTTTTAGCCTGTCAACACAGCTGGTGCAGTGTTTTTGACAACTTTACCTTTGATGAAATTCTTCTTGTCTTTTCTGAAATTATGGTCAGAATCCAGGAATTGTCTATGCATGTCGAAGCAAGAAAACTTGCGACCACCCTGCAGCCAACGGAACTGAAGAGCTGCCTTGCATGCGGTGCACGGGAACCTTCCATGCAGACACCAGCCAACGAATAGCGCAAACGCCGGATAATCATGCATCGAGTACATGTACCACACATGCATTTTGAAATTTGTTTTGGTAGCCGTGTTGTAGGTCTTGATCGCATTATCCCAGGATTCTTGCAACTCATCCTTAAGCGGCTACATGTACACATTCATATTCTTCCCCAGATAGTTGGGCCCTGGAATTATCAACGTCAGGAAAATGGTCTTTCTTTTCATAATCTCTCCGGGTGGCAAATTGAGTGGAATGACAAATACAGGCCAACAACTGTATTGTGCTGCCGTCATACCATACACATTGAACCCATCCGTGCTGATGGCAACTCTAGGATGCCTTGGATCTTCCGATTTATCCTTATGTAATGCATCGAAGTGCCTCCACGCAAAACCATCTGAAGTGTGTACCACCATCTTGTTCCATTCCTCATCTAGTTCGGTTCTTTTGCCCAATTTGTGCCATGTCATCTATCTAGCCGTCTCTTCGACCATGAAAAGACGTTGAAGTCTTGGTACGATTGGCAGATACCGAAGAACACTAATGGGGACTTTGGTCTGATTCTTCTCACCCATACCGTTGTCTATCACAATATACCTGGAAGAATTGCAAATGGGGCAATAGTTCAAGGTCGCATACTCAAGCCTAAATAAGGCACATCCATTCTCACAGGCATGTATCTTCTCATAGGGCATCTTAAGTACACGGAGGATTTTCTCTGACTGGTACATGTTTGCAGGCAGTACATGGCCTTTGGATAGAAAGCGTGCAAATATCGTCATCATCGCGTCGTAGCATTCTCTGCCTAGGTTGAATTAAGCCTTCAGAGCCATTACTTGCGCGATGGCATCCAGCTGACACAGCTCAGTCTGCTCGTGGAGAGGACGTTTTGAAGACTCCAACATTTCATAGAAGGCCTTTGCAGATTCCTCCATCTCATCGTCTGAATCCCGAGCATCATCAAAGTCTTGCACCATGTCTTCGATCCCGGTATCATGCTCGTCGGTGCGACGACGAATCACGTTGGTCAGACTCACCATGAAAAGTCCACACCATATAATTAGGCGTAAAACCCCACTTCTGCATGTGTTTACCCATTTCATACTTTGTCTGCTTTTTCCAGTTGTCGCAGTTGGGACAGGGGCACCATGTTTTTGCTGCCTATTTGCAAATGCGGCTCTCACAAACCCCCTGGTTTTTGTTAACCGTTCATTGGTCATGTCTTTCTGACTAGGGTGACCAGTGTACATCGAAGCACGATCACTCATGTTGCCTAGCTACCTATGGGCGCACAAGAAATAAATATATAATTCATCATCTATATTCATCCGCTAATCAAGTTTGTCAATTTTATTACGTCCATGCAACCTACACGCTAATAGGTAAAGATAGGTCCTAATCCCACCCGAGTATGTGTAGATTGGGTTCATTTTCCCATGCTCTACTCCAGATGCGACGTAGAATTTTAGCAATAAGCAGAGAGGATGTGTACCCGGAGAACAACAGGGAGGCACCGACGAAATTTCGCATCGGATCCGAAGCACAGCATACGGGAAAACGAACCCAATCTACACATACTCAGGCTGCCCATGGATAACGTTAGACAATTCGAAACGATGGTGGTTATAAATATGCAAAGACATGCACATTTATAGATGTCGCCCTTCCGAACGGGAGACGCATACTGGTCATGCATACTCATGATTGAAGAAACCTATAGTTAGCAAGTTTCATCGGCACGAAGACCGGAACAGAGCAAATTAAGGGGGTACGAGGAGAAGTCATTTGTGCTCACCAACAAACACAGGGGCGGAGCTCGTCCAACGCACGTGGAGGTCGTCGAACAACTGCACATTGAAATTCACACGATCAACACAAATATGATGTTTTTATAATTAACATAATCAGAAAATATGTGGCCTAACTCATAATTTACAAAACTATGACCCCGATCGGCTTAGTGGCATCGATGGTTGGTGGTGTCGGGTGTCGGTGGCGTCGATGGTCGATGGTGTCGGGTGTCGGTGGCGTCGGGGGTTAGTTGTGTTGGTGGTCGGGGGTCAATGTCGTGAGGAGTCGAGGGTCACTGGCATTGGGGGTAGGGGTCTTTTCGGTCAACAAGAGGCTGAAGAGGTGTCGGGGGTCGGGGTTGGGGTCAGTGGCGTCGGGGGTCAGGGGTAGGGGGTCGGGGGTCGAGGGTCAGTGGCGTCGGGGGTCAGGGGTCGGGGGTCGAGGGTTAGTGGCATCGGGAGTCGAGGGTCAGTGGCGTCAGGCGTCGGGGGTCGGGGGTCGATGGTCAGTGGCGTCTGGAGTCGAGGGTCAATGGCGTCGGGCGTCAGGGGTCGGGGGTTAGTGGAGTCGGGGGTTGGGAGTCGGGGGTCGGGGTCGGGGTCAGTGGTGTCGGGCATCGGGGGTCGGGAGTCGGGTGTCAGTGGCGTCGGAGGTCGGGGGTCGAGGGTCAGGGGTTGGTGGTGTCGGTCGTCGTGGGCCGGGGGTCGGGGGTCGGGGTCCTCCTCTTTCTTCTTCTCCTCTCTCCTCTTTTTCTTCTTCTTCTTCTTCTTGATCATCTTAATATTATTATTATTCTTTTTTCTCCTCCTCCTCCTCCTCCTCCTCTTCTTCTTCTTCTTCTTCTTCTTCTTTCTTTTATCTTTCTCCTCCTCTCCTCTTTCTTCTTCTTCTTCTTCTTCTTTCTTCTTCTAGTTTATTATTCTCTTATTTTCTTCTAAGTTTTTTTTCTATCTATTTTTTTCTTTTATCTACTTTTTCTACTTAATAACCTAACTATCTAATTTAACATAAAAACATTAGAAAAAAACTAACTACCAATTTAACAGAAAAAACACAAAATAAACTAACTATCTAAATTAACTATCTAATTTAAAAAACAGGAAATAAAGCCAAAAAAATCTTACCTGCGCACGGGCAGTGGGCGGCCGGGACGGAGGGCAGTGGGAGGAGGGGAGGGCGAGCTCCAGCCCTGGGCGGCGGGGAGGAGGGGCGTGGGGAGGAGCTGCACGGGGAGGAGAGGAGGGCGAGCTCCAGCCGCGCGGCGGTGGTGGGCCAGAGCGGCTCCTGTGGTGGTGGCGGAGGCGCTGGGGTGGGGAGGGCGCGGGGAGGAGGGGCGCGGGAAGGAGGGGAGTGCGAGCTCCGGCCGTGCGGCGGTGGTGGGCCGGAGCGGCTCCGGTGGTGGTGGCGGCGGCGCTCGGGTGGGCAGGGCGCTAGGAGGTGGGGCACGGGAAGGAGGGGCGCGAGGAGCTCCGGCCGTGGGCGGCGGTGGTGGGCCAGAGCGGCTCAGGTGGTGGTGGTGGCGGCGCTGGAGTGGGCAAGGGGCGCGCGCGAGAGAGGCGGGAGGTCGAGGAGAGCGGCTGGGGTGGAGTGCCGTTAGGGGAGCTGGGGGTGAGGGTTGGGCGATGTTAGGGGGAGCGCCCCTTTGCCGTGTGCAGAGGGTGGGAGGCAGATGATACGTCCATTTTGCATCATGTTTTCATGTTGATATTTATCGCTTCTTGGGCTGTTATTTCACTTCACGGTACAATACTTATGCCTTTTCTCTCTTATTTTGCAAGGTTTACATGAAGAGGAAGAATGCCGGCAGCTGGAATTCTGGCCTGAAAAAGGAGCAAGTTTGAGATACCTATTCTGCGCAACTCCAAACTCCGTAAAAATCAACGAGGATTTTTTCGGGAATTATAAAAAATATTGGGCCAAAGAAGTGCCAGAGGGGCGCCAGCAGGTGGCCACAAGCCTGCTAGGCGCGGCCACCCCCTGGTCGCGCCTAGGGGGCTTGTGGGCACCCAGCTGGCCCTCTGGCCCCCCTCCTCTTATATATGAAGGGTTTTGTCCCGAAAAAATCAAGAGGAGGCTTTTTCGAGGATTCGACGCCGCCACGAGGCGGAACTTGAGCAGAACCAATCTAGAGCTCTGGCAGGACGATCGTGTCGGGGAAACTTCCCTCCCAGAGGGGGAAATCGTCGCCATCATCATCACCAACACTCCTCTCATCGAGGGGACTCGTCACCATCAACATCTTCATCAGCACCATCTCATCTCCAAACCCTAGTTCATCACTTGTAACCAATCTTCGTCTCGCGACTCCGATTGGTACTTGTAAGGTTGCTAGTAGTGTTAATTACTCTTTGTAGTTGATGCTAGTTGGATTACTTGGTGAAAGAGTTTATGTTCAGATCCTTGATGCTACTCATTACCTCTCTGGTCATGAATATGATTATGCTTTGTGAGTAGTTACTTTTGTTCCTGGGGACATGGGATAAGTCACGCTAATAGTAGTCATGTGAATTTGGTATTCGTTCGATATTTTGATGTGTTGTATGTTGTTTTTCCTCTAGTGGTCTTATGTGAACGTCGACTACATAACACTTCACCATTATTTGGGCCTAGAGGAAGGCATTGGGAAGTAATAAGTAGATGATGGGTTGCTAGAGTGACAGAAGCTTAAACCCTAGTTTATGTGTTGCTTCATAAGGGGCTAATTTGGATCCACTAGTTTAATGCTATGGTTAGACTTTGTCTTAATTCTTCTTTCGTAGTTGCGGATGCTTGTGAGAGGGGTTAATCATATGTGGGATGCTTGTCCAAGTAAGGGCAGTACCCAAGCGCCGGTCCACCCACATATCAAACTATCAAAGTAACGAACGTGAATCATATGAACATGATGAAAACTAGCATGACAGAAATTCCCGTGTGTCCTCGGGAGCGTTTTTCCTCCTATAAGACTTTGTCCAGACTTGTCCCTTGCTACAAAAGGGATTTTTCCACTTTTCTGCAACGTTGCTACTTTTGTTACTTGCTACTTTCTAAGAATCATCTCACCACACAATCACTTGTTACCGATAATTTCAGTGCTTGCACATTTTACCTTGCTGAAAACCACTTGTCAGATCCTTCTGCTCCTCATTGGGTTCGACACTCTTACTTGTCGAAAGGACTACGATTGATCCCATATACTTGTGGGTCATCAAGACTCTTTTCTGGCGCCATTGCCGGGGAGTGAAGCGCCTTTGGTAAGTGGAACTTGGTAAGGAAACATTCATATAGTGTGCTGAAATTTATTGTCACATGTCACTATGGAAACTAATCCTTTGAGGGGTTTGTTTGGGGTATCTTCACCTCAAACGGAAGCACAAAGAGTTGCTCCTCAACCTGCTGCACCTATTGAAAATATTTTCTTTGAATTTCCTTCGGGTATGCTTGAGAAACTGCTGGCTAATCCTTTTACAGGAGATGGAACATCACATCCAGACTTGCATCTAATCTATGTAGATGAAGTTTGTGATTTATTTAAGCTTGCAGGTTTTCCCGAGGATGAGGTCAAGAAGAAGGTATTTCCTTTATCTTTGAAGGATAAGGCGTTTACATGGTATAGGCTATGTGATGATACTGGATCACGGGACTACAATCGTTTGAAATTGGAATTTCATCAAAAGTTTTATCCTATGCATTTAGTACATCGTGATCGGAATTATATTTATAATTTTTGGCCTCGTGACAAAGAAAGCATCACTCAAGCTTGGGGGAGGCTTAAATCAATGTTATATTCATGCCCCAATCATGAGCTCTCGAGAGAAATTATCATTCAGAACTTCTATGCTCGGCTTTCTCATGATGATCGCACCATGCGTGACACGTCTTGTACCGGTTCTTTTATGAAGAGAGATATTGACTTCAAATGGAATTTATTGGAGAGAATCAAACGCAACTCTGACGATTGGGAGCTTGAAGAAGCTAAGGAGTCAGGTATGAATTTCAAGTTTTATTGCGTTAAATCCTTTATTGAAACAAATACTTTTTGTGACTTTAGCGCTAAGTATGGACTTGACTCTGAGATAGTAGCTTCATTGTGTGAATCATTTGCTGCTCATATTGATCTCCCCAAGGAGAAGTGGTTCGAATATCATCCTCCCTTAGAAGTCAATAAAGTTAAACCCAATCCAGTTGAAGAGAAAGTCATTGCCTATAATGATCCTATTGTTCCAAGTGCTTACATTGAGAAACCACCTTTCCCTGTTAGGATAAAGGATGATTCTAAAGCTTCAAGTGTGATACGTAGAGGCTACATTAGAACACCTACAACCCCTGAGCAAATTAGATTTGAACCTAGCATTGCTATTATCAAAGATCTTCTATCCAACGATGTTGAGGGACATAATATTCACTTTAGTGAAGATGCTGCTAGAATTGCTAAACCTCACGCTAGAGACAAACATAGGCCTGTTGTTGGCACGCCTGTTGTTTCTGTTAAGATAGGAGATCATTGTTATCATGGTTTATGTGACGTGGGTTCTAGTGTTAGTGCAATACCTCAATCCTTATATGATGAAATTAAAGACGAGACTGCACCTGTTGAGATAGAGCCTATTGATGTCACTATTCAGCTTGCCAATAGAGATACTATCTGCCATCTGGGAATTGTTAGGGATGTTGAAGTCTTGTGTGGTAAAATGAAGTATCCTACTGATTTCCTCGTTCTTGCTACCGCACAAGATAGCTTTTGTCCCATCATATTTGGCAGACCCTTCCTCAATACCGTCAATGCTCATATTGATTGTGAGAAGCAAACTGTCACTGTTGGGTTTGAAGGTGTGTCACATGAGTTCAATTTCTCCAAGTTTGGTAGACAACCTCATGAAAAAGAGTTGCCTAGTAGGGATGAAACTATTGCCTTAGCTTCTATTGCCGTACCTCCTACTGATCCCTTAGAGCAATACTTGCTTGAGCATGAAAATGATATGCATATGGATGAAAGGGATGAAATAGATAGAGTTCTCTTAGAACAATATCCTATCCTTAAGAATAACTTGCATGTTGAACTGCTTGGGGATCCACCCCCACTAAAGGGTGATCCTGTGTTCGAGCTTAAACAGTTGCCTGATACTCTTAAGTATGCTTATATTGATGAAAAGGATAAATATCCTGTTATAATTATTGCTAGCCTCTCAGAGCATGAGGTAAAGAAGTTACTAAAAACTCTGAGAAAGCACCGTGCTGCTATTGGATATACTCTTGAAGATCTTAAGGGCATTAGTCCCACTCTATGCCAGCACAAGATCAAAACTGATCCTGATTCCACACCAGTTGCTGATCATCAATGGAGATTGAATCCTAAGATGAAAGAGGTAGTAAGAAAAGAAATACTAAAGCTCCTGGAAGCAGGTATTATCTATCCTGTTGCTCATAGCGATTGGGTGAGTCCGGTGCATTGCGTCCCTAAGAAGGGAGGCATTACCGTTGTGCCTAATGATAAGGATGAAGTGATCCCATAGAGGATTATTACTGGCTATAGGATGGTGATCGATTTTAGGAAATTGAATAAGGCCAATAGGAAAGATCATTACCCTCTACCTTTTATCGACCAAATGCTAGAAATACTGTCTAAACACACACACACTTCTGCTTTCTAGACGGTTATTCTGGTTTCTCCCAAATACCAATTGCACAATATGATCAGGAGAAAACCGCTTTCACCTGCCCTTTCGGTACCTTTGCTTATAGATGTATGCCTTTTGGCTTATGTAATGCACATGCCACCTTTCAAAGATGTATGATGGCTATATTCTCTGACTTTTGTGAAAAGATTGTTGAAGTTTTCATGGATGACTTCTCCGTTTACGGGTCTTCTTTTGATGATTGCCTTAGCAACCTTGATCGAGTCTTGCAGAGATGTAAAGACACCAATCATGTCTTGAATTGGGAGAAGTGCCACTTTATGGTTAATGAAGGCATCGTCTTAGGACATAAAATTTCTAAAAGAGGTATTGAAGTCGATAAGGCTAAGGTTGATGCAATCGAGAAAATGCCATACCCCACAGATATCAAAGGTATAAGAAGTTTCCTTGGTCATGCTGGTTTCTACAGAAGGTTCATTAAAGACTTCTCTAAGATTTCTAGGCCTCTTACCAATCTCTTGCAAAAGGATATTCCTTTTGTTTTTGACGATGATTGTGAGGAAGCCTTCGAAATACTTAAGAAGGCTTTGATAACTGCACCTATTGTTCAACTACCTGATTGGAACTTACCTTTCGAAATCATGTGTGATGCTAGTTATTATGTTGTTGGTGCTGTTCTAGGGCAAAGAGTTGATAAGAAGTTGAATGTTATTCAGTATGCTAGTAAAACTCTAGACAGTGCCCAAAGAAACTATGCTACTAGGAAAAGGAATTTTTAGCAGTCGTGTTTGCATGTGAAAAGTTCAGGTCTTACATAGTTGATTCCAAAGTCACTATTCACACTGATCATGCTGCTATTAAGTACCTCATGGAGAAGAAAGACGCTAAACCTAGACTTATCAGATGGGTTCTCTTGCTACAAGAATTTGATTTGCACGTTGTTGACAGAAATGGTGCTGATAACCCAGTAGCAGATAACTTGTCTAGGTTGGAGAACGTTCTTGATGACCCACAACCTATTGATGATAGCTTTCCCGATGAGCAATGGAATGTCATCAATGCTTCACGTAGTGCATCGTGGTATGCTGATTATGCAAACTATATCGTTGCCAAATATATACCACCTAGTTTCACATACCAGCAAAAGAAGAAATTCTTCTTTGATTTGAGACATTACTTCTGGGATGATCCTCACCTTTATAAGGAAGGAGTAGATGGTTTTATTAGACGTTGTGTACCTGAACTTGAACAGGGACAGATCCTACAGAAGTTTCACTGTGAGGCCTACGGAGGACACCATGCGGGAGATAGAACTGCACACATGGTATTGCAATCAGGTTTCTATTGGCCCACTCTCTTCAAGGATGCCGTAAGTTTGTCTTGTCTTGTGATGAATGTCAAAGAATGGGTAATATTAGCAAACGCCAGGAAATACCTATGAACTATTCACTTGTCATTGAACCATTTGATGTTTGGGGCTTTGATTATATGGGACCTTTTCCAAAATCCAATGGGTATACTCATATCCTAGTTGTTGTTGATTACGTCACTAAGTGGGTAGAAGCTATCCCCACTAGCAGTGTTGATCACAACACATCTATCAGGATGCTTAAAGAAGTTATTTTCCCTAGATTTGGAGTCCCTAGATATCTAATGACCGACGGTGGTTCACATTTCATTCATTGTGATTTCCGTAAAACGCTTGCTAAGTACGATGTCAACCATAGAATTGTGTCTCCCTATCACCCTCAGTCAAGTGGTCAAGTAGAGCTAAGCAATAGAGAGATTAAACTGATTCTACAAAAGACTGTCAATAGGTCTAGAAAGAATTGGTCTAAGAAGCTCGATGATGCACTTTGGGCTTAGAGAACTGCCTATAAGAATCCCATGGGCATGTTTCCGTACAAAATGGTGTACTGAAAAGCATGTCAATTACCTCTTGAGCTAGACCATAAAGCTTATTGGGCAATCAAAGAGATCAACTTTGATTTCAAACTTGCTGGTGAGAAGAGGTTATTTGATATTAGCTCGCTTGATGAATGGAGAACTCAGGCATATGAGAATGCCAAGTTGTTCAAAGAAAAGTTTAAGAGGTGGCATGATAAGAGGATACAAAAGCGTGAGTTCAATGTAGGTGATTATGTCTTGCTATATAATTCTCGTTTAAGATTCTTTGCAGGCAAGCTTCTCTCTAAATGGGAAGGTCCCTATATTGTTGAAGAAGTATATCGTTCCGGTGCTATCAAGATCAATAACACGGAAGGTAATTGTCCCGAAGTTGTAAATGGGCAGAGAATCAAGCATTATATCTCACGTACTCCCATAAATGTTGAAAGCAATATTATCAATACCATAACTCTAGAAGAATACCTAAGGGATATTTATCAGCCTGTTTCAAACTCCGAAAATGAAGAGGTATGTGTTTCGGTAAGTAAACAGACTCCAAAAAATTTCCAGTAGGATTTTTTCTTCGTTTTGGAATATTTGAAAAAATACAAAAATTGGAAGTAGTCCGGAAAGCGCGAGGAGGCGACAAGCCTGCCAGGCGCGGGCCCACCCCCTGGCCGCGCCTGGGGGGCTTGTGGCCACCTCGTGTGCCTCCCGGACTCCGTTTTTGTGCGGAGTACTCCTTGTGGTCTGAAAAAAATCATTATATATTCTCCCGTCAGGTCTGACCCTTGTATCACGCAGATTTCCTCTGTTTTCGTTTCGAGCCTGTTTTCTATCGCAGATTTAGAGCAAGATGTCGTCTCAGGAATCTGTGGGGGAGAACAATCTCCCTCAAATTTATGGAGAAGTAAGTGCTAATCTGAAAAGGATGGAGGTCATGGAGGCTAAGGAAAGGCTACCTAAGGAGAAGAATCAAGCATGGGACAAAGTGCAATCTGTGTTCAACAAGGAAGAAGTTGAAGAAGTGGATTTCCTCCAAGCCTACCTCCACCTACTGTCTCCATCCTTGATTGAACTCTTGAGGTTTTGTGAAACAACTCGTGCTCGTAATACTTATCTCACGCGTGAAGTTGTCTTGCTGGAGAAACATATCACTGATCTCCAAGGTATAAATCAAAGATTGATGGCCCTCTTGGAATCTAAGACTGCAAGAACTCCACCACCACCACCACCAAAGGAAGACAACTAAGCATGGGTATGGGCAATCCCCTTGGCTTGTGCCAAGCTTGGGGGAGTTGCCCCGGTATCGTATCACCATCACATCTTTTTCCTTTACCTTTGTTTTAGTTTTCCTTTTCAGTTTTCTCTTTCTCTAGTAGATTAAAATTCTTAGTGTTTTAGTCTTGAGTTTTGCTTTGTGTCACCCCCGATGTATTCAAGCTCGTGAGCTTTATAATAAAGAGTGTCTTAGTTGAAGGGCTTTGCCTCTTGCCATGATCAAAAGAGTGAGAAAAGAACAAAAGCATGAAAGATCATGTAATGATCTTATGGGAAGTGATGGCTTCACATATAAAAAGAATGATGATTGAAACTTGTTGAGGGTAGACAAATGTAGACCTTGGTCATCGTTGCAATTAATAGGAAGTGATAAAGAAGGAGAGGTTCACATATAAATATATCATCTTTGACACCATATATGATTGTGAATACTCACTAAACTATTGCATGCCTGGAAGTAGATGTTGGACAAGGAAGACAACATAATGAATTGTGTTTGCTTGGTTCCGAACAATGTTATATGATTAGAGATCCCTTAGCATGTGATGATTGCTTCCACCTCATATTAGCCAGAACTCCCGCACCAAGTAGAGATACTACTTGTGCATCCATAAACCTTCAACCCAGTTTTGCCATGAGAGTCCACCATACCTACCTATGGATTGAATAAGATCCCTCAAGTAAGTTGTCATCGGTGCAAGCAATAAAAATTGCTCCCTAATATGTATGATCTATTAGTGTGTAAAATAAGCTTTGTACGAACCTCTGATGAGGAAGACATAAAAGCGACAGACTGCATAATAAAGTTCTTTATCACAGGAGGCAATATAAAGTGGCGTTCCTCCGCACTAAGAGGACACGCATCTAAACCTCAAAAGCGCATGACAACCTCTGCTTCCCTCTCCGAAGGGCCTATCTTGTACCTTTACTTTTTGCCCTTGAAAGAGTCATGGTGATCTTCACCAATTCCTTGTTTCGCCTTTATCTTGGCTAACGTCATATGCTAGGGAAAGATCTATATTCATATGTCAACTTGGAAGTAAGTATTCATGAATTATTATTGTTGTCATTACCCTTGAGGTAAGCAGTTGGGAGGCGAAACTATAAGCCCCTATCTTTCTCTGTGTCCAGCTGAAACTTTGATCTCATGAGTACCATGTGAGTTGTAGCAATTGTAGAGAACGAAAGGATGATTGAGTATGTGGATTTGCTTTACAAGCTCTTATTTGACTCTTTCTGATGTTGTGATAAATTGCATTTGCTTCAATGACCAAAGGTTATCGGTTGTTACTTCTCGGTAAGGTTCTTGATCACTTTACTTTTTCAAGGAATTATCACTTTAGCATGAGAGATTATATGTTGGTATTGTTGTTCTGATCATGATCATCATGCCTGCATGTTCGTATCTTGTTTTGTCGACACCTCTCTCCCTAAACATGTGGACATATTTATTGAGCTAGGCTTTCGCTTGAGGACAAGCGAGGTCTAAGCTTGGGGGAGTTGATACATCCATTTTGCATCATGTTTTCATGTTGAAATTTATCGGTTCTTGGGCAGTTATTTCACTTCACGCTACAATGCTTATGTATTTTCTCTCTTATTTTGCAAGGTTTACATGAAGAGGGAGAATGCCGGCAGCTGGAATTCTAGCCTGAAAAAGGAGCAAGTTTGAGATACCTATTTTGCGCAACTCCAAACGCCGTAAAAATCAACGAAGATTTTTTTCAGGAATTATAAAAAATACTCGGCCGAAGAAGTGCCAGAGGGGCGCCAGCAGGTGACCACAAGCCTGCTAGGCACGGCCATCCACTGGTCGCGCCTAGGGGGCTTGTGGGCACCCAGCTGGCCCTCTGGCCCCCCTCTTCTGCTATATGAAGGGTTTCGTCCGGAAAAAAAATCAAGAGGAGGCTTTTTCGAGGATTCGCCGCCGCCACGAGGCGGAACTTGAGTAGAACCAATCTAGAGCTCCGGCAGGACGATCCTGCCAGGGAAACTTCCCTCCCGAAGGGGGAAATTGTCGCCATCGTCATCACCAACACTCCTCTCATCGGAGGGGACTCGTCACCATCAACATCTTCATTAGCACCATCTCATCTCCAAACCCTAGTTCATCACTTGTAACCAAACTTCGTCTCGCGACTCCGATTGGTACTTGTAAGGTGGCTAGTAGTGTTAATTACTCTTTGTAGTTGATGCTAGTTGGATTACTTGGTGGAAGATTTACGTTCAGATCCTTGATCCTACTCATTACCTCTCTGGTCATGAATATGATTATGCTTTGTGAGTAGTTACTTTTGTTCCTGAGGACATGGGATAAGTCATGCTAATAGTAGTCATGTGAATTTGGTATTCGTTCGATACTTTGATGTGTTGTATGTTGTTTTTCCTCTAGTGGTCTTATGTGAACGTCGACTACATAACACTTCACCATTATTTGGGCCTAGAGGAAGGCATTCGAAGTAGTAAGTAGATGATGGGTTGCTAGAGTGACGGAAGCTTAAACCCTAGTTTATGTGTTGCTTCGTAAGGGGCTAATTTGGATCCACTAGTTTAATGCTATGGTTACACTTTGTCTTAATTCTTCTTTCGTAGCTGTGGATGCTTGCGAGAGGGGTTAATCATAAGTGGGATGCTTCTCCAAGTAAGGGCGGTACTCAAGCGCCGGTCCACCCACATATCAAACTATCAAAGTAACGAACGCGAATCATATGAACATGATGAAAACTAGCATGACAGAAATTCCCGTGTGTCCTCGGGAGCATTTTTCCTCCTATAAGACTTTGTCCAGGCTTGTCCCTTGCTACAAAAGGGATTGGGCCACTTTGCTGCACCGTTGCTACTTTTGTTACTTGCTACTTGCTACGAATCATCACACCACACAATCACTTGTTACCGATAACTTCAGTGCTTGCAGATTTTACCTTGGTGAAAACCACTTGTCAAATCCTTGTGCTCCTCGTTGGGTTCGACACTCTTACTTATCGAAAGGACTACGATTGATCCCCTATACTTGCGGGTCATTAGCAGATGGCAAAGGGGTGGGTGGGGTGGGGCGGGATTTGGCCTTTAGGGTGGCGCCCCTTTGCCGTCCGCGTGCTCTTTGATGTCCGCTTGTGGGTCACTTTCCATGCGTCAGCAAACGGCAAAGAGGTGGTCGACGGCAAATAAAACCTTTGCCATCAGCAACCTCTTTGTCGTCCGATTTGTACTAGCTGACGGCAAAGAGAATCTTTGGCATGCGTTAGTAGACGGCAAAGGCATGGCAGACGGCAAATTTATCAATTCGAGTAGTGTCACTCTAGACACACGAAAACTACCCCAGGCTTATAAGACCCTCTGCCACGAATCAATTAAGTTGTCATTGGATACACAGAATATGTAAAATAAAAACAAAAGTAACACAAAGTTGGTGGTCAACTCTTTGTTATACTAGAGTAACCATGGACCTAGACCCAACTTATATCATAGTTAATTAACTCATTCGAGTTGGCTCTTTATTTGTATGACCGGACTTTTGAGCAAGTCAACCTAGCTCATGTCATAGCGAAAAAATAATGTTTGTAGATTAGAAAATATTTGTAAAATTATCAAAAATGTTTAAATTGTTTTAAAAATATTTCTAAAACATAAAAAGGCACATCAAGCTAAAATGGTGTAAATTTAATTCCCATAATAAATATTGTTCATCAATATAAAAAATATTGACAAAATCATGAAATTTTAAATATATTAAATAATTCAAAAAAATGTGGATACAAAATTCATTAAATCTAAAAATGTGCAGGAAATTGGAAAAACATTCATGATATTTATGAATGTTAATAAATTTTAAATCTGAAGTTGTGAGTCGAAAATGGACTTGCAATTTGGACAAAAAAGATCGAACCCGACTTGCAAGTCATGGGTGAACTTGCAACTCGGAAAAAAAAGGTTAGGCCGAGTTGCAAGTTGAGGATAAACTTGCAACTAGAACAAAAAATGTTGGACCCTAGTTGTGAGTCGAGCATGGACTTGCAACTCGAACAAAAAAAGTCGGGACCCAGTTGCGAGTCGACCGTGGACTTGCAACTAGGACAACATAAATGTGAGGACCGAGTTGTGACTCACAGGTGAGATTGCAACTAGGACAACACAAATGTCAGGGCCGAGTGGCAAGTCCGGGATGGAATTGCACCTGGGACCAAAAATATCGGACTCGAGTTGCAAGTCAAGGATGGACTTGCAACTAGAACAAAAAAAAGTTGTCCTCCAATTGCGACTTGAGGATAGACATGCAACTTGGACAAAAAGGTCGGGCCCGAGTTGTGAGTTGAAGATGAGATTGCAACTGGGACAAAAAAAGATCGAACCCAATTGGCGAGTCGAGTGTGGACTTGCAACTGCATAAAAAGGTTGGGTCCGAGTTGCGAGTCGATGGTGGAGTTGCAGCTGGAAAAAAAGAAAGACTAGGCCAAAGTTGTGAGACAAGGGTGGACTTGTTATTGGGACAAGGTTGGGCCCTAATTACGAGTCAAGGATGGATTTGCAACTACTCCCTCCGTCCCATAATATTAGAGAGTATTTTTACATTAGTGTAGTGTCAAAAACACTCTTATATTATGGGATGGAGGGAGTAGAACACACACAAAATGTTAAGCCCTAGTTGCGAGTTGAGCATGGACATGCAGCTGTGACAAAAAAGGTCGGGTTCCAGTTGCGAGCAATGAATGAATCTGAAACTCAAACAAGAAAGTGTTGGACCCCATTTGCGACACAAAGGTGAGTTTGCAACTTAGACAAAAAATTGTCAAAGCCTAGTTGCGGGTTGTGTGGATTTACAAGTGGGACAACCAAAATAACAATCATGTTTGATGGTGGACAATTAACCAACAATGATTGAAAAACATCATGAATTTTGAAAAAATAAAATAAAAATAAGAAAACGAATGAGAGTGGATGAGGTGCTACTTTTTTAAAATAATACATGTTTCTTTATTAAATTTGAAAATATTGTGCCCATTATTTTTTTCAAAATTAACACACCATCAAGCGCGTGGTGGCTGAATGGATCTACTCGGCTTAAGCGAAGCCGACAGGAACTTATCGGACACGCGGCGGGTGATAAGAGGCCACTCGGTAGCCCACGACTGGCCCGAACGCGTCATTTGGACCGGGCGCCCTCCAATCGGCCGTGGCAAAGCCGACTCGCCAGTCGGTCAGTGCTCGGCCGATAGGAGGCCACGAAGCCACGGGCCACACTGCGCCCCCTTCTTCCTACTCTCTTCCTCCTTTCCCCTCATTCCTCCTCTCTCTATAGAAAAATGGCTTGAATTTTCTAGGGTATTTGAACTGATTTCTTCCCCGTTATCCATCGTAGTTTGATTCTAGAGGGTTAGGGGAGATAAGGGAACCCCCGATCTCTTGATGGGGTAGCTCATGATGGTGATGGTAACCATTTTGGGGGAGGTGGTTGAGGTGGTGGTGGTGGAGGTGGAGGTGGGGGTGCTGGTGGTGGAGGTGGTGGTGGTGGCGCACGCTCTTGCGTTCGTCATTCTTCCATCGATATTCGTTATTTTCCCCTGCCGTTCGTCGTTTTTCGCATGCTTCAAGGGTACGATTTAACATCCATTCCCGTAATATTTAGTTGTGCGAATATTTATAGTTGCTTTTCAAGTATATGTAGATGGAAAATATTTAGTTGCTATGGTAGCTTATGGTAATATGTTTGGTTGTATTGATGTTGATTCGGTAAATATATTTAGTTTTACCTTGTGCTCAATATTTGTCCATGTTTCATAGATGTCAAAGATAGTAAAGTTAGTTTTTTATTACGGTCGTGGTACTGTGAGAAAAATCAGAATGGTGTCGATCTAAGTGAATTTCAGTGCATTGAGATGCGAGTGACTACCCGTGAAACATGGTCTGTTATTCAGTTGATAGAATGGCTAACCGGATGTTTAGGGTTTAATACTGAAACAAACATTGTGGGTGTTCATGCATTATGGACCCGGTTCAGTTCAAATATTTTCTTTTATTTGAAGCAAATAGAGTGAGACTCTCAATGGGTGCATTTGTTACAAGCTTGCAAGAGCAGGAGATGTAATCATGTCGCCTTAGTCCTCCCCGTCATGAAGCATATTAGTGCACCTCAAGCCGAGGGTGGTTATGATTATGGTCAGATGAGTGAAGGGATGCATGATTCAATGTCAAATTATGTGTCTCATCCTGGATATGATGTTTATGAGGTGAGTACACATGAGGTGAAAATTGGAAACGAAGTCAGGCCAACATGTGAGTGCACATGCAACAAACCGAAGTTGCTTCACCTACCTTGCTCGCGTGTACTTGCTGCTTGCGGACAGCTAGGACTTGACGCGATCTCATTCATGTCTCCGTACTTTTTGAAAGAGTTCGTCCTCAATATCTAGGCACGTGAGTTGATGGGTTTTTGATCAATGGGTAACTTCAACACTATTGACCCTGCTAAAAGGCGATACATTCCGCACCCTGAGAATATGTGTACAGTAGAGGTAGACGGCAGTGTCAGCGGATCTGGAATGATATGGATGAATCTGAAGCCGGAGGGCACGCCATGTAATGCATTCTATGCAATGAATTTGGACATAGGGGCCCTGATTGTCTCACTTTCTTCACTTCAAAGGGGCACTGGCGTGGACTAGGCAGCCGGGGAAGAAGAAGAGGAAGAGGGGGAGCAAGACTTTAAGTTTGTATTAAGTGTGGCACTATCTTTTAAATTGTACTAAATGAGGCACTATGTTTTATGTTTGTATTAAGTATGGATTAAATATGGCACTATTTTATTATTTGTACTAAGTGTGGCACTCTCTTTTAATTTGTAAGTGTGGAACAATGTTTTAAATTTCTATGGCATGTGTCACTATCTTTAATTACTATAGTAATCGAGGGAATGTTTTTTTCTTAAGCCGGACATTGATAGTAAGCATCATGTTGCGCTATTAAGTGAGCACAAGCTCGTACCCCTTGTCACTCGCACTCCTAAGGTGGACCCGAGGATACTCCCGGATTGGGTTAACAGGTACACGTTTCACTTATTTCTCCCAAGCAGTTGTATTAATGGGACACACTTACTGAATTTTTATGTTGTTTGATATGCAATATGAAATGGGTCGTGCTTTTACCTTTCGCACATCTAGTTAAGGCCACTGAGACATCCAGGTACCTCGCTATTGACTCCTCTTTGCTCACCTGCTTAGTGGACCGATGGAGGCCTGAGACCCACATGTTCCACTTCCCCTGGGTGAGATGGCTCCTACTCTGGAGGTTGCTTCACTGATGCCGGGACTACCATTGGCACGGCCTGCCATACAGGGCCGGCCCTGGCGTACGGCCGGCAGGGCGACGGCCTAGGGCCCACGCAGGAGGGGGGCCATAATATAGTATGTATGTACAATATAGCGTATTAAAAATATATGAAAAAGGAAGAAATCAGATGGTTAGGCGCGGCTGCGATCAATTGTCCAGTTTATGCACACGTCATAAAATCTGTTTGTGGCTTCGTCTTCTGGTCTCCTCGTCGACTCGACGCTTCGTCTCGAGTGCCCTCGTCAAACGAATCGTCGGCTACAGTACTGCGGCGTCTCGGCCGGCTTGTCACCGCTGCGTGCGCCGACGCGTCAGCCGACCGGCACACCGGCCATCCAACATCCATCCATCAACAGACAACAGTATTGCGCAGCAAGGCAGGGCGACGTCTTGGACAATGTTGGACAATGTTGATCTTGATTGTGCCCTTAATGACTTTGCATCAAGAAACACTCGAAGAAAATTTTTCTGAATAATTAAATTATTATTGTTGTCGATGAAGTTCGAAATTTGGTTCTTATTTGAGGTAATCATGCCATTTTAGTTTCATTTCTCTATCTTTTTAGTATTATTATTTTCGATTTAGTAAGTTAAAATTTTCTTATTATTATTGTCGATGGAGTCAGTCAATTATTATAGTTAAATTTTAAACTAACAATATATGGTCTTAGGACATAGGGGCTCTTGATAACCCACGAGTATAGGGGATTGCAACAGATTTCGAGGGTAGAGTATTCAACCCAAATTTATTGATTCGACTCAAGGGGAAGCGAAAGAATATTCTCAAGTATTAGCAGTTGAGTTGTCAATTCAACCACAGCTGAAAGATTTAGTATCTGCAGCAAAGTATCTGTATCAGAGTAGTATGATAGCAGCAGTAGCAACAGTAACCAGTAGCAGCAAAGTGACAGCAGTAGCAGCAAAGTAAAGTAACAACAGAGTAACAATAGCAGCAGTGACAGCAGTAGCGGCAAAGTAACGTAGCAAGGACCAGTAGGAAAAACTCGTCGGCATTGGCTCCGTGATGGATGATTATGCCGGATACTATTCATCATGTAACAGTTATAACACGGAGAGATAAGTAACTAGCTCCAGTTCGTCAATCTAATGTAGGCATGTATTCCGTATGTAGTCATACGTGCTTAGGGAAAAGAACTTGTATGACATCTATTGTCCATCCCTCCCGTGGCAGCGGGGTCCTAATGGAAACTACGGGATATGAAGGTTCTCCTTTTAATAAATAACCGGACCAATGCATTAACACTTGGTGAGTACATGAACTCCTCATACTATGGTCATCTCCGGGAGTGGTTCCGGCTATTGTCACTCCGGGGTTGTCGGGTCATAACACATAGTAGGTGACTACAACTTGCAAGATAGGATCAAGAACACACATATATTGGCGACAACATAATAGGTTCAGATCTGAAATCATGGCACTCGGGCCCTAGTGACAAGCATTAAGCATGGCAAAGTAGTAGCAACATCAATCTCAGAACATAGTGGATACTAGGGATCAATCCCCGTCAAAACTAACTCGATTACATGATAGATCTCATCCAACCCATCACCGTCCAGCAAGCCTACGATGAGATTACTCACGAACGGTGAAGAGCATCATGGAATTGGCGATGAAGGAAGGTTGGTGATGATGATGGCGACGATCTCCCCTCTCCGGAGCCCAGAACGGACTCCAAATTTGCCCTCTAGATGAAGAACAGGAGGTGGTGTCGCCTCCGTATCGTAAAACGCGATGAACTCTTCTCCTTAAATTTTTTTTCCAGACGAAACGAACTAAATAGAGCTGGATTTGGAGGCGGTGGAGCTTTGTGGGCCCCACAAGCCTACCACGCGCGGCTAGTGAGGGCCCGCACCTGGTGGGCTTGTGGGCTCACAGCTCCACTTCCTCCGTTGATTCTGGCGCCGGTATTTTTTATATATTCCACAAAAATTCTCCGTAAATTTTCAGGTCATTCCGAGAACTTTTATTTCTGTGCAAAAACAACACCATGGCAATTCTGCTGAAAACAGCGTTAGTCCGGGTTAGTTCCATTCAAATCATGCAAATTACAGCCCAAAACATGGGCAAAAGAGTTCGGAAAAGTAGATATGATGGAGACATATCAACTCCCCCAAGCTTAAAGCCTTGCTTGTCCTCAAGCAATTCAGTTGACAAACTGAAAGAAACAAAAGAAAAACTTTTACAAACTCTGTTTGATATTGTTGTTGCAACTATGTCTAACTCATATCCAGAATTTCAGCAACATCACAAGCTAACCACATAAGCAAATGGCATCTAGGTCTCACGGTAAACTCATATCAATGGCATAATCAACTAGCGAGCACATAATAATAAGTCTCAAACGTCAACACTTCAATCAAAACAATCATGAAGCAGTATGAACAGATGGTATCTCGCTAGCTCTTTTTGAGACCGCAAAACATAAATGCAGAGCACCTTCAAAGACCAAGGGCTGACTAAACATTGTAATTCATGGCAAAGAAGATCCAGTCACAGTCATACTCAATCACAGTTAAAAGCAAAGCATCAAAATGACAGAGGTGCTCTCTAATTGGGGCTTTTATAAGAGGAGGATGACTCAATAGGAACATAAATAGATAGGCCCTTCGTAGAGGGAAGCATTGATTTGCAGAGGTGCCAGGGCTCAAGCTTTGAAAACAGAGATAATAATTTTGGGTGGCATGCTTTCATTGTCAACACAATGACCAAGAGTTCTCACCATCTTCCACGCTACACATGCTATAGGCGGTTCCCAAACAGAAAAGTAAAGTTTTGACTCCCCCACAACTGATCAATCACACTCCATGACTAGCCGAATACTCGTGTGCCGTCCATACCAACATCAATCCAGGGGGAGTTTTGTTTGCAATTATCTTTTCGATTTGAGCATGGAACTGGGAATTCCAATTACCGGTCCCTTTCTCGTGAATGATAGTGAATAAACACATATCGAGGATAACACGCTTAGCATGGAAGATATTGATAGCCCCCTGTCACCACATGAGCGGTTCGGGCATGCAAAACAGATTATTTCTTGAAGCTTTAGAGAGTGGCACATGCAAATTTACTTGGAACGGCAGGTAGATACCGCATATAGGTAGGTATGGTGGACTCATATGGAACAACTTTGGTTTTATGGAAGTGGATGCACAAGCAGTATTCGCACTTAGTACAAGTGAAGGCTAGCAAAAGACTGGGAAGCGACCAACTAGAGAGCGACAACAGTCATCAAAATGCATTCAGATTAACCAACATTGAATGCAAGCATGAGTAGGACATAAATCACCATGAACATGAATATCGTAGAGGCTACGTTGATTTTGTTTCAAGTACATGCGTGAACATGCTCCAAGTCAAGCCACTTGAATCATTCAAAGGATTATACCATCCTATCATACTACATCATAGTCATCTCAAAATTCATGTTGGCATCCAAGACAAACCATTATAAGCTCCTAGCTAATTAAGCATGGCATCAGAAACTATGATCTCTAAGTTGTCATTGCAAACATGTTTCTCTCACAACAAAGCTGAATCAGGAACGATGAGCTACTCATATTTACAAAAAAAAAAATAGATCAAGTTCATACCAACTTTTCCAGGCTCAGTCACTTCATCATATATCGTCATTATTGCCTTTCACTTGCACGACCGAACGATGTGAAGAATAATAAGTGTGCTCGTGCATTAGACTAAGATGGAATCTGCAAGCAAACACAAAGGAGAAGACAAAGTAATATGGATCTTTAACATATAAACAGATATGCATGCGAGAGCCACTAAACATTGTAACCATGGTCTTCTACCTTGACCCAAAGAAAAAGAAAACTATTTACACGGGAAAGCTCCCAACAAGCAAAAGAAGAAGAAAAATATTTTTTGATTTTTTCAAACTAGACAGACACACAAAAATAAAACGAGAAAAAGAAATAAACTAGCATGGATGATACAGTGGCAAAGTGTGAACACCGACTAACAAAGTGAAAGCATAAGCAAGAATATAAAGTCGGTGAGAAACACGTACTCCCCCAAGCTTAGGATTTTGGCCTAAGTTGGTCTACTCCCAAGGAGGGAAATAACCAGCTCCGGGGTACTCCGGAGTGGATTGAGGATGCCACTGTTGTGTGAGCTCCTCTGGCTCCCACTTATAAACTGGCGTCTGGTACTCGACTGGTGGCTCGGGCATGGGCACCTGTGGTTGGGCTATGCCCCAATATGCGTAGATGTCCGAAGGCATAATAATGTACCTGCCTACATGAAGATTGAACAAAGAAGGAGCAGGCAAAGTATACCAGGTTTTAGATCATCCTTCTATTTATATCTCTATCAAGGAAGTCATGGCGAACCATGCTATCATAATCTAGATGTCTCTCGGGAAGAAGAATCTCTTCTTCCTCATTCAGTCTAATGGGTATCTCAAAATGTCTAGCAAGACGGGTAGCATAGATACCTCCATAGACAACGCCTTTAGAACGGTTCGTGTTCAACCGTTGAGCTACTATAGTGCCCAAGCTATAAGTTTTATCATTATAAAGGGCTTCGCACAAGACCGCAAGATCTGGGGAACTAAGGGACCCAGCTTTCCCACGGCCAATCAAACATTTTCCCACAAATAATGAGAAGTACCGAAGCACGGGAAAATGTATGCTAGCAGCTCTAGCGCAAGACACTCCTCTCTCCTCTCCTACAGCAATAGTATCGATGAAAGCTTCCAAGTCCCGTGGACGAGGTTCATGAATATCCCCAACGTAAGGCAATTTGCAAACATTGCAAAAATCCTGGAGTGACATGCGCTGGGGGATATCATAAAGTTTGAACTCAACCATAGGAGGATTCTTCCTTGGATAGAAGTTAAAGCTTAGTATGAAGATATTAGTGAGGAGGAGGTATTGCGGACACTTATCTTCAACGAAGGTGGTAAGGTCTGCGTTCTCCACCAAGTAATAAAAGTCCTCATAAAATCAGCTGGCGCGTAAGAACACATCGCTTGGCCACTCGCACGCTCGAACTTCTGCAACTCGAGGGACCGGATACTTGGGTTTCTTCTTCCCACTTCCATCATCCTTGGGGTCACGGCTTGAAGAGCCTCTTAAGAACCTCCTCATCTTTTCCCTTTTCTATCTCTGAAAAATTCTGAAATTTTAGTGACTCTAAGTAAAAGTGAACAAGGCTCAACTAAACTCGTAGCAACTACTCCAACAAGTGCCTAGAGGCCATATTACGCATCAAAACTACTTGGGACCAGCTAAAATTAGCATGCAAAGCTCAAGAACATGGTCACCAAGGCAACAAAAATACACGAAGTATAAGGCACTAGAGCAAAAACTAATTGGACCAATGGAGGAGTCACTTACCAAGGAGTAATTTCCCCAAAACAGTTCAGTGAATGGTGCTTTGCACAAGGAGATCGAAAATCCTAGCAAGAGGAGCAAGAACACGGGTTTGAGCTGCGAAACGATTTTTTCTGGAGGTAGGAGAAGCAAATGGGAGCTAGAATGAGTGGAGGAGCTGCACGTGGGCCCCAGAAGCCTGGTAGGCGCGGCCAGGGGGTGCCCGCGCCTCCAGGGCTTGTGGCCCACTGGTGCATCCCCCAGACTAGCTCTTCGTCTCAGTATTTTTCAAAAAATCCAGAAAAAATCATACTTGATTTTCAGGACGTTCGGAGAACTTTTATTTTCGGGGTACTTTTCTAGTGGATGCTAAAACAAAAAACAGGGAAAACTAAACTAAAACTATCATTTTTCTTCTAAGCAACCGAAGGTGAAAGCTTTGAACAGAGGTTTGTGACTCCTCTATTCATCCGTCTCATGGTCATCGAAAGAAATCCGTCAATGAGGTTGATCAAGTCTCCTTGACAAACTTTTTCGAATCACAAAAGAGAATGGAGAATTTTCGAATAATCACTACGTCACCTCAATGGGGATGTGTATCTCTCCAACAAGCAAATCATACTTCATCTTGACAGGATGTATAGGGCATTCAAAGCTCCCAATAATAATCGATGAAGTTTTTTCGATAGCATTGATGCAATGTACTCGATATTGTTTCTTCGGAAAGTGCACCATATGCTCATTATCATTGACATGGAAAGTGACATTGCCTTTGTTGCAATCAATAACAGCCCCTGCAGTGTTTAAAAAGGGTCTTCCGAGGATGACCGCCATGGCATCGTCCTCGGGAATATCCAGAATAACAAAGTCCATTAAGATAGTAACGTTAGCAACCACAACAGGCACATCCTCGCAAATGTCGATAGGGAAAGCAATTGATCTGTCGGCCATTTGCAGAGATATTTCAGTGGATGTCAACTTATCCAGTCAAGTCTATGATAAAGAGAAAGAGTCATAACACTGACATCGGCTCCAAGGTCGCATAAAGTAGTTCTAACGTAGTTGACTTTAATGGGGCAAGGTATAGTGGGCACTCCCGGATCACCTAGTTTCTTAGGAGTTCCACCCTTGAAGGTATAATTAGCGAGCATGGTGGAAATCTCAACCTCAGGTATCCTCCTCTTATTAGTAACAATATCCTTAATGTACTTAGCATACGGAGACATTTTGAGCATATCTGTCAAACGCATTTGAAGAAAGATAGGTCTAATCATTTCAACAAATCGCTCAAAATCCTCATCATCTTGTTTCTTGGATGGTTTGGGAGGAAAGGGCATGGGTTTCTGAACCTATGGTTCCCTTTCTTTACGATGCTTCCTAGAAGTGAAGTCATTCTTATCGTATCTTCTATTCTTAGGTTGTGGGTTATCAAGATCAACATGTTCAATCTCCACATCCTTATCATTGCTAGGTTGAGCATCTTCATGAACATCACTATTGATATTATCATTACGCTCATGTTCATCACCAGATTGCGTTTCAGCATCAGAGACAGACATCGTTTGGACTCTCAGGTGTAGCAGCAATAGGGTTGCTAGCGTGCAAGTTCTTATCATCTTTCTTCTTCTTCCTAGGATGACTAGGTGCTTCAGTGCTAACTCCTTGAGAATCTTGTTCAATTCTCTTAGGATGACCCGCGGGATATAAAGGTTCCTAAGTCATTCTACCGCCTCTAGTGACGACTCTAACAGAATCGTCATTTAACTCATTGAGCAAGTCATTCTGAGCCTTAAGTACTTTTTCTACTTGAGTAGTAACCATAAAGGCATGTTTACTCAAGAGCTTAAGATCATTGACGTTTCTGTCCACACAAGCACTTAAATGACTAACCATATGAGCATTTGTTCCAATTGTGTGCTAACATAATCATTGAAACTTTGTTGTTCGGCAACAAAGTTATCAGATTCATCCAGGCATAGGCTAGCAGGTTTATCAAAAGGAATATCACTCTCATTGAATCTTCGAAGAAAATTTACTTCTACTACCTGTACCAGGTTATCAAGACCATGGATCTCTTCGATAGGTGGTAGATTTTTGACATCTTCAGATTTAATGCCTTTATCTTTCATAGATTTCTTAGCTTCTTGCATATCTTCAGGACTGAGGAATAGAATACCTCTTTTCTTCGGAGTTGGCTTAGGAGGTGGTTCGGGAATAGTCCAAGCATTCTCATTGCATAAGATATTATTCAATAGGATCTCCGCTTGTTCTACAGTTTGTTCCCTAAAAACACAACCAGCACAACTATCTAGGTGGTCTCTAGAAGCATCGGTAAGTCCATTATAGAAGATATCAAGTATTTCATTCTTCTCAAGAGGGTGATCAGGCAAAGCATTCAGTAGCTGGACGAGCCTCCCCCAAGCTTGTGCGAGACTTGATACGTCTCCGTCGTATCTACTTTTCCGAACTCTTTTGCCCTTGTTTTAGACTCTAATTTGCATAATTTGAATGGAACTAACCCGCACTAACGTTGTTTTCATCAGAATTGCCATGGGGTTGTTTTTGCGCAGAAATGAAAGTTCTCGGAATGACCTAAAAATTTACGGAGAATTTTTCTGGGATTTATGAAAAATACTAGCGCAAGAATCAGCGGAGGGACTTGAGCCGTGAGCCCACAAGCCCACCAGGCGCCCCCCCTGGCCGCGCCTGGCAGGTTTGTGGGGCCCACAAAGCTCCACCGCCTCTCAATCCAGCTCTACATAGTCCATTTCATCCGAAAAAATAAAAGAGAAGAGTTCATCGCGTTTTACGATACGGAGGCGCCGCCACCTCCTGTTCTTCATTTGGAGGGCAGATCTCGAGTCCGTTCTAGGCTCCGGAGAGGGGAAATCGTCGCCATCGTCATCATCAACCTTCCTTCATCGCCAATTTCATGATGCTCTTCATCGTTCGTGAGTAATCTCATCGTAGGCTTGCTGGACGGT
Source organism: Hordeum vulgare subsp. vulgare (assembly GCF_904849725.1). Lineage (NCBI taxonomy): Eukaryota > Viridiplantae > Streptophyta > Magnoliopsida > Poales > Poaceae > Hordeum > Hordeum vulgare. The sequence continues at coordinate 101,204,053 of NC_058520.1, forward strand.
GATGGGTTGGATGAGATCTATCATGTAATCGAGTTAGTTTTGACGAGGATTGATCCCTAGTATCCACTATGTTCTGAGATTGATGTTTCTACTACTTTGCCATGCTTAATGCTTGTCACTAGGGCCTGAGTGCCATGATTTCATATATGAACCTATTATGTTGTCGCCAATATATGTGTGTTTTAGATCCTATCTTGCAAGTTGTAGTCACCTACTATGTGTTAGGACCCGGCAACCCCGGAGTGACAATAGCCGGAACCACTCCTGGAGATGACCATAGTATGAGGAGTTCATGTATTCACTAAGTTTAATGCGTTGGTCCGGTTCTTTATTAAAAGGAGAACCTTAATATCCCGTAGTTTCCATTAGGACCCCGCTGCCACGGGAGGGATGGACAATAGATGTCATCCAAGTTGTTTTCCCTAAGCACGTATGACTACATACGGAATACATGCCTACATTAGATTGACGAACGGGAGCTAGTTACTTATCTCTCCGTGTTATAACTGTTACATGATGAATAGTATCCGGCATAATCATCCATCACCGATCCAATGCCTACGAGTTTTTCCTATTGGTCCTTGCTAGCATACTTTGCCGCTACTGCTGTCACTGCTGCTGCTGTTACTCTGTTGCTACTATTGTTACTTTGCTGCTACTGGTTATTGTTGCTACTACTGCTATCATACTACCTTGCTACTGATACTTTGCTACAGACACTAAATATTTCAGGTGTGGTTGAATTGACAACTCAACTGCTAATACTTGAGAATATTCTTTCGCTTCCCCTTGAGTCGAATCAATAAATTTGGGTTGAATACTCTACCCTCGAAAACTGTTGCGATCCCCTATACTTGTGGGTTATCAAGACTATTTTCTGGCGCCGTTGTCGGGGAAAGCACAGCTATATTCTCTGAGTCACTCGGGATTTACGTCTGCCGGTCACTATGAGGAATCCAATAGATCCAAGAACTAAAGTCTTACCCTCAACTACGAGGACAGGTAAGGAACTACGATCTAGCTATGCACTTGATTCACCTTCAGTTATGAGTAAGTTTGCGACACCACCTCCTGCTAGAAATCTTGATATGTCGCCTGTGCTTGATGATGCTACTTCTGCTGCCCATGATGCTTATGATGATGCTATGCTTGATACTGCTTTGCCTGATGATGTTATGCTTGATACTGCTTTGCCTAATGATGCTATGCTTGATACTGCTTTGCTTGATGATGCTATGCGTGATACTGCTTTGCTACTAGGTGCATTCCTTGATGCACAAATTGCTAGAGTTGCTGCTAGATGTGATGATACTGCTGAAACTGCTGATACTATTGAACTAGAACCTGCTATTATGCCTGAATTGCATGTTATGCCTGAGCGCTATGTTATGGAGGGAGAGATAGCTGAGGACTTTCTTGCGTGTAAGGATAGCTATGATGTTGAGAAATTACTGCTCAAGTGGAAAGAAAAATCTTTGAACGCTAGGATGAAATACGACCCGAAGTTTGCAACTTCGCTTATCTTTGTGACCGATAAGGATTATGAATTCTCTGTCGACCCTGAGTTAATCACTCTGGTCGAATCTGATCCTTCTCACGGTTATGAGTATGAAACGGTTGTAGCCCATCTTACCAAACTGCACGATATAGCCACCCTATTCACTAGTGAGGAAAAGATCCGCCACTACTATATCCTCAAGTTGTTTCCTTTCTCGCTAAAGGATGATGCTAAGACCTGGTTCACTTCTCTTGCTCCTGGTTGTGTGTGTAGCCCCGTGAATATGGTCTACTACTTCTCTGAAAAATATTTCCCTTCCCATAAGAAGCAAGCTGCCTTGCAGGAAATATACAACTTTGCTCAAGCTGAAGAAGAGAGTCTCCCACAAGCTTGGGGAGGCTCGTCCAGCTAATGAATGCTTTGCCTGATCACCCTCTTGAGAAGAATGAAATACTTGATATCTTCTATAATGGACTTACCGATGCTTCTAAAGACCACCTAGATAGTTGTGTCGGTTGTGTTTTTAGGGAACGAACCATAGAGCAAGCTGAGATCCTATTGAATAATATCTTGTGCAATGAGAATGCTTGGACTATTCCCGAACCACCTCCTAAGCCAACTCCGAAGAAAAGAGGTATTCTATTCCTCAGTCCAGAAGATATGCAAGAAGCTAAGAAATCTATGCGAGAGAAAGGTATTAAATCTGAAGATGTCAAAAATCTACCACCTATCAAAGAGATCCATGGTCTTGATAACCCGATACAGGTAGTAGAAGTAAATTCTCTGCGTAGGTTTGATGAGAGTGATATTCCTTTTGATAAACATGCTAGCTTATGCCTGGATGAATTTGATAACTTTGTTGCCAAACAACAGAGTTTCAATGATTATGTTAGCAGACAATTGGAACAGAATGCTTGTATTAGTCGTTTAAGCACTTGTGTGGACAGAAATGCCAATGGTCTTAAGCTCTTGAGTAAACATGCCTCTATGGTTACTACTCAGGTAGAACAAGTACTTAAGGCTCAAAATGACTTGCTCAATGAGTTGAATGACAATTCTGTCAGAGTCATTACTAGAGGCGGTAAAATGACTCAGGAACCTTTGTATCCTGAGAGTCATCCAAAGAGAATTGAACAAGATTCTCAAGGAGCTAGCACCGATGCACCTAGTCATCCTAGAAAGAAGAAGAAAGATGATAGGAACCTGCACACTAGCAACCCTGTTGCTGCTACACCTAAGAGTCCAAACGATGCCTCTGTTTCTGATGGTGAGACACAATCTGGTGATGAACATGAGCCTAATGATAATATCAATAGTGATGTTCATGATGATGCTCAAACTACCAATGATAAGGATGTGGAGATTGAACCTGTTGATCTTGATAACCCACAGCCTAAGGCTAAGAGATACGATAAGAATGACTTCACTGCTAGGAAGCATGGTAAAGAAAGGGAACCATGGGTTCAGAAACCTATGTCGTTTCCTCCCAAACCATCCAAGAAAAAGGATGATGAGGATTTTGATCGATTTGTTGAAATGATTAGACCTGTCTTTCTGCAAATGCGTTTGACAGATATGCTCAAAATGTCTCCGTATGCTAAGTACATGAAGGATATTGTGACTAATAACAGGAGGATACCTGAGGTTGAGATTTCCAACATGCTTGCTAATTACACCTTCAAGGGGGAACTCCTAAGAAACTAGGTGATCCCGGTGTGCCCACTATACCTTGCTCCATTAAAGGTAACTACGTTAGAACTGTTTTATGGGACCTTAGAGCCGGTGTTAGTGTTATGCCTCTCTCTCTTTATCGTAGACTTGAATTGTACAAGTTGACACCCACTGAAATCTCTCTGCAAATGGCCGACAAATCAACTGCTTTCCCTATCGGCATTTGCGAGGATGTACCTGTTGTGGTTGCCAACGTCACTATCTTAACAGACTTTGTTATCTTGGATATTCCTGAGGACGATGCCATGGCGGTCATCCTCGGAAGACCCTTTTTAAACACTGCAGGGGCTGTTATAGATTGCAACAAAGGCAATGTCACTTTCCATGTAAACGGTAATGAGCATACGGTGCACTTTCTGAAGAAACAATATAGAGTACATTACATCAATGCTATCGAAAAAACTTCATCGATTCTTATTGGGAGCTTTGAATGCCCTATACCTCCTGTTAAGATGAAGTATGATTTGCTTCTTGGGGAGATACACATCCCCATTGAGGTGACCTAGTGACTATTCAAAAATTCTTCGTTCTCTTTTGCGATTCGAAAAGGTTTGTCGAGGAAACTTGATCAACCTCGTTAACGGATTTCTTACGATGACCATGAGATGGATGAATCGAGGAGTCACAAACCTGTGTTCCAAGCTTTCACCTTCGGTTGCTTAGAAGAAAATTGATAGGTTTAGTTTAGTTTTCCCTGGTTTCTATTTTAGCGTCCGGTAGAAAAGTACCCCGAAAATAAAAGTTCTCCGAACGTCCTGAAAATCAAGTATGAATTTTTCTAGAATTTTTGAAAAATACTGAGACGAAGAGCTAGTCTCGGGGCTGCACTAGTGGGCCACAAGCCCTCGAGGTGCGGGCACCCCCCCTGGCCGCGTCTACTAGGCTTGTGGGCCCACGTGCACCCCCTCCACTCATTCTAGCTCTCATCTGCTTCTCCTACCTCCAGAAAAAATCGTTTCGCAACTCAAACCAGTGTTCTTGCTCCTCTTGCTGGGATTTTCGATCTCTTTGCTCAAAGCACCATTCTCCGAACTGTTTTGGGGAAATTACGCCTTGGTAAGTGACTCCTCCATTGGTCCAATTAGTTTTTGCTCTAGTGCCTTATACTCCGCGTATTTTAGCTGCCTTGGTGACCATGTTCTTGAGCTTTGTATGCTAATTTTAGCTGGTCCCAAGTAGTTTTGATGCGTAATATGGCCTCTAGGCACTTGTGGGAGTAGTTGCTATGAGTTTCTTTGAGCCTTGTTCACTTTTCCTTAGAATCACTAAAAATTTCAGAAATTTTCAGAGATATAAAAGGGAAAAGATGAGGAGGTTCTTAAGAGGCTCTTCAAGCCGTGACCCAAAGGATGATGGAAGTGAGAAGAAGCCCAAGTATCTGGTCCCTCGAGTTGTAGAAGTTCGAGCGTGCGAGTGGCCAAGCGATGTGTTCTTACGTGCCGCCGGACTTTATGAGGACTTCTACTACTTGGTGGAGAACGCGGGCCTTACCGCCTTCGTTGAAGATAAGTGCCCGCAATACCTCCTCATCACTAATATTTTTCATGCAAAGCTTTAACTTCTATCCAAGGAAGAATCCTTCTATGGTTGAGTTCAAATTATATGATATCCCCCAGCGCATGTCACTCCAGGATTTTTGCAATGTTTCCAAATTACCTTATGTTGGGTATATTCATGAACCTCGTCCAACAGACTTGGAAGCTTTCATCGATACTATTGTTGTAGGATAAGAGAGAGGAGTGTCTTGCGCTAGAGCTGCTAGCATACATTTTCCCGTGCTTCGGTACTTCTCATTATTCGTGGGAAAATGTTTGATTGGCCGTGGGAAACCTGGGTCCCTTAGCTCCCCAGATCTTGCGGTCTTGCGTGAAGCCCTTTATAATGATTAAACTTATAGCTTGGGTGCCATAGTAGCTCAACGGTTGAACACGAACCGTTCTAAAGGCATTGTCTATGGAGGTATCTATGCTACTCGTCTTGCTAGTCACTTTGAGATACATATTAGACTGGAAGACGAAGAAGAGATTCTTCTTCCCGAGAGATATCTAGATTACGATAGCATGGTTCGCCATGACTTTCTTGATAGAGATATAAATAGAAGGATGACTTATAACCTGGTGTTTAGTCAGGGTACTCGTGAGACTATTACTTTCCCTTCTCCTTCTTTGTTCAAACTTCATGCAGGCAAGTACATTATTATGCCTTCGGACATCTACGCATATTGGGGCATAGCCCAACCACAAGTGCCCGTGCCCGAGCCACCAGTCCAGTACAAGACGCCAGTTTATCAGTGGGAGCCAAAGGAGCCCACACAGCAGTGGCATCCTCAGTCCACTCCGGAGTACCCCGGAGCTGGTTATTTCCCTCCTTGGGAGTAGACCAACTTAGGCCAAAAGCCTAAGCTTGGGGGAGTAGGTGTTTCTCACCGACTTTATATTCTTGCTTACACGTTCACTTTTGTTAGTCGGTGTTCACACTTTGCCACTGTATCATCCATGCTAGTTTATTTCTTTTTCTTGTTTTCTTTTCGTGTGTCTGTCTAGTTTGAGAAAACCCAAAAAGATTTTCTTTTTCTTCTTTTGCTTGTTGGGAGCTTTCCCGTGTAAATAGTTTTCTTTTTCTTTGGGTCAAGGTAGAAGACCATGGTTACAATGTTTAGTGGCTCTCGCAATCACTTGTTACCGACGATTTCAGTGCCCGTAGATTTTACCTTGCTGAAAACCACTTGTTAGATCCTTCTGCTCCTCGTTGGGTTCGACACTCTTACTTATAGAAAGGACTACGATTGATCCCCTATACTTGTGGGTCATCAAGACTCTTTTCTGGCGCCGTTGTCGGGGAGTGAAGCGCCTTTCGTAAGTGGAACTTGGTAAGGAAACATTCATATAGTGTGCTGAAATTTATTGTCACTTGTCACTATGGATACTAATCCTTTGAGGGTCCTGTTCGGGGTATCTTCACCTCGAACGGAAGCACAAAGAGTTGCTCCTCAACCTGCTGCACCTACTGAAAATATTTGCTTTGAATTTCCTTCGGGTATGCTTGAGAAACTGCTGGCTAATTGATACGTCCATTTTGCATCATGTTTTCATGTTGATATTTATCGCTTATGTGGCTGCTATTTCACTTCACGGTACTATTCTTATGCCTTTTCTCTCTTATTTTGCAAGGTTTACATGAAGAGGGAGAATACCGGCAACTGGAATCCTGGCCTGAAATTGGAGCAAAGTTGAGATACCTATTCTGTGCAACTCCAAACGCCGTGAAAATCAACGAGGATTTTTTTTCTGATTTATCAAAAATACTGGGCCTAAGAAGTGCCAGAGGGGCACCAGGGGGTGCCCAGAATCCTGCATGGTGCGGCCACCCCCCAAGTCGCGCCATGAGGGCTTGTGGGCACCCCCACTAGCCCACTGGCCCCCCTCCTTTGCTATATGAAGGGTTTCGTCCAGGAAAAAATCAGGGAGGAGCTTTTTCGTGGTTTCGCTGCCGCCACGAGGCGGAACTTGAGAAGAACCAATCTAGAGCTCCGGTATGACGATCCTCGCGGGGAAACTTCCCTCCCGGAGGGGGAAATCGTCGCCATCGTCATCACCAACACTCCTCTCATCGGAGGGGACTCGTCACCATCAACATCTTCATCAACAGCATCTCATCTCCAAACCCTAGTTCATCATTTGTAACCAATCTCCGTCTCGAGACTCCGATTGGTACTTGTAAGGTTGCTAGTAGTGTTGATTACTCTTTGTAGTTGATGCTAGTTGGATTATTTGGTGGAAGAGTTTATGTTCAGATCCTTGATGCTACTCATTACCTCTCTGATCATGAATATGATTATGCTTTGTGAGTAGTTACTTTTGTTCCTTAGGACATGGGATAAGTCTTGCTAATAGTAGTCATGTGAATTTGGTATTCGTTCGGTAATTTGATATGTTGTATGTTGTTTTTCCTCTAGTGGTGTTATGTGAACATCGACTACATAACACTTCACCATTATTTGGGCCTAGAGGAAGGCATTGGGAAGTAGTAAGTATATGATGGGTTGCTAGAGTGACAGAAGCTTAAACCCTAGTTTATGTGTTGCTTCGTAAGGGGCTGATTTGGATCCACTAGTTTAATGTTATGGTTAGAATTTGTCTTAATTCTTCTTTCGTAGTTGTGGATGCTTGCGAGAGGGGTTAATAATAAGTGGGATGCTTGTCCAAGTAAGGGCACTACCCAAGTGCCGGTCCACCCACATATCGAACTATCAAAGTAACGAACGTGAATCATATGAACATGATGAAACTAGCATGACAGAAATTCCCGTGTGTCCTCAGGAGCGTTTTTCCTCCTATAAGACTTTGTCTAGGCTTGTCCCTTGCTACAAAAGGTATTGGGACACTTTGCTGCACCGTTGCTACTTTTGTTACTTGTTGCTTGCTACGAATCATCTCACCACACAATCACTTGTTACCGACAATTTCCGTGCGTGCAGATTTTACCTTGCTGAAAACCACTTGTCAGATCCTTCTGCTCCTCATTGGGTTCGACACTCTTACTTATCGAAAGGACTACGATTGATCCCCTATACTTGTGGGTCATCAAGACTCTTTTCTGGCGCCGTTGCCGGGGAGTGAAGCGCCTTTGTAAGTGGAACGGAAACATTCATATAGTGTGCTGAAATTTGTTGTCACTTGTCACTATGGATACCAATCCTTTGAGGGGCTTGTTCGGGGTATCTTCACCTCGAACAGAAGCACAAAGAATTGCTCCTCAACATGCTGCACCTACTGAAAATATTTTCTTTGAATTTCCTTCGGGTATGCTTGAGAAACTGCTGGCTAATCCTTTTACAGGAGATGGAACATCACATCCAGACTTGCATCTAATCTATGTAGATGAAGTTTGTGGTTTATTTAAGCTTGCAGGTTTACCCGAGGATGAGGTCAATAGGAAGGTCTTTCCTTTATCTTTGAAGGATAAGGCGTTGACATGGTATAGGCTATGTGATGATACTGGATCATGGGACTACAATCGGTTGAAATTGGAATTTCATCAAAAGTTTTATCCTATGCATTTAGTACATCGTGATCGGAATTATATTTATAACTTTTGGCCTCGTGACAGAAAAGCATCGCTCAAGCTTGGGGGAGGCTTAAATCAATGCTATATTCATGCCCCAATCATGAGCTCTCGAGAGAAATTATCATTCAGAACTTCTATGCTCGGCTTTCTCATGATGATCGCACCATGCTTGACACTTCTTGTACCAGTTCTTTTATGAAGAGAGATATTGACTTCAAATGGAATTTATTAGAGAGAATTAAACGCAACTCTGAAGATTGGGAGCTTGAAGAAGGTAAGGAGTCAGGTATGAATTTCACATTTGATTGCGTTAAATCCTTTGTTGAGACAAATACCTTTAGTGATTTTAGCGCTAAGTATGGACTTGACTCTGAGATAGTAGCTTCATCGTGTGAATCTTTTGCTGCTCATATTGATCTCCGCAAAGAGAAGTGGTTTAAATTTCATCCTCCTTTAGAAGTCAATGTAGTTAAACCCACTCCAGTTGAAGAGAAAGTCATTGCCTATAATGATCATGTGGTTCCTAGTGCTTACATTGAAAAACCACCTTTCCCTGTTAGGATAAAGGATCATTCTAAAGCTTCAACTCTGATATGTAGAGGCTATATTAGAACACCTACACCCCCTGAGAAAATTAGAGTTGAACCTAGCATTGCAATTATCAAAGATCTTCTGTCTGAAAAAGTTGAGGGACATAATAATCACTTCTGTGAAGATGCTGCTAGAATTGATAAACCTCACGTTAGAGACAAACATAGGCCTATTGTTGGAATGCGTGTGGTTTCTGTTAAGATAGGAGATCATTGTTATCACGGTTTATGTGACGTGGGTGCTAGTGTTAGTGCAATACCTCAATCCTTATACGATAAAATCAAAGATGAGATTGCACCTATTGAGATAGAACCTATAGATGTCACTATTCAGCTTGCCAATAGAGATACTATCTGCCATGTGGGAATTGTTAGGGATGTTGAAGTCTTGTGTGGTAAAACGAAGTATCCTGCTGATTTCCTCATTCTTGCTACCGCACAAGATAGCTTATGTCCCATCATATTTGGCAGACCTTTTCTCAATACCGTCAATGCTCATATTGATTGTGAGAAGAAAACTGTCATTGTTGGCTTTGAAGGTGTGTCACATGAGTTCAATTTCTCTTAGTATGGTAGACAACCTCATGAAAAGGAGTTGCCTAGTAGGGATGAAACTATTGCCTTAGCCTCTATTGACATGCCTCCTACTGAACCCTTAGAGCAATAGTTGCTTGAGCATGAAAATGATATGCATATGGATGAAAGGGATGAAATAGATAGAGTTGTCTTAGAACAATATCCTATACCTAGGAATAATCTGCTTATTGAACTGCTTGGGGATCCACCCCCACCAAAGGGTGATCCTGTGTTCGAGCTTAAACAGTTTCCTGATACTCTTAAGTACGCTTATCTTGATGAAAAGGAGATATATCCTGTCATTATTAGTGCTAGCCTCTCAGAGCATGAAGAAAAGAAGTTACTAAAAACTCTGAGAAAGCAGTGTGCTGCCATTGGATATACTCTTGATGATCTTAAGGACATTAGTCCTACTCTATGCCAGCACAAGATTAAAACTGATCCTGATTTCAAACAAGTTGCTGATCATCAAAGGAGATTAAATCCTAAGATGAAAGAAGTAGTGAGAAAAGAAATACTAAAGCTCCTCGAAGCAGGTATCATTTATCTTGTTGCTCACAGCGATTGGGTGAGTCCAGTGCATTGCGTCCCTAAGAAGGGAGGCATTACTGTTGTCCCTAATGATAAGGATGAATTGATCCCACAAAGGATTATTACTGGCTATAGTATGGTCATAGATTTTAGGAAATTGAATAAAGCAACTTGGAAAGATCATTACCCTTTGCCTTTTATCGACCAAATGCTAGAAAGGTTGTCTAAACACACACACTTCTGCTTTCTAGACGGTTATTCTGGTTCCTCCCAAATACCAGTTGCACAATCTGACCAGGATAAAACCACTTTCACCTGCCCTTTCGGTACCTTTCCTTATAGACGTATGCCTTTTGGCTTATGTAATGCACCTGCCACCTTTCAAAGATCTATGATGGCTATATTCTCTGACTTTTGTGAAAAGATTGTCGAGGTTTTCATGGATGACTTTTCCGTTTACGGGTCTTCCTTTGATGATTGCCTCAGCAACCTTGATCGAGTCTTACAGAGATGCAAAGACACCAATCTTGTCTTCAATTGGGAGAAGTGCCACTTTATGGTTAATGAAGGCATCGTCTTAGGACATAAAATTTCTGAAAGATGTATTGAAGTCGATAAGGCTAAGGTTGATGCAATCGAGAGAATGCCATACCCCACAAATATCAAAGGTATAAGAAGTTTCCTTGGTCATGTTGGTTTCTATAGAAGGTTCATTAAAGACTTCTCTAAGATTTCTAGGCCTCTTACCAATCTCTTACAAAAGGATATTCCTTTTGTTTTTTATGATGATTGTGAGGAAGCCTTCGAAATACTTAAGAGGGCTTTGATAACTTCACCTATTGTTCAACCACCTGATTGGAACTTACCTTTTGAGATCATGTGTGACGCTAGTGATTATGCTGTTGGTGTTGTTCTAGGGCAAAGAGTTGATAAGAAGTTGAATGTTAGTCACTACGCTAGTAAAACTCTAGACAGTGCCCAAAGAAACTATGCCACTACGGAGAAGGAATTTTTAGCAGTCGTGTTTGCATAGTTTATTCCAAAGTCACTATTCACACTAATCATGTTGCTATTAAGTACCTCATGGAAAAGAAGGACACTAAACCTAGACTTATCAGATGGGTTCTCTTGCTACAAGAATTTGATTTGCACGTTGTCGACAGAAAGGGTGCTGATAACCCAATAGCAGATAACTTGTCTAGGTTGGAGAACATCCTTGATGACCCACAACCTATTGATGATAGCTTTCCCGATGAGCAACTGAATGTCATCAATGCTTCACGTAGTGCACCGTGGTCTGCTGATTATGCAAACTATATTGTTGCCAAATACATACCACCTAGTTTCACGTACCAGCAAAAGAAGAAATTCTTCTTTGACTTGAGACATTACTTTTGGGATGATCCTCACCTTTATAAGGAAGGAGTTGGTGGTGTTATTAGACGTTGTGTACCTGAACACGAACAGGGACAGATCCTACAGAAGTGTCACTCCGAGGCCAACGAAGGACACCATGCGGAATATAGAACTGCACACAAGGTATTGCAATCAGGTTTCTATTGGCCCACTCTCTTCAAGGATGCCCGTAAGTTTGTCTTGTCTTGTGACGAATGGCAAAGAATAGGTAATATTAGCAAACGTCAGGAAATGCCTATGAAATATTCACTTGTCATTGAACCATTTGATGTTTGGGGCTTTGATTATATGGGACCTTTTCCAAAATCCAATGGGTATACTCACATCAAAGTTTCTGTTGATTACGTCACTAAGTGGGTAGAAGCTATGCCCACTCGTAGTGCTGATCACAACACCTTTATCAAGATGCTGAAAGAAGTTATCTTCCCTAGATTTGGAGTCTCTAGATATCTAATGACTGACGGTGGTTCACACTTCATTCATGGTGCTTTCCGTAAAACGCTTGCTAAGTACGATGTCAACCATAGAATTGCGTCTCCCTATCGCCCTCAGTCCAGTGTTCAAGTAGAGCTAAGTAATAGAGAGATTAAGCTAATTCTGCAAAAGACTGTCAACAGGTCTAGAAAGAATTGGTCTAAGAAGCTTGACGATGCACTGTGGGCTTATAGAACTGCCTATAAGAATCCCATGGGAATGTCTCCATACAAAATGGTGTACGGTAAAGCATGTCATTTACCTCTTGAGCTAGAGCATAAACCTTATTGGGCAATCAAAGAGCTCAACTTTGATTTCAAACTTGCCGGTGAGAAGAGGTTATTTGATATTAGCTCGCTTGATGAATGGAGAACTCAGGCATATGAGAATGCCAAGTTGTTCAAAGAGAAGGTTAAGAGGTGGCATGATAAGAGGATACAAAAACGTGAGTTCAATGTAGGTGATTATGTCTTGCTATATAGCTCTCGTTTAAGATTCTTTGCACGCAAGCTTCTATCTAAATGGGAAGGTCCCTATGTTGTTGAGGAAGTATATCATTCCGGTGCTATCAAGATCAACAACACGGAAGGTAATTTTCCGAGAGTGGTAAATGGGCAGAGAATCAAGCATTATATTTCAGGTACTCCCATAAATGTTGAAAGCAATATCATCAATACCATAACTCCGGAAGAATACCTAAGGGACATTTATTAGCCTGTTTCTGACTCCGAAAACGAAGAGGTATGTGATTCGGTAAGAAAACAAAGTCCAAAACTTTTCCAGTAGGAAATTTTCTTCGTTTATGAATATTTGAAAAAATACAAAAATTGGAAGTAGTCCGGAAAGTGCGCGAGGAGGCGACAAGCCTGCACGGTGCGGATCCACCCCCTGGCCGCGCCGTGAGAACTTATGGCCACCTCGTGCGCCTCCCGGACTCCATTTTCGTGCAGGGTACTCCTTCTGGTCTGAAAAAAATCATTATATATACTTCCATTTGGTCTGGCCCCTGCATCACGCAGATTTCTTCTGTTTTTCGTTTCGAGCCTGTTTTCTGCTGCAAATCTAGGTCAAGATGTTGTCCCAGGAATCTGTGGGGGAGAACAACCTCCGTCAAATATATGGAGAAGTTCATGCTGACCTGAAAAGGATGGAGGCCATTGAGGCTAAGGAGAGGCTACCTAAAGAAACCAAGGGCAAAGCTAAGGAGAAGGATCAGGCATGGGACGAAGTGCAATCTGTGCTCAACAAGGAAGAAGTTGAAGAAGTGGATTTCCTCCAACCCTACCTCCACCTACTGTCTCCATCTTTGATTGAACTCTTGAGGTTTTGTGAAACAACTCGTGCTCGCAATACTTGTCTCACTCGTGAAGTTGTTTTGCTGGAAAAACATATCGCAGATCTCCAAGGTATAAATCAAATATTAATGGCCCTCTTGGAGTCAAAGATTGCAACAACCCCACCACCATCACCACCAAAGGAAGACAACTGAGCATTGGTATGGCAATCCCCTTGGCTTGTGCCAAGCTTGGGGGACTTGCCCCGGTATCGTATCACCATCACATCTTTTGCCTTTACCCTTGTTTTAAGTTTTCCTTTTCACTTTTCTCTTTCTCTGGTAGTTTAAAAGTCTTAGTGTTTTAGTCTTGAGTTTTTCTTTGTGTCACCCCTGTTGTATTCGAGCTCGTGAGCCATATAATAAAGAGTGTCTTAGTTGAAGGGCTTTGCCTCTTGCCATGATCAAAAGAGTTAGAATAGAACAAAAGCATGAAAGATCATGTAATGATCTTATGGGAAGTGATGGCTTCACATATAAAAAGAATGATGATTGAAACTTGTTGAGGGTAGGCAAACGTAGGCCTTGGTCATGATTGCAATTAATAGGAAGTGATAATGAAGGAGAGGTTTGTTGGAAATATGCCCTAGAGGCAATAATAAATTAGTTATTATTATATTTCTTAGTTCATGATAATCGTTTATTATCCATGCTATAATTGTATTGATTGGAAACACAATACTTGTGTGGATACATAGACAAAACACTGTCCCTAGTAAGCCTCTAGTTGACTAGCTCGTTGATCAAAGATGGTCAAGGTTTCCTGGCCATAGGCAAGTGTTGTCACTTGATAACGGGATCACATCATTAGGAGAATCATGTGATGGACTAGACCCAAACTAATAGACGTAGCATGTTGATCGTGTCATTTTGTTGCTACTGTTTTCTGCGTGTCAAGTATTTATTCCTATGACCATGAGATCATATAACTCACTGACACCGTAGGAATGCTTTGTGTGTATCAAACGTCGCAACGTAACTGGGTGACTATAAAGATGCTCTACAGGTATCTCCGAAGGTGTTAGTTGAGTTAGTATGGATCAAGACTGGGATTTGTCACTCCGTGTGACGGAGAGGTATCTCGGGGCCCACTCGGTAATACAACATCACACATAAGCCTTGCAAGCAATGTAACTTAGTGTAAGTTGCGGGATCTTGTATTACGGAACGAGTAAAGAGACTTGCCGGTAAACGAGATTGAAATAGGTATGCGGGTACCGACGATCGAATCTCGGGCAAGTAACATACCGAAGGACAAAGGGAATGACATACGGGATTATACGAATCCTTGGCACTGAGGTTCAAACGATAAGATCTTCGTAGAATATGTAGGATCCAATATGGGCATCCAGGTCCCGCTATTGGATATTGACCGAGGAGTCTCTCGGGTCATGTCTACATAGTTCTCGAACCCGCAGGGTCTGCACACTTAAGGTTCGACATTGTTTTGTGCGTATTTGAGTTATATGGTTGGTTACCGAATGTTGTTCGAAGTCCCGGATGAGATCACGGACGTCACGAGGGTTTCCGGAATGGTCCGGAAACGAAGATTGATATATAGGATGACCTCATTTGATTACCGGAAGGTTTTCGGAGTTACCGGGAATGACGAATGTGTTCCGGGAGTTCACCGGGGGGGCAACCCACCCCGGGGAAGCCCATAGGCTTTGGGGAGACACACCAGCCCTTAGTGGGCTGGTGGGACAGCCCCAAGGGGGCCTATGCGCCAAGAATAAAGAATCAAAGGAAAAGAAAAAAAAGAGGGAGGAAGTGGGAAGGGAAGGGGACTCCTCCCACCAAACCAAGTCCAACTCGGTTTGGGGGGGGAGTCCTCCCCCCCTTGGCTCGGCCGACCCCTTGAGGGTCCCTTGGACCCCAAGGCAAGGTCCCCCTCCCTCCTCCTATATATATGGAGCTTTTAGGGCAGATTTGAGACGACTTTCTCACGGCTGCCCGACCACATACCTCCATAGTTTTTCCTCTAGATCGCGTTTCTGCGGAGCTCGGGCTGCTGAGACAAGATCATCACCAACCTCCGGAGCGCCGTCACGCTGCCGGAGAACTCCTCTACCTCTCCGTCTCTCTTGCTGGATCAAGAAGGCCGAGATCATCGTCGAGTTGTACGTGTGCTGAACGCGGAGGTGCCGTCCGTTCGGTACTAGATCGTGGGACTGATCGCGGGATTGTTCGCGGGGCGGATCGAGGGACGTGAGGATGTTCCACTACATCAACCGCGTTCTCTAACGCTTCTGCTGTACGATCTACAAGGGTACGTAGATCACTCATCCCCTCTCGTAGATGGACATCAGCATGATAGGTCTTCGTGCGCGTAGGAAAATTTTTGTTTCCCATGCGACATTCCCCAACAGTGGTATCAGAGCTAGGTTCATGCGTAGATGTCTTCTCGAGTAGAACACAAAAGTTTTTGTGGGCGGTGATGTGCGTTTTGCTGCCCTCCTTAGTCTTTTCTTGATTCCGCGGTATTGTTGGATTGAAGCGGCTTGGACCGACATTACTCGTACGCTTACGAGAGACTGGTTTCATCGTTACGAGTAACCCCCTTTGCTCAAAGATGACTGGCAAGTGACGGTTTCTCCAACTTTAGTTGAATCGGATTTGACCGAGGAGGTCCTTGGATGAGGTTAAATAGCAACTCATATATCTCCGTTGTGGTGTTTGCGTAAGTAAGATGCGATCCTACTAGATGCCCTTGGTCACCACGTAAAACATGCAACAACAAAATTAGAGGACGTCTAACTTGTTTTTGCAGGGTAAGCTTGTGATGTGATATGGCCAACGATGTGATGTGATATATTGGATGTATGAGATGATCATGTTGTAATAGAAATATCGACTTGCACGTCGATGGTACGGCAACCGGCAGGAGCCATAGGGTTGTCTTTATACTAACGTTTGTGCTTGCAGATGCGTTTACTATTTTGCTAGGATGTAGTTTTGGTAGTAATAGCATGAGTAGCACGACAACCCCGATGGCAACACGTTGATGGATGATCATGGTGTGGCGCCGGTGACAAGAAGATCGTGCCGGTGCTTTGGTGATGGAGATCAAGAAGCACGTGATCATGGCCATATCATGCCACTTATGAATTGCATGTGATGTTAATCCTTTTATGCACCTTATTTTGCTTAGAACGACGGTAGCATTATGAGGTGATCTCTCACTAAAATTTCAAGACGAAATTGTGTTCTCCCCGACTATGCACCGTTGCTACAGTTCGTCGTTTCGAGACACCACGTGATGATCGGGTGTGATAGACTCAACGTTCACATACAACGGGTGCAAAACAGTTGCGCACGCGGAACACTCGGGTTAAGCTTGACGAGCCTAGCATGTGCAGACATGGCCTCGGAACACATGAGACCAAAAGGTCGAGCATGAATCGTATAGTTGATATGATTAGCATAGAGATGCTTACCACTGAAACTATTCTCGACTCACGTGATGATCGGACTTGAGATGGTGGATTTGGATCATGTACCACTCAAATGACTAGAGAGATGTACTTTTTGAGTGGGAGTTCTTAAGTAATATGATTAATTGAACTAATTGTCATGAACATAGTCTAATGGTCTTTACGAATTATGATGTAGCATGCGCTATAGCTCTACTGTTTTTATATGTTCCTAGAGAAAATTTAGTTGAAAATTGATAGTAGCAAACTTTGCAGACTGAGTTTGTAAAACCGAGGATTGTCCTCGTTGCTACGCAGAAGGCTTATGTCCTTAATGCACCACTCGGTGTGCTGCACCTCGAGCGTCGTCTGTGGATGCTATGAACATCCGACATACACGTTTCTGATGACTACAGGATAGTTCAGTGCAAAATACTTAATGGCTTATAAGCAAGGCGCCGAAAACGTTGTAAAACGTCATGGAACATAAATGATGTTCCGAAGAGTTGAAATTGTGATTTCATGCTTGTGCCCTTGTTAAGAGGTACGAGACCTCCAAACAAGATTCTTTGTCCACAAAGTAAAAGAGAAAAGCTCAATCGTTGAGCGTGTGCTCAGATTGTCTGAGTACGACAATCACTTGAATCAAGTGGGAGTTAATCTTCCAGATGAGATAGTGATGGTTCTCCAAAGTCACTGCCACCAAGCTGTGAGAACTTCGTGATGAACTATAACATATCAAGGATAGATACAATGATCCTTGAGCGATTCGCGATGTTTGACACTGCAAAAGTAGAAATCAAGAAGGAGCGTCAATAGTTGATGGTTTGTAAAACCACTAAGTTTCAAGAAAGGCAAGGGCTAGAAGGGATACTTCGTGAAACGGCAAAACAGTTGCTGCACTAATGAAGAGACCCAAGATTAAACCCAAACCCGAGACTAAGTGCTTCTGTAATGAGGGGAACAGTCACTGAGGCAGAGCAACTCTAGATACTTGGTAGATAAGAAGGCTGGCAAAAGTCGAAAGAAGTGTATTAGATATACATGATGTTGATGTGTACTTTACTAGTACTCCTAGTAGCATAAGGGTGTTGGATACCGGTTCGGTTGCTAAGTGATTAGTAACACGAAATGAAAGCTACGGCATAAACGGAGACTAGCTAAAGGCGAGGTGACGATACGTGTTGGAAGTGTTTCCAAGGTTGATATGATCAAACGTCGCACGCTCCCTCTACCATCGGGATTGGTGTTAAACCTAAATAATTGTTATTTGGTGCTTGCGTTAAGCATGAACATGATTGGATCGTGTTTATTGCAATACGATTATTCATTCAAAGAGAATAATGGTTACTCTATTTGCTTGAATAATCACCTTCAATGGTTTATTGAATCTCAATTGTAGTGTTACACATTGGTGCCAAAAGATACGAGTTAATAATGATAGTACCACTTACTAGTGGCACTGCCGCTTGAGTCATGTTAGTATAAATTGCATGAAGAGGCTCCATGCTGATGGATATTTACTCACCTGATTTCGAATCACTAGTGACATGCAAATCGTACCACATGAGCAAGACCTTGTTTTCATTGAGATGAAACAAGATAGTAACTTGTTGGAGGTGATACATTATGATGTATGCAGTCCAATGAGTGCTGAGGCACGCAGTGGATATCATTATGTTCTTACTTCACTGACGACTTGAGTAGATACAGGAGTATTTACTTAATGAATCACAAGTCTGAAATATTGAAAAGTTCAATTCCGTTTCAGAGTGAAGTTCGTCGTAACAAGAGGATGAACTGTCTACGATATGATCATAGAAATGAATATCTGAGTTACGAATTTTTGGTACACAGTTAAGACAATGTGGAAATTGTTTCACAGTTCATGCCACCTGGAACATCATAGTGTGATGATGTGTCTGAACGTCATAGCCACGCACTATTTGGTATGGTGCATACTATGATGTCTCTTATCGAATTACCACTATCGTTTATGGGTTATGCATTAGAGACAACCGCACTCACTTTAAATAGGGCACTGCGTATTTCCGTTGAGATGACACAGTATAGACTGAGGTTTAGAGAAATCTAAACTGTCGTTTCTTGAAAGTTTGGGGTTTCGACTCTTATGTGAAAAAGTTTCAGTCTGATAGGCTCGAACCCAAAGCGGATAAATGCATCTTCATAGGATATCCAAAACAGTTGGGTACATCTCCTATCTCAGATCCGAAAGCAAAGTGTTTGTTTCTAGAAACGGATCCTTTCTCGAGAAAAGGTTTCTCTCGAAATAATTGAGTGGGAGGGTAGTGGAACTTGATGAGGTTATTAAACCATCACTTCAACCAGTGTGTAGCAGGGCGTAGGAAGTTGTTCCTGTGGCGCCTACACCAATTGAAGTGGAAGCTGATGATGGTGATCATTGAGCTTCGAATCAAGTTACTACAAACCTCGTAGGTCGACAAGGTCGCGTACTGCTGCAGAGTAGTACGGTAACCCTGTCTTGGAGGTCATGTTGTTGTGCAACAGTGAACCTACGAGTTATGGAGAAAGCGATGGTGGGCCCAGATTCCGACAAATGGCTGGAAGCCATGAAATCCGAGAGAGGATCCATGTATGAATACAAAGTGTAGACTTTGAAAGAACTACTTGATGGTCATAAGACTATTGAGTAAAGATGGATCTTTAAAAGAAGACAGACGATGATGGTGATAAGTCACTATTAAGAAAACCTCGACTTGTCGCAAAAATGTTTTCGATAAGATCAAACAGTTGACTATGATGAGACTTTCTCACTCGTAGCGATGCTAAAGGTCTGTTAGAATTATGTTAGTTGTTGATGCATTATTTATGAAATATTGCACGTAGGATGTCAAAACATTGTTTTCTCGACGGTTTCCTTGAGCAAACATTGTATGTGATACAACCAGAAGGTTTTGTCGATCCTAAAGATACTAGCAAGTATGCAAGCTCCAGTGATCCTTCAATGGACTGGTGCAAGCATCTCGGAGTTGGAATATACACTTTGATGAGATGATCAAAGATTTTGGGTTTGTACAAGGTTTATGAGAAACTTGTATTTCCAAAGAAGTGAGTGGGAGCACTATATAATTTCTGATAAGTATATGTGGTTGACATATTGTGGATCAGAAGTAATGTAGAATTTCTGTAAAACATACAAGGTTGTTTGAAAGGAGTTTTCAAAGGAATACCTGGATTGAGCTACTTGAACATTGAGCATCAAAGATCTATGGAGATAGATCGAAAGCGCTTAATGGAAGTTTCAACAAGATGCATGCCTTGACAAGTTTTTGAAGGAGTTCAAAATAGATCAGCAAAGAAGGAGTTCTTGGTTGCGTTGTGAGGTGTGAATTTGAGTAAGACTCAAAACCCGACCCCGGCAGAATAAAGAGAATAGACGAAGGTCGTCTTCTATGCCTTAGCCGTAGAATCTAAAGTATGCCATGCTGTGTACCGCACCTGAAGTGTGCCTTGACTCAAAGTATGTTGAGAGGTACAGAGAGTGATCCATGATTGAATCACTAGCAGCGGTCGAAATTTATCCTTAGTAACTAAATAGACTAAGGAATTTTTCTCGATTATGGAGGTGGTCAAAGAGTTCGTCATAAAGGGTTACGTCGATGCAAGCTTTGACACTAATCTGAATAACTATGAGTAGTGAAACGGATTCGTATAGTAGAGTAGATATTTGGAGCATTTCCGAATAGCACGTAGTAGCAGCATCTATAAGATGACATAAAGATTTGTAAAGAACGCACGGATCTGAAAGTTTCAGAACCGTTGACTAAAACCTCTCTCACGAGCAAGACGTGACCAAACCCCAGAACTATATGGGTGTTGGATTCGTTGAAATCACATGGTGATGTGAACTAGATTATTGACTCTAGTGCAAGTGGGAGACTGTTGGAAATATGCCCTAGAGGCAATAATAAATTAGTTATTATTATATTTCTTAGTTCATGATAATCGTTTATTATCCATGCTATAATTGTATTGATTGGAAACACAATACTTGTGTGGATACATAGACAAAACACTGTCCCTAGTAAGCCTCTAGTTGACTAGCTCGTTGATCAAAGATGGTCAAGGTTTCCTGGCCATAGGCAAGTGTTGTCACTTGATAACGGCATCACATCATTAGGAGAATCATGTGATGGACTAGACCCAAACTAATAGACGTAGCATGTTGATCGTGTCATTTTGTTGCTACTGTTTTCTGCGTGTCAAGTATTTATTCCTATGACCATGAGATCATATAACTCACTGACACCGGAGGAATGCTTTGTGTGTATCAAACGTCGCAACGTAACTGGGTGACTATAAAGATGCTCTACAGGTATCTCCGAAGGTGTTAGTTGAGTTAGTATGGATCAAGACTGGGATTTGTCACTCCGTGTGACGGAGAGGTATCTCGGGGCCCACTCGGTAATACAACATCACACATAAGCCTTGCAAGCAATGTAACTTAGTGTAAGTTGCGGGATCTTGTATTACGGAACGAGTAAAGAGACTAGCCGGTAAACGAGATTGAAATAGGTATGCGGGTACCGACGATCGAATCTCGGGCAAGTAACATACCGAAGGACAAAGGGAATGACATACGGGATTATACGAATCCTTGGCACTGAGGTTCAAACGATAAGATCTTCGTAGAATATGTAGGATCCAATATGGGCATCCAGGTCCCGCTATTGGATATTGACCGAGGAGTCTCTCTGGTCATGTCTACATAGTTCTCGAACCCGCAGGGTCTGCACACTTAAGGTTCGACGTTGTTTTATGCGTATTTGAGTTATATGGTTGGTTACCGAATGTTGTTCGGAGTCCCGGATGAGATCACGGACGTCACGAGGGTTTCCGTAATGGTCCGGAAACGAAGATTGATATATAGGATGACCTCATTTGATTACCGGAAGGTTTTCGGAGTTACCGGGAATGTACCGGGAATGACGAATGGGTTCCGGGAGTTCACCGGGGGGGCAACCCACCCCGGGGAAGCCCATAGGCTTTGGGGAGACACACCAGCCCTTAGTGGGCTGGTGGGACAGTCCCAAGGGGGCCTATGCGCCAAGAATAAAGAATCAAAGGAAAAGAAAAAAAAAAGAGGGAGGAAGTGGGAAGGGAAGGGGACTCCTCCCACCAAACCAAGTCCAACTCGGTTTGGGGGGGGAGTCCTCCCCCCCTTGGCTCGGCCGACCCCTTGAGGGTCCCTTGGACCCCAAGGCAAGGTCCCCCTCCCTCCTCCTATATATATGGAGCTTTTAGGGCAGATTTGAGATGACTTTCTTACGGCTGCCCGACCACATACCTCCATAGTTTTTCCTCTAGATCGCGTTTCTGCGGAGCTCGGGCGAAGCCCTGCTGAGACAAGATCATCACCAACCTCCGGAGCGCCGTCACGCTGCCGGAGAAATCTTCTACCTCTCCGTCTCTCTTGCTGGATCAAGAAGGCCGAGATCATCGTCGAGTTGTACGTGTGCTGAACGCGGAGGTGCCGTCCGTTCGGTACTAGATCGTGGGACTGATCGCGGGATTGTTCGCGGGGCGGATCGAGGGACGTGAGGACGTTCCACTACATCAACCGCGTTCTCTAACACTTCTGCTGTATGATCTACAAGGGTACGTAGATCACTCATCCCCTCTCATAGATGGACATCACCATGATAGGTCTTCGTGCGCGTAGGAAAATTTTTGTTTCCCATGCGACGTTCCCCAACAAGGTTCACATATAAATATATCATCTCTGACACCATCTATGATTGTGAACACTCACTAAACTATTGCATGCCTAGAAGTAGATGTTGGACAAGGAAGACAACATAATGAATTGTGTTTTCTTGGCTCCGAACAATGTTATATGATTAGAGATCCCTTAGCATGTGACGATTGCTTCCACCTCACATTAGCCAAACCTCCCGTACTAAGTAGAGACACTACTTGTGCATCCATAAACCATCAACCCAGTTTTGCCATGTGAGTCCACCATACCTACCTATGGATTGAATAAGATCCCTCAAGTAAGTTGTCATCGGTGCAAGAATAAAAATTGCTCTATAATATGTATGATCTATTAGTGTGTGGAAAATAAGCTTTGTACGCACCTGTGATGAGGAAGACATAAAAGCGACAGACTGCATAATAAAGTTCTTTATCACAGGAGGCAATATAAAGTGACGTTCCTCCGCACTAAGAGGACACGCATCCAAACCTCAAAAGCGCATGACAACCTCTGCTTCGCTCTGCGAAGGGCCTATCTTGTACCTAATAGTAGTCATGTGAATTTGGTATTCGTTCGATATTTTGATGTGTTGTATGTTGTTTTTCCTCTAGTGGTCTTATGTGAACGTCGACTACATAACACTTCACCATTATTTGGGCCTAGAGGAAGGCATTGGGAAGTAGTAAGTATATGATGGGTTGCTAGAGTGACAGAAGCTTAAACCCTAGTTTATGCATTGCTTCGTAAGGGGCTGATTTGGATCCACTAGTTTAATGCTATGGTTAGACTTTGTCTTAATTCTTCTTTCGTAGTTGCGGATGCTTGCGAGAGGGGTTAACCATATGTGGGATGCTTGTCCAAGTAAGGGCAGTACCCAAGCGCCGGTCCACCCACATATCAAACTATCAAAGTAACGAACGTGAATCATATGAACATGATGAAACTAGCATGACAGAAATTCACGTGTGTCCTCGGGAGCGTTTTTCCTCCTATAAGACTTCGTCCAGGCTTGTACCTTGCTACAAAAGGGATTGGGCCACTTTGCTGCACCGTTGCTACTTTTGTTGCTTGTTGCTTGCTACGAATCATCTCACCACACAATCACTTGTTACCGACAATTTCCATGCCTGCTGATTTTACCTTGCTGAAAACCACTTGTCAGATCCTTCTGCTCCTCATTGGGTTCGACACTCTTACTTATTGAAAGGACTACGATTGATCCCCTATACTTGTGGGTCATCACTAATCCTTTTACAGGAGATGGAACATCACATCGAGACTTGCATCTAATCTATGTAGATGAAGTGTGTGGTTTATTTAAGCTTGCAGGTTTGCCCGAGGATGAGGTCAAGAAGAAGGTCTTCCCTTTATCTTTGAAGGATAAGGCATTGACATGGTATAGGCTATGTGATGATACTGGATCATGGGACTACAATCGGTTGAAATTGGAATTTCATCAAAAGTTTTATCCTATGCATTTAGTACATCGTGATCGGAATTATATTTATAATTTTCGGCCTCGTGGCAGAGAAAGCATCGCTCAATCTTGGGAGAGGCTTAAATCAATGCTATATTCATGCCCCAATCATGAGCTCTCGAGAGAAATTATCATTCAGAACTTCTATGCTCGGCTCTCTCATGATGATTGCACCATGCTTGACAGTTCTTGTACCGGTTCTTTTGTGAAGAGAGATATTGACTTCAAATGGAATTTATTGGAGAGAATTAAACGCAACTCTGAAGATTGGGAGCTTGAAGAAGGTAACGAGTCAGGTATGAATTTCACTTTTGATTGCGTTAAATCCTTTGTTGAGACAAATACTTTTTGTGACTTTAGCGCTAAGTATGGACTTGACTCTGAGATAGTAGCTTCATTTTGTAAATCCTTTGCTACTCATATTGATCTCCCCAAAGAGAAGTGGTTTAAATACCATCCTCCTTTAGAAGTCAATGTAGTTAAACCCACTCCAGTTGAAGAGAAAGTCATTGCCTACAATGATCCTGTGGTTCCGAGTGCTTACATTGAGAAACCACCTTTCTCTGTTAGGATAAAGGATCATTCTAAAGCTTCAACTGTGATACGTAGGGGCTACATTAGAACACCTACACCCCCTCAGAAAATTAGAGTTAAACCTAGCATTGCTATTATCAAAGATCTTCTATCCAACGATGTTGAGGGGCATAATATTCACTTCTCGGAAGATGCTGCTAGAATTGCTAAACCTCACGTTAGAGACAAACATAGGCATGTTGTTGGCATGCCTGTGGTTTCTGTTAAGATAGGAGATCCTTGCTATCATGGTTTATGTGACGTGGGTGCTAGTGTTAGTGCAATACCTCAATCCTTATATGATGATATCAAAGATGAGATTGCACCTGTTCAGATAGAACCCATTGATGTCACTATTCAGCTTGCCAATAGAGATACTATCTGCCCTGTGGGAATTGTTAGGGATGCTGAAGTCTTGTGTGGTAAAACAAAGTATCCTGCTGATTTCTTCGTTCTTGCTACCGCTCAAGATAGCTTTTGTCCCATCATATTTGGTAGACCCTTCCTCAATACTGTCAATGCTCATATTGATTGTGAGAAGCAAACTGTCACTGTTGGCTTTGAAGGTGTGTCACACGAGTTCAATTTCTCCAAGTTTGGTAGACAACTTCATGAAAAGGAGTTGCCTAGTAAAATTGAAACTATTGCCTTAGCTTCTATTGTCGTGCCTCCTACTGATCCCTTAGAGCAATACTTGCTTGAGCATGAAAATGATATGCATATGGATGAAAGGGATGAGATAGATAGAGTTGTCTTAGAACAATATCCTATCCTTAAGAATAATTTGCGTGTTGCACTACTTGGGGATCTACCCCCACCAAAGGGTCATCCTATGTTCGAGCTTAAACAGTTGCCGGATACTCTTAAGTATGCTTATCTTGATGAAAAAGAGATATATCCTGTTATTATTAGTGCTAGCCTCTCAGAGCATGAAGAAAAGAAGTTACTAAAAACTCTGAGGAAGCACCGTGCTGCTATTGGATATACTCTTGATGATCTTAAGGGCATTAGTCCCACTCTATGCCAGCACAAGATTAAAACTGATCCTGACTTCAAACCAGTTGCTGATCATCAAAGGAGATTGAATCCTAAGATGAAAGAAGTAGTGATAAAAGAAATACTAAAGCTCCTGGAAGCGGGTATTATCTATCCTATTGCTCATAGCGATTGGGTGAGTCTGGTGCATTGTGTCCCTAAGAAGGGAGGCATTACCATTGTCCCTAATGATAAGGATGAATTGATCCCACAGAGGATTATTACTGGCTATAGGATGGTGATCGATTGCAGGAAACTGAATAAAGCCGCTAGGAAAGATCATTACCCTTTGCCTTTTATCGACCAAATGCTAGAAGTGTTGTCCAAACACACACACTTCTGCTTTCTAGACGGTTATTCTGGTTTCTCCCAAATACCAGTTGCACAATCTGATCAGGAGAAAACCACTTTCACCTGCCCTTTCGGTACCTTTGCTTACAGACGTATGCCTTTTGGCTTATGTAATGCACCTGCCACCTTTCAAAGATGTATGATGGCTATATTCTCTGACTTTTGTGAAAACATTGTTGAGGTTTTCATGGATGACTTTTCTGTTTACGGGTCTTCCTTTGATGATTGCCTCAGCAACCTTGATCGAGTCTTACAGAGATGTAAAGACACCAATCTTGTCTTGAGTTGGGAGAAGTGCCACTTTATGGTTAATGAAGGCATCGTCTTAGGACATAAAATTTCTGAAAGAGGTATTGAAGTCGATAAGGCTAAGGTTGATGCAATCGAAAAAATGCCATATCCCACAGATATCAAAGGTACAAGAAGTTTCCTTGGTCATGCTGGTTTCTATAGAAGGTTCATTAAAGACTTCTCTAAGATTTCTAGGCCTCTTACCAATCTCTTGCAAAAGGATATTCTTTTTGTTTTTGTCACACCCTGTTTTTTCTATCACCTGTGTGTGTTGTAAAATTCTGAGCTTGTTAAAACTTTTTCAAAACTAATGTTGTGAATGCCATGATGACATTGTATGCTTGTATGATTGATCATGTGAAGTTTTAAAACCCTAAATTCCTTGGTATTTTACTGATTTCCAAAAAAACCTTTGATAACCAAAGTGATACCACCTTGAGTTGCGCTACATGTCCTTGATAGCAAGGAGAGCTACTACTCATATTTGGTAATCTGATTTTTACCTATCTTTTTATTTCAAAACCACAAACATAATTATTTTTGTCAGTATTTTCCTAACTAAATAACATGTCCATTTCTAAGGTCAGAATTGGTATTCCAACATGGAAAAATACTTTTCTGCTTTGGAAAAATCTGATTAAATTTAGAGATGATCAGAAGGACATATATTGTCCATACATAAGCCCATTTTATATTATATTTATTGATTAAAACTAGAAAGCTATTTCTGTCTGTTTTGGCATTTTGAAATATTTCCAAAGGAAATATTCTTAATAAATTTCTAGAAAATTCCAGTGATGTCCCTAAGCCATGTTTGGTGTCCACATAAAGTTTCACCTTGATCAAAGGTGGATAAGGACCCCAAATAGCCCAAAAACCATGT
Organism: Hordeum vulgare subsp. vulgare; assembly: GCF_904849725.1. NCBI lineage: Eukaryota > Viridiplantae > Streptophyta > Magnoliopsida > Poales > Poaceae > Hordeum > Hordeum vulgare. The sequence continues at coordinate 101,231,032 of NC_058520.1, forward strand.
ATGTCCACAATCAAGTTAGAGCAACTCTACATACCAAAGTTTGTCCAATGAGGCCAAAACTTTGTAGGAGTGTCTAATACCTCAAATGAGGGTTCTACACCAAAAATGGAATTTGTGGGACTTAGTTTGCCCACACTCCCTTTGGAAGGAATAGATCTGGTCATATTAGAGTGATTTCAAGTTTACAAAGCTAAACTTGTCCTTTGGAGCTCAAATTTGGTGGAACTCCATGGTTTACTACCAAAACCAAACCTGTTAAGTCTCAGAACCAGTGGTGGGGTGCAACCCCCTCTGCCCACTGTCGAACACCTTCTGGAAGATAGGAAAAAGCCACCTTAGCCACAGCTAAACCAAACTCCTTTGCTTCAAACTCTTAGATTAAGTAGCCAGCACATGTATCTAACCCTAGTCAACTGGCCCTTCACTGGTTCAAAGTGGAAAGGCCAAAAACCCCAATTTAGACCTCAGTTCATGACTAACAACACCAGTATTTCTTGCCTCCTTTGACCAGCCGAAGCTCCCACTAAAACCAAACGGCTAGCCACACCCCCAGCAAGTGCCAGGACATGCTAGACATGTCCAAAGTGCCTTAGAGCGCACCAGCATGCCATGGCATGCCAAAACTGCGCTCTGGGCGCGCTACAGGGAGTCACCGAGGTGGGGCCGACGCCCTCGGCCAGTTCCAGCCTCCCCCGAGATGTCCAACCTCCTCCCCGACAGCCCCTCTGCGTGGGGCAAGCCTCAAGGCCCCTCCTCTCTCGCGCTAGAGCTCGCGCGACACGTGCTCGCGCGCTCCAGAATTGGCCAAGCTTACGCGGCCATGAATGCTCGCCTTCTCTCTCCCTCTCTCTGCCGCAGACGGTTCGGGCAGTCCAATACCACGTCCTGAGACCGTGGTTTCAACCCCGACCTCTCTCTGCACCCCCATGCGCGCCACGGTGAGTCACCGGCGCTCCCGAATCTGCTCACCGTCGCGGGCCTATAAATAGCCCTCCGCCTCGCTCCAGCACCCCTCAGATAGCTTCAGCGCATCCACTAGCACGTCCCTGGCCACCCCAGCAACCCAGTAGAGCCCCGGTGCTCGAGATCGACTGAGGCCCGTCCGCCTCGGATCTCCGGTCGATCTCCGGCTACACGACGGCCCCTGCGCCCCTCAACCCACCAAACTGACCCCCTTGACCCCAGGAAGCTTTCCCCCAACTCGCCCGAGCTTTTCCGTGTCTCTAGCCACCCCCTCGACCACTTCCCGAAAACCCTCCGCCACGGCCTCCTCGTCGTCGGCGAACCCCTGCCTCCCCATCGTTGTTTCGACCACCAGCAGGTAGGCGACGGTCAGGTGGACCCATTCCCGTGTTCATTAGGGCTTGAGCACGTCGGCAACCTCGTCGGCGTCCTCCTCCTCCTCTCTGGCTGGAGGTAGAAGACGACCCCGACAGGTGTGCCCCACCTGTCGGTGGCCCAGCCTCCTCCCCCGCGCTGGCCTCGGCCACTGACCACAGGGCCCCGCGCATCAGGTTCAAACCTGACAGCACGCGCGCCTGGGCAGGCCGTCGGCTGGCCCTGGGCCAGCCCAGCTCTGGGCCGAGCCAGGCCAGGAGCTGGCCTATTTTTATTTTTATTTTAAATCTGGATTTCTAAGATTTTTATAAAAACATTTAACCAGTGTAAAATATAATTCTTCCACTTTTATTTTTCTAAAAATGTGTAGTATTTAATGATATGCTTAGATGAATTTTCCCAGCAACTATTCTATTTTACAATATTAAAAAGGGCTAAAATGAACTAGTTTTGCTTCTGCTTGGTTACTTTCAAAAATATTTCTTCAAAGAAAATTAAGGCAAGTATTTTTCAAATGATAACTTAGATTTATCGATAATAGGGAACATTTTTAAAATGACTTTGTGGACTATTTCTGTGTGAGCTATTCCTTATTTATTGTTTTATCGATGATAGAAAATCCGTGTGACGAGGGAATCGGAGCGGAAGACCTCGAAGACCCCGGATACTTAGCTGACCAAGGCAAGCAGCCCTTTGACCATGACTGAGCATATGTTACTTTGCATGTTATAATAGCAAGTATTTCCGTTGCATATGATCATAAGTGTCGGTACTCATTTGATATGATGTTACTAAAGGCTCCCCCGGAGCACATGCATTGAGCTTGACTCTACCCCTTTAGGGTCATGCTAATACCATGTTGACAAGTAAAGGTAGTAGTAGTAGTATCATGAGCATGTTGTTGACATAAAGCAAGAGTTTATGAAAACCCCGTCGGGTGCCACTAATGCCCGAGGATGATGATGAGTTAGGTGGTCACTTTTGGTGAAGTGATGCACCCGGTATTTGTGTGAGTAAGGTTTCGGAAATGGGATTGGATTTATGATGTGTCAACCGTCCCAACCTTACCAGTACAACCACGATACCCCTTATGGGACGGGGCTATGTTAATTACTCTGGTCGGTGCTAGCAAAGAGCCACATTACTAGTGGCGGGAGTGATGTGTGGTCACTCTCGTGATGGGGTCGTCCCGGGTAGGACGACTATGCCATTCTTATGAGTTCCCGTCACACCGTTGGTCCCCGCATGGTTGGTACTGTCTAGAGTTGGTGCTCGCAAGACGTACAACATGTGGGCTGGGTACCAATCGAGTGGACCTCTTTGTCTAGTATCGTCAGGGGAAAGGCATTGATCGGGGTACTTACCTCGGGTATGTGATATACCGCGAGTCGTGGATGACACGGAAGTTTCCCAGATCTCGTGGGTCCTGCGTACTACCTCTGCAGAGTGTAAACTATTCGAATAGCCGTGTCCACAGTCAAGCATAGTTGGGTAATCCTGCTTAAACTACGTCCTGATATTTCCGCATAAACCAAGTGTGTGTAGTGTGAGTGTGTGTGTGGTGATAAGAAAAGTGTTGCTATGATAGCAATGATATGACCAAGTTTGGTGACTTGGCATATAGGGTGAACCCGGATGGTTCAGCCCCCGACAGATATATTGGTATCTGTAACCTGTTCTTCAAGAGTAATTCTTTAACTCGATGCATATTCATGATAATTCCACCCAGATGAGTTATACTAGAGATGCACGATATTGTTATCCTTCACTTTCATTGTTCATATCATGGGCTGTTTTGCGAGTACATTCAAAGTACTCATTGGCTTGCCACTGGTTATGTTATGGACCACACATGGAAGGACCGGAGTTTGGAGATGAGTATGTCTTCGGCGACACCCCTGCAAACTAGGACGCTTCCGAGTCAGAATGCCTGTCGGTGTAGGCTTGATGGCATGGGCACCCGCTTAGCCCCTTTGTTTCCGCTATTAGTGTAACCGTGTGATTGGCCTTAGGCCCTGTCTTGTGAACTTGACCCTTCGGTCACGTGTTGTAATAATAATCGGTACTCAGATGTATGACTCTTTATTCAGTATCTGTGTTCAGTGAGCATTGATCTCTGGGATCACCGAACACGGCGATTCTCGACTAGTAAGTCGGGGTCCCCACGGAGCTGGTATCAGAGCCATCCTGACTATAGGAAGCCTTAGGTAGCATGGGTGATAGCCGGACAACTAGAGCACATAGATTGACCCGAGAACCGCACCCACTATATATTTCTAACCCTCTCCTCTACACCTTGTAGATGGTCGTCGTACCCGAGATGCTTCTGGAAACGGGCTTCCCATTGCTTTTGAGTGATAGCCTCGAGAAGTGTCAAGTGCGTCGCATGCCCATCTTTCTCTACCACGAACACTGGGTCAACGCCGACACCAAGGAGTATCACGTGGACGTGATAGTGAAGGCTAATGACTCCCCAACTAGTTGGTTCTTTGAAGGGCCACAAATGGAGGATCTGATGTTGGCCATGGAGACTGCAGCACGAGAGGCACTCGTGCGACTCCGCGACATCCTTCCTGAGATGGCGGACGAACCCGCTACCCATCACCTACCTTTTGTTAAGGATAAGATAGACGGAAGCTGGACACTCAACCCCTCATCCGAGGACGGGATGCCATTAAGGTTTCAGACCTACTTCAGCCTCTCCTCCGACACCTTGACGCATCTTTTGATCAAGGAGTCAACTAGGATTCACCAAGAGCTGCACCAAGTTAAGTACCTACTTCGTATGGAGAAGATGAAGAACAACAAGGTGAAGAAAGAAGGAGCACCTGTGATATCACCTGGCTTTGCTTTCCGAGGAGGAATACCCCCGCTTCAGGCTGTTCCTCTTCAGAGTCGACGTTTAACCGCAGAAGAGTACACTGAGCTTTTTGCTACCTCACCACCCAAGAGACGTCGAGATGGTCTACTTCCTTCCCCTACTCCTTCGAGGAAGGGAAGCACCAATGAAGAAGAAGACGGAGATGAAGATGAAGACGAAGATCCCATAGAGCCGGCTTATGAGACCGCGCAGTCGATCACTTAGCAGCATAGGATGTACCAAACGTAGGAGCTCTTGTATCAGGATTTTATGACCCGGATGTTGTGTGCACCTGTTGGATGCAAGTCGCATTCTGCCTTGAGCAGCTTGTGAGCGACTGCATCGCTTGCCTTTAATTTAATGCAGCAGTTCTTTTCAAAAACCTTTGTCATAAAACCTTGCACACTAGCACACACCAGACCCCCTCTTTACTAGAACGGCATCCCTTTCGAGTGCAACCAGTTCGGCAAAATTGACATGTCTACTCCCTTGACAGGATGGTGAATGCAACTCGCAACAGCACCTTCGGCAACCCCAGCTCTGCCTCTTCGGGACAGCAACAGGGAACCGGAGGGGAAGCTCAAGCTGGAGATCTTGTGCAGCAACACAATGTTCCTCCGTTGTCGCCTCCCCCTCAAAGCTTGACGATGGCTCAGTTCCTTCAACCTCTCCGGGAGGAGCGTCAAGCCAACAATGTTGCTATCCAGCAGCTGGCTCAAACCTTGGTGAACCACCCGCCGCAGAACGGGAATGGCAATGGTCGCTCAACTCTCTCAGAGTTTATGCGGACTACGCCGCCCATATTCACGAAGACGACCGAGCACTTGGATGCCGATGACTGGATCCGCACTATCGAAGATCTTCTCGCGCTGGTCAAGTGCACTGACGACAACAAGAAGGTTCTCTATGCAACCCACTGTCTCGGAGGCACAGCCAGAGCCTGGTGGGATGGATTTCAGATCATGTGAGCCGGGCAAGTCATCACTTGGGCCGTGTTCAAGGATGTCCACGCCGCTCACATTCCTCCGGGGATGATGACCATTAAGAAGCGGGAATTCTGAGCCTTAAGGCAAGGCAGTGGATCAGTCAAGGAGTATTTGCAGAAGTTCAACCTTCTATCAAGGTATGCACCTGAAGATGTGAGCACGGAGGCTGCCAAAGTGGAGCGCTTCATGGAAGGACTACAGCAGTCACTCCAGTATCAACTGGTTGTTTGTGAATGTGGGACCTTCAGTGACCTGGTTAATAAGGCTCTTATGTTGGAAGACAAGCGTCGTGCAATGGATGACACCCGTAAGCGCAAGCAGTTTTGAGGACCAACCTAGGGTGTAGGAAGGTTGGGATAGTTATCAATGGGACGAGCTTCTCAGCGGATCTCATTGTGCTTAAGTCGCAAGGCCTAGAAGTAATCCTCGGTATCGACTGGTTGGCCAAGCATCAGAGTATCTTGGACTGCGCTAACAGGGCCATTACCATGACAAGTGACCAAGGGGTCAAAGTCAAGTATGTCTCTGAGCCAGTACCAACTCGAGTGCCACGAGTTAACAGAGAGGAAGGACTCGACTGAGTGCCAATAGTCTGTGAGTACCCGGATGTCTTTCCTGATGAGCTACTGATACGTCTCAAACGTATCTATAATTTTTTATGGTTTCACGCTGTTATCTTGTCTTCTTTGGTTGTTTTATGTACCTTTTATATCTTTTTTGGGACTAACTTATTAATTCAGTGCCAAGTGCCAGTTCCTGTTTTTTCGTGTTTTTGACTCTTTTCAGATCTGATTTTGGAACGGAGTCCAAACGGAAGAAAAACCCCGAAATGATTTTTTCCCGAACGGAAGAAGACCAGGGCCTTTTGGGCCAAGCCAGGTGGGCTCCAGGGAGCCCACAAGCCCCCACTCTGCCACCAGGGGGAGGCGGCGGTGGGCAGGCCTGTGGCCTCCCTGGCCGCCCCCTGTCCTAGGTCTTTGGCCTATAAATTCCCAAATATTCCGCAAAAAATCAGGGGAGCCTCGAAAATACTTTTCCGCCGCCGCAAGCTTCCGTTTCCGCGAGATCTCATCTGGAGACCCTTCCCGGCGCCCTGTAGGAGGGGACTTTGCAGTTGGAGGGCTCTTCATCATCATCATCGCCCCTCCAATGACTCGTGAGTAGTTCACTTCAGACCTACGGGTCCGTAGTTAGTAGCTAGATGGCTTCTTCTCTCTCTTGGATCTTCAATACAAAGTTCTCCATGATCTTCATGGAGATCTATCCGATGTAATCTTCTTTGGCGGTGTGTTTGTCGAGATCCGATGAATTGTGGATTTGTGATCAGATTATCTATGATATATATTTGAGTCTTTGTTGATTTCTTATATGCATGATTTGATATCCTTGTAAGTCTCTCCGAGTCTTGGGTTTTGTTTGGCCAACTAGATCTATGATTCTTGCAATGGGAGAAGTGCTTGGTTTTGGGTTCTGCCATGTGGTGACCTTTCCGAGTGACAGTAGGGGCAGCAAGGCACACATCAAGTAGTTGCCATCAAGGGTAAAAAGATGGGGTTTTTATCATTGGTTTGAGATTATCCCTCTACATCATGTCATCTTGCTTAAGGCGTTACTCTGTTCTTATGGACTTAATACACTAGATGCATGCTGGATAGTGGTCGACGTGTGGACTAATAGTAGTAGATGCAAAAAGTATCGGTCTACTTGTTTCGGACGTGATGCCTATAGATATAATCATTGCATAGATATCGTCACGACTTTGCGCGGTTCTATCAATTGCTCGACAGTAATTTGTTCACCCACCGTCTACTTGCTTTCATGAGAGAAGCCACTAGTAAACACTACGGCCCCCGGGTCTATTCACATCCATCGTTTATACCTCTGCTTTTACTTTGCTTTGTTACTTTGTTGCTTTCAGTTCTCACTTGGTAAACAATCTATAAGGGATTGACAACCCCTTCATAGCATTGGGTGCAAGCTTTTGTGTTTGTGCAGGATCTTGAGATACTCCTCCGCCGGATTGATACCTTGGTTCTCAAACTGAGGGAAATACTTACCGTCGTTGTGCTACATCACCCTTTCCGCTTCGAGGGAACACCAACGCAAGGCTCCAAGGACACGGGGGAAATCCTTTGCATACTTGCCTAGGAAGTCCCTTAAGGCGTAGCCGCGGCTGAAGGATTCCTGGTGCCGTTGACACAACTATTTCTGGCGCCGTTGCAAGGGATACACAGCAAACATCAGCTACCAGGGATGCCTCCTGACCAAGACATCGAGTTCATCATTGAACTCATGCCCGGATCAAGGCCTATCTATAAGAAGCCTTACAGGATGGGATCCGAAGAGCTAGCGGAGTTGAAGAAGCAACTAGATGAGCAACTCAGGAAAGGGTTTATTCGTCCAAGTGCGTCATGGGGATCACCTATTCTCTTCGTGTCCAAGAAGGATGGGACAATCCGACTTTGCGTCGATTACCGTTCACTCAATGAGGTCATGATCAAGAACAAGTATCCACTCCCCAAGATTGAAGACTTGTTCGACCAGCTTAATGGAGCAAAGGTATTCTCCAAGATCGACCTTCGATCTGGATACTACCAACTAAAGATTCGACCCGAAGACATTCCGAAGACGGCATTTGTGACCCGGTACGGTCTGTACGAATGCACTGTCATGTCCTTCGGATTGACGAATGCCCCAGCTTACTTCATGTACCTCATGAATAAGGTCTTCATGGAATATTTGGACAAGTTTGTCGTTGTATTCATCAACGACATATTAATCTTTTCCAAGTATGAAGAAGAGCATGAGCAGCACTTGAGGTTAGTATTGGAAAAGCTTCGAGAGCACCAACTGTATGCCAAGTTCAGCAAATGCCAGTTTTGGCTGAACGAAGTTGGATTCCTAGTTCATACCATGACGGCAAGTGGATTGGCAGTTGATCCCTCTAAGATTACCACAGTAACCAACTGGGAGTCGCCAATCGAAGTGAAGGAAGTCAGGAGCTTCCTCTAACTCGTAGGATATTACCGCAAGTTCGTAGAAGGATTCTCCCGCATCGCGTGACCTATGACTCAGCTCTTGAAGAAAGGCAAGAAGTTCGAATGGACGCCAGAATGTGAGGAAAGCTTCCAAGAGTTGAAGAAGAGGCTAACCACCGCCCTGGTATTGGCCACTCCAGATATCAGCAAGGAGTTCGTGATATATTGCGATGCCTCAAGGACCGGGCTAGGTGAGGTTCTAATGCAGGATGGCAGGGTCGTGGCATACTTGTCGCAGCAACTGCGCCCGCATGAGGAGAATTATGCCACCCATGATCTCGAGTTGGCAGCAGTAGTGCATGCCCTGCAGACATGGTGACATTACCTTCTGGGGAAGCGGTGTGAAATATACACCAACCACAAGAGTCTGAAGTATATCTTCACCCAAAGGGAATTGAATATGAGGCAATGAAGATGGTTGGAGTTGATCAAAGACTACGACCTCAGCATTCAATATCACCCCGGTAAGGCAAATGTGGTGGCCGACACCTTGAGTCGGAAGACCAGCACCTTAAACGTCATGCTTAAGGAAAGGCAACCCGCCTTATAGGAAGAATTGGAGAACTTCGGATTGGAACTGGTGGAACCAGGATTCCTAGATAATCTCGAAGTCACACCAAAGCTGGAAGATGACATCAAGGAGGCCCAGAAGGGTCACAGGAGCATCAAAGGTATCAAGAAGAAGATTCCAGAAGGCAAGGCCCTAGGATTCTTGGAGGATGATCAAGGAGTGGTGTGGTTTGGGAAACGTTTATGTGTACCCAACAAGGCCGAACTCCAGGAACTCATCCTACGAGAAGCTCATGATACACCCTACTCCATTCACCCCGGTGGTACCAAGATGTATCAAGATCTCCGAGAAAGATTCTGGTGGCACGGCATTGACGTCAGTTGTGCTTCCCTGGCAATGGCTCCAGAAAAGTGTTGATCCTGCAATCTCTAGTGTTAGCTAGACGAATGCTTATGACAACTAACCTCCTGCAACGGCACCAGAAGAATGCTAATAGCACTCCCCGGCAATGAAACTGGAAGAATGTTGTTGATGGCCCACCAGCGCGTGGGTTCGCAACAGTTTTCGAGGGTAGAGTATTCGACCCAAATTTGTAGGTAAGCTAGTCAGGAGGTGAGAGTATACTCTCAAGTATTAGCAGCTGAATTTGTCAGATTCAACCACACCTGAAAGATCAGTATCTGCAAGCACAATAGTAACAGCAAAGTAGCGAGTAACGGCAGTGTAACGAGCAATAGCAGTGGCAAGGAACAGCAGTAGTGACAGCAGTAGCAAGTAGCAACAGTAGCAAGCGACAGTAGTAGAAACAGTAGTAGCAGCAGCAGCAGAGCAAGACAAGTAACAGCAGTAGCAACAGTAGTAGCAGCAGCAGCAGAGCAAGACAAGTAACAGCAGTAGTAGGACAAACTCGTAGGCAATGGGTCGATGATTTGTTTGGATGATATTCATCATGCAACAGCTATAACACGGAGAGATATGTGGCTAGCTCCCGTTCGTCAATGTGATGTAGGCATGCATTCCGTGTGTCGTCATACGTGCTTAGGGAAAAGAACTTGCATGACATCTATTTTCCATCCCTCCCGTGGCAGCGGGGTCCAAAAGGGAACTACGGGATATTAAGGTTCTCCTTTTAATAAAGAACCGGACCAACGCATTAGCACTTGGTGAACACATGAACTCCTCAAACTATGATCATCACCGGGAGTGGTTCCCGTTATTGTCACTCCGGGGTTGCCGGATCATAACACATAGTAGGTAACTACAACTTGCAAGATCGGATCTAAGACATACATATATTGGTGACAACATAATAATTTCAGATCTGGAATCATGGCACCCGGGCCCTAGTGACAAGCATTAAGCATGGAAAAGTAGTAGCAACATCAAATCTCAGAACATAGTGGATACTAGGGATCAATCCCCATCAAAACTAACTCGATTACATGATAGATCTCATCCTACTCATCACCGCCCAGCGAGCCTACGAATAGATTACTCACGAACGACGAAGAGCTTCATGAAATTGGAGAGGGAAGAAGGTTGATGATGACGATGGCGACAATTTCCCCTCTCCGGAGCCCAAGACGGACTCCAGATCTGCCTTCCAGATGAAGAACAGGAGGTGGCGGCGCCTCCATATCGAAAACGCGACGAAAACTTCTCTTTTTATTTTTTTTTGGGACGAAAGACAACTTATAGAGCTGGAGTTGGGGCGGCAGGTGCCTGTGGGCCCCACAAGCCTACCCACCGCCACCAGGGGGTGGTGGCGGAGCAGGGGCTTGTGGCCCACTGGCCCACCCCCTGAGGTGGAACTTGCCTCCAAAACTGCTCCCCGTAAATTTTCAGGACGTTTGGAGAACTTTGATTTCTGCACAAAAATAACACCAAGGCAATTCTCCTGAAAACAGCGTCAGTCCAGGTTAGTTCCATTCAAATCATGCAAATTATAGTCCAAAAAAAGGGCAAAAGAGTTTGGAAAAGTAGATACGTTGGAGACGTACCAACTCCCCCAAGCTTAAAACCTTGCTTGTCCTCAAACAACTCAGTTGACAAACTGAGAGAGAAAGAAAAACTTTGACAAACTCTGTTTGATCTTATAGTTGCAACTATGTCTAACTCATAACCAGAATTTCAGCAAGTCACAAGTTAACCACATAAGCAAATGACACAAAGGTCTCACGGTAGACTAATATCAATGGCATAATCAGCTAACGAGCAAATAATAATGAGTTTCAAATACCAACACTTCAATCAAAACAAGCATGAAGCAATATAAATAGGTGGTATCTCGCTAGCTCTTTCTGAGACCGCAAAACATAAATGCAGAGCACTTTCAAAGATCAAGGGCTGACTAAACATTGTAATTCATAGCAACGAAGATCCAGTCATAGTCATACTCAATATCAAACAAAATCAAAGCATAAAAATGACAGAGGTGCTCTTTAATTGGTGCTTATATAAGAGGAGGATGACTCAACAGGAAAATAAATAGACAAGCCCTTCGCAGAGGGAAGCATTGATTTGCATAGGTGCCAGAGCTCAAGCTTTGAAAACAGAGATAATAATTTTAGGTGGCATGCTTTCATTGTCAACGCAATGACCAAGAGTTCTCAATATCTTCCATGCTACTCATGCTATAGGCGGTTCCCAAACAGAAAAGTAAAGTTTTAACTCCCCCAACACCAATCAATCACACTCCACGGCTAGCCGAATCCTCGGGTACCGTCCATACTAACATCAATCCTGGGGGAGTCTTGTTTTACAGTTATGTTTTTGATTTAAGCATGGAACTGGGCATCCCAAATACCGGCCCCTTTCTCATGAATGACTGTGAATAAATACATGTTGAGGATAACACTCCTAGCATGGAAGATACCAATAGCCCTCTGTCACCACATGAGCGGTTCGGGCATGCAAAACAGATTTATTTCTTGAAGGTTTAGAGAATGGCACATGTAAATTTACTTGCAACGGCAGGTAGATACCGCAAATAGGTAGGTATGGTGGACTCTCATGGAAAAACTTTTGGGTTTATGGGAGTGGATGCACAAGCAGTATTCCCGCTTAGTACAAGTGAAGGCTAGCAAAAGACTGGGAAGCGACCAACTAGAGAGCGACAACAGTCATCAAGATGCAATGAGTTTGACTAACATTGTATGCAAGCATGAACAGGATATAAATCGCCATGAACACGAACATCATAGAGGCTATGTTGATTTTGTTTCAACTACATGCATGAACATGCGCAAAGTCAAGCCACTTGAAACATTCAAAGGAGAATACCATCCTATCATACTACATCATAGTCATCTCAAAATCTATGTTGGCAATCAAGACAAACCATTATAAGCTCTCAGCTAAATAAGCATGGCATCAGAAACTATGATCTCTAAGTTGTCATTACAAACATGGTTCTCTCACAACAAAGCTAAATCTGGGTTGACAAGCTAGTCATATTTACAAAAACGAAATAGATAGAGTTCATACCAGCTTTTCAGTCTCAGTCACTTCATCATATATCATCATTGTTGCCTTTCATTTGCACGATCGAACGATGAAAACGATAATAAGCGCATTGGACTAAGCTGAATCTGCAGGCAAACACAAAGGAGAAGGCAAAGTAATATGCCTCTTTGAAAGCTAAACAGATAAGCATGTAAGAACCACTAAGCATTGTAACCAATATCTTCTACCTTGACACAAAGAAAAAGAAAGCTATTTACACGGGAAAGCTACCAACAAGCAAAAGAAGAAAGAAAAATCTTTTTGGGTTTTCTCAAAAGGACACAAAACTAGAAAACAAGAAAACGAAAAGAAACTAGCATGGATAATACAGTGGCAAAGTGTAAACACCGGCTAACAAAGTGAAAGCATAAGCATGAATGTAAAGTCGGTGAGAACACGTACTCCCCCAAGCTTAGGCTTTTGGCCTAGCTTGGTCTACTCCCATGGTGGGAAATAACCAGCTCTAGGATACTCCAGAGCAGACTCTGGATGCCACTGTTGTGTGAGCTCCTCTGGCTCCAACTGATAAACTAGCGTCTGGTACTCGACTAGCGGCTCGGGCACGGGCGCCTGTGGTTGGGCCAAGCCCCAATATGCGTAGATTTCCGCGGGCATAATAGTGTACCTGCCTGCATGAAGATCGAACAAAGAAGGAGCAGGCAAAGTAATAGTCTCTCGAGTACCCCGACTAAACACCAGGTTATAAATCATCCGTCTACTAGCATCTCTATCCAGAAAATCATGGCGAACCATGCTATCATAATCCAGATATCTCTCGGGGAGGAGCATCTCTCCTTCCTCTCCCAGTATAATGGGTATCTCAAAGTGTCTGGCCAGACGGGTTGCACAGATACCTCCATAGACAACACCTTTAGAACGGTTCAGGTTCAACCGTTGAGCTACTATAGCGCCCAAGCTATAAGTCTTATCGTTAAAAGGCCTTCGTGCAAAACGGCAAGGTCTAGAGAACTAAGTGATCCAGCCTCCCCACGGCCAATCAAACATTTTCCCACAAATAGTGAGAAGTACCAAAACACAGGAAAATGTATGCTAGCAATTCTAGCGCGAGACACTCCTCTCTCCTCTCCAACAGCAATAGAACCAATGAAATCCTCCAAGTCCTGTGGACGAGGGTCGCGGATATCCCCAACATAAGGTAATTTGCATACATTGCAAAAGTCCTACAGTGTCATGCACTGGGGAACATCGTATATCATGAACTCAACCATGGGAGGATTCTTCCTCGGATAAAAGTTGAAGCTTTGAACAAAAATATTGGTGAGGAGGAGATATTGTGGGCACTTATCTTCAATGAACGCAGTAATACATGCGTTCTCCACCAAGTAATAAAAGTCTTCATAAAGTCCGGCGGCGCGCAAAAATTCATCACTTGGCCACTCGCACGCTCGAACTTCTGTGACTCAAGGGACTACGTACTTGGGGTAGTTCTTCTCATCCTCCTTGTGGTTACGGCTTGAAGAGCCTCTCAAGAACCTCCTCATCTTTTCCCCTTTCTAGCTCTGAAAAATTCTGAAATTTTTAGAGACTTCGAAATAAAAGTGAACAAGGATCAACCCAACTTGTAGCAACTACTCCTACTAGTGCCTAGAGACTGTATCACGTGCTAAAACTACTTGGGACCAGCTAAAATCAACCTTTCAAGCTCAAGAACAGGGTCACCAAGGTAGCAAGAATACGCGAAGGATAAAGCACTAAAGAAAAAACTAATTGGAACAATGGAGGAGTCACTTACCAAGGAGTAATTTCCCCAAAACAGTTCGGAGAATGGTGCTTTGAGCAAGGAGATCGAAAATCACAGCCAAATGAGCAAGAACACGGGTTTGAGCTACAAAACAATTTTTTCTGGAGGTGGAAGAAGAGGCTGGGAGCTGGAATGAGTGGAGGGGATGCCTGTGGGCTCCACAAGCTTGTACCCCGCCACCAGGGGGGTAGGTGGCGGTGGGGGGGCTTGTGGCCCACTGGTCAGGCCCCCTGACCAGCTCTGAGGCCCAGAAATTTTCAAAAATTCCAGAAAAAATCATACTAAATTTTCACGACCATCGGAGAACTTTTATTTTCGAGGTATTTTTCTCCGGGACGCTAAATCAGAAAACAGGAAAAGCTAAACTAATTCTATCATTTTTCTTCTAAGCAACAGAAAATGTAGACTCAAAACAGAGGTATGTGACTCTCTGATTCATTCGTTTCATGGTCATCGAAAGAAGTCCGTCAATGGGGTTGATCAAGTCCTGATGACAAAACCTTATCGAATCGCAAGAGAGAACGGAGAATTTTTGAATAGCCGCTAAGTCACCTCAATAGGGATATGGATCTCCCCGATAAACAAATCATACTTCATCTTGACACGAGGAATAGAGCATTCAAAGCTCCCAATGAGAATCGATGAAGTCTTTTCGATAGCATTGATGCAATGTACTGGATATCGTTTCTTTGGAAAGTGCACCGTGTGCTCATTACCGTTTACATGGAAAGTGACATTGCCTTTGTTGTAATCTATAACAGCCCCTGCAGTGTTTAAAAAGGGTCTTCCGAGGATGATAGCCATGGCATCGTCCTCGGGAATATCCAAGATAACAAAGTCTGTTAAGATAGTGGTATTAGCAACCACAACAGGCACATCCTCGCAAATGCCGATAGGGAAAGCAGTTGATTTGTTGGCCATTTGCAGAGAAATTTCAGTGGGTGTCAACTTATCCAACTCAAGTCTACGATAAAGAGAGAGTGGCATAACACTAACACCGGCTCCAAGGTCACATAAGGCAGTTCTTATGTAGTTTCCTTTAATGGAGCAAGGTATAGTGGGCACTCCGGGATCACCAAGTTTCTTAGGAGTTCCACCTTTAAAAGTGTAGTTGGCAAGCATGGTGGAGATCTCAAGATCTGGTATCTTCCGTTTATTAGTCACGATATCTTTAATGTACTTGGCATACGGAGACATCTTGAGTATATCAGTTAACCGCATCTGAAGAAAGACGGGTCTTATCATCTCAACGAAGCGCTCAAAATCCTCATCATCCTTTTTCTTGGATGGCTTAGGAGGTAAGGGCATAGGTCTCTGAACACATGGCTCTCTTTATTTACCATGCTTCCTAGCAGTGAAGTCATTCTTATCGTACTTCTTAGGTTGTGGATTATCAGGATTAACCGTAGGTTCAATCTCCACATCCTCATCATGGCTAGGTTGAGCATTATTATAAACATCACTGTCCACATTGTCACCAGGTTCATGTTCATCACCTGATTGTGTTTCTACACCAAACGCAGAAATATCATTAGGTTCTTCAGGTGTGATAGTATTTGGTGAACTGGCGTGCAGGTTTCTATCATCCTTCTTCTTCTCCTTAGGATGACTAGGTGTATCAGCATTGATTCCTTGAGAATTTTGATCAATTCTCTTAGGATGACCTTCAGGATACAAAGGTTCCTGAGTCATTTTGCCTCCTCTAGTAATGACTCTGATAGAGTTGTCATTTAATTCATTGAGCAGGTCATTCTGAGCTTTAAGTACTTGTTCTACCTGAGTAGTAATCATAGAGGCATGTTTACTCAGAAGCTTCAGAGCATTGACATTTCTGTCTACACAAGCACTTAAATGGCTAAGCATACGAGCACTTTGTTCCAAATGTCTGCTAACATAATCATTGAAACCCTGTTGTTTGGCAACAAAGTTGTCAAATTCATCAAAGCATAGGCTAGTAGGTTTATCAAAAGGAATATCACTCTCGTCAAACCTACACAGAGAATTCACTTCTACTACCTGTATCGGGTTATCGAGACCGTGGATCTCTTCGATAGGTGGTAGATTTTTTACATCTTCAGATCTAATGCCTTTCTCTTGCATAGATTTCTTGGCTTCTTGCATATCTTCGGGACTGAGGAATAGAATACCTCTTTTCTTAGGAGTTGGCTTAGGAGGTGGTTCGGGAATAGTCCAAGCATTATCGTTGATTAAGAGGTTATTCAGTAGAGCCTCAGCTTGTTCTACAGTTTGTTCCCCAAAAACACAACCGACACAACTATCTAGGTGGTCTCTAGAGGCATCGGTAAGTCCTTTATAGAGGATATCAAGTATCTCGTTCTTCTTAAGAGGGTGATCAGGCAAAGCATTCTGTAGCTAGACGAGCCTCCCCCAAGCTTGTGGAAGACTCCCTTCTTGGAGTTGAGCAAAGTTGTATATTTCCTGCAAGGCAGCTTGCTTCTTATGGGCAGGGAAATATTTCTCACAGAAGTAATAGACCATCTCCTGGGGACTACTCACACATCCAGGAGCAAGAGAGGTGAACCAGGCTTTAGCATCATCCATTAGAGAGAAAGGAAACAGCTTAAGGATATAGTAGTGGAGGATCTTCTCCTCATTAGTGAAAAGGTTGGCTATTTCGGATAGTTTGGCAAGATGGGCTATGATCGTCTCATACTCATAACCGTGAAAAGGATCATATTCGACCAGAGATATTATCTCAGGGTCGACAGAGAATTCATAATCCTTATCAGTGACAAAGATAGGCGAAGTGGCAAACTTCGGATCATTTTTCATCCTAACTTCCCGAGATTTTTTCTTCCACTTGAGAATTAATTTCTCAGCATCATAGGCATCCTTACTCGCAAGAAAATCCTCACCTATCTCTCCCTCCATAACGTAACCCTCAGGTATATCAAACAATTCATATCTAGGAGAGCTAGATCTAGCAGGAGCAAAAGTAGGTTCTATCTCAATACCATTGGCAGTTTCAGAAGCATCACGGGCATTGGCAGTAACTCTAGCAATATGAGCATCAAGGAACACTCCTAGTGGAACATCAGGCAAAGGAGTATCTCTAGCAGTATCAAGCATAGCATCATCAGGAAAAATAGCATCTCTAGCATCATGAGGCAAAGCAGTATCAGGCATAGCATCTCTAGCAGTATCAAGCATAGTATCTCTAGCAGTATCAGGCATAGTATCAAGCATAGCATCTCTAGCAGTAGTATCACAAGCATCATCAAGCACAGGCGACATATCAAGATTTATAGCAGGAGGTGATGTCGCAAACTTACTCATAACTGAAGGTGAATCAAGTGCAGAGCTAGATGGCAATTCCTTACCTCCCCTCGTAGTTGAGCGCAAGACTTTGGTCTTCGGATCCTTCAGATTCTTCATAGTGATCAGCAGATATAAATCCCAAGTGACTCAGAGAATATAGCAATACCTCCCCGGCAATGGCGCCAGAAAAATGTTGACGTCAGTTGTGCTTCCGTGGCAATGGCTCCAGAAAAGTGTCGATCCTGCAATCTCTAGTGTTAGCTAGACGAATGCTTATGACAACTAACCTTCTCCTGCAACGGCACCAGAAGAAGGTTGATAGCACTCCCCGGCAATGAAACTGGAAGAATGTTGTTGATGGCCCACCAGCGCGTGGGTTCTCAGCAGTTTTCGAGGATAGAGTATTCGACCCAAATTTGTAGGTAAGCCAGTCAGGAGGTGAGAGTATACTCTCAAGTATTAGCAGCTGAATTTGTCAGATTCAACCACACCTGAAAGATCAATATCTGCAAGCACAATAGTAACAACAAAGTAGCGAGTAACGGCAGTGTAACGAGGAATAACAGTGGCAAGGAACAGCAGTAGTGACAGCAGTAGCAAGTAGCAACAGTAGCAAGCGACAGTAGTAGCAACAATAGTAGCAGCAGCAGAGCAAGACAAGTAACAGCAGTAGCAACACTATAGCAGCAGCAGCAAAGCAAGACAAGTAATAGCAGTAGTAGGACAAACTCATAGGAAATGGGTCGGTGATTTGTTTGGATGATATTCATCATGCAACAGCTATAGCACGGAGAGATATGTGGCTAGCTCCCGTTCGTCAATCTGATGTAGGCATGCATTCCGTGTGTCGTCGTACGTGCTTAGGGAAAACAACTTGCATGACATCTATTGTCCATCCATCCCGTGGCAGCAGGGTCCAAAAGGAAACTACAGGATATTAAGGTTCTCCTTTTAATAAAGAACCGGCCCAACGCATTACCACTTGGTGAACATATGAACTCCTCAAACTATGATCATCATCGGGAGTGGTTCCTGTTATTGTCACTCCGGGGTTGCCGGATCATAACACATAGTAGGTAACTACAACTTGCAAGATCGGATCTAAAACACACATATATTGGTGACAACATAATAATTTCAGATCTGAAATCATGGCACTCGGGCCCTGGTGACCAGCATTAAGCATGGCAAAGTAGTAGCAACATCAAATCTCATAACATAGTGGATACTAGGGATCAATCCCCATCAAAACTAACTGGATTACATGATAGATCTCATCCTACTCATCACCGCCTAGCGATCCTACGAATAGATTACTCACGAACGACGAAGAGCTTTATGGAATTGGAGAGGGAAGAAGGTTGATGATGACGATGGCGACGATTTCCCCTCTCCGGAGCCCAAGACGGACTCCAGATCTGCCCTCCAGATAAAGAACAGGAGGTGGCGGTGCCTCCGTATCGAAAACACGACGAAAACTTCTCTTTTTATTTTTTCTGGGACGAAAGACAACTTATAGAGCTGGAGTTGGGGGCGGCAAGTGCCTGTGGGACCCACAAGCCTGCCCACCGCCCCCAGGGGGTGGTGGCGGAGCAGGGGCTTGTGGCCCACTGGCCCACCCCCTGAGGTGGAACTTGGCGCAGATATTTTTGATATTTTTCAAAACTGCTCCCCGTAAATTTTCAGGACGTTTGGAGAACTTTGATTTCTGCACAAAAATAACACCAAGGCAATTCTGCTGAAAACAGCGTCAGTCCAGGTTAGTTCTATTCAAATCATGCAAATTATAGTCCAAAACAAGGGCAAAAGAGTTTGGAAAAGTAGATACGTTGGAGACGTATCTGGCATGAAGAGGGAAATCGCATCATATGTGGCTAAGTGCGTGGTGTGTCAGCAAGTTAAGGCTGAGCATCAGCGACCCGCGGGACTGCTACAACCTCTCCAGGTGCCGGAATGGAAGTGGGACAAGGTAGGGATGGATTTCATTACCGGTTTACCAAGGTCTAGCAAGGGCCATAACTCGATATGGGTTGTTGTCGACCATTTGACCAAGGTGGCCCATTTCATCCCTGTCAACACCACTTATGACGGGAACAAGTTGGCTAGTCTCTATATCGAGTGCATAGTAAGCCTTCATGGAGTTCCCAAGGAGATTGTATCTGACCGAGGCACGCAGTTCACCTCAAGATTTTGGAGGAAACTTCAGGAAGCCCTCGGAACCAAGCTCTCTTTCAGCACCGCCTTCCACCCGCAGACGGGAGGACAGACGGAAAGGGTGAATCAGATACTCGAAGATATGCTCCGCGCATGCGTCCTAGTGCACGGAGCCAAATGGGAAGACTGTCTGCCGTTCGCTGAGTTTTCATACAACAACAGCTACCAGTCTAGTCTCCAGATGGCCCCGTTCGAAGTGTTGTACGGACGGAAATGCCGCACCCTGCTCAACTGGTCAGAAACCGGAGATGGGCTGATTTTCGGACCAGAAGTTTTGCACCGAGCAGAAGAGAAGGTGCAACTAGTCCAAGAAAATCTGATGGCAGCCAAGTCGCGACAAAAGAGTTATGCGGACTCTCGCCGCAGGAATGTGGAGTTCACTCCCGGAGATCTGGTGTACCTCCGTGTCACACCTCTCAAGGGAACCAAGCGTTTTCACGTTAAGGGGAAACTTGCTCCAAGGTTCATTGGGCCATTCAAGATCACGGCAAGGTGTGGAGAGGTCTCTTATCAGTTGGAGTTACCTCCAGAACTTTCGGGTGTGCACAACGTTTTCCACGTGTCACAGCTCCGGAAGTGTCTCCAGATGCCAAGTCGTTCTGATCCTTATAAGTACATTGATCACAGGTCCATTGACCTTTAGCCTGATCTCACCTACCGCGAGAGGCCAATCCGCATTCTGGATGAAGCAGAGCGATGCACCAGAAGCCGCTCCATCAAGTAATTCAAGGTTCAGTGGAGCAACCACACCGAAGCTGAAGCTACCTGGGAGCGTGAAGACTATCTCCGATCTGAGTTTCCACACCTTTTTAGCACCTAGCTTAGGAATCTCGGGGACGAGATTCTTGTAAGGGGGATAGGTCTGTCACACCCTGTTTTTGCTATCACGTGTCTGTGTTGTAAAATTCTGAGCTTGTTAAAACTTATTCAAAACTAATGTTGTGAGTGCCATGATGACATTATATGCTTGTATGCTTGATCATGTGAAGTTTTAAAACCCTAAATTCCTTGGTATTTTACTAATTTCCAAAAAACCTTTGATAACCAAAGTGATACCACCTTGAGTTGCACTACATGTCCTTGATAGCAAGCAGTGCTACTACTCATATTTGGTAATCTGATTTTTACCTATCTTTTTATTTCAAAACCACAAAAATAATTATTTTTGTGAGTATTTTCCTAATTAAATAACCTGTCCATTTCTAAGGTCAGAATTGGTATTCCAACATGGAAAAATACTTTTCTGCTTTGGAAAAATCTGATTAAATTTAGAGATGATCAGAAGGACATATATTTTCCATACATAAGATTTTAAACCCCATTTTATATTATATTTATTGATTAAAACTAGAAAGTTATTTCTGTCTGTTTTGGCATTTTGAAATATTTCCAAAGAAAATATTCTCAATAAATTCCTAGAAAATTCCAGTGATGTCCCTAAGCCATGTTTGGTGTCCACATAAAGTTTCACCTTGATAAAAGGTGGATAAGGACCCCAAATAGCCCCAAAACCCTGTCTGTCCAGAATCAAGTTAGAGCAACTCTACATATAAAAGTTTGTCCAATGAGGCTAAAACTTTGCACGACTGTCTAATACCTAAAATGAGGGTTCTACACCAAAAATAGGATTTGTGGGACTTAGTTTTCCCACACTCCCTTTGGAAGGAATAGATCTGGTCATATTAGAGTGATTTCAAGTTTACAAAGCTAAACTTGTCCTTTGGAGCTCAAATTTGGTGGAACTCCATGGTTTACCACCAAAACCAAACCTGTTAAGTCTCAGCACCAGTGATGGGGTGCAACCCCCTATGCCCACTATCGAACACCTTCTGGAAGATAGGAAAAAGCCACCTTAGCCACAGCTAAACCAAACTCCTTTGCTTCAAACTCTTAGATTAAGTAGCTAGCACCTGTATCTAACCCCAGTCAACTGGCCCTTCACTGGTTCAAAGTGGAAAGGCCAAAAAACCCAATTTAGACCTCAGTTCATGACTGACAGCACCAGTATTTCTTGCCTCCTTTGACCAGCCGAAGCTCCCACTAAAACCAAACGGCTAGCCACACCCCCAGCAAGTGCCAGGACATGCTAGACACGTCCAAAGTGCCTCAGAGCGCACCAGCATGCCGTAGCATGCCAAAACTGCGCTCTCGACGCGCTACAGGGAGTCACCGAGGTGGGGGCGACACCCTCGGCCAGTTCCAGCCTCCCCCGAGATGTCCAACCACCTCCCCGACAACCCCTCAGCGTCGGGCAAGCCTCAGGGCCCCTCCTCTCTCATGCTAGAGCTCGCGCGACGCATGCCCGCGCGCTCCAGAATCGGCCAAGCTTGCGCGGCCACGAATGCCCGCCTTCTCTCTCCCTCTCTCTGTTGCAGACGGTTCGGGCAGTCCAATACCACGTCCTGAGACCATGGTTTCAACCCCGACCTCTCTCTGCACCCCCATGCGCGCCACGGTGAGTCACCGGCGCTCCCGAATCTTCTCACCGTCGCGGGCCTATAAATACCCCCCCCCCTCGCTCCAGCACCCCTCAGATAGCTTCGCCGCATCCACTAGCACCTCTCTAGCCACCCCAGCAAACCAGCAGAGCCCAGGTGCTCGAGATCGACCGAGGCCCCTCCTCCTCGGAGCTCCGGTCGATCTCCGGCTACACGACGGCTCCTGCGCCCCTCGACCCACCAAACTGACCCCCTTGACCCCAGGAAGCTTTCCCCAACTCGCCCGAGCTTTTCCGTGTCTCTAGCCACCCCCTCGACCACTGCCCGAAAACCCTCCGCCACGGCCTCCTCGTCGCCGGCGAACCCCTGCCTCCCTGTCGTTGTTTCGACAACCAGCAGGTAGGCGACGGTCAGGTGGACCCATTCTCGTGTTCATTAGGGCTTGAGCACGTTGGCAATCTCGTTGGCGTCCTCCTCCTCCTCTCTGGCTGGAGGTAGAAGACGACCCCGACAGGTGTGCCCCACCTGTCGATGGCCCAGCCTCCTCCCCCGCGCTGGCCTCGGCCACTGACCGCAGGGCCCCGCGCGTCAGGTTCAAACCTGACGGCGCGCGCGCCGGGGCAGGCTGTCGGCTGGCCCTGAGCCAGCCCAACTCTGGGCCGAGCCAGGCCAGGAGCTGGCCTGTTTTTCTTTTCATTTTAAATATGGATTTCTAAGATTTTTATAAAAACATTTAACCAGTGTAAAATATAATTCTTCCACTTTTATTTTTCTAAAAATGTGTAGTATTTAATGATATGCTTAGATGAATTTTCCGAGCAACTATTCTATTTTACAATATTAAAAAGGGCTAAAATGGAATAGTTTTGCTTCTGCTTGGTTGCTTTCAAAAATATTTCTTCAAAGAAAATTAAGCCAAGTATTTTTTAAATGATAACTTAGATTTATCAGTAATAGGGAACATTTTTAAAATGACTTTGTGGACTGTTTCTGTGTGAGCTATTCCTTATTTATTGTTTTATCGATGATAGAAAATCTGTGTGACGAGGGAATCGGAGCGGAAGACCTCGAAGACCTCGGATACTTAGCTGACCGAGGCAAGCAACCCTTTGACCATGACTGAGCATATGTTACTTTGCATGTTATAATAGCAAGTATTTCCGTTGCATATGATCATAAGTGCGGGTACTCATTTGATATGATGTTACCGAAGGCTCCCCCGGAGCACATGCATTGAGCTTGACTCTACCCCTTTAGGGTCATGCTAATACCATGTTGACAAGTAAAGGTAGTAGTAGTACTATCATGAGCATGTTGTTGACATAAATCAAGAGTTTATGAAAACCCCGTCGGGTGCCACTAATGCCCAAGGATGATGATGAGTTAGGTGGTCACTTTTGGTGAAGTGATGCACCCGGTATTTGTGTGAGTAAGGTTTCGGGAATGGAATTAGATTTATGATGTGTCGACCGTCCCAACCTTACCAGTACGACCACGATACCCCTTATGGGACGGGGCTATGTTAATTACTCTGGTTGGTGCTAGCAAAGAGCCACATTACTAGTGGCGGGAGTGATGTGTGGTCACTCTCGTGATGGGGTTGTGCCAGGTAGGACGACTATGCCATTTTTATGAGTTCCAGTCACACCGTTGGTCCCCGCATGGTTGGTACTGTCGAGAGTTGGTGCTCGCAAGACGTACAACATGTGGGCTGGGTACCAATCGAGTGGACCTCTTTGTCTAGTATCGTCAGGGGAAAGGCATTGATCGGGTACTTACCTCGGGTATGTGATATACCGCGAGTCGTGGATGACACGGAAGTTTCCCGGATCTCGTGGGTCCAGCGTACTACCTCTGCAGAGTGTAAACTATTCGAATAGTCGTGTCCACGGTCAAGGACAGTTGGGTAATCATGCTTAAACTATGTCCTGATATTTCCGCATAAACCAAGTGTGCGTACTGTGAGTGTGTGTGTGGTCATAAGAAAAGTGTTGCTATGATAGCAATGATATGACCAAGTTCGGTGACTTGGCATATAGGGTGAACCCGGATGGTTCAGCCCTCGACAGATATATTGGTATCTGTAACCTGTTCTTCAAGAGTAATTCTTTAACTCGATGCATATTCATGATCATTCCACCCAGATGAGTTATACTAGAGATGCACGATATTGTTATCCTTCACTTTCATTGTTCATATCATGGGTTGTTTTGCGAGTACATTCAAAGTACTCATTGGCTTGCCACTGGTTATGTTATTGACCAGACATGGAAGGACCGGAGTTTGGAGATGAGTATGTCTTTGATGACACCCCTGCGAACTAGGACGCTTCCGAGTCAGAATGCCTGTCGGTGTAGGCTTGATGGCATGGGCACCCGCTTAGCCCCTTTGTTTCCGCTATTAGTGTAACCGTGTGATTGGCCTTAGGCCCTGTCTTGTGAACTTGACCCTTTGGTCATGTGTTGTAATAATAATCGGTACTCGGATTGTAAGACTCTTTATTCAGTATTTGTGTTCGGTGAGCATTGATCTCTGGGATCACTGAGCACGGTGATTCTCGACTAGTAAGTCGGGGTCCCCATAGTTTTTGACGATGATTGTGAGGAAGCTTTCGAAATACTTAAGAGGGCTTTGATAACTGCACCTATTGTTCAACCACCTGATTGGTACTTTCCTTTTGAAATCATGTGTGATGCTAGTGATTATGTTGTTGGTGCTGTTCTAGGGCAAAGAGTCGATAAGAAGTTGAATGTTATTCACTACGCTAGTAAAACTCTAGACAGTGCCCAGAGAAACTATGCTACTACGGAGAAGGAGTTTTTAGCAGTCGTGTTTGCATGTGAAAAGTTCAGGTCTTACATAGTTGACTCCAAAGTCACTATCCACACTGATCATGCTGCTATTAAGTACCTCGTGGAGAAGAAGGATGCTAAACCTAGACTTATCAGATGGGTTCTCTTGCTACAAGAATTTGATTTGCACGTTGTTGAGAGAAAGGGTGCTGATAACCCCATAGCAGATAACTTGTCTAGGTTGGAGAACGTTCTTGATGACCCACAACCTATTGATGATAGCTTTCCCGATGAGCAATTGAATGTCATCAATGCTTCACGTAGTGCACCATGGTATGCTGATTATGCAAACTATATCGTTGCCAAATATATACCACCTAGTTTCACGTACCAGCAAAAGAAGAAATTCTTCTTTGACTTGAGACACTACTTTTGGGATGATCCTCACCTTTACAAGGAAGGAGTAGATGGTGTTATTGTACGTTGTGTACCTGAACATGAACAGGGACAGATCCTACAGAAGTGTCACTCTAAGGCCTACGGAGGACACCATGCGGGTGATAGAACTGCACACAAGGTATTGCAATCAGGTTTCTATTGGCCCACTCTCTTCAAGGATGCTCCTAAGTTTGTCTTGCCTTGTGACGAATGTCAAAGAATAGGTAATATTAGCAAACGTCAGGAAATGCCTATGAACTATTCACTTGTCATTGAACCATTTGATGTGTGGGGCTTTGATTATATGGGACCTTTTCCAAAATCCAACGGGTATACTCATATCCTAGTTGCTGTTGATTATGTCACTAAGTGGGTAGAAGCTATCCCCACTAGTAGTGCTGATCACAACACTTCTATCAGGATGCTGAAAGAAGTTATCTTCCCTAGATTTGGAGTCCCTAGATATCTAATGATCGACGGTGGTGCACACTTCATTCATGGTGCTTCTCGTAAAACGCTTGCTAAGTACGATGTCAACCATAGAATTTCGTCTCCCTACCACCCTCAGTCCAGTGGTCAAGTAGAGCTAAGGAATAGAGAGATTAAACTGATTCTGCAAAAGACTGTCAACAGGTCTAGAAAGAATTGGTCTAAGAAGCTCGATGATGCACTGTGGGCTTATAGAACTGCCTATAAGAATCCCATGGGCATGTCTCCGTGCAAAATGGTGTACGATAAAGCATGTCATTTACCTCTTGAGCTAGACCATAAAGCTTATTGGGCAATCAAAGAGCTCAACTTTGATTTCAAACTTGCCGGTGAGAAGAGGTTATTTGATATTAGCTCGCTTGATGAGTGGAGAACTCGGGCATATGAGAATGCCAAGTTGTTCAAAGAGAAGGTTAAGAGGTGGCATGATAAGAGGATACAAAAGCATGAGTTCAATGTAGGTGATTATGTCTTGCTATATAACTCTCGTTTAAGATTCTTTGCAGGCAAGCTTCTCTCTAAATGGGAAGGTCCCTATGTTGTTGAGGAAGTAGATATGTCCGGTGCTATCAAGATCAACAACACGGAAGGTAATTGTACGAGAGTTGTAAATGGGCAGAGAATCAAGCATTATATCTCAGGCACTCCCATAAATGTTGAAAGCAATATTATCAATACCATAACTCCGGAAGAATACCTAAGGGACAGTTATTAGCCTGTTTCAGACTCCAAAAACGAAGAGGTATGTGATTCGGTAAGAAAACAGAGTCCAAAACTTTTCGAGTAGGAAATTTTCTCCGTTTTGGAATATTTGAAAAAATACAAAAATTGGAAGTAGTACGGAAAGTGCGCGAGGAGGCGACAAGCCTGCACGGCGCGGGCCCACCCCCTGGCCACACCGTGAGGGCTTGTGGCCACCTCGTGCGCCTCCCGGACTCCGTTTTCGTGCAGGGTACTCCTTTTGGTCTGGAAAAAATCATTATATATACTCCCATTTGGTCTGACCCCTGCATCACGCAGATTTGTTCTGTTTTTCGTTTCGAGCCTATTTTCTGCCGCAGATCTAGGTCAAGATGTCTTCTTAGGATTCAGAGGGGGAGAGCTATGTGTCCGATTACCTTGCTAACCCCAAGGTCTATGGGGACTTTGATCCTTATGGTTGGACCTCTGATGAGGAAGAAGATTATGATCCCAAGGGGAAGGAACAAACGAGTTCCGATGAAGAGGAGGCTCCTCTACCTCAACCTGGACGCATGCATGTGGAGTTCAAGAAGTCGAGCCTCCCTGACTCAAGGAAGAAGCCGACCTTGTTTATCCCTTCTCGTTTCTTGCACAAGAGTAAGCAGGAATTATGCCAAAGGGTGTTGAGCTTGAAGAGGAAAATGATGATCTGAGGGAGCAGAATTTTATGCTCAAGTCGAAATTAAACAAGCTCAAGACCTCTTCAACAACTCCACCACCACCACCAAAGGAAGACAACTAAATATGGGTATGGGCAATCCCCTTGGCTTGTGCCAAGCTTGGGGGAGTTGCCCCGGTATCGTATCACCATCACATCTTTTGCCTTCACCTTTGTTTTAGTTTTCCTTTTCAGTTTTCTCTTTCTCTAGTAGATTAAAAGTTTTAGTGTTTTAGTCTTGAGTTTTGCTTTGTGTCACCCTTGATGTATTCGAGCTCGTGAGCCATATAATAAAAAGTGTCTTAGTTGAAGGGTTTTGCCTTTTGCCATGATCGAAAGAGTGAGAATAGAATAAAAGCATGAAAGATCGTGTAATGATCTTATGGGAAGTGATGGCTTCACATATAAAAAGAATGAGGATTGCAACTTGTTGAGGGTAGGCAAACATAGACCTTGGTCATTGTTGCAATTAATAGGAAGTGATAAAGAAGGAGAGGTTCACATACAAATATATCATCTCTGACACCATCTATGATTGTGAACACTCACTAAACTATTGCATGCCTAGAAGTAGATGTTGGACAAGGAAGACAACATAATGAATTGTGTTTGCTTGGTTCTGAACAATGTTATATGATTAAGATCCCTTAGCATGTGACGATTGCTTCCACCTCATATTAGCCAAAACCTCCCGCACCAAGTAGAGATACTACTTGTGCATCCATAAACCTTCAACCCAATTTTGCCATGAGTGTCCACCATACCTACCTATGGATTGAATAAGATTACTCAAGTAAGTTGTCATCAGTGCAAGCAATAAAAATTGCTCTCTAATATGTATGATCTACTAGTATGTGTAAAATAAGCTTTGTACAAACCTATGATGAGGAAGACATAAAAGCGACAGACTGCATAATAAAGTTCTTTATCATAGGGGGCAATATAAAGTGACGTTCCTCCACACTAAGAGGACACGCATCCAAATCTCAAAAGCGCATGACAACCTCTGCTTCCCTCTGCGAAGGGCCTATCTTGTACCTTTAGTTTTTGCCCTTGAAAGAGTCATGGTGATCTTCACCAATTCCTTATCTCGCCTTTATCTTAGGTAACGTCATATGCTTGGGAAAGATCTATATTCCTATGTCAACTTGGAAGTAAGTATTCATGAACTATTATTGTTGACATTACCCTTGAGGTAAGCAGTTGGGAGGCAAAACTATAAGCCCCTATCTTTCTCTGTGTCCAGCTGAAACTTTGATCTCATGAATACCATGTGAGTTGTAGCAATTGTAGAGAACGAAAGAATGATTGAGTGTGTGGATTTTCTTTACAAGCTCTTATTTGACTCTTTCTGATGTTGTGATAAATTGCAATTGCTTCAATGACTAAAGGCTATCGGTTGTTACTTCTCGGTAAGGTTCTTGATCCATGCTTTACTTTGTGAAGGAATTATCACTTTAGCATGAGAGATTATATGTTGGTATTGCTGTTCTGATCATGATCATGATGCATGCAGGTTCGTATCTTGTTTTGTCGACACCTCTCTCCCTAAACATGTGGACATATTTATTGAGCTAGGCTTTCGCTTGAGGACAAGCGAGGTCTAAGCTTGGGGGAGTTGATACGTCCATTTTGCATCATGTTTTCATGTTGATATTTATGGCTTCTTGGGCTGTTATTTCACTTCACGGTACAATTCGTATGCCTTTTCTCTCTTATTTTGCAAGGTTTACATGAAGAGAGAGAATGCCGGCAACTGGAATTCTGGCCTGAAAGTGGAGCAAACTTGAGATGCCTATTCTACACAACTCCAAGCGCCATAAATATCAATGAGGATTTTTTTTCCATATTTATAAAAAATATTGGGTCGAAGAAGTGCCAGAGGGGCGCCAGGGGTTGGCCACAAGCCTGCACGGCGCGGCCACCCCCCCCCCCCCAGGCCGCGCCATGAGGGCTTGTGGGCAGCCTGCTGGCCCACTTGCCCCCCTCTTCTACTATATGAAGGGTTTCGTCTAGAAAAAAAATCAAGGAGGAGCTTTTTCGTGGTTTCGCCGCCGCCACGAGGCGGAACTTGAGCACAACCAATCTAGAGCTCCGGTAGGACGATCCTGCCGAGGAAACTTCCCTCACGGAGGGGAAATCATCGCCATCGTTAGCACCAACACTCCTCTCATCGGAGGGAACTCGTCACCATCAACATCTTCATCAGTGCCATCTCATCTCCAAACCCGAGTTCATCACTCGTAACCAATCTCCGTCTCACGACTCCGATTGGTACTTGTAAGGTTGCTAGTAGTGTTGATTACTCTTTGTAGTTGATGCTAGTTGGATTACTTGGTGGAAGAGTTTATGTTCAGATCCTTGATGCTACTCATTACCTCTCTGGTCATGAATATGATTATGCTTTGTGAGTAGTTACTTTTGTTCCTGAGGACATGGGATAAGTCATGCTAATAGTAGTCATGTGAATTTGCTATTCGTTCGGTAATTTGATATGGTGTATGTTGTTTTTCCTCTAGTGGTCTTATGTGAACGTCGACTACATAACACTTCACCATTATTTGGGCCTAGAGGAAGGCATTGGGAAGTAGTAAGTAGATGATGGGTTGCTAGAGTGACAGAAGCTTAAACCCTAGTTTATGTGTTACTTCGTAAGGGGCTGATTTGGATCCACTAGTTTAATGCTATGGTTAGACTTTGTCTTAATTCTTCTTTCGTAGTTGCGGATGCTTGCGAGAGGGGTTAATCATAAGTGGGATGCTTGTCCAAGTAAGGGCAGTACCCAAGCGCAGGTCCACCCACATATCAAACTATCAAAGTAACGAACGTGAATCATATGAACATGATGAAAACTAGCATGACAGAAATTCCCGTGTGTCCTCGGGAGCGTTTTTCCTCCTGTAAGACTATGTCCAGGTTTGTCCCTTGCTACAAAAGGTATTGGGACACTTTGCTGCACCATTGCTACTTTTGTTACTTGTTGCTTGCTATGAATCATCTCACCACACAATCACTTGTTACCGACAATTTCAGTGCCTGTAAATTTTACTTGCTGAAAACCACTTGTCAGATCCTTCTGCTCCTCGTTGGGTTCGACACTCTTACTTATCGAAAGGACTATGATTGATCCCCTATACTTGTGGGACATCCGACCCCGGTGCCACGAGAGGGATGGACAATAGATGTCATGCAAGTTCTTTTCCCTAAGCACGTATGACTACATACGAAATACATGCCTACATTAGATTGACGAATGGGAGCTAGTTACTTATCTCTCCGTGTTATAACTATTACATGATGAATAGCATCCAGCATAATCATCCATCACCGATCCAATGCCTACGAGTTTTTTCCTACTGGTCCTTGCTACGTTACTTTGCCGCTACTACTGTCACTGTTGCTGTTGTTACTCTGTTGCTACTGCTGTTCTTTGCTCCTACTGGTTACTGTTGCTAGTGCTGCTATCATACTACCTTGCTACTGATACTTTGCTGCAGACACTAAATCTTTCAGGTGTGGTTGAATTGACAACTCAACTGCTAATACTTGAGAATATTCTTTCGCTTCCCCTTGAGTCGAATCAATAAATTTGGGTTGAATACTCTACCCTCGAAAACTGTTGTGATCCCCTATACTTGTGGGTTATCAAGACTCTCTTCTTCAACTTGCGCAAAGTTGTATATTTCCTGCAAGGCAGCTTGCTTCTTATGGGCAGGGAAATATTTCTCAGAGAAGTAGTAGATCATATCCTGGGGGCTACGCACACAACCAGGAGCAAGAGAAGTGAACCAAGTCTTAGCATCATCCTTTAGCAAGAAAGGAAACAACTTGAGGATATAGTAGTGGCGGATCTTTTCCTCACTCGTGAATAGGGTGGCTATATCGTGCAGTTTGGTAAGATGGGCTACAACCATTTCAGACTCATAACCGTGAAAAGGATCATATTCGACCAGAGTGATTAACTCAGGGTCGACTGCTACGGCAACAAAAGTCCTTCCCCGGCAACGGCGCCAGAAATTCTTCTGTCGCCTCTTGAGCTTGCGTTGCTTTTTCCCTTGAAAAAGAAAGGGTGATGCAGCACAGGAGCAGTAACTATTTCCCTCAGTTTGAGAACCAAGGTATCAATCCTGTAGGAGAATCGCGTCAAGTCCAGAGTACCTGCGCAAACACAAAACAGCTTGCACCCAACGCTATAAAGGGGTTGTCAATCCCTTCAAGATTGATTGCAAAGTGAGATTTGAAGGCGGAAAGTGCAACGAAGTAAAAGTGTAAGGCTGAAAATATAGTGTGGAGTAGACCCGGGGGCCATAATGTTCACTAGAGGCTTCTCTCAAAATAGCAAGTATATCGGTGGGTGAACAAATTACCGTCGAGCAATTGATAGAACCGGGCAAAGTCATGACGATATCTAAGGCAATGATCATACATATAGGCATCACGTCCGAGACAAGTAGACCAATACTTTCTGCATCTACTACTATTACTCCACACGTCGACCGCTATCCAGCATGCATCTAGTGTATTGAGTTCATGACGAACAGAGTAACGCCTTAAGCAAGATGACATGATGTAGAGGGATAATCTCAAACCAATGATGAAGACCCCATCTTTTTACCCTTGATGGCAACAACACGATGCGTGCCTCGCTACCCCTTCTGTCACTGGGTGAGATCACCGCACGGTATGAACCCAAAACCAAGCACTTCCCCCATTGCAAGAATCATAGATCTAGTTGGCCAAACAAAACCCACAACTCGAAGAGAATTACAAGGATATGAAATCATGCATAAGAGAGATCAGAAGAAACTCAAATAAGATTCATAGATAATTTGATCATAAATCCACAATTCATCGGATCTCGACAAACACACCACAAAAGAAGATTACATCGGATAGATCTCCATGAAGATCATGGAGAACTTTGTATTGGAGATCCAAGAGAGAGAAGAAGTCATCTAGCTACTAGCTATGGACCCGTAGGTCTATGGTGAACTACTCACGCATCATCGGACAGGTCATGGTGTTGATGAAGAAGCCCTCCGTATCCGAATCCCCCATCCGGCAGGGCACCAGAACGTGCCCCAGATGGGATCTTGCGGAGACAGAAGCTTGCGGCGGCGGAAAAGTACTTCCGATGATCTCCTGATTTTTTCTGGGATTTTAGGGAATATATAGGCACAAAACCTAGGGCAGAGGAGGTCTAGGGGGCCCACAAGCCAGGGAGGCCCGGCCTCCCCCTGACCGGGGCTAGGGGGCTTGTGGGGTCCCTCGGGACCCCGTGCCTTGGTTCTCAAGTCTCCCGATCTTCTTCTGTTTCGGAAAAAATATTTTCAGGGATTTTATTCCGTTCGGACTCCGTTTCAAATCTTCCTCTGAAAAGGGTCAAAAACACGGAAAAAACAGGAACTGGCACTTGACACTGAGTTAATAAGTTAGTCCCAAAAAAGATATAAAAGGCATACAAAACATCCAAAGTTTGACAAGATAATAGCATGAAACCATCAAAAATTATAGATACGTTGGAGACGTATCAAGCATCCCCAAGCTTAACTCCTGCTCGTCCTCGATTAGGGAAGTGATAAAGACTGAATTTTTTATGTTGAATGCTACCTAGCATAGTTGTCCTTTGCAACTTCTTTCATGTGACATGAATGTTCACATCCGTAAGATTCAAAACAATAGTTTTCTATTGACATGAAAACAATAATACTTCAAGCAAACTAGCAAGGTAATCATGAACTTTCAAAATAACAAGGCAGTAAGTATTTCCCTTAGTTTGAGAACCAAGGTATCAATCCAGTAGGAGAATAGCGTCAAGTCTAGAGTACCTGCGCAAACACAAAAGAGCTTGCACCCAATGCTATAAAGGGGTTGTCAATCCCTTTAAGATTGATTGCAAAGTGAGATCTGAAGGCAAAAAGTGCAACAAAGTAAAAAATGTAAGGCTGAAAATATAGTGCGGAGTAGACCCGGGGGCCATAGTGTTCACTAGAGGCTTCTCTCAAAATAACAAGTATTACGGTGGGTGAACAAATTACTGTCGAGCAATTGATAGAACTGCGCAAAGTCATGACGATATCTAAGGCAATGATCATACATATAGGCATCACGTCCGAGACAAGTAGACCAATACTTTCTGCATCTACTACTATTACTGCACACATCGACCGCTATCCAGCATGCATCTAGTGTATTGAGTTCATGACGAACAGAGTAACGCCTTAAGCAAGATGACATGATGTAGAGGGATAATCTCAAACCAATGATGAAAACCCCATCTTTTTACCCTTGATGGCAACAACACGATGTGTGCCTCGCTACCCCTTCTGTCACTGGGTGAGGTCACCGCACGGTATGAACCCAAAACCAAGCACTTCTCCCATTGCAAGAATCATAGATCTAGTTGGCCAAACAAAACCCAGAACTCGAAGAGAATTACAAGGATATGAAATCATGCATAAGAGAGATCAGAAGAAACTCAAATAAGATTCATAGATAATCTGACCATAAATCCACAATTCATCGAATCTCGACAAACACACCGCAAAAGAAGATTACATCGGATAGATCTCCATGAAGATCATGGAGAACTTTGTATTGAAGATCCAAGAGAGAGAAGAAGCCATCTAGCTACTAGCTATGGACCCGTAGGTCTATGGTGAACTACTCACGCATCATCAGAGAGGTCATGGAGTTGATGAAGAAGCCCTCCGCATCCGAATCCCCCCTCCGCAGGGCACCAGAACGTGCCCGAGATGGGATCTTACGGAGACAGAAGCTTGCGGCGGCGGAAAAGTACTTTCGATGATTTCCTGATTTTTTTCTGGGATTTTAGGGAATATATAGGCGCAAAACCTAGGGCAGAGGAGGTCAAGGGGGCCCACAAGCCAGGGAGGCCTGGCCTCCCCCCTGGGTGGGCCTAGGGGGCTTGTGGGGTCCCTGGGGACCCCGTGCCTTGGTTCTCATGTCTCCCAATCTTCTTCTGTTTCGGAAAAATCTTTTCGGGAATTTTATTCCGTTTGGACTCCGCTTCAAATCTTCCTCTGAAAAGGGTCAAAAACACGGAAAAAACAGGAACTGACACTTGGCACTGAGTTATTAAGTTAGTCCCAAAAAAGATATAAAAGGCATACAAGACATCCAAAGTTTGACAAGATAATAGCATGAAACCATTTGGAGACGTATCATCGACACATAAATGATAATCCTTATCGGTCACAAAGATAGGAGAGGTTGCAAACTTCGGGTCGTATTTCATCCTAGCGTTCAAAGATTTTTCTTTCCACTTGAGCAGTAATTTCTCAACGTCATAGCTATCCTTACAAGCAAGAAAGTCCTCAGCTATCTCTCCCTCCATAACATAACACTCAGGCATATCAGGCAATTCATATCTAGGAGAGCTAGTTCTAGCAGGCAAAATAGCAGTTTCTACTTCAATAGTATCAGCAGTTTCAGAAGTATCATCACATCTAGCAGCAACTCTAGCAATTTGTGCATCAAGGAATGCACCAATTGGCAAAGCAGTATCAAGCATAGCACCATCATAAGCATCATGGGCAGCAGAAGTAGCATCATCAAGCACATGCGACATATCAAGATTTCTAGCAGGAGCTGGTGTCGCAAACTTACTCATAACTGAAGGTGAATCAAGTACAGAGCTAGATGGCAGTTCCTTACCTGTCCTCGTAGTTGAGGGCAAGACTTTGGTTTTTGGATCTATCGGATTCCTCATAGTGACCAGCAGACGTAAATCCCAAGTGACTCAGAGAATATAGTTGTGCCTCCTCGGCAACGGTGCCAGAAAAAGGTCTTGATAACCCACAAGTATAGGGGATCGCAATAGTTTTCGAGGGTAGAGTATTCAACCCAAATTTATTGATTCGACTCAAGGGGAAGCCAAAGAATATTCTCAAGTATTAGCAGATGAGTTGTCAATTCAACCACACCTGAAATATTTAGTATCTGCAGCAAAGTATCAGTAGCAGAGTAGTATGATAGCAGCAGTAGCAACAGTAACCAGGAGTAGCAAAGTGACAGCAGTAGCAACAAAGTAACAGCAGTAGCAACAGAGTAACAGTAGCAGCAGTGACAACAGTTGCGGCAAAGTAACATAGCAAGGACCAGTAGGAAAAACTCATAGGCATTGGATCTGTGATGGATGATTATGCCGGATGATATTCATCGTGTAACAGTTATAACACGGAGAGATAAGTAACTAGCTCCAGTTCGTCAATCTAATGTAGGCATGTATTCCGTATGTAGTCATACATGCTTAGGGAAACGAACTTGCATGACATCTATTGTCCATCCCTCCTGTGGCAGCGGGTCCTAATGGAAACTACGGGATATTAAGGTTCTCCTTTTAATAAAGAACCGGACCAACGCATTAACACTTGCTGAATACATTAACTCCTCATACTATGGTCATCTCCGGGAGTGGTTCCGGCTATTGTCACTCCGGGGTTGCCGGGTCATAACACATAGTAGGTGACTACAACTTGCAAGATAGGATCAAGAACACACATATATTGGCGACAACATAATAGGTTCATATCTGAAATCATGGCACGCGGGCCCTAGTGACAAGCATTAAGCATGGCAAAGTAGTAGCAACATCAATCTCAAAACATAGTGGATACTAGGGATCAATCCCCGTCAAAACTAACTCCATTACATGATAGATCTCATCCAACCCATCACCGTCCAGCAAGCCTGCGATGAGATTACTCACGAACGGTGAAGAGCATCATGGAATTGGCGATGAAGGAAGGTTGGTCATGACGATGGCGATGATCTCCCCTCTCCGGAGCCCAGAACGGACTCCAGATCTGCCCTCCAGATGAAGAACAGGAGGTGGCGGCGCCTCCGTATCGTAAAACGCGATGAACTCTTCTCCTTGATTTTTTGGACGAAACAGACTAAATAGAGCTGGATTTGGAGGCGGTGGAGCTTTGTGGGCCCCACAAGCCTGCCACCGTGGCCAAGGGGGGCGCGCCTGGTGGGCTTGTGGGCTCACAACTCCACTTCCTCCGTTGATTCTTGCGCCGGTATTTTTATATATTCTACAAAAATTCTCCATAAATTTTCAGTTCATTCTGAGAACTTTTATTTCTGCGCAAAAACAACACCATGGCAATTCTGCTGAAAACAGCGTTAGTCCGGGTTAGTCCCATTGAAATCATGCAAATTAGAGTCCAAAACAAGGGCAAAAGAGTTCGGAAAAGTAGATACGACGGAGACGTATCAGGGGCCCATGTCATTGAGTTCGCCTAGGGCATCCCGAAACACAGGGCTGGCCCTGCTGCCATAGGACCATTGGAGGACCCGCTAGATTGGGAGGAATCTATGGAAGCACATTTCTTGGATGTTTACGATCATGCTTTGTCTCTTGTGTCAGAGCTTCAC
This sequence comes from Hordeum vulgare subsp. vulgare, assembly GCF_904849725.1. NCBI lineage: Eukaryota > Viridiplantae > Streptophyta > Magnoliopsida > Poales > Poaceae > Hordeum > Hordeum vulgare. The sequence goes on from NC_058520.1 coordinate 101,267,485, forward strand.
GGACCTAAGTATGACTGGTTGCTATATTTCAGGGTTAGTTCCTAAGCCGCATATCTTTCATTTGGCATGCTTCAAGTTATTCACTAATACTTTCTCTTTACATGAATACAAATCCAAAATTTTCCGAGGTATCCACAAGTCCCTATGAATGCGAGACAGATCACTCGTAGCCTGGAGGCGTGCCTAATGTGGCTTCTCGGGAAGGTGATGTACACACAGAACCATGTCACCACTATAAGCGTGCCCTACATCCCTATTGCGCTGGAGATCGCGAGAGTTGAGATGTAGAATCAGATCACACCAGGAGTTGGGATTCATTAATCTTAGCGGCTACATACCGAGGTATGTGCATCGGTTGCCAGCTTTCGACGGCCAAGTCAACCCTTCTTGGATGACCTCTATTTTTAAAGTTGTGGTCCTCGGAGAGTTTCTCTATAGGATGACCAAACATATATGTCGAGGAGGGTTTCCCTGTGGGCAACATGTTCGATGTTGAAAACATCGATATGCCTACTTTTGGTCTGTTCTGAACACGTCGCAAGGTATGCCTCGTGGTATAATTTAATCCACCTTCTTTGCGTACACTATGGCTGAAACTCACTTATGTTTTGTGTAGAGACGCTTTGCTAGTGAATAGACTAGGTGAGCCTACACTTCATTAAATGAGCAGCTCGATATGTACACTGGGGTTATCTGGCATTCGTACACGCAAGCAACCATACATGCCAGATATCCCAATGGTATTTCTGAGCTATGCACAAGAGATCGGGGTTACTGGATGATGAAATCAAAGAACGTCTTCGATGTCCTTGTCGAGGAGATGGCGCATCAGCGGGTTATGAGGCAATTTGGTCTTCAGCAAATAGTCCAGCCACCCCCTACAGAGAACCCGCTGCAAGCAGTAGTCCACATGTTGTTTATACTTATTGAATATTACATTGTATTGCACTATTTTTTACGGTGAAGCACCGATTAATTGTTAAACACACACCTCAATTGCAGGATCACAATGAAGGGTACAAGCAAGACAGATGCTCGGTGGCTCCAGAGGCTTCAACAATACTTTACAGACTGGGATACTGCGTTTCAATGTCTTTGGCACGAGGATGTCGGATTTGATATCGGTGGATACAATGCCTATTTGGATCGGTACATGAGAGGGACACGGTTACACATCGTTCAACAATCTAATGTAGATGAGATACCGGACCCTGTTACGTCACATACATACCCAAGCTATGATACTTCGGGCTCTAGGCAGTACGTGGTAACATTTGTTATCTTTATCTAATGCATCTTGTTGTTACATAATTTGTCATCCATACTTAATAATCATTGTGGCAATTTCAGGCTGAGTTGGCATATAATCTTCATAGTGACATGATGAACTATGGACGACAACTGTCGTCTTGACCTCTTTTGGTACCAGGTCTCAGCTCGAGCCATGGTTCACGCGCATGGAGCATAAGATACGAGATGTCTACACAGCTATCACGTGCACCCTCACTTCAGACATTGTTTAGCACCACCAACAACAGCAGTCGTGTCCATCCACGCAACGACGTCAACCGCATCCACGCTTATCACAGCAGACGACACCCCATCCACCCCCTCGTGACCAGGCTGGCAGTTCGGGGTGGCAACACCCACAACAGCATGCTCCCTCGTCCAGCTTCGTGTTTCGACCTCCACCACAATAGCAAAGTTCCACAATGGGTTTCATGTTTCAGCCACATCTAGCTCGTATGTCTCTTCATATTTATTCTTTTGAATATTAGTTAAGACTACATATTTATTCAGTATTTATGTTCCCTCCTACAGGATCATACACATATCAGGAGGCGTCGGCATCCGAATCTGGGTGGGGGAGTGAACATGAAGATCCACTATCACTATCGCATCACAACACCTCAATGAACATGTTTTCAACTCCTCCACCACGACCCACACAGGATACATAGTATGATCAGGACGAGTCTGAGATTCCTCCTCGTCACATTAGGCCACCCCACAAGTGGGGATGGAGCACACCTCACACACCACCTGAGCGCCTAGGCATACGTTGTCAGTGACGCTTCTATCTAATAATAGAGACATAACTATCCAATTATGTATGACACATGTGTCTATTCTATGTATGAGACAAAATAATATCTAGTTATGTGTGACATCATCAGAAAATCCTAGTTATGTAAAAAATGCGAATGCATGCACCTATCAGCTTTGCCAACATCAATTAGTGCTAATTGGCCACTAGTTAGCCAATTAATACTAATCAGCCACCACTAAGCCGATAAGTCCTAAATGACAATTGGTAAGCCGACTAGAGAGGGCCGACACGCTTACCGGCCTAGCCAAGGCCGACCGGATCTAATCGGCTTCGGCCAGGCCGGTTGGATCCACACAACTTTGGCTAGGCCGATGGTGTGTTATTTTTGATTTTTTTAATATACGCAATATTTTCAATAAAAAATATATTATTTAAAAAAATAGTGAATGAGGGGAATGTGGGAAAACTACGACAGCCAGCCCAAAAATGCAAAAAAGAAAAACAACAATGACACCCCCGCTAGCATGGACCTGTACACGGCCACCACGCATGACAATGCGACGCGAGCGAGATAATCAGGTAAGTATTTTACATGGTAAATGCTTGGGAACGACGCACCGAATGAAGTTTCGGCCGATCGTCTTCACCCACTCTCACATCCCTATTTTAGCATGCACTAGGATTCATGTCTATGTTGCATCATGTTTATTTTTTCCTTAACCTGAATTGGGGATGATCAAAAGCCCTAGCATTATAAAATTCAAATAGGACCAACTGGAAATATTTTTCAATGAACAAGAAGGGCTCTTTAAAAATGTTCATCATCTCTGAAAAAATGTGGCAACATAAACCACAGGTGACTTATATTTTTACATGCCACTTTTTCTTATTGAATTAAATCAATAACTATTTGATTTGAATTTATAAAATAATGAAAATAAGGTCATAGCTTCAATAATTCTTAAACTTGGCCAGGGCTTTTGGAATAATTACTTTAGTGCCCACAAAGAAAAGTCCCAGGATTTTTATAAATGTTTTGATTATTAAACCAAATTCAAAACATATTGAAAATAAATGAAAAACAGAAAAAATAAAGAAAAAGAAGAAGAAGAGCCACCTGGACTTACCTGGGAGGAGCCGGTCCAACCCACCAGGGGCGAGGAGGTCATCTTCCTCCTTTGCCAGGAGGACGGGCAGAGCCGTGGCGAGCTCGCCATCGTGCCTTGCCACCTCCTGCTTGCCGCCGAGCACCTGGATGCATGGATGCGCCCTGGTGCTTCCCCCTTCTACTCCTCCTCCCTCTGGTTCCGTCCCCCCATCTCTTTCCTCCTCTCTCCCTCTCTTTTCCCCTGTGCTCTCTCTCTCCCACGAATAGAGCCGTCGTTGATTCGCCGCCTTCGGAGCGCCCCCGACCTCGCCACCGGCGCCAGAAGACTCGCGGTGAGGCACTCGTTCGATTCCCCTCTTCCCCATTGATATCCCCCTCCTCTAACTCCCTCGTGTCGCCGAACCAGCAAGCTCCCTGCCGCCGGCAATGGCCGACGCGGCCACGGCCTCTTCCTCGACCAGCTGGGCACACCGGCGTGCTCCTGGGGGGCCGTAGGTTCCGTCTCGCCCCCCAGATCCTCCTCCCGCAGCTCTTGGCGACGAGCCCGAGCTCGTCGAGCTCCGGTCGTCGCCCCATCATTGCTGCCGGCGTCTCCGGCGACCCTCACGCCCCCAAACACGCTGGAACGGATGCGAGAGAGCAGGGGCTACCCCTAGTGCCCCTAGCCACCGTTCCCTTGGTCGGCAGCGTGGACACCGCCGCGTCCACGCGTCGCCGGCGATGAGCGCCATCGCGTGAGCCACTGGCCGGTGGGCTCCGCCGGGCAGTGTGCTTAATTAGCACTAATCACCAACTAACTAACCCCACAGCCACTGACATATGGGCCCCATCAAATTAACTAGCAAGATAAACCTAAAACAAAATCTGTTAACACTAGAGCCAATGACATGTGGGGCCAGCCAGATGTTTGACCTGGGCTAGCGCCTTTGACCAACTGATGTCACTATGACGTCATGCTGATGCAATAACTCCTTTTCTAGATTTTAAATAATTCCAGAAAATGCTAAAACTTGTAAAAATCATAGAAATTCAATAGTAACTCCAAATGAAATAAATTATATATGAAAATTATCATAAAAACCCAAAAATCCATTGGTACTAATTTCATGCATGATAGAACAACCTAAATAGAATTATTTGGACATTTTGTTTAAATTACATTATGTAACCTCATATATGGAGTTGAATTTGAACCTAGAGTTCAAACCTACTTCATTTAAATATGTTGCTAGGTGCATTAAGCCAAACCACATCATATTGCCGTGTCATATTCATGCACCATATTGTCGCATTTGATGTGTATTGATTTGTTCCCCTTCACTGGTTGTTTTTCGTGTTAGGCACTATTCCGGAGGGTCCGGTCCAGTATTCATTTGAGGAGCAGTAACGTATCGTCGTCTTATCAGGCAAGCAAAAACCCTTGAACATTCCAATAAAAGCCCATGTTCTCACTCCTGCTCTCATTTATTGCATCAGGACACATCACTTCAAATGTTTTGGTTCAGTAGTTGAACCCATTCCTTTGCATGGCATGTCCTTGTCACAGTAAATAGCTAAACCTTGCAACCTAGCATACCTGGTAGTTGCTTGTGCCATGATGTGCTTTACCCTGCTATGCTTGCTATGCTTAGAGTTGTGTCGGTCCTGTTTCATCTGGGCGATGAAATGGAGTGGATGAATGTGTTCTAGTGACAAAAGGATAAGTGTTGAATCTGATTTGGTAAAGGTACCGATGAGAGGCTATGAAGGAGTACATGGCGGGTTGTATCATTGGGATCGTCCTTAAGAACTGAGTCCCGTGTATGTTATCCAAGACTAGCTACTACCGCACATTGGGATCCTTAATTGACTCTCTCGGCTTATTAATCACCTAGATCTCTGTCCAGGAGTTGCAACTAGTTTCTGGTGTTTGTAGGACATGCTAGTAGTCTACCGAGTGGCACCCCGTACACGTGGGCTTGGGACAGACTAGGCATCGTGGCCCGGTGTACCAAGCGTAGTACCATCCGTCGAGGTGGGCTTGGGAACCCTGTACACATAGTTCGGGGCCGTAGAGGAAACTTCGGCCGTACTTCCTTGCGGGTTCAGACTCAAATAGGCGATAAACCTGGACTAGAGTCTTGTGTGGTTTGTTAGGTCGTGGCCGACGCCCATGCGAGTGCTTCCGCTTGAAGGTTGCCGAGATGCATGACGTGCATATGGTGATAAGTGGTGAGAGCGTGTGTGAAGAAGTACACCCCTGCAGGGTAATCTAATCTATTCGAATAGCCGCGTCCGCGGATATGGACTACTTGGAAACTTATATGGTCATAGACAACTTGAATGGATACTATAAAATATTCAAGACAAGTGTGAGTGCTATGGATGGCTCTCTCGTAGGGAGACGAGAGTGGACCCATAGTGGTGTATTGTTGTGGTGACTAGCTAGTGGACTCGTGTGCGCTTTCTCACATTATTAAACTACTCGTAGTCGTAGTACAAAATAGCCACCGAGTCAAAGCTGGCTTGCTGCATTAAACCCCACAATCCCTTTTTGACACTGATGCATATGTAGTTAGTTCTGACGTAAGTCTTGCTGAGTGCCTTCTAGTCATTGTTGCTTAATTTATGCTTTTGCGGAGGAGACTCCAGTCTCGCTAGTGGTTTCAACAATAAGATCGATGTTGACTGAGTAGCTAGGAAATCCCAGACAGAGGTCTGGTTCCTATGAAGGGTCTTGTAGATAGACATGCTTTCTCAGCCTTTTTTACTTTCTAGATGCCTGTACCCAGACATGTTGTGCTTCCGCTTGTGGCTTGTATGACTTGAGTGTTTGGTCTTGTGACCCCTGTTTGTGATATCACACTATGTAGACTCTTAAGAGTCTTTAATAAATACTTGAGTCGTAGAGTTATGTTGTGATGCCATGTTGTATCTACACATACCGTGCATATTGTGTGAATGCTTTGAAATGCATTGTATGTGTGGGATTCGACACCTAGTTGTGTGCCTTTAGTAGTACTCTTTACAGGGAAATGTTGGGGAACGTCGCAAGGGAAACAAAAAAATTCCTACGCACACGAAGACCTATCATGGTGATGTCCATCTACGAGAGGGGATGAGTGATCTACGTACCCTTGTAGATCGTACAGCAAAAGCGTTAGTGAACGCGGTTGATGTAGTGGAACGTCCTCATGTCCCTCGATCCGCCCCGCGAACAATCCCGCGATCAGTCCCACGATCTAGTACCGAACGGACGGCACCTCCGCGTTCAGCACACGTACAGCTCGACGATGATCTCGGCCTTCTTGATCCAGCAAGAGAGACGGAGAGGTAGAAGAGTTCTCCGGCAGCGTGACGGCGCTCCGGAGGTTGGTGATGACCTTGTCTCCGTTGTATGTGAACGTTGAGTCTATCACACCCGATCATCACGTGGTGTCTCGAAACGACGAACTGTAGCAACGGTGCACAGTCGGGGAGAACACAATTTCGTCTTGAAATTTTAGTGAGAGATCACCTCATAATGCTACCGTCGTTCTAAGCAAAATAAGGTGCATAAAAGGATTAACATCACATGCAATTCATAAGTGACATGATATGGCCATCATCACGTGCTCCTTGATCTCCATCACCAAAGCACCGGCACGATCTTCTTGTCACCGGCGCCACACCATGATCTCCATCAACGTGTTGCCATCGGGGTTGTCGTGCTACTCATGCTATCACTACTAAAGCTACTTCCTAGCAAAATAGTAAACGCATCTGCAAGCACAAACGTTAGTATAAAGACAACCCTATGGCTCCTGCCGGTTGCCGTACCATCGACGTGCAAGTCGATATTTACTATTACAACATGATCATCTCATACATCCAATATATCACCTCATATCGTTGGCCATATCACATCACAAGCATACCCTGCAAAAACAAGTTAGACGTCCTCTAATTTTGTTGTTGCATGTTTTACGTGGTGACCATGGGTATCTAGTAGGATCGCATCTTACTTACGCAAACACCACAACGGAGATATATGAGTTGCTATTTAACCTCATCCAAGGACCTCCTCGGTCAAATCCGATTCAACTAAAGTTGGAGAAACCGACACTTGCGAGTCATCTTTGAGCAACGGGGTTACTCGTAGCGATGAAACCAGTCTCTCGTAAGCGTACTAGTAATGTCGGTCCAAGCCGCTTCAATCCAACAATACCGCGGAATCAAGAAAAGACTAAAGAGGGCAGCAAAACGCACATCACCGCCCACAAAAACTTTTGTGTTCTACTCGAGAAGACATCTACGCATGAACCTAGCTCATGATGCCACTGTTGGGGAACGTCGCATGGGAAACAAAAAATTTCCTACGCGCACGAAGAACTATCATGGTGATGTCCATCTACGAGAGGGGATGAGTGATCTACGTACCCTTGTAGATCGTACAGCAGAAGCGTTAGTGAACGCGGTTGATGTAGTGGAACGTCCTCACGTCCCTCGATCCGCCCCGCGAACAGTCCCGCGATCAGTCCCACGATCTAGTACCGAACGGACGGCACCTCCGCGTTCAGCACACGTACAGCTCGACGATGATCTCGGCCTTCTTGATCCAGCAAGAGAGACGGGGAGGTAGAAGATTTCTCCGGCAGCGTGACGGCGCTCTGGAGGTTGGTGATGACCTTGTCTCAGCAGGGCTCCGCCCGAGCTCCGCAGAAACGCGATCTAGAGGAAAAACCGTGGAGGTATGTGGTCGGGCTGCCGTGGAAAAGTCGTCTCAAATCAGCCCCAAAACCTCCGTATATATAGGTGGGAGGGAGGGGACCTTGCCTTGGGGCTCAAGGAGCCCCAAGGGGGTCGGCCGAGTCCAAGGGGGAAGGCTCCCCCCCCAAACCGAGTTGGACTTGGTTTGGTGGGTGGGAGTCCTTCCTTCCCTTCCCACCTCCCTTTTTTTTCTCTTTGATTTTTCTCTCTATGGCGCATAGGGCCCTTTTGGGCTGTCCCACCAGCCCACTAAGGGCAGATGCGCCACCCTCATGGCATATGGGCTTCCCCGGGGTGGGTTGCCCCCCCGGTGAACTCCCGGAACCCATTCGTCATTCCCGGTACATTCCCGGTAACTCCGAAAACCTTCCAGTAAACAAATGAGGTCATCCTATATATCAATCTTCGTTTCTGGACAATTCCGGAAACCCTCGTGACATCCGTGATCTCATCCGGGACTCCGAACAACATTCAGTAACCAACCATATAACTCAAATACGCATAAAACAACGTTGAACCTTAAGTGTGCAGACCCTGCGGGTTCGAGAACTATGTAGACATGACCCGAGAGACTCCTCGGTCAATATCCAATAGCGGGACCTGGATGCCCATATTGGATCCTACATATTCTACGAAGATCTTATCGTTTGAACCTCAGTGCCAAGGATTCATATAATCCCGTATGTCATTCCCTTTGTCCTTCGGTATGTTACTTGCCCGAGATTCGATCGTCAGTATCCGCATACCTATTTCAATCTCGTTTACCGGCAAGTCTCTTTACTCGTTCCGTAATACAAGATCCCGCAACTTACACTAGGTCACATTGCTTGCAAGGCTTGTGTGTGATGTTGTATTACCGAGTGGGCCCCGAGATACCTCTCCGTCACACGGAGTGACAAATCCCAGTCTTAATCCATACTAACTCAACTAACACCTTCGGAGATACCTGTAGAGCATCTTTATAGTCACCGAGTTATGTTGCGACGTTTGATACACACAAAGCATTCCTCCGGTGTCAGTGAGTTATATGATCTCATGGTCATAGGAATAAATACTTGACACGCTGAAAACAGTAGCAACAAAATGACACGATCAACATGCTACGTCTATTAGTTTGGGTCTAGTCCATCACGTGATTCTCCTAATGACGTGATCCAGTCATCAAGCAACAACACTTTGTTTATAATCAGAAGACACTGACTATCTTTGATCAACTGGCTAGCCAACTAGAGGCTTGCTAGGGACGGTGTTTTGTCTATGTATCCACACATGTAAATGAGTCTTCATTCAATACAATTATAGCAAGGATAATAAACGATTATCTTGATACAGGAATTATAATAATAACTATATTTATTATTGCCTCTAGGGCATAATTCCAACAGTCTCCCACTTGCACTAGAGTCAATAATCTAGCCCTCACATCATCATGTGAATTACATTGTAATAAATCTAACACCCATACAGTTCTGGTGTTGATCATGCTTTGGCCGTGGAAGAGGTTTAGTCAGCGGGTCTGCTACATTCAGATCCGTGTGCACTTTGCATATATTTACGTCCTCTCCCTCGACGTAGTCGCGGATGAGGTTGAAGCGTCGTTTGATGTGTCTGGTCTTCTTGTGAAACCGTGGTTCCTTTGCTAAGGCAATGGCACCCGTGTTGTCACAGAACAAGGTTATTGGATTCAGTGCGCTTGGCACCACTCCAAGATCCGTCATGAACTGCTTCATCCAGACACCCTCTTTAACCGCCTCCGAGGCAGCCATGTACTCCGCTTCACATGTAGAATCTGCTACGACGCTTTGCTTGGAACTACACCAGCTTACCGCACCCCCATTAAGAATAAATACGTATCCGGTTTGCGACTTAGAGTCGTCCGGATCCGTGTCAAAGCTTGCATCGACGTAACCTTTTATGGCGAGCTCTTCGTCACCTCCATACACGAGAAACATCTCCTTAGTCCTTTTCAGGTACTTTAGGATATTCTTGACCGCTGTCCAGTGATCCACTCCTGGATTACTCTGGAACCTACCTGCCATACTTATGGCCAGGCTAATATCCGGTCTAGTGCACAGCATTGCATACATGATAGAACCTATGGCTGAAGCATAGGGGACGGAGCGCATATGCTCTCTATCTTCATCAGTTGCTGGGCACTGAGTCTTACTCAATCTCGTACCTTGTAAAACTGGCAAGAACCCTTTCTTGGACTGTTCCATTTTGAACCTCTTCAAAACTTTATCAAGGTATGTGCTTTGTGAAAGTCCTATCAGGCGTTTTGATCTATCCCTATAGATCTTAATGCCTAGAATGTAAGCAGCTTCTCCTAGGTCCTTCATAGAGAAACTCTTATTCAAGTAATCCTTTATGCTCTCTAAAAACTCCACGTTGTTTCCAATCAGCAATATGTCATCCACATATAATATTAGAAACGCCACAGAGCTCCCACTCACTTTCTTGTAAATACAAGATTCTCCAACCACTTGTATAAACCCAAATGCTTTGATCACCTCATCAAAGCGTTTGTTCCAACTCCGAGATGCTTGCACCAGTCCATAAATGGATCGCTGGAGCTTGCACACCTTGTTAGCATTCTTAGGATCGACAAAACCTTCGGGTTGTATCATATACAACTCTTCCTTAAGGAAACCGTTAAGGAACGCCGTTTTCACATCCATCTGCCAAATTTCATAATCGAAAAATGCAGCTATAGCTAACATGATTCTGACGGACTTAAGCATCGCTACGGGTGAGAATGTCTCATCGTAGTCAACTCCTTGAACTTGTGAAAAACCCTTTGCCACAAGTCGAGCTTTATAAACGGTCACATTGCCGTCAGCGTCCGTCTTCCTCTTAAAGATCCATTTGTTCTGAATAGCCTTGGGGCCCTCAGGTAGTACCTCCAAAGTCCACACTTTGTTCTCATACATGGATCCTATCTCGGACTTCATGGCTTCTAGCCATTTGTTGGAATCTGGGCCCACCATTGCTTCTTCATAATTTGCAGGTTCATTGTTGTCTAACAACATGATTGATAAGACGGGATTACCGTACCACTCTGGAGCAGCACGTGGTCTCGTCGACCTGCGCGGTTCGACAGAAACTTGAACTGGAGTTTCATGATCATCATCATTAACTTCCTCCTCAACCGGCGTTGCAACGACAGAGGTTTCCCCTTGCCCTGCGCCACCATCCAGAGGGATGAGAGGTTCGACAACCTCGTCAAGTTCTATCTTCCTCCCACTCAATTCTCTCGAGAGAAACTCCTTCTCGAGAAAAGCTCCGTTTTTAGCAACAAACACTTTGCCCTCGGATTTGAGATAGAAGGTGTACCCAACTGTCTCTTTTAGGTAACCTATGAAGACGCACTTTTCCGCTTTGGGTTCCAGCTTTTCAGGCTGAAGCTTTTTGACATAAGCATCACATCCCCAAACTTTAAGAAACGACAACTTTGGCCTTTTGCCATACCACAGTTCGTATGGTGTCGTCTCAACGGATTTTGATGGTGCCCTATTTAAAGTGAATGCAACTGTTTCTAATGCATAACCCGAAAACGATAACGGCAAATCTGTAAGAGACATCATAGATCGCACCATCTCTAATAGAGTACGATTACGACGTTCGGACACACCATTACGATGTGGTGTTCCAGGCGGTGTTAACTGTGAAACAATTCCACATTGTTTTAAGTGAGTACCAAACTCGAAACTCAGATATTCACCCCCACGATCAGACCGTAGGAACTTGATCTTCTTGTTACGATGATTTTCAACTTCACTCTGAAATTGCTTGAACTTTTCAAATGTTTCAGACTTGTGCTTCATTAAGTAGACATAACCATATCTACTCAAATCGTCAGTGAAGGTGAGAAAATAACGATATCCGCCGCGTGCCTCCACGCTCATCGGACCACACACATCGGTATGTATGATTTCCAACAAGTCACTTGCACGCTCCATTGTTCCGGAGAACGGAGTCTTAGTCATCTTGCCCATGAGGCATGGTTCGCACGTGTCAAGTGAATCAAAGTCAAGTGACTCCAAAAGTCCATCAGCATGGAGTTTCTTCATGCGCTTTACACCAATATGACCTAAGCGGCAGTGCCACAAAAATATGGCGCTATCATTGTTAACTCTAACTCTTTTGGTCTCAATGTTATGTATATGCGTATCGCTATCAAGATTCAATATGAACAATCCTCTCACATTAGGTGCATGACCATAAAAGATGTTACTCATAGAAATAGAACAACCATTATTCTCTGACTTAAAAGAGTAACCGTCTCGCAATAAACAAGATCCACATATAATGTTCATGCTCAACGCAGGCACTAAATAACAATGATTTAAGTTCATCACCAATCCTGATGGTAACTGAAGTGAAACTGTGCCGACGACGATTGCATCAACCTTGGAAGCATTTCCTACGCGCATCGTCACTTCATCTTTCGCCAGCCTTCGTCTATTCCGCAGTTCCTGTTTCGAGTTGCAAATATGAGCAACAGAACCGGTATCGAATACCCAGGCACTACTACGAGAGCCGGTTAAGTACACATCAATAACATGTATATCAAATATACCTGATTTTTCTTTGGCCGCCTTCTTATCTGCCAGATACTTGGGGCAATTGCGCTTCCAATGACCCATACCCTTGCAATAGTAACACTCCGTTTCAGGCTTATGTCCAGCTTTGGGTTTCTTCGGCGGATTGGCAACAGGCTTGCCGCTCTTCTTCGAATTATCCTTCTTGCCTTTGCCGTTTCTCTTGAAACTAGTGGTCTTATTCACCATCAACACTTGATGCTCTTTACGGAGTTCAGACTCTGCGACTTTCAGCATCGCAAACAACTCGCCGGGAGACTTGTTCATCCCTTGCATGTTGTAGTTCAACACAAAGCCTTTATAGCTTGGCGACAATGATTGAAGGATTCTGTCAGTGATAGCCTCTTGCGGGAGTTCAAGCCCCAGCTCAGCTAGATGGTTTGAGTACCCAGACATTTTGAGCACATGTTCACTGACAGACGAGTTTTCCTCCATCTTGCAAGCATAGAATTTATCGGAGGTCTCATACCTCTCGATCCGGGCGTTCTTCTGAAAGATAAACTTCAACTCCTGGAACATCTCAAATGCTCCATGACGCTCAAAGCGATGTTGAAGTCCCGGTTCTAAGCCATACAAGACTGCACATTGAACTATTGAGTAGTCCTCCTTACGTGCTAACCAAGCGTTCCTAACATCCTGATCAGCCGTAGCGGGTGGTTCATCTCCTAGCGCATCATTAAGGACATAATCCATCTTCCCAGCTTGTAAGATTAGCTTAAGATTACGAGCCCAGTCTACAAAGTTGCTTCCATCATCTTTCAACTTAGCTTTCTCTAGGAACGTATTAAAATTCAGGATGACTGTAGCGTGAGCCATGATCTACAACACAAATATATTCAAAGTGGACTTAGACTATGTTCAAGATAATTAGAGTTTAACTTAATCAAATTATTCGCTAAACTTCCACTCAAAAAGTACATCTCTCTAGTCATATGAGTGGTTCATGATCCACTTACACTAGCTCAAGTCCGATCATCACGTGAGTTGAGTATAGTTTCAGTGGTAAGCATCCCTATGCTAATCATATCATCTATATGATTCATGATCGACCTTTCGGTCTCATGTGTTCCGAGGCCATGTCTGCACATGCTAGGCTCGTCAAGCTTAACCCGAGTGTTCCGCGTGCGCAACTGTTTTGCACCCGTTGTATGTGAACGTTGAGTCTATCACACCCGATCATCACGTGGTGTCTCGAAACGACGAACTGTAGCAACGGTGCACAGTCGGGGAGAACACAATTTCGTCTTGAAATTTTAGTGAGAGATCACCTCATAATGCTACCGTCGTTCTAAGCAAAATAAGGTGCATAAAAGGATTAACATCACATGCAATTCATAAGTGACATGATATGGCCATCATCACGTGCTCCTTGATCTCCATCACCAAAGCACCGGCACGATCTTCTTGTCACCGGCGCCACACCATGATCTCCATCAACGTGTTGCCATCGGGGTTGTCGTGCTACTCATGCTATCACTACTAAAGCTACTTCCTAGCAAAATAGTAAACGCATCTGCAAGCACAAACGTTAGTATAAAGACAACCCTATGGCTCCTGCCGGTTGCCGTACCATCGACGTGCAAGTCGATATTTACTATTACAACATGATCATCTCATACATCCAATATATCACCTCACATCGTTGGCCATATCACATCACAAGCATACCCTGCAAAAACAAGTTAGACGTCCTCTAATTTTGTTGTTGCATGTTTTACGTGGTGACCATGGGTATCTAGTAGGATCGCATCTTACTTACGCAAACACCACAACGGAGATATATGAGTTGCTATTTAACCTCATCCAAGGACCTCCTCGGTCAAATCCGATTCAACTAAAGTTGGAGAAACCGACACTTGCGAGTCATCTTTGAGCAACGGGGTTACTCGTAGCGATGAAACCAGTCTCTCGTAAGCGTACTAGTAATGTCGGTCCAAGCCGCTTCAATCCAACAATACCGCAGAATAAAGAAAAGACTAAGGAGGGCAGCAAAACGCACATCACCGCCCACAAAAACTTTTGTGTTCTACTCGAGAAGACATCTACGCATGAACCTAGCTCATGATACCACTGTTGGGGAACGTCGCATGGGAAACAAAAAATTTCCTACGCGCACGAAGACCTATCATGGTGATGTCCATCTACGAGAGGGGATGAGTGATCTACGTACCCTTGTAGATCGTACAGCAGAAGCGTTAGTGAACGCGGTTGATGTAGTGGAACGTCCTCACGTCCCTCGATCCGCCCCGCGAACAATCCCGCGATCAGTCCCACGATCTAGTACCGAACGGACGACACCTCCGCGTTCAGCACACGTACAGCTCGACGATGAGCTCGGCCTTCTTGATCCAGCAAGAGAGACGGAGAGGTAGAAGAGTTCTCCGGCAGCGTGACGGCGCTCCGGAGGTTGGTGATGACCTTGTCTCAGCAGGGCTCCACCCGAGCTCCGCAGAAACGCGATCTAGAGGAAAAACCGTGGAGGTATGTGGTCGGGCTGCCGTGGAAAAGTCGTCTCAAATCAGCCCCAAAACCTCCGTATATATAGGTGGGAGGGAGGGGACCTTGCCTTGGGGCTCAAGGAGCCCCAAGGGGGTCGGCCGAGTCCAAGGGGGAAGGCTCCCCCCCCAAACCGAGTTGGACTTGGTTTGGTGGGTGGGAGTCCTTCCTTCCCTTCCCACCTCCCTTCTTTTTTCTTTCTCTTTGATTTTTCTCTCTATGGCGCATAGGGCCCTTTTGGGCTGTCCCACCAGCCCACTAAGGGCAGATGCGCCACCCTCATGGCATATGGGCTTCCCCGGGGTGGGTTGCCCCCCCGGTGAACTCCCGGAACCCATTCGTCATTCCCGGTACATTCCCGGTAACTCCGAAAACCTTCCGGTAATCAAACGAGGTCATCCTATATATCAATCTTCGTTTCCGGACCATTCCGGAAACCCTCGTGACGTCCGTGATCTCATCCGGGACTCCGAACAACATTCGGTAACCAACCATATAACTCAAATACGCATAAAACAACGTCGAACCTTAAGTGTGCAGACTCCGCGGGTTCGAGAACTATGTAGACATGACCCGAGAGACTCCTCGGTCAATATCCAATAGCGGGACCTGGATGCCCATATTGGATCCTACATATTCTACGAAGATCTTATCGTTTGAACCTCAGTGCCAAGGATTCATATAATCCCGTATGTCATTCCCTTTGTCCTTCGGTATGTTACTTGCCCGAGATTCGATCGTCAGTATCCGCATACCTATTTCAATCTCGTTTACCGGCAAGTCTCTTTACTCGTTCCGTAATACAAGATCCCGCAACTTACACTAGGTCACATTGCTTGCAAGGCTTGTGTGTGATGTTGTATTACCGAGTGGGCCCCGAGATACCTCTCCGTCACACGGAGTGACAAATCCCAGTCTTAATCCATACTAACTCAACTAACACCTTCGGAGATACCTGTAGAGCATCTTTATAGTCACCCAGTTACGTTGCGACGTTTGATACACACAAAGCATTCCTCCGGTGTCAGTGAGTTATATGATCTCATGGTCATAGGAATAAATACTTGACACGCTGAAAACAGTAGCAACAAAATGACACGATCAACATGCTACGTCTATTAGTTTGGGTCTAGTCCATCACGTGATTCTCCTAATGACGTGATCCAGTCATCAAGCAACAACACTTTGTTTATAATCAGAAGACACTGACTATCTTTGATCAACTGGCTAGCCAACTAGAGGCTTGCTAGGGACGGTGTTTTGTCTATGTATCCACACATGTAAATGAGTCTTCATTCAATACAATTATAGCATGGATAATAAACGATTATCTTGATACAGGAATTATAATAATAACTATATTTATTATTGCCTCTAGGGCATAATTCCAACAGGAAATGCCTCTTTGTGCTTGCATTGAGCCTTGGTAGCTTGCTACTGCTCCAGACACATTGATTGACCGACATGTATCCTTCTTTGCTGTTGTGTCTGTCCCCTCAGGAAAATGTCACGCGATGTAATGGAGTCCATGTAGCTTGTTACGACTCGTCTACACACGCTATTGACCGACACCTGCTTTGCTGGGTTATGTATGCGTGTCCCTGTGCGGATGGGCCACTTGGGTTTATAACTAGTCATGTCGACCCGGGTTCTTTGTCATTCGAATGCTAGCGACACATTCACATACGTGAGCCAAAAGTCACAAACGGTCCCGGCCAAGGTAAGGTGGCAGCCGTGGAGTTTACCGTGTGTGAGGCCGCAAAGTGATGTGATGTGTTACGGGCTGGGTTCTTATGACTTAGGATCGGGGTCCCGACACCCACGCGCGCGCATATTTCTTTTTCATTCTTTCTTTATTTTGATAAAGAAACATCATACTTCTCATTCATGGCGGACTGCAATCTTCGCCCGTCCCCCTCGTTGAGCATTTTTGGCTAGATTTGTGCTATTCCTTCAAGCTGACGAGCCTCCCATGCGAGATCTGGTCCACCGACTGTCGTGAAGTCGCCCTCCCTTTCCCGTCAGCACGGTGGAGATCCCCTTCCCGTTCCCACTTGTTTCTCCTCCGGTGAGCTTGCCGCCATCTCCCACACCACACCTCTCGATACCCTCCCTCACCAACGGTGATGCAGTAGTCGTCGTGGATGTGTCAACGCCACCTTCAACCCCCGACAGTGAGATGTTACAACCCTTTATGACAGATGCTACAACCAACCTTTTTTGTTTTGCCTCAATCGATCGTTTGAATTTTGGTTGTTGACATTTTTACTACAACTGTGCTAGTTTTTTGCTACTACGATGATGAAAATTTGCTACATCCCCCGGGGGAGAGTCAACCCATGTAGTGGGCGGTTGGACGCGGGGCAACCGTGATAATGTTGGAACCGGCTTCGAGATTTGCTACAACTGGCATTTCGAATTGCTGGAATCGGCCACCATGTTTGTTGCAACCATTGTCACGGTGCAACATTTTTGCTTCAACCAGCTGTGTATTTGCTTCAACCGTCACCGTTGAGAGCTGCAACCACGAGTGTAGCTGTTGCGTGTGTGGAGGCGCTAACGAGTACGTCCGGCGAGGGTGGGGAGCAACGACAAAGACGGGCGACAAGGGGACCGACGACGAGGATGGGGACCAACAATGAGGATGGCCACCGGTGGAGACAAAATGTGGATGCACACCGAGGAAGAAGAAGGTGCACGGGCTAACCTTTTTTCTCCAAGAAGAAAGTGCAGAGCGAACCGTTTTTTCCAGGATCGAGCAGCCGCGCTGTTCACATCTAACGGATGGGATGCAAACGGTCGAAGCATTGAGCCGGTGCGCCGGCGCAGAGCGTTGTCCATTTTACATTTACTTAAAAAATTAAGTATTTTATATCTAGACTTAGATGTGAGATAGGACTAGTATTTTACATCTGGATGTAAAATAGCAATTCTGTTAAAAAAAACTGTGCCAGAAAAGATCACCAATGTCGCGAAACCGGACACAAGCGGACGGAAAGTTCGTCCAAAATTACTGCGCTGCCCCTGAACCGCCGCTAATACCAACCGTTGCCCACGCTCAGCCGACGCAACCGCGCGGTGGGTATTTCCGTCACGCCCACCTGCTACACGCCACGCGCGAGACGCGACGCCCTAGCGGAAACAGAAGCTTTGTTTGGAAAAAGAAAAAAGATAAATCACCCAAAAATCCGCGATCGCGTCCCTCTCCCTTCTCGCCCCCGCCCCCGCCCGTTCCCCTCCTCCAATTCCCAATCCCAATCCCTCCTCCGCCTATCCGGCTGCTGCTCGTGTTCCATTCCGATTCGATTCGATTCGATTCGTCCAAGTCTCCACCCGCCGCCGCCGATATCCGAATACTAGCCCAGTTCGCTCGGCCCCACTCCCCCGCCGCCGCGTCGTCGGACTCGAGCCCCGGTGAATCCCTGCGGCTTCCCCGCAAGCTTTTGCATCTGCTTGCTTATATATGCTCGGAGTATCCTCGGCGGTTGCCGCGGCGAGACGAGGAGTTCTGGTGGATTTGCGTACGGTCTGCTCGGGTTCCACCCCACTATCGAGGATTCAGGGGGCGCAGGGTTTCAAATAGGTGCGGCTCTGGTGAACCTTTGGCCGTGGGATTGAGGCTTGGAAGAGACGATGCCGAGGAGCACGCGACGAAGGTCCCGCAAGCACGACCGGGAGGAGCGGGACAGGTCGGACTCCGACGAGGATCCGCTGCCGTGGGAGGAGGAGGATAGGAAGGCGAACGCCTGCAGGGCCTCCAAGGGCTCGGAGGGCCACGAGAAGCGGCCGGCAAAGCTTCCCAATGCCGGCGAGGCATCTGTTTCGTCGGCCGAGGGGCAGAAGAAGAGGAAGAGCAGGGGGGAGAAGGATAATGCCACCGCGGATGACAGGTGGAGTCACGGGGAAGAAGATGAGAGGGTCAGTTACCATGACTCGAAGAAGTCCAGGAATTCAGATGGCGATGTGAAGGGGAAGTCTGCAAGGAAGTCCAGTAAGGAATATGATAGGTCCAGCGAGGTTGCCAGAAGGAAGTCAGATAAAGAGACATCATTGTTGGAGGAGCATCACCGACTGAAGGAGAAGGGTAGGGAGCTTGAGACAGAGAAGTCGAAAGACAGCAAGCAAGTGTTGATGCTGAAAGAAGACGGTATGGATCAGCAGTATAAGATTGTCAAGGATAGGAGTAAGGATCATGAAAAGGGGAGTGAGGGCACGCATGATGCATCATTGAAAGCCATGCCAAGAAACAAAGAGGTGAAAACACGAGATTTGGACAGCAATAAAACCAAGAATTATTCTAATGGAGGAACTGATGGTACGTATTTTTCAGCTTGCTCTTATTTAAAACTGTTGGTAGATAGTCATGGTGAAGTATCACTTGCTATACTGGCCAAAGCATCATATGGAACATGAACACCTATCAGATCGCATAGTTCTTTTTGAGATATCGGTAGCAACAGAAGGAGAAAGTACAAGTGCTCAGGTTACTTAACTTAAATCTAGAATCTAATATCATATGATGTTATGAGATTATTGAAGATTCTTTGCTTGATTTTTGTCTGATTTTACTCATCATGGAGAGCATAACCTCTTATTATGTAACATTTGCCTTAATCTGGTCATATCTTACATCTGTTTGTCTCGTACTTCCTTGACTAGTGATTTTTGTAATATAGGAGGAATCTCTAGCTTTTGTTTCATGTAGGTATGACTCATGAGTTGCAGTATTATAGCTTTGCCCCAGTCTAATGAGAGTTGGTATTACTATTTGTTTTTTGTGCATGCTATTCTACTTGTGTATTTTCTCTGCTTCAACTAGAAATCCATACTGAATGCTAGCTAAATTTTTGTTTCCATGAACCTTGCAAATTACTTATGACTCTGCTTCTCTTGGCATCCTTCCCAATGGTATAAACATATGGTGGTACTACCTATGAGTCATTCACCTTTCATGGGGATTGAGTACATACAAGGGCCTAGATCTGAAATTTATATTGAGCACCACATGCCATATGGATCTGTATGCCAGTGTCAGTGAGTAGTTATGCAAAATTGGTGACAACTCTTTGCTCGTTGAAGTCTGCAGAAATGTTGCATGCTTTTGTACAATATTGAATTTTTACATTGTGTGTACACACATGTGTGAGTTGCAGAGTTTTCAACTGCCTAGTTTGTTTTGATGATTAGGATTGTGTTAGACTGCACAGACAATTATGCAGGTTTACATTTCTGGGCGGAGGGAATGTAATTTATAAATGAATCATGTTTTCAGTTGTGAAGATGGATTCAATGTGTAGTAAGTTAATTGTGACTTGTTCATATGAAGTGTTAGAATGGATGTTGTTTATGCTTGTCTTATTTATCATTTATTTATTGTTCTCAGTTTTCAAATAAGCTCTCGGACTGTCATAGCCACTCAACAATTTTCATTTGTTATATTTGTGTATGCTCTATATATGTCTTCTCATAAGGATACAGCCTACATCCTGATTATATGCTATGGTTTAATTAGCTTACAAAATCCAGCGATTGCTATTATGGTCATAATCTTAGGACTGATACCATAGTCATCAAGAGGGTATTAGTGTGGGTTTGTTGTGAGTTGGACCTTCTGATCATGTTTTATATCTCTGAAGCGTTTGTATATAATTTCTATTGATATCATATTATTTTTCTTTCTATTAGCAGACCGTCATCGTGAAGATGAGTTACACGGTGGAGAATCCGAAAAGAATGGGAGGCACAGGAAAACAAAGGATCAGTCTGCTGCGAAAGATGAGTTACAAAGTGGCAGCAAGGGAAGGCAAACCATGCCTCGGGATGTTCGTACCAAAACTGATGGATGTTATGAGCAGCAACACACAGATGGGAAATTGAAAGATGACATGCCTAGAGGTGTGGAAAAACGCAGAGAAGAAAAATATAGAGATGATAGATCCAAAGCTCAGGATAGGCATGGCAATGACAAACACAAAGATGATAGGCATAAAGATGAGGAATCACATAGAGATGAAAGGTACAAAGAGGAAAGGTCGAGACACGAAGATAGACATAGGGATGTAAAATACAAAGGGGAAAGATCTAAAGAGGACGACAGATATAAGGACGAAAGATACAAAGATAAGCCTAGAGATGAAGAGAAACCTAGGAATGAAAGATCTGATAACAGCTCTAGAGAGAAACATCGAGATGATAGTTATAGATATCATAGGAGTCAAGATGGTGGGTCATTGGATGTGCGATCCTCAAAGGACAACACTAGAGACAGGTCTTTGGAAAAGCACTGCAAAGAGGAACATAATTACTCAGAGAGCAGGCACAATAAAAATAGACTCCATGATAATGAGGTTGACACATTTGCTGCTGATCGTAGGAGCTCTAAGTATAGAGATGACAGCAAAGGGAAGAAACGGTTTTATGAAGAAAGCGTTCATAATGGTGATCTGGAACCCAGGAATGCAAAAGAATATCATGGGGATTCTAAACGCAGGTCTGATGTAGGCTCAGTTGTATCCAGTGAAGACCGTAGACGGGAATATGAGAAGGTTGATTCTCGGAGGAGGGATTTTGAGAGGAAGAGCCCCACCAGATCCAGCACATATCCTGTGAAGGAGCAAAGCAGGTAATTCTAAAACCTTGATATCTGCATTCTTCTCCGCATTACATTACATTTCAACTGTTCAAATTGGAGAGACTGCATCTTGATATCGACCTTAGTGTCTTTCGAAGTCGATTGTGTTTGAATAAATTTGTTATGTTCTATAATGCCACAAATACATAAGCATAAGAAGGTCAATAACTGAAGTAAACAAATCCAGATCTCCTATGGCAA
The DNA here is from genome assembly GCF_904849725.1 of Hordeum vulgare subsp. vulgare. Taxonomy (NCBI): domain Eukaryota; kingdom Viridiplantae; phylum Streptophyta; class Magnoliopsida; order Poales; family Poaceae; genus Hordeum; species Hordeum vulgare. The sequence continues at coordinate 101,289,300 of NC_058520.1, forward strand.
GTAGTAAGAGCACCTGACTCGTTATGAAGAGATCTAGAGTATATGAAAGTTATTTTAAGCTAATCTTGGGTAGTGTTTATTGATGGAGCTGATTTGTCTTATTGGAGATGGATCTGATGAGAGTTTACTCGAGTCCAAAATCCAAATTCAGTTCCATTTTCTCTTTCTGACATGTATTTATGGCCTGTTTCTAACAGACCTTAGAACTGGTAAGAGTGAAAACACGTAAGCTGTTCTAGTAATTGTGGGCACTTATCATCATCTGTTCCTGCATGTGATTGTGGTACTGAAATTCTAAGATTATTTTCTCTATTTTAAAAGACTTCTGTTTGTAAAACTACAAGTCCCAGCTGCACGGATGTGGATATCTAGAATTTTATTAAATTATTATTTATTTCAGGCATGTCCCTAAACAAGAAGAATCCTCACCCAGGGATAATGGTGCTGCTCTTGGAAGACATAGACGAACATCTGACTTTCAATCGGTTGAAGGTCTTAGTAAAACTGATGCAAATAACAATGAATCCTCTCTTCCCTCAAAAGATGGTAGAAGTTTGAGATCTGATGGCCGACCAATCCATTTTAATGACAGACCACCATCAGCTGGTGATTGTCAAGTTTCGAACCGGAGCAATCTGAGGCATAATCATGATGCTGTTGATGGCTCAATGAAGAAAGGTAATACCAGAAATCATGAGTTATTGAATCGTCAAGCTACTCAGAACTATCAAAGTGCATCACCAGGGCATCTCCATCTGCCACGTGATAGACCTGAGATGGACAATCAAAGATCCTTTGATGATGATAATAGGAGCCAGATTAGAGAACGCAGATCAAGCAGCCGCTCAAGAAGAAGTGGTACTGTTGATAATGCAAGAGGGCATGGTAACACTTGGAATAATCCGTCTTCATGGCCTTCACCAGCACCAAGTGGTTTTGGTCCTTTCCAGCATGGGCCTCCAATCCCTGGTTTTCATCCAGCTATCCACCAGTTCCCTCAATCTTTATTTGGGATGCGGCCATCTATGGATACGAATCATGCTGGGATGCATTATCCTTTGCATGGACATCCTGAAAGTTTTCCTCATTGTGCACAATCATTTACATGGCACAATCCTGTAGAAGACCCATATCTCTCTCGGGTACCTGGTTGGGACGCAAATAGAAGTGTCTTCGATGAATACTCCCACAGCTATGGCAGAGAAGAACTGGGCCGGAATAATGATCCTAATTTTCATCAGCAGTCAGAGTCAGAGCTGCCACTTTCATCTCATATTTCTGACAAGCCCTTGTTAATGCAACTCCCAGCTGAAAATCAAAGTCAAAGCTCTGAAGTCAAAACAGTTGGGACCAATGCTGAGAAAACTGATGCACATGCTCCAAAAAATAGACCTGAGGCAACTCCTGGGCCTTCTAATGTAAAAGTGGATTCTCGATTTTGCTCTAACTACTTTAAGAGGCTTGATATTTCAACAAGCCTTGCTTCACCAGAGTTGTACAAAAAATGTAGTACAATGGCGGGGGAGTTGGAGCTGGCTGGATCGTGTGAATCTACCATGCGTCGGTGCTTGAAGGTAGCTGGAATGATTTACATGTTTAGTTTTAGAAGTTCCATTTTATCAACATTGACCATGCATCATGTTCCTTTTTCAGAATAATAAAGATGAGCATGGGCATCAAGCTCAAGGTTTCAAATGCATGATAGAGTCCATATTTTCAGGGAAAGTAACTTCTGTATTTGAGGTACATTTCTCCAATATTAACTATGATTTTTTGGATGACTCACTTACAGAATTTTACGATAGGCCAGTGCATAAATGATTATGTTTAATAATTGTCACATGTGCTGTTCACCATATTATTCAAGCTTCTCGGTTGGGGCATTTTTCATCACGTGATAATGCGAAGAAAACATAATCTCTATACCTGCGTGGAATAGGCTATATGGTTTCTAAGCTGAAAGGACAAACTGAGCCACCTATGTGTTGAACCATAGAGCTGTCTGTTCCCAAAATTTGACTTGTGTTAGCATACATGGCACTGGAAAGTCTAAAATTTGTCCATGAAGTATGCCACAATGGCTATGTTGCATGTTTAATCCCCAGCCTAGACAACCTAGAGTCTTGAAACCTTAACTACCTTTTTATGTTGACTTGTTTGACTTGAAATTATTGTCCTGTTGAGCTTACTATCATCGTTTTCTTAGCCAAACATGTTTACATTACTTTAAATCCAGTACAGTAATAATGCTACTGTGGCTTGTTCAGCAGCGAAATGAAGTATCTTTGTGTTTAATGGCTATGAGGTTAATGGAAAAATTATATTACGTCTGGGACTTGTTACATCAGAACCTTCTTAATGTTATAGCCCTCTGCCATAAAGTATAGCAATCTTTGAATGCATTGCTCCATGTTGAACCCGTGTTGGTTACTGATATGTGTTAATTTCTACAGAAAGCCATGAAGCTTTATAGTTTAAGCACTGGTTCTAGGAAGTCCAAAGCTCTTGCATCATCTTCACAACTAGAAAGTGAAGAGATGATCAAGGATGCTTCTGTGGACATGGTGGAGGGGGAAAATGCTGCAGTCCGGGAGGATCAGGCATTGCCTTGTACTGATACGTGTGACGAAGTACAAAATAACGACGAGCCTCATCATGCAACAGTTATTAGCATGTCTGGTAAAGCTGGGTTGGCAAAAGATTGCAGCAACACAGGAGAAGACAAGGTTGGCTCAGATGTTGAAGACAAAAGCCTCAGCATCAACCATGCTAACGGGCATGCTTGTGATACTGTGGAGCTGCAATTTCCGAGCAACGGTGAGGGAGAGCTCCTCCTCCTCCCTCCCAAAGCTTTGCAACCTTGTTGCAGCTCGGTAGGCAGTGTTATTGACGTTCCGAAAGAGCAGTTTTCTGGTGTCATTTCTGATGCTACATTTGCCTCTGGTTCTCAGTCTTGCGAGGATGTCATGCCAGGTTGTAGGGTTAATTTTAACCGGATACCTTGCTCTCCTGGGAGTACTTAAAACAATTTATTCCATTTATTGCTCCAATTAGTATACCACCTTCGGCTGGTGCCCCCATGCATTTCTTTTTCCCCACCATATTTTGTTTCTCTTGGAAGATTGGCAGCATCTCCAGTGTGTTCCTTGTTCTGCCGCAGTGTGTGTGGCAGCGATCAATAATAAAAGTTGCCTTCTCCATCATGTTCTCTTAGCATTTTTTTCAATCTGAAATTGCCATGCTACTTTACTTTTGATAGCAACAACTGATGGGATATATTTATCACTATTTGTTCTTGCAAAAAATGAAATAAAATCACCACTGTTTTTTAGATTTTAGCTTTCCTTGTTCCTTACTACTCCCTCCGTTTCTAAATATAAGTCTTTAAAAAGGTTTCATTAATGAACTACATACGGATGTATATAGACATACTTTAGAATGTAGATTAACTCATTTTGCTTTGTATGTAGACTCCTAGTAAAATATCTTAAAAGACTTATATTTAGGAACGGAGGGAGTAGAATTTGTGCCACACAAGACTTTTGAGGGATTAAGGTTCATATACAGGTTATGGAGAAAAATGAATACGTAATCTTTATTGTATAGGGCAAAGCAAAGTACAACTTAACGGTGTTCGGGCGCATCACCTGAGACACAAACTCCGATTTTCGAGTATTGGTTATTCTTATCGATTTTACTAAAGCACATATAGATGGCCATAAATATTGCACATCCAAGTTTATGTCATTGATTTTATGTTTGAGATTTATGCGAGTAGTTTTTCTTTTATTTTTCTTCTATGTTGTTGAGTCACTTAGATATGCAAAGTAACTAGGACACACCTACATGTGCCGTAGACGGACCCTATTCTTATCCTCTAATCTAGACGTCTGTTCGGTTTAGGATCAAGTTAGGACCGTAAAGTTCTAGTAGTAGTTACTAGTTTGTGTCTCTAAGGTGGATGGTGGACGATGTAACAACTTTTTGATTTTATATACAGTTATTATTACTGAAGTTTCAAAAGAAAAGGTTGGAGCTTAAAATCTGGTTAGGTGTAAGAAAAGAACTTAAAATCTGGCTCTCAGTTAATCTTTCTAAAAATTTGGGCTTTCTCACACGGCTTGTTCTTGTGTTCAGTATTGTTCTGTGCATGATCAAATGTCAAGTGCGGCACAACAAGTACTCGAAACAACACATAGGCAGCAAGTTCTCAACGCAGAAACGGCAGCTACGTACACACAAGTTCTCAACGCAGAAACGGCAGCTACGCACACACAAGTTCTCAACGCAGGCACAGGAACACTCAACACTGTAATGTAATTTTAATTTGCTGAATACTGAATTCCTGATACATCTCGGATTTTTCTCTTAAAACTTGTCTTCTCAAATGCAAAAGCCAAACAACACCACTGACGAACCATGAGCACAGAGAAGTGGAAGGGATATCATATCATCTCAAGTATACAGCGCGCCCAACCCGGCTCGGCCGGAGACCCGGGCCGCGGCCTTCAGATCCACGCCGAGCTCCGCCGCAACGCGCCGCATGACCCCAAAGTCGGATGGCCTGGCGGCCGCCGGCCAGGTCACCACCATGCTCGCGGCTTTCCCCCGGATCTCGCACTCCGTCATCACGGCGGCGCCGAGCCCGTCCATCACGCTCCCCGGAGGGGCCAACGTCGCGACGCCCTTGGCCGCGCCCACGCCTCCCCGTCGCCGCGCCGCCCCGGTCTCCAGCTTCCCCTCCACCAGCTCGTCCGCCGCGAGCCTGCCCCTGTACGCGCCGCTCCGGACCGCGTCGAGGACCAGGACCTCCTCCGGCTGGAGCCCGGAGATGAGGCTCCTGGCGGCGGCGCGCGCGCGGTGGGTGGGGATAGCGCCGTGGGCAACCGCGAGGAGGGCGCCGGAGGACGGGTGGAGGTAGACGCGGATGGGCGCGCGGGACTGCTGCAGGGGGAGGTCTGGCAGGAGGAGGGAGGCGTGGAGAGGAGGCGGCGGGGAGGGGAGGAGAGCGAGGGAGGTGGGGGAGATGAGGACGACGAGGAGCCGCGGGGCGGGGCTAGGGTTTGGGGAGGCGACGAGGATGGGGGTGGGCTGCGGCAGGGATGCGGCGAAGTTGTCGAGGTCGTCGGGGGAAAAGCGGGACGGCGGCGGCGCGTCGGTGACAACGTCGTCCATGGTCGCGATGCGATCGGCGGTGGCGTGGTGGGGGTTTGCGTTCAGCCGATTTGATGCTTCTTGGTAAAGGGCGGGGCCTGGTGCGTCAAGGTCAAGGCCTCAAGTTTCTTTCTTGAGGTTTAGGGACGCGTTTGGTGAATTGATAAAAATGACTCCTAAAGCGAAAGAAGTCACGAAGTAAATTCGAAAGCAAAAATAAATAAATCATTCATCTGACCCTCTCGTGTGGCGCCCGACACCTAGGCGCCACACTACACTGTGTGATGCCTAAGCCGTCGGCGCCACACTCCCCGGCCACCTGGCAGAGCGGGCCCATCCCCCAGGTAGCACGACGCCTAAGCCTCAGACGTCGCACCCTGTAAAGTGTGGCGCCGAAGGCTTAGGCGCCACACTGCGACTTATCCAGCCACGGACCAGCCCCCTCCCCCACCCCCTCCCCATTCCCCTCCCTTCACAACTTTGTATTCAAGTCGCCCCTTCGTCAAATCCCTCTCCAAATCACCAGATCTGAAGGTTTGGACCGGGCATTTGTTGTCCAATCCCTCTCCTAAGGTAATCCCCCTATCTCCTCATTCTCATCCAAACAAAAATCTCTTGTGGTCATTTTGTTGTAAATTTAAGGAAACCCTAGTTTTTCCTCAAATGCGGGATGTATATGATATTGTTGTATTTGTTTGTATGTTAGGATAAGGGGTATGATGGGGTTAGGATTAGGGTTGTTTGGATGTTTGCATTATGGTTGTTTTAGGGTTAGGCTAGGGTTATGATCAGGGTTGTTTGGATGTTTGCATTATGGTTGTGTTAGGGTTAGGATAGGGTTAGGGTTAGTGCTATGAATGTTTGGAAGTTAGGAATAGGGTTTATTTTTAGTAAGTAGATATTGTAGTATTTGGATGATTGCTTATAAAAAATATTGTATGGTGTGTTGTTTAGGGATGGGAAGAACATGTGTTTATGCTCATCACGTGGACAAGGATGCCTTTTTAAAAGGCAGTATTGATCCGGACCCGGATGAGCTTGACATGATGTTCGATTTCTGTCCTAGCTATGCTAAATTGTTGGAACAAGTCCGAAAGGATTTGAATTGGATGGACCCTACTGATGTAGTTGAGTTTGATGGTAGGCATAATGTGGGATTCAGAATGCACATTCGTTGAAAGACCATGCGTGTCAACTCCGAGCAACGTTGGCTTGCATACATGGATACGGTGGCCGAATCACTAGCCAAGGCTCTAGAGTTATTTGCCATCAAAACAAATGTTCCTAACTTGCAGTTGGATTTGAATCGGGTTGCCTCTCCGATTGTTGAAGCTAGTCCTCCACGCATCAACGAAGAGGCCAACATTGAACCTCTTTCAACACAACAATCTTGTATCCAACATGAACCATTGGTAGAGGCTAATGATGAGCACGATGATGATGAGAATGATGGTACTGTTCTTCATGACAACAACCTTGGTGATTTGGACAAATATAATTTGCAAGAGACAATGGACCATTCTATTCCGTACTCACGTGGCTATGCATCCGAGTCGGACGATGAGGGTCCCGATGAAGAAGTTGATGAGGAAGGGTTCACGGCAAAGGAGGCTGAAACTTTCACGAGGGTATTAGGGCGGGATCACCCGACACCATTGTTCGAGGATCTTAGCCTTGCGGATGAAGCCGTGGTTGACGAAGGCGAAGGCATATTGTTTGGAGTTAGGCCACCTTCTCACCGAAGAATATTATTTTGCTGGGGTCAAAGTTCCAAACATTCCTTGAACTGAAGATGTGGTTGGATGAATATTCTGTTACGCATTATATGCCACACAAAGTTGTTCATTCAAACATGAAGCTGCGTTACACGGTTGCATGTGAGGATACAGGGTGTCCTTGGATTGTCCGTGCAAGACCATGGAAAAGAGGGCTAGTATGGAACATTGTCAGTTGTATGCCTCTCACGTGTCGAGGCAAGAGGGTTGATGGTAAGATTTCGTCGCAAAGCCATAGACAACTCACCTCCGAGTTCATCGCTTATAGGCTTTCCAACTCCATCTCCTCTCTTCCTACAATGAGCATAAAAAGCGTACAAGACCTTGTGAAAGCCCTCTTTCACTACGAGGTGAAATACGGTAAGGCATGGAAAGCGAATCAAGCCGTATTCAAGATGTTGTATGGTGATTGGGAGCAAGCATACAACCGACTACCTAGGTTGTTGGGAGCTATTGCCGCCACTAACCCGGGCATGGTTCATGTGGTTGAGCCGTATGGGGAGAAAACAAGGATTCTCAATGGAAATAGGGTTCGCGTATTTGGTCGTGCATTTTGGGCATTTGAGCAATGTGTGAGGGCTTTTCAGCACTGTCGGCCGGTCATCTCCATCGATGGCACATTTTTGACCGGACAATTCAAGGGCACTTTGTTGGTTGCAATAGCAAGTGATGCCAATAACCGACTGATGCCTTTGGCTTTTGCTTTGGTTGAGGCAGAGAACAATGTTAACTAGGAATGGTTCTTGCATATTTTGAGAACCAAAGTATTACCGTTTAAAAGGGAAATATGTGTCATGTCGGATCGCCATCAAGGCATACTTAACGCGGTTGACATAGTCATTCCCGGCCATGTTCCTTTGCATCATCGATGGTGCATGAGGCATTTTTGTGCAAACTTCTACCAGGCATGTGGTAGCAAGGAGTTGGCAGATGATCTTCAACATTGTTGTCAAGCATTTTCGGACAAATGATTTGCAATATTGTACAACGCTTTGCTTGCAAACAAAAAACTTGATGCAGGTGGGCTTGAGTTTCTCAGCAGGCACATGTTGGGGAACGTTGCATGGGAAACAAAAAATTTCCTACGCACGCAATTCCTATCATGGTGATGTTCATCTATGAGAGGAGATTCAGATCTACATACCCATGTAGATCGCACAGCGGTAAGCGTTAAGAAACGCGGACGATGTAGTGGAACAGCTTGCGTGATTCAAATCACCGTAGTCGTACACTCCATCCCACGATCTCGTCACGATCCGTCCCGCGAACTTCATCGCGATCCGTCCCGCGATCTCATCATGATCCTTCCCGATCTAGTGCCGAACGGACGACACCTCCGCGTTCAACACACGTACAGCGCGACGATGATCTCGGCCTTCTTGATCCAGCAAGAGAGACAGAGAGGTAGATGAGTTATCCGACAGCGTGACGGCGCTTCGGAGGTTGGTGGTGATCTATCCCAGCAGGGCTCCGCCCAAGCTCCACAGAAATACGATCTAGAGGAAAAACCATGGAGGTATGTGGTCGGGTTGCCGTGGCAAAGTTGTCTCAAATCAGCCCTAATACCCCAGTATATATAGGAGGGAGGGGGAGGGACCTGCCTTGAGGCTCAAGAGAGCCCCAAGGGGTCGGCCGAATCAAGGGTGGAGGAGTCCACCTCCAATCCTAGTCCAGCTAGGATTGGAAGGTGGAGTCCTTCCCTTCCTTCCCACTTCCCCTTTTTTTTCTTCCTCTTTGATTTTTTCTTTCTCCTGCGCATAGGGCCTCTTGGGATGTCCCACCATCCCACTAAGGGCTGGTGCGGCACCCCTAAGGCCTATGGGCTTCCCCCGGATGGGCTGCCCCCCCGGTGAACATCCGAAACCCATTCGTCACTCCCGGTACATTCCCGGTAATGCCGAAAACTTTCCGGTAATCAAATGAGGTCATCCTATATATCAATCTTCATCTCTAAACCATTCCGGAAACCCTCGTGACGTCCGTGATCTCATCCGGGACTCCGAACAACATTCGGTAACCAACCATATAACTCAAATACGCATAAAACATTGCTGAACCTTAAGTGTGCAAACCCTGCGGGTTCGAGAACTATGTAGACATGACCTGAGAGACTCCTCGGTCAATATCCAATAGTGGGACCTGGATGCCCATATTGGATCCTACATATTCTCCGAAGATCTTATCGGTTGAACCTCAGTGCCAAGGATTCATATAATCCCGTATGTCATTCCCTTTGTCCGTCGGTATGTTACTTGCCCGAGATTCAATCGTCGGTATCCGCATACCTATTTCAATCTCGTTTACCGGCAAGTCTCTTTACTCGTTCCGTAATACAAGATCCCGTGACATACACTAAGTCACATTGTTTGCAAGGCTTGTGTGTGATGTTGTATTACCGAGTGGGCCCCGAGATACCTCTCAGTCACACGGAGTGACAAATCCCAGTCTTGATCCATACTAACTCAATGGACACCTTCGGAGATACCTGTAGAGCATCTTTATAGTCACCCAGTTACGTTGTGATGTTTGATACACACAAGGTATTCCTCCAGTGCCAGTGAGTTATATGATCTCATGGTCATAGGAACAAATACTTGACACGCAGAAAACTATAGCAATAAAACGACACGATCAATATGCTACGTTCATAGTTTGGGTCTTGTCCATCACATGATTCTCCTAATGATGTGATCCCATTATCAAGTAACAACACTTGCCTATGGTCAGGAAACCTTGACCATCTTTGATCAACGAGCTAGTCAACTAGAGGCTTACTAGGGACAGTGTTTTGTCTATGTATTCACACAAGTATTGTGTTTCCAATCAATACAATTATAGCATGGATAATAAACGATTATCATGAACAAAGAAATATAATAATAACTAATTTATTATTGCCTCTAGGGCATATTTCCAACAGTCTCCCACTTGCACTAGAGTCAATAATCTAGTCCACATCACTATGTGATTCTAACGAATCCAACACCCTTACAGTTCTGGGGTTTGATCACGTCTTGCTTGTGAGAGAGGTTTTAGTTGACGGTTCTGAACCCTTTCAGATCCGAGTGAGCTTTACAAATCTTTATGTCATCTTATAGATGCTGCTACTACGTGCTATTTGGAAATACTCCAAATATCTACTCTACTATACGAATCCGTTTCACTACTCATAGTTATTCGGATTAGTGTCAAAGCTTGCATCGACGTAACCCTTTACGACGAACTCTTTAACCACCTCCATAATCGAGAAAAATTCCTTAGTCCATTTAGTTACTAAGGATAGCTTTGACCGTTGATCAGTGATTCAATCCTAGATCACTCTCTGTACCTCTTAACAGACTTGCTGCAAGGCACACATCAGGTGCGGTACTGAGCATGGCATACTTTAGAGTCTACTGCCAAGGCATAGAAGACGACCTTCGTCTATTCTCTTTATTCTGCCGTGGTCGGGTTTTGAGTCTTACTCAAATTCACACCTTACAACACAGTCAAGAACTCCTTCTTTGCTGATCTATTTTGAACTCCTTCAAAAACTCGTCAAGGCATGCATCTTGTTGAAACTTCTATTAAGTGTTTCGATCTATCTCCATAGATGTTGACGCTCAACGTTCAAGTAGTTCAATCCAGGTATTCCTTTGAAAAACTCCTTTCAAACAACCTTTTATGCTTCACATAAATTCTACATTACTTCCGATCAACAATATGTCAACAACATATACTTATCAGAAATTCTATAGTGCTCCCACTCACTTCTTTGGAAATACAAGTTTCTCATAAACCTTGTACATACCCAAAAGTTGTGATCATCTCATCAAAGCGTATATTCCAACTCCGAGATGCTTGCACCAGTCCATAAAAGATCGCTGGAGCTTGCATACTTGTTAGTATCCTTAGGATCGACAAAACCTTCTGATTGTATTACATACAATCTTTCCTCAAGGAAACCGTCGAGGAAACAATGTTTTGTCTTCCTATGTGCAATATTTCACAAATAATGCAGCAACTACTAACATAATTCCAATAGACTTTTAGCATCGCTACAAGTGAGAAAGTCACATCATAGTCAACTCTTTGATCTTGTCGAAAACATCTTTGCGACAAGTCGAGCCTTTCTTAATAGTGACTTATCACCATCATCGTGTGTCTTCCTTTCAAAGATCCATCTTTACTTAATAGTCCTACAACCATCAAGTAGTTCTTCCAAAGTCTATACTTTGTTCTATACATGGATCCTCTCTCGGATTTCATGGCCTCCAGCCATTTGTCGGAATCCAGGCCCACCATTGCTTCTCCATAACTCGTAGGTTCACTGTTGCTCAACAACATGACCTCCAAGACAGGGTTACCGTACCACTCTGTAGTAGTACGCGACCTTTGTCGACCTACAAGGTTTGTAGTAACTTGATCCGAAGCTCTAATGATCACTATCATCAGCTTCTACTTCAATTGGTGTAGGCACCACAGGAACAACTTTCTGCGCTCTGCTACACACTGGTTGAAATGACGGTTCAATAACCTCATCAAGTTCCACTACTCTCCCACTCAATTCTTTAGAGAGAAACCTTTCCTCGAGAAAGGATCCGTTTCTAGAAACAAACATTTTTGCTTCCAGATCTGAGATAGGAGATGTATCCAACTATTTAGGATAGTCTATGAAGACGCATTTATCCGCTTTGGGTTCGAGATTATCACACTGAAACTTTTTCACATAAGTGTCGCAGCCCCAAACTTTCAAGAAACGACAACTTAGATTTCTCTAAACCTTAGTCTATACTGTGTCATCTCAACGGAATTACGCGGTGCCCTATTTAAAGTGAATGCGGTTGTCTCTAATGCATAACCCATAAATGATAGTGGTAATTTGATAAGAGACATCATAGCATGTACCATATCAAATAGGCCGCGGCTATGACACCATCACACCATGGTGTTCTCGGTGGCATGAATTGCGAAACAACTTCCACATTGTCTTAACTGTGTACCAAAACTTGCAACTCAGATATTCATCTCTATGATCATATCGTAGACAGTTTATCCTCTTGTTACGACGAACTTCACTCTGAAACAGAATTGAACTTTTTCAATATTTCAGACTTGTGATTCATTAAGTAAATACTCATGTATCTACTCAAATCGTCATTGAAGTAAGAACATAATGATATCCACTGCGTGCCTCAGCACCCATTGGACTGCATACATCAAAATGTATTACTTCCAACAAGTTACTATCTTGTTTCATCTCAATGAAAACAAGGCCTTGCTCATGTGGTATGATTTGCATGTCACAAGCGATTCAAAATCAAGTGAGTATAAAGATCCATCAGCATGGAGCCTCTTCATGCAATTTATACCAACATGACTCAAGCGGCAGTGCCACAAGTAAGTGGTACTATCATCATTACCTTGTATCTTTTGGCACCAATATCATGAACATGTGCAACACTACGATCGAGATTCAATAAACCATTGAAGGTGATTATTCAAGCAAATAGAGTAACCATTATTCTCTTTAAATGAATAATCGTATTGCAATAAACACGATCCAATCATGTTCATGCTTAACGCAAGTACCAAATAAAAATTATTTAGGTTTAACACCAATCCCGATGGTAGAGGGAGCGTGCGACGTTTGATCATATCAACCTTGGAAACACTTCCAACACGTATCGTCACCTCGCCTTTAGCTAGTCTCCGTTTATTCCTTAGCTTTCATTTTGTGTTACTAATCACTTAGCAACCGAACCGGTATCCAATACCCTCGCGCTACTAGGAGAACTAGTAAAGTACACATCAACATCATGTATATCAAATTACTTCTTTCGACTTTGCCAGCCTTCTTATCTACCAAGCATCTAGGGTAGCTCCGCCTCAGTGACCGTTCCCCTCATAACAGAAGCACTTAGTCTAGGGTTTGGGTTTAATCTTGGGTCTCTTCATTAGTGCAACAACTGTTTTGCCGTTTCACGAAGTATCCCTTCTAGCCCTTGCCTTTCTTGAAACTTAGTGGTTTTACAAACCATCAACTATTGATGCTCCTTCTTGATTTCTACTTTCGTAGTGTCAAACATCGCGAATTGCTCAAGGATCATTGTATCTATCCTTGATATGTTATAGTTCATCAGGAAGATCTCACAGCTTGGTGGCAATGACTTTGGAGAACCATCACTATCTCATCTGGAAGATTAACTCCCACTTGATTCAAGCGATTGTCGTACTCAGACAATATGAACACACGCTCAACGATTGAGCTTTTCTCCTTTATTTTGTGGACAAAGAATCTCCGGAGGTCTCATACTGATACGTCCATTTTGCATCATGCTTCATGTTGATATTTATTGCTTCTTGGGCTGTTATATTACTTGTGGTACCATATTTATGCCTTTTCTCTCTTATTTTGCTAGGATTATTTGAAGAGGGAGAATTCAGGCAGCTGGAATTCTGGACTGGAAAAGGAGCAAATCCTAGTCCACTATTCTGCACATCTCCAAATGACCTCAAAATTTATGTGGATTTTTTATGGAATATATTAAAAATACTGGGCGAAAGAACTACCGGAGGGGGCCACCAGGACCCCACAAGCTTGCCCATCGCCACCACCCCCCTGGTGGCGCAGGGCAGGCTTGTGGGCTGCCTGATGGCCCACTAGCCCCCCTCTTTTGCTATATGAAGCGTCCTGGTGTGGGAAAAAAATAATAGGGAGCTTTTTCGTGGTTCCGCCGCCGCCACGAGGCGGAACTTGAGCAGATCCAATCTAGAGCTCCGGCAGGACGATCCTGCTGGGGAAATTTCCCTCCCGGAGGGGGGAATCGTCGCCATCGTCATCACCAACACTCCTATCGTCGGAGGGGAGGCATCTTCATCAACATCTTCATCAGCACCATCTCCTCTCCAATCCCTAGTTCATCTCTTGTAACCAATCTTCGTCTCGCAACTCCGATTGGTACTTGTAAGGTTGCTAGTAGTGTTGATTACTCTTTGTAGTTGATGCTAGTTGGATTATTTGTGGAAGAGTTTATGTTCAGATCCTTGATGCTATTCATTACACCTCTAGTCATGATTATGATTATGTCTTGTGAGTAGTTACTTTTGTTCCTGAGGACATGGGATAAGTCATGCTGATAATAGCCATGTGAACTTGATATTCGTTCGGTATTTTGATATGCTGTATGTTGTTTTTCCTCTAATGGTGTTATGTGAACGTCGACTACATAACACTTCACCATATTTGGGCCTAGAGGAAGGCATTGGGAAGTAGTAAGTAGATGATGGTTGCTGGAGTGACAGAAGCTTAAACCCCAATCTATGCGTTGCTTCGTGAGTGGCTGATTTGGATCCACTAGTTTAACGCTATGGTTAGACTTTGTCTTAATTCTTCTTTTGTAGTGTCGGATGCTTGCGAGAGAGGTTAATCATAAGTGGGATGCTTGTCCAGGTAAGGGCAGTACCCAAGCGCCGGTCCACCCACATATCAAACTATCAAAGTAACGAACGCGAATCATATGAACATGATGAAACTAGCATGACATAAATTCCCGTGTGTCCTCGGGAGCGTTTTTCCTCCTATAAGACTTGTTCAGGCTTGTCCCTTGCTACAGAAGGGATTGGGACACTTGCTGCACCGTTGCTACTACTTGTTACTTGTTACTCTTTACTTGCTATGTTTCACCTCGCTACACAATCACTTGTCACCGCTACTTTGAGTGCTTGCAGTTATTACCTTGCTGAAATCCGTTTATCAGAGCCTTCTGCTCCTCGTTGGGTTCGAAACTCTTACTTATCGAAAGGAATACGATTGATCCCCTATACTTGTGGGTTATCAAGACTCTTTTCTGGCGCCGTTGCCGGGGAGTGAAGCGCCTTTGGTAAGTGGAAATTGGTAAGGAAACATTTATATACTGTGCTGAAATTTATTGTCACTTGTCACTATGGAAACTCTTCCTTCGAGGAGTTTGTTCGGGGTATCTTCAACACGAACGGAAGCACGAGGAGTTGCTCCTCAACCTGAGGTACCTACTGAAAATATCTTTTATGAAATTCCTTTGGGTATGCTTGAGAAACTGCTGGCTAATCCTTTTACAGGAGATGGATCTTCACATCCAGACTTTGATCTAATCTATGTAGATGAAGTTTGTGGTTTATTTAAGCTTGCAGGTTTGCGCGAGGATGAGGTAAAGAAGAAAGTCTTTCCTTTATCTTTGAAGGATAAGGCGTTGACATGGTATAGGCTATGTGATGATGATGGATCATGGGGCTACAATCGGTTGAAATTGGAATTTCATCAAAAGTTCTATCCTATGCATTTAGTACATCATGATCGGAACTTTATTTATAACTTTTGGCTTCGTGACAGGGAAAGCATAGCTCAAGCTTGGGGGAGGCTTAAATCAATGCTATATTCATGCCCGAATCATGAGCTCTCGAGAGAAATCATCACCCAAAACTTTTATGCTGGGCTTTCTCATGAAGATCGTACCATGCTTGACACTTCTTGTGCCGGTTCTTTTATGAAGAAGGATATTGATCACAAGTGGAATTTGTTGGAGAGAATCAAATGCAACTCTGAAGATTGGGAGCTGGAGGAAGGTAAGGAGTCAGGTATGAATTTCCAGTTTAATTGCGTTAAATCTTTTGTTGAGACAAACACTTCTAGAGATTTTAGCGCTAAGTATGGACTTGACTCTGAGATAGTAGCTTATCTATGTGAATCTTTTGCTGCTCATGTTGATCTTCCCAAGAGAAGTGGTTTAAATATCATCCTCCTGTAGAAAGCAACATAGCCAAAACCAATCTAGTTGAGGAGAAAATCATAGCTTTTAGTGATCCTGTTGTTCCTTGTGCTTACACTGAGAAACCACCATACCCTGCTAGGATAAAGGATTATTCTAAAGCTCCAACTGTGATACATAGGGGTTACATTAGACCACTTGCACCCCCTGAGGAGATTAGAGTTGAACCTAGTGTTCCTATTATCAAAGATCTTTTAGCCGAAGACATAGACGGGCATGCTATTAAATTCTGTGAGGACTCCGCTAGAATTGCTAAACCTCACGCGAAAGACAAGCACGGACCTGTAGTTGGCCTGCCCGTTGTTTCTCTTAAGATAGGAGATCACTGTTACCATGGTTTATGTGATATGGGAGCTAGTGTTAGTGCGATACCCCGTTCTCTCTATGATGAAATCAAAGATGAGATTGCACCTGCTGAGTTAGAACCCACTGATGTCACTATTACGCTAGCTAATAGAGACACTATCTGCCCTCTGGGAATTGTGAGAGACGTAGAAGTCCTGTGTGGTAAGACGAAGTATCCTACTAATTTCCTCGTCCTTGGTACTGCACAAGATAGCTTTTGTCCCATCATATTTGGTAGACCCTTTCTCAACACTGTCAATGCTCACATTGATTGCATTAAGCAGACTGTCACAGTAAGTTTCGATGGTGTGTCTCATGAATTTAACTTCTCCAAGTTTGGTAGACAACCCCATGAAAGAGAGTCGTCTGGTAGGGATGAAATCATTGCTCTTGCCTCCATTGCCGTACCTCCTACGGATCCTTTAGAGCAATATCTTCTTGAGCATGAAAATGATATGCATATGGAGGAGAGAGATGAGATAGATATAATTTTCTTAGAACAACATCCTATTCTCAAGAATAATCTGCCTGTTGAACTGCTTGGGGATCCTCCCCCACCAAAGGGTGATCCTATGTTCGAGCTTAAACAGTTGCCTGATACTCTTAAGTATGCCTATCTTGATGAGAAGGAGATATATCCTGTCATTATTAGTGCTCTCCCCTCAGAGCGCGAAAAGAAGAAGTTACTAAAAACTCTGAGGAAGCACCGCGGTGCTATTGGATATACTCTTGATGATCTTAAGGGTATTAGTCCTACTCTATGTCAGCACAAGATTAAAACCGATCCTGACTTTAAACTAGTTGCTGATCATCAAAGGAGATTGAATCCTAAGATGAAAGAGGTCGTTAGAAAAGAAATATTAAAGCTTCTGGAAGCAGGAATCATTTATCCTGTTGCTCATAGTGATTGGGTAAGTCCAATACATTGCGTACCCAAGAAGGGAGGTATCACCATCGTTCCTTATGATAAGGATGAACTAATCCCACAAAGGATTATTACCGGTTATAGAATGGTGATAGACTTCCGGAAACTGAACAAGGCAACCAGGAAAGATCATTATCCTTTGCCATTCATCGACCAAATGCTAGAAAGGCTATCAAAGCACACACACTTCTGCTTTCTAGACAGTTATTCAGGTTTCTCGTAGATACCTGTTGCACAATCTGATCAAGAGAAAACCACTTTCACCTGCCCTTTCGGTACCTTTGCCTATAGACGTATGCCTTTTGGCTTATGTAATGCGCCTCTCACCTTCCAAAGATGTATGATGGCTATATTCTCTGACTTTTGTGAAAAGATTGTCGAGGTTTTCATGGATGACTTCTCCGTTTACGGGTCTTCCTTTGATGATTGCCTCAGCAACCTTGATCGAGTCTTACAGAGATGCGAAGAAACCAACCTCGTCTTGAATTGGGAGAAGTGCCACTTTATGGTTAATGAAGGTATCGTCTTAGGACACAAAATCTCTGAAAGAGGCATTGAAGTTGATAAGGCTAAGGTTGATGCAATTGAGAAAATGCCTTGCCCCACAGATATCAGAGGTATACGAAGTTTCTTAGGTCATGCTGGTTTCTATAGAAGGTTCATTAAAGACTTCTCTAAGATTTCTAGGCCTCTTACCAACCTCTTGCAGAAGGATGTTCCTTTTGTTTTTGATGAGGATTGTGAGGAAGCCTTTGAAATACTTAAGAAGGCTTTGATAACCGCACCTATTGTTCAACCACCTGACTGGAACTTGCCCTTTGAAATCATGTGTGACGCTAGTGATTATGCTGTTGGTGCTGTTCTAGGACAAAGAGTTGACAAGAAGTTGAATGTCATTCACTACGCTAGTAAAACTCTAGACAGTGCCCAAAGAAACTATGCCACTATGGATTAGGAATTTTTAGCAGTCGTGTTTGCATGTGAAAAGTTCAGATCTTACATAGTTGACTCCAAAGTCACTATTCACTCTGATCATGCTGCTATTAAGTACCTTATGGAGAAGAAGGACACTAAGCCTAGGCTGATCAGATGGGTTCTCCTGCTACAGGAATTTGATTTGCACGTCGTTGACCGAAAGGGTGGTGATAACCTTGTAGCAGATAACTTGTCTAGGCTAGAGAATGTCCTTGATGACCCACTACCAATTGATGACAGCTTTCCAGACGAGCAATTAAGTGTCATCCGCACTTCACTTAGTGCACCGTGGTATGCCGATTATGCAAACTATATCGTAGCCAAATACATACCACCCAGTTTCACCTATCAACAAAAGAAGAATTTCTTCTTTGATTTGAGACACTACTTTTGGGATGATCCTCACCTTTATAAGGAAGGAGTAGATGGTGTTATTAGACGTTGTGTGCCTGAACATGAACAAGGACAGATCCTGCAGAAGTGTCATTCCGAAGCCTACGGAGGACACCATGCTGGAGATAGAACTGCCCATAAGGTATTGCAATCAGGTTTCTATTGGCCCACTCTCTTCAAGGATGCCCGTAAGTTTGTCTTGTCTTGTGACGAATGCCAAAGGATAGGGAACATCAGTAAGCGTCAAGAGATGCCTATGAACTATTCACTTGTCATTGAACCATTTGATGTCTGGGGATTTCATTATATGGGACCCTTCTCGAGTTCCAATGGATACACTCACATCTTAGTTGCTGTGGATTACGTCACTAAGTGGGTAGAAGCTATCCCCACTAAAAATGCTGATCACCACACCTCTATTAAGATGCTTAAAGAAGTCATATTCCCAAGGTTTGGAGTCCCTAGATACTTGATGACTCATGGTGGTTCACACTTCATTCATGCTATTTTCCGCAAGATGCTAGCTAAGTATGATGTCAACCATAGAGTTGCATCTCCTTATCATCCTCAGTCTAGTGGTCAAGTGGAGTTGAGTAATAGGGAGA
Organism: Hordeum vulgare subsp. vulgare; assembly: GCF_904849725.1. NCBI lineage: Eukaryota > Viridiplantae > Streptophyta > Magnoliopsida > Poales > Poaceae > Hordeum > Hordeum vulgare. The sequence goes on from NC_058520.1 coordinate 101,308,258, forward strand.
TCAAGTTGATCCTACAAAAGACCATAAATAGATCTCGAAAGAACTGGTCTAGCAAACTTGACGATGCACTATGGGCTTATAGGACTGCTTATAAGAATCCCATGGGCATGTCACCGTATAAAATGGTTTAAGTTAAGGCTTGTCATTTACCTCTTGAGCTGGAGCACAAAGCTTATTGGGCAATCAAAGAGCTCAACTTTGATTTCAAACTTGCCGGTGAGAAGCGGTTGTTTGATATCAGCTCGTTAGATGAATGGAGAGCCCATGCATATGAGAATGCGAGGTTGTTCAAGGAAAAGGTTAAGAGATGGCACGACAAACGAATATAGAAACGAGAGTTCAATGTAGGTGATTATGTCTTGTTATACAATTCTCGTTTGAGATTCTTTGCAGGCAAGCTTCTTTCTAAATGGGAAGGTCCCTATGTTGTCGAGGAAGTATATCGTTCCGGTGCCATCAAAATCAATAAGACGTAAGGAAATTTTCCTAGAGTGGTAAATGGGCAAAGAATCAAGCATTACATGTCTGGTACTCCCATAAATTTTGAGACCAATATCATCAATGTCATAACTCCAGAGGTGTACATAAGGGATGTTTATCTGCCTGTTTCAGACCTTGAAAACGAAGATGTATTTGTTTCGGCAAGAAATTGGACTCCGATACTTTTCCAATAGGAAATTTCCTCAGTTTTGGAACTTTTGGAAAATTAGAAAAATAAAAAGCAGCCCGGAGAGCAAACGAGGAAGCCACAAGGGCCCACTCCCCCACCAACCCCCTGGTGGCGGTGGGCAAGCTTTGGGCACCTCGTGTGCCTCCCGGACTCCATTTTCTTGCAGGGGACTCCTTCTGGCCCAGAAAAAATCAATATATAGTTGCCCGAAGGTTTTAATCTCCGAGCTTGTTATCTGCCGCAGATTTATAGCAAAGATGTCTCAGGAATCTGTTGGGGACAATGTTCTTCATCAAGTTCATGAGGAAGTAGATGCTGATCTAAAAAGAGTAGAAGTTACGGAAGCCTGGGACCAAGCTAAGGAGAAAACCCAAGCTAGGGAGGAAGTTCAACCTATGTTCAACATTGAAGATGTTGAAGGAGTAGACTTTCTCCAACCCTTCCTCCACATGCTGTCTCCATCCTTGATTGAAGTCTTGAGGTTCTGCGAAACAACTCGTGCTCGCAATATTTCTCTTTCTCGTGAAGTTGTTTTGCTGGAAAACCATGTCACAGATCTCAAAGGTATAAATCAAAGGTTGATAGCCCTCTTGGAATCAAAGGCAACAACAACACCACCATCACCACCAAAGGAAGACATCTAAGCATTGGTATGGGCAATCCCCTTGGCTTCTGCCAAGCTTGGGGGAGTTGCCCTGGTATCGTATCACCTTTATATCTTTAGCTTTTACCTTTGTTTTAGTTCTTTCCTTTTCAGTTTTTATTTCTTCTTTTAGAGGAATAAGTCTTTAGTTTTTAGTTTGAGTCTTTTGCTTTTGTCTGTCCCCTGTTGTATTCGAGCTTACGAGCTATATAATAAAGAGTGTCTTAGTCAAGGGCTTTGCTTTGTGCCATGATCAAAAGTATGAAAAGAATGATAGCATGAAAGATCATGAGACGATCTTATGGAAAGTGATAACTTCACTTATGACAAGTATGATGATTGGAATTTGTTGAGAATAAATCAACATAGACCCGAGTCATTGCTGCAATTAATAATAAGTAATAAGGAAAGAGAGGTTCACATATAAATATATCATCTTAGACACTTTTTATAATTGTGAGCACTCACCAAACTATTACATGCCTAGGAGTAGATGTTGGACAAGGAAGACAACATAATGAATTGTGTTTGCTTGGTTCCAAACAATGTTATATGATTAGAGATCCCTTGGCATGTGACGATTGCTTCCATCTCATATTAGCCAAAACTCCCGCACCAAGTAGAGATACTACTTGTGCATCCATAAACCTCCAACCCAGTTTTGCCATGAGAGTCCACCATACCTACCTATGGATTGAATAAGATCCTTCAAGTAAGTTGTCATCGGTGCAAGCAATAAAAATTGCTCTCTAATATGTATGATCTATTAGTGTGTGGAAAATAAGCTTTGTACGAACCTGTGATGAGGAAGACATAAAAGCGACAGACTGCATAATAAAGTTATTTATCACATGAGGCAATATAAAGTGACGTTCCTCCGCACTAAGAGGACACGCATTCAAACCTCAAAAGCGCATGACAACCTCTGCTTCCCTCTGTGAAGGGCCTATCTTGTACCTTTACTTTTTACCCTTGTAAGAGTCATGGTGATCATCACCAATTCCCTTTTTGCCTTTGTCTTGGATACCATCACATGCTTGGGAAAGATCTATATTCATATATCAACTTGGAGTTGAGTACTTATGCTTTATTGTTGTTGACTTTACCCTTGAGGTAAACCATTGGGAGGCAAAACTATAAGCCCCTATCTTCCTCTGTGTCCAGCTGAAGCTTTGACACCATGAGTACCACGTGAGTTATAACAATTGTGGAAAACAAAAGAGATGATTGAGTATGTGGGTTTGCCTTACAAGCTCTTATTTGACTCTTTCTGATGTTGTGATAAATTGCAATTGCTTCAATGACTATGGACTATTGTTGGTTACTTCTCGGTAAGGTTTTTGCTTCATGCTTTGCCTTCTGAAGGAATTGTTACTTTCCCATAAGAATCTTTATGATATATTGCTGTCCTATGTGTGATCATGATGCCCTCATGTCCGTATTATGTTTTATCAACACCTTCATCCCTAAACATGTGGACATGTTTATGGAACTTGGTTTTCGCTTGAGGACAAGCGAGGTCTAAGCTTGGGGGAGTTGATACGTCCATTTTCCATCATGCTTTCATGTTGATATTTATTGCTTCTTGGGCTGTTATATTACTTGTGGTACCATATTTATGCCTTTTCTCTCTTATTTTGCAAGGATTATTTGAAGAGGGAGAATTCAGGCAGCTGGAATTCAGGACTGGAAAAGGAGCAAATCCTAGTCCACTATTCTGCACATCTCCAAATGCCCTGAATATTTACGTGGATTTTTTCTGGAATATATTAAAAATACTGGGCGAAAGAACTACCGGAGGGGGCCCACCAAGGCCCCACAAGCTTGCCCACCGCCACCACCCCCTGGTGGCGCAGGGCAGGCTTGTGGGCTGCCCGAAGGCCCACTAGCCCCCTCTTTTGCTATATGAAGCGTCCTGGTCTGGAAAAAATCAATAGGGAGATTTTTCGTGGTTTCGCCGGCGCCACGAGGCGGAACTTGAGCAGATCCAATCTAGAGCTCCGGCAGGACGATCCTGCTGGGGAAATTTCCCTCCCGGAGGGGGGAATCGTCGCCATCATCATCACCAACACTCCTCTCGTCGGAGGGGAGGCATCTTCATCAACATCTTCATCAGCACCATCTCCTCTCCAATCCCTAGTTCATCTCTTGTAACCAATCTTCGTCTCGCAACTCCGATTGGTACTTGTAAGGTTGCTAGTAGTGTTGATTACTCTTTGTAGTTGATGCTAGTTGGATTATTTGGTGGAAGAGTTTATGTTCAGATCCTTGATGCTATTCATTACACCTCTGGTGATGATTATGATTATGTCTTGTGAGTAGTTACTTTTGTTCCTGAGGACATGGGATAAGTCATGGTGATAATAGTCATGTGAATTTGATATTCGTTCGGTATTTTGATATGATGTATGTTGTTTTTCCTCTAGTGGTGTTATGTGAACGTCGACTACATAACACTTCACCATATTTGGGCCTAGAGGAAGGCATTGGGAATTAGTAAGTAGATGATGGGTTGCTAGAGTGACAAAAGCTTAAACCCTAGTCTATGCGTTGCTTCGTGAGGGGCTGATTTGGATCCACTAGTTTAATGCTATGGTTAGACTTTGTCTTAATTCTTCTTTTGTAGTTGCGGATGCTTGCGAGAGAGGTTAATCATAAGTGGGATGATTGTCCAAGTAAGGGCAGTAACCAAGTGCCGGTCCACCCACATATCAAACTATCAAAGTAACGAACGCGAATCATATGAACATGATGAAACTAGCATGACAGAAATTCCTGTGTGTCCCGAGGAGCGTTTTTCCTCCTATAAGACTTTGTTCAGGCTTGTCCCTTGCTACAAAAGGGATTGGGCCACTTGCTGCACCGTTGCTACTACTTGTTACTTGTTACTCTTTGCTTGCTACGTTTCACCTCGCTACACAATCACTTGTCACCGCTACTTTCAGTGCTTGCAGTTATTACCTTGCTGAAATCCGTTTATCACAGCCTTCTGCTCCTCGTTGGGTTCGACACTCTTACTTATTGAAAGGACTACGATTGATCCCCTATACCTGTAGGTCATCACATACCTCTTAACAAGGGCACAAGCATGAAATCACAATTTCATCTATTTAGAACATCTCTTTATGTTCCGTGACGTTTCTAAATGTCTTCGGCGCCTTGCTTCTAAGCCATTAAGTATTTTGCACTGAACTATCGCGTAGTCATCAGAAACGTGTATGTCGGATGTTCACAACATCCACAGATGACGCTCGAGGTGTAGCCCACCGAGTGGTGCATTAAGGACATAAGCCTTCTGCGCAGCAACGAGGACAATCCTCAATTTTACAGACTCAATCCGCAAAGTTTGCTACTATCAACTTTTAACTAAATTTTCTCTAGGAACATATAAAAACAGTAGAGCTATAGCGCAAGCTACATCGTAATTCGCAAATACCATTAGACTATGTTCATGAAAATTAGTTCAATTAATCATATTACTTAAGAACTCCGAGTCAAAAAGTACATCTCTCTAGTCATTTGAGTGGTACATGATCCAAATCCACTACCTCAAGTCCGATCATCACGTGAGTCGAGAATAGTTTCAGTGGTAAGCATCTCTATGCTAATCATATCAACTGTATGATTCATGCTCGACCTTTCGGTCTCATGTGTTCCGAGGCCATGTCTGTACATGCTAGGCTCGTCAAGTTTAACCCGAGTGTTCCGCGCGTGCAACTATTTTGCACTCGTTGTATGTGAACGTTGAGTCTATTACACCCGATCATCATGTGGTGTCTCGAAACGATGAACTGTAGCAACGGTGCACAGTCGGGGAGAACACAATTTCATCTTGAAATTTTAGTGAGAGATCACCTCATAATGCTACCGTCGTTCTAAAGAAGATAAGGTGCATAAAGGATTAACATCACATGCAATTCATAAGTGACATGATATGGCCATCATCAAGTGCTCCTTGATCTCCATCAAACAAAGCACCGGTATGATCTTCTTGTCACACGCGCCACACCATGAACCCCATCATCATGATCTCCATCATCGTTCCGCCATCGAGGTTGTCGTGTATGCTATGCTATTACTACTAAAGCTACGTCCTAGCAATATAGTAAACGCATCTGCAAACACAAACGTTAGTTTAAAGACAACCCTATGGCTCCTGCCGGTTGCTGATACGCCCATTTTGCATCATGCTTTCATGTTGATATTTATCGCTTTATGGACTGTTATTATACTTTGTGGTACCATACTTATGCCTTTTCTCTCTTATTTTGCAAGGTTTATTTGAAGAGGGAGAATATCGACAGCTCGAATTCTGGACTGGAAAGGAGCAAGTCTGAGTCCTCTATTCTGCGCAACTCCAAATGCCCTGAAAATCAACGTGGAATTTTTTGGGAATATATAAAAAATACTAGGCGAAAGAAGTGCCACAGGGGGGCTGCCAGGGGCCCACAAGCCTGGTAGCCGCGGCCTGCCCCCCTGGCCGTGGCTACTGGGCTTGTGGGCACCCTAGTGGGCCACTGGCCCCCTCTTCTGCTATATGAAGGGTTTCGTCCGGTAAAAAATCAGGGTGGAGCTTTTTCGAGGAGGCGCCGCCGCCACGAGGCGGAACTTGAGCAGAACCAATCTAGAGCTGCGACAGGACGATCCTGCCGGGGAAACTTCCCTCTCGGAGGGGGAAATAGTCGCCATCGTCATCACCAACACTCCTCTCGCCGGAGGGGAGTCATCTCCATCAACATCTTCATCAGCACCATCTCCTATCCAAACCCTAGTCTATCTCTTGTAACCAATCGCCGTCTCGCGACGCCGATTGGTACCCGTAAGGTTGCTAGTAGTGTTGATTACTCTTTGTAGTTGATGCTAGTTGGTTTACTTAGTGGAAGATTATATGTTCAGATCCATTATGATATTCATTACTTCTCTGGTCATGAATATATCCATGCTTTGTGAGTAGTTACTTTTGTTCCTGAGGACATGGGATAAGTCTTGCTATTAATAGTCATGTGAATTTGGTATTCGTTCGGTATTTTGATATGCTGTATGCTGTCTTTTCCTCTAGTGGTGTTATGTGAACGTCGACTACACAACACTTCACCATATTTGGGCCTAGAGGAAGGCATTGGGGAGTAGTAAGTAGATGATGGGTTGCTAGAGTGGCAGAAGCTTAAACCCGAGTCTATGCGTTGCTTCGTAAGGGGCTGATTTGGATCCACTAGTTTAATGCTATGGTTAGACGTTGTGTTAATTCTTCTTTTGTAGTTGCGGATGCTTGCGAGAGGGGTTAATCATAAGTGGGATGCTTGTCCAAGTAAGGGCAGTACCCAAGCGCCGGTCCACCCACTTATGAAACTATCAAAGTAACGAACGCGAACCATGTGAACATGATAACAATTAGCTTGATAGATTTCCCATGTGTCCTCGGGAGCGCTTTACTTCCTATAAGACTTTGTTCAGGCTTGTCCCTTGCTACAAAAGGGATTGGGCCACTTTTCTGCACCGTTGCTATTACTTGTTACTTGTTACTTTTCAGCTGCTACGTTTCACCTCACTACACCATCACTTGTTACCGCTAATTTCAGTGCTTGCAGTTATTACCTTGCTGAAAACCGTTTATCAGAGCCTTCTGCTACTCGTTGGGTTCGACACTCTTACTTATCGAAAGGACTACGATTGATCCCCTATACTTGTGGGTCATCAAGACTCTTTTCTGGTGCCGTTGCCGGGGAGTGAAGCGCCTTTGGTAAGTGGAATTTGGTAACGAAACATTTATATACTGTGCTGAAATTTATTGTCACTTGTCACTATGGAAACTGTTCCTTTGAGGAATTTGTTCGGGGTAACTTCACCACGAACGGAAGGACGAGGAGTTTCTCCTCAACCTAAGGTACCTACTGAAAATATCTTTTATGAAATTCCTTCGGGTATGCTTGAGAAACTGCTGGCTAATCCTTTTACAGGAAATGGATCATCACATCCAGACTTGCATCTAATCTATGTAGATGAAGTTTGTGGTTTATTTAAGCTTGCAGGTTTGCCCGAGGATGAGGTAAGGAAGAAAGTCCTTCCTTTATCTTTGAAGGATAAGGCGTTGACATGGTATAGGCTATGTGATGATACTGGATCATGGGACTACAATCGGTTGAAATTGGAATTTCATCAAAAGTTTTATCCTATGCATTTTGTACATCGTGATCGGAATTATATTTATAACTTTTGGCCTCGTGACAGGGAAAGCATAGCTCAAGCTTGGGGGAGTCTTAACTCAATGCTATATTGATGCCCCAATCATGAGCTCTCGAGAGAAATTATCACTCAAAACTTTTATGCTCGGCTTTCTCATGAAGGTCGTACCATGCTTGACACTTCTTGTACCGATTCTTTTATGAAGAAGGATATTGACCACAAGTGGAATTTATTGGAAAGAATCAAACGTAACTCTGAAGATTGGGAGCTTGAAGAAGGTAAGGAGTCAGGTATGAATTTTCAGTTTGATTGCGTTAAAATCTTTTGTTGAAACAAACACTTCTAGAGATTTTAGCGCTAAGTATGGACTTGACTCGGAGATAGTAGCTTCTCTATGTGAATCTTTTGCTGCTCATATTGATCTTCCCAAAGAGAAATGGTTTAAGTACCATCCTCCTGTAGAAGTCAACATAGTTAAACCCAATCTAGTTGAAGAGAAAGTCATTGCCTATAATGATCCTATTGTTCCTTATGCCTACACTGAGGAACCACCTTACCTTGCTAGGAAAAAGGATTATTCTAAAGCTTCAACTGTGTTACATAGGGGTTACATTAGACCACTTGCACCCCCTGAGCAAATTAGAGTTGAACCCAGTATTGTTATTATCAAAGATCTCTTATCCGAAGACATAGACGGGCATGTTATCAAATTCTGTGAGGATGCCGCTAGAATTGCTAAACCTCACGCGAAAGACAAACACATACCAGTTGTTGGCCTGCCCGTTGTTTTCTGTCAAGATAGGAGATCACTGTTATCATGGTTTATGTGATATGGGTGCTAGTGTTAGTGCAATACCCTGGTCCCTATATGATGAAATCGAAGATGAGATTGCACCTGCTGAGTTAGAACCCATTGATGTCACTATTACGCTAGCTAATAGAGACACTATCTGCTCTATGGGAATTGTGAGAGACATAGAAGTCCTGTGTGGTAAGACGAAGTATCCTACTGATTTCCTCGTCCTTGCTACTGCACAAGATAGCTTTTGTCCCATCATATTTGGTAGACCCTTTCTCAACACTGTCAATGCTCATATTGATTGCGTTAAACAGACTGTCAGTGTTAGTTTCGAGGGTGTGTCTCATGAATTTAACTTCTCCAAGTTTGGAAGACAACCCCATGAAAAAGAGTCATCTGGTAGGGATGAAATCATTGCTCTTGCCTCTATTGCCGTACCTCCTACGGATCCTTTAGAGCAATATCTGCTTGAGCATGAAAATGATATGCATATGGATGAAAGATATGAGATAGATAAAATTGTTTTAGAACAATATCCTATTCTTAAGAATAATCTGCCTGTTGAACTGCTTGGGGATCCTCCCCCACCAAAGGGTGATCCTGTGTTCGAGCTTAAACAGTTACCAGATACTCTTAAGTATGCCTATCTTGATGAGAAGGAGATATATCCTGTTATTATTAGTGCTCACTTCTCGAATCACGAAGAGAAGAAGTTATTAAAAACTTTGAGGAAGCACCGTGCTGCTATTGGATATACTCTTGATGATCTTAAGGGTATTAGTCCCACTCTTTGTCAGCACAAGATTAAAACCGATCCTGATTCTAAGCCAGTTGCTGATCATCAACGGAGATTAAATCCTAGGATGAAAGAGGTCGTGAGAAAAGAAATATTAAAGCTTCTGGAAGAAGGAATCATTTATCTTGTTGCTCATAGTGATTGGGTAAGTCCAGTACATTGCGTACCTAAGAAGGGAGGTATCACCGTCGTTCCTAATGATTAGAATGAACTAATCCCACAGAGGATTATTACTGGCTATAGGATGGTGATCGACTTCTGGAAACTGAGCAAGGCAACTAGGAAAGACCATTACCCTTTGTCGTTTATCGACCAAATGCTAGAAAGGCTATCTAAACACACACACTTCTGCTTTCTAGATGGTTATTCTGGTTTTTCCTAAATACCTGTTGCACAATCTGATCAGGAGAAAACCACTTTCACCTGCCCCTTCGGTACCTTTGCTAATAGACGTATGCCTTTTGGCTTATGCAATGCACCTGCCACCTTTCAAAGATGTATGATGGCCATATTCTCTGACTTTTGTGAAAAGATTGTTGAGGTTATCATGGATGATTTCTCTGTTTACTATTCTTCCTTTGACGATTGCCTCAGCAACCTTGATCGAGTCTTACAGAGATGCAAAGATACCAACCTCGTCTTGAACTGGGAGAAGTGCCACTTCATGGTTAATGAAGGCATCGTCTTAGGACACAAAATCTCTGAGAAAGGCATTGAAGTTTATAAGGCTAAGGTTGATGCAATTGAGAAAATGCCTTGCCCGACAGATATCAGAGGTATACGAAGTTTTCTAGGTCATGCTGATTTCTATAGAAGGTTCATTAAATACTTCTCTAAGATTTCTAGGCCTCTTAGCAACCTCTTGCAGAAGGATGTTCCTTTTGTTTTTGATGAGGATTGTGAGGAAGCTTTCGAAATACTTAAGAGGGAATGATAACCGCACCTATTGTTCAACCACCTGATTGGAACTTGCCCTTTGAAATCATGTGCGACGCTAGTGATTATGCTGTTGGTGCTGTTCTAGGACAAAGAGTTGACAAGAAGTTGAATGTTATTCACTACGCTAGTAAAACTCTAGACAGTGCCCAAAGAAATTATGCCACTACGGAGAAGGAATTTTTAGCAGTCGTGTTCGCATGTGAAAAGTTCAGATCTTATATAGTTGACTCAAAAGTCATTATTCATTATGATCATGCTGCTATTAAGTACCTTATGGAGAAGAAGGACGCTAAGCCTAGGCTCATCAGATGGGTTCTCCTGCTACAGGAATTTGATCTGCACGTTGTTGACCGAAAGGGTGCTGATAACCCTGTAGCAGATAACTTGTCCAGGCTAGAGAATGTCCTTGATGACCCACGACCTATTGATGACAACTTTCCCGATGAGCTATTGAATGTCATCCGCACTTCACATAGTGCATCGTGGTATGCTGATTACGCAAACTATATCGTAGCCAAATACATACCACCCAGTTTCACCTACCAGCAAAAGAAGAAATTCTTCTTTGATTTGAGACACTACTTTTGGGATGATCCTCACCTATATAAGGAAGGAGTAGATGGTGTTATTAGACATTGTGTGCCTGAACATGATCAAGGACAAATCCTGCAGAAGTGTCATTCCGAAGCCTACCGAGGACACCATGCTGGAGATAGAACTGCTCATAAGGTATTGCAATCAGGTTTCTATTGGCCCACTCTGTTCAGGGATGCTCGTAAGTTTGTCTTGTCTTGTGACGAATGCCAAAGAATAGGGAACATTAGTAAACGTCAGCAAATGCCTATGAACTATTCACTTGTCATTGAACCATTTGATGTCTGGAGCTTTGATTATATGGGACCCTTCCCGAGTTCCAATGGGTATACTCACATCTTAGTTGCTGTTGGTTAAGTCACTAAGTGGGTAGAAGCTATCCCCACTAGAAATGCTGATCACCACACCTCTATTAAGATGCTTAAAGAAGTCATTTTCCCAAGATTTGGAGTCCCTAGATATCTGATGACTGATGGCGGTTCACACTCCATTCATGGTGTTTTCTGCAAGATGCTCGCTAAGTATGATGTCAACCATAGAGTTGCATCTCCTTATCATCCTCAGTCTAGTGGTCAAGCCAAGTTGAGTAATAGGGAGATCTAATTGATCTTACAAAAGACTGTCAATAGATCTCGAAAGAATTGGTCTAGCAAACTTGACGATGCACTATGGGCTTATAGGACTGCTTATAAGAATCCCATGGGCATGTCGCCATATAAAATGGTTTACGGTAAGGCGTGTCATTTACCTCTTGAGCTAGAACACAAAGCTTATTGGGCAATCAAAGAGCTCAACTTTGATTTCAAACTTGCCGGTGAGAAGCGGTTGTTTGATATCAGCTCATTAGATGAATGGAGGGCCCAGGCATATGAGAATGCCAACTTGTTCAAGGATAAGGTTAAGAGATGACACGATAAAAGAATACAAAAATGTGAGTTCAATGTAGGTGATTATGTCCTGCTATACAATTCTCGCTTAAGATTCTTCGCAGGCAAGCTTCTCTCTAAATGGGAAGGTCCCTACGTTGTTGAGGAAGTATATCGTTCCGGTGCCATCAAAATCAATAACACGGAAGGTAATTTTCCTAGAGTGGTAAATGGGCAAAGAATCAAACATTATATCTCTGGTACTCCCATAAGTGTTGAGAGCAATATGATCAATATCATAACTCGATAGGAGTACATAAGGGATGTTTATCAGCCTGTTTCAGACTCTGAAAACGAAGAGGTATGTGTTTCGGTAAGTAATTGGACTCCAAAACTTTTCCAGTAGGAAATTTTCTTCGTTTTGGAATTTATCGAAAATTAGAAAAATAAAAAGTAGTCCGGAGAGCGCACGAGGTGGCCACAAGCTTGGTAGCCGCATCCTCCCCCCTGGCCACGGCTACAGGGCTTGTGGGCACCTCGTGTGCCTCCCGGACTCCGTTTTCTTGCAAAGCACTCCTTCTGGTCCATAAAAAATCATTATATATACGCTCGAGGGTTTTGATCTCCGTATCACGCAGTTTTCCTCTGTTTTCGTTTCGAGCCTGTTGTCTGCCGCAGATTTAGAGCAAAGATGTCTCAGGAATCTGTTGGGGAGAATAATCTCCCTCAAGTTCATGAAGAAGTAGATGCTGATCTGAAAAGAGTAGAAGTCACGGAAGCCAGGGACAAAGCCAAGGAGAAAACTCAAGCTAGGGAGGAAGTTCAACCTATGTTCAACATTGAAGACGTTGAAGGAGTGGATTTTCTCCAACCCTTCCTCAACATGCTGTCTCCATTCTTGATTGAACTCTTGAGGTTTTGTGAAACAACTCGTGCTCGCAATATTTCCCTTTTTCGTGAAGTTGTTTTGCTGGAGAATCATGTCGCACATCTCCAAGGTATAAATCAAAGATTGATAGCTCTCTTGGAATCAAAGGCAAAGACTCCACCACCATCACCACCAAAGGAAGACAACTAAGCATTGGTATGGGCAACTCCCTTGGCTTGTGCCAAGCTCGGGGGAGCTGCCCTGGTATCGTATCACCTTTATATCTTTTGCTTTTACCTTTGTTTTAGTTCTTTCTTTTTCAGTTTTTACTTTTTTCTCTTAGTGGGATAAGTCTTTAGTGTTTAGTTTGAGTCTTTTGCCTTGTGTCTCCCCCAATGTATTTGAGCTTGCGAGCTATATAATAAAGAGTATCTTAGTCAAGGGCTTTGTTTTGTGCCGTGATCAAAAGTATGAAAGAACGATAGCATGAAAGATCATGAGATGATCTTATGGAAAGTGATAGCTTCACATATAACAAGTATGATGATTGAAACTTGTTGAGAATAGACCAACATAGACCCCAATCATTGTTGCAATTAATAATAAGTAATAAGGAAAGAGAGGTTCACATATAAATATATCATCTTAGACACTTTTTACAATTGTGAGCACTCACCAAACTATTACATGCTTAGAATTGGACAAGGAAGACAACATAATGAATTGTGTTTGCTTGATTCCAAACAATGTTATATGTCTAGAGATCCCTTAGCATGTGACGATTGCTTCCACCTCATATTAGCAAAAACTTCCGTACTAAATAGAAATACTACTTGTGCATCCATAAACCTTCAACCCAGTTTTGCCACGAGAGTTCACCATACCTACCTATGGTTTGAGTAAGATCCTTCAAGTAAGTTGTCATCGGTGCAAGCAATAAAAAGTTGCTACCTAAAGTATGTATGATTTATTAGTGTGTGGAAAATAAGCTTTGTACGAACCTGTGATGAGGAAGACATAAAAGCGACAGACTGCATAATAAAGTTATTTATCACAGGGGGCAATATAAAGTGACGTTCCTTTATACTAAGAGGTCGTATATCCAAACCTTAAAAGCGCATGACAACCTCTGCTTCCCTCTGCGAAGGGCCTATCTTGTACCTTTACTTTTGTCCTTGTGAAAGTCATGGTGATCAACACCAATTCCTTATTCCGTCTTCATCTTGGTGAACGTCATATGCTAGGGACAGATCTATATTCATATTTCAACTTGGAGATGAGTACTTATGCTTTATTATTGTTGACTTTACCCTTGAGGTAAATGGTTGGGAGGCAAAACTATAAGCCCCTATCTTTCTGTGTGTCCAGCTGAAACTTTGATACCATGAGTACCACGTGAGTTGTAACAATTGTGGAAAACAAAAGAGATGGTTGAGTATGTGGATTTTCTTTACAAGTTCTTATTTGACTCTTTCTGATGTTATGATAAATTGCAATTGCTTCAATGACTATGGACTGTTGTTGGCTAATTCTCGGTAAGGTTTTTGATTCATACTTTGCTTTGTGAAGGAATTGTTAATTTCCCATAAGAATCTTTATGATGTATTGCTGTTCTGTGTGTGATCATGATGCCCTCATGTCCGTATATTGTTTTATCGACACCTTCATCCCTAAACATGTGGACATGTTTATGGATCTTGGTTTTCGCTTGAGGACAAGCGAGATCTAAGCTTGGGGGAGTTGATACGTCCATTTTGCATCAAGCTTTCATGTTGATATTTATCGCTTTATGGACTGTTATTATACTTTGTGGTACCATACTTATGCCTTTTCTCTCTTATTTTGCAAGGTTTATTTGAAGAGGGAGAATACCGGCAGCTGGAATTCTGGACTGGAAAAGGAGCAAGTCTGAGTCCTCTATTCTACGCAACTCCAAATGCCCTGAAAATCAACGTGGAATTTTTTGGGAATATATAAAAAATACTAGGCGAAAGAAGTGCCAGAGGGGAGCTGCCAGGGGCCCACAAGCCTGGTAGCCGCGGCCTGCCCCTGGCCGCGGCTACAGGGCTCGTGGGCACCCTGGTGGCCCACTGGCCCCCCTCTTGTGCTATATGAAGGGTTTCGTCCGGTAAAAAATCAGGGTGGAGCTTTTTCGAGGAGGCGCCGCCGCCACGAGGCGGAACTTGAGCAGAACCAATCTAGAGCTCCGGCAGGACGATCCTGCCGGGGAAACTTCCCTCCCGGAGGGGGAAATCGTCGCCATCGTCATCACCAACACTCCTCTCGTCGGAGGGGAGTCATCTCCATCAACATCTTCATCAGCACCATCTCCTATCCAAACCCTAGTCTATCTCTTGTAACCAATCGCCATCTCGCGACGCCGATTGGTACCCGTAAGGTTGCTAGTAGTGTTGATTACTCTTTGTAGTTGATGCTAGTTGGTTTACTTGGTGGAAGATTGTATGTTCAGATCCATTATGATATTCATTACTTCTCTGGTCATGAATATATCCAGGCTTTCTGAGTAGTTACTTTTGTTCCTGAGGACATGGGATAAGTCTTGCTATTAATAGTCATGTGAATTTGGTATTCGTTCGGTATTTTGATATGCTGTATGTTGTCTTTTCCTCTAGTGGTGTTATGTGAATGTCGACTACATAACACTTCACCATATTTGGGCCTAGAGGAAGGCATTGGGGAGTAGTAAGTAGATGATGGGTTGCTAGAGTGACAGAAGCTTAAACCCCAGTCTATGCGTTGCTTCGTAAGGGGCTGATTTGGATCCACTAGTTTAATGCTATGGTTAGACGTTGTGTTAATTCTTCTTTTGTAGTTGCGGATGCTTGCGAGAGGGGTTAATCATAAGTGGTATGCTTGTCCAAGTAAGGGCAGTACCCAAGCGCCGGTCCACCCACATATCAAACTATCAAAGTAACGAACGCGAATCATGTGAACATGATAACAATTAGCTTGACAGATTTCCCATGTGTCCTCGGGAGCACTTTACTTCCTATAAGACTTTGTTCAGGCTTATCCCTTGCTACAAAAGGGATTGGGCCACTTTGCTGCACCGTTGCTATTACTTGTTACTTGTTACTTTTCACCTGCTACGTTTCACCTCACTACACCATCACTTGTTACCGCTAATTTCAGTGCTTGCAGTTATTACCTTGCTGAAAACCGTTTATCAAAGCCTTCTGCTCCTCGTTGGGTTCGACACTCTTACTTATCAAAAGGACTACGATTGTTCCCCTATAATTGTGGGTCATCAGTTGCCGTAGCATCGACGTGCAAGTCGATATTAACGATTACAACATGATCATCTCATACATCCAATATATCACGTCACGTCATTGGCCATATCACATCACACGCATACCCTGCAAAAACAAGTTAGCCGTCCTCTAATTTTTGTTGCATGGTTTACATGGTTGCCATGGGTATCTAGTAAGATCGCATCGTACTTACGCAAACAACACAACGGAGATGTATGAATTGCTATTTAACCTCTCAACCGACACTCGCCAGTCATCTTTGAGCAACGGGGTTGCTCGTAGCGATGAAACTAGTCTCTCGTAAGCGTATGAGTAATGTCAATCTGAGCCGCTTCGATCCAACAATACCGCGGAATCAAGAAAAGACTAAGGAGGGCAACAAATCGCACATCACCGCCCACAAAAACTTTTGTGTTCTACTCGAGATAACTTCTACGCATGAACGTTGCTCATGATGCCACTGTTGGGGAATGTTGCATGGGAAACAAATTTTTTCCTACGCACACGCAATTCCTATCATGGTGATGTTCATCTACGAGAGGGGATTCAGATCTACATACCCTTGTAGATCGCACATCGGTAAGCGTTAAGAAACGCGGACGATGTAGTGGAACAGCTTGCGCGATTCAAATCACCATAGTCATACACTCCATCCCACGATCTCATCACGATCCGTCCCGCGAACTTCATCACGATCCGTCCCGCGATCTCATCATGATCCTTCCCGATCTAGTGCCGAACGGATGGCACCTCCGCGTTGAGCACACGTACAGCGCGACGATGATCTCGGCCTTCTTGATCCAGCAGGAGAGACAGAGAGGTAGATGAGTTCTCCAGCAGCGTGACGGTGCTCTGGAGGTTGGTGGTGATCTATCCCAGCAGGGCTCCGCCCGAGCTCCGCAGAAATACGATCTAGAGGAAAAACCGTGGAGGTATGTGGTCGGGCCGCCGTGGCAAAGTTATCTCAAATCAGCCCTAATACCCCAGTATATATAGGAGGGAGGGGGAGGGACCTGCCTTGAAGCTCAAGAGAGCCCCAAGGGGTCGGCTGAATCAAGGGTGGAGGAGTCCACCTCCAATCCTAGTCCAACTAGGATTGGAAGGTGGAGTCCTTCCCCTCCTTTCCACTTCCCCTTTTTTTCTTTCTCTTTGATTTTTTGTTTCTCCTGCGCATAGGGCCTCTTGGGCTGTCCCACCAGCCCACTAAGAGCTGGTGCGGCACCCCTAAGGCCTATGGGCTTCCCCCGGGTGGGCTGCCCCCCCGGTGAACAACCGTAACCCATTCGTCACTCCCGGTACATTCCCGGTAAAGCCGAAAACTATCCGGTAATTAAATGAGGTCATCCTATATATCAATCTTCGTCTCCGGACCATTCCGGAAACCCTCGTGACGTTTGTGATCTCATCCAGGACTCCGAACAACATTCGGTAACCAACCTTATAACTCAAATACGCATAAAACATCGTCGAACCTTAAGTGTGCAGACCCTGCGGGTTCGAGAACTATGTAGACATGACCCGAGAGACTCCTCGGTCAATATCCAATAGCAGGACCTGGATGCCCATATTGGATCCTAAATATTCTGCGAAGATCTTATCGGTTGAACCTCAGTGCCAAGGATTCATATAATCCCGTATGTCATTCCCTTTGTCCTTCGGTATGTTACTTGCCCGAGATTCGATCATCGGTATCCGCATACCTATTTCAATCTCGTTTATCGGCAAGTCTCTTTACTCGTTCCGTAATACAAGATCCCGTGACATACACTAAGTCATATTGCTTGCAAGGCTTGTGTGTGATGTTGTATTACCGAGTGGGCCCCGAGATACCACTCCGTCACACGGAGTGACAAATCCCAGTCTTGATCCATACTAACTCAATCGACACCTGTAGAGCATCTTTATAGTCACCCATTTATGTTGTGACATTTGATACACACAAGGTATTCCTCCGGTGCCAGTGAGTTATATGATCTCATGGTCATAGGAACAAATACTTGACACGCAGAAAACTATAGCAATAAAACGACACGATCAATATGCTACGTTCATAGTTTGGGTCTTGTCCATCACATGATTCTCCTAATGATGTGATCCTATTATCAAGTAACAACACTTGCCTATGATCAGGAAACCTTGACCATCTTTGATCAATGAGCTAGTCAACTAGAGGCTTACTAGGGACAGTGTTTTGTCTATGTATCCACACAAGTATTGTGTTTCCAATCAATACAATTATAGCATGGATAATAAACGATTATCATGAACAAAGAAATATAATAATAACTAATTTATTATTGACTCTAGGGCATATTTCCAACAACACATTCAACTTCGGCCCAAGTGGGCACGAGCTTATGACGAAGATGGCCGAAGATATGGTCAAATGACAAGTAACATGGAAGAATGCTTCAACCGGGTGCTGAAGGGTGTCCGTGCATTGCCGGTGACGGCAATAGTTCAATACACATTCGACAAGTTCAGAGCATACTTTCTAAAGTACCCGCAAGAAATGGATAATCAGATTGCGGGAGAGAACAAGAAAAGTACAAGTATCAGTTTCCACGAAAGTTTGACAAATGGATGGTATTTCAATCATGGAAGGCTGACTCCCAAACAGCTACGTTGTACGACAACGAGGATTGGACATACCAAGTGAATGAGCCCGGAGGAACGAGAAACGATGGCGAGCAACACGGAAATAGGGCGTTCAAGGTATCTTTATCGTTGTTTGATTGCTCTTGTGGGAGGCCAAGGTTCCTTCATATTGCATGCTCGTATTTGTACACGACAGCTTGCACTAGGAATGTGGACGTCAACCGTCCACTAACCGTGAGGGAGTCCGAGTTCTCGATCATGACCACGAAGCATACATGGCTCCTAGATTTGAACGATACTTTGACCAATCACAATGGCCGGAGTATCATGGAGTACAACTATGGCCCGACCCGGTGTGGAAGGTTGTGAAATGGGGAAGACGAAAGACAGAGCGTTTTAGAGGAGACATGGATGGATGGGGCCATGGTGGTGGCAGAGAAATGGGGAACAACAAATTCCAAGAGCCTACTGAGAGATCACATTGTGGAGAGTGTGGTGTAACAGGGCACAACACAAGAAGGTGTACGAAGCCAAAGAAGAAGTCCAAAACAATGATTCAAGGTCAAGCAAACCAAGTCCTAGCCAACATGGTCATAGCCAACCAAGTTCAAGCCAACAAGGTCCTAGTCAAGCAAGCACAAGCCAACAAGTTCCTACTCAACAAGTTCCTACTCAACATGTTCCTAGCCGACTTGGGCTTACTATAGGACGTGGTGGTGGTGGTGCTAGAGGCAGGGGTGGGATAGGTCGTGGTGGTGCTAGAGGAAGGGGTGGGATAGGTGGTGGTGGTGCTAGAGGCAGGGGTGGGATATGTGGTGGACTTAGTAGGATTGGTATGCGTGGATACCTACGAGGACCATTTACGTATGTCACATATTTGACTTATCTTTATCATGTTGTTTTTCATGCTCCTTTGTATGTTATTTTACTAACTCTGAGCCTTGATGTTTTTATGTAGGTATGGCGGCGTCTCAACCTAACAAGGCAACAACGGAGTGGGGGTAGGAGAAGGATGCAGTCGATGAGGACCAGGGGTTGAGGGAGAGGGATGCAAAGAAGTTGAGAGAGGAGGACACAGTCGAAGCGCGGAAGAAGAAGGAAGAGGAGTATAACGCAAGGATGGAGAATGAGTGGAAAATAGACCTTGTGCACCAGAGATATGAGAAAAGGATGAAGGATCAACACAAGAAGATGATGGAGAAACGTCAAAAAGAATTTGCAGCTAGCTTTAACAAGATGCTGGCAGAGAGCGCAACAAAGAGAGAGCGGGAGCGTCAATGCTTTGAGGAGAGGGTGATGGAAGAGGCTTCAAAAATTCGCAAAAGGGAAGAGGAAGAGGAAGAAGAGAGTAAGAAGAAGAAGGGAAAGGGGCCTTGCTCGACCCAATAGAGCCGGATGCTTCTATTCTCATGCGCGCTTTCATCTTCGAACCCTATGTGTTGTTGAACCTTGTTCGCTTGCGCGCTTTCTTACTATGAAACTCCACTATTATGTACTTTTGGACGTATGTACTTTAAGAACCCTATGTGTGTTATATGTTTGAACTCCACTATATTTGTGTTGTACGTTTGAACTCCACTATTATTGTGCTTTATGTTTGAACTCCACTACTATGTGATGTATGTTTGAACTCCACTACTATGTGCTGCAGTTTTCAGCATGCCAGAAGGTGTGGCGCCTGAGCCTTAGGCGCCACACATGCGAAACATAGAGTAGGCACTTTAGATGCTAGTAGGTTTTCACATGTGTGGCGCCTAAGCCTTAGGCGCCACCCATGTGGCATCTGAAGTGTACACTCTCTATTACTCTCTGTTTTGCATGTGTGGCGCCTAAGGCTCATGCGCCACACATGTGAAACAGAGAGTAATAGAAAGTCCACACTTCGGATGCCACATGTGTGTCGCTTAAGGCTTAGGCGCCACACATGTGAAAACCTACTGGCATCTGAACTGTGGACTCTCTGTTACTCTCTGTTCACATGTGTGGTGCCTAAGGCTCAGACGCCACACATGTCAAACAGAGAGTAACAGATGCGAGTAGGTTGAACAACTGTTTTTACACGGCCAGTCTTGGTTGCCCGCTGTTTTTACAACTATGGTCCTAGGTACACAGTATGACCATGTTTTGGACTCCTCCACCATGGCCCATAGAGGATACACAGTATGACCGGGGTGGATCCGAGATTCCTGTGTTGGTTATGTATTTTATGTATGAGACTTATGTGTATGACCAGGGTGGATAACACATATACTACCAAGAACTTGAGATTACAAACAAAGTAAGATACACCTTGCCGGAATTAAATCACAACTTGCTGAAATTAAGATACAACGTGCTGATACAACTTGCTGAAATTAAGATACAACTTGCTGAAATTAAGATACAACGTGCTGATACAACTTGCTGATACAACTTGCTGAAATTAAGATACAACTCGCACTCTTCATTTTCTTAGGCCTGATGCTTTGATCCGAGCAAGGCAAACTCATATTGACTAAAGCGGTGGTAGTGTTCTCAAGTGAGGCTGGATGATGGAGGAAGGCAGTCCAACGCCTCCTTTTATAGACTCAGATGAGCAGGAAGATGGCGGGAAAACGAGGAGGGAAATGAGGCGGGAAAATTTTGGCGGGAAAGAAGAGGGTCAAAATTGGACGGGAAAGGTGGCGGGAAAGGTTGTGCTCAAAATTTGGCAGGAATAGAGACGTGGAAATATTGGCGGGAACGGAGGAGGGAACGAAATGGCGGGAAAGTTTGGGGGAGTCTCTGTTACCAGCGTTGGAAAGCCTTCAACGTCATTTCATATGCAACCTATGATGCGAAAATGATATCGTCATACATATGAAGGTTGAAAGTGCACAATGTATGATGGCTATGTCATACCTCTGGAGTGTCAACATCATCCTCTAAATGAGCTGCCGAGGTAATGTCACCATCGTCCATATGAGCTCCCGAAGAAGTTGAATCGTCTAGAGTATTTCTTTGGGATGAACCGATCTCGAAGGTGAAACATATTCAGGGTCACGACAACCTAAAATGTTGGATAGGCGCCGCAACTTCTTGCCCATGTTTCTATTAGATTGAAAGATAAATGACATATATAAGGTACCCTGTGTTGCATTCGTCGACAAAATCTTAATAATGACACAACACCTTTATGAAAATTCGAAGTGCAGATTCTCCCTTTTTCCTCCAGGTGTCTTGTCTAGAATATCTTCGGTTTCATCAGCTTGTTTCTTGACCTCTTTGCGCTATGATCACAATAAAATGACATGTAAGGCAAGTGCATATGTGTACTAGCGTTCATACTTAACATAGGGGAGCACACTTACCACAAAGTTTAGGATAGGGCCAAAAGAAGTTTGGTACCCTTTGCAAATTAGCTTGTTGTATTCGCCATGGGAAAGTGCATCGTACTCAGTGGGTTCTTCCAATATGTCCTCCTCGTAAGACGACGGACAAATCTCGACACGAGTACTCTCCTGAAACCATCTTACGTAGTTGTTGAACGCAAGTGGACAATGCTCGCGGGGCTGGGTTCCTTGCGTACTCGTAGCTGCCTGCACACTTTGCTCGAACATGATGACATAGTTCTTATGATGCTTGTGCCAATCTTTGATCTTTCGCTGCCTCCTCCTATCCAACTTGCTTTTTACAAAACCCATCAGTAGCTCGCTCAACACTAAACACAAAACCCATCAGTAGTTCTTTATTGTGCATGCTTTTTTACCTATGAAGCTGTGTGTCGGTGTCCACCCACTCCGGCGGGTGTGGCTGAAACAACCCAAATTGATGCATCACACGATGCGGGAGATGAAACTCAACCGCCCAATTGCATATAAGGGGACAACACATTAGCCAAATATGTTTTTCCTGCAGGCATATTGGATTGAGATGGAACATTTGTGCATCACCAAAGCTTGGCCCGACACCATATGGCTGCCATTCCACCTACAACACAACATAAAAGGCACAATTGATTTTACTCACAACAAAAGCTGGGGGTCAACTCTAAGATGTTTACCTGCTCGGCCGTAAGCGAATCCATCTCGTTGGTGTATTGCTTGTACAATAGATTCACATTGCTCGCCACCTCCGATACCACGTCCCACTTGTAAGCCCAGGTAGGAAGCCGTACAGGGTTGTCGTGGTCATCCCAGGTATTCCACTTTGCGGCTTTAGGGTGTCCAATAGGATGGCGTTCCCAGCTCCATATCGAAAGTAGGAGCATACAACCACCAACTCCACCGTCCTTTGTGGACCTGCGACAAGCATCGTCCAAGTACAAGTAACAACAAACATGGATCATTTTAGCAGAAAAGTATAAAAGTGAACTTACTATTAACAATTTCTTACCTGCCGGTACAAGTAGGCCAGTGCGGTCGAGCCCCAACTGAACTTGTTGTCGAAAACAGTCAATGCCTTCAGCCACATCCATGGAGCATTCTTGCCAGTGCCGTCAGCGAATATAGTCGTACATATCACGTACCACATGTACACGCGAGCATACGTCTGGATCACCTCGTCATTTGCGTCCCGAGGACAATGAGCAAAGTTGGCGGCAATCCAAGTGAAAGGAGCACCAGCCGAGACTCTATCTTTCTTCCCTCCATCTTCTACCTCCGGTTCTGGAGGTGACATACCAATAAGGGCAACCATTTGGTGCCGCCATCCCTCAAAATTAGTGCTCATACAAAGAGGCTTCCCCTCGATCGGAAGTGCGGTGATCATGGAAACATCTTGAAGAGTCACTATCATCTCTCCGGTCCGGAGGTGAAAACTATGGGTCTCCGGCCTCCACCGATCAATAAGTGCAGTGATTGCCGCAGCGTTCAGGTTGGGCGTTGACCGACTCACAAGCTGAATGAATGGAAGGAGTCCTTTCATCTCGATATATGGCGTGTACAGCTCATCGTACTGCATTATAGTCGATGCTCCGTGAGACCGAATCTTCAAGGGCATAAGCTCCCGCAAACAGATATGAGTGATATCATTACAATTTCATCTTATTAAATAGGCCCGGTGTTCAAAATATGATCTACTTACCCTATCCTTCTCCGACATCAAATAGGCCCGGTGTTCAACGTCATAGACATCATTCAAAAGCCACACCATCCTACATATCACAAAAAAATAAACTTATGAATGTACTCATCTTCAAAAAATACTCAAATGAATCTACTCATCTACTAATCCACTCATCTACTCATCCACTCATCTATA
The DNA here is from genome assembly GCF_904849725.1 of Hordeum vulgare subsp. vulgare. Taxonomy (NCBI): domain Eukaryota; kingdom Viridiplantae; phylum Streptophyta; class Magnoliopsida; order Poales; family Poaceae; genus Hordeum; species Hordeum vulgare. The sequence goes on from NC_058520.1 coordinate 101,331,709, forward strand.
TATTACTAAAAAAATACTCATATGAATCTACTCATCTTCAAAAAAACCCCGCATATTACTCATATCCTCATAAAATCCACGCCATCTACTCGTAGGAATAGTCATAGAACACAACTACTCATCTAGGATTAATAAAATAGGACTAACTCCTCATCTACATTTCAAAATCCAATCAAAATATGACTCTCAACCTAACTAACCCAAATCTGAAAAAAATAAGCAATACTATTTGGATATATAGATGGGAAACGGAAGGGATTACCTTGTAGACAAGTTTGGGGGATCAATCCACGGAAGAAATCACCAGATGTGAAGCATTTAGAAGAGGGGATTCGGATGAGGAGAAGAGCCAGCCGCCGGTTTGAAAAACGAATGGGAGGGGAATGAGGAAGGGGTGGGGGAGGGGGCTGGACCGCGGCTGGATAAGTCACAGTGTGGCGCCTAAGCCTTCGGCGCCACACTTTATAGGGTGCGACGCCCGAGGCTTAGGCGTCACACTCCTGGGGGGGCCCGCTCTACCAGGTGGCCGGGGAGTGTGGCGCCGGCGACTTAGGCGTCACACAGTGTAGTGTGGCGCCTAGGTGTCGGGCGCCACACAAAAGGGTCAACGGGTGAATTCTTTTGCTTTCGGGCTCACTTCGTGACTTCTTTCACTCCAGAGGTTATTTTTGTCAATTTTGCCGCGTTTGGTCCCTTGGATTAGGCCTAGCCTCACCCGTGGGGAAAGAAAGTGATCCGGTTGGTTGTGTGTGTTTATTGTACTGCCCACATGACATGAATCTTAAAAGCAACTTCTGACCAGGCCTAGAGGAAACGTCTGAATCGACAGTAGCTCGCGAGCCTGGCTCGAGCGACGACGCAGGGGAGGGTGACGTGCTTCTCTCCTTGTGTGACCAGGGAGATGGTGCGCGCCCGCCCGCGTCGCCAAAAAATCGACGTGAGGATTTCGGTTCACCTCCCGCCGAGCCCGCCACTATTTAGCCCCTCCCTCACCGCCCCAACTCGTGCTACCATTCTCCCCCCTTTCGAGCTTTCCCGTCGACACGCATCGACACCGATGAGCAGGTAAGCGGTGCATCTTCATCGGCCGACGGTTCACGGCATCGGCGGTCCTTAACCGTTCGGCGGTGATTTTCTACGACCGTTCCCCCTTGTCCTCGACATGCATCCATGGCCTCTGTGAGTTCAATCCCCCTTTCTCTCTGTTCCTTCTAGCTAGATCTGAGCTGCAGCTAGGGTTTGATGTAGATGCATGGTTGATTAGTGCTCTGATCTATGAACTCATATCATTGATTGCTATGATGTGGTTGCAATTTGTGGTAGGTTTAGATGTTTAAGCATGTGGTAGGCTAGATTAGTAGTAGAGTTTGAAGTTGAACCTTATGCTTGTGTTGATTCGTGCTTAGATCTGTGATTTGTAGCTATTGGTGGTTCATTTGCAGCATGTTGTTTGTTGTAGATGTATGTTCCTGCTCATAAATTGTGCAGTATGCTTAGTATGAGAGCGATGAACCATGTGCTTGATATGATAGTGATGAAGCATGTGCTTGGTATGATAGTGATGAACCATGTGCATGTATGCTCCTGCTTTCATGGATTGTCCGATATGTTGTGTGCTATGCTTACTGTTAATGCATGCTACAATTGTAGAAAATGACCACACAGACGTAAGATCTTAGTCAGTCCCTTTTTGTGTCGGACAACCAGTGTCCTCCATTGTTTGTCGAGGACTCGCACCTATGTCCGAGATGACACTTGATTCAGAGGTGTTCGCGTATGATTCTGTCTATGTGCCAGTAGTGCTCGTTCAGCAAACTCCTGCTGCTGCTGCTGCCGCTGCAACAGCAAAGGCAAAGAAGGATGGTAGCTCGAACAACATGAAGTGGCAGCCATTCATGTCCACGTTCGTGCTGAACAAGTTGTGGGAGCTCATCTCTAGTGGAGTTAGGACTGATAAGGGTCTTCAAGGAGGTGCACTTGAACACCGTTGCGAAGCAGGTGTTCGAGTTCCGTGGGCAGGACGTGTCCGCCACCCAGGTGTACAACCACCCGAGGAAGTGGAGAGGTCGATGGATCCAAGTGTCCAAGTTGAGAGACCTTAGCGGCGCCTCATGGAATGAGAACACTTGCTCCATAGTCCTGGAGGCAGAGCACTACGCCAGCCATGTTGCGGTTAGCTCACAACCCTCTTCCTTTTCGTACTGTCCACCATTGCCTACTCCTAATCGCAACTAACAACACTTGTGTTTAATTCTTAGGACCATCCAAGGGATGCTGAGTTCCTCAACACACCCATACAAAACTACAGCCAGATGCAACACATCTTCTCCTTCGGACTGGCAACTGGGAAGCATGCCATGCGCTCGAGGGAGCCTCTCGGTTCTCCCATGCTAGACTTCCCTTTGACCCCGGATGTCGAGGTAATTGATGGCCCTGACAAGCACTTCGAGAATCCCTTCGACAAGCCCTTTGACCCCGTCCATGATAGGAAGAGGAAGAGAGGAGGCCTAATGAAGGAGGAGATCAATGTCTTTTGCAGCATGACTGAGGCGGTGAAGGAGGTGGCAACAACACGGAGGCAGCAGAACAAGCTTACTCCGACTGGGCACGAAAGCACGGAGGCAACAGTGTTGACAATGGCAAGGTTGGGGGTGTCAAAGTGGAAGGTGCTACGGTAGATCGTTAGTTGGGGCCGAAGCTGAAGAACTTCATCATGTTCGCCCAATTCATCGCCACTGCTGTGGTGTGGCATTGGTGTGCTAGATGTGCTCATTGTGGGTAATCTCACCAAGTAGGGTACAAGGTAAGCACACCATGTACGCCGTATGCAACCGAACACCATGTTCATGTGCCGCTTGGGCCAATGAAGGCAACCAAACAAAGTGCACTTGCGTATTACCTAATGGAGGGACCCTAGATGCAGGCAACCAAACAACTTGCAGATGGCGCATTTGGGGTTGTTTTTGCTCAACCAGGCTGATTTGAGATGTGTATGCAATGCAGCTACTGTTCACTAATGGAAACAAACACGCCCTAGGTAAACTCTTGCACCAATGTTTTTGTCCCCTAGGTTTTTTTCTAGGCGGCTGCTACGGATCAACCGACTGATTTCCCAGGAAATCAGTCGGGTCCCCAACCATTAGATGCATTTCAGAGAGACGTTGGATCGGGTCAACGCGAGAAACGATCGCTCATCATGATGAAGATCCATTGCAGCACGAGTGAAGCTTCATTGTAGCCCGGACGCTACATCACATATCTTGGCGCCGCCGGCGAAGCTCCATTGCAGCCGCCAGTGAAGCTTCATTGTAGCTTTGGGCGCTGCATCGCAGCTCTTGGAGCAGCCAGTGAAGCTCCATTGCAGCCGACGGTGAAGCTTCATTGCAGCTTTGGGTGCTGCATCACAGCTCTTGGTGCTGCCGATGAAGCTCCATTGTAGCCGCCGGCAAATCTCCATTGCAGCTCGGGTTGCTGCATCGCAGATCTTGGCGCTGCCGGTGGTGCTCCATAGCAACCGTTGGTGAAGCTCCACTATAGCACCACCGGGTGGATGAGCAACAACAAGGGGCAGGCCGTGGCAGATGGGGTGAAAGCACATATGCTCCCTTGGTGATTTTGATAATTCATGACAGCATATATTGCCTCTTGGACTAACACTTTTACCTAAATATATTTCAGGTTTAGTCCATGAAGAGCTATGGCTTAAGGTTTATGTGGAGATACCCCTTGATGCAAGAAAGGAATAATATTGGCTCAAGCTTCAAGCTAGAAGACTCTTCATTTTATATTTGTGAGAAATCACTTTTGAGTCCATAGGAAAGACAATACTATTAGAAGGGGGTGAGGTAATAAAATGAACTGATTTCTCAAATGCTCAAAGTTAGCCACCAAAACACTCAGTCATTTTTCCCACATATCCACTCTGTCAAGTTCCACATTCACAAATTCGGTGTCACCAACATTGCCACATTGGACCCACCGAGTTTGAACCTAAGACAGAACCCTAGCCATTCCCACCAAATCGGTGCAACCGAAACTGCATCGGTGCTATCGAGTTCACGGTGACCAACATTTTGTTGCCAAGATACACAAAATCGGAATGTCCAAGTTTGAGTATCGGCGCCACCGAGTTTGGCCATCTGACCGTTAGTCACCTTTTCGGTGCCACCGAATTCTATATATCGGTCTCACCGAGATTCAAAAGTTCACCACTTTAGTGCTAATCGGTACCACCAAGTTGTCCACTTCGGTGTCACCGAGTTTGCTCCTTTGTGTGTAACAGTTGGATTTTGGCTGCTGCCTATATATACCCCTTCACCCACCTCTCATTCGTGGGAGAAACACTCAGACCACACACTTCATTTCCAGATCCATTTTCTGAGAGAGAACCACCTACTCATGTGTTGAGAGCAAGATATTCCAATCCTATCATTTGAATCTTGATCTCTAGCCTCCCCAAACTGCTTCCCACAAATCAACATCTCCTATCCATGCATATTCTGTGTGAGAGAGATTTGTGTTGAGGAGACTATCTTTAGAAGCACAAGAGCAAGGAGTTCATTGATCTACCCCATCTATTACCTTTTGAAGGGTGGTGCCTCCTAGATTGGTTAGGTGTCGCTAGGGAGCCTCCTACTTCGTGTTGTGGAGTTGAACTAAGATGTTTATAAGGGCAAGGAGATCGCCTAATTCGTGAAGATCTACCGTGAGTAAGGCTAGTCCTCCGTGGACGGAAGCCGTGGTGGGATAGATGCTCCCTCTTGAGCTTGTGTTGGTTTTCCCTTGAAGAGGAAAGGGTGATGCAGCACAGGAGCAGTAAGTATTTCCCTTAGTTTGAGAACCAAGGTATCAATCCAATAGGAGAATCAAGCCAAGTGTCCAGAGTACATGCGCAAACACAACGAGCTTGCACCCAACGCTATAAAGGGGTTGTCAATCCCTTCAAGATTGATTGCAAAGTGAGATCTGAAGGCTGAAAGTGCAACGAAGTAAAAGTGTAAGGCTGAAAATATGGTGTGAAGTAGACCCGGGGGCCACAGTGTTCACTAGAGGCTTCTCTCAAAATAGCAAATATTACGGTGGGTGAACAAATTACTCTCGAGCAATTGATAGAACCTCGCAAAGTCATGACAATATCTAAGGCAATGATCATACATATAGGCATCATGTCCGAGACAAGTAGACCGATACTTTCTGCATCTACTACTATTACTCCACACATCGACCGCTATCCAGCATGCATCTAGTGTATTGAGTTCATGACGAACATAGTAACGCCTTAAGCAAGATGACATGATGTAGAGGGATAAAATCAAATCAATGATGTAACCCCCATCTTTTTACCCTTGATGGCAACAACATGATGCGTGCCTCGCTACCCCTTCTGTCATTAGGTGAGGTCACCGCACGGTATGAACGCAAAACCAAGCACTTCTCCCATTGCAAGAATCATAGATCAAGTTGGCCAAACAAAACCCACAACTCGAAGAGAATTACAAGGATATGAAATCATGCATATAAGAGATCAGAAGAAACTCAAATAAGATTCATAGATAATCTGATCATCAATCCACAATTCATCAGATCTCGACAAACACACCACAAAAGAAGATTACATCGGATAAATCTCCATGAAGATCATGGAGAACTTTGTATTGAAGATCCAAGAGAGAGAAGAAGCCATCTAGCTACTAGCTATGGACCCGAAGGTCTATGGTGAACTACTCACGCATCATCGGAGAGGTCATGGTGTTGATGAAGAAGCCCTCCGTATCCAAATCCCCCTCCGACAGGGCACCAGAACGTGCCCCAGATGGGATCTTGCGGAGACAAAAGCTTGCGGCGGCGGAAAAGTATTTTCATGGATCTCTCTGGCAGTTTTGGATTTTTCAGGAATTTATAGGCGGAAGAGGTAGGGCAGACGAGCCACACGGGGCCCACAAGCTTGCTAGGCGCGGGCCCCCTGGCCGCGCCTAGGGGGCTTGTGGCGTCCCCTGGTGGCCTCTGCCTTGGTTCTCACGTCCCGTGCGTATCTTCTGTTCCGGAAAAAAACTTTTCGGAAGTTTTATTCCGTTTGGACACCGTTTAAAATCCTCCTGTGAAAAGGGTCAAAAACACGGAAAAAACTTGAACTGGCACTTGGCACTGAGTTAATAAGTTAGTCCCAAAAAAGATATAAAAGGCATACAAAACATCCAAAGTTTGACAAGATAATAACATGGAACCATCAAAAATTATAGATACGTTGGAGACGTATCAAGCATCCCCAAGCTTAACTCCTGCTCGTCCTCGAGTAGGGAAGTGATAAAGACTGATTTTTTGATGTGGAATGCTACCTAGCATAGTTTTTCTTTGTAACTTCTTTCACGTGACATGAATGTTCAGATCCGTAAGATTCAAAACAATAGTTTGCTATTGACATGAAAACAATAATACTTCAAGCAAACTAGCAAGGTAATCATGAACTTTCGAAATAACAAGGCTAAAGAAAGTTATCCCTACAAAATCATATAGTCTGGCTATGCTCCATCATCCTCACACAACTAATTTAAATCATGCACAACCCCGGTATTGGCCAAGTAATTGTTTTCACACTCTTACTTTGTCAAACCTTTTTCAACTTTCACGCAATACATGAGCGTGAGCCATGGATATAACACTATGGTGGAATAGATTGTGGTGGAGGTCCTGAGACAAAAAGGAGGAGATGGTCACATTGACTCGGCGTATCAAAGCGCTATGGAGATGCCCATTAATAGATGTCAATGTGAATGAGTAGGGATTTCCATAAAAAGGATGCACTAGAGCTATAAGTATGTGAAAGCTCAAAAGAAGAACTAGTGGGCGCGCATCCAACTTGCTTGCTCACGAAGACCTAGGGCAATTTTGAGGAAGCCCATCATTGGAATATACAAGCCAAGTTATATAATGAAGATTCCCACTAGCATATGGTGGTGACAAAACAAGAGACTCTCAATCATGAAGAACATGGTGCTATTATGAAGCACAAGTGTGGAAAGAGATAGTAGCATTGTCCCTTCTCTCTTTTCTCTTTTTTTTTGTTTGGGCTCTTTGGCCTCTTTTTTTATTGTGGGCAACTTTGGCCTCTCTTTTTTTTCCTCACATGGGACAATGCTCTAATAATGATGATCATCACACTTTTATTTACTCACAGCTCAAAGCTTAGAATGATGATGACTCTATAGGAAATGCCTCCGGCAGTGTACGGGGATGTGCAACGATCTAGCTTGGCGTATGACGTTGAAACATCTCGCTAGCTATCTTACGATCATGCAATGGCAATATGAGAGTGACGGAAGAAGTCATGAGACGGAACGATGGGAGTTACATGGCAATATATCTCGGAATGGCTATGAAAATGCCATAGTAGGTAGGTATGGTGGCTGTTTTGAGGAGGGCATATGGTGGGTTTGTGCACCGGCGAAAATTGCGCGGTACTAGAGAGGCTAGCAATGGTGGAAGGTGAAAGTGCATCTATACCATGGACTCACATTAGTCATGAAGAACTCACATACTTGTTGCGAACGTTTTTATTAGTAGGTGTTAACCATCGCGCGATCTCGACCGCAACACAAAGGATGACAATCAATAGATCAATTATGCTCCGACTTCCTAACATAGCGGTTCACCATACGTGCATGTTACGGGAATCACTAACTCCAACACAAGTATTTCTAGATTCACAACACCCTACTAACATAAATCTTAATATTACCAAATCCACGTCTCAAAACTAATTGAGAGGAATCAAACTTCTCTTCTACTCAATGCACATGAAGATGCAAGTTTTATTGTATCCTCTTTGGGTACCTATCACCTTTGGGACTACTTTCATAGCACAAGCCAACTACCAAGTTACGCACCGCCGTGCTCTAAAAGATCTAACTGAAGCACAAAGAGCAAAATGGCCTAGCTCAAAAGATATAAGTGAAGCACAATGAGTATTCTAGAAAATTCACGATGAGTGTGTGTCCCTCTGAAAAGGTGTGCAGCAAGGGTGATTGTGACACAACAAAAAGAAAAGACTCCTACGATACAAGATGCTCCAAGAAAAACACATATCATGTGGTGAATAAAAATATAGCTCCAACTAATGTTACCGATGGATTGAAGACGAAAGAGGGGATGCCTTCCCGGGCATCCCCAAGCTTAGGATTTTTGGTGTCCTTGAATTTGGCTTGGGATGCCTTGGGCATCCCCAAGCTTGAGCTCTTTCCACTCTTTATCCCTTTGCCCATGAGAACATCACCCAAAACTTGAAAACTTCACAACACAAAACTTAAACAGAAACTCGTGATATCATTAGCACAAGAAAACAAACTACCACCTCTTTAGGTACTGTAGCAATCTTGATTTCTATTTATATTGGTGTTAGGTTACTGCATTATCACTTTTCCATGGCTATTACCCCCCGATACTATCCATAGTTTCATCAAAACAAGCAACCAACACAACAGAAACAGAATCTGTCAAAAATAGACCAGTCTGTAGCAATCCGTATACTTCGTATACTTCTGGTACCTCAAAAATTCCGACAAATTACGACAGCTTGGGAAAAAGGCATATCAACCAGCAGAAAAAAGAATCAACTCAGAAGCTCTTTCTTAATAAAAATGAAAAATAATTTCGTGAGCAAAAAAGTTTCTATCTTTTTCCAACAGGATCAAACAACCAATACCAAACTAGTCATAAAGGTTTTGCTTGGCTCAAACACAAAAAGAAGCACAAAAAACACAATAATAACAGAATTATGATGGTGTGGACGCAACAAAACAGAAAGAAAAAGATAAATTCATTAGGTTGCCTCCCAACAAGCGTTATTTTTTAACGCCCTTAGCTAGGCATAAGGTGATGGAATCACGTATCGTCGTATTTGGTACTCAAACCATAAGCAGGGTGATCACTCATCATCTTAAGGTCTTCATCTCTCTTACTAGATGGTTCACCACTATCTTTAGGAACAAAAACAGACTGGGTGGCCTTATTGTGGGCAAAATTTGGAGTGTGCTGCGCAGCGGCAAAAGCGGAACCCAAGTTGGTTATAACATCCTCTATTTTGCCAATCCTAGCGGAATCATGACCTAGTTTTTCGTTAACTGTGGGTTCCTTCAACTTTAATTTTTTCAAAGCCATTCCGATACGTCTCCAACGTATCTATAATTGTGGGGACTCCGACTAGCAAGTCGAGTTCGCCGTGCCCAGTGACCCCAAGGATCAATGTTCACTGAACACAGATACTGAATAATAGAGTCTTACATCCAAGTACCGAAATTATGACATCGAACGACCAGAAGGTCGGGTTCAAGAGCAAGGACTAAAGCCAAATTAAACGGATACATCGAGTAGCGAAAACTCGTAAGGGCTGAGCGGTGCCCATGCCATCAAGCCTACACCGAGAGGCATTCTGACTTGGAAGCGTCCTAGATCGCAGGTTCGTCTCCGACGGCGTACTCATCGCCAAACTCCGGTCCTTCCATGTGTGGTCAATAACATAACCAGTGGCAAGCCAATGAGTACTTTGAATGTACTCGCAAACAGCCCATGATATGAATATATTTGGTAAGGAATAACAGTAACATGCTTCTTTAGTGAATGCAATGTGGTGGCATGATCAAGTATATGCAACAAGTTAAAGAATTTCTTTTGAAGAACATGTTACAGATATCGACATATCTGACAAGGGTTGAACACACCGGGTTCACTCTATATGCCAAGTCATCGGACTTGTCATAACCTTAATGTATCAACTGAGGGCTAAACCATCCGGGTTTACCCTATATGCCAAGTCATCGGACTTGTCATAATCTCAATGTATCAACTGAGGGCTAAACCATCCGGGTTTACCCTATATGCCAAGTCATCGGACTTGGTCATATGTTATCATGATTATAACAACACCTTTTTAACACCACACACACACACACACACTTGGTTTATGCGGAAACACAGGACATAGTTTAAGCAGCACCACCCAACTGTCCTTGACCGTGGACACGGCTATTCGAATAGTTTACACTCTGCAGAGGTAGTACGCTGGACCCACGAAAAACTGGATACTTCCGTGTCATCCACGACTCGCGGTATATCACATATACCCGAGGTAAGTACCCGATCATCATCTTTCCCGTGACGATGCTAGACAAAGAGGTCCATTCGATTGGTACCCAGCCCACATGTTGTACGTCTTACGAGCACCGACTCTGGACTGTATCAACCATGCAAGGACCAACGGTGTGCCTGGAACTCATAATAATGGCATAGTCGTCCTACCTGGCACGACCCCATCACGAGAGTGACGCCGATCACTCCCGCCACTAGTAATGTGGCTCTTTGCTAGTACCGACCAGAGTAATCAACAAAGCCCCGTCCCATAAAGGGGTATCGTGGTCGTACTGGTAAGGTTGGGATGGTCGACATATCATAAATCTAATCCATTTCCGAAACCATACTCACACCAAAATCACCTGTGCATCACTTCACCAAAAGTGATCACCAACTCATCATCACCCTCGGGCATTAGTGGCACCCGACGGGGTTTTCATAAACTCTTTATTTAACTCATCATCATGCTCATGATAACATGCTCTATCTTTACTTGTCAACATGGTAATAACATGACCCTCACGGGGTAGGGTCAAGCTCAATGCAATGATCTTATAACTTTACTAATTAACATGACAGTAGCATGATCCTCATAGACAGTAGGGTCAGCTCATCATGTTTGTGCTCCGAGGAGCCATGCGAATAACATTACTATCATGCAAGTGCTTCGAAGAAGCCTTCGGTACCACCACATCAATCATGAACCGACACTGTGATCACATGCAACGGAAAAGGTACTTGCTATTCTAGCATGCATCATTTCATATGCTCAAGTCATGGTCAAAGGGCTGCTTGCCTTGGTCAGTTAGGTATTCGGGGTCTTCGAGGTCTTGCGCTCCGGATCCTCCGTCACTCGGTAACTCTATCGTCGAGAAAGGAATAAATAAATACTAGCCCTCACTAAAACAGATCACAAAGTGCTTTTAAAAATGTTGTAAGGCTTGAATAAATTCAGTTTATTAGTTTGGAAAATGCTTCCTATAGTTTTATTAGCTAAGCATATTTATTTAAAAGCAAACAGAAGTAAATAAGTGCTTTTTAATATCATTTTATTATATCAAAATAGTTTCTGTTTTTGTTAAATGTCAACTATTGCAGAATCAAATGCTACTCATTTTTAGAAAATTACTGGTGGAAGAATTATATTTTTCCACTTGCTAAATCTTTTTATAAAAATCATTTAAGTTACAGGATTAAAATAAAAGGAAAAAGGGCCAGGGGAACAGATCCAGCCGGCCCAGCCAGTAGGCCTGGCCACCAGGCGCGCGCGGGCCAGGTTCAAACCTGACCTGCGTGCCCGTGGGGCCAGCGTCAGCGGCTGCGCGCGCTGGCTGCCCCAGGACACCGACAGGTGGGCTCCACCTGTCGGGTCCTTCTCCTACCTCCAGCCAGAGAGGTGGAGATGGACGCCGGCGAGGCTGCCGTTGTCCTCAGGACAAACTAAGAACGGGAACGGGTCCCTCATGCCTCCGCCTACCTGCTCGTGGTCGGGACGTCACCGGAGGTGGTCTGGGTCGCCGGCGACGAGGTGCCCGTGGCGGAACGGTTTTGGGTTGGTGTTGAACTAGGGACTAGGGGCACGGATTCATTCGGGAAAACTAGGGGAGATGTTCCTAGTGTCAAGGGGAGTGTAATGGGGGGTCAGGCAGCGTAGGAGCCGACGTGTAGCCGGAGATCGACCGGAGCTCCGAGGCGGAGGGGCCTCGGTCGATCTCGAGCACCGGGGCTCTGTGAGCTCGATTGGGTGGCTAGGGAGTGTATACTGGTTGTGCTGAAGCTGCTTGGAGGGTGGTGGGGCGCCCGGGGGACCTATTTATAGCCCAACGACGGTGACCCGACTTGGGCGTGCTGGTGACTCACCGTGGCGCGCGTGCGAGCACAGTGAGGTGCTGGCCGCGAAACCACGGGTTCGGGACGTGGTTTAGGACCTCCTGGTGCAACGGCCGTAGAGGGAAAGCGAGTGGGGTCGAGGCGCAGCGACCGTGCATGCTCGGCCGCATCGGGCGCGCACGGGCACGCGTCGCCTGAGCTCTTGCGCGAGGGGGAGAGGGTCCCTGGGGTAGCTTTGCACTGAATGGTTGTCGGGGGAGTGTTTGGACATAACTCGGGAGGTTGGGACCGACAGGAGCGTCGTCCCCTTGCTGGTGGCTCTCTGCAGCGCGCCCAGAGCGCAGTTTTGGCATGCGACGGCATGCTGGCTCGCTCTGGGGCAGTTGGGACGTGTCCTCCATGTCCTGAGTGTTGCTGGGAGTGCGCCTAGCCGTTGTGGCTTAGTGGGAGCTCGAGCTGGTAAAGGGAGCAAGGAACACAAGTGTTGCTAGTACTGCCCTGCAGCTCAAATTGGAGTTCTTGTCACTTGTGCTTGGAGTTGGGGAGGGGCTGATTGACTGGGTGCTCAGGGTGTTCTGGTGCTCTAACCCACCAAGTTTGGGGCCTTGGCATTGGGTAAAATAGTGGCTAGGAGGGTTTTTACCTTCTTGTCAGTAGGTGTTCGAATGTGACTTGGGGTGCTTCCACTCCACCACTGTAAATGAAACTTAACAAGTTTGATCTTGGGGTAAAAACATGGGGTTCCACCAAATCTGAGCTCCATTGAACAAGTTTGACTTTGTAAACTTGAAAATGTCTCAAAATGACCAGTACTGTCCTTTACAAAGGGAGTGTGGCCAAACAGAGTCTCACAAATCCCATCTTTGGTGTGGAGTCCTCATTTGGGGTGTTAAACACCTCTGCAAAGTTTCAGCTCCATTGGAGAAACTTTGCAATGTAGAGTTGTTCCAACTCTACTCTGGACAGAGAGGGTTTTGGGCTCATTAGGTGCACTTCCCCACCTTGGATCAAGGTGATATTTTAGGTGAGCACCTAATATGGCTTGGAAGGGCTCCTGTAATTTTATGGGATTTTATTGACATAATTTCCTTTGGAAACATCTCAAAAAGCTAAAACAGACAGAAATGGTTTTCAGGGTTTTGCTCAAATAATATTAATATAAAATAGGGTTGGAAATCTTATATATGGAAAATATATGTCCTTCTGAGCTTCCATGAATTTACTCAGAATTTTCTAAGGCAGGAAAGCAATTTTCCTTGTGGGAATATCATTACTAGCCTTAGAAACAAACATAGATATAAAATAGGAAAATAATATTTTAAATCACCAATTAATGTTTTTAATGAATGAAAATAATATTTGGATCAGATCACCAACTTTGGTTGGAAGTGCCACTTGGCTTCATGAGCTAGTAGTGTATCCCAACATGATGAAGGTGATCTTGGTATAAAGGAGAAAGGGTTTTTGAGGAGAGAAAAATAATAAATTTTCATAGATTTGAGTCATCAAACAAACAAGCACACACTCAAACAAGGGTTCACATTGCACTCACAACATTATTTGAAAAAGTTTTAACAAGCTCTGATTTTTGCAACATAGAATACTTGGGGTGAAAAACAGGGTGTGACAATAATTTTTGATGGTTTCATGCTATTATCTTGTCAAACTTTGGATGTTTTGTATGCCTTTTATATCTTTTTTGGGACCAACCTATTAACTCAGTGCCAAGTGCGAGTTCCTGTTTTTTTCTGTGTTTTTGACCCTTTTCAGAGGAGGATTTTAAACGGAGTCCAAACGGAATAAAACTTCCGAAAAGATTTTTTTTTGAAACAGAAGACGATCGGGAGACTTGAGAACCAAGGCACAGAGTCACCAGGGACCCCACAAGCCCTCATGGCGTGGCCAGGGGGGCTCCGCGCCTCCCAGGCTTGTGGGATCCCTCGGCCTCCTCTGCCTTAGCTCCTTCGCCTATATATTCCCTAAAATCCCCAAAAAATCAAGAGAACCTCGAAAATACTTTCTCGCCGCCGCAAGCTTCTGTCTCCGCAAGATCCCATCTGGGGCACGTTCTGGTGCCCTGCCGAAGAGGGGATTCGGATACGGAGGGCTTCTTCATCAATACCATGACCTCTCCGATGATGCGTGAGTAGTTCACCATAGACCTACGGGTCCATAGCTAGTAGCTAGATGGCTTCTTCTCTCTCTTGGATCTTCAATACAAAGTTCTCCATGATCTTCATGGAGATCTATCTGATGTAATCTTCTTTTGCGGTGTGTTTGTCGAGATCCGATGAATTGTGGATTTATGATCAGATTATCTATCAATCTTATTTGAGTTTCTTCTGATCTCTCTTATGCATGATTTCATATCCTTGTAATTCTCTTCGAGTTGTGGGTTTTGTTTGGCGAACTTGATCTATGATCCTTGCAATGGGAGAAGTGCTTGGTTTTGGGTTCATACTGTGCGGTGACCTCACCCAGTGACAGAAGGGGTAGCAAGGCACGCATCATGTTGTTGCCATCAAGGGTAAAAAGATGGGGTTTTCATCATTGGTTTGAGTTTATCCCTCTACATCATGTCATCTTGCTTAAGGCGTTACTCTGTTCGTCATGAACTCAATACACTAGATGCATGCTGGATAGCGGTCGATGTGTTTAGTAATAGTAGTAGATGCAAAAAGTATCAGTCTACTTGTCTCGAACGTGATGCCTATATGTATGATCATTGCCTTAGATATCGTCATGACTTTGCGCGGTTCTATCAATTGCTCGATAGTAATTTGTTCACCCACTGTAATATTTGCTATTTTGAGAGAAGCCTCTAGTGAGCACTATGGCCCCCGGGTCTACTTCACATCATATTCTCAGCTTTACACTTTTACTTCGTTGCACTTTCCGCCTTCACATCTCACTTTGCAATCAATCTTGAAGGGATTGACAACCCCTTTTATAGCGCTGGGTGCAAGCTCTTTTGTGTTTGCGCAGGTACTCTGGACTTGACGCGATTCTCCTACTGGATTGATACCTTGGTTCTAAAACTGAGGGAAATACTTACTGCTCCTGTGCTGTATCACCCTTTCCTCTTCAAGGGAAAAACCAGCGCAAGCCAAGTCTCCGTCAACGTGCCAATTTCTGGCACTGTTGTCTGTTGCCGTAGCAGAAGAATTTTTGGCGCCGTTGCCGGGGAGGATCAAGTCAAGAACTCATCCAAGTAAGTGTCGCAAACTCATCTCTTGCATTTACTTTTTCCCTCTCGTTTTCCTCTCCCCCACTTGTGAAAAACAAAAAATTACAAAAATATTTGCCTTTTTCATTTTCCTTTTTCGTTTGCTTTTTTTCGCTTGCCTTTTTTTGTTCGCCCTTTTCTCTCGCTTGCTTTTTGTTCATTTGTGTGGGATAGTCTACCTGTCCTCATGGCTAGACCCACCACTTCGAACGATACTACCGAGAACAAAGTTCTCAATTTCAAACAAAATGAGGAAGAAAACTTAAAGGACGTTTGGTATAGGATTTGCAATGCTCAGAGTAGATCTACTCATAAGCAATCTACTACCGTCCTGCTTCGCAGTTTTTATGTGGGTATTTCTCCTTGGAATAGGTATATTCTTGACACCATCATAGGCGGAAAGTTCTTGGGTAGCCATACCGTTGATTTTTATGGAGCTGTAATAAATTTGGTAGGCTCACCCCCACTCTTGGTTAATGGAACTACCTTAACTCTGGAACATGTGATGCGTAGGCTGGACGTCATTGAAAATTAAGTTGCTATGATCGAACTCATTGAGAATTTGGATAAAAAGATCCACAATCAAATCACTCAGTACGGATCCAAGGTGGGAATGGTTTTTAAAAATTTAAAGGAGAAGGAACCCACAGTTAACGAAAAACTAGGTCACGATTCCGCTAGGATTGGCAAACTAGAGGATGTTATAACCAACTTTGGTTCCGCTTTTGCCGCTGTGAAGAATACTCCAAATTTTGCCCACAATAAGGCCACAAAGTCTGTTTTGTTCCTAAAAGTAGTGGTGAATCATCTAGTAGGAAAGATGAAGACCTTAAGATGATGAGTGATCACGCTACTTATGGTTTGCGCACCAAAGGCGACGATACGTGATTCTATCGCCTTATGCCTAGCTAAGGGCATTAAACAATAGCGATTGTT
This sequence comes from Hordeum vulgare subsp. vulgare, assembly GCF_904849725.1. NCBI lineage: Eukaryota > Viridiplantae > Streptophyta > Magnoliopsida > Poales > Poaceae > Hordeum > Hordeum vulgare. The sequence continues at coordinate 101,347,823 of NC_058520.1, forward strand.
GGGAGGCAACCCAATGAATTTATCTTTTTCTTTCTGTTTTGTTGTGTGCACACCATCATAATTCTGTTATGATTGTGTCTTTTGTGTTTGATCCAAGCAAAACCTTTATGACTAGTCTTGGTGATGGTTGTTTGATCCTGCTGGAAAAAGACAGAAAATTTTCGCTCACGATATTATTTTTCATTTTTATTCAGAAAGAGATTTTGAGTTGATTAGTTTTGCTGCTGGTTGATATGCCTTTTCCCCAGACAGTCGTAATTTTTCAGAATTTTTGAGGTACCATAAGTATATGAAGTATACAGATTGCTACAGACTGGTCTGTTTTTAATAGATTATGTTTTTGTTGAGTTGGTTGCTTGTTTTGATGAAACTATGGATAGTATCGGGGGGGGGGGGTACTAGCCATGCAAAAGTGAGAATACAGTAATCTAACACCAATATAAATAGAAATCAAGATTGCTACAGTACCTAAAGAGGTGGTATTTTGTTTTCTTGTGCTAATGATATCACGAGTTTCTGTTTAAGTTTTGTGTTGTGAAGTTTTCATGTTTTGGGTGATGTTCTCATGGACAAAGGGATCAAGAGTGGAAAGAGCTCAAGCTTGGGGATTCCCAAGGCATCCCAAGCCAAATTCAAGGACACCAAAAAGCCTAAGCTTGGGGATGCCCCGGGAAGGCATCCCCTCTTTCGTCTTCAATCCATCAGTAACATTACTTGGAGCTATATTTTTATTCACCACATGATATGTGTTTTGCTTGGAGCGTCTTGTACCGTAGGAGTCTTTTTTGTTGTTGTGTCACAATCATCCTTGCTGCACACCTTTTGAGAGAGACACGCACTCATCATGGTTTTGCTAGAATGCTCATCGTGCTTCACTTATATCTTTTGAGCTAGATAATTTTGCTCTATGTGCTTCACTTAGATCTTTTAGAGCACGGCGGTGCGTAACTTGGTAGTTGGCTTGTGTTATGAAAGTAGTCCCAAAGGTGATAGGTACCCAAAGAGGATACAAAAACCTCCATCTTCATGTGCATTGAGTAGAAACAGAAGTTTGATTCCTCTCAATTAGTTTTGAGACGTGGATTTGGTAATATTAAGAGTTATGTTAGTAGGGTGTTGTGAATCTAGAAATACTTGTGTTGAAGTTAGTGATTCCCGTAACATGCACGTATGGTGAACCGCTATGTTAGGAAGTCGGAGCATAATTGATCTATTGATTGTCATCCTTTGTGTTGCGGTCGGGATCGCGCGATGGTTAACACCTACCAACCCTTACCCTAGGAGTATGCATTTAGCACTTTGTTTCGATTACTAATAAAAACTTTCGCAACAAGTATGCGAGTTCTTCATGACTAATGTGAGTCCATGGTATAGATGCACTTTCACCTTCTACCATTGCTAGCCTCTCTAGTACCGCGCAATTTTCGCCGGTGCACAAACCCACCATATGCCTTCCTCAAAACAGCCACCATACCTACCTACTATGGCATTTTCATAGCCATTCTGAGATATATTGCCATGCAACTCCCATCGTTCCGTCTCATGACTTGTGCCATCACTCTCATATTGCCATTGCATGATCCTAAGATAGCTAGCGAGATGTTTCAATGTCATACGCCAAGCTAGATCGTTGCACATCCCGGTACACTGTCGGAGGCATTTCATATAGAGTCATCATTGCTCTAAGTATTAAGTTGTGAGTAAATAAAAGTGTGATGATCATCATTATTAGAGCATTGTCCCGTATGAGGAAATAAAAAAAGAGAGGCCAAAGACGCCCACCAAAAATAAATAAAAAATGAAAAGAGGCCAAAGAGCCCAAACAAAAAAAAGGAGAGAAAAAGAGAGAAGGGACAATGCTACAATCTTTTTCCACACTTGTGCTTCATAATAGCACCATGTTCTTCATGATTGAGAGCTTCTTGCTTTGTCACCACCATATACTAGTGGGAATCTTTATTATATAACTTGGTTTGTATATTCCAATGATGGGCTTCCTCAAATTGCCCTAGGTCTTCGTGAGCAAGCAAGTTGGCTGCACACCCACTAGTTCGCCTTTTGAGCTTTCATATACTTATAGCTCTAGTGCATCCTTTGTATGGCAATCCCTACTCATTCACATTGATATCTATTAATGGGCATCTCCATAACCCTTTGATACGCCGAGTCAATGTGACCATGTCCTCCTTTTTTGTCTCACAACCACCACCACACTCTATTCCACCTATAGTGCTATATCCATGCCTCACGCTCATGTATTGCGTGATAGTTGTAGAAGGTTTGAGAAATTAAGAGTGCGAAAACAATTACTTGGCCAATACCGGGGTTGTGCATGATTTAAATTAGTTGTGCGGGGATGATGGAGCATAGCCAGACTATATGATTTTGTAGGGATAACTTTCTTTGGCCTTGTTATTTCAAAAGTTCACGATTACCTTGCTAGTTTGCTTGAAGTATTATTGTTTTCATGTCAATAGCAAACTATTGTTTTGAATCTTACGGATCTGAACATTCATGTCACATGAAAGAAGTTACAAAAGACAACTATGCTAGGTAGCATTGCACATCAAAAATTCAGTCTTTATCACTTCCCTACTCGAGGGCGAGCAGGAGTTAAGCTTGGGGATGCTTGATACGTCTCCAACGTATCTATAATTTTTGATGGTTTCATGCTATTATCTTGTCAAATTTTGGATGTTTTGTATGCCTTTTATATCTTTTTTGGGACTAACCTATTAAGTCAGTGCCAAGTGCCAGTTCCTGTTTTTTCCGTGTTTTTGACCCTTTTCAGAGGAGGATTTTAAACGGAGTCCAAACGGAATAAAACTTCCGACAAGATTTTTTCCAAAACAGAAGACGATCGGGAGACTTGAGAACCAAGGCATAGGGTCACTAGGGACCCCACAAGCCCTCATGGCGCGGCCAGGGGGGCCGCGCCTCCCAGGCTTGTGGGCTCCCTGGGCCTCCTCTGCCCTAGCTCCTTCGCCTATATATTCCCTAAAATCCCAGAAAAAATCAAGAGATCCTCGAAAATACTTTTCCGCCGCCGCAAGCTTCTGTCTCCGCAAGATCCCATCTGGGGCACGTTCTGGTGCCCTGCCAGAGGGGGGATTCGGATACGGAGGGCATCTTCATCAACACCATGACCTCTTCGATGATGCGTGAGTAGTTCACCATAGACCTACGGGTCCATATCTAGTAGCTAGATGGCTTCTTGTCTCTCTTGGATCTTTCAATACAAAGTTTTCCATGATCTTCATGGAGATCTATCCGATGTAATCTTCTTTTGTGGTGTGTTTGTCGAGATCCGATGAATTGTGGATTTATGATCAGATTATCTATGAATGTTATTTGAGTTTCTTCTAATCTCTCTTATGCATGATTTCATATCCTTGTAATTCTCTTCGAGTTGTGGGTTTTGTTTGGCCAACTTGATCTATGATTCTTACAATGAGAGAATTGCTTGGTTTTGGGTTCATATCGTGCGGTGACCTCACCCAATGACAGAAGGGGTAGCAAGGCACGCACCGTGTTGTTGCCATCAAGGGTAAACATATGGGGTTTTCATCATTGGTTTGAGTTTACCCCTCTACATCATGTCATCTTGCTTAAGGCGTTACTCTGTTCGCCTTGAACTCAATACACTAGATGCATGCTGGATAGCAGTCGATGTGTGGAGTAATAGTAGTAGATGCAGAAAGTATCAGTCTACTTGTCTCAGACGTGATGCCTATATGTATGATCATTGCCTTAGATATCGTCATGACTTTTCGCGGTTCTATCAATTTTTCGACAGTAATTTGTTCACCCACCGTAATATTTGATATTTTGAGAGAAGCCTCTAGTGAACACTATGGCTCCTGGGTCTACTTCACATCATATTTTCAACCTTACACTTTTACTTCGTTGCACTTTCTGCCTTTACACCTCACTTTGCAATCAGTCTTGAAGGGATTGACAACCCCTTTATAGCGTTGGGTGCAAGCTCTTTTATGTTTGCGCATGTACTCTGGACTTGACGCGATTCTCCTACTCGATTGATACCTTGGTTCTCAAACTGAGGGAAATACTTACTGCTCATGTGCTGCATAACCCTTTCCTCTTCAAAGGAAAAACTAGCGCAAGCCAAGTCTCCATCAACGTGCCAATTTCTGGCGCTGTTGCCTGTTGCCGTAGCACATTCCGTCCTTGGATCTGTACTGAGTGATTTGATTGTGGATCTTTTTATCCAAATTCTCAATGAGTTCGATCGTAGCAACTTTATTTTCAATGATATCCAGCCTACGCATCACATGTTCCAGAGTTAAGGTAGTTCCATTAACCATGAGTGGGGGTGAGCTTACCAAATTTCGTAAAGCTCCATAAGAATCAACGGTATGGCTACCCAAGAAATTTCTGCCTACGATGGTGTCAAGAATAAACCTATTCCAAGGGGAAATACCCAGATAAAAGCTGCGAAGCAGGACGGTAGTAGATTGCTTACGAGTAGATCTACTCTAAGCATTGCAAATCCTATACCAAGCATCCTTTAAATTTTGTTCCTCAATTTGTTTGAAATTGAGAACTTCGTTCTCGGGAGTATCGTTCGAAGCGGTGGGTCTAGCCATGAGGACAGGTAGACTATCCCACACAAGCGAACAAAAAGCAAGCGAGAGAAAAGGGCGAACGAAAAAGGCAAATATTTTTGTAAATTTTTGTTTCTCAAAAGTGGGGGAGAGGAAAACGTGAGGCAAAAAAGTAAATGCAAGAGATGAGTTTGCGACACTTAGTTGGATGAGCTTCACCTAGAACTTGATCCTCCCCGGCAACGGCGCCAGAAATCCTTCTGCTGCCTCTTGAGCTTGCGTTGGTTTTCCCTTGAAGAGGAAAGGGTGATGCAACACAGGAGCAGTAAGTATTTCCCTCAGTTTGAGAACCAAGGTATCAATCCAGTAGGAGAATCAAGTCAAGTGTCCAGAGTACCTGCGCAAACACACCGAGCTTGCACCCAATGCTATAAAGGGCTTGTCAATCCCTTCAAGATTGATTGAAAAGTGAGATCTGAAGGCCGAAAGTGCAACGAAGTAAAAGTGTAAGGCTGAAAATATGGTGTGAAGTAGACCCGGCGGCCATAGTGTTGACTAGAGGCTTCTCTCAAAATAGCAAATATTATGGTGGGTGAACAAATTACTGTCGAGCAATTGATAGAACCGTGCAAAGTCATGACGATATCTAAGGCAATGATCATACATATAGGCATCACGTCCGAGACAAGTAGACCGATACTTTATGCATCTACTACTATTACTCCACACACCGACCGCTATCTAGCATGCATCTAGTGTATTGAGTTCATGACGAATAGAGTAACGCCTTAAGCAAGATGACATGATGTAGATGGATAAACTCAAACCAATGATGTAAACCCCATCTTTTTACCCTTGATGGCAACAACACGATGCGTGCCTCTCTACCCCTTCTATCACTGGGTGAGGTCACCGCACGGTATGAACCCAAAACCAAGCACTTCTCCCACTGCAAGAATCATAGATCAAGTTGGCCAAACAAAACCCACAACTCGAAGAGAATTACAAGGATATGAAATCATACATATAAGAGATCAGAAGAAACTCAAATAAGATTCATATATAATCTGATCATAAATCCACAATTCATCGGATCTCGACAAACACACCACAAAATAAGATTACATCGGATAGATCTCCATGAAGATCATGGAGAATTTTGTATTGAAGATCCAAGAGAGAGAAGAAGTCATCTAGCTACTAGCTATGGACCCGAAGGTCTATGGTGAACTACTCACGCATCATCGGAGAGGTCATGGTGTTGATGAAGAAGCCCTCCGTATCCGAATCCCCCTCCGGCAGGGCACCAGAACGTGCCCCAGATGGGATCTTGCGGAGACAGAAGCTTGCGGCGGCGAAAAAGTATTTTCCTGGATCTCTCTCGCAGTTTTGGATTTTTCAAGAATTTATAGGCGGAAGAGGTAGGGCAGACGAGCCACAGGGGGCCCACAAGCCTTCTAGGCGCGGGCCCCCCTGGCCGCACCTAGGGGGCTTGTGGCGTCCCCTGGTGGTCTCTACCTTGGTTGTCACATCCCGTACGTATCTTCTGTTCTGGAAAAAAATCTTTTCGGAAGTTTTATTCCGTTTGGACACCGTTTAAAATCCTCCTATGAAAAGGGTCAAAAACACGGAAAAAACAAGAACTCGCACTTGGCACTGAGTCAATAAGTTAGTCCTAAAAAAGATATAAAAGGCATACAGAACATCCAAAGTTTGACAAGATAATAGCATGGAACCATAAAAAACTATAGATACGTTGGAGACGTATCAATAGACAAGGCCGCTTCTTTGTGGACCCTTCGTGGGTGGAGCCCTTCGTGGACTCTCGCAGCCGTTACCCTCCGTGGGTTGAAGTCTCCACTAACATGGACATAAGATAGCGCCACCTATCGGAACCATGCCAGAAATGACCGTGTCAACCTCATGCGTTTGATCTCCCTACCTTACTCCTCTACTTTACACTTGCATGTTTTACTTTCCGCTGCAATACTATTTGAACTGCATGTGTAGGGTGTACTTGACTTGTGATAACTGCCGTAGGTGCCTCTCAAGTAAAATTGAGAAAATGCAAAAAAATTATCTTGTCAAGTAGTCTAATCACCCCCTCAGACATAATTTCGATCCTACACGAGGCTTGGACGTGAGGACCTTGAGCAGCATCAAGTGAAGCTTGGGCATGCCATGCGAGACATGATTTGAATGGGAAGACCTTGAGCAGGAGCAGACGGAGTTTGGAGGCTGGCCATGGTGGAGAGGAAAAGAACGAGGAGGAAAATGAACGGAGGAGAGGACGGGTGAAGGAGATAAGGTTGGAGCAGGAAAGCAGCGGATTAGCTCATATGCAGCGGACATGTGTCGCGTAGGTGACCCGACTTACGCATTGATGAAATCAGCCGCCTGATTTAAAGTGTTTTCCTTTTTTCTAGGGTTTACTTCTACCCGATGATCTCAGTCGGAGTTCAGTGGAGAATGAACAAAAGAGGAAAAGAAGGAATACAAATGGGTGTTGGAACCGAACTTGTACGACCGGTTCGAGGGTTTGCATGTCTTTGAAGAGGACAATGTCGATCTAGATTTCTTCGATGAACTAGAGGGTTTGATCAAGCTAGTGAGGTGGTTGGCAATCTTCAGAGTCCATATGACTCGGTCATTTAGTCACTCAACATTGTTTAATGTCATGTGTACTGCATGGTCATAGACATAACAAATCACTTTCAAGATGATGGGTCAGAATTTGTGTGTAGTTCAATTTCAATGCTTGAGAGATTGGAAAATAGTGATGGTCGGAGGACCATGATTGTTGGCGGTGCCCCGGCTAGGGGGTCCCATCATCATGACGACCCGAGCTGGTGGACGGGGTCGAGGACCCCCATTGACGGTTTGGCGATTACAAGGAAGATCCAAAAGACTAGACGTGCGTTTCAAGACACCAGATCCATGGAGATCTATGTCTCCTCCTACGTAGATGATTGTAATTTTGTAATCCTAGCCCCCTACTTATATAAACCGAGGAGCCAGACTCATAGACAACACATTAAGATCTCTTGGCCGATACTTATACTTTGCACTACACCCCTGTTGGAAATATTCCCTAGAGGCAATGATAATAGTTATTATTATATTTCCTATTTAAAGATAATCGTTTATTATCCATGCTATAATTGTATTGAATGAAAACATATATACATGTGTGGATAAATAGACACAACAATGTCCCTAGCAAGCCTCTAGTTGGCTAGCCAGTTGATCAAAGATAGTCAAGGTTTTCTGACTGTGTGCGAAGTGTTGTTGCTTGATAACTGGATCACATCATTAGGAGAATCATGTGATGGACTAGACCCAAACTATGAACGTAGCATATTGATCGTGTCATTTTTATTGCTATTGTTTTCTGCGTGTAAAGTATTTGTTCCAATGACCATGAGATCATATAACCCACTTGCACCGGAGGGATACCTTGTGTGTATCAAACGTCACAACGTAATTGGGTGACTATAAAGGTGCTCTACAGGTATCTCCGAAGGTGTCCGTTGGGTTAGTATGGATCAAGACTGGGATTTGTCACTCAGTGTGACGGAGAGGTATCTCGGGGCCCAGTCGATAATACAACATCACACACAAGCCTTGCAAGCAATGTGACTAAGTGTAAGTCACAGGATCTTGTAATACGGAACGAGAAAAGAGACTTGCTAGTAACGAGATTGAAATAGGTATGCGGATACCGACGATCGAATCTCGGGCAAGTAACATACCGAAGGACAAAGGGAATAACATACGGGATTGCCTGAATCCTTGACACTGAGGTTCAACTGATAAGTTATTCGGAGAATATGTTGGATCCAATATGGGCATCCAGGTCCTGCTATTGGATATTGACCGAGGAGTACCTCGGGGCATGTCTGCATAGTTCTCGAACCCGCAGGGTCTGCACACTTAAGGTTCGGTGATGTTTTAGTGTAGTTGAGTTATATGTTTGGTTACCGAATGTTGTTCGGAGTTCCGGATGAGATCACGGACGTCACGAGGGTTTCTGGAATGGTCCGGAGAAGAAGATTGATATATAGGATGACCTCATTTGATTGCCGGAAGGTTTTCGGGCATTACCGGGAATGTACCGGGAGTGACGAATGGGTTCCGGATGTTCACCGGGAGGGGGCCAACCCACCCGGGGAAGCCCATAGGAACTAGGGGTGGCGCACCAGACCTTGGTGGGCTAGTGGGACAGCCCAATAAGGCCTATGCGCAAGGGATAAGAAAATCAAAGAGAAAAGAAAAAAAAGACGTGGGAAGGAAGGGAAGGGCTCCACCTTCCAATTCTAGTTGGACTAGGATTGGAGGTGGACCCCTCCACCTCCTTGGCCGGCGCACCCTTGGGGTCTTGGACCCCAAGGCAAGCCTCCCCTCCCCTCGTCCTATATATAGTGGAGTTTTAGGGCTAATTTGAGACAACTTTTGCCACGACAGCCCGACAACAAACACCACGGTTTTTCCTCTAGATCGTATTTCTATGGAGCTCGGGCGGAGCCCTGCAGCAGTAGATCCTTCACCACCACCGGAGCGCCGTCACACTGCCGGAGAACTCATCTACTTCTCCGTCTGGCTTGCTGGATCAAGAAGGCCGAGATCATCGTCGAGCTATACGTGTGCTGAACGCGGAGGTGCCGTCCGTTCGGCACTAGATCAGAGCGGATCGTGGGACGAATCGCGGGACGGTTCATGGGATGGTTCGCGGGGCGGATCGAGGGACGTGAGGACATTCCACTAAATCAACCGCGTTTCTTGACGCTTCCTGCTGTGCGATCTACGAGGGTACGTAGATCCAAATCTCCTCTCGTAGATGGACATCACCATGATAGGTCTTCGTGCGCATAGGAAAATTTTGTTTCCCATGCGACGTTTCCCAACAACCCCAACACAAGAAACCAAAGCATGACATATGTTATTATCTCCTCGAAGAACTCGAACCTGGGTAAAATCATGTGTCCTTGTTACCATCATTCCTAGACGCATAGCTTAGGATCCACTACCTCGAGAACCATTGGCGGTGGCCCATCCAGGTCGTGCTAGGTGATTGTCACTGATTGATGGTAGCCAAGATCAACATTCAAATCGGCATCGGTGCAGTATTCGTGCGAGGCCAAATGTTTGTATTTGGCGGTGGCACCCTCGACACCAACTTGTCTGGCCACCTTTGTCATGTCGAGTCCATCGCTCCGAGTCGGACTATTAGGTTCGGTAGCGTAGAGTACACCGCGGAGAGCTGGTCTTCACTAACTTGGTGTCGTGCCAAGTTGATGAACAACACGAACCACTTGTCTTAGATCCGGTGTTAGATTAGGTCGAGGATGAACATCTTATGCCGAGGTTGATCTCACGTCTAACTCTAAAGTCGCTTCACCTGGTTGTAGTCTCGGATCAAACTCATGAGGGACACGCATAATCTTTTTTGAGATCGATGTCAAATAAGACCTTGATGCTGCCCTCCCTGTTTCATATCAGATTATACACATGAGGAGCATGTGAAATTTCCTGTGCACGAAGTATTAAACCTATTTAGAAACTTGCAACATCGGACGACCCGATCTCAATGTACGATCAGATTTGGGAGTCCTCGGAAAAGGTTGATTTTTCCAACCAACCCACCACCCTTCTCATTGCTAATGTAGAAGATATGATTGTGAAAGCAGAACTTCTCCCTAAGGTGCTTTTGGTAATTAATCACAACACATGTGTCATTGAACTAATGATCTTATACAAGTATATTTCAGAAAATTTCAAAGATGCATTGGCTAAAGGACAGTGAGGAACACCCATGGATACAAGGAAATGATTAGGGTTGGCTAAGCTTCAAGCTACAAGACTCCGCATTTTTATTTGTGAGAAATCACATGTGAGACCATAGGAAAGACAATACTATTAAAAGGGGCCGAGGTATCTATGATGAATTGGTTGCACAAGTGCTTAGAGATAACTAACAAAACTAATCAACCATTCTCCCACAAAAGTTCCCTGTCCAAAACCTAAATAGCAAAATCGGTACCACCAAGAATTTCCATTCGGCCATACCGATTTTCCACCAGATAGAACCTTTGCCAAAACCTAGAATCTCAGTAGAACCAACATTCCATTCGGTGCCACCGAAACTGGTGACCAAGATTCTGGTACGTCATTTTGAAGAATCAGAAATTCCTAGTCTTGGAATTGGTCTCACAGAGATTTGGAAACTGCCCTAGGTCACCATATCGGTACCACCGAGATTCTTATATCGGTCTCATTGAGAATTCAAAAGCTTCCACATTTTATGCAAATCGGTGCCACCGAGATACACTTAGGTTTCACCGAGTTGGGCAATAATGTTGTGACGGTTGGATTTTGGGAGATGCCTATATACACCCATCCACCATCTCTCATTTCTAGAGGAAGCACTCAGAACACACATACACTTGTCATATCCATTTTTCTGAGAGAGCCACCTACTCATGTGTTGAGATCAAGATATTCCAATCCATTTATTTGAAACTTGATCTCTCACCTCCCCAAGTTGCTTTCCACCCAATCAATCTCTTCTACCCATGCCAAATCTATGAGACGCGGATTGAGTGTTGAGGAGACTATCTTTTGAAGCACAAGAGCAAGGATTTTCTCGTACTACCGCATCTATTACCTTTTGGAGGGTGGTGCCTCCTATATTGGTTAGGTGTCACTTGGGACCCTCCTACTTCGTGTTGTGGAGTTGAACCAAGAAGTTTGTAAGGGTAAGGAGATCGCCTACTTCGTGAAGATCTACCCCGAGTGAGGCTAGTCCTTCGTGGACATAAGCCGTGATGGAATAGACAAGGTTGCTTCTCTGTGGACCCTCCGTGGGTTGAGCCCTCTGTGGACTCGCATGACTGTTACCCTCCGTGGGTTGAAGTCTCCGTCAATGTGGACGTACAATAGCACCACTTATCGAAACCACGCCAAAAATCATCGTTCCAACCTTTGCATTTGGTTTTCCTGTCCCTACCCTCTAATTATATGAGCATGTCATTACTTTCCGCTGATATACTCTTAGACTTGCATGCGTAGGTTGTGCTTGACTTAGAACAAATCCTAAAACTTGCACACAACTAAAATTGGGAAAAGGCTAAGTTTTTAATTGGTCAAGTAGTCTAATCACCCCCTCTAGACATACTTCGGATCCTACAAATGGTATCAGAGCTTTGGTATCCATTGCATTGGTTTCACAACCTCGGAGAGTATGGCGTGTAGTGAGGGAAATTATAACCGCAAGGTCCATATTTTGATGGTACAAACTTTGCTAGTTGAAAGCATAAAATGAAAATGCATATTCTTGGTCATAACCCCGCCTTTTGGGCTGTTGTTCGTGTTGGTTTGCAAGGTGAATTCTTTGGCGATGGGAAGGAACCGAATCGTGAAGCGGTTGAGGAAGAATTGAAGATATTGCAATACAAGGCTCAAGCATGTGACATTTTGTTCAACTACCTATGCCCCGAAGAGTTCAACAAGATTAGCCGTCTTGAGAATGCCAAGGAAATTTGAAACACTTTGATTGATATGGATGAAGGTACCGAATCTGTCAGGGAATCTAAGTTGGATGTGTTACAAAGTCAGCTTGACAAGTTCAAGATGAAGGATGGCGAAGGAGTCGCTAAGATGTACTCTAGGCTTGCTCTCATCAAAAATGAGATTGCCAGCTTAGGAAGCGAAGAGATGACCCACAAATTCATCATGAAGAAGATACTTAGAGCCTTGGATGGAAAGTATGACACCGTGTGCACATTGATCCAAATGATGCTGAACTACAAAGATCTCAAGCCAACGAAAGTCATTGAAAGGATTGTCGCTCATCAAATGTCACTCAAGGACAAAGAAGAGCTGCACATCAATTCAAGCGGTGCTTACAAAGCTTCAAGTGATGCTCCCGCTACTTCAAATGACAACCTTGTAACCAATGAAGAGATAAGCCTCATGGTTAATAAATTCAACAAGTTCTACAAGAGTGGAGGGAAAGAAAGAAGCTCCAACTCAAGATATGAAGATACGCGTTCATCTAGTCGTGACCGAAACTGCTACAATTTTGGAAGGCTCGGACACTACTCCAATGAGTGCTCGCCCCCAAACTCAAAAGTAGAGTAGAGTCAACTAGAATACGAAGCTCAAGAGAATAGTCACATCGATGATAAAGGAGTAGAAAAGATTGTTATGAACGAAGATCCTCCCGGAGAAGCAAGGAATCGGGGAAGAAGGACAAGTTCACCAAGAGCCACTCAATAAGAAGGCATCAAGCTCATGTTGGTGAATGGGTATCCGTCTATGAGTCCAACAACCAACCCGAGAGAAGCTACCACTCCAACTCTGACTATAGTCAAGATGAAAGTGTTGCTGGTCTTGCACTCGTACTCTCCAACTCCTATGACATTTTTGACTCACCAAATGAAGGGATTGGAAACTACTTCATGGCTAAAGGCCCCAAGGTATCATAGCCAATTACATTGACTTTAATAGTGATGAGGATGACTTACTTGGAGATGACGACTTGTTCTTCAATAAAACTAGTGATAGCAATGAAAACGAACTTGATGATAATCATGCTAGTCAACATAAGTCGTGTGATGATAATAAGAAGGAGATTGAGCATCTAACTAAAGAATTAAATACTCTTAAGTTAGACCATGAATCTACTCTAGAAAGTCATAGAGATCTTGGAAGAAGTCGTGAGAAGCTACGCTTCGAGAACCTAAATTCAGAGCAAGAGCATGAGTTTCTAAAAGCAATCAATGATGATCTTCGAAAGAAGAGTTCTTCTTATCTAGCTAAACGATTAATCTTGTCTACTGTTGTTCCACAATTTAAACCTAAGAACACTAGTAAAAAAGGCAAGAAAGTTTCTTCATTTAGTAACAATAATACTAATTTTAAACCAAATGATGTTGTTGCTATTAGCTCTCTTGATTCCACTAATGATGCTCTTAGCGAAGTTACACTTGAGATAGAAAATGATTTATTGAAAGGGATTATAGAGAGAGGTGTCTTAAAGAGTCTTGCCGTAAATAAGAAATTCGAGGAAATTTTACGCAAGCAAGGAGGACAACGGAAGAAACAAGGAATTGACTACTTCAATGCCAATGGAGTTGAATGGGAAGAAGTGTTGGGGAACGTTGCATGGGAAACAAAAAATTTCCTACGCACACGAAGACCTATCATGGTGATGATCATCTACGAGAGGGAGATCGGATCCACATACCCTTGTAGATCGCTAAGCGGAAGCGTTAATAAACGCGGTTGATGTAGTGGTACGTCTTCATGATCCATCCCACGAACCGTCTCACGATCCATCCCACGATCCGTCCCGATCAAGTGCCGAACGGACGACACCTCCGCGTTCCGCACACGTATAGCTCGATGACGATCTCCACCTTCTTGATCCAGCAAGAGGGGGCGGAGAGGTAGATGAGTTCTCCAGCACACCGACGTGGTGGTGGTGGTGATGCTATTCCAGCACGGCTTCGCCTAAGCACCGCTGAAACTAGAGGAGAAACAGATCTAGAGAGAGAGGGCATCATGTGGTTGTTTTCTGTTATATCAAAAACCCTCAAAACCTTAGTATATACAGGAGGATAGGAGGGAGAGGGCTGCGCCCTAGGGCAGCCTTTTTTCTCTCTTGCGCAAGGGAGAGAGGAGGAGTCCTACTCCAATCCTATTTGGAGTAGGATTCCTCCTTCCCACTTGGAAACTCTTTCCACCTTGTGTTTTTCCTTCTCAAACCTTATGGGCCTTAGTGGGAACTTATTCCAGCCCACCAGGGGCTGATTTATCTCTTCCCACAGCCCATGAGGCCCCTTGGGGCGTGACACCCCTCCTGATGGTCCCCGACACCCCTCCCGGCACCCCCGGTACACTATCGATGAGCCCAAAACTTTTCCGGTGACCAAAACAGGGCTTCCTATATATATCAATCTTTACCTCCGTACCATTCCGAAGCTCTTAGTGACGCCCGGGATCTCATCCGGGACTCCGAACAACCTTCGGTCACCAACATCGATAACTCAACTATACCGAAACATCACCGAACCTTAAGTGTGCAGACCCTGCGGGTTCGAGAAATATGCAGACATGACCTGAGACACTCTCCGGTCAATAACCAATAGCGGGACCAGGATGTCCATATTGGCTCCCACATATTCTACGAAGATCTCTATCAGTTGAACCTCTATGTCAAGGATTCAGTTAATCCTGTATTTCGTTCCCTTCATCCTTCGGTATGTTACTTGCCCGAGATTCGATCGTTGGTATCTCTATACCTAGTTCAATGTCGTTACCGGCAAGTCTCTTTACTCGTTCCGTAATACAAGCTCCCATGACTAACTCCTTAGTCACATTGCTTGCAAGGCTTATTGTGATGTTGTATTACCGAGTGGGCCCCGAGATAGCTCTCCGTCACACGGAGTGACAAATCCCAGTATTGATCCATGCCAACCCAACAGACACCTTTGTAGATACCTGTAGAGCACCTTTATAGTCACCCAGTTATGTTGCGACATTTGATAACCCACAAGGTATTCCTCCGGTGTCCGGGAGTTGCATGATCTCATGGTCATAGGAATAGATACATTAACATGCACAAAACAGTAGCAATAAACTGACACGATCATATGCTACATTTATAGTTTGGGTCTTGTCCATCACATCATTCTCCTAATGATGTGATCCCGTTATCAAGTGAGAACATTTGCCTATGGCCAGGAAACCTTGACCATCTTTGATCAACGAGCTAGTCAACTAGAGGCTCACTAGGGACTGTGTGTTGTCTATGTATCCACACATGTATTTGAGTTTCCAATCAATACAATTATAGCATGGATAATAAGCGATTATCATGAACAAGGAAATATAATAATAACCAATTTATTATTGCCTCTAGGGCATATTTCCAACAAGAAGGTCAATACCCCAACCCGAAGTTTGTTCCCGAAAAGGAGAAGTATGATCCTACTCTCCCCAAGGGAACAAGCTCTCAAGATGACCTTCCACCACAAGACCACAAGGGCAAGGAAAAGGTTCAAGAGGAGATTGACTCATTTGAGGAAGAACCACAAGCCATGGTCAAGTGGATTTCCAAGGTCACTACTAGCTCTACTTCATCAAGTGCTACCTCAACTCCCAGGTTCCCATCAAGTTGATGTGGGTCCTCAAGAAGAAGAACTACAGAAGTTTTTGAGGGGTGAATCCGCCAATGAAATTCACTCTTATTCATTTAGGCAAGAACTAGTTGCAATCAACTCCAACCTTATGCATTAGTTCTAGGAGTCACACATTTCCTCAAAGGTAAGCAAGGGACAAGGTAGTTAATGTATCAATGGACATCATGTCATATGTACTTCATTCCATGTCCATAGATATCCTTGTATTTGTTCATTGTGTATGGGACTAACCCATGTAGGTGAGAAGGGTAAGAAACAACAAGGATTGCTCCCAACTCAAGATGATCTTCATTAACAATGAGAATCCACAACTGCTACACGTACATGAAGTCTTCTACGACAAAAACCAAGGTTAGTTTATCCCTCTTAGGGGGATGTCACATCAAGGGGGAGCTTTACTCTAAGAATTGAGTTAAAGCATCTCTTAAGGCGTGAACACATTGAAAGCTTTATGTAAAAGTGTCAACCCTGCTTGTGCTTAAACGATAGTATGACCTATGATCAAGTATTCTTGCTTGGATCTTAAGTAGATACACTCATATATAGATGACATTATCATCGCCAAAGTGCTTAGTAGATACTATAGTGGTTTAGCATGTTTTCCATGTTTTATTTGACATCTTATTGTGCGAGCATGTTGGTATGCATATATTTCCTCATTCGAGGATATCCAAATGTTGTTATTTGGCCTTTCCTTTTATTTGGCCAATTGGGCATACAAGAATGCCTAAGTACCCCTCTCTAGCTATCTATGATTTCTTGTCTCAAATTTATTCATGCTACATCATAAATTTGAGCAAGCACTTTTGGGACACTCTCTGTGAGGAGCACTCGGAGATCCGCCTCGACAAGAGCTAACTTCCAAAACCTCCCAAGTGCCACTCGATGTGACCAACTCCAAAATATCGGTCCCACTAAATCACCAGGGTTGATCTGTTTTGAGAATCTCGGTACCACCGATTTGTAAATCTTGGGCTCACCGAGTTTCACTATCACGTGGCAGTTACGAAACTGGGTGGCACCAATATTTTTGAACCGGTGTCACCGAAGGTAGGGGATATATATATCCAGCGGAACCGACTTTTGAAATTCATTCTCAAATGTTGTCTCTCGCAAGCCCCTAATGTCGTTCTCGTGTCTACATGACGTTCCCCTTCGTCTTCCGTGCGCCCTCGCCACAGGAGTCCTCATCGTCGACTGCATTATCTCCTGCCGTCACCGCCGTAGGAGATCTTCGCCAAGATTAATGTAAAGATTTTGACCCTTTTGCGCTCCTTGTCTGATTCATGCGCATTAGGCTCAGATCCAAATCTTGCCACAATATGAGATTGAATCATCCACAAATTAGATCACGTAGCATAGAGGAACAATGAATTTTATGGTTAGGTCTCCATTTTCTGCGTCTCGGAGTCACCGAATGAATTGGATCAGTGTCACCGATTCGTGTACTAGGGTTTCTAAGAACCATCTCGATGAGACCGAGTCTCCAGTCTCAGAAGCTCTGAGTTTTTCATCTCGGTGGAACCGAAACACATAAAAACTAATACTTAGAACTAAAGTTTTGAGTTTAAATTTTTTAAAATCTGTGTTTTGTGATGGTCATCCATTCCCACTCTCTTATAACTATTCATAGGGTCAGCTTCTTTGCTTGTAAACTTGCCAATATGTCAGGTTCTGAAGATAGCCAGAATGATTTCACAGAGTAGAGCATGGATGTGGACTCAATGATACAGAGCATCCCTTGATCATCGCCATGGATACGACACCAACACCTCAAGCTAGAAGTGGACCCATGATGAGAGCCCATACTCGTGCCATTGAAAACGAGGTGACATTTGTCTTTATTCACCTATCATTTTATCCACTCGAGACATGGTCCCTGCCTCAAGCGGAGACCCTCTACATACTCAGGTGCTCGGAAGGAGATCATGCGGAGGAGCACGAAGAAGGAGAAGCAGTTGTTGCTGAATGCCCCAGCGACCGGACGACCGAGCCCGGTCGGACGTCCGTGTCGTCCTAGAGTTTGGACATCCGAACTCATTCGGACGAGCGACTCCTGGAGCCGCACGAGTCCTCTCTCCACATCGCTCGGACGACTGACACCGCCTGGACGACCGGCCTCGCCCCGACCGAACTGACTACTCGGACTTTCGGAAACGCTAGACGATCGAGCCACGGCCGATCGACATGCCCTGGAATTACGACACCCTTTCTCCTGAATCAGAGTCGTTGGACGACCGGGCCCCGCCGGACGTCCGAGCCCGTGTGAGCCTCAGGACGTCCAAGGCCTCTAGGATGACCGAGCCTTGTCTACGCACAGGCCATTTGGACACAACCTATGTACCCCCTATCTCGCCTTGGACTATAAATAGACCACCTCCTCTTCCTTTCTAGGGTTAGATAATGTTTAGACAACCATTTTTTGAGATTATCTCCATCTACTATCCTCCTCCCATGGAGATGTCCTCCATGTGAGAAGATCCATAGTGATGCCAATGCCCCTAATATTGGGAAGACCCCCTCGCGGATAAAAGGCTCCTCTCGTAGGGAAGACTATCTTTATGTGTATCCTTTTGTTGACTTTGGATCGTGTATCCCCATGTGTTTATGTGGATATAGTGGATGTGTGATTTGAGGATTGTTCTTGAGTTCTTGTGTTTCTCTTGATTTTCCTCTCTTTCCCCCTCCAAGTGTGAAAAGACCGACCACCGTGGGTTTGCCCCGTATCATATTGGTATCATGAGCCATGTTGATTCACACCTTGGAGTCTCATCCACCACTTTCTAGCCAATTTTTGCTTTGATTTCACCTAATTTCGAATATTCCCACAAAAATAGCCATACCAATATTTCTTGGATTCGTTGGATTTGAAGATATTTTGTTGATTTGGATCTGTGGATTTCGTTGTGGACAAGTGGATCTACCTTTTCCCCACTACGCCCACATTTTTCACCTGTCAAATCGCCCGAATTTTGCGAATTCATCAAATTCCGCCTCGAGTTCATTCGCTGGCTGATCCACAGGCTTTGTACGACGGAGCCACCCGGACGTCCGGACACCGTCGGACGGTTGAGTTTGTGGGATGATCGAGACTGTCGGACGACTGAGCCAGCCTGGACATCCGGACAACCCTGACCAAGCTGAGTTTTCTACACCATTTTTCTGCCATCTTTCTTTCGCAACCCATTTGCATTTCAGATTTAGAGTCGCGAGCCCCGCCACTTCCTAAGGCGTTTCTGCTAATTAGGAGTGGGTCTACTTGTGTAACTTTCCTATCGAGACTAGCCATCGAGTATTGCGGGCCATGCTACTTGCGCGCATTAGCGATACATACGTCACATAGCTTCAATTGCATGAAAACACCATAACCATCATACTGTGGTGTCATACTAGTATCTTTTGTGTTTCATTAGTACCTGCATACAAAATTGCTATCTTGTTTGTGCACGTCCTGCATAGTGGCCATACAAAATATCTTCATGAAAAGAAAGAAAAGCAAAGCTTTTAAGCAAGTGCAAAAGAGCAATAGCATCACCAACTTGCATAACATTGATATCATATCATATCAAACTTGATCATCTTAGATCACTTGAGCGAGGTACGTTGTGCCTCATACATATAGCAAAAGTCAGGAGTAGGAAGACGATACATTTTGTTTCTTATAGGTTGTGCACAAGTTTGCATCATGCCCATTTGAGAAATCATGCTAGCGTCTCTCTAGTGTTGTGCTACGCGGGCGTTTTCATGGAAAACCACATTTTGTGCTCATATTTTGGTTGCACGACCCTACTTTTCTATCTGTGTGTGTGTTTTCGTGGATACTCATTGATATTGATCTACCTTGTCTTACTTGCGAATTTGTGAATTTCTTTCAACATTATTGATTCTCATCTTCAGATTGCTTGAATTTGTGCCACCATCCTAACCAAGCTCCTCCATAAATTTTATTTGCGTAGGTTTGAGAAGGACACTCTTCGGTACCAATTCTACTATTTCCATAATTGCACATTGGGTGATCTCGATTCATCTTCAACTTTTGGATCGCTAATTGATATTGTCTTCCCACTGTTCCACTTTTATCGTCTATGAGTGCTATGGATAGGACTACCATGTCGAACCCGGCCCTCGAGGAGCAAGACATCGATGAGAACAACTACGTCACTAAACTACGCTTCTTCCGTGCCCAAAAAGGAATGTGCCAAGAACACGATACTATGAACGACTGCATCGAGCAACTCACCACCGACTTCTGTGAATCCAGGTGCGCACGAGGGACTACCTCGATGAAAAGCTATCAAACCAAATGGACGAGATCCACGCATTGATGGTGAACCGCGTGCCGTCAACCTCTACTTCATCGTGGCGGCGCCACTCCGACGAGTACTCCTTCGGTGCAAGTCCTCCACGAGCTCGACATCATCAATGTGACGAACGTCACTACAACGAACATTACAACAATCCTTTCCATGGAAATGCATCACAAGATCGACTTCACAAGCGTGATCGACGCCATAGGCAATAACAAGAAGCTTTAGAGCAAGCACGCATTCAACAACACTATGAAGACGAACAACGACATGAAGAACAAGCGCTTGAACTCAACGTTCTCTACATGACGCAACACGCGCGATGCAAGAATGCAATCACCAAGCGCAAGAAGAACAAGAAGCACTAAGGCGTGAACGTCAAGAAGAATCCGTGCACCAAGAGCTATGACCCCGCGCAAGAGGATCTCGCCAACGACATCACGCAAATCATGATGAGTCAATGGATGACCAAGCTCCAAGGCAAGAGCAACAACACCAAGTTGACAACGACATCGAATACCCTTTGCCAAGACAAGGGCAATGGCGAAACAACAACCTTGACGAGCATTGCCTTGGCAATCTCAAGTTCACCATGCCTAAGTTCTCCGGAAGCAATGATCCCAAAGATTATCTCTCATGGGCACTCAAAGTTGACAAGATATTTCGTCTACACAAATTTGATGAAGAGAAGAAGATTGCCATGGCCTCACTTGAGTTCCAAGATTATGTTCTCATTTGGTGGGAACAAGTGATTGAGCGAACAAGAGAAAAGGGCGATCCTCCTATCACCACTTGGAATCAAATGAAGGATCTCAAGAGAGCTCGCTTTGTGCCTACTCATTATAACTGTGACCTCTTCAAGAAGCTACAACTACTCAAGCAAGGCACAAAGTCGGTAGAATAATACTATCAAGAGATGGAAATGGCCCTGATCCGAGCCAATGTCAAGGAAGATGAGTAGCAAACAATGGCGCGTTTATTGAATGGTATCAACTACCAAGTCAATAAAATTGCAGATTTCCAACCCTACGCCAACTTACTCGAGCTAGTGCATCAAGCATCAAAAGCGGAACGCCAAGTGCAAGATGACTATAAGTACTCCAAGTTCTCTTCCAAGACCTATGGTTCAAGTACCCAAGCTTCTACGACTATGATGCCTTCGACTAAAAAGCCTTCTACAACAACCGGCAACAAGTCAAGCTACAAGGACAAGATGACTTCTTCAAGCCATACTCCCACAACAAGCAACTACAAGCCAAGGGCTTCATCCTCTAGTCCAACATCGGATGCCACCGCTAAAACAAGCTCCATCAAGTGCTTCACGTGTCAAGGCCGCGGCCACAAGACGTACGAGTGCCCCACAAGACGCATGACGATCCTTCAAGATGATGACACCTATGACTCTATGAGAGAAGACGAGATGGATGCATTGGAACATGTGGCCATGCACTGACAAGTCAATGAAGATGAAGATGTGAAAATCTATTGCGACAATGAATCGAGCACCGCTCTCGTTGTTTCAAATGTGTTGACTCTTCAACAACAACAGGATGAAGACCAACATTGCCACATATTCCACACCAAGACGGGCATTCAAGGAAAATCCGTCAAGGTCATCATCGGCGGTGGAAGTTGCCACAATTTGGCGAGCGGGGAACTTTGCTCAAAGCTACAATTGGTCAAGCATAAGCATCCACGTCCCTACAAGGTACAATGGCTTAGTGACTCCGGCACACTCCAACTCGAACACACCGTGCAAGTATCCTTCAAGATTGGTGCATATGAACATACATTGGAGTGTGATGTGGTTCTCATGTACGTTTGCCATCTCCTACTTGGAAGAACTTGGCAATTCGAGCGTGGTGTCATCCACAATGGACGGACCAATCACTATAGCTTCAAGATGAAGGGCAAGGAATATGTGCTTCGACCAATGACTCCTAGTCAAGTCACCACCAACAAACAAAATACATCCTATCATGGAGACAAAAGTGAGAGAGTGACCCACCTAAAAGAGAGTGAGCGCCACAAGCCAAAATTGAGTGACTCCATGATGAAAGAAAAGAGAGATCTATTTCTTTTAGCCACCAAAACAGACTTGAGGGATGTGAGTGAGATCCCATCAACCGTTCTTCACTTTGTACTTGTGTGAAAAGATGAGGTCGTAAGGACTAATGCTTCACAACATCTACCTCTTGTGTTGTCTCGTCTATTGCAAGAATTCCAAGGCGTCTTTCCCGACGAGCTACCTCCGGGAGTACCACCAAAACAAGGGATTAAACATCATATCGACCTCATACCGGAGCACCGCTTCCTAACAAGGCACCTTACTGCGTTAACCGTGAAGAAACCAAGGAGATATAAAGGCAAGTCCAAAAACTCCTAGATAATGGGCATGTACCTGAGAGCCTAAGCCCTTGTGCAGTTCCGGTAATTCTTGTCCCTAGGAAATATGGTACTATGCGCATGTGTTCAGATTGCCGCCCCATAAATGCTTTCACCACTCGTTATAAACATCATATATCTCGCATTGATGACATGCTAAATGAACTTAGCGGTGCCACTATATTTTCCCAAATTGTTTTGAAAAGTGGTCACCATCAAATACGCATACAAGAAGGTGATGAGTGGAAAACTACATTTTGAACCAAATTTGGTCTATATGAATGGTTAGTGATGCCTATGGGCTTATCCAAAGCACCAAGTACTTTCATGTGTGTCATGCATTATGTCTTGCGCAATGTCATTGGAGATTGCGTTGTGGTATACTTTGATGATATTCTTGTTTTTAGAAACACTCTAGAGGAGCATGCTCAACATGTTAGGGAAGTATTGCAAGTCCTTAGAAATGAACAACTTTATGCAAACATGAAAAAAATGCACATTTGGTGTTGACAAAATTGTTTTTCTTGGATTTGTAGTATCTTCTAAGGGTGTGCAAGTTGATGAAACTAAAATTTCTACTATTAAAACTTGGCTCACACCCACGAATTTGCAACAGGTGCATAGTTTCCTTGGCCTAGCCGAATTTTACCGTTGCTCTTCTAAGGATATTAGCACCATTGCATCTCCTCTATTTGTTTTGAGCAAGAAAAATGCACCATTTTTTGGGGACCATCGCAAGACACCACTTTTCATGAGCCTAAGAACTTGCTTACTCACGCACCATTGCTTGCCTTACCAAACTT
Organism: Hordeum vulgare subsp. vulgare; assembly: GCF_904849725.1. NCBI lineage: Eukaryota > Viridiplantae > Streptophyta > Magnoliopsida > Poales > Poaceae > Hordeum > Hordeum vulgare. The sequence continues at coordinate 101,371,087 of NC_058520.1, forward strand.
TGATAAAAAAATAAGTTCATTGTGATGCAAGTGGTAATGGCATGGGTGGTGTGCTCATGCAAGATAAATGCCCAATTTCTTATTTTAGTGAGAAACTTTCGGGCGCTTAACTTAACTATCCCATTTATGTCAAATAATTGTATGCTTTAGTGAGAGTCTTGTATGTTTGGGAATATTATTTACGACCTCATGAATTTGTCATTCATACCGACCATGACAGATTGAAATACCTTAAGGGTCAAACCAAGTTGAACAAGCGGCATGCTAAATGGAGTGAATTCATTGAGTAGTTTCCTTATGTTATCAAATACATTAAGGGTAAAGAGACTCCCGCAAATGCATGATCATTACGGAACTTGAATTGAATGTGATTGAATTTGAGCATATCAAGGATTTATATGCGCACGATACTTTTTTTGCGATTCCATATGTTAAATGCCGTGCTAAAACTTGTTGGGAAAACTATTACATGAATGATGGCTATCTTATGCATGCTAACAAATTATGCATTCTCGAGTCTTCTCTTTGTTTGTTCCTTTTGCAAGAAGATCATGGTGGAGGACTAATGGCTGACTTTGGATGCGACAAGACTTACGCCACACTCTCAAACAAGTACTTTTGGCCAAAGATGTTTCGTGATGTTGCACGCTTCACCAACCGATGCTCTACATGTCGCAAAGCTAAGTCAAAAGCTCAATCTCATGGTCTTTACATGCCCCTTCCTATATATTTTCAACCTTGGGAAGATATAAGCATGGACTTTGTGCTCGTTTTGCCTAGAACAAAGAATGGCCATGATTTCGTGTTTCTTGTTGTGGACCATTTTTCCAAGATGGCTCACTTCATTCCATGTCACAAGATAGACGATGTTTCAAATGTTGCAAAGCTCTTTTGTAGGGATATTTAAAACTACACGGCATACCCAAGACCATTGTGTCGGACCGTGACGTCAAGTTCCTTAGCTACTTTTGGAAGACTCTATGCGCCAAGCTCGGAATTAAGCTCCTATTATCTTCGACATATCACCCACAAACCCATGGCCAAATGGAGGTGACAAACTGGACGCTCTCAACTCTTCTACGTGTGTTGACTAAGAAGAATCTCAAGGAGTGGGAAGATTGCATCCCCATCGCCGAGTATGCCTACAACCGTACAAGACACTTCACCACTGGCAAGTCTCCTTTTCAAGTGGTATACGGATTCAACCCCTTGTCCCCATTGAACATCCTTCCTCTGCCACTTCAAGAACGAGTGGACATGGACGCAAGTACAAGGGCAAGCTATATCAAGAGGTTGCATGAAGATACAAGGCACGTGATTGAACGACAAGTGGAACACGTCACCAACAATCACAACATCAACAAACACCCCGTGGTGTTCATCCCCGGCGATCGTGTGTGGCTACACCATCGTAAGGACCGCTTCCCCAATGAACGCAAATCCTAGTTGCTACCTAGAGAGGATGAACCTTTCAAGGTGTTGGCACACTACAACAAAAATGCCTACAAGATCGACATTCCACGTGACAAGTACAACGTGAGAGACACATTCAATGTCAATGACCTATCTCCTTTCCATGGTGATGACGAACTTGATCTCAGGACGAATCTTTCCCAAGGGGAGGGGGAGATGATATAGAGAATACCTTGATCATCCCCATGGATACGACACCAACACCTCAAGATGCAAGTGGACCCATGACGAGAGCCCGTACTCGTGCCATTGAAAACTAGGTGACATCTCTCTTTGCTCACCTATCATTTGGTCCACTCGAGACATGGTTGTTACTTGCTACCTCAAGCGGAGACCCTCTACGTACAAGGGTGCTCATAAGGAGATCACTCTAAGGAGCACGAAGAAGGAGAAGCAACTGTAGTTGAACACCCGAGCGGCCAAACGACCGAGCCCGATCGGACGTCCGAGCCGTCCCAGAGTCCGTACGTCCAAGCTCGTCCAAAATACCAACGCGTGGGCCACACTAGTACTCACTCCATAGCGCCTGGACGACCGACACCGCTTGGATGACCGGCCTCGCCCCGACCGAACCGCTCGCTCGGACTTCCGAACCCGCCGGATGACCGACGCGTCCCGGAATTCTGACACTCTCGCTCCCAAATCAGAGTCGTCGGACGATCGGACCCCACCGGACGTCCGAGCCCCTCTAAGCCTCCGGACGTTCGAGGCCTCTCAGATGACTGAGACATCTCTACACACAGTCCATTGGGCCACGACCCATGTACCCCCTATCTTGCCTTGGACTATAAATAGACGAGCTCTTCTTCCTTTATAGGGTTAGATAATGTTTGGACAACCATTTGTTGAGCTTAGCTCCATCTACTACCCTCCTCCCATGGACATGTACTCCATGTGAGAAGATCCATAGTGATGCCAAGGCCCCTAATCTAGGGAAGATCCCCTCGCGAATACAAGGCCCCTCTCATAGGGAAGACTATCATTACGTGTATCCTTTTGTTGACTTTGGATCGTGTATCCCCATATGTTCATGTGGATGTAGTGGATGTGTGATTTGAGGATTGTTCTTGAGTTCTTGTGTTTCTCTTGATTTCCCTCTCTTCCCCCCTCCAAGTGTGAAAAGATCAACCACCACGGGTTTTCCCTGTATCACTTAGGCACTAGTCCTAGGAAGACTGATTCTGATCCACGCTCTCCCAGTTCACCTGATCTACCCAAGCCTGCTACCAGGTTCAGGAAGAAGCTAATTTGAGATGACGAGGATGCTGACTTCATTCCTGAAAAAAGCATCTCTCACAAGCAGAAGGAGAGGGTCACAGTCAAGAAAACAGTGAGAAAAGAGTATGCCAACTCAGATGTTAATAGAGCTCCAGAGACTACTAACAAAGGGATGGCACTTTTCCTTTAGAACCCTACCTCCAAGCTGGCCAAGAAGCCTGGACAGAAATGATTGATAAAGAGAGTCATAAATGATGTTGGAAGTCCAACTTCTATGTATGAATATCCAGCAAAAGCAGACGAGGAAGAATAGGAAGAGGTACCTGCAAATCCACCTCCTCCCAATAAGGAAAAGTTGTTGGCTGATGTTATGCCCAACAAGGCTGTAACCAATACAAAGTCATCTACTCCCAAGGCCAAAAAGAATGTAGCTTCTAAGCCTAAGAGGACTACAAGGGACATACCTGTAGTAGAGAAACACAAAGGCTCTGTATCTAGAGATGTTGCTGCAGAAGAAGAAGAACATGATGTGCTAAGAAAGCTCAGAGCTCACCTGCTAGAGCATAATGATTATCATCGTGTCGCTGAGGACATGAAAAATAGAAGAGATCAAGGACTGATACTGTGGAGAGCAGCATATCACTATGCTGCTAGGAGGTGGACAACTGTTGATGGTCGCTTTCACACCAAGGAATAACAGGACTTTTATGAGATTGTGCTTTTAGACAAGAGTCCAGCTGTGAGCGAAATGAGATATGTATACTGGGACTACATCAAGAAACATGAGGACTTCTTTCCTCATGTGAGAGAAAATTCCATAACTATTGACAGAGAGGATTTTGTTGGGAAAGAGATGACTGCTTGGAACGACGAGATGATCATGCAGTTCTACTCCACTGCACATTTCTATCCTCATGGTAGAATTGTGTGGATGACTGAAGGTCACATATATGAGTCAACTATTGAGTAGCGGCCTACTATCATAGGTGTTCCTAAGGCACTTGAGAGTGACTTGGATGTATACTCTAAGAAGAAGATGAATCATAACTCTATGGCTTAGATGTACAATCTAGTGCCCCACAAATACCTCAAGACCCACAAGCTTGGATCTGTTTACTTTGTGCAAGCTGGGATACCTACCAAGAATACCATCATGAGGTACACCCTGATGCCTAAGTCAGGAGAGGATGAGATGATCTCAGGGTATTCCATCAACATGCTGCACCACATTGACACTCACACCAGGATTAGAGTGATGGATCTGATAGTTGAGACTGTCAAGAGGAAATCTGCTGATCAAAAGAGATCTTTTGGATATGCTTCTTACATTCAAGTGTTGATAAATGCAAAGATTGGGAAGCATGCATATCTACTTGATCGTCCACACCTGCCACTACAACCAGAGTTTGAAGAAAACTAGGTAGTGATAGACCCCAACCATCCTAGTTCAGCTTCATCTCGTGTTCACGCAGAGGCAGCAACAGAGGCAGATGCAGGCAGAGTAGCTCCAGCTCCACAGCTGAGAACCAGAGAGGAACAAATGTCTTATCTTGTCAGAACCATTTAAGGGACGGAGAAGAATATCTTAGAAATTTTGCTGAACCAAAAGAGTCTTGTGAAGATCGTGGAGACAAATTTCCATGACGTGGATATCAAAGTAAAAGATTTGACTACCACTATTGAGCAGCTGAAACATGAAGTTGGTGTAGTGCACACACCTCGCTCCAATAGTGATGATAGGATGATCCGTCTCTTCCCTATACCGCTCAGTTCAATACTCAAGCTAGATCTACAGTTGTGTCAGTTTCGGAAGCCACACCATCTTCATCATCCCAAGCATCAACACCTTCAGCTCCATCAGCTCCACCAGTTCCTGCACCTCCACTGTCAACATCTCCACCTCAGAGGACATCCGATGAAGCCTTCTCCAACACTCTCCTATTGACTCCATCAACTTCTATCGAAGGAGATCGAGCCTAGAGTGACGCTTAGTTCTAAACCTTTGAATTTTTTGGTAACTTGTTGCCAAAGGGGGAGAAGTGTATAGATCATCAGGGCTTCGAGAGAGAGAGTGTGTGTGTTGATTTTATTGGTCTCTTGGTTTTTTCAAAACATTTGGTATTTTGGATGTCTTAAACCTCGTTGTGTCTGATCATATGCTTTGATTGTTGATGCTACTATTTCATACCTTTGAGCTATTTATATGATGATCATTCACTCATTGTTTGGTGTAATTTGCATTACTATTCATTCATATCATTTATGCGCACCACCAAGATGTATGTGACATGAAAGAGTGACCCATGATCCTAATTGTTTGTGCATTTGCATTCAAACAAAAATCTAAAATAATGCACAAATTTAGGGGGAGCTCTTACTTTTCACAAATTTAGCGACGATGCTAATCATTGATTATATATTTTGTTGAAGCTTTGATCTATATGTTGTCATCAATTACCAAAAAAGCAGAGATTGAAAGCACAACTTCTCCCTAAGACGGTTTTGGTAATTAATCACAACATATGTGTCATTGAATTAATGATCTTATCCAAGTATATTTAAAAAAAGTTCAAGATGCATTGGCTAAATGATTGTGAGGAGAACCCGTGGATACAAGGAAATGAATAGGATTGGCCAAGCCTCAAGCTACAAGCCTACATTTTTTATTTGTGAGAAATCACATTTGAGTCCATAGGAAAGCCAATACTATTAAAATGGGTGAGGTATCTATGATGAAATGATTGCTCAAGTGCTTAGAGATAGCCACAAAAATACTCAACCATTCTTCCACAAAATTTCTATGTCCAAAACCTAAATAGAAAAATGGGTAGCACCAAGAATTTCCATTCTGCCATACCGATTTTCCACCACACAGAACCTTTGCCAAACCCTAGAATCTCGTTACCACCAACATTCCATTTGGTGCCACCAAAACCGGTGACCGAGATTCTGGTATGTTGTTTTCAAGAATCGGAAATTCTGAGTCTTGGAATCAGTGTCACCGAGATTTGGGAACTACCCTAGGCCACAATATCGATACCATCGAGATTCCTATATCAGTATCATCGAGAATTCAAAAGTTACCACATTTTGTGCAAATCGGTGCCACCGAGATACAATTCAGTTTCACCGAGTTGGGCAATAATGTCGTAATGGTTGGATTTTGGGAGATGCCTATATATACCCATCCACCACCTCTCATTTGTAGAGGAAGCACTCAGAACACACATACACTTTCCATATCCGATTTTCTGAGAGAGAGCCACCTACTCATGTGTTGCGATCAAGCTATTCGAATCCATCCATTTGAAACTTGATATCTATCCGGCCCAAGTTTCTTTCCACCCAATCAATCTCTTCTACCCATGCCAAATCCATGAGAGAGTGATTGAATGTTGAGAGGACTATCTTTTGCATCACAAGAATGATGACCCACAATTACAGGGGATCAGTTGTAGTCCTTTCGATAAGTAAGAGTGTCGAACCGAATGAGGAGTAGAAGGAAATGACAAGTGGTTTTCAGCAAGGTAGTTTCTGGATGCAGTGAAACAAGCGGTAACAGATAGTTTGGTAGCAAGATAATTTATAGTGAGTAACTAGGAACAAATGTAAATAAAGTGCAGCAAGGTATTCCAATCCTTTTGAGTGCAAAGGACAGGGCGGAACAAGTACTTATAGTGATGCAAACGTTCTTGAGGGCACACAGGAATTTCTTCTAGTCACTTTCACCATGTTCATTTGATTCACGCTCTCTACTTTGATGATTTGATATGTGGGTGGACCGGTTCTTGGGTGTTGTTCTTACTTGAACAAGTCTCCCACTTATGATTACCCCCTCTCGCAAGCATCTGGAACTACGAAAAGAGAATTAAGACAAAGTCTAACCATAGCAATGAACGTTTGGGTCCAAATCACCCGTTCACGGAATAGCGCATAGACTGGGGTTTAAGCTTCTGTCACTCTAGAAACCCATCATCTAACTACTACTCCACAATGAGTTCCCTTAGTCCCATGAATTGTGAAGTGTCATGTAGTCGATGTTCACATGACACTACTAAGAGAATCACAACATACATATCATCACAATATCGAACGAATACCAAATTCACATGATTACTTATGACAAGACTTCTCCCATGTCCTCAAGAACAAAAGTAACTACTCACTCATCATCATGGTGTTCAAGATTAGAGGGGTACTGAATAACATGAAGGATCTGAACATTTAATATCTCAAGAGGCAAACCGACTAGCATTAACTACGATAAGTAATCAACACTACAAGCCAATCACATGTACCAATATGAAGTTCTGACACAAAGATTGAATACAAGAGATGAACAAGAGTTTGAGATGAGATGGTGCTGTTGATAGTGATGATGAAGATTGGTCCCCCCATGATGAGAGGGTTGTTGGTGATGACGAAGGCTTTGATTTCCCCCTCCCAGAGGGAAGTGTCCCTGGCGGAATCTGCACGCCGGAGAGCAAAAGTGCTCCTGCTCTAGTTCTGCCTCGTGGCTGCGACGCCTCATATGAAAAGTCCCCCCATAAAAGTTTTAGGGTAAAATGACTTACATACCAAAAGGTGGAGGCCAGACGTGGGCCAGGGGCTCCACACAACATCAGGGCGCGCCCTAGGGGGAGGGGCGCCCTCGTGCTGTTTGGGCGCCTGGCTTGCCTCCTCCAGTGCATCTTTGGCCCAGTATTTTTCATATATTCCAAGATAATTCCCATGAAATTTCAGCCCATTTGGATATGTGCAGAATATGTATCTTTATTGTAGCTTTTTCAGGCCCTGAAATCCAGCTGCCGGCATTCTCCCTCCTTGTGTAAATCTTGCATACTAAAAGAGAAAATGCATTAGAATTACTCCATGAAGTATTATATTGATAATTTTTTTTATAAATAGCATCAATAAAACATGATAAAAAATGGATGTATCAACTCCCCCAAGCTTAGACCTACTTGTCCTCAAGCGAAAGCCAAAATCGAAAAACATGCCCACATGCTAAGAGAGAGAGAGAGGTGTCGATAAAAATAAAATACGGACATGGAAGCATCATGAACAATAACATAACAACAATAAATATCATCATAGAATTCTCATGAGCAAGGAACATTTCACCACAATATTGAAGTATGAAGCATAAACTTTCTTGAAAACTAACAAACTATGTTCTGAGTCAACAATGTAATTGCAATTCATTGTACTTTCAAGAAGATTCACATGTAGGAGCCTTTTGGCAAGTCCACATAATCAACTATCATCTAGTCTTTCATGATTGCTAACACTCACTCTATACATATGGAGCATCAAGTTTAAGCCGGACATAGAGGAAGATAGGAATCCGAACTTATTCACCTCATGGGTGATGTCAACAACAATAACTCAGGCTCACCCACATTCAACTAGATATATGTGACTAGATCTTTCCCCACCACATGATGCTTGCCAAAGGATAAAATAAAAAGGAATAAAGGGAAAACTTTAACTCTTTGCATAAAATAAATGATAGGCACTTCGCGGAGGGAAGTAGAGGTTGTCATGCGCTTTTAATTTTGGATGCACTCACTCTTAGTGCAAACGAACGTCACGTGATATTGCCCCTTATGATAACAACCTTTATTATGCAGTCTGTCGCTTTTATTCTTTGCCATCACAAGTTCGTACCACACTTATTTTCCCTTACAATAAAAAACCGTACATATTTAGGAGCAATTTGTATTTCTTTATTGCACTGATGACAACTTACTTGAAGGATCTTACTCAATCCATAGGTAGGTATGGTGGACAATTATGGCATGTATTTGGTTAAAGGGTTTTGGATGCACAAGTAGTATTTCTACTTAGTGCGGAGTTTTTGGCTAGCAAAGGTATTGGGCAAGCACCCCATGGTGGAGGATCCATGACAATATAACTTCTATGTAAATATGAACAAACATAAACCATTATGTTGTCTTCCTTGTCCAACATCAACCGTTTGACATATAATATTTAGTGGGTGCTCTCAATAATAAAAGATGTCCAAGATAGTATATTTGCATGTGAATCTTCTCTTCCTGATTAACTTTTTCATGAATTTCATCATTGACCAATGCTATGTTTGTCAACCTTCAATAAATTTTACCACTTATACTCTTCCTTATGTGGTGTCATTACTCACCATAAGATTAGCATATGATCCTTTTCTTTTCATTATTTCATTTCTTTTGATTAGAGCACAAGAGTAAAGAAGAAAAACTCAAGCTACTCTTTATTATTTAACTCACACACGATTACATAGATAGATGGAAAGAAACTAGCACTCAAAGATAGATCATACTAAACTTTATTCTATTAGATCATGAAATAACTAAGGATCAAACTGAAAATAGATAAAGATAATAAGAGTGATGGTGATACGATACCAGTGAACCTCCCCCAAGCTTGGCACAAGCCAATGGGAGTGCCCATACTCATATGATCAAGCTTCCTCCTTTGGTGATGGTGGTGATGAAGAAGCAAGACCATCCTCCGACTTCCATGGGGTGGTTTCTCCACCATAATACGCGGAGCGAGGCTTCGGATCCCTGAAACTTGCAGCCAAACTCATACCTCTGATTTTTTCTTCATACTCATAGTTTTGGCGATGGAGGTCACTGAAAGTGCGTTATATCGACTAGAGGGGGGGTGAATAGGAGATTTTTAGAATTTCATCACTGAGGAAATTCCTTTTGAGGAAATTCCTCACTGATGACTAACTTACAGCGGAAACAATAAAGGATCGGACGTGCAAACGTTCACAGCAGCAGTATTTCAGAGTGAAGAATGTGAAAACAGATTGCATAGTAAGCAGGCACGCAGAATATAGATGATGATTAACTATCTTGAAGAATTTGAGGTTGAGGAAATTCAGAGAAAGTCTTCAGCAAATTCTTCAAACAGTCACAGTGAAAGTCATCAACACACAATACAAGGAGAGTAAAGAGTTGAGGAATTAGAACCCGTTTCTCAGTGAAGACAGTTGTTGATGACCCAGTTCCAACTGCTGTGACAGTTGTACATCTAGTTTGGAGCGGCTTGGTATTGAAACCAAAGGACACCCAGTCCCGGGACACACAGTCCCTACCGTATTCTCCTTGAGCTAAGGACACACAATCCTCGCCCAACACTCGTGGTAAGTCTTCAGGGCAGACTTCCAAACCCTCACAAACTTGGTCACCCGGCGATCCACAATTGACTGCTGGATTGCTCTAGACCATGACGCCTAACTGTCTGGAGGATGCACAGTCCTCAAAGGTAAAAGGCTTCGGTCCCACACAGGAACAACTTCTTTAGTGATGCTCAATCAGTAGGTTTGGTTTGTGGTTTCGGTGTATGGGGTATTTCCTCACTGATGAATTACTCTCGAAAGCTCTGACGAATTGGGTTGCCCTTATGACAAGTGTCAGTTTATAACGGAGCAGCCAACCAGCTAGTGGTTGTGGGGGGTGGCTATTTATAGCCTGGTAGCATCCCGACATGATTTGACACTAATGCCCTTAAATAATATGACCGTTGAAGTGGATAAGACCAATGACTTGGCGTAGTTATCGAAACGGTCGAAACCCTCAAATGTGAGAGTCCTCATGTCACTCATATTCCTCACTTGAGGCTTTTGATAGGATTAGGCTTGGGTTGAGCATCATGAGGAAATCCATTCCATAGTGTTACTTTGACCCCCTTTAACAGTACGGTGTTCCTATTCATCAAATGCGAAGAAAGTAAAACAGAAAACGTAAATCTTCACGCTTCAGTTTCTTCAGAATAATTTTCTTCAGGAACCACCGGTCTTCTCAATATCAGTATCTTCATGAGGAATATCAATTTCATTGCAGATTCCACGCGATTCATTTCTTCAGCTTCAGAACAATTTCTTCAACTAAAGATATACATTTTTAGGGGTCGATATTCTTCAAATATCTCAAACTCCTCAATGACTTATAGATCCTGTGTATACTCATAAACACATTAGATACTTAACCTATAAGTCTTCAAACCACCAAAATTACTAAGGGGTACTAGATGCACTTACAATCTCCCCCTTTTTGGTGGTTGATGACAATTAGGTTAAGTCTTCAACAAGGATCAAAAATATGAAGTGTAAATACTCATTTGAGGAATTTGAAAATAAGATTCAGAGAGACTCCCCCTGAAGATGTGCATACCTTGAGGATTTTGCTTTTATAGCAGACGCACATTGATGATTTATATCATGGAGATCTCCCGTGAGTCTTGTAAATCATGCATACATATAACATATCATATGAAGAAAATGAAGATGCATGATGGCAAATGGTATCTGACGAATTCCAGCATGCGTGCATTAAAACTTGAGGAATGAGTATGCGAAGAAAAGCGTTCAAAAGCGTCAGAGTACCATCGGGCTTAAGTTACAACTCATTACATAAAAACTTCAGAAGAGCCAAGAGTTTGTAACTTAATATAGTTTATAAGCCCCAACAATTTCCCGCTTGTAGACTAACTCTCGAGTTTCTCCCCCTTTGTCATCAAGTGAGAAAAAGGGACAAGCTGAGGACTAACGCCCGAGAAGACTTCATTTCTTGGCGGTTGATGAAGAGCCGTGTCGCTTCTTGGGGGTAGTCTTCTTCCTTGGGCCGGTTGCTGTGTCGAGTTGTTCCTCATCAGATTCAGCAGTGCGGAATGAAGAAAAGGAGCTATCTTCAAGGTCTGGCACTGGTATGGGCCTGAACTTCCTCTTGGGAGGCCACGACCAGTCAAAGTCCTGCTCAAAGTGCATTTCTTCAAGCTCAGTCTGAGTCTTCAGATGTGCAAGTGTAGCCCAGGTGCGATCGAAGACCTCATGCAGATAGTGATGATTAAGCTTCACAGCATTCTGAGTTTCAGTGAGGGTTTTCACAATGGCACCAAACTGGCGTTTGACCCATTTGTGGTTGTGATCCACCTTCTGGTGAAGAGTGAGGAGGATCTCTCTGGTGTTCAGCATGCGAGGAGGAACAGGGCTTGCTGGACGAGTCTCAGTATTGTCCCGTGAAGAATATGCTTCTGGCTCTTTGAACTGGCCATCAAGGGGCCTGCAGCCTTCTTCAATCATAGATTTTCCTTTTCCTTCGATGGGCTCGAAAGTTTTCTTGTTGACCCGGATAGGAGGCATATAACCCATGTGGTTTTGGAAATCAGCGTGGAAGTTGATGCCTGTCCTTGTCCTGATGAATCTCATGATCCACGGGGTATAAATCTTGTGATCATATGGGCACATTGCATTGTCAGCCAAAGTCCTCAAGAAGAAATCATGGATATTAATAGGAATACCGTGAATGATGTTGAAGAGGATATTCTTCATGAGGCCTACAACATCTTCTTCATTGTCATGGCCTTTGATTGGCGCGAGCACACTGCAGAGGATTCTGTAGACACAGCGGGGTGTGTACTTGAGCTCATGGACGAGGAATGTGGTTCTTGAGGGTTTTCCTGCAGCCAAAGGCTTCATGAGGACTTCCATCATTCCATTTGGCAGCTCACGCTCACCATAAAGCTTCACTGCCCTATCTGAGGGAATTGGTACGGGCAGTTCTCTGAGGAGTTCAGAAGCAGGAGCCTTGTAGTGAGTGTTTTGGGTCATCCAATCAAACACCCAAGTGTTGATGTCTTCAGGGTTGCCAGATATATGAAGAGTGGCATAGAACTGAAGAATAAGATCACTGTTCCAGTCTGATATGTCGGAGCACATAGGAAGCAAACCTGCATCGTGGAGTACACTAAGGACTGGTTCTATGCAAGGTATTTCTTCAAGCTCAACATGAGGAATGTGCCTGTGCTGGAATATCTTGTTGCGTCCACAGAGCACAGAGGCATAGTAGTTCATGTGAGTCCTTGTCCAAAACTTCAGATGCCTCATTTGAGGCTTGTCATAAGGGTTCTCTCCGATGAAATACATGCGTTCCTCAAAGAATTTTTCTTTCTGAAACTTTGGACGCTTGGAGAAGGGCTGGCGCTGAAATGGCTTGAGATTTTGCTGAGGAATGGGGGAGGAGACAACCATGGCAGTCTCTGGGTTGAGCACAATGAATTCATTGTCTTGGGCGGGTACATTTTCTTCAGCATTTTCCTCAAGTTGAGGAATTTCATCAGCTGGTACTTCTTGCTGGGGAGATGATGCTTGCTCTGGCTGAGCTTCAGGTTGATGAATTTCTGCTTCTTTCTCATTTTGAGGAGTTGGGTCAGCCTGTTCCTCATCTTGAGGAGTCTTCTCAGAATGTACATTTTCCTCAGCATGTTTTTCTTCAGCTGGCTTTGTGGCAGAAGCAGTTTCATCAGCTGGTGCAGCTGATGCTTGAGCAGTCTCGGTTTGAGGAATAAGAGGTTGAGGACTGTCATCAATCTGGATTTCCTCATCAGTGTGTTCCTCAGAGGCGACATCCTTCATTTCCTCATCTGCCCTTGTTGCTGGGTCATCAATGACGACCATCTCATAGGAAGGGGCGACATTGAGAGGCACTGGGTCCAGAGGAGCAGTTTCTTCAGTTTCTTTGAGGCGCTTTGCCTCTGTCTCTTCTACTGCTGAGGAGGCTTTTCTCTTCTTGGCTTCCTTTTCAGCAGCCCTTGTTTTCTTCGCGTCTGATGCAGACGGAATTATCTTCTTCACCTTTGAAGCTTTTGGTGAAGGTGTTCTTTCTTCAGATTCTTCAGCTGGTAGTGAGGAACGAGCTGGAACAGAGTCATCAGTCTGCTTTGATGAAGCAGCTGGATTAGGAGCAGTCTCATCAGTGGTTGCAATTTCATCAGTTGCAGTTTCCGTGATGATTTCTTCAATGGCCGGTTCATCAACACGGCGCTCTTGGTGTTCTTCCTCAGCTTGAGGAGTTTCCTCCTCATCAGGAGATGCATCTGCTGGCTGCTCAACCAGGGGTTGAGGAGTTGGTGCTGGTGGTGCTTTTCTCTTGTTGTAGTCATCAACATCACTAGTGGCTAGCTTGATGAAATTGCGCTTGATGCTTTTGCGATCTGACAGCTTGTCATACTTGTCAGTCAATACTTGCAGCTCTGCCTGGGTTGACACCAGTGCATCACGAGTCAGCTTGAGGAGATTCTGCCTGAGGAATTTCTCCTTTTTGGCCTTTGCAACTTTTGCCTGCCTGGCCTGCTGTTCTTTCCACTTGGCTTCATTTATGAAGGTGGCCACCATGTGGCTGATGCCAGGAGGAAGTTTCAAATCATCAATGGGAGTGTTTTGGATCCTCATACCATATATTGATGTAGTCAAGGAGGACCTTGGGGTCCATGGCCAGAGGAATAGCACTGCCTGATGCTTGTGCTACCCTTTCTTGCTTGTTTCTGATGATGGCTTGCAGGGTTTCATCATCATAATCATCACTTCTCTTTGATGCAGATGGGACTGCAATGATTTTGCTGGAGCTGGGAGAGGTGCACGTTCAGTAGTTGCCAAAGTCTTCACAAGTGGTGTTGAAGACTTTGTCTCCGAGCTAGTTGTAGCTGGGAGTGAGGAGCTGGAGCTGGCGGTCGTAGGCTTCACGACATGCTTCCGTACTGGTTTCTCTTGAGGCTTTGGAGCTGGAGCTGAGGATTTTGATACTGAGGAGATTCGTGCTGAGGGCTTTGGCGCTGATGGTTTTGGTGTTGAAGGTTTTGGTAATGAGGGTTTTGGTGCTGAGGGTTTTGTGACAGAAGTATGAGCAGACTTCTCTTGAGGCTTTGGAGCCTTTGGCTTTGATGAAGCAGACTGCATTTGAGGAATCTCTGAGCCTGAGGTTTCTGCAGCTGAGGAATGAGAAGCACCGGATGCAGCACCTGAGGATTCATTGAATTTCTTCACTGCAGCTTCTGCTTGCCTCTTGAGCTTGGCCAGATGCTTTTCCTTTTCATCTGGATAGTCATCAATGGTTTTGAGGCTTGATGGATGTGCTACTTGATGATCCTCAAGTGGGGCCCTTCTGCCAGGAGGCTTCAAAGCGAATTTCTTCGCATATTTGGGAGTCACAAACCTGTACTCCTTCCATTCCTTCGCCCATCGGCGTTCAATTTTCTGCAGACGTATTTTTCTCTTGGCCATTGTCTCATGTTCATGAGGCGTACAATAGTCCACGTATATGTCCTCAGGGATATCAGCAGCTGTGTTCTGCTCCAGTTTCTTTCCTCCCTTCTGATTTCTCTCTTCCTTCATTTTCTTCAGTTGAGGAATTTTCTGATGATTTTGAAATCTTGAGGATTCTGATGAGCCTTGAAGAGTTTCTTCCAGAAACGCGGCAAATGAGTTAATGTGATGAGAACCGAGAGATTCATCAGCTGACATGTGTGTACCTGTGAACAGAGTATGGTTGCGAGGAATTTGGAGAGGTCATATGCGTTCTTAGATTTGAAGAAAATGAAAAAGTTTGACAGTTTGAGGAATATAACCAGTGGTTGAGGAATTTGCCTAAGCATACTTTTCTTGGGTTCCAGAGTTGTACAGATCCGAAAATTAGCACAATTGAGGAATCTCGTGAATAGATGCTTAGCTAGTTCATCAATGATTGTGGTGATAGGTAGTGTTTGAGGTATCATGTGCGTATCGTAACTTGAGGAAAAACAGATTTCACCTAGAAGATGTAAAATTTCAGATCTAATCTGCTGTAAAAATGGGATATATTTACCCTGGAAGGTGCGTACAAAGAACACAGAAAGTAGTGTTGGAGAGGTTCTTCGTTCGAGTCTCCAATGCACCCTAACTTGGCGGCAGAGGACGTCTACGGCGGCGGCGGACGAAGATGGTCCGACTCCGGCGTGATTCTGGCGACGAAAAGGTCGAGGCAGTGAAGCTCTTCCTCACCGGCGACAAGACTACCAGCGGTGGCGCTAGGGTTCGGTGGAGTGTGCTGTGGCAGGAGAGTGATGACGCGAAGAAGAGGATACCGAGGGGGATAAGGACATATTTATAGCCCAAAAGTTACTGTTTGGCGCGAAAGTTTCGGACCGAATCGCCCCTGCCTCTACGTCTCCGCAGGACACGTGTAGCTCCCATACGATGCGGTGGAGATAGTGGTTATCCGATCGTGGGAAGTGGGGGTTCAGTTACTGTGCCTTTAAAGAAAACAATTTTTGAAGATTTGAGGATTTTCGTTACAAAATCATCAGCTGACAAGGATGCAGTGAGGATTTTGAACAAAGTTTCAAATAGAACGCATATGAAGAATTGAATAGATTGGATAAGTATAGCATAGAGGGAAAGTAGGGTCCGATCACATTCACTTAGCAGAAACATCAACTTGAAGAAATAGCAATATGTGAATGCTGTTGAGGACTAGAAATCTCAGTCTACCTAGTCAAATGAAAGTCATCAAGTGTTTTTGAAGGTTTTGTAATAGATCATCACAATGAAGAACAACTGTTTTGAAGAAGAATGCATTGTGAGGAAATTGATCATTTGAAGAAAATCAACTTGAGGAATTTCACATTGGGCGGTGGTGTTACCCACCATATAAGAATGTTGATTACAGACGCCGCGTACAATTGTCGTAGGGCCCTGAGAATCAATTTCTTCGTTAATTTCTTCACATTCAGAGTGACATTCTTCATCAGTTGAAGAAAATCGTTTCATCATGTGTTGCACATCTAAGTCATCAACTTTGCATAAGTGTTAGGATGTGTGCATGTTTTTACAAAACATTTGAAGACTCTAAGATATTTAGCTCACACAGCAACTTGCAAAACCTTTTCTCATCCAAGGGCTTAGTGAAGATATCTGCCAGTTGATCATCAGTCTTCACATGGTCGATGAGGATATTGTCCTTGAGGACATGGTCCCGAAGAAAATGATGACGAATCTGGATGTGCTTGGTCTTCGAGTGCTGTACTGGGTTGTATGCAATCTTGATAGCACTCTCATTGTCACAGTAGAGAGGCACATTCTTCATGTTGATGCCGTAGTCCTTGAGGGTTTGCTTCATCCACAGCAATTGAGCACAACAAGAACCAACATCAATGTACTCAGCTTCGGCAGTAGAGAGTGATACGCAGTTCTGCTTCTTTGAGGACCAGCAAACTAGTGATCTTCCGAGGAAATGGCATGTGCCAGAAGTTGACTTGCGATCCACACGATCACCAGCATAGTCTGAGTCAGAATACCCTACCAGATGAAGATTGGAGCCCTTGGGATACCATAATCCTAGTGTTGGTGTGTGAGCTAAGTATCGAAGAATATGTTTCACAGCCTTATGGTGTCATTCCTTCGATTTTGCTTGAAAACGTGCACACATGCAAACACTAAGCATTATATCTCGCCTAGATGCACATAAATACAATAAAGAGCCAATCATAGAACGGTATACCTGCTGATCAAAATCTTTACCATTTTCATCGGTGCCGAGGTGGCCGTTGGTAGGCATTGGAGTCTTGGCACCTTTGCATTCGTGCATGTCGAATTTCCTCAGAACATCCTTGAGGTATTTCTCCTGTGATATGAAGATTCCATTGCTTTGTTGATGAATTTGAAGACCTAAGAAGAATTTCAGCTCCCCCATCATGGACATCTGATATTCCTCACTCATCATGTAGGCAAATTCATCACTGTATCTTTTGTCAGTACAGCCAAATATAATATCATCGACATATATTTGACACACGAATAACTCATTATCATAGGATTTAGTGAAAAGAGTTGGATCGAGTGAACCAGGTTTGAAGCCTTTCTTCATGAGGAATTCCTTCAATGTATCATACCATGCCCGAGGGGCTTGCTTGAGGCCATACAGAGCCTTTTTGAGTCTGAAGACTTTGTCTGGATTCTTTGGATCCTCAAAACCTGGGGGCTGAGCAACATATACTTCTTCCTCAAGCTTACCATTGAGGAATGCACTTTTCACATCCATTTGATATAAGGTGATGTTATGATGATTAGCATAAGCTCAAGTCTAGCAACAGGTGCAAAAGTTTCATCGAAATCTATTCCTTCAACCTGGGTGTAGCCTTGGGCTACAAGTTGTGCCTTGTTCCTCACCACTCGACCGTCCTCATCTTGCTTGTTTCGGAAAATCCACTTGGTGCCGATGATGTTGTGCTTGCGAGGATCTGGTCGTTTGACGAGCTCCCATACGTCATTCAGCTTGAATTGAAGAAGTTCGTCATGCATAGCTTGGATCCACTCCGGTTCCAGAAAAGCCTCAGCAACTTTTGAGGGTTCTGTGATGGATACAAATGAAAAATGCCCACAAAAGTTAACCAAGGGCGAAGCTTTTGAGCGAGTGAGCGGACCTGGCGCGTTGATGTCGTTGAGGATTTTGTCAAGTTCTACTTCGTTTGCAATCCTCGGATGAGCTGGTTGAGGATTTTGTCTGGGCTGAGGAAGTGGTGCTGTTGCAATTTCCTCAGGAGCATCTTCTTGATTTTTATCAGCGATGGGGATCGTTTCTTCATCAATTTCCTCAGATGGAACAATGTCTTCAGTAGGCTTGAGCTTTATCATTTCCTCAGGGGACAGCTTATCTGGATCAGAAGGCAATTGCTGTCTTTGCAAGCCATTAGTTTCATCGAACCGCACATCTACAGTGTCAACAACTTTGTTGTGATAGTTGTTGAAGACTCTGTAAGTGTGCGAGTCCTTTCCATAACCGAGCATAAAACCTTCATGTGCCTTAGGTGCAAATTTTGAGCTGTGGTGAGGATCTCTAATCCAGCATTTTGCACCGAAGACTTTGAAATAACTTACATTGGGTTTCTTGTCAGTGAGGAGTTCATATGAGGTTTTCTTGAGGAATTTGTGAAGATATACCCTGTTGATGATATGGCATGCAGTGTTGATTGCTTCAGGTCAAAAGCGACGAGGAGTCTGATATTCTTCAAGCATGGTTCTTGCCATTTCAACCAGAGTCCTGTTCTTCCTTTCGACGACACCATTCTGCTGAGGAGTATAAGGAGCAGACAATTCGTGAGTAATACCAAGTTCATCAAGATAATCATCAAGACCAGTGTTTTTGAACTCGGTTCCATTATCACTCCTGATGTGTTTGATCTTGATGCCAAAGTTCGTCGAGGCCCTAGAAGAAAATCGTTTGAAGATTTCCTGCACTTCAGTTTTATACACTATGATATGCACCCAAGTATATCTGGAATAATCATCAACTATGACGAAGCCATATAAAGATGCTGCATTGGTTAGTGTGGCATAGTGAGTAGGTACAAATAAATCCATATGAAGCAATTCGAATGGACGTGTAGTGGTCATGATGGTTTTAGAGGGATGCTTGGATCTGGTCATTTTCCCAGATTCACAAGCACCGCAGAGATGATCCTTGAGGAATTTGACTGATTCGATGCCGATGACATGCTTCTTCTTTGCAAGCGTGTGCAAATTCCTCATGCCTGCATGACCTAGTCTTCGGTGCCACAGCCATCCTTCTGAGGTTTTTGCTAGTAAGCAAGTGGCTGGTTGAGGACCTGTAGAGAAATCAACAATGTACAAATCCCCTCTTCTTACACCTTCGAAGACTTTGGATCTGTCAGATTCCATGATGACTACACATCTATATCTACCAAAGATAGCAATCATATCAAGATCACAAAGCATTGAGACTGACATAAGGTTAAAACCAAGGGATTCAACAAGCATCACTTTGTCCATATGCCTATCCTTGGAAATAGCTACTTTGCCAAGTCCCAATACCTTGCTTTTACCTTTATCAGCATATGTGATTTGCTTCAGAGGTGATGGAATTAGTGGCATATTCATCAGTAAGCTTTTATCACCAGTCATGTGATGTGTGCAGCCACTATCGAGAACCCACTCAGTATTTTTGGGTTTGTCATCCTGCAGATGAATTAGTACAGCTTACCATCTCATATGCTTCAGATTTGAAGAATATTATACTAATTTCATAAGATCACTACTTTCATCATAACAGAAATGTAAGGACGTGTGAAATATTTCTATTTCATCAATCATTAGCTTGCGTCCTATCAAGCATTTCTTCAGGTCTCCAGCAAATTTTTTAGATGATGATTTTCATCTGGAGACCTGACCTGCAGAAGTGATTAGTTTGATTTCTTCACCACCCACATCTGAAGGGGTGGCAAAGCGTGCATCATCCTGCGAGCACCATATGAGAAAGGTGACATTGAAGCTAATGCACTTCTCTTAACAGTAGGGGGATTAAAGTAATCATATGAATATGCAGAGAACTGGTTTGAGGATTTATGAACATAATGATTTGAGGAGTAACGCTCATATTCATATTCCTTATAGTTTCCCTGCATGTTAGACGCATAAGCACGGGTACGAGCATAGTTTTGACCAGTTGAGGACTTTGATCCTCTTGAAGACTTTGGTCCTGCTGAGGAATTTGATCTGGTGTTCAGATTCTTCAGTGGTGGTGTCATGAGGACATTCACCTGAAGATTTTCAAGACAACTTTTGGGAACCCAGATTTTCCTCAGAGGAGGGCCATTCCTGCAGTTAGTTCCAACATATCGAGCAAATACTTCACCAGATTGATTTTTGAACAGTTTATAGTTGGAATCAAATGACTCATCTGAGGAATAGGATAGTTCACATGAAAAACCAGTTAGATTAGATGGATCAAAAGGAGGCCCAGTAGCAGCAACCCATGAGGTTTTGGGATACTGCTCAGGTTTCCAATAAGATCCATCAACATTTAGTTTCCTCTCAAAGACAATTCCTTCTTTCCTCGGGTTCCTGTTCTAGATCTGCTTTTTGAGCACATCACAAAGGATTTGATGTCCTTTGAGGCTTTTGTACATGCCTGTCACGTACAATTCCTTCAACCCTGCATTTTCATCAGTGACATTTGTGTTTTCCTCAAGTGAGGAAATAGACACAACCGGTGCAGTTGAAGAATTTGTAGTAATGGTAGCATTTGAAGAGTCTGGTGAAGAATCAGCAGTTTCGCATTCAATGCATTTAAGACATGGAGGAATAAATTCAACTTGACTAGCGCTGATCTGTTGAGCTAGTAATGAATCATTTTCTATACGAAGATCATCATGAGGCATCCTCAGCTTCTCAAGATCAAGCTTCCTTTGAAGAAATTCGTAGGAAAGCTTCTCATGATCAGTGAGGAGTGTATCATAATGATCCTGAAGATTATCAAATCTAGACTGAAGACTTTTCATGTCATCAGTGAGGATTTGGTTCAGGTTCATTTCATCATTCAACAGATCATCACTTTTGTCTAGCAGTTTCTGAAGCTTTTCGAGAGCAGTTTGTTGTTTAGTGGCAATAATAGCAAGTTTACTGTAACTGGGTTTCTTATAATCATTAGGTTCACAGTCACTTGAATCAGAGGAGGAGGCATTATTTGATACCTTTGAACCTTTTGCCATGAAGCAATAGGTTGGAGCGATGTCATCAGCATAGTCATCAGTATGGATGGTGCAATCATTTTCTTCAAGATTGAAGATTGACTTGCTGACGAAAGTGGTTGCTAGTGCAAGACTAGCCTGTCCTCATTCTGAGTCTTCATCAGAACCCTCTTCTTCATCACATTCCTCTGATTCTGCCTCGGAGTCCATTTCCTTGCCAATAAGTGCCCGAGCCTTTCTGAAACTAGTCTTCTTGTGCGATGAGGGCTTTCAAGATGAGGATTTTGAAGATTTCTTCTTCTTCTTCGAGTCATCAGAACTGTCATCCTTGTATTTCTTCTTCTTTGATTCCTTTCCCCAACGGGGACAATCAGCAATGTAATGACCTGATTTCTTGCACTTGTGACAGGTTCGTTTCTTGTAGTCCTGAGATGCAGATTCTGATTTCCTCATGTCTCTTCTTGAAGATTTACCGAATTGGCCTCGTCGTGTAAATCTCTGGAATTTCCTCACAAGCATTGCAAGCTCCTGTCCAAATTCTTCAGGGTCACAACTGCTGTCATCTGTGTCTTCTTCTCCAGATGAGGAAATTGCTCTAGCCTTCAGTGCACGTGGTCTGGAATAGCTTTGTCCATATAGATCTCTCTTTTCTTCTAGCTGGAATTCATGAGTATTTAGCCTTTCAAGGATATCAGCTGGATCCAGCATCTTGTAGTCTGGTCTTTCTTGAATCATCAGAACTAAAGTATCAAATGAAGAATCCAGAGATCTCAGCAGTTTCTTCACAACTTTGTGATCAGTGATGTCTCGAGCTCCCAGTGCTTGCAGTTCATTTGATATGTCAGTGAGGCGATCAAAGGTGTCTTGGCAGCTTTCATTGTCATGTCTCTTGAAGCGATTGAAGAGATTGCAAAGAATATCAACACGAGAGTCACGCTGGGTTGATACTCCTTCATTTACCTTGCAGAGTCTTTCCCAGATCAGTGTTGTAGAGCCCAAAGCACTTACTCTTCCAAACTGGCCTGGGCTCAGATGACCACAGATGATGTTCTTCTCTTGAGAATCGAGTTGCTTGAATTTCTTCACATCAGCAGCAGTGACACTGGCAGAGATAATGGGGACACCATTTTCCACAATATACCAGAGATCATTATCAATAGCTTGTAAATGCATTTGCATTTTGTTCTTCCAGAAGGGAAAGTTCTTTCCTTCGTAGGTAGGACATGCTGCAGTCACCTTAAACATGCCTGCAGTCGACATAACTAAAACTCCAGGTGGTTAAACCAAAATCACACAAAACAAGGGAGTACCTTGCTCTGATACCAATTGAAAGTGCGTTATATCGACTAGAGGGGGGGTGAATAGGAGATTTTTAGAATTTCATCACTAAGGAAATTCCTTTTGAGGAAATTTCTCACTGATGACTAACTTACAGCGGAAACAGTAAAGGATCAGACGTGCAAACGTTCACAGCAGCAGTATTTCAGAGTGAAGAATGTGAAAACAGATTGCACAGTAAGCAGGCACGCAGAATAAAGATGAGGATTAACTATCTTGAAGAATTGAGGTTGAGGAAATCCAGAGAAAGTCTTCAGCAAATTCTTCAAACAGTCACAGTGAAAGTCATCAACACATAATACAACGAAAGTAAAGAATTGAGGAATTAGAACCCGTTTCTCAGTGAAGACAGTTGTTGATGACCCAGTTCCAACTGCTGTGACAGTTGTACATCTGGTTTGGAGCGGCTTGGTATTAAAACCAAAGGACACCCTGTCCCGGGACACACAGTCCCTACCGTATTCTCCTTGAGCTAAGGACACACAGTCCTCGCCCAACACTCGTGGTAAGTCTTCAGGGCAGACTTCCAAACCCTCACAAACTTGGTCACCCGGCGATCCACAATTGACTGATGGATTGCTCTAGACCATGACGCCTAACCGTCTGGAGGATGCACAGTCCTCAAAGGTAAAAGGCTTCAGTCCCACACAGGAACAACTTCTTCAGTGATGCTCAGTCACTAGGTTTGGTTTGTGGTTTCGGTGTATGGGGTATTTCCTCACTGATGAATTACTCTCAAAAGCTCTGAGGAATTGGGTTGCTCTTATGACAAGTGTCAGTTTATAACGGAGCAGCCAACCAGCTAGTGGTTGTGGGGGGTGGCTAGTTATAGCCTGGGAGCATCCCGACATGATTTGACACTAATGCCCTTAAATAATATGACCGTTGAAGTGGATAAGACCAATGACTTGGCGTAGTTATCGAAACGGTCGGAACCCTCAACTGTGAGAGTCCTCATGTCACTCATATTCCTCACTTGAGGCTTTTGATAGGATTAGGCTTGGGTTGAGCATCATGAGGAAATCCATTCGATAGTGTTACTTTGACCCCCTTTAACAGTACGGTGTTCCTATTCATCAAATGCGAAGAAAGTAAAACAGAAAACGTAAACCTTCACGCTTCAATTTCTTCAGGAACCACCGGTCTTCTCAATATCAGTATCTTCATGAGGAATATCAATTTCATCGCAGATTCCTCACGATTCATTTCTTCAGCTTCAGACCAATTTCTTCAACTGAAGATATACATTTTTAGGGGTCGATATTCTTCAAATATCTCAAACTCCTCAATGACTTATAGATCCCGTGTATACTCATAAACACATTAGATACTTAACCTATAAGTCTTCAAACCACAAAAATCACTAAGGGGCACTAGATGCACTTACAGTCACATATTGGATATTGAAGATAGTTGATGCAGTATTAAGCTTGAGGACGATGTTTTCCAAAGGTTGGCCACCCACACTATCTCACGCGTGAACATCGTGATCATAGAGTGATTGGCATTGAGTCCACGCTCCACCATCCCCTTGCACTTGAAGATCTCTTGCTCCACTGCTTTGAGCCTTTTCTCCATGCTCCCAATCCTCTTGGGTCCTTGAACATCTCGGATGTGGAGGACCCCCTCATAGGTCACAACCTCCTGAGGGTGCTTCATCACCTCCGGAAGGTAAGGGTTGATGACGTTCTCATAGGACTTGTCCTTGGAGGAGCTTGAGGAGGCCATGGAGATTTTAGATCTGATAGAAAACAATAAGAAATAAGAACAGAAGATATCTCTCGATGCGGTGGTCAAATCAATATGGGGAGTATATATAGATTTTTTATCTTTCATAACAAGTAAAATGGGAGGAAAACAGAGTCAGGAAGGTGCACCAGAGCCCCACACAGCATCAGGGCGCGCCCAAGGGGGGCGCCCAGGTGTTCTGTGAGCACCAGGTGGACCCTCTCGGCTTCCTTTTTTTTCTTCTAATTATTCCAAAACTGACAGAATATATTTTTGCAGAATTTTCGGAGTCCGTTTACTTACTGTATCATGTACCTATTCCTTTTTTAGTATTCTGGAGTGTTCCAGAAGGACTCCTTGATATGTTCCTCCAGTGTAATAGTCTCAATAATATTAGTTTCAACATTAATGGGTGTACCTGAAATGTAGTGATTGATCCTTTGTCCATTTACCACCTTCCGGTTAGTACTCGCGGCATTATTGATCTTTATGGCTCCAAAATGATGAAATTCTTTGATAATATATGGTCCTTCCCATTTCGAAAGAAGTTTACTTGCAAAGAATCTAAGACGAGAATTATATAATAAAACATATTCACCCACTTTGAATTCTTTCTTTTGGATCCTCTTGTCATGCCATCGTTTGACTTTTTCTTTAAACAACTTGGCATTATCCTAGGCTTGGGTTCTCCATTCATCAAGTGAGCTAATGTTGAAGAACCTCTTTTCACCTGCAAGCTTGAAGTCATAGTTAAGTTCTTTAACAACCCAAAAATCTTTATGTTCCAATTGAAGAGGTAAATGACATGCTTTTCCATAATCCATTTTATAAGGAGACATACCCATAGGATTATTATAAGCAGTTCTATAACCCCAAAAGCATCATCTAATTTCTTAGACCATTTCTTTCTAGATCTGTTGACAGTCTTTTGCAAAATCAACTCTATCTCCCTATTGCTCAATTCAACTTGACCACTAGATTGAGGATGATAGGGAGACACAATTGTATGATTAACATCATATTTAGCAAGCATCTTACGGAAAGCAACATGAATAAAATGTGAACCACCGTCAGTCATAATATATTTAGGGACTCCAAACCTTGGAAATATTACTTACTTAAGTATTTTAAAAGAAGTGTTGTGATAAGCACTTCTAGTGGGGATAGTCTCAACCCACTTAGTGACATAATCAAAAGCAATGAGAATATGAGTATACCCATTGGACTTAGGAAAAGGTCTCATATAATCAAAACCCCAAACATCAAATGGTTCGATAACAAGAGAATAATTCATAGGCATTTCCTGATGTCTACTGATATTACCAATCCTTGGACACTAATCACAAGATAAGACAAACTTACGAGCGTCCTTGAAGAGAGTAGGCCAATAAAAACGGGATTGCAATACCTTATGTGCGTATCTCCTGCATGGTGTCCTCCATAAACTTTGGAGTGACACTTCCGAAGAATTTGTTCCTATTCATGCTCAGGTATGCAACATCTAACAATACCATCCACACCTTCTTTATAAATATGTGGGTCATCCCAGAAATAGTGTCTCAAATCATAAAAGACTTCTTCTTTTGCTAGTAAGTAAAACTAGGAGGTATAAACTTAGCAACAACATAATTAACATAGTCTGCATATCAAGGAGTATTATGAGAAACGTTAACATCAGCTAATTGCTCATCAGGAAAACTATCATTAATAGGTTGTGGGTCATCGAGCACATTTTCCAATCTAGACAAGTTATCAACCACATGATTCTCAGCCCCTTTCCTATCAACAATATGAAGGCCAAACTCTTGTAACCAAAGAACCCACCTAATAAGCCTAGGCTTAGCATCTTTATTTTCCATAAGATACTTAATAGCAGCATGATAAGTGTGAATAGTAACTTTGGAATCAACAATATCAGATATAAACTAATCAAAAGCAAACACAACTGCTAGAAACTCTTTTTTAGTGGTAGCGTAATTCCTTTGGGTAGTGTCCAAAGTCTTACTGGCATTATGAATAACATTCAACTTCTTATCAACTTTGTGTCCTAGAACAGCCCCAACAACATAATCACTAGCATCACACATAATTTCAAAAGGTAAATCCCAATCAGGTGGCTGAACAATAGGTGCAGAAATTAAAGCTAGCTTAAGAGTTTTAAAGGCTTCTACACAATCATCATCAAAAATAAAAGGAACATCTTTTTGCAAAAGATTGGTAAGAGGCCTAGAAATTTTAGAGAAGTCTTTAATAAATCTCCTATAGAAAGCAGCATGAGCAAGGAAACTTATTATACCTTTAATATCCTTCGGGCTTGGCATCTTCTCAATAGCATCCACTTATTCTTTATCAACATCAATACCTCTTTTAGAAATTTTATGGCCCAAGACAATACCTTCAGTAACCATGAAGTGGCACTTCTCCCAATTCAAGACAAGATTTGTTTGTTCACATCTCTGCAAAACTTGGTCAAGGTTGCTTAAACAATCGTCAAAAGAAGTTCCGTATACGGAGAAATCATCCATGAAAACCTCAACAATCTTTTCACAAAAATCAGAGAAGATAGCGGTCATACATCCTTGAAAAGTACCAGGTGCATTGCATAAACCAAAAGGCATACGTCTATAAGCAAAAATTCCAAAAGGGCAGGTAAAGGTGGTTTTCTCTTGATCAAATATTGCAACAGGTATTTGACAAAAACCAAAATAACCATCCAAGAAACAAAAGTGTGTGTGCTTAGACAACCTTTCTAACATTTGATCAATAAAAGGTAAAGGGTAGTGATCTTTCCTAGTATCTTTATTCAACTTTCTAAAATCTATCACGATCCTATAACTAGTTACTATCCCCTGAGGTATAAGTTCATTCTTATCATTAGGAACAACAGTAATACCACCCTTTTTGGGAACACAATGAACTGGACTCACCCATCTACTATCAGCTATGGGGTAGATAATACCTGCTTTGAGAAGCTTTAATATTTCAGATCTTACCACATTCTTCATCTTCAGATTTAAATGTCGTTGGTGGTCAACAACGGGTTTAGCACCTGGTTCCATATTAATCTTGTCCTAACATAGAGTGGGACTAATGCCCTTAAGATCATCGAGAGTATATCCTGTAGAGGCACGATGCTTACTTAGAACTTTTAATAATATCTTTTCCTCGTGATCTGAAAGGTTAGCACTGATAATAACATGATATATTTTATTTTCATCAGAATAAGCATATTTGAGAGTATCACACAATTGCTTCAATTCAAACACATGATCACTCTTAGGTGGAGGAGGACCCCCCAAAGTTTCATTAGGCAAATTATGCTTAAAGATAGGTGTATGCTTAAAGAAAACCTCATCTATTTCATTCCTATCATTCATATGCAAATCATTCTCATGCTCAAGCAAATACTATTCCAAAGGATCAATAGGAGGCATAACAATAGCAGCAATATAACAATTTCATCTTTACTAGGAAACTCTATATCACGTGGTTGTCTATGAAACTCAGAGAAATTAAATTCATGAGACACACCACCAAAGTTGACACTAGCAATCTCCTTAGCACAGTCAATTTGAGCATTAACAATATTCAAGAAAGGTCTACCAAATATGATTGGACAAAAGCTATCTTGTGGAGAACGAAGAACAAGAAAATCAGTAGGGTATTTGATCTTACCACATAAGACTTCAACATCTCTTACAATACCAAGTGGTGAAATAGTATTTCTGTTGGCAAGCTTAATAGTGACATTAATATCCTCAATCTCAGCAAATGCAGTATCATTCATGACTTCTTGATATAAAGTAAAAGGAATAGCACTTATGTTAGCACCCACATCACATAAACTATGATAGCAATGATCTCCAATTTTAACAGAAATAACATGCATGCCAACTACGGGTCTATTTTTATTCTTAAGATGAGGACTAGCAATTCTAGAAGCATTATCACAAAAGAATATAACATGTTCAAACAATTCATCAACTGAAAGATGTTTAACTAAAGCAATGCTAGGTTCAACTTTAATTTGCTCAGAAGGTGTAGGTGTTCTAATATAACTTTTCCTAACTACATAAGAAACCTTAGAGTACTCTTTAATTGTAATAGGAAAAGGTGGTTTCTCAAAATAAGTAGTAGGGACAACTGGATCAACATCGTAGACAATAGTTTTCTCTTCTTTAATATCATGAGGTTTTTCCCTTAATTGTTATAGGAGGATCATATTTAAACCACTTCTTCTTAGGAAGATAAATTTGAGTAGCAAAAGATTCACAAAATAGGCTACTATTTCAGAGTCAAGTCCATACTTGGTGCTGAATTTCTGAAAGGCATATGTTTCCGTAAAAGATTTAACAGAATCAAACTCAAGATTTATACCTGACTCATTACCTTTATGGATCTCCCAATCCTCATGGTTGTGCTTAATATTTTCAAGAAGATCCCATTTAGATTCAATAGTCTTCTTCATAGAACCAGTTGAAGAAGAATCAAGCATATTTCGATCATTATGAGAAAGTCGAGCATAATTTTTTTGAAGAATTATTTCTCTTGAGAGCTCATGATTGGGGCATGTATGAAGCATATACTTGAGTCTCCCCCAAGATTGAGCAATACTTTGTCCTTCACGAGGCCAGAAGTTATAAATATAATTTCAATCACGATGAACTAAATGCATAGGATAAAATTTCTGGTGGAACTCTAGTTTCAAACGATTCCAATTTCTATGTGTTAGTATCATCACATAGCCTATACCATGTTAATGCCTTTCCCTCCAAAGATAAAGGGAGCACTTTCTTCTTAGCCCTATCTCCAGATAAACCTGCAAGCTTAAACAATCCACAAATTTCATCCACATAAATTAGTGCATATCAGGATGTTTAGTTCCATCGCCTGCATAAGGATTAGCTAAAAGTTTCTCAATAAGACCGCCAGGAATTTCATAAGAAATATCTTCAGTAGCTTCAGTAGGTGGTGGAGAGGCAACTCTAGTGGTTTCCGGTCGAGGTGAAGATACCCTGAACAGGCGTGTCAAAGGATTGCTTTCCATAGTGACAAGTAGCAATAAATTTTAGCACGTAAAAACATATTTCCTTACTAAATTCCACTCACCAAAGGCGCTTCACTCCCCGACAATGGCGCCATAAAAGAGTCTTGATGATTCATAAGTATAGGGGATAAATCTTAGTACTTTCGGTAAGTAAGAGTGTCGAACCCAATGAGGAGCAGAAGGAAATGCAAGGGGTTTTGAGCAAGGTAGTTTGTACAAGCACTGAAACAAGCGGTAAGAGATAGTTTGGTAGAAAGATAATTTGTAGTGAGTAACTAGGAACAAATGCAAATAAAGTGCAACAAGGTAGCCCAATCCTTTTGAGTGCAAAGACAGTCCGGAACAAGTACTTATAGTGATGCAAACGTTCTTGAGGGCACACGGGAATTTCATCTAGTCACTTTCACCATGTTCATTTGATTCGCGCTTGCCACTTTGATGATTTGATATGTGGGTGGACCAGTGCTTGGGTGCTATTCTTACTTGAACAAGCTTCCCACTTATGATTACCCACTCTTGAAAGCATCCGCAACTATGAAAAGATAATTAAGACAAAGTCTAACCATAACAATAAACGTTTGGGTCCAAATCAACCCCTTACGTAATAGCACATAAACTGGGGTTTAAGCTTATGTTACTCTAGCAACCCATCATCTTATTACTACTCCACAATGAGTTCCCTTAGTCCCATGAATGGTGAAGTGTCATGTAGTCGACGTTCACATGACACCACTAAGAGAATCACAACATACATATCATCAAAATATCGGACGGATACCAAATTCACACGATTACTTATGACATGACTTCTCCCATGTCCTCAAGAACAAAAGTAACTACTCACTCATCATCATGGTGTTCAAGATCATAGGGGTAGTGAATAGCATAAAGGATCTGGACATTTAATATCTCAGGAGGCAAACCAACTAGCATCAACTACGATAAGTAATCAACACTATAAGCCAATCACAGGTACCAATCTGAAGTTTTGACAAAAAGATTGAATACAATAGATCTAAAAGGGTTTAGATGAGATGGTGCTGTTGATGGTGATGATGAATATTGGTCCTCCCATGATGACATGATTGTTGGTGATGATGAAGGCTTCGGTTTCCCCCTCCCAGAGGGAAGTGTCCCTGGCGAATGTGCCCGCCACAGAGCAAAAGTGCTCCTGCTCTAGTTTCGCCTCGTGGCTGCGGCGCCTCATCTCAGAAGTCTCCCCATAAAAGTTTTAGGGTAAAATGACTTATATACCAAAAGGAGTAGTCCAGATGTGGGCCAGGGGCTCCACACAACATCAGGGCGCGCCCTAGGGGGAGGGGCATTAGAAACTTTATATTGATCAAAAAGAGAAAAGGCATTAGAAATACTCCATGAAGTGCTATATTGATCAAAAACTTTGTAAATAGCAGCAACAAAACATGATGCAAAATGGACGTATCAAAGAACAAGGAGTTCATTGTACTACCGCATGTATTACCTTTTGGAGCGTGGTGCCTCTTAGATTCATTAGTTGTCACTTGGGAGCCTCCTACTTCGTGTTGTGGAGTTGAACCAAGAAGTTTCTAAGGGCAAGGAGATCGCCTACTTCATGAAGATCTACCCCGAGTGAGGCTAGTCCTTGGTGGACGTAAGCCGTGATGGAATAGACAAGGTTGCTTCTCCGCGAGCCTCCTGGGCTGAGCCCTCCGTGGACTCGCGTGGCTGTTACCTTCCGTGGGTTGAAGTCTCCATCAATGTGGACATACGATATCATCACCTATCGGAACCACGCCAAAAATTGCCATGCCAACCTTTATGTTTGGTGTTTCTATCCCTACCCTGTACTTATATGTGCATGTCATTACTTTCTGCTGCTATACTCTTAGACTTGCATGTGTAGGTGTGCTTGACTTACAACAACCGCTAAAACTTGCCCAGAACTAAAATTGGGAAAATTATCAGTTTTTAATTGGTCAAGTAGTCTAATCACCCCCCTCTAGACATACTTCAGATCCTATAGGCCGATGTCGTGGAAGGCACCATTGACAAAACCGAGGAATGGATGCTAATGTAGAAGATCTAACTAACCCACCAACAGCCACCATACCCTCGGGCAGTTGGGCGGCGACCTCAACCTATAACATCTACATGGTCGAGACATCACATGCCAACAATAACGACAGAGCTAACAATGGCGACGACAATGACAACGATGGTGCCAACAATAGTGGCAATAATAACCCTGGTGGTGTCCCGAGGGGCCATGAGGACGACCCGCAAAGCGACCTCGGCTCCGAAGACAACGACATACTTAAATGATTTGCTCATCGGCCTGCGCCATGATGCATTAATTAGAAGGGTCAATATAGCCCAAAAGATAACCAGCGAGAAGTGTCTTCATGGGGAGGCAAAGTTCATTGGGGACCGCTGGAACGATCAATTATAAGTCATGGAGGAGGTGAACAAAAGAAAACAGTGCATGTCGACGGCTGCCACTACGATCGGATCCTACTCAAGGACATGGATGTTAATGTGAGGCACGTCGTGATTTCCAAACACTCTTCACCAAAAGGAAATGCATTGATATTTCTTGATATTTCCTTCACATCGTGGTTGATGATGCAAAACACCATAAAATAAGCAATTCAGAGATTCTTATAACCCAAGCGACAAACAATGGGTGGAGAACTAACCAAGCTATTGGAAGCCAGGTTCATCCGAGAAATTAAACATCCCGAGTGGCTTGCCAACCTAGTAGTGGTACCCCAAAAGGACAAATCATGGCGTCTTTGTGTCAATTTTAACGACGTCAATAAGGCTTGCTGAAAGGACCCCTTCCCATTACCTCAGATTGAACCAATAATTGATGCCACAACCGGGAATGACCTCCTCTACTTTTTGGATATCTATTCTGGATATCATTAAACAAATATGAAAGGATCCGACCAGGCTTCCACAACCTTTATAACAAACTATGGGGCATTTTTTTAAATATAATTGAAAGGACATGGATGTCGCTCAGGGGGTGAATAGGCGCTTTAAAATAATTATGGTTTAGGCTTGAACAAATGCGGAATAAAACTAGAGTTTAATTTGTCAAGCACAAAAGCTAAAACAATGAGGCTCACCTATGTGCACCAACAACTTATGCTAAGGAATATAAACCACTAAGTGATAGGAATATATATAACATGAAACGATATGACTATCACGATGTAAAGTGCATAAGTGTAGGATCGGAAGTATTTCTAGAGGGGGCGGGTAATTAGACTAGTTGACCAAATAAAAACTTAGCCTTTTCCCAATTTTAGTTTCCTGCCAGTTTTAGCAGTTGTAGCAAGTCAAGCACACCCTACACATGCATATCTAAGAGTATTGCATCGGAAAGTAATGACATGCAAATGTAAGTAGAGGGTAGGGATAGGAAGATAAAACACAAAGGTTGACACGACGATTTTTGGCGTAGTTTTGGTAGGTGGTGTTATCGTACGTCCACGTTAGTGGAGACTTCAACCCACGGAGGGTAACGACTGTGACATTCCACAGAGGGCTCCACCCACACGGGGTCCACGAAGAAGCGGCCTTGTCTATTCCACTATGGCTTATGTCCACACATGGGGTAGATCTTCATGAAGTAGGCGATCTCCTTGCCCCTAGAAACTTCTTGGTTCAACTCAACAACACGAAGTAGGAGTCTCCCAAGTGCCACCTAGCCAATCTAGGAGGCACCAACCTCCAAAAGGTAATATATGATGTAGAACAATGAACTCCTTGCTCTTGTGCTTCAAAATATAGTCTCCCCAACACTCATTCACTTTCTCACTAATTTGGCTTGGGTAAAAGAGATTGATTGTGTGGAAAGCAACTTGGGGAGGCTAGAGATCAAGTTTCAAATGGATGGATTGGAATATCTTGACCTCAACACATGAATAGGTGGCTTTCTCGCAAAAAAATGAATATGGCAAGTGTGTCTGTGTGTGTTATGAGTGCTTCCTCTATGAATGAGAGGTGGTGGCACCGAGTTGCAGAAAATGTGGCAACTTTCGAATTTTCGGTGAGACCAATATAGGAATCTCGATGGTACCGATACGGTGACCTAGGGCAGTTTCCAAATCTCGGTGGGACCGATTCCTAGACTCGGAAATTCCTATTCTTGAAAATGATAGACAAGAAAGTTGGTCACTAATTTTTGGTAGCACTAAAGTGGAAGTTGGTGGTACCGAGATTGTAGAGTTTGGCATAGGTTTTGTCTTTGGAAAATCGGTAGGGTCGAGTGGAAATTATTGGTGGCAGCGATTTGATATTTAGGCTTTGGACAGAGAATATTTTGGGAGACTAACTGAGTATTTTTGGTGGCTATCTCTCAACACTTGAGCAACCAATTCATCATAGATACCTCATCCCCTTTTAATAGATTGGCTTTCCTATGGACTCAAATGTGATTTCTTAGAAATATAAAATGTAGAGTCTTGTAGCTTGGAGCTTGATTAATCCCATTCCTTTCCTTGCATCAAGGGGTATATCCTCACAATCCTTTAGCCAATGCATCTTTGAAATTTTCTAAAATATACTTAGATAAGATCGTTACTTCAATGACACATATGTTGTTATTAATTACCAAAACCACCTTAGGGAGCAATTGTCCTTTCAATATCCCCCTTTTTGGTAATTGATGGCAACATATAGATCAAAGCTTCGACAAAAGATATAATCAATGATTAGCATCATCACATTGAGAAGTATGTGAAAAACAAGAGCTCCCCCTTCATGTAGATAGCTAAAAGACATAACATAGTAGCATCAACAATCAGAGCGTATGATCGAACACAACGAAGTTTAAGACATCCAAAATACCAAATGTTTCGAAAAGTCAAAAGAGATCAATAAAAGGCAAAACTCTCTCTCTCTCGAAGCCCTAATGATCTATACACTTCTCCCCCTTTGGCAACAAGTTACCAAAAAGTTCAAATGTCTATAGATACGCGCCGCTCTAGGCTCGATCTCCTCTGATAGCATTTGATGGAGTCGACATAGAGCGTTGGCAAAGGCTTCAGCGGATGTCCTCTAAGGTGGAGGTCTTGACACTCGAGGTGCAGGAGATGGTGGAACTGAAGGAGCTCATGCTTGGGCTGATGAAGATGGTCTAACTTCCAGAACGGGCGTAGCTGCAGACCTAGTCTGAGTCCTAAGCTAAGTGGTTGTACGAAGAGACGAATCATCATCATCACTCCTGGAGCATGGTGTGTGCACTGCATCAACTTCATGCTTTAACTGCTCAACAGTGGTAGCCAACTCCATTACTTTGATATGCATGTCATGGAATTTAGTCTCCACGATCCTCCCAGGGCTTTTCAATTTCAGCACAATTTTAGAAATATTATTCTCCATCCCCTGGATGGTGCTTACAAGAAATGACATCGGCTCCTCTATGGTTCTCAGCTGTGGTGCTGGAGTTGCTCTAGCTGCCTCTGCCTCTGTTGCTGCCTGTGCTTGTTGACGAGCTGTAGCTGAGATAGGATGTCTCGGTTCCATCACTACCTCGTTGTGTTCAAATTCTGGTTAAAGTGGCAGGTGTGGACGATCAAGTTGATATGCATGATGAGCATCTCAATGTATGGATCATATCCACATGATCTCTTCATATCAGCAGTCGTCCTCCTGACTGTCTCACCTATCAGATCCATCACTCTAATCATTGTGTGAGTGTCAACGTGGTGCAACATGTTGATGGAATACCATCTAATCATGTTATCATCTCCTAATTTGGGCATCAGGGTGTACCTCATAATGTTGTTTCTAGTGGGTATCCCAACTTGCAGGAAGTAGATGGAACCATGCTTGTTGTCGGCGATGCTAGGTCAACACCTATCGGGATCAACACGATACTTGTGATCGTAGGGCGGGAAGAACTACGTCAAGAGCGAATCTAACGATCAACACCCGACAAGCCTTTCTACCCAGGTTCGGGCCGCTTACGCATAAAACCCTACGTCCTGCTCGTCTGATCATATTAAGCGTTCTTTTGTTGTTCATTTGTAGTGATGATAACCGTCTTCTTGGCCAATCTCCAAAAAGTCTAACCCCTTGTGAATGAGCTAAGGGCCTCCTTTTATAGGCAAAGGGGTCACCTACATTGCTCGATGGTAGGTTCACGAGACGTTATAGTGAACCTCGAGTGGTGCTTATCCATCTACCGTTGTGAGGTGCATTAAATGCACGTCTTGTACATGTCAGCTAAGTGCTGGTGAAGACATGTGTCCAGGTGTTTCAACACCTGGACGCCCCGCTGGCACGTGTGGAATGTGCTGGAACTCAGCGGGCGGTGGCACTGTGGCTAGGGAGGTCGCCCTCTGGTGTGCTGCCACGTCATCCCGACAAGGGTGCTTGCCGGGGCCTTGGTGCTTCGTCCCGGCAAGGAAGCTTGCCGGGTGCTTCGGCTGTCTTCCCGGCGAGGGAGGCTCGTCGGGGCCTTACTCTAGGTGCGGTCATCACGCCGATTAAACCGACGTGGCCTTGGGTGTCTTCCCGGCAAGGCAGGCTTGCCGGGGCCTTGGACACCTTGGGGCTGAGTCTTGTCCGGATCCTGCCGCGCCCTACCGTTAGGCGCTCTTCGTGCCCTTGCACAAGTCTGGGGCACTAGAGACCCCAGTCATTAGTGCACCGACAGGAGCCCCCAGGCCTGGGCCACTCATGTGCGCGAAGCGTTGTTGGGCCACGCCCAAAGAGGTGTACGGGCCTTTGCGACTGGATCTGCTAGCGGTTGCCTTTCCCCACGCCGCGCATCCGTTGCCTTTCCCCACGCCACGCATCGGATGCGCGAAGTGGGAGGTCGTGCGTGGAGTGGCCTCTCCGCCTCCTGAAACGCCTCTACCACGCGCGTGGCATGCACAGTCATTGATGGACAGGTGGCAGTCGAGGCCTTGAAAAGCGTAGTAGTGGCTGGGCCCGCCCGTGCATGCATTGGCGCATCAGGGCGGTTCTCTGTTCGCCCGTGAGCTCAAGCGATTGGTCGTAGACAGTGGTGGCTTCTGGAGTAAGGGAGGCTAGCCCCCGCGCACCGTCCTATAAATTGGGAAGGTTTTCGAGGGGTTTTTCTCACCTAACTCCCTCTAAATCCTCCAAATCCTCGATCTTGGTCTTCTGAATCTTCTTCTGTCCGCTGGTGGCGCTTGTCCCTAACCCTTGTTAGGGGACGGGGTCGGCCACCGTCTTCCATGAGGGCAACGAGGGGATCCCGCTCGGATCATGCTACAGCTTCTGGGGGTGCCGCGGTGGAAGGCGACCTGAACGCCCGTGGTGGAGGAAGGGTGAGGGGCCGAGGTCGCCACGGAGGTCGAGGCCGGGGGAGGCGGAGCACAACTCCAACTCCTCCGCCTTCCCGGGGCTTGCTTCCGTGGCGGCCCTCCAGGTTGCTTTAGGGGCCCCCACGTGTGCTTCTCGACTACTGCGAAGGTAGCCCGGGAGATGCCGACTATCCTGTCTCGAGCGATAGCGACGAGGAGGACAATGGTCGCGGCGAGGTATGTGTTGGGTTAGGGCCACGGGGTGTCAAACTAGGTGTTGACTCCCCGGGCGCCGATCGGACGTAGACCGTACCGCCGTGGCTTGCTCGCTGCTCGCCCCTGCCCGGTGGGGGAACCTTGTTGGAGCTGGCGTTGGTGCCTCGTGTTTGAGGAGGAGGCACCTCCACCAGCTCCGACTTCTCAAGGTCCTCTGCTTGGGCCACCTCACCGGAGCGGGTATTGGTCCCGTGGCTCTGGGAGGAGGCGGGTCCGCCGGCTCTGGATCCTTCGCCCCTTCCTGTGCCCCGCCCTCCGCACCTCGGCCGGAGGCGGGCCAGGCGGCGCCCGTTGGGGGCGGTCTCGTTCTCGTTGGCTCTGCGCCGACCCTGGGGGCCCGGCCCTGACCGCGCCGCGGGCTCCGCCTTTTTGTCTTTTTGAACTTCACTCCTCCGCGCGGGTTGGCCGTCATCAAAAGACAGAGTCTTTAGGTTAGGGCTACCATGCTTTGTAAGTGAAGCCGAATGTATCTATTCATATGAATGAAAAAGAGTGTTTTTCCCTTTTTTGATTCCGTTCCTTGTGCGATTTGTTCTTGTATATCCGGGAGCTTGCCGGCGACTACCCGCAAGCCTCCTTGCCGTGTTCGGTGCAACCATGGAAATTGCCAAGCGCAGCTTGAGGCGAAATAGGGTGCTACATAGCCGCTTGCTCTGTTGATCAGGTTCACAACTATTTGAAGGCGCTTTGTGGCTGTTGACATCGTTTGAACGAGTTCGAAACAAAGAGAAGGTGCACCGAGCTTTGGGAAGGTCCTAGTACGCGCAAACTCCTCAAAGAAAGATCCGAAACTTCCGAAGGGAAAAAGCAAAGGATCTATCTACTCCAAATCTGAATCTCAAACTTAAGAACTTATTTGTCTGCGCCGTGGTCTGGTGCATGAATATTTCGCCGGGGCGTAGGAGCCCTCGGAAAGCAAGAAATCATCGCTCCTGGCGGTCCTTTCTCTGGCAAGGACTTCTTGTCGATGGCCTGTGACCGTCGTTTGGAGGAAGAGCCAGCCAGGGTGTAACCCCTTTTTCTTTTCTCTTGCTAGGCCGTGCTTGTGGAGCCCCCGAGCGCGTCCTTGGGCGACGACGCGACACTCTCAGGGGCACAACATTCATACTGGAGTGTGCGTCGGGGCTTCGGGACCGCGTGGCGCATCCTCAACGACTATGCATCGCTCCACGGAGGTGCGTCCGCCGGAGTATGTGTCGGGGCCTCTATAAAGCGCACATGCACGCCCTCGACAGTTGCGCGTTGCCCCCCCCCCCCCCCCTCGAGCGATGCATCGGCCTAGAGATGCTGCTCTTGGAGCCTCAGCCTCCCTGCCCTGCTCGCGCATGTAGCAGTGCGCTCGCGTAGGCCTTGGGAAGCCGTAGCAGAATAGGGCGCCTGCCGCGGTACTCCGTTTCCGGAGGAACGCGACATAGCGCCCCCAAACTTCGATGGAGCCGGTGTTGAGCCTGCTCTGCTCCACGCGTCTTTCCCCCGCCCCCTACCTGGCGCACTAGAGATGTCGGCGATGCTAGGGCGACACCTATGGGGATCAATGAGATACCCTTGTGATCGTAGGGCGGGGAGAACTTCGTTGAGAGCAAACCTAACGATCAACACCCGGCAAGCCTTTTTACCCAGGTTCGGGCTGCTTACGCGTAAAACCCTACGTCTTGCTCATCTGATCGTATTAAGCATTCTTTTGTTGTTCATTTACAGTGATGATAACCGTCTTCTTGGCCAATCTCCAAAAAGTCTAAGCCCTTGTGAATGAGCTAAGGGCCTCCTTTTATAGGCAAAGGGGTCACCTATAGTGCTTGATGGTAGGTTCACGAGATGTTACAGTGAACCTACAGCGGCGCTTATCCATCTACCGCTGCCAGGTGCATTAAATGCACGTCTTGTCCATGTCAGCTAAGTGCTGGTGAAGACATGTGTCCAGGTGTTTCGACACCTGGACGCCCCGCTGGCGCGTGTGGAATGCGCTGGAACTCGGGGGGCAGTAGCACTGTGACTAGGGCGGTCGCCCTCTGGTGTGCTGCCACATCATCCCTGCAAGGGTGCTTGCTGGGGCCTTGGTGCTTCGTCCCGGCAAGGAAGGTTGCCGGGGGCTTCGGTTGTCTTCCCGGCGAGGGACACTCGTCGTGGCCTTGCGCTAGGTGCGGTCATCACGCCCATTAGACGGACGTGGCCTTGGGTGTCTTCCCGGCAAGGCAGGCTTGCTGGGGTCTTGGATACCTTTGGGCTGAGTCTTGTCTGGATCCTGCCGACCCTACTGTTAGGGGCTCTTCGTGCCCGTGCACAAGTCTGGGGCACTAGAGACCCCATTCTTTAGTGCACCGACACTTGTGTGTCTTCAATTACTAGTGGGGTACTAGATTGTACATATTAGCCATAATGTTGTGATTCATTTTTGGCTCAGAGTACACATCCAAATCACCCTCTTGGACCTTTGGGGTACGAATGATTGTAGACCTCTCCTCCACAGTTGACTCATACCTGTGACCTTCAATTATCCATACAATCCTACCATCTGGATACAAGTGTGCACTGGAGTATAATTGCATGATCATCTCATCATTCCACGTAGTCATCTCTTTGCCAACAAAATCTTTAATGGCAATTCCATGAAATTTTCTCTCACATGAGAGAAGAAGTACTCATGTTCCTTGATGTAGTCCCAGTCTACATATCTCATGTCACTTACTGTAGGACTCTTGTCCAATAGCATGGTCTCATAAAAATATTGTTGCTCCTTGGTGTGACAGCAAGGATCAACAGTTGTTCTCCTCTTAACAGCATAGGGATCTGCTGCTCTCAACTGTCTTATACCTTGATCCCTTCTCTTCTTCATGTCCCCAGCAACTGGATGAGCATCATTGTGCAATGGTAGGTGAGCTCTCAACTTCCTCAGCACAGATAAATCTTCTTCCTCCTCTACATCAGTATCTTTGGATCCAGAGCCCTTGTTATTATTTCCCACACGGATATCCTTAGTAGTCCTCTTGGGAGCTACTGGCTTCTCGGACTTGGGAGCAGAACGTTTTGTCTTGGATGCACACTTGCTTGGCATATCATCTACCATTCGCTCCTTCTTCTTGGAAGGAGGTGGATTAGCAGTTTCCTCTTCCTCTTCTTCCACAGCAGCTTCTGCTGGATCTTCATACAAGGAGGTTGGCCTCCCAACAACATGTACTGTCCTCTTCTTGATCCTCTCCTGCCCTGGCTTCTTAGCTAGAGTCTTTGTTCTTCCAGTCCTATTAGGTTTATTAGAGGAATGAGACAACCCTCTCTTTGCCGAAATAGACTCTGGGATCTTTATGACTATCAATCTCTCCTTTTGCTTTTGGGGAATGCTTTCTTATGGTATGAACTCATCATCCTCCTCATGTGTGTTCAGCTTCTTTCTTCATCGTAGCTTCCTTGGGCAAAGCATGTGAGATTGGAATACCTGGGTCGGAAGCAGTCCTCTTAGGACTAGTGCCTGAGTCCATCTCCATCCTAGGCTCCTCTTAGGACTACTCCTGGTCGTTAGCGGCCTCCACGTAGTAGAAGGCACCGTCGGGGTAGTAGTCGTCAGCGGCGGGATATGCCATCTCCTCGGCTCCATCATGTGGTCGCAGCAATCATATCATGGGGAAAAGGGAGTGCCAAGCAATGGTGAGTACTCATCCAAAGTACTCGCAAGACTGACATCAGAACTATACTAAGTATGCATCAGTATCGAAGGGAAGGGGGTCATAGGTGGACTGACTGCAACAATGTGAGAATAGAGAGAAGGGACTAGTGCTATCGAAGACTAGCATCTTCCGTGTCTTGCAGCAATACATGAGAGTAGAGCAAGTAACATAAATATATATTCATATTGTTGCAACAATTTTAATGAAGGTCACGCGCAGAGATTCTTCCTCGACTCCCTGCGAGAAAGCAATCCGAGAGCAAACATTCAAGTTAAGTAACAGTTGAAGTTGTATAAGATGAGGATACAATTCCAAGTCGTCCTGTAACAGTGGACACAGATATTCAAATAGTTAATTTTCATCCCTGCAGGGGTGCACCAGAGTACCCAAAACACTTGATAAACTCTGGCCGAACACACTTTCCTAGGTCATGCCCGGCATCGGAACATCAACACGTCGCAACCCTACCTAGGCTCAACAGAGAGGCCAGCCCGCTGGTCTAAATCCTAAGCACGCATGGGTCATGGGCCCATCACCTTTTGCACTCCTACACGATGCGTGGGCGGCCGATGTCAATCCTGGCACCTCTTATACAAGAAGATGCTTACGCAAACCACTCGGTCCCACGCCACTCCATTGCTGACATTTGAAGAGCTTCGGCTGATACCACGACGTCGAGTACCCATAACTTCTCCCACGTGAAGGTTAGTGCGAAAAGGTCTCCCGACCAACTCAGATCAAATACCCAAATCCCATTAGCATTTTAATTAACACTATGGTGACGATCAAGAATCCATGATATGTGGTCCCATCGACCCGTCTCGAGGATGTGTGACAAGGGCCAAGAATGCGCGACCACGCCTCGTTACAACCACGCGGAAAATCCACTGGCAACACACCTTTCATGTACCTAGTAGCAACACAAAGCAACTGTGTGGCTGTAACATTAGAGGGATCCGAGGTATCACCCTTGATGGGTTCTGAATGATGTAACTATCAAGGTGGCTAGGGAGGAATCACCCTCGATGGACCATACTTGATGGGTTGAACGACAGAGTTTTTATCGGAGGTAGTGAAGGAGGAATCACCCTCCGTGAACCACCGCCGGTTAACTACACTACTGAACTAACATCAGGAGTATGCATCGAGGTGTCACCCTCGGTACTCGATAGTAGCATTGCAGCGTCATACAACTAAGGGCGTTTGAGTGATGTGATGGGTCTTGGCTCATCGATCAGTAGATCGAGAGTTGGTGATAAAGCGGGGCAACTAGACTAAGGGGTCAAACGGGAACACTGATCCACCTATACTAAACAATTAAAGTGCTGTAGAGTAAAGTAGAAGTTCATCAAAACAAGCTATGCATCAGAATAGGAGTTATCTACAACAGTAGCAAAATTCTAATGCAAGCATGAGGGAGAAATAATAGGCGGTATAGGAATGATCAAGGGGGTTGCTTGCCTTGTTGCTCTATGGTAAAGGGCTGGTTGTCAGGAGGGCAGTCGTACCCGGCAGCAGCGTCAGTCTCGGGGTCTACCGGTGAGAAGAGGGGGAAGAAACAGTAAATAATAGCAAATAGGTGCATCACGATGCATAGCATGGTAATAGGCGGTGTTAGGCATGAGTAAGGCAGTATTAGACGTCATAGACGGATTGGGAAAATATCTAACGATATTTCCTCGGTCTCTGGCTACTACGGGACAAGCGAAAACGATGGAAAAGTTCCATGTTTTCTATGCTAGGGACGCGTGACACATGAATGGACAACGTATTGGGGTTCGTCTCATTTTTGTGATCAACTTTCATGTACAAAATATTTTCATCCAGATTACAAATTATTTTAAATTAATTTTAAATTTATTATTATTTTTAAGATATAAATAGGTATATTTTAATTCAATCAATATTTATGACATCAGCATGATGTCATGCTGACATCACGAGTGAACAGTCTTAGTTGACTAGTCAAACTAACCAGTGGGCCCGTGTCGTGAGTGACACAGGTTAATTAAGTTTAATTAATTTTGAACATATATAATTAGGGGGTGGGACCCATGTGTCATTGACACATTATTTAAATTACTTAACAAACTTATTTAAACAGGTTTAGTTAGTACTATTTGATAGGGTCACATGTCATACACTTAAATTAATAGGGGATTAATTAATCTAATTAATCCCTCTTTAAGTTAATTAACTAATTACTTAATTAATTAATTGACCAGTTTAACTAATTATATATTTTTATTTATTTATTATTAAAAAATATTTAGTGGGGGTGTGGGCCCCACATGTCAAGATCACGCCTACCAAGTACCCATCACAAACTCATCTCTTGCATTTACTTTATTTCCCTTTGCCTCTCGTTTTCCTCCCCCCACTTCTAAAACGATTTTCAGAAAATACCAAAAAGATTTGCCTTTTTATTTGCCCTTTTCCGTTCGTCTTTTGTTTGCTTGCTTGTGTGCTAGATTGCTTGCTTTGTCACGATGGCTCAAGATAATACCAAGTTATGTGACTTTTGCACTACTACTAATAATGATTTTATTAGTAATTCGATTGCTCCTGCCACTAGTGTGGAATCTTGTGAAATTAATGCCGCTTTGCTCACTCTTGTTCTGAAAGAACAATTTTCTATCCTTCCTAGTGAAGATGTCGCATGCCATGTAAATACTTTCGTTAAGTTGTGTGATATGCAAAAGAAGAAAGATGTGGATAATAAAATTGTTAAATTGAAGCTATTTCCTTTCTCACTACGAGATCATGCCAAAACTTGGTTTTCATATTTACCTAAAAATAGTATTGATTCATGGAATAAGTGTAAAATGATTTTATTTCCGAGTACTTTCTGCCCGCTAAGATTATCTCCCTTAGGAACGATATAATGAATTTTAAGCAACTTGATCATGAGCATGTTGCAATCTTGGGAGAGGAGGAAACTAATGATTAGGAATTGCCCCGCGCATGGTTTGAGTTTATGGATGATTATACAAAAAAAATTATGCGGGATTGAATTTTCTTTCTAGAAATCTTTTAGATTCCGCCGTGGGTGGTACCTTTATGGAAATCACATTAAGAGAATCTACTAAACTCCTAGATAATATTATGGCAAATTACTCTCAATGGCATACAAAAGATCTCCTACTAGTAAAAAAGTGCATGTTATGGAAGAAATAAACACTTTGAGTGGAAAGATGGATGAATTGATGAATTGTTTTGCTAGTAAGAGTGCTCCTATTGATCCCAATGATATGCCTTTGTCTTCTTTGATTGGAAATAATAATGAATCTATGGATGTGAATTTTGTTGGTAGGAACAATTTTGGCAATAACGCGTATAGTTGTAATTTCAATCCTAGGCCGTTTCCTAGTAATTCCTCTAATAATTATGGTAATTCCTACAACAATTATTATGGAAATTATAATAATATGCCCTTTGATTTTGAGAATAATATTAAAGAATTCATTATCTCTCAAACAGGTTTTAATGCTATGATTGAATAAAAATTGCTCAAGATTGATGATTTGGCTAGGAACGTTGATAGAATTTCTCTTGAGATTGATTCTTTGATAATTAGATCTATTAAACCCAAGAATCATATTAATGATTCTTTAAAAGCTATGATAATTTCTATTGATGAGTGTAAGGAAAGAACCGCTAGAATACGTGCTAACCATGAATGGCTTGAAAAGGTGTTTTCTCTTGATAATGATGATGAAGATCTTAAAGTGATTGATGTGACACCTATTGAGTATTTTTTTTTCTAGTATAAATCTTGAAAAATGTGGGGCTGGAGATGATTCAACTTTAGTTAAAAGGCATCCCAATGATTTGGAGTTTATAGATCTTAATGATAAGATTGATAAAAGTGGGATCAAAGAGGTCAAAACTTTAAACAACAATGAGCCCACTCTTTGGATTTCAAGGACTTTAATTATGATAGTTGTTCTTTGATTGATTGTGTTTCCTTGTTGCAATCCATGTTGAATTCTCCGCATGCTTATAATCAAAGTAAAGCTTTTACTAAACATATTGTGGATGCTATGATGAAATATTTTGAAGAAAAACGTCAGTTGGAAGTTCCTGTACTTAGAAAGCTTTATGTTGAGTGAGAACCTACTATTATGATTAAAATTACAATTTATGAGTATCATGCTTTGTGTGACTTGGGTGCTAGCGTTTCCATGATTCCAAAAACTTTATGAGATGTGCTAGGATTCCATGAATTTGATGATTTCTCTTTAAATTTTCATCTACCGGATTCTACAATTAAGAAACCTGCATGGAGGATAAATGATGTTACTATTGTTGCAAATAGGAATCATGTGCGCATAGATTTCATTGTTCTTGATATAGATTGCAATCCTACATGTCCTAGTATTCTTGGTAGACCTTTCTTTAGAACGATTGGTGCGATTA
This sequence comes from Hordeum vulgare subsp. vulgare, assembly GCF_904849725.1. Classification (NCBI taxonomy): domain Eukaryota; kingdom Viridiplantae; phylum Streptophyta; class Magnoliopsida; order Poales; family Poaceae; genus Hordeum; species Hordeum vulgare. The sequence continues at coordinate 101,415,819 of NC_058520.1, forward strand.
TTGATATGAAAGATGGTAATATTAGATTCCAATTTACATTAAGGAAAAGCATGGAGTACTTCCATAAAAAACTAAGATTAACTTATGAATCTGTAATGAGAGCTACCTATGGATTGCATACCAAAGATGACAATACCTAGATCTATTGCATTATGCCTAGCTAGGGGTGTTAAACAATAGCGCTTGTTGGGGGGAAACCCAATTTTATTTTTATGCTTTTGTTTTTTGCTTTTGTTTGTGAGTGAAGCACACATTATTACCTCTGTAATAATTGTGTTTTCTTGTTTTAATTAGTGTTTGATCCAAGTAAGACCTTTGGGATGGTCTACGGTGTTTGTAAGTTGATTTTACTGGAAAACAGAAACTTTTGCTCTCAGTCCAGGAATTTTGTAAATTAAGTAGAACACAATTTTGATCGGAATTTTGAACAAAATATTGGTTTACAACTTACACAGATCTTCCTAATTTTTCAGAATTATTGGAGTTATAGAAGTATTCGTAGCAAACAGATTGCTACAAACTATTCTATTTTTGACATATTCTGTTTTCTTTGTGTTGTTTGCTTATTTTGATAAATCTATGGGTTGTATCGGGGGGTATGAACCATGGAGAAGTTGGAATACAGAAAATATTACATCAATATAAAAAAAAAATAAGTTCACAACAATACCTAAAGTGGTGATTTATTTTTCTTATACTAACGGATCTCATGAGTTTTCTGTTGAGTTTTGTGTTGTGAAGTTTTCAAGTTTTGGGTAAAGATTTGATGGACTATGGAATAAGGAGTGGCAAGAGCCTAAGCTTGGGGATGCCCAAGGAACCACAAGACATATTCAAGGATACCAAAGAGCCTAAGCTTGGGGATGCCCCGGAAGGTATCCCCTCTTTCGTCTTCAATCCATCGGTAAATTTACTTGAGGCTATATATTTATTCATCACATGATATGTGTTTTTCTTGGAGCGTCTTGTTTGATATGAGTCTTTAATTTTTATTTTGCCACAACCATACTTTATGCACACATCTTTTGGGAGAGAGACACGTTGAACCGTGAATTTATTAGAATACTCTTTGAGCTTCACTTATATCTTTTGAGCTAGGCAATGTTGCTCTAGTGCTTCACTTATATCTTTTAGAGCACGACGGTGTTGTGTTTTATAGAAATTATTAAACTCTCGTACATCACTTATATTATTTTGAGAGTTCTTTAAATAGCATGGTAATCGGTTTAGGTTATGAATTTAGTCCTAATATAATGGGCATCCAAGAGGGATATAATAAAAACTTTCATATTAAGTGCATTGAATATGATGAGAAGTTTGATTCCTTGCATATAGTTTTGAGATATGAAGATGGCAATATGAGAGTCATGCAAGTAAGTAATTGTGAATTGGAAGGAATACTTGTGTTAAAGCTTGTGATTCTCGTAGCATGCACGTATGGTGAACCGTTATGTGATGAAGTCAGAGCATGATTTGTTTAATAATAGTAAACCTTTGTGTGGAGGTCGGGATCATGCGATGGTTAAATCCTACCAACCCTTCCCCTAGGAGCATGCGTCTAATACTTTGCTTTGATAACTAATAGGCATTTGCAATAAGTATGTGAGTTCCTTATGACTAATGTTGAGTCATGGATTATACGCACTCTCACACTTCCACCTTTGCTAGCCTCTCTAGTACCGCGCAACTTTCGCCGGTACATTAAACCCACCTTCCTCAAAACAGCCACCATATATTTTCCTCAAAACAGCCACCATACCTACTTATTATGAAATTTTCATAGCCATTCCAAGATATATTGCCATGCAACACCACCGTCTCATTTTTTATGACACGCACCATCACTTCCATATTGCTTATAGAGTCATACTTTTTTCTAGATGTCGAGTTGTAATCTTTTGAGTTGTAAGTAAATAAAAGTGTGATGATTTGCTTTATTAGAGCATTGTCCCGTGTGAGAAAAGGATGATGGAAGCTATGGTTCCCTCACAAGTTGGGATGAGTACCTAGACTTTACAAAAAGTAAAAGAGGCCAGCGAAGCCCATAAAAAAATAAAAGAGGCCAAAGAAGCCCACCGAAAAAGAGAAACAAATAGAGAAATAGAGAATGGACAATGATACTACCTTTTCCACACTTGTGCTTCAAAGTAGAACCATGTTCTTCATAGAAAGTCTCCTATTTTGTCACTTCCATATAACTAGTGGAATTACATCTTTTGCACAACCACTTAGTTTCCTTTTTGAGCTTCCATACACATATACTTCTAGTGCATTTGTTGCATGGCAATTCCTACTCACTCACATTAATATTTATTGATGGGCATCTCCATAGCCCGTTGATATGCCTAGTTGATGTGAGACTATCTTCTCCCTTTTTTGCAACCTCCACCACACTCTATTCCACCTATAGTGCTATATCCATGGCTCACGCTCATGTATTGCGTGAGAGTTGAAAAGGTTTGAGAACATAAAAAGTGCGAAACAATTGCTTGATTTTCATCGGGGTTGTGCATGATTTAGATACTTTGTGTGGTGAAGATGGATCATAGCCAGACCATATGATTTTTTAGGGATAACTTTCTAAGACCATGTTATTTCAAAAGGAAGCAATTGCCTTATTAGTATGCTTGAAGTATTATTGTTTTTATGTCAATATTAGACTTTTGTTTTGAATCTTATGGGTCTGAATATTCCTGCCACAATAGAGAATATTACATGGATAAATATGTTAGGTAGCATTCCACACCAAAAAATCTGTTTTTATCATTCACCTACTCGAGGACGAGCAGGAATTAGGCACCTAACAGTGAACTCGGAGAAAAAGTCATGAATTATTCCTCAAATTGTAACTCATGGAGTTCATTGAGAGTAACTTGCGGTGATACCAAGTTTTCAAACGGTTAGGCAATTGCCTATGCCTAAACAGATATGAAGGGTGGGGGGGGGGGTTAGAGCAACGAAATAAATATTGCATATGATACAAGAATAGATTGTCGCATTGGACGGTGGCTCGGTAATTCATATAAAGCTAAATGTAAAGGATACTTTGAAGTCAAAGATGTACAGGAGATTCACGTATCGATCCTATGGAACTTTGGATTACGGGTCCACCAACTGGGTTAAGAGCAGGCAGAGCGGTGACATGTTGTACAGACTTGGTAGCAAGACGTGTCAGAGGATAGTGTGTCAGTTACGTTGGCAACAACGTCGGTACCAAGTGCGGGGGACGAATAGAACCATTTTCCTGCTCGTTGAAAAGAGGCGGACCAATAGGTAAAGTTCTCATCCACCGGCGCCTAACGAAATGTTATCCACAATAGTAACACGCTCTTACTTATAGAGTTGTTCACCGAGGTTCTTACCTAAGCAACGAAATACGCTTCTCACATAAGATAGATTACAAGAAAATTTAAACAAACCAATGGGAAGGAAAAATGTGTTCACACACAAGTATTATAGTATACCTTTCCCAAGGAAAATAGAGCATGGTATACATGAAGGTCCTCAAGCACATAACCATTTAGATAAAGGGAAATGAGAATCATGATGTTTACCCATGCAATAATGTTTGGATAATTGATTAAGAACATCTTAGCATGACGCTTCCAATGTTCGTGTTGAAATTTGAAGTACCACATGCATGCTTCAAGGTAGCATCGACATGGTCACCATATCAAGGTCGGACTTTGGTACACAAAGGATCCATCAGGAACAACTTATAGAATAAGTCATACCATTTTCTTAAGGGAGAATCATTAATCTTACATAAGGAATATATTATAAGAATAGGTCATTGCTGCATAGGGATTTCCTTGGCAAATATGCAACGGATTCCCCCGCGGCCTTGGAGCCTTGCGTTGGTGTTCCCTTGAAGAGGAAAGGGTGATGTAGCACATCAGCGGTAAGTATTTCCCTCAGTTTGAGAACCAAGGTATCAATCCAGTAGGAGAATCGCGTCAAGTCACAAGTACCTGCACAAACACAAAGAGCTTGCACCCAACGCTATGAATAGGTTGTCAATCCCTTATAGATTGTTTGCAAAGTGAGAACTGAAAGCAAAAAGTAAACAAAGCAAAGTAAAAGTAAAAGCTGAGATAATAGTTGTGAATAGACCCGGGGGCCGTAGTGTTCACTAGTGGCTTCTCTCGTGAAAGCAAGTAGACGGTGGGTGAACGAATTACTGTCGAGCAATTGATAGAACCGCGCAAAGTCATGACGTTATCTATGGCAATGAACATATCTATAGGCATCACGTCCAAAACAAGTAGACCGATACTTTCTGCATCTACTACTATTACTCCACACGTCGACCGCTATCCAGCATGCATCTAGTGTATTAATTTCATAAGAACAGAGTAACGTCTTAAGGAAGATGACATGATGTAGATGGACAATCTCAAATCTATGATAGAAGCCCATCTTGTTACCCTTGATGCCAACAACACGATGCATGCCTTGCTACCCCTTCTGTCACTCGGAAAGGTCACCGCACGGTATGAATCCAAAACCAAGCACTCCTCCCATTGCAAGAATCATAGATCTAGTTGGCCAAACAAAACCGAAGACTCGGAGAGACTTACAAGGATATCAAATCATGCATATAAGAAATCAGCAAAGACTCAAATATAATTCATAGATAATCTGATCACAAATCCAACATTCATCGGATCTTGAAAAACACACCGCCAAAGATGATTACATCGGATAGATCTCCATGAAGATCATGGAGAACTTTGTATTGAAGATCCAAGAGAGAGAAGAAGCCATCTAGCTACTAACTACGGACCCATAGGTCTGAAGTGGACTACTCACGAGTCATTGGAGAGGCAATGATGTGGATGTAGAAGCCCTCCAGCTCCAAAGTCCCCTCCGGTAGGGCACCGGGAAGGGTCTCCAAATGAGATCTTGCGTAAACGGAAGCTTGCGGCGGCGAAAAAGTGGTTTCATGGACGCCTTGATTGGTTCTGGGATTTTAGGGAATATAGAGGCCAAAGAGCTAGGGCAGGGGAGCGTCAGGGATGCCACAAGCCTGGTGGCCGTGGCCCCCCTGGCCGCGGCTTCAGGGCTTGTGGGCTACCTGCGGGCCTCCTGCCTTGGCCCTCAAGTCCCCCGATCTTCTTCCGTTCTAGAAAAATTCATTTCAGGGATTTTATTCCATTTGGACTCCGTTCCAAAATCAGATCTGAAAAGAGTCAAAAACACAGAAAAAACAGGAACTGGCACTTGGCACTGAATTAATAAGTTAGTCCCAAAAAAGATATAGAAGGTATATAAAACATCCAAAGTTGACAAGATAACAACATGAAACCATAAAAAATTATAGATACGTTTGAGACGAATCAAGCATCCCCAAGCTTAACTCCTGCTCGTCCTCGAGTAGGGAAGTGATAAAGAATGAATTTTTGATGCTTTCATGCTACCTAGCATAGATGTCCTTTGTAACTCCTCTTATGTGACATGAATGTTCAGATCTGTTAGAATCAAATCAATAGTTTGCTATTGACGTGGAGACAATAATACTTCAAGCAAACTAGCAAGGTAATCATGAACTTTTAAAATAACAAGGCCAAAAGAAAGTTATTCCTACAAAATCATATAGTCTGGCTATGCTCTATCATCCTTGCACAACGAATTTAAATCATGCACAACCTCGGGATTGGCCAAGTAATTGTTTTCACACCTTTACTTTCTCAAACTTCTTCAACTCTCACGCAATACATGAGCGTGAGCCATGGTTTTAGCACTATAAGTGGAATGGAGTGTGGTCGAGGTTGCAAGGCAAACAAGGAGAAGATGGTCACATTGACTAGGCATATCAATGAGCTATGGAGATGCTCATCAATAGATATCAATGTGAATGAGTAGGGAATGTCATACAAATGATGCACTAGAGCTAAGAGTATGTGAAAGCTCTTAAAGAAAACTAGTGGGTGTGCATCCAACTTGCTTGCTCACGAAGACCTAAGGCAATTTTGAGGAAGCCCATCATTGGAATATACAAGCCAAGTTATATAATGAAAATTTCCCACTAGCTATATGGTGGTGACAAAACGAGAGACTCTCAATCATGAAGATCATGGTGCTTAATAAGCACAAGTGTGGAAAGATAGTAGCATTGTCCCTTCTCTCTTTATCTCTCATTTTTTTGGTGGGCTCTTTGGCCTCTCTTTTTTATTTTATTTTATTTTGGTGGACATCTTTGGCCTCTTTTGTAAATGGGCTTCGCTGGCCTCTTTTATTTCCTCACACGGGACAATGCTCCATCAATGATGATCATGACACTTACAACTCAAAACTTAGAGCAATGATGACTCTATATGGAATGCCTTCAGTAGTGTACTGTGACAATGATCTAGCATGGTATAGACATCAATGGAAACATCATGCTAGCTATCTTATGATCATGGAATGGCAATGTAGAAGTTGTGGCACATGTCATGGTGGTAGTTGCATGGCAATATATCTCGGAATGGCTTTGAAAAAGCCATAGTAGGTAGGTATGGTGGTTGTTTTGAGGGAGGCTAATGGTGGGTTTTATGCACCGGCGAAAGTTGCACGACACTAAAGAAGATAGTGATGGTGGAAGGTGAAAGTGCATCTAAACCATGGACTCAACATTAGTCATGAAGAACTCATATACTTGTTGCAAAAGTTTTAGTAGTAATCGAAACAAAGTATTCAACGCATACTCCTAGGGGAAGGGTTGGTAGGTATAAACCATCGCGCGATCCCGACCGCTACACAAAGGATGACAATCAATAAACTAATCATGCTCAGACTTCATCACATAGCGGTTCACCGTACGTGCATGTTATGGGAATCACTAACTTCAACACAAGTATTTCTAGATCCACAACACCTTACTAGTATAACTTCAATATTACCACAACCACAACTCAAAACTAATTGAGATGAATCAAACTTCTCTAACTACTCAATGCACATGAAGGTGGAAGTTTTCATATCCCTTTGGATAACTACCCCTTTTGAGACTACTTTCATAGCATAGATCTACCACGCCACGCACTGCCGTGCTCCAAAAGATAGAAGTGAAGCACATAGAGCAAAATCAACTAGCTCAAAAGATATAAGTGAAACACATGTGAGCTGAATTGCCTAACCAAAGGATATAAGTGATGCTCGACAAAATCATGGTGAGTGCATGTCTCTCTCTCTAGGTGTGCAGCAAGGAAGATTGTGACACAACAAAAACAAAAGACTCCTACGATACAAGACGCTCCAAGCAAAACACATAACATGTGGTGAATAAAAATATAGCCCCATGTAACGTTACCGATGGATTGAAGACGAAAGAGGGGATGCCTTCTCGGGGCATCCCCAAGCTTAGGATTTTTCGACATCCTTGAATCAACTTGGGGTGCCTTGGGCATACCCAAGCTTGAGCTCTTGCCACTCTTTATCTCTTTGTCTATAAAAACTTCACCCAAAACTTGAAAACTTCACAACACGAAACTTAAACAGGAACTCGTGATATCATTAGTATAAGAAAGCAAATCACCACTTCCTTAGGTACTGTAGCAAACTTAAATTCTACTTACGTTGATGTTGGGTTACTGTATTTTAAATATTCCATGGCTATTACCCCCCGATACTATCCATAGTTTCATCAAAATAAGCAACCAACTCAACAAAAACAGAATCTGTTAACAACAGACCAGTCTGTAGCAATCTATATACTTCGTATACTTCTGTTAAATCAAAAATTCTGAAAAATTACGACAGTCTGAAGAATTTACGTAGCAATTAGCAGCAAAAAATATCAACTCAAAAGCTCTCACATAAAAAAAGGAAAATTCTTTTCGTGAGAAGAAAGTTTCTATCTTTTCCAGCATGATCAAACGATCATCCCCAAGACTAATCATAACGGTTTTACTTGGCACAAACGCAAAAGAATCACAAAAAACACAATCATAATAGAATTATTAAAGTGTGGAAAACACAAAGCAGAAAGAAAAAGGATAGATTCGTTGGGTTTCCTCCCAACAAGCGCTATTGATTAACGCCCTTAGCTAGGCATAAGGTGATGGAATCACGTATAGTCATCTTTGGTGCTCAAACCATAAGTAGTGTGATCATTTATCATCTTAAGATCTTCATCTTTATTGGATGACTCACCACTAGCTTTAGGAACAAAAACAGACTTGACGATCTTTTCGAGAGTGAGATTTGGAGTATTTTGCACAGCGGCAAAAGCGGAACCCAAGTTGGTTATGACATCTTCTAGTTTGGATCCGTACTGAGTAATTTGATTGTGGATCTTTCTATCCAAATCCACAATAAGTTCAATTGGGGCAATTTTGTTTTCAATGGCGTGAAGCCTTTGCATCACGTGTTCGAAGGTCAAGGTAGTTCCATTAACCATGAGCGGGGGTGAGCCTACCAAATTCATGATAGCTCCATAGGAGTCAACAGTATGGCTCCCCATTAAAATCCCGCCTACGATGGTATCAAGAATATACCTATTCCAAGGAGAGATTCCAACAGGAAAACTGCGAAGAAGAATGGTAGTGGATTGCTTACGAATAGATCTACTTTGAGCTTTGAAAATCCTGTACCAAGTGTCCTTTAAATTTTCTTCCTCATTCTGCTTGAAAATGAGAACTTCGTTCTCAGGGGTATCGTTTGGAGTGGTGGGTCTAGCCATTGATGGACTATCCCACACACAAACAAGCAGGAAGTAAGCGAGAGAAACGGGCAAAAGAGAACGGCAAAAAGGCAAAAGAAAATGGCAAAAGAGAAAGGAAAATGAAAACGGAAAATGTGAAGTGGGGGAGAGGAAAACGAGTGGCAACTGGCAAAAAAGTAAATGCAAGAGATGAGTTTGTGACACTTACTTGTATAGATCTTGACTTGATCTCCCCGAAAACGGGGCCAGAAATCCTTCTGCTGCTGGCAACGCATATAGGGATTTCCTTGGCAAATATGTAAAGGATTCCCCCGCGACCTTGGAGCCTTGCGTTGGTGTTCCCTTGAAGAGGAAAGGGTGATGTAGCACAGCGGCGGTAAGTATTTCCCTCAGTTTGAGAACCAAGGTATCAATCCAGTAGGAGAATCGCGTCAAGTCACAAGTACCTGCACAAACATAAAGAGCTTGCACCCAACGCTATGAAGGGGTTGTCAATCCCTTATAGATTGTTTGCAAAGTGAGAACTGAAAGCAAAAAGTAAACAAAGGAAAGTAAAAGTACAAGCTGAGATGATAGTTGTGAATAGACCCGGGGGCCGTAGTGTTCACTAGTGGCTTCTCTCGTGAAAGCAAGTAGACGGTGGGTGAACGAATTACTGTCGAGCAATTGATAGAACCGCGCAAAGCCATGACGTTATCTATGGCAATGATCATATCTATAGGCATCACGTCCAAAACAAGTAGACCGATACTTTGTGCATCTACTACTATTACTCCACACGTCAACCGCTATCCAGCATGCATCTAGTGTATTGAGTTCATAAGAACAGAGTAACGCCTTAAGCAAGATGACATGATGTAGATGGACAATCTCAAATCTATGATGAAATCCCATCTTGTTACCCTTGATGTCAACAACACGATGCGTGCCTCGCTGCCCCTTCTGTCACTCGGAAAGGTCACCGCACGGTATGAACCCAAAACCAAGCACTTCTCCCATTGCAAGAATCATAGATCAAGTTGGCCAAACAAAACCCAAGACTCGGAGAGACTTACAAGGATATCAAATCATGCATATAAGAAATCAGCAAAGACTCAAATATAATTCATAGATAATCTGATCACAAATCCACAATTCATCGGATCTCGACAAACACACCGCCAAAGAGGATTACATCGGATAGATCTCCATGAAGATCATGGAGAACTTTGTATTGAAGATCCAAGAGAGAGAAGAAGCCATCTAGCTACAAACTATGGACCTGTAGGTCTGAAGTGGACTACTCACGAGTCATTGGAGAGGCAATGATGTTGATGTAGAATCCCTCCAGCTGCAGAGTCCCCTCCGGCAGGGCACCAGGAAGGGTCTCCAGATGAGATCTCACGGAAATGGAAGCTTGCGGCGGCGGAAAAGTGGTTTCGTGGACGCCTTGATTTTTTCTGGGATTTTAGGGAATATATAGGGCAAAGAGCTAGGGCAGGGGAGCGCCACGGAGGCCACAAGCCTGGTGGCCACGGCCCCCCTGGCCGCGGCTATAGGGCTTGTGGGCTCCTTGTAGGCCTCCTACCTTGGCCCTCAAGTCCCCCGATCTTCTTCTGTTCTGGAAAAATTCATTTCGGGGATTTTATTCCGTTTGGACTTCGTTCCAAAATCAGATCTGAAAAGAGTAGAAAACACAGAAAAAACAGGAACTGGCACTTGGCACTGAATTAATAAGTTAGTCCCAAAAAAGATATAAAAGGTATATAAAACATCCAAAGTTGACAAGATAACAACATGAAACCATCAAAAATTATAGATACGTTTGAGACGTATTAGTCATCTGGTCAGGTGTGCTAGACAAGACATCACCGTACTAGGTTACATAAAGACGAAAGTTATAACTATTGGGAAATTCTCCAACCATCATATCTGCTCAAGATTCAGATTTGATTGGTGTCAGGACACCTCAGACTCAGGATGCGTGAGAAGAAACAGGGGCAAGAAATATCGACAAGATGGCGATGCAAGATCCTTGGGATATGAACTACGGAAGCAAGTCTTGAATCATGAGGTGGATTGTAAGACACATGAACACAATGACAAGACATTCATGCCCACATGGAATTCTTACAACGAAATGCATGTGAGTTATGATTTGAGAACAATCATCGAGGATATCAAGGTCCTTGTGTAAGCCTTGATTATCTCTTATGAAGGAACTTATTTTCCTTGATCAAATGAGTCAGTGGCTCGGGGTGCTAGGAGAAGGTATATGAAGTGAGGATAGCAAATCTTCAAAACATATAACACCTCACACATGCGTGAATGATTTAGGATGACCCCACATGAAGCAAAACAAAACTTTATCATATCCACGACAACAAGAATGCACGTGAACTTTGGGGAAACACTTCTTCTATCAAACGCATTGTTCATGAGATAGGCACGAGGATAATTCCTTCAAAAGCTTCATAACGAACCATGGAAAAGTTAAGGGTGTGGCCGATGGGCTCAACAAAAATGCCTCAAGATTTCGCTAGGGATGAATTTCCAAAATGAAAAAGAACAAGGGGATAACATTTGTTAGATTAAATGATATAATGACGTATGCTCAACGAAACATCAACAATTAAACATTGATTGGAGGGTGCACTCCTAAATACATAATGAGTAGGAAGACCAATGCTAGAATGGTGAGTCAACAACCAACACACCAAGAATGAAAGTATTAGTCATTAACTTCAAAGCAATAGGTCTGCCAGAAGTATTGGAATCACACATCAGAGTTCACTTGTCGGTAATCTGGTTAGAAACAACACAGGGACCAAGAAATGAATGGTTATGGCGAGAAGTATGACTATATCAAGAATTTTTAAGAGGTGCAACAATTCTCACAACATTCTTGACATAAAAGATGGTAATACTCCAAGGTAGAAGATAACATAAGCTGAATAGCAAGGAACTCAAGGGACAACACAAAACATGAACAAGTTTGTGTTGGAGGGAAGGCAATAAGGTTGTCGATGATAACATAAATGATTGGGGGGCAAGGATGGTATTTCTCATCAGGAATTCGATTGATATCCTGGAAGAGCTCGGAATGTTGATGATGACCACGACACATTTGTCGAGAGGTTACATGAAGATGTAATCGATCAACGACGACATCAAGTAAAGGAATGGTGAAGCGAAAGGTTGTCAGTGCCACAGATAAGATTGCTAGCTCAGAATCAAAATTGCTTTTCAAGACAACCAACATGATGTTGAAAGCTCAATGTAAGTGTATTGCACTTCTCGAAATGTGTTACGGGGATAAAGGACAAAAATAGCCTGGTCAAGCTCTAGCATGACGATGCTAATGTAGCCCAACAGCTTGAAATGATATGATCGAGTACAAACTCATAAGCAAAGAAGATTACTAAGAGTTGCTGAATCGCAATGCGTGAACGATTCAGTTATTGTTGTCCTTGAGAGTCAAACCACTCAGAACACAAGGAAAACTGGAATTAGAGAAACATCATAGTTGATGAGGAGCTCATAAGGAGTTATATAGCTCTGTGATATTCTTGAGATACCAAGGATAATACCCGGAGGTAGATCAGAATAGAGGTTAGACCATTGTGCTCATATGTGGAAGACAAGCACTTTAACTTGTGAGAATGAAATCAAAGTAGAACAATATGGTCGGAACTGTGATTGCAAAGGACAAGATCATAGATACCAGATCAAATTATACTAAGGGAATTTTATTTTCTACGAGAAGCTCCCATGATAAGTCATACATCGGTTCCATGTGCATGAACACATTTCAAGGTCGACTCTCACTTCATCAATGCGTCTCTTACCATTTACTCCTCGCCTTTGATGATGTTGTAGCTTTGAAAAAATATCAGGCAAAACACTAGAAGAGTAAGTCTCGTGAAAACTCTTGGGATCACACGGATTTAGGAAGGCATAGGTTCAGCCCATCGGGGCATCTTATGAACATATACCACAAACTTCAAGAGTAATTAACACATGATAGAAAATAGAGCATGGATGACAAAGGCATAGGATATAACTTATCAAAGGGAGAAGACACACTTTACCAATAGCATCATGTATCAGGGTAAGAATACCACAAGAACTTTGAATCAAGGATGCCATTGGATAATTACCCAACAATGGCTCTGGTGGTCCACAAAGGACCTGATGTGAGTATCGGTACTCAATCAGAGGAAGATAGAATGCAAGGCATCGGATTATAGAACATTTGAAAAATTTTGTTGCTTAAATACCAGAGGAATTATGATTTCCAGGTTGGTGTATCTGAATCAGATGCTCCGATCAAATACAAGTAACTTGAATGAACTTAGATGGGACAATCAATCAAGGTTGATTTTTTCAGAACCAGTTCCTATTTAGAAGACGTGTGAGCGGAAAAGTTAATTTATGAGGATGAACTAATGAGTGTGTGCATTCACACAAAGGTTGAATCAATAGGATCAAAGCAAATTCACAAACGATTTTAATGGATGTTGCTATACATATGGATTTAACCATAATGGAAGCAGGTGAGAAAGGTCATGAACAATAGGCTACTTAGGATTTCGGAAGATAAAACAGTAATTTGAGGGACTTGCGAAACCCATGAGCACTGAGGACGAACGAATCCCCAGTAAGATAATTCGTTGCATATTGTAAAACAAGAGCAAGTAGAAAACAAAGCATGAATTCCATTTCTTTGAAGTCATCTATAGGGATTGACGGACGAAGGGAATCACAAAAGTGATGAGCATAAGTTCTCAAGAGAACAACAGAGAGTATTTTCGAAGTCTTCTGATGAATTAAGCCATCATCTCGATGAGGGGCTCTTTGGGATGAAGTATTTACGAGAACCTAGAGTTAGAGTTAGCAAAATATTTAACCCGAAAGAGAAGAGAGATTAGAACCCAGAGTATAGAAGAGGAGTAAAAGATACTAATACCACCCGATTGAGATATGGTCCCGTAAGCCACACAACAATGTTAGTAAAGTTTTTCAAGTACTAGACTCAACTTCAGCCAAGGAGTTGGAAAAGGGGGCTAACTAGACGCATTCGGCTCTTATACCAACTTGTGACGCCATCGATTTGATCGTACATTAATCATACACGCAAATGTGTACGACCAAGCTCAAGGACTCGCAGAAGATATCACAACACAACTCTAGACACAAATAAAAACATACAAGCTTCATATTACGAGTGAGGGGCCTCGAGGGCTCGAATACATATGCTCAAGAAACACACGAGTCAGCGGAAGCAACAAATATCTGAGTATAGACATAAAACAAGGGGATGCCTTAGAAAAGGCTAGGACAAAAGATACATCGATCAAACGAGGCGAGGCCTCCTTCATGGGAACCTCCTGAACTACTCCTGGCCGTCAGCGACCTCCATGTAGTAGCAGGCACCGTTGGGGTAGTAGTCATCGTCGACGGGATATGCCATCTCCTGGACTCCATCATCTCATCGCAGCAGCCGTATCAAGGGGAAAAGGGGGAGCAAAGCAACGAAGAGTACTCATCCAAAGTACTCGCAAGACTGACATCAGAACTACACTAAGTATGCAATAGTATCAATGTGAAGGGGGTTATAGGTGGACTAACTGCAGCATTGCGAGAATAGATAAAAGGGACTAGTCCTATCGAAGACTAGCATCTTCAGCATCTTGCAGCAATATACGAGAGTAGAGCAAGTAACACAAATATATAGTCATATTGTTGCAAAAGTTTTAATTAAGGTCATGCCCAGAGATTCTTCCTCGACTCTGAGTGAGAAAGCAATCCAGGAGTAAACATTCCAGTTAAGTAACAGTTGAGGTTTTATAAGATCAGGATACAATTCCAAGTCATCCTGTAATCGTGGATACGGCTATTCCAATAGTTAATTTTCATCCTTGAAGGGGTGCACCACAGTACCCAACACACTTGATAAACTCTGGCCGACACACTTTCCTGGGTCATGCCCGACCTTGGAACATCAATACGTCTCAACCCTACCTAGACTCAACAGAGAGGCCAGCCCGCTGGTCTAAATCCTAACCGCACATGGGTTGCGCTCCTGCATGATGCGTGGGCGGCCGATGTCCGTCCTGGCACCTCTTATACAAGATGATGCTTATGCGGACCACTCGGGCGCATGCCCCTCCATTACTGGCGTCTGAAGAGCATCGGTTGATACCACAACGTCGAGTACCCATAACTTCTCCTATCGTGAAGGTTAGTGTAAAAAAGGTGTCCCGACAAACTCAAAGAAAATACCCAAATCCAATTAGCATTTTAATTAGCACTGCGGCAACGATCAGTAATTCACGATATATGGTCCCGTTGCCCCCTCTCGGGGATGTGTGGCAAGGGCAAGAATGCTCGGCCACGCCTCGTCACAACCACGCGGGAAATCCACCTGCAGCACACCTTTCATGTACCTAGAAGCAAGGTCAAGTAACTATGTGGCTATAACATTAGAGGGATCTGAGGTATCACCCTCGATGGGTTCCAAACAATCTAACCATCAAGGTGGCGAGGGAGGAATCACCCTCGATGGACCACGCTTGATGGGTTGTACTACCGAGTCGTTATCGGAGGTGGTGAAGGAGGAATCACCCTTCATGAACCATCGCTGGTTAACTACACTACGGAGCTAACATCAGGAGTATGTATTGAGGTGTCACCCTCGGTACTCGATAGTAGCTGTGCAGCATCATACAACTAAGGGGGTCTGAGTGATGTGACGGGTGATGGCTCGTCGATCAGTAGATTGAGACTTGGTGATAAAGCGGGGCACCTAGACTAATGGGTCAAAGGGGAACACTACTCCACCTGTACTAAACAGTGAAAGTGCGGTAGAGTAAAGTAGCAGTTCAGCAAAAAAAGGCTATGCATCAGAATAGGAGCTATCTACAACAGTAGCAAAATTCTAATGCAAGAATGAGGTAGAAAGAATAGGAGATATGTGAATAATGAAGGGGGGGGGTTGCTTGCCTTGTTGCTCTGCGGAAAAGGGATGGTCGTCACGAGGGTAGTCATACCTCGCAGCACCGTCAGTCTCGAGGTCTACCGTATAGTAGAGGGGGAAGAAACAATAAATAATAGCAAACTTGTGCATCGCAATGCATGACATGGAAATAGGCAGCGTTAGGCATGAGCTAACGCTGTATTATACGTCATAGACGGATCGGGAAAATATCTCACGATATTTCTCGGGTATGTGGCTACTACCGGACAAGCGAAAACAATGGAGAAGTTCCATGTTCGCTATGCTAGGGACGCGTGACACACGAACGGACGACGTATGCGGGTTCGTCTCGCTTTTCTCATCAACTTTCATGTACAATTTTTTTCATCCGGATTACGGATTGTTTTATATTAATTTTTGAAGTTTCATTAATATTTAGGAATGAAATAGTTTTAGTTTGATTCAATAAATATTTATGACATCAGTATGATGTCATGCTAACATCAGGAGTCAGCATTCTTAGTTGACTCGTCAAACTCACAAGTGGGCCCGTGTTGTCGCTGAAACGGGTTAATTAAGTTTAATTAATTTTGAATACATTTAATTAGGGGGTGGGACCCATATGTCATTGACACATTATTTAAATTATTTTATAGACTTATTTAAACACGTTTAGTTAGTATTAATTGATAGGGCCCACATGTCATACACTTAAATTATCATGGAATTAATTAATCTAATTAACACTGATTAAATTAATTAACTAATTATTTAATTGATTAATTAGTTAGATTAACTAATTATATATTTAAAAAACATTTAGTGAGGGGTGTGGACCCCATATGTCATACACTAGGGGGCCAAATCTCCCCCCAATTCACACAAAAGAACAGTGGGGTTAACCCCCACGGTCAACAGGGAGGAGGCCGGGGACTCGAGCCGAGCTGTGTCCATGGTCGGTGCCACCCAAGGCCACAACCGGCAGGGAGGTGGCCGAGGGGAGCGAGTGGGGCGGATGGTGAGGGCAGCCAGGGCGGCACGAGGCGGCAGTGTACGAACACCGATCCTAAGTCATACAATTCCATCTTGTAACACATCATGTCACTTTGTGGCCTCACGCACGGTAATCACCACGGCTGCCACCTTGCCTTGGTTGGGACCGTTTGCGCCTTTTGGCTCACGTATATGACTATGTCGCCAGCAATCATATGTGAGAGAATCCGGGTCAACATGGCTAGTTATAAACCCAAGTGGCACAACCATACAAGAACAGACATACATAACCCAACAATGCAGGTGTTGGTCATTAGTGTGTGTAGACCAGTCGTAGCAAGCTACATGGACTCCATTACACCACGTGACATTTCACTATGGGGACAGAAACAGCAGCAAAGATGGATACATGCCAGTCAATCAATGGGTTCGGAGTAGTAGCAAGCTACCAAGGCTTAGTGGAAGCACAAAGAGGCATTTTCCTATAGAGCAGGCTACCATAGTTACACAACTAGGTGTATAATCTCACACATACCAATGCATTTCAAACATACACACAATATGCACGATATGTGTAGATACAACATGGCATCACAACATAACTCTACAACACATCATTTATTTATTAGGCTCCAAGGAGCCACCATAGTATAATGTTACAAATAGAGGGGTCACATGACCCAACATTCAGAGCATACAAACAACAAGCAGAAGTTATATTTCTAGATGCAAACATCTACTAAAAGCGGCTGGAAGAGCCTGAAAAGCTACAATGACCCTACCATAGGTGTCAGACCACTATCTGGGTTCCCAAGGTAACTCATCAATGTTAACGTCAAGAGCTAAACGTAGAGAGAACAACGTCTATCTCTAGAAAATTGTAAATAAGCAACAGTGAGTATGAAGGTACTTAGCAGGACTTACATCAGAACTAACTACATATGCATCATGTATCAATGAACGGGGTTGTGGGGTTTACTGCAGAAATGCCAACTTTGAGCTTTGTCTAACCTAAACTACAACATTGTATCATACCTCTCTCGTCTCCCTACGAGAGAGCGTACACGAGTCCACATATCCACCACATCAATACACCACCATGGATTCTCTCTCGCCATCCTACGAGAAGGCCATCCATATCACACACACTTATCTAGACCATTTAGAGTATCTGTTAAAGTTGTCTATGAACCATGCAAGTATCTAAGCAGTCCATATCCGAGAACACGGCTATTCAAATAGATAATTACCCTGCAGGGGTGTACTTCATCAAACATGCTCCCGCCACCTATCGCCATGTGCACATAAAA
The DNA here is from genome assembly GCF_904849725.1 of Hordeum vulgare subsp. vulgare. NCBI lineage: Eukaryota > Viridiplantae > Streptophyta > Magnoliopsida > Poales > Poaceae > Hordeum > Hordeum vulgare. The sequence goes on from NC_058520.1 coordinate 101,433,727, forward strand.
CAATCACCTCGGCAACCTTCAAGCGGAAGCCCAGCGAGGGAGTCGGCCACGTACGTTAACTCACAATGACTCACGTCCAAGGCAGTCTCCTATCTGAGTTGGAACCCATAATGGAAGTTCGGGCGAGGTTTCCAACATGGCCTCAAATGATGTGAGCAGGGCCCCAAGCCGGCCCCGATTGGGCCGTTCATCCACTTCACGGGACTGACCACAACCTATGAACATTTTGAACTACTGCGGCCCCTGGACTAAGAAAGAGTAGTTAATAGGCCGAGAGAGCTCGAATTACCGGAGCCTAATGTGCGGTAATAGCTAGTCTTGGAACACCAACACAAGATCTCAGGTCCTAAGTGAGGGGTCAATGAGACAACCCACCATGTACTCCTACATGGCCTCTCATTGCTACCTTTACCAAAATAGGTTCACATATTTAACTCTCATCAATTGGACATGATCATTCCAATTCATCATACAGATGATTAGACCAAATCAACTCTAAACATAGCAAGCATAACAGGGTAATGGCACAACATGGCTCAAACATTTACTGTGACAATGAGAGGTCATGCAAAGGAATGGGTTCATCTACCGTAACACAAGTAGCAGTTCAATCATCTTGTCCTAATGCATTGAAATGAGAGCAAGAGCGAGAGAGTGGGATTGTATCGGAATGCTCAAGGGGGGTTGCTTGCCTATTGATAAGAACTCAGCTATTCTTCGATGTCATCGGTAACTACGTCTTGCAAAACTATCAACCAAATCAAACAAGGTACAAATTATGCACGACAAATGCTTCACAATGATGCATGAGTATGTCATGTTAATATGATGTTGTTTTGAACTAATGCAAGTGAACACAATTTAAATGGAAGTTATTTGATCCATATAGATCAGTTCTAAACTTCTCATATAAGCATTTACATGCCTTTAGTGAAATTGTCCTAATCAGCAAGTTTAAATTGTTCAAGCATGCATGAAAATGGTTTCATCAGATTCCTTGAATTTGTTTGATAATTTTTCATATATAAATTATTTCATTTGGAGTTACAAATTTATTTCTATGAATTCTTGAAGTTTATACAATTTTCTAGAATTTCCTGAATTGGTTTAAACCATAAAATCAATAATTGCGTCAGAACTGCATCATGTTGGTGTCAACGGTCAAACCCGTCCGGTACAGGCCAAACCTGACCAGTTGGGTCCACTGGTCAGTGACCCAGGGTCAATCCCCACGCCGACGAGGGGTTTGACCCACTTTGGGGCCCGCTATAACTCGCTACGGGTGGTTAGCAGGGTAATTAGGCCCTAATGACCAGGCCAGGTCAGCACCAGCCGGGGTGAGACCGCGGGCGACCATCCCATGCAGCGGAGGCTCGCCAAAATCCGCTATGGGCATGGGTTCGATATGCTGAGGGGACCGGAAGGTAGCCTGTGCTCGACCACATCGAGCGGGATTGGCTAGAGGGCTCGGGGTCGCCGGAGTGCTCGCTGTCGAGCACACCCACGGCGGACAAAGCTCGGGCAGGGCGTACGCGAGGCTACCAGGCATGGAAGAATCTGATGGCATCTATGGCTTCATAGGGCATCTCGATAACATTGGCGTGCTCGGGCAAGGGCAAAAGTGTCTGTGGCCATGGACACACCATTACCGGCGGCGAGGAGCTTGGAACTGACGGGCCAGCTAGCTAGGGCTGCGGGGAGACCGGGGAAGAGATGGATACGATGTTAGGGCGCACCCCGGGTCAGGAGGGGGCGACGACAATGGAGGGGAAGCTCGGGGTGGAGCGAATCAAGCTCTGTGAGCTCCGGTGGCCGGCGACGGAATGGGTGATGATGGCGACATTGTGGGGCCCTCCGTATTATTTCCGTTGACGTGAGGAAGAGGAGGATGTTGGCAGAGCTTCTAGACACCGAGGGGCGGTGAGGAGAGCTCGGTAGCTACGGTGGTCAGGGGCACACGACCATGGCTGCATCGTCCATGAGAAAGGGGGAGAGACAGATCGAGGGGGAAGAGAGAAGAAGGAGTCATCCTGATCCGAACGGCTCTAGGGATTTCACCCCCGTCGACGACGTGGCTCGAGGCACATGCAAGCAGCGTGCTACGTGGCACGCACGGCGGGCGTCGTTCCCTGCTTCTCGTGTGACTTATGGCAAGAGGTAGAAGACACGGATGCCCTTGGTGCGATGAGCTGGGCCAGGTGAGCGCCAGGTAGGTTTTCTGCTCTTTTTTATGTCCTTTGTTTTCTATTTTTCTGACATTTGTTTTGTATTTTTATAAAAAATATAAAACCATTTCTAAAAATCCATAAAATTATCATGTTTTATCCAGTGCCGCATAATATGTTTCAAAATATATGGAACTAAATTATATATATATATAATAAATATAATTCCATTTCAAATAATTGTTTGATTAAATCAAAATTCCAAAATAAAATGTTTCTATGATCCAAAAATAATGGTTAACATTTTTACATCATGCCAATATTTTACCACAAAACTATGGACATTTTCTTGGATTATTTTGAAGCAATATTTATATTGCTTATTTGACAAAATTTGGTTCCTGAGGCTTGATCACTTCCTCATTTCAAATTCAAAAGAAAATTAAATTGCATGCATTAATGCTTTGCAATCAAGGGTATAACTAGGGGTGTGACAGGCAGGGGCGCGAGCGGGGCGGCGGTGCACCGTGGCGTGAGCGAGCGCGGGGCATGGAACGCAGCAGTAGCAGCGGTGATGGAAGCTAGCAGTGCAAGAGCAACAACAACTTAGTAGCAGTGGTAAGGGGCACACAGGGAGCGGGGCGAGCAGCTGCATGGGAGAGCCAGTAGCAGGAGCAGCACAACACAGTCGTCATGGGGCAATGCGGCTGGGCACGCGCATTGGCGCGGCGAGGACACGACTAGAGGTGAGGCAAGATGGACGGGACGTGAGCATGGCGGTGCTGCTGGCGTGCATGTTGGACGAGTCGACGGGGAAATGAGAAGGGACGGGAGGAGCCCGAGGCTCACCACCATTGTATTGGTAGCACACGCGTGGGAAGGTCTGACGGGGAAGAGGCGATCGGTGGCCGACGGTGGGGCACCGACGGGGGAGCGAGGCGGCGACATGGTTGCAAGGATAGGGCTCCCCGATCCTGATCCAATCGGGGGGAGGACAGAGAGGAGAGTGGGGGAGTGGTGCGTCAGGGGTGTGTGTGGGGTGGTGGTGGTCCCTTGTAGCGTCGGAGAGGGGGAGGTGGGACGACGTGGTAGGCTAGCCGGTTGGGGAGGCCATGGTGGGCCTCGGGCCAAGGGGAGGGGGCTTTTCCTTTTTATTGTTTTTTCTTCTTTCTTTTTATTTTATTTTATTTTATTTTATTTATTTTAGTAACCAAAAGACTTTTGTATTTTTTGTGAATTGATCCAATAATTAGGTGGCAATATTAGACTCTACCACAAAAAGTTTGGGGCATTTGAAAAAGGTTTGGAATTTACGTAATCTTAAAGGCATCCAATTTATTATTTTGGCCTCTCGTTTAATTATTTTGAGGCACTAAAATACTCTATGATAAAAGTTTGTTCAACACCATAACTAAGTGTGGATTATTCACAGCATTAGGAACATTTTTGTTTTTATGTTGAAGTAATAATAATTTGACTTTATTTTTTAAAACTTAAAATTGGTGTGGATGCACCATTAGCGTAGATTACTATAGCTTAACTACGAGGGCGTCACAACCGAAATGAGCAACTCGATTTCACCGAGAATGTTCTCAGTAACCTGAAAAGTGAAACCGGTAGCACCTGTTTTTTGCTTCGATGACAACGAGACACACATGGCGCAAAATTAAACCTGAAAATTTTCATTCCTCTAACCTAATTGTAATTTTCCGTGGATAGATGCTTTGCAAACTGTGGCCACATGATGAAGATATCCTAATGCGCATGAATCAGATTCGGAGTGCAAAGGGGCGATATCTTTACCCTACTTTCGGTGAAGACCTCCTACGTTAACGACATGAGGAGTGATTCCATCGGCGGTGAGGACTCATGCGGCGAGGGTGCACGGGAGAGAAGGGGCGACGTCCTGTAGACAAGAGCACGACAGCAGGGGAGTCACTAGTATTTATGTTTGAGATTGAATTTCAAAGGCCGGGTCCATATATATATATATATATATACACCGAGTTGGAAATATCGGTGTCACCGAGTTCCATAACTCCCTCGTGACAGTGAAACTCGGTGAGGCCGAGATTTACCTACCGGTGGTACCGAGATCATAAAACCATATCAACCCTAGTACTTCGGTGGGACAGAGATTTTGGGGTTGGTAACACCGAGTGCCACATGGGAGGTTTTGGAAGTCAGCTCTTGTCAAGATGGATCTCCGAGTGCTCCTCTCACAGGGTGTCCATAACGCGCTTGCTCAAATTTTGTGATGTAGCATGAATAGAATTTGAGATGAGAAATCAAAGATAACTAGAGAGGGGTACTTAGGCATTCTTGTATATCTGTAACATCCCAAATATTTGGAATGTTAAAATAATTATTAGAATGATTGTTTGTTTGATTGAGTGATTGAAGCTTGAGTGAAATTTGAAACTTTTCAAAACTTTTGAATAAGAGGGAATAAAATGACTTCCCCCTTCTCCGGTAAATTCAAATTCATCCAATTAAAAGCAAGGAGAGAAGATGACATGACTTCTTCAACTATAAAGAATTTGAACGGAGTTTTGCATTTGAATTCTTTCAAATATTTTCCCTTGCTTCTCTATTTTTCTTCCCCGAAAAAATAAATTCTTGCAAGCAAGAAAGAGCGGAGGAAAATGACCCTCCTGAAAATCAGGGGCATTTTCGAAATATTTTGATCCAACAAAACCAGATCTTTATTGAGAAAATAATTACAAAAGAAAATAAAACCTTTATGGGTTTTTCTGAAAAAACATTGTTAAAAAGTATTTATTTTGGTCTTTGAAAAATGATAAATAATTAGGAAATATTTTTCTGATCATTTTGGCATATAATACCCTATATTTATTATTTTATTTTGTTTCCTTTTAATTCTTTTTAGTTTCTGTTTTTGAAAAATATCAAAAACGGAAACAATTTTTTTTAAAAGGAAACCCGCCCCGGGCACTTTATAGCCGGCCCAAATCCCCTTAGCCCAGGATCTCCTCTCCCCTTCCATTTCGGCCACCAACAGGACCTCTCCCCTCTCTCTCCCTCTGCCAGGCGGACCCCACCCGACCGAAGCCCCCACCCCTCGGTCACCTCCTCTCCTGCGCTCCCTCTCCTTCCTCCCCGCCCCCGACAGCTCCGCCTCGCCGGAATCCCCGCCGGATCTCCCTCCCTTTCCCCTCGGTGCCCCCCTCTCCCCTATAAAGCTCTGCCCCGGCCCTCTTCCCCCTCCCGTAGCCGCCCTCCTCGCCGCCCGTGCCCTGCTCCGCCACCCCTGCCTCGAGCTCGCCGGAGCCGAAACCCCGGCGCCCTGCTCCGCCTCCCCTAGCCACCAAAACCCCCCCGACGCCACCCAAAACTCTGCCGCCACCCCCGCACCCCATTCCCCTCGCCACCCCTCCGCCTTGCCGCCTCTAGCCACCCCTGCCCAACCTCGCCGGAGCTCCGACCACCACCGCAGCCCCCTGAGCCTCCCCTGCACGCCCCGATCCCCGAGCCACCTTGTCGTCGCCGCCATCCGAAGGAGGAGCATCACCGCCGCCTCCTGGACCCTCCAGACGCCGCCGGAGACCGCCGGAGGGCCATCCCGTCGACCTCCACTTCACTGTTCGCCGGAGAAGAACCAGCACCGGCAGCCACCTCCGTGAGCAACCCCACCCCCTCTCTTAGCCGTTCGATCAAAATCCCACGCGTAAGATTAGATCTGAAGGTACCCCTTCGGTTTTGTTAAGAAAACCGTTCGGTTTTCTAATAGAATTAGTTATTCAAAACAATTTCTTCTACTTAGCGGCCATCCGCTCGTTTAGCTAATGAACACACACCCTTAGGCCAATCAGAGCACGCCACGTGGACCCCCGCTCACTAATTAGCTATTCAGTTTTTTTTGTTTTAATTCAAAAACAGAGAGAGTTCCAATCTTGTTTCCTCCATAACTTTTGATCCAGAACTCCAATAGAGTTGAATCTTTTTCCAGTAGATCATAATTTTTCTGTAGTTTTCAAAAACATATTATTTGCGTATGGTTGAAATTTTCAAATTTGAATTATATCAGATTTAGTTTAAACCTTGTTTTGATTATTCTGGGAGTTTAAAATAGATTGTTTATTAATTATTTTTGCTACTGATCACTAGGGATCTTATTTACCAGTGGTAAAAATTTCAGAATTGTTTGAGTATTTTAGCTCATTGTTTCTTGTGAAACACTTTCTGTTTCACTTCTTTTAGGATTATGACTATATTTCTTTCTTTAGTTGTTTTAAATTATTATTTTTCTTTTATATTTCAGAAAGATTATGTTTTGTTTCTGTTAGTAAACAGTAGGTTCGCAACAAGTTTTGATTTTATTTTTATATGTTATCATGAAATCAATTCTAGTTCTCTAATAACTTGGAATTGGTTTCTCTACTGTTTCAAATCCCGTTTGGAAATACTTTCAAATAGTTTTGTGAAAAATACTTTATTTTATCTTAGTTAAATTTATATCTTAGTTCCGTGTTATTTAAGTACTTTATTTTTTGTTAGACACAAACTATTTAGTGTTTGATGTAGTAGAAGACTCCCTAGTCTTATTTGAAGTTTCCTTTGGATTCTTATTTGCTCTCTCCTTTGTTTTGATTGCTAGAATGATTGCTGGTATGAGTGCTTACATGAATGATATGGTTGTTATATAGATTTCATCGGAGAGTGACGAGTAGTCTATCAAGTTATTCCTCGAGAACGAAAATTCTTCTTCGTCAACATCACCAGGCAAGTCATTTGATCATGTATCACCTATGTTTTATGCATCGTAGTTCTACCATCATATGCCCAATTGCATGCTGAGTAGGTACTTGGAAATTATGGTTATATATTGTAGGATCATGTGGTAGGCACCCAACAACCCCGTTACTTGGCCCAGGACGACAAATGTCATATTGCTATGCTTGAGTAGACGGGATTCTGGTTGAGAGTTTATCACGAGTGATGCGAGAATAATTTAATAACCAAGACCGGTTAAGTCAAGACTATTCAAGACCTCGTGATGCAATGCAACTCTGGGTGAAGGACGGTTGATCGGCTCCCTAGAGAAACCAGTGGATGACCCGGGATGCTGGAGACGTGCCATGACATCTTGCGGAAAGCTTCACCCAGGCTCAAAGAGACGAACAGATATTTTCAAGACCCAAGGCTTACCTGCACAACCACAAGTCATTATGGGCTCTGGCTTGGTTGGACAACGCGGCGACTCTGGACAGGCGGTGCCAACAGATGTAGAAGAACGGTAGGATTTGGATGGGCACCGACAGGGATTCAGAGGGACCCGTTGAAAGACCATGTTTTGATCATCCGGTCTTCAAACACCCTGAAGTGCGAGGACATACACGGAGGCGATCAAATCTTGTGGGGAACGTGTGCAAAACTCTGCAGAGTACTCAAACCTAATCGATTAGACGTTTCCACGGTCATGGACAACTTGACCCAAAGGAACTGAAGTTATCTGGAATTCTCAACACCATTATATATATTTGATGTGGGTAATATTGATAACTTGGGTATGAGAACTGGTTGGCGGAACCATCTCATTAACAACCAACTACGTAGTAATATTTTGCTTTTAGCCCCTCTCTTGATGTAGGAGAAAACTTTGCTTTTCGCTAAAAACTTACAGCCCCACCTGCCATATATGGATATAGTATAGGATATATTTTACCCCTCTCTTTTGTGACTTGACGGCATATTCAATATGCTGACCTACACAGCTGCAACGTCTTATGTTGCAGATATTTTTCCTCGACGAGTAAGAGTACGATTCAGGGTTACGGTCCGCACTCAACCTACCGTTGGTGTTATTTGGGACTCCACCTCCTTGACTGTTTCCGCTGAGATATTTAAGGTATATATCAGTTTTACGCTATTTCCATGTGATTGCACTTTGATATATGCATTGATGTACTGTGTGTGCCAGCATACTGATCCAGGGATGGCGCAGATACACAGAGGCTTGACTCGTTTTGAGTTGGGTCACTACAGAAATGGTATCAGAGCACATGTTGACTGTAGGACGTGACCCCTAGAAACTGGAAATTTCTTAGGAAAGGATCTCTCAAAATTTCTATTTTTGCAAGAACACCTTTCACTTCTCGTCTCTTCTGATTTCATCAAATGTTCTCTCTCACCTCAAATAGTTAGACAATGCCCTTTCCCATTTGACCACGTGAAGGATCAACCGACTCCCACTTCAAAGTAAAGAGGATTTCATCATGCAGTTGAAGCTACACCAATTGAAGACTCTCAAGACCCGAAGAACTCCAAGACCCCGAAACGTTCCAATGTTTATTAGAAGTCCAAACCCCAATTAGATACCCACGTTAGTTACGATGATTTGTGAGCCGTCATTGGTGTGTGTTTTCCAACGACCACATCTAAAACCCGTTCTCAAAAATATTGTTTGTATTGTGTGTATCTCCCTCTCTCTTACCCGTCTCATCCGCAAAACCTCAACCCTACCAGATGGAGTATGAAGCTGGACTTATAGTCTCTGGACCAATGACCCAGCTGGAGGCTGATATATGGATTCAAAACATGGAGAACCACTTCGGGAGCAACTTGATCTCAAGGAAGTATGAAGTGGAACACGCTCTTCAGTAATTTACACAAAGTGCTGCAATCTGGTGGAAAATGCATCATGCCATACAAGGATTTAGTGGAGCAGAAACCTGGGACGAATTCAAGAAGACTTTGTTAAGATCCCGTCTTATTCAAAAGTGCTATGATAATCCGAAGGAGAAGACTTGTGCATGCAAGATCTGTGGAGAAATAGGACACACCCAGGAAGAACACAAGGATGGATGCACTCATTGTGAAGGAAATCACCCAGCTGAGGAGTGCCCAAGTAGTCAGGTGACTTGTTTCCTTTGTGAAGGAACCACCCACTACCCAGCTCAATGTCACATTTACCCCAAGGTACAACAAGTTGTCCAGCAGCAGAAAGAAGCAATGAAGGAAACACTCAAGAAGAAGATTCTAGAAGAGCCGGTGATGAACGAAAATATTGAAGACCCTGATGGACAAGGTCTGACCAGATTTTTCTCCAATGCATGCTACTCATGTGGAGAAGAAGGACATTATTCACAGGATTGCACGAAGGGAAGCCAAGAGTATCTGGGAAACTTCCCGACGGAAAAAGTGGAGTTTGATCCAATTGAAATAGAAGAACTGGCCAAAATAAAGGAGTCCGGAAAGAAAAGAAAAAAATACCCTCGGAAGAGCCAAATCTCTGCAAATATAGACCTGAGTCATGTCAGATGTTACAAGTGTATGGAATTTGGCCACCACAAATACATGTCCTCAGGAAGGAAACCGGAAATCCCAGGAGCAAAAGCAAACACTAAGACGCCTCGAGACTTGTCAGAACTCATTTGCTTTCGTTGCAAGGAAGCAGGACATTTTGCTAACGATTGTCCACAAAGGAAGAAAGCTAAAAAGGAGTAGTTAAGTTTTGACCGCGACAATTAGTGTAATCTGAAGAACACTTGTTTTTCATGAGATCATGGAGTGAAATTTTTTGTAACAAAAGTCCATGAGATTGTAATAACATCATGAATAAATGGAATTTATTGTCTCAAGGGCCCAGAAACGATCATGACCCTGACCAGTGATCATGATTACCCGAAAATCATGAAGGACATGATGAAGCACATTCATCTTGAAGGTGATGCAGTCTACAAGGGCTACCCATTCATGGAAAGTGGAGTAGAACTTTGGTATGTGGAAGTACACCACCACCATGTGAAAGGAGTTTGTCCAAAGACATTGGGGCAATACTTTTTCATTTCACGTGTACCACGAGCAACCTTCTTTGATGTTGTTCGTGAACCTGCCATGGAAGCCATACGTCAGATTGGAGAAATACTTGAAGCAAGACTCCATCATACCCAGGAATACCCGAGTGAAGTGCATGCGGAGATGATGGAGACGAACCTAATGGCCACCATGATGAAGCAAAAGATGGATGATTTCAAGGAGCACATCGGAAAGTTCCAGTGGGACTAAAGTATCTCCAAGGGAGACGAATGAATAATGTTGGCAGAAATGCTCGACCATACCGAACAATGTGGATGGCAGCATTGTAATAGAGTACTTTTGAATTGGAGTTTTTGAGAAGAAATTAAGGATGTAATAAATGATTGAATATGAAATAAAATATGAATTATCGATGAGCAATAGCTTCTTATGGTATCCCATGGAGTGGAGTTGTACCAAAAATAAGTCTGAGGATTATTATTATATGATGGTTACCCCAAGAGTATGATGGAATGAAACACTATGGAATTTAAAGGCAGAGTAATTCCAAGTATGCTTGAAACCCACAGACCCCGGGACTAACAAGGATCAAGTACTATCTTTTGGAGAAGGAAACTTGTATCAGCAACATTTCCGTAGGAGCATACGAAAACCTGAGAGTTGTGAAGTTACCATAGATGTTTTGTTCAGCTTGCAGAATCATTGGATTTATCCGAACTTCGTTCGTGTACAAGAGAAATTCTGCAACGCTTGTGAGGATGCCCATGTTGGGTAACGTAGCATAAATTAAAAAATTTCCTACGCATATTCAGATCTTCCTATGGAGGGACCAGCAACGAGAGAGGGGTGAGTGCATCTTCATACCTTTGAACATCGCTAAGCGGAAGCGTTACTAGAACGCGGTTGATGGAGTCGTACTCGCAGCGATTCGGATCGCGGTGTGATTCCGATCTAGTGCCAAACTACGGCACCTCCGCGTTCAACACACGTGCAGCCCGGTGACGTCTCCCGCACCTTCATCCAGAAAGGAGGAGGGAGAGGTTGGGGAAGAACTCCAGCAGCATGACGGCGTGGTGTCGATGGAGAGACGTGGTCTCCCGGCATGGCTTCGCCAAGCACCGGCAGAGAGGAGGAGGAAGTAGGGCAGGGCTGCGCCGAGGGAGAGGCAAAAGTCTGATCTCCAATGGCCAAAAGTTCCCACTATATATAGGGGGAGCGAGGGGCTGCTCCCCCTTGAGGGTTTCCCTCTCCTGGGGGGGGGCAGCCCTAGATGGGGGCTGGTGCGGCGGCCAAGGGGGGGGAGGAGGGGTGTGGCGCACCCCTCGTGGGCCTCACGCCCATCTGGCTTAGGGTTTGCCCCCCTTTTCTCTCCCCCGCGCATTGGGCTGAGTGGGGAGGCACACCAGCCCACCTAGGGGCTGGTTACCTTCCCCACTTGGCCCACCTTACCTCCCAGGGTCGTTGCTCCCCTTCGGTGGACCCCCGGGGCCACCTCCGGTGGTCCCGGTGGTCCCGGTACGTTACCGGTGATGCCCGAAACACTTCCGGTATTCGAAACCATCGGTCCTATATATCAATCTTTACCTCCGGACCATTCCGGAGCTCCTTGTGACGTCCGGGATATCATCCGGGACTCCGAACAACTTTCGGTAACCTCGTATAACAATTCCCTATAACCCTAGCGTCATCGAACCTTAAGTGTGTAGACCCTACGGGTTCGGGAGACAGGCAGAGATGACGGAGACGCCTCTCCGGCCAATAACCATCAGCAGGTTCTGGATACCCATGGTGGCTCCCACTTTCTCCATGATTATCTCATCGGATGAACCACGATTTCAAGGATTCAATTAATCCCGTATACGATTCCCTTTGTCTGTCGGTTTAGAACTTGCCCGAGATTCGATCGTCGGTATACCTATACCTTGTTCAATCTCGTTACCGGTAAGTCTCTTTACTCGTTCCGTAGCACGTCATCGTGTGACTAACTCCTTAGTCACATTGAGCTCATGATGATGTTCTACCGAGTGGGCCCAGAGATACCTCTCCGTCACACGGAGTGACAAATCCCGATCTCGATTCGTACCAACCCAACAGAGACTTTCGGAGATACCCGTAGTGCACCTTTATAGTCACCCAGTTACGTTGTGACGTTTGATACACCCAAAGCACTCCTACGATATCCGGGAGTTGCACAATCTCACGGTCGAAGGAAAAGATACTTGACATTAGAAAAGCTTTAGCATACGAACAATTGGATCTAGTGCTATGCTTAGGATTGGGTCTTGTCCATCACATCATTCTCCCAATGATGTGATCCCGTTATCAATGACATCTAATGCCCATGATCAGGAAACCATGATCATCTATTGACTAACGATCTAGCCAACTAGAGGCTTGCTAGGGACACATTGTGATCTATTTATTCACACATGTATTACTGTTTCCTGTTAATACAATTATAGCATGAACAATAGACGATTATCATGAACAAGGAAATATGATAATAACAATTTTATTATTGCCTCTAGGGCATATTTCCAACAGTCTCCCACTCTCACTAGAGTCAATAATCTAGTTACATTGTGATGTATCGAACACCCATAGCATTATGGTGTTGATCATGTTTTGTTCGTGGAAGAGGTTTAGTCAACGGGTGTGCAATATTCAGATCCGTGTGTACTTTACAAATATCTATCACTCCACTCTGGACATGGTCCTGGATGGAGTTGTAGCGGCGTTTGATGTGCTTTGTGTTTCGGTGAAACCTGGGCTCCTTGGCTATGGCAATGGCCCCAGTGTTTTCACAGAAGAGTGTCATTGGACCCGACGCGCTTGGAACCACTCCAAGGTCGGTGATGAGCTCCTTCATCCAAATTCCTTCATGAGATGCTTCTGAAGCAGCTATGTACTCCGCTTCACATGTAGATGCTGCCACGACTTCTTGCTTGCTGCTGCACCAGCTCACTGCCCCACCATTCAACACATATACGTATCAGGTCTGTGACTTAGAGTCATCCGGATATGTGTCGAAGCTACCGTCGACGTAACCCTTTACGATGAGCTCTTCGTCACCTCCATAAACGAGAAACATTTCCTTAGTACTTTTCAGGTACTTAAGGATATTCTTGACCGCTGTCCAGTGTTCCATACCGGGATCACTTTGGTACCTCCCTACCAAGCTTATGGCAAGGTTTATATCAGGTCTGGTACACAGCATGGAATACATTAGAGAGCCCACGGCTGATGCGTAGGGGACAAAACTCATCTTCTCTCTATCTGCTGCCGTGGTCGGCGACTGAGTCTTACTCAATCTCACACCTTGCAAAACTGGCAAGAACCCTTTCTTTGAGTTTTCCATATTGAACTTCTTCAATATCTTGTCAAGGTATGTACTTTGACAAAGACCTATGAGGCGTCTTGATCTATCTCTATAGATCTTGATGCCTAATATGTATGCAGCTTCTCGAAGGTCCTTCATTGAAAAACTTTTGTTCAAATAGGCCTTTATGCTCTCCAACATATCTATATTATTCCCCATCAATAATATGTCATCCACATACAGTATGAGGAAAGCTACAGAGCTCCCACTCACTTTCTTGTACAGACAGGCTTCTTCGTAAACCTGTATGAACCCAAACGCTTTAATCACCTCATTAAAGGGAATGTTCCAACCCCGAGATGCTTGCACCAGCCCATAGATGGAGCGCTGGAGCTTGCACACTTTGTTAGCACCCTTAGGGTCGACAAAACCTTCTGGTTGCATCATATACAACTCTTCCTTAAGGTTCCCGTTCAGGAACGCTGTTTTGACGTCCATTTGCCAAATTTCATAATCAAAAAAGGCGGCAATTGCTAACATGATTCGGACTGATTTCAGCTTCGCTACGGGAGAGAAAGTCTCTTCGTAGTCAACTCCTTGAATTGGTCGAAAACCCTTTGCGACAAGTCGAGCTTTGTAAACGGTTACATTACCGTTTGCATGAGTCTTCTTCTTGAAGATCCATTTATTTTCTATGGCTCGCCGGTCATCGGGCAAGTCCACCAAAGTCCATACTTTGTTCTCATACATGGATCCTATCTCGGATTTCATAGCCTCAAGCCATTTGTTGGAATCCGGGCCCGCCATCGCTTCTTCATAGTTCGAAGGTTCACCGTTGTCTAACAACATGAATTTCCATCACAGGGTTGCCGTACCACTCTCGTGCGGAGCGTGCCCTTGTGGACCTTCGCGGTTTAGTAGTAACTTGATCCGAAGCTTCATGATCATCATCATTAACTTCCTCTTCAGTTGGTGTAGGCGCCACAGGAACAACTTCCCGCGCTGCGCTACTATCCTGTTCGAGAGGGGGTGTAATTACCTCATCAAGTTCTACCTTCCTCCCACTTACTTCTTTCGAGAGAAACTCTTTCTCTAGAAAGGATCCGTTCTTGGCAACAAAGGTCTTACCTTCGGATCTAAGATAGAAGGTATACCCAATAGTTTCCTTAGGGTATCCTATGAATACACATTTCTCCGCTTTGGGTTCGAGCTTTTCTGGTTGAAGTTTCTTCACATAAGCATCGCAGCCCCAAACTTTAAGAAACGACAACTTAGGTTTCTTGCCAAACCATAGTTCATACGGTGTCGTCTCAACGGATTTAGACGGTGCCCTATTTAAAGTGAATGCTGCAGTTTCTAATGCGTATCCCCAAAATGATAGCGGTAAGTCGGTAAGAGACATCATAGATCGTACCATATCTAATAAAGTGCGATTACGACGTTCAGACACTCCGTTGCGTTGCGGTGTGCCAGGCGGCGTCAGTTGTGAAACGATTCCACACTTCCTTAGGTGTGTGCCAAACTCGTGACTCAAATATTCTCCTCCACGATCAGATCGTAGACACTTGATTTTTCTATCACGTTGATTCTCGACCTCACTCTGAAATTCCTTGAACTTTTCAAATGTCTCAGATTTGTGCTTCATCAATTAGATATACCCATACCTACTCAAATCATCGGTGAGAGTGAGAACATAACGATAGCCACCGCGAGCTTCAACGTTCATTGGACCACACACATCAGTATGTATTATTTCCAATAAGTCGGTTGCTCTCTCCATTATACCTGAGAATGGAGTCTTAGTCATCTTGCCCATGAGGCACGGTTCGCATGTGTCAAATGATTCAAAATCAAGAGACTCTAATAGTCCATCAGTATGGAGCTTTTTCATGCGCTTAACGTCGATATGACCAAGGCGGCAGTGCCACAAGTATGTGGGACTATCATTATCAACTTTACATCTTTTGGTACTCACACTATGAATATGTGTAACATCACGATCAAGATTCATCAAGAATAAACCATTCACCAGCGGAGCATGACAATAAAACATATCACTCATATAAATAGAACAACCATTATTCTCTGACTTAAATGAGTAGCCGTCTCGCATTAGGCAAGACCCTGATACAATGTTCATGCTTAAAGCTGGTACTAAATAAAAATTATTAAGGTTTAAGACTAATCCCGACGGTAGATGTAGAGGTAGCGTGCCGATGGCGATCACATCGACCTTTGAACCATTCCCGACGCGCAACGTCACCTCGTCCTTGGCCAGTCTCCGCTTATTCCGCAGTTCCTGCTTTGAGTTGCAAATGTGAGCAACAACACCGGTATCAAATACCCAGGAGCTACTACGAGCGTTGGTAAGGTACACATCAATAACATGTATATCACATATACCTTTAACGTTACCGGCCTTCTTGTCCGCTAAGTATTTGGGGCAGTTCCGCTTCCAGTGACCTTTTCCCTTGCAATAGAAGCACTCAGTCTCAGGCTTGGGTCCATTCTTTTTCTTCTTCCCGGCATCTGGCTTACCGGGCGCGGCAACAACTTTGTCGTCTTTCTTGAAGTTCTTCTTACCCTTGCCTTTCTTGAAACTAGTGGTCTTGTTGACCATCAACACTTGATGCTCTTTCTTGATTTCTACTTCTGCAGACTTGAGCATCGAGTACAACTCGGGAATGGTCTTCTCCATCCCTTGCATGTTGTAGTTAAGCACAAAGCCTTTGTAGCTTGGTGGCAGAGACTGGAGGATTCTGTCAATTATAGTATCATCCGGAAGTTCGACTCCAAGTGAAGTCAGACGACCGTGTAACCCAGACATTTTGAGTATGTGCTCACTGACAGAACTGTTCTCCTCCATCTTACAGCTAAAGAACTTGTCAGAGACTTCATATCTCTCGACACGGGCATGAGCTTGAAAAACTAGCTTCAGCTCCTGGAACATCTCATATGCCCCGTGTTGCTCAAAACGCCTTTGGAGCCCCGTTTCTAAACTGTATAACATGCCACACCTAACCAGAGAGTAGTCATCACTCCGCGTTTGCCAGGCGTTCAGAATGTCCTGGGCTGCTGCGGGAGCGGGAGGGTCACCTAGCGGCGCATCAAGGACATAAGCCTTTTTAGCTGCTTCAAGGATGAGCTTCAAGTTGCGAACCCAGTCCGCATAGTTGCTACCATCATCTTTCAGCTTGTTTTTCTCTAGGAATGCGTTGAAATTGAGGTTGACGTTGGCCATCTACAATATTTATAAAGACAACTTTTAGACTAAGTTCATGACAATTAAGTTCATTTAATCAAATTAAGTATGAACTCCCACTTAAATCGACATCCCTCTAGTCATCTAAGTGATACATGATCCATGTTGACTAACCCGTGTCCGATTATCACGTGAGACGGACTAGTCACCATGGTGAGCAACTTCATGCTAATCGTATTCAACCATACGACTCATGTTCGACCTTTCGGTCTCTTGTATTCGAGGTCATGTCTGTACATGCTAAGCTCGTCGAGTCAACCTAGGTGTTTCGCGTGTGTAAATCTGGCTTACACCCGTTGTATGCGAACGTTAGAATCTATCACACCCGATCATCACGTGGTGCTTCGAGACAACGAACCTTCGCAACGGTGCACACTTAGGGGAATATGTTCTCAAAATTTTAAGAGGGATCATCTTATTATGCTACCGTCATTCTAAGCAATAAGATGTAAAACATGATAAACATCACAATGCAATCATATAGTGACATGATATGGCCATTATCATCTTCGCCCTTTTGATCTCCATCTTCGGGCATCGCATGATCATCACCGTCACCGGCGTGACACCATGATCTCCATCATCATGATCTCCATCATCGTGTCTCCGTGAAGTCGTCACGCCAACTACTACTATCACTACTACTATAGCTAACCGTTAGCAATGAAGTAAAAGTAGTAAGCACATGGCGTTGCATCTCATACAATAAATTAAGACAACTCCTATGGCTCCTGCCGGTTGTCATACTCATCGACATGCAAGTCGTGAAACCTAATACAATAACATGATCATCTCATACATCATACATGCAACATCACAACTTTGGCCATATCACATCACATGTCAAACCCTGCAAAAACAAGTTAGACGTCCTCTAATTGTTGTTGCAAGTTTTACGTGGCTGATTTGGGTTTCTAGCAAGAACGACTTCTTACCTACGTGACAGCCACAACGATGATATGCCAAAGCTATTTACCCTTCATAAGGACCCTTTTCATCAAATCCAATCCGACCAGAGTAGGAGAGACAGACACCCGCTAGCCACCTTTATGCACGGTGTGCATGTCTGTCGGTGGAACCAATCTCACGTAAGCGTACGTGTAAAGTCAGTCTGGGCCGCTTCATCCCACAATACCGCCGGAAAAGAATAATACTAGTAGCGGAAAGCAAATTGACACATCATCGCCCACAACTTTTGTGTTCTACTCGTGCATAGAATCTACGCATAGAAAACCTAGCTCGGATGCCACTGTTGGGTAACGTAACATAAATTCAAAAATTTCCTACGCATATTCAGATCTTCCTATGGAGAGACCATCAACGAGAGAGGCGTGAGTGCATATTCATACCTTTGAAGATCGCTAAGCGGAAGCGTTACTAGAACGCGGTTGATGGAGTCGTACTCGCAACGATTCGCACCGCGGTGTGATTCCGATCTAGTGCCGAACTACGGCACCTCCGCGTTCAACACACGTGCAGCCCGGTGACGTCTCCCGCACCTTGATCCAGCAAGGAGGAGGGAGAGGTTGGGGAAGAACTCCAGTAGCACGACGGCGTGGTGTCGATGGAGAGACGAGGTCTCCCGGCAGGGCTTCGCCAAGCACCGGCAGAGAGGAGGAGGAAGTAGGGCAGGGCTGCGCCGAGGGAGAGGCAAAAGTCTGATCTCCAATGACCAAAAGTGCCCACTATATATAGGGGGAGGGAGGGGCTGCGCCCCCTTGAGGGTTTCCCTCTCCGGGGGGGGGGGGGGGGGCAGCCCTAGATGTGGGCTGGTGCGGCGGCCAAGGGGGGAGGAGGGGTGTGGCGCACCCCTGGTGGGCCTTAGGCCCACCTGGCTTAGGGTTTGCCCCCCTTTTCTCTCGCCCACGCATTGGGCTTAGTGGGGAGGCACACCAGCCCACCTAGGGGCTGGTTCCCTTCCCCACATGGCCCACCTTACCTCCCGGGGTCGTTGCCCCCCTTCGGTGGACCCCCGGGGCCACCTCCGGTGGTCCCGGTACGTTAGCGGTGATGCTCGAAACACTTCTGGTATCCGAAACCATCCGTCCTATATATCAATCTTTACCTCCGAACCATTCCGGAGCTCCTCGTAACGTCCGGGATCTCATCCGGGACTCCGAACAACTTTCGGTAACCTCGTATTACAATTCCCTATAACCCTAGCGTCATCGAACCTTAAGTGTGTAGACCCTACGGGTTCGGAAGACATGCAGACATGACCAAGACGCCTCTCCGGCCAATAACCATCAGCGGGGTCTGGATACCCATGGTGGCTCCCACTTGCTCCACGATGATCTCATCGGATGAACCATGATGTCAAGGATTCAATTAATCCCGTATACGATTCCCTTTGTCTGTCGGTATAGAACTTGCCTGAGATTCGATCGTCGGTATACCTATACCTTGTTCAATCTCGTTACCGGTAAGTCTCTTTACTCGTTCTGTAGCACGTCATCGTGTGACTAACTCCTTAGTCACATTGAGCTCATGATGATGTTCTACCGAGTGGGCCCAGAGATACCTCTCCGTCACACGGAGTGACAAATCCCGATCTCGATTCGTACCAACCCAACAGACACTTTCGGAGATACCCGTAGTGCACCTTTATAGTCACCCAGTTACGTTGTGACGTTTGATACACCCAAAGCACTCCTACGGTATCCGGGAGTTGCACAATCTCACGGTCGAAGGAAAAGATACTTGACATTAGAAAAGCTTTAGCATACGAAAAATACGATCTAGTGCTATGCTTAGGATTGGGTCTTGTCCATCACATCGTTCTCCCAATGATGTGATCCCGTTATCAATGACATCTAATGCCCATGATCAGGAAACCATGATCATCTATTGACTAACGAGCTAGCCAACTAGAGGCTTGCTAGGGACACATTGTGATCTATTTATTCACACATGTATTACTGTTTCCTATTAATACAATTATAGCATGAACAATAGACGATTATCATGAACAAGGAAATATGATAATAACCATTTTATGATTGCCTCTAGGGCATATTTCCAACAGCCCAAGTGTTAGAATACGAGATTCACTAAGCCTTATACAAGGTAATGATTTCAGTGCGACATGAGTTGGCCACCATGACGACTTACTATTATCATTCTCTTGCTATTCGGAATGGTAAATCTGAGAGACTTACCCATAGTGAGAGACGACGTTCTTTGAAGCTTTTGTTTAAGCCTTAGAATGGTATAAGAAAAGTCCATGTACATGGCACTTGTTGTCACGCGTAGGAAATTTTACGGCGAGGATGAAACCAAGACCCTTCTCTCTGCAGGATAACCACAAATGATAGACCACCATGAGAATCACCGATAGGTTATTTAGAATTGGTCACGAGGCTGCCAGTTAAGAAGACCCAGTAACGGAAGAAGCTTATACCAACAGAAGAACCCTCGATTTTGATGGAAACGTTATGAATAGAACGGAAGAGCGTCACCAGAGGAGTTAGTATGAAGACTGTGAGGAGTCAGATGCACAAACCCGAGAGGATTTCTAAATTTTGAGGGACCAGTAGCTCTCATTTTAAGTGTGGTAGCATCCCGCTTTGCCGGAGGTTTGATTTGTTTGAAGGCCCCCAAACCCTAACCTTTTCTTTCGAGCCCCTCCGAATCTCGAGGCCGAGATTCATTTTAAGTGTGGTAAGTTTGTAACATCCCAAATTTTTGAAATGTTAAAATAATTATTAGAATGATTGTTTGTTTGATTGAGTAATTGAAGCTTGAGTGAAATTTGAAACTTTTCAAAACTTTTGAATGAGAGGGAATAAAATGACTTTCCCCTTCCCCGGTAAATTCAAATTCATCCTATTAAAAGCAATGAGAGAAGATGACATGACTTCTTCAACTATAAAGAATTTGAACGGAGTTTTGCATTTGAATTCTTTCAAATATTTGCCCTTTCTTCTCTATTTTTCTTCCCTGAGAAATACCCCGAAAAAATAAATTCTTGCTAGCAAGAAAGAGCGGAGGAAAATGACCCTCCCAAAATCAGGGGCATTTTGGAAATATTTTGAGCCAAGAAAACCAGATCTTTATTGAGAAAATAATTACAAAAGAAAATAAAACCTTTATGGGTTTTTCTGAAAAAATATTTTTAGAAAGTATTTATTTTGGTCTTGGAAAAATGATAAATAATTAGGAAATACTAGTCGTCAACTCGTGCATCCGCACGGGCCTATTTTTGATAGATGTATGTAGGTTTGACTTATTTTAATATTTGTTTCATGGTAACACTTGTTTGAAATTAACAGGCAAAATACTAATTGTAGTATTTTCTGATTTATGGCAAGCAATAACATGAAACTATGTGTATTGTTTACGGCGTGGTAGAATGGATTTATGAGTAAATAAATTCCTAAACATACAATTTCCATATATCTGTACTTTACAAATTATGTTACACTAATATTCATTTGTCTAGTTATTTCTTGGACGGTGTTGATTTATCTATACTCGAACTATTAATAAAGGAAAAGTTATTTCTTGTACTAATTCGGGGTACTACGTTATTGGTTAAAAACATATTATCTATCTATGGAACATTGAAATCTCAATCTAAATTCCATGCAACTATTCATCCGATCCATAATCAAGAGAAGAATAAAAAGCAGATATAGACATGATGATTGAGTAACTATTTATTAAGTCCAAATACCATGTTGAATAACTCTGTCGATGAAATAAAGTACCTTGAATCTCACACTCCTTTTGAATAGTGGTAACATGACAGCAGAAGACAACGACTCCTTGCCATAAGATCCTCGTAATTACACAAAGCATAGCTAATACTTCCAGTGATAAAAACAATATATTATTGCACACCCAGATGACCTGTCATTCATCCTTCCAACTTTAACAGTGCAGGCCCACATCTTACGAAGTCGAGAAATTTGGTGTCAATTTTTTCTATGCAAACATTTTAAAGGTAAATGCCATTGAACATGAATTTGTCAATGACAAAAGATCCAAAATCAAAAAGTTATTTGTTCACAGAGAGTGACATTAGTAGCAATAAAGTTAAATTTTGTCCTGTTTTTAGGCTGAATCATATCGACAAATACATGACTATCATGACATGACTACTAACGGAATTTACATCTAATACATTCCGTTAGTAGTCATCTGGGTTAAAATATGGAGAGGAGGATGCATGATCAATGAGAGGCTACACTGTGACATGAAATTGATTTAGATGGATTCAGTCGACCTTTAAAATTTCAGCATGGCATAGTTTTGGAGATTGGGAGACGTGATTTAAGCAAATCAAGTACACATTCATTATATAAAGTATGTTCTAGAATTAGGCCTAACCTCTGTTTGCTGCAGCTGCACCAAACGTCGCAGCGTTAGACCTCCTTTTCCCCCAAAGGCTCAATGAAATTCTACTGCGTGAGTTGGGGTTAGAAGAAAGGTTAGAGGGGAATCATCTGGACGGACATACACTTAAGCAATAAAGAGAACACGGGTCTTATTTTTCTTAAAGCATGTAGATGACACAGGAGATATGTCATGCATGGGGTGACTTGCATCTTATCTTGTGCAGCCATTGATGCCGCTGGAACGCAGCAACGGACAGCAGTAGTGTCTCACCACTCCGTCAGTTCTATCTCTTCCTGCTGCGGGTGAGATCGTCTTGTAGAGAGGCCTCTTTCATCTTGTACGTACAGCTGAGTCGGTGTTGCAAATAAATCAGAAAAAGCAATGCAAATATATTTCTGACTAAAACTGCAAATAAATCAGAAGAGGTAATGCGAATATATTTCTGACTAAAACTATCGAACGCCTGAATCTATGACGCATTAAATTGAGCCCTCTTGTGCGTGTATTTTGCTGAGCGGATCGAACGGATTAGCTTCATGTACGTGTGTCTCCCTATGAAATCGATCCAGCCGCCTGTGCTTCTATATGTCAACGAATTCGGCCATATACTTCCATCCCCTCGCAATACCAATTGGCAATTGTCATGTACGTGTGTATGGCTGGAAAACACATGTCTGCGTCGTTGCTTCAGCTTGAGAGAGACAATAAACTTTTTTCTATTGGCATAGCTAGAGACGATGGACTCCATGGGAGAAGAGACCACGGAGTATACGTAGAGATTGCTTCAGTTCATTTATTTTTATGGGGCAGGGAAAAGGCCGTGAAGTTATAGATGTTGTTTCTCTTTTAAAATAGACTGCAGAAATATTGATTTAGGGGTTTCTTTTTCAAAATAGACGTGAGGTCATAGATAGATTGAGTTAGGACTTTTCTACTACTATTTTTATGGCTGTGAAGGGAGTATTGGCCTTTCATTTTTTCTTTTTGATTAAGATTTCAAAGTTAATCTACACCATAATAACTCGGTCCCACCAGATGAATGGCTGGTAAATTCTGATTAACGTGATAATGTATTGAAAGTCTCTAATAATTAGTATAAGTATAGATTTTTCTGATCATTTTGGTATATAATACCCTATATTATTATTTTATTTTGTTTCCCTTTAATTCTTTTTAGTTTCTGTTTTTGAAAAATATCAAAAACGGAAACAATTTTTTTTTAAAAGGAAACCCGCCCCGGGAGCTTTATAGCCGGCCCAAATCCCCTTAGCCCGGGATCTCCTCTCCCCTTCCATTACGGCCACCAACAGGACCTCTCCCCTCTATCTCCCTATGCCAGGCGGACCCCACCCGACCGAAGCCCCCACCCCTCGGTCACCCCTCCCCTGCGCTCCCTCTCCTTCCTCCCCGCGCCCGACAGCTCCGCCTCGCCGGAATCCCCGCCGGATCTCCCTCCCTTTCCCCTCGGTGCCCCCCTCTCCCCTATAAAGCTCCGCCTCGGCCCTCTTCCCCCTCCCGCAGCCGCCCTCCTCGCCGCCCTGCCCTGCTCCGCCACCCCTGCTTCGAGCTTGCCGGAGCCGAAACCCCGGCGCCCTGCTCCGCCTCCCCTAGCCACCGAAACCCCCCGACGCCACCCAAAACTCCGCCGCCACCCCCGCACTCCATTCCCCTCGCCACCCCTCCGCCTTGCCGCCTCTAGCCACCCCTGCCCAAGCTCGCCGGAGCTCCGACCACCACCGCAGCCCCCCGAGCCTCCCCTGCACGCCCCGGTCCCCGAGCCACCTTGCCGTCGCCGCCATCCGAAGGAGGAGCATCGTCGCCGCCTCTTGGACCCTCTAGACGCCGCCGGAGACCGCCGGAGGGCCATCCCCGTCGACCTCCACTTCACTGTTCGCCGGAGAAGAACCAGCACCGGCAGCCACCTCCGTGAGCAACCCCACCCCCTCTCTTAGCCGTTCGATCAAAATCCCACGCGTAAGATTAGATCTGAAGGTACCCCTTCGGTTTTGTTAAGAAAACCGTTCGGTTTTCTATTAGAACTAGTTAGCCGAAACAATTTCTTCTACTTAGCGGCCATCCGCTCGTTTAGCTAACGAACACACACCCTTAGGCCAATCAGAGCACGCCACGTGGACCCCCGCTCACTAATTAGCTATTCAGTTTTTTTGTTTTAATTCAAAAACAAAGAGAGTTCCAATCTTCTTTCCTCCATAACTTTTGATCCAGAACTCCAATAGAGTTGAATCTTTTTCCAGTAGATCATAATTTTTCTGTAGTTTTCAAAAACATATTATTTGCGTATGGTTGAAATTTTCAAATTTGAATTAGACCAGATTTAGTTAAAACCTTGTTTTGCTTATTCTGGGAGTTTCAAAACAGATTTTTTATTAATTCTTTTTTCTACTGATCACTACGGATCTTATTTATCAGTGGTAAAAAATTTCAAAATTGTTTGAGTATTTTAGCTCATTGTTTCTTGTGAAACACATTCTGTTTCACTTCTTTTAGGATTATGACTATATTTCTTTCTTTAGTTGTTTTTAAATTATTATTTTTCTTTTATATTTCAGAAAGATTATGTTTTGTTTCTGTTAGTTAACAGTAGGTTTGCAACAAGTTTTGATTTTATTTTTATATGTTATCATGAAATCAATTCTAGTTCTCTAATAACTTGCAATTGGTTTCTCTACTGTTTCAAATCCCGTTTGGAAATACTTTCAAATAGTTTAGTGAAAAATACTTTATTTTATCTTAGTTAAATTTATATCATAGTTCCCTGTTATTTAAGTACTTTATTTTTTGTTAGACGAAAACTATTTAGTGTTTGATGTAGTAGAAGACTCCTTAGTCTTATTTGAAGTTTCCTTTGGATTCTTATTCGGTCTCTCCTTTGTTTTGATTGCTAGAATGATTGCTAGTATGAGTGCTTACGTGAATGATATGGTTGTTATATAGATTTCATCGGAGAGTGACGAGTAGTCTATCAAGTTATTCCTCGAGAACGAAAATTCTTCTTCGTCAACATCACCAGGCAAGTCATTTGATCATGTATCACCTATGTTTTATGCATCGTAGTTCTACCATCATATGCCCAATTGCATGCTGAGTAGGTACTTGGAAATTATGGTTATATATTGTAGTATCATGTGGTAGGCACCCAACAACCCCGTTACTTGGCCCGGGACGACAAATTTCATATTGCTATGCTTGAGTAGACGGGATTCTGGTTGAGAGTTTATCACGAGTGATGCGAGAATAATTTAATAACCAAGACCGGTTAAGTCAAGACTTTTCAAGACCTCGTGATGCAATGCAACTCTGGGTGAAGGACGGTTGATCGGCTCCCTGGAGAAACTAGTGGATGACCCGGGATGCTGGAGACGTGCCATGACATCTTGCGAAAAGCTTCACCCAGGCTCAAAGAGACGGACGGATATTTTCAAGACCCAAGGCTTACCTGCACAGCCACAAGTCATTATGGGCTCTGGCTTGGTTGGACAACGCGGCGACTCTGGACAGGCGGTGCCAGCAGATGTAGAAGAACGGTAGGATTTGGATGGGCACCGACAGGGATTCAGAGGGACCCGTTGAAAGACCAAGTTTTGATCATCCCGTCTTCAAACACCCTGAAGTGCGAGGACATACACGGAGGCGATCAAATCTTGTGGGGAACGTGTGAAAAACTCTGCAAAGTACTCAAACCTAATCGATTAGCCGTGTCCACGGTCATGGACAACTTGAGCCAAAGGAACTGAAGTTATCTGGAATTCTCAACACCATTATATATATTTGCTGTGGGTAATATTGATAACTTGGGTATGAGAACTGGTTGGCGGAACCATCTCATGTACAACCAACTACGTAGTAATATTTTTCTTTTAGCCCCTCTCTTGATGTAGGAGAAAACTTTGCTTTTCGCTAAAAACTTACGGCCCCACCTGTCATATATGCATATAGTATAGATGATATTTTACCCCTCTCTTTTGTGACTTGCCGGCATATTCAATATGCTGACCTACACGGCTACAACGTCTTACGTTGCAGATATTTTTCCTCGACGAGTAAGAGTACGATTCAGGGTTACGGTCCGCACTCAACCTACCGTTGGTGTTATTTGGGACTCCACCTCCTTGACTGTTTCCGCTGAGATATTTAAGGTATATATCAGTTTTATGCTATTTCCATGTGATTGCACTTTGATATATGCATTGATGTACTGTGTGTGCCAGCATACTGATCCAATTGGCCAAATAAAATAGAAAGCCATATAACAACAATTGGATATCCTCGAAAGAGAAAAAATATGCATACAAACATGCTCACACATAAGATGTCAAATAAAACATGGCAAACGTGCACAACCACTCTAGTATATACCAAGCAATTTGGCGATGACAAAGTCATCTATATGAGTATATTGACTTAGGAGCCAAGCAAGAATATAGGTCATACTCATCGTTTAAGCACAAGTGGGGTTGCCACCTTTACATAAATCTTACAATGTGTTCACATCTTAAGAGATGCTTTAACTCAAGTCTTAGAGTAAATCTCCCCCTTGATGTGACACCCCCCTAAGAGGGATAAACTAACCATGGGTTTTGTCGTAGAAGACTTCATGTAGGTGTACTAGTGGTGCATGCTCATTGTTGATGAAGATCATCTTGAGTTGGGAGCAATCCTTGTTGTTTCTTACTCTTCTCACCAACATGGGTTAGTCCCAAACACAAGGACCAAATACAAGGATATCTATGGACATGGAATGAAGTACATATGAGATGATGTCTGCTACGGCAACAAAAGTCCTTCCCCAGCAACGACGCCAGAAATCCTTCTGCTACTTCTCAAACGATAGTGCCAGAAATTGACACGTTGACGGAGACTGGGCCTACGATGGTTTTTCCCTTGAAGAGGAAAGGATGATGTAGCACAGGAGCAGTAAGTATTTCCCTCAGTATGAGAACCAAGATATCGATCCAGAAGGAGGGTCTCGTCAAGTCCATAGTACCTGCGCAAACACAAACAAGCTTGCACCCAACGCTTCAAAGGGGTTGTCAATCCCTTCAAGATTGTTTGCAAAGTGAGATCTGAAGGCGGAAAGTGCAACGAAGTAAAAAAGTGTAAGGCTAAAAATATGGTCTGGAGTAGACCCTGGGGGGGGCATAGTGTTCACTAGAGGCTTCTCTCAAAATAGCAAATATCATGGTGGGTGAACAAATTACTGTCGAGCAATTGATAGAACCGCGCAAAGTCATGACGATATCTAAGGCAATGATCATACATATAGGCATCACGTCCGAGACAAGTAGACCGATACTTTCTGCATCTACTACTATTACTCCACACATCGACCGCTACCCAGCATGCATCTAGTGTATCGAGTTCATGACGAACAGAGTAATGCCTTAAGCAAGATGACATGATGTAGAGGGATAATCTCAAACCAATGAAGAAAACCCCATCTTTTTACCCTTGATGGCAACAACACGATGCGTGCCTCGCTACCCCCTGTGTCACTGGGTGAGGTCACCGCACGGTATGAACCCAAAACCAAGCACTTCTCCCATTGCAAGAATCATAGATCTAGTTGGCCAGACAAAACTCACAACTCGAAGAGAATTACAAGGATATGAAATCATGCATAAGAGAGATCAGAAGAAACTCAAATAAGATTCATAGATAATCTGATCATAAATCCACAATTCATCGGATCTCGACAAACACACCGCAAAAGGAGATTACATCGGATAGATCTCCATGAAGATCATGGAGAACCTTGTATTGAATATCCAAGAGAGAGAAGAAGCCATCTAGTTACTAGCTATGGACCC
Source organism: Hordeum vulgare subsp. vulgare (assembly GCF_904849725.1). Taxonomy (NCBI): domain Eukaryota; kingdom Viridiplantae; phylum Streptophyta; class Magnoliopsida; order Poales; family Poaceae; genus Hordeum; species Hordeum vulgare. The sequence goes on from NC_058520.1 coordinate 101,461,420, forward strand.
GTAAGTCTATGGTGAACTACTCACGCATCATCACAGAGGTCATGGGTTGATGAAGAAGCCCTCCGTATCCGAATCTCCCCTCCGGCAGGGCACCAGAACATGCCCTAGATGGGATCTTGCGGAGACAGAAGCTTGTGGCGGCGGAAAAGTAATTTCGATGATCTCCTGATTTTTTTGGGATTTTTAGGGAATTTATAGGCGCAACCCCTAGGGCAGGGGCGCCCAGGGGCCCACAAGCCTGTGGGCCGCAGCCTCCCTCCTGGCCGCGGGGTGGGGGCTTGTGGGGCCCCTGAGGCTCCCCTGCCTTGGCTCTCAAGCTTCCCGATCTTCTTCCGTTCCGAAAAAAATCTTTTTGGGGATTTTCTTCCGTTTGGACTCCATTTCAAAATCTCCTCTGAAAGGGGTCAAAAACGTGAAAAAAAATCAGGAACTAGCACTTGGCACTGAGTTAATAAGTTAGTCCCAAAAAATATAGAAAAGGCATGCATAACATCCAAAGTTTGACAAGATAATAGCATGAAACGATCCAAAATTATAGATACGTTGGAGATGTATCAAGCATACCCAAGCTTAACTCCTGCTCGTCCTCGAGTAGGGAAGTGATAAAGAATGAATTTTTGATGTGGAATGCTACCTAGCATAGTTGTCCTTTGCAACTTCTTTCACGTGACATGAATGTTCAGATCCGTAAGATTCGAAACAATAGTTTGCTATTGACATGAAAAGAATAATACTTCAAGCAAACTAGGAAGGTAATCATGAACTTTCAAAATAACAAGGCCAATGAAATTTATCCCTACGAAATCATATAGTCTGGCTATGCTCCATCATCCTCACACAACTAATGTAAATCATGCACAACCTCGGTATTGGCCAAGTAATTGTTTTCGCACTCTTACTTTCTCAAACTTTTTATAACTATAGGTGGAATAGAGTGTGGTGGTGGTTGTGAGACAAAAAGGAGGAGATGGTCACATTGACTCGGCATATCAAAGGTTATGGAGATGCCCATTAATAGATATCAATGTGAATGAGTAGGGATTGCCATACAAGAGATGCACTAGAGCTATAAGTATGTGAAAGCTCAACAGGAGAAGTAGTGGGTGTGCATCCAACTTGCTTTCTCACGAAGACCTAGGGCAATTTTGAGGAAGCCCATCACTGGAATATACAAGCCAAGTTATATAATGAAGATTCCCACTAGCATAAGGTAGTGACAAAGCAGGAAGCTCTCAATCATGAAGAACGTGGTGCTATCATGAAGCACAAGTGTGGAAAAAGATAGTAGCATTGTCCCTTTTCTCTTTTTTTTTCATTAGGGCTCTTAGGCCTCTTTTTTCTCTTTTTTTTATTCTTGGGCTCATTGGCCTCTTTTTTTTCCTCACAAGGGATAATGCTCTAATAATGATGATCATCACACTTCTATTTACTCATGGCTCAAAATGATGATGATGACTCCATAAGAAATGCCTCCGGCAGTGTACCGGGATGTGCAACGTTCTAGCAAGGCGTATGACGTTGAAACATCTCGCTATCTATCTTATGATCATGCAATGGCAATATGAGAGCGACGACACAAGTCATGAGACGGAACGGTGGGAGTTGCATGGCAATATATCTCGGAATGGCTATGAAAATGCCATAGTAGGTAGGTATGGTGGCTGTTTTGAGGAAGGTCTATGGTGGTTTAGTGCACCGGCGAGAATTGCGCGGCACTAGAGAGGCTAGAAATGGTGGGAGGTGAAAGTGCATCTATACCATGGACTCACATTAGTCATGAAGAACTCACATACTTGTTGCGAAAGTTTTTATTAGAATCGAAACAAAGTGCTAAAAGCATACTCCGAGGGGAAGGGTTGGTAGGTGTTAACCATCGCGCGATCCCGACCTCAACACAAAGCATGAAAATCAATAGATCAATTATGCTCCGACTTCCTAACATAGCGGTTCACCATACGTGCATGCTACGGGAATCACTAACTTCAACACAAGTATTTCTAGATTCACAACACCCTACTAACATAGCTCTGAATATTACCGAATCCACGTCTCAAAACTAATTGAGAGGAATCAAAACTTCTCTTTCCATTCAATGCACATGAAGATGGAGGTTTTTGCATCCTCTTTGGGTATCTATAACCTTTGGGACTACTTTCATAGCATAAGCCAACTACCAAATCACGCACCGCCGTGCTCTAAAGATATAAGTGAAGCACAAGAGTAAAAGTATCTAGCTCAAAAGATATAAGTGAAGCACCATGAGCATTCTAGCAAAATCACGATGAGTGCATGTCTCTCTCTCAAAGAGGTGTGCAGCAAGGATGATTGTGACACAACAAAAAGAAAAGACTCCTAAGATACAAGACGCTCCAAGAAAAACACATATCATGTGGTGAATAAAAATATAGCTCCAAGTAATGTTACCGATGGATTGAAGATGAAAGAGGGGATGCCTTCCCGGGGCATCCCCAAGCTTAGGCTTTTTGGTGTCCTTAAATTTGGCTTGGGATGCCTTGGGCATCCCCAAGCTTGAGCTGTTTCCACTCCTTATCTCATCGTCCATGAGAACATCACCCAAAACTTGAAAACTTCACAACACAAAACTTAAACAGAAACTCGTGATAACATTAGCACAAGAAAACAAACTACCACTTCTTTTGGGACTGCAGCAAACTTGAATTCTATCTATATTGATGTTGGGATACTGTATTCTCACATTTCCATGTCTAGTACCCCAGATACTAACCATAGTTTCATCAAAACAAGCAACCAACTCAACAAAAACAGAATCTGTCAAAAACAGACCAGTCTGTAGCAATCTGTATACTTCGTATACTTCTAGTACCTCAAAAAATCTGAAAAATTACGACGGCCTGGGAAAAAAGCATATCTACCAGAAGAAAAAGAATCAGCTCAAAAGATCTTTCTGAATAAAAATGAAAAATCATCTCGTGAGCAAAAAGATTCTGTCTTTTTCCAGCAGGATCAAACAACCATTACCGAGACTAGTCATAAAGGTTTTGCTTGGCTCAAACACAAAAAGAAACACAAAAAACACCATCACAACAGAATTATGAAAGTTTGGACGCAACAAAACAGAAAGAAAAAGATAAATTCATTGGGTTGCCTCCCGACAAGCGCTATTGTTTAACGCCCTTAGCTAGGCATAAAATCGATAGAATCACGTATCGTCGTCTTTGGTGCTCAAACCATAAGTAGCGTGATCACTTATCATCTTAAGGTTTTCATCTTTCTTGCTAGAAGATTCACCACTACTTTTAGGAACAAAAACAAACTTGGTGATTTTATTGTGGGCAAAATTTGGAGTATTCTGCACAGCGGGAAAAGCGGAACCCAAGTTGGTTATAACATCCTCTAGTTTGCCAATCCTAGCGGAATCATGACCTAGCTTTTCGTTAACTGTGGGTTCCTTCTCCTTTAAATTTTTCAAAACCATGCCCACCTTGGTTCCGTACTGAGTGATTTGATTGTGGATCTTTTTATCCAAATTCTCAATGAGTTCAATCGTAGCAACTTTATTTTCAATAACGTCCAGCCTACGCATCACATGTTCCAGAGTTAAGGTAGTTCCATTAACCATGAGTGGGGGTGAGCCTACCAAATTTATCACAGCTCCGTAAGAATCAACGGTATGTCTACCCAAGAAATTTCCACCTACGATGGTGTACATAATATACCTATTCCAAGGAGAAACACCCACATAAAAACTGCGAAGCAAGACGATAGTGGATTCCTTATGAGTAGATCTACTCTGAGCATTGCAAATCCTATACCAAGCGTCATTTAAGTTTTCTTCCTCAATTTGTTTGAGAAATTCGCTCTCAGGAGTATCGTTCGAGTGGTGGATCTAGCCATGAGAACGGGTAGATTATCCCACACAGACGAACATAGAGTAAGCGAGAGAAAAGGGCAAACGAAAAGGGCAAACGAAAAAGGCAAATTGGTGAAGTGGGGGAGAGGAAAACGAGAGGCAACTGGCAAACAAAGTAAATGCAAGAGATGAGTTTGCGACACCTACTTGGATGAGTCCTTGACTTGATCTTCTTCCCCGGCAACGGCGCCAGAAATTCTTCTGCTACGGCAACAAAAGTCCTTCCCCGGCAACGGCGCCAGAAATCCTTCCGCTACTTCTCAAACAACATCGCCAGAAATTGACACGTTGACGGAGACTGGGCCTGCATTGGTTTTTCCCTTGAAGAGGAAAAGCTGATGCAGCACAGGAGCAGTAAGTATTTCCCTCAGTTTGAGAACCAAGGTATCGATCCAGAAGGAGGGTCTCGTCAAGTCCATAGTACCTGCGCAAACACAAACAAGCTTGCACCCAACGCTTCAAAGGGGTTGTCAATCCCTTCAAGATTGTTTGCAAAGTGAGATCTGAAGGCGGAAAGTGCAACGAAGTAAAAAGTGTAGGGCTGAAAATATGGTGTGGTGTAGACCCTAGGGGCCATAGTATTCACTAGAGGCTTCTCTCAAAATAACAAATATCACGGTGGGTGAACAAATTACTGTCGAGCAATTGATAGAACCGCGCAAAGTCATGATGATATCTAAGGCAATGATCATACATATAGGCATCACGTCCGAGACAAGTAGACCGATACTTTCTGCATCTACTACTATTACTCCACACATCAACCGCTATCCAGCATGCATCTAGTGTATTTAGTTCATGCCGGACAGAGTTACGCCTTAAGCAAGATGACATGATGTAGAGGGATAATATCAAACCAATGATGAAAACCCAATCTTTTCACCCTTGATGGCAACAACACGATGCGTGCCTCGCTACCCCTTATGTCACTGGGTGAGGTCACTGCACGGTATGAACCCAAAACCAAGCACTTCTCCCATTGCAAGAATCATAGATCTAGTTGGCCAGACAAAACCCACAACTCGAAGAGAATTACAAGGATATGAAATCATGCATAAGAGAGATCATAAGAAACTCAAATAAGATTCATAGATATTCTGATCATAAATCCACAATTCATCGGACCGCAAATGAAGATTACATCGGATAGATTTCCATGAAGATCATGGAGAACTTTGTATTGAAGATCCAAGAGAGAGAAGAAGCCATCTAGTTACTGGCTATGGACCCATAGGTCTATGGTGAACTACTCACGCATCATCGGAGAGGTCATGGTGTTGATGAAGAAGCCCTCCGTATCCGAATCTTCCCTTCGGTAGGGCACCAGAACGTGCCCCAGATGGGATCTTGCGGAGACAGAAGCTTGCGGCAGCGGAAAAGTAATTTCGATGATCTCCTGATTTTATTGGGATGTTTAGGTAATTTATAGGCGCAACCCCTAGGGCAGAGGGCGCCCAGGGGGCCCACAAGCCTGTGGGTCGCGGCCTCCCCCTGGCCGCGGGGTGGGGCTTGTGGGGCCACTCAGGCTCCCCTGCCTTGGCTCTCAAGCTTCCCGATCTTCTTTCGTTCCAGAAAAATCTTTTCAGGGGTTTTCTTCCGTTTGGACTCCGTTTCAAAATCTCCTCTGAAAGGGGTCAAAAACATGGGGAAAAAACAGGAACTGGCACTTGGCACTGAGTTAATAAGTTAGTCGCAAAAAATATGTAAAAGGCATGCATAACATCCAAAGTTTGACAAGATAATAGCATGAAACCATAAAAAATTATAGATACGTTGGAGACGTATGAATGTCTATTGATACATTAATTAACTTGTCCTTGCTTAACTTTGATGGAATGTGTGACTCCTTTAACTAATGCATATGGTTGGAGTTCATTGCAACTACTTCTTGCCGAAATGAATAAGAGTGAATTTCCTTGGCGGAGTCACCCCTCAAGAACTTCTCTAGTTCTTCTTCTTGGGAACCCACATTAACTTGATGGGGATCCTTGGAGTTGAGGTAGCACTTGATGAACTAGAGCTAGTAGTGGTCCTGGGAATCCACTTGACCATGGCTTGGGGTTCTTCCTCAAATGAGTCAATCTCCTCTTAAAGCTTGTCCTTGCCCTTGTGGTCTTGTGGTGGAAGGTCATCTTGAGATCTTGTTCCTTTGGGGAGAGTAGGATTATACTTCTCCTTTCGGGGAGCAACCTTTGGGATGGGTTATTGACCTTCCTCCCAATCAACTTTGTTGGCATTGAAGTAGCCAACACCTTGCTTCTTCCGGTGTCCTCCTTGCTTGTATACAATCTCCTCAAATTGTTTACTTCTGACAAGACTCTTAAAGACACCTCACTCTATAATTCATTTCAATAATTTGTTTTCTTGCTCAAGTGTAACTTGGCTAAGAGAATCATTGGTGGAATTAAGAGAGTTACTAGCAACAACGTCATTTGATTTAGTTTTAGTATTGTTGTTACTAGATGAACAAACTTTCTTGCCTTCCTTACTAGCATGTTTAGGTTTACCTTGTGGAAAAAGGTAGACAAGAGTAATCGTTTGGCTAGATAAGAAGAACTCTTCTTTCGAAGATCATGGTCTTATTCTAAATTTAGCTTCTCGAAGCGTAGCTTCTCATGAGTTCTGGCAAGCTTCTATGATCTTCTAGAGTAGATTCATGGGTTGAATTAAGAGTGTTTAAATATTTAGTTAGTCGTTCAATCTATTTGTTATCATCATCATACGACTTATCTTCATTAGCATGATTATCAACAAGATCATTTTCATCGTTATCACTAGTTTTATCTAGGAACAAGTCATTTTTAGCGTTGTATTACAGCATATTCAATGCTTCCATAGTTGCTTCGTGATCCAGTCCCTGTACATCACCAAATAATTCACCTTGCAAACCAACCTGAACAATAGCCCAAACGGTGGGGTTATGACCAAGAATATGCATTTTCATCTTATCCTTCCAACTAGAAAAGTTTGTACCATCGAAATATGCACCTATACAGTGATAATTTCCCAAAGCTATCCTTGGTTTGTTCCATCGAAATATGTACTAGACACCATACTCTCCAAGGTTGTGAAACCAATGCAATGGAGACAAAAGTTGTGATACCACTTGTAGGATCCTAAGCATGTCTAAAGGGGGGTGTTTAGACTACTTGACCAAATAAAAACTTAGTTTTTTCCCAATTTTAGTTGTTGGCCAATTTTAGTAGTTGTAGCAAGTCAAGCACACCCTACACATGCATATCTAAGAGTATTGCAGCATAAAGTAATGAGATGAAAATGTAAGTAGAGGGCAGGGATATGAACATCAAATGCAAAGGTTGCCAAGGCGATTTTTGGCGTTGCTCCTATAGGTGGTACTATTGTACGTCCATGTTAGCGGATACTTCAACCCATGGAGAGTAATGGCTGTGAGAGTCCACGGAGGGCTCCACCCACAAGGGGCCACAAAGAAGCGGCCTTGTCTATTCCACCATGGCTTACGTCCATAGAGGACTTGCCTCACTCGGGGTAGATTTTCACGAAGTAGGCGATCTCCTTGCCCTTACAAACTTCTTTGTTCAACTCCACAACACGAAGTAGGAGGATTCCAAGGGACAACTAACCAATCTAGGAGGCACCACCCTCCAAAAGGTAATAGATGCGCTAGAATGATGAACTCCTTGCTCTTGTGCTTCAAAAGATAGTCTCCACAACACTCAATCACTCTCTCATAGGTTTGGCTTGGGTAAAAGAGATTGATTGGGTGGAAAGAAACTTGGGGAGGCGAGAGATCAAGTTTCAAATGGATGGATTGGAATATCTTGATCTCAACACATGAGTAGGTGGCTCTCTCTCACAAATATGGATATGGCAAGTGTGTGTGTGTGTGTTCTGAGTGCTTCCTCTATGAATGAGAGGTGGTGGATGGGTATATGTAGTCATCTCCTAAAATCAAGTTGTTACAACATTATTACCCAGCTCGGTGAAACCGAAATGAATCTCTGGGGCACCGAGTTGCACAAAATGTGCCAACTTTTAAATTATTGGTGACACCGACATAGAAATCTGAGTGGTACCGATATGGTGATCTAGAGTAGTTTCCAAATTTCGGTGAGACCAATTGCAGGAGTCAGGAATTCCAATTCTTGAAAATGACAAACCAGAAAGTTGGTCACTCATTTTTGGTGGCACCAAAGTGGAAGTTGGTGGTACCGAGATTCTAGGGTATGGCATAGGTTCTTTCTTTGGAAAATTGGTAGGGCCGAGTGGAAATTATTAGTTGCAGCAATTTTGATATTTAGGCTTTGGACAGAGAATATTGTGGGAGAACGGTTGATTATTTTTGGTGGCTATCTCTAAGCACTTGAGAAACCAATTCATCATAGATACCTCATCCCCTTTTAATTGTATTGGTTTTCCTAGCTTGAAGCTTGGCCAATCCTATTCATTTGCTTGCATCAAGGGGTATCTCCTCACAAACCTTTAGTCAATGAATCTTTGAACTTTTCTGGAATATTCTTAGATAAGATCATTAGTTGAATGACACATATGTTGTTATTAATTAGCAAAACCACCTTAGGGGAAATAGTGCTTTCAGTAAGTAAAGGGCTGATACGTCCATTTTGCATCATGCTTTCATGTTGTTATTTATTGCTTTTTGGGCTGTTATTACACTTCACGGTACAATACTTATGCATATTCTCTCTTATTTTGCAAGGTTTACATGAAGAGGGAGAATGCCGGCACCTGGAATTCTGGCCTGAAAAAGGAGCAAGTTTGAGATGCCTATTCTACGCAACTCCAAAAGATGTGAAAATCAACGTGGATTTTTTTGGGATTATATAAAAAATACTAGGCGGAAGAAGTACGAGAGGGGCACCACCTCGAGGCCACAAGCCTGCCAGGCCCGGCCTACCCCCTGGCCGGGCCTGGGGGGGCTTGTGGGCCCCCTGTTGCCCCTCCGGCGCTCATCTTTTGCTATATGAAGGGTTTCATCCGGAAAAAAATCGAAAGGGAGATTTTCGGAGGATTCGCCACCACCACCAGGCGGAACTTGAGCAGAACCAATCGAGAGCTCCGGCAGGACGATCCTGCCGGGGAAACTTCCCTCCCGGAGGGGGAAATCATCGCCATCGTCATCACCAACACTCCTCTCATCGGAGGGGACTCATCACCATCAACATTTTCATCAGCACCATCTCATCTCCAAACCCTAGTTCATCTCTTGTAACCAATCTCCGTCTCGCAACTCCGATTGGTACATGTAAGGTTGCTAGTAGTGTTAATTACTCTTTGTAGTTGATGCTAGTTGGATTACTTGGTGGAAGAGTTTATGTTCAGATCCTTGATGCTACTCATTACCTCTCTGGTTATGAATATTATTATGCTTTGTGAGTAGTTCTTTTGTTCCTCGGGACATGGGATAAGTCATGCTAATAGTAGTCATGTGAATTTGGTATTCGTTTGATATTTTGATGTGTTGTATGTTGTTTTTCCTCTAGTGGTGTTATGTGAACGTCGACTACATAAAACTTCACCATTATTTAGGCCTAGAGGAAGGCATTGGTAAGTAGTAAGTAGATGATGGGTTGCTAGAGTGACAGAAGCTTAAACCCTAGTTTATGCGTTGCTTCGTAAGGGGCTGATTTCGATCCACTAGTTTAATACTATGGTTAGACTTTGTCTTAATTCTTCTTTCGTAGTTGCGGATGCTTGCGAGAGGGGTTAATCATAGGTGGTATGCTTGTCCAAGTAAGGGCAGTACCCAAGCACCGGTCCACCCACATATCAAACTATCAAAGTAACGAACGCGAATCATATGAACATGATGAAAACTAGCATGAGAGAAATTCCCGTGTGTCCTCGGGAGCGTTTTTCCTCCTATAAGACTTTGTCCAGGCTTGTCCCTTACTACAAAAGGGATTGGGCCACTTTCCTACACCGTTGCTACTTTTGTTACTTGTTGCTTGCTACGAATCATCTCACCACAAAACTACTTGTTACCGATAATTTCTATGCGTGCAGATTTTACCTTGCTGAAAACCACTAGTCAGATCCTTCTGCTCCTCGTTGGGTTCGACACTCTTATTTATCGAAAGGACTATGATAGATCCCCTATACTTGTGGGTCATCAAGGGCGCGGGTAAGAGATAACCGAGGGAGACAATGATGTATCCCAAAGCTCACACCCTTCAGATGCTAATCTCCATTTGGAGCGGCATGGAGGCACAATGCACCACAAGAAGCCACCAGGGCCACCTTAATTTCCTCACGCCCTCGCACAATGCAAGATAAAGTGATTCCACTAAGGGAACCTTGATGGCGGTCACCGAACCCGTACAAATGGCAACCCTTGGGGTATATCACCGAACCCGTACACTTTGGTAACCCTTGGGGTGGTCACCAGAACCCGTACAAATTGCAAAATGGACATATGAGCATGAATAATATAGATATCTTTAGGAAATCATGATGCAAAATGGACATATGAGCATGATGCATCATTGAAAGCTATGCGAAGAAACAAAGAGGTGAAAACACGAGATCTGCACAATGATAAAACCAAGAATTACTCTAATGGAGGAACTGATGGTAGGTATTTTTCAGCTTGCTCTTCATATTTAAAACATGTTGGTAGATAGTCATGATGAAGTATCATTTGATATACTAGCCAAAGCATCATATGGAACATGAACAACATATTGCATAGTTCTTGTTGAGATATCAGTAGCAACAGAAGGAGAAACTACAACCGCTCTGGTTACGTATCTTAAAACAAGAATCTAATATCGTATGATGTTATGAGTTTATGACGATATGAAAATTTTCCTTACTTGAGTTTTGTGTGATTTTACTCATCACAGAGAACATAATCTCTTATTACGTAATATATGTATGATTTTACTTACTTGGATTCTCTCGGGAGAGATAAACTAGTGGTCCGAGTGACCATGTGCCATGATAACCCGAGTGGCGATGCTAGCTAATTGACTCACACTCTGAGATACACCACTCATTTTTAGAGACTCGATGTTATTTTTGTGAGCATTGGTCGAGAACGTGACTTGGCAAGTTGTAATGTGAGGTTCATAATCTTGCTATGACCAATGCTGCAACACATGATCCATTTCCATTATTTCCCGTGTCACATCCGCAACGAAAAAGGTTCTGCAGCATAAACATGTCCATTTTACTCATGCATAACACACACCACATGGGCGATCAAACTTTTTGGAAGCACGCATCAACCAAATAGTTGAGACTTGTAGAAAGACCTCTTGACCTCACTAATATGGTCACAATGAGACCCGACCTTTCTGTTGCATACATCATGAAGAAGGGACGCACACACAAAGTTAGGATGGTGTCACATTAAGTATTGCATAAATATCATGACTTGGCAAGTTGAAATGTGATACAACACATGACTAACTCTGGAAATCACTATCATGTGTTGTCCACATCATGGAGAACAAGTGCATAATAGATGGTAGTATCTCTGTAAGTGTTTCATAATCATAGTATCTATTAGTTGTTATTTACGTGAGCATTGGTCAAGATCGTGACTTGGCTAGTTGAATTGTGATGTTCATCATATTGATATGACCACTGTTGCAGCACACGATCCATGTCCATTATTGTCCATGGTGTCCACAACGAAAAGGTTCATGCAGCGTAAACATGTTCATTTTACTTGTGCATAACACACACAAAATGAGCGATCAAACTTTTTGGAAGAAAACATCAACCAAACAGTTGAGACTCGTGGTAAGACTTTTTTGACCTCACTAATATTCCTCTCCCTCATATACAATTGCAAGAATGATTACCGATCTTGTTATCAATTGCCTGGGATGATTCCGCACACCATACCATCCTTATTCCACACTCGCTATTTGTAATACATTGTACTATATTCTAACTTTATTTAGGCAGTGACTATTTTCATATTATTGTTCTCCAATATCATGCAAAAATATCCTCTTTATACCCACAACATAGTTTTATTTCTCATTACTAGATAGAAGCAAACGTTCGGTGCATGCAGAGACGTATTGGTGGCACATAGGACATGAGAGAATATTAATATTACCTTTATCTCCTTGTGGGTTCCACAATCCATACCTATCACTTCCATCTTTGTAAAGTGTAATGATGATTGCTTGCACTTGGGTATTATCAAGCTCTTTTCTCGAGTCGTTGCCGGGGAGCAAGAGCCTGGGGTTGATATTTTCATGTATGGTTGTTTGCTTTTATCACTAAGTTGATTTTGTTTCTATTTTCTTGTTTTATTTCTTTAGTTGTGGGTGGAACAAAAAATTGAAAATTGAAAACACAAAAGATTTACTTGCCTCTTAAAAGAGAAGCAGTTGGAAAGTTATGCATTGAAGAAGTGATGGTCGACCTTGAACACTTGTGTTCATGCTCATGGAAACAATGTAAAAAAATCATGGATGTTTCTCGTAAAAATAATTATTCACTTATATTTACCATTGTACCATAAAAATAATGTACTTCCATAATATTCATGATGCTCTTTTGCATGTTTCATCTACTATTCTTATGTGAGCATCATTGATATCATCATGCCTAGCTAAAAGGCTTTAAAGAAAAGCATTTGCTGGGAGACAACCCAACAATTATCCTTTTTGTTTTTGTGTGCCAATTATTAATATAATGTAGTAATCATGTTTTGTGTCTTTTATTTTAACAATGTACCAAGTAAAGCCTTGGTGATGATTTGGATGATAGTAGATTTGATCTTGTGCAAAAACAGAAACTTTTGAGTCTGGTGCAGAATTTCTATGATTTTCCTCGAACGTACTTTTGATCTGAATTTTTACGAAATATTGGTATACAAATTCCCCAGCTTGTACGAATAAATCAGAATTTTTGGAAGAACAAATGTACGGTGTTTGTGCTGATCAATAGAGACTGCTCTCTTTTAGACAGATTTTGTTTTTGCTTGCATAGTTTGCTTGTTTTGATGATGCTATGGATTATATTGGAGGGTATAAGCCATGGAGAAGTTAGAATACAGTACCTTATGAAATAATTAGATATGAATCAATTTATAACAGTACCTAAAGTTTACGTTTTTTCCTATTATACTAACGAATCTCATGAGGCTTCTGTTAAGTTTTGTGTGATTGAAGTTTTCACGTTTTTGGCGAGATACCGATATGAGGAGATTGAGGAGCTTCAATACCCTAAGATTTAGGACACCCAAGGCACCCCCAAGGTAATATACAAGTAATACTCTGATACTTTTCCAATGTACCTATAATTTTTTATTGTTCCATGCCATTATGTTATCATTTAGGAACACTTTTTATGTACTTACCTACCAATTTATATTATTTTTGAGCACTAACCTATTGAACTAGAGCCCAGTGCATGTTGCTCTTTTATGCATGTTTTTCCACTTTTCACGTTTCGATACCAAACGATGTCCAATTGACCTAAAATATTTTGTGATTTTTTTCCGACCAAAACAAGACTCTGGAGCATCGTAAGGAGGCAGGAGGGTGCACGAGGGCCCCACAAGCCAACACGGCCTAGCCTAGGGGGCACTGATGGCTTATGGCCCCCTCGTGGCTCTCCTGACTCTGTTCTCTGGCCTATAAATTCCCATCTACCCTATGGACATTGAGGGAGGTCCTGAAACACTTTTTACGTTGCCACAAGTCTCTCTTCCGGTGGGAGGCCATCTAGAGCTCTGTTCCGGCACCTTGTCAGAGGGGGGATCGAGCACGGAGGGCTTCTTCATCAACCTTGCTGCCCTCATGATGATGCGTGAGCAGTTCGCCATAGACCTATGGGTCCATAGCTAATACCTAGATGTCAATCTCTCCCTTTGATCTTCAATACAATGATCATTGCATCTTCTCTTTGATCCATATGATGTAACTCTTTTGTACGATGCGTTTGTTTGGATCGATTAATTGTGGGTTTATGTTTAGATTATTCACGATATATATTTGAGCCTCCTCTGATAAATAATATGATTCTTATGTGCATGATTATGATAGCTTCATAATTCTCTCCAGGCTACTGAAATAGTTTGGCCAACTAGATTGATATTTCTTCGGTGAGAGAGGTGCGTTGTAGTAGGTTCAACCTAGCGGGTTTATATATCCCAGTGACAAAAGGGGTTTATTTATATTGGTTGCCGCTACTAAGGGTAAAATTATGGGGTTTATTTGTATTGGTTGAGTTTACTTTGTCGACATCATATCATCTTACTCCAAGCATTACTTCGTTTGTCATGAACTTAAGTCGTAGAGAGGTAAGCATAGAAGCACTCTTGAATTGAAGTAATAGTAATAGATGCATGCAGAAGTCATCCTATTTGTTTATGGGTGTGATGCCTGTATTTACATGATCATTCCCATGAAAATCGCATAACTATCCACTTTTCTATCAATTGCCCAACAGTAATTTGTTTACCCACCGTGTGTTATTTTCATGAGAGATGACATTATGGAAAATTATGCCCCCGGGCCTATTCACCATATATTGATAGCCAATACCTTGTTGTCATTTATTTACTTTTATTTTATTTTTTATTTTACGATTATTTACAATTATCGACACACCTCTTTCGCTTGCAAATAACGAGACCAAGGGGATTGACAGCCTATTGCCCGCGTTGGGTGCTAGTAGTTTGTTATTTTGTGTGCAACCGCTCAAGACGATTGTGGTTGATATACCTATTGGTTCGATAAACCTTGGTTTCATAACTGAGGGAAATACTTACCCAGTTTGTGCTGCGATAACATGTTCCTCTTCACGGAAAACCTAACGCAGATCACGAGTATAATGAAGGATTTCTCGCGTCGTTGCCGGGGAATATCATCACCAACTATCAAGTAACTTCGCACAAAATTTCATTCACTTGTTCCTATTTTAATTTTCTGGTATATTTAGTTTCTCTCGAAAATAATACAAAATTATTTATCTTTGCTTGTTTAGCTTGTCACTAGATTGCATCTTCGCTCTCTAGTTTGCCTGTCTTGCTTGTTATTTTGCTTGCTCGGTTACTATGTCTCAAGATACTAATAAATTGTTTGACTTCTCAAATACTACTAATAACGATTTTATTAGTACTCGTATACGACCCTCCACTAGTGCGGATGCTTTTTGATATTAATGCTTGATCTCTACTACGCAACTTTATTCTAGTAGATTCGTGTTGGGCCTCCAAGCCCAGAGTTTTGTAGGATACTGGCAATTTTCCCACAAGTGGATGACCTAAGGTTTATCAATCCAAGGGATGTGTAGGATCAAGATGGTCTCTCTCAAACAACCCTGCAATCAAATACAAAAAACCTCTTGCATCCCCAACACACCCAATACAATGGCAAATTGTATAGGTGCACTAGTTCGGCGAAGAGATGGTGATACAAGTATAATATGGATGGTAGAAATATATTTTTATAATCTGGAAAAAATAAAAATAGCAAGGTAGAAGTAACAAAAGTGAGCATAAGCAGTATTGCAATGCTTGAAAATGAGGCCTAGGGTCCGTACTTTCGCTCGTGCAATCTCTAAACAATGATAATATAATTGGATCACATAACAATCCTTCAACGAGCGATAAAGAATCACTCCAAATTTCCTATCTAGCGGAGAACATAAGAAGAAATTGTTTGAATGGTACGAAACCACCTCAAAGTTATTCTTTCCGATCAATCTTTCCTAGAGTTCGTACTCAAATAACAAGTTATCCTTTCCGATCGATCTATCCAAGAGTTCATACTAAAATAACACCATAACCAATTAAGATTCATAGTACTCAATCCGACACAAAGAACCTGAAAGAGTGCCCCAAGATTTCTATCGGAGAAACAAAGACGAGAACAGGCATCTGTTGGGGAACATCGCATGGGAAACCAAAAAAATCTTGTGCTCAACAAGATCAATCTAGGAGATGCACATCTACGAGAGAGAGACTGAATCTACATACCCTTGTAGATTGCTAAGCGGAAGCGTTCAAGAATGCGGTTGATGTAGGGTGCGTCTTCGCGATCCAATCATAAACCGTCCTGTGAACTCCCGATCAAGTGCCGAACGGACGACACCTCCGCGTTCAACAAACGTACATCTTGGTGACGCCTTCACCTCCTCGATCCAGCGAGCGATGGTGAAGTAGCAACCCAAGTCCTGTGACAGCACAATGGTGTGGTGAGGTGTCGGTGGTGATAGCTCAGCACGGCTTTGGCCGGCGGTTTTTAGAGGAGAGGAACTACGAGGGACAGGAGGAGTAGTGTCGCGGCAAGTTGTCGTGTTGCTGCCCTCTCTCTACCTACGTATATATAGGGGTAAGGGAGAGGGGAGGGTGCCCTAGGGTTTCCCCTAGGGGTCGGCAACCAAGAGGGGGCAGCGACTAGGGTTGGGTGGCCCCTGACACTTAAGTGCCTTGTCACCCAAGTTGGGCCTCGCGGTGCCCTAGGAGGAGGCCTCCTCCCCTTCGGCCAAAGTGGGCAGGGGTGAGGGGCTGCACGCAGCCCCCTCTTCTTGGCCGATGATCCCCCCCAACAATTGCAGGGGCCTCCGAAACCCCTTTCGGTATTCCGTCAATCCCTCGGTGGCCCCAGAACACTTCCGGACACCGATGACCTTCATTCTATATATCAGTCTTCACCTCCAGACCATTCCAGAGTTCCTCGTCACGTCCGGGATCTCATACGGAACTCCGAACAACCTTCGGTCACCAACACAATGACTCAATTATGCTTATATTGTCACCGAACCTTAAGTGTGTAGACACTGCGATTTCAGAACTATGCAGACATCACCGAGAAACTCTCCGGTTAATAACCAATAGCGGGGCCTGGATTTCTATATTGGCTCCTACAAATTCTACGAAGATATTTATTGGTCGAACCACGATTTCAAGGATTCAACCAATCACGTATGATGTTGCTTTTGTCTATCGGTATGTTACTTGCCCGAGATTCGGTCGGTGGGATCTCTATACCTTATTCTATCTCGTTACAGGCAAGTGTCTTTACTCGTTCCGTAATACAAGATCCCGTGACTAGCTCCTTAATTACATTTCTTGCCAGCTTATTGTGATGTTGTATTACCGAGTGGGCCCAGAGATACCTCTCCATCATACGGAGTGACAAATCCCAATCTCGATTCACGCCAACCCAACAGACACCCTCGGAGATACCTCTAGAGCACCTTTATAGTCACCCAGTTATTTTGTGATGTTTGACACACACAAGGCATTCCTCCAGTGTCCGGGAGTAGCATGATCTCATGGTCATAGGAAAAGATAATTGACATGCAGAAAATAGTAGCAGTAAACTCACATGATCATATGTTGCATTCATAGTTTGGGTCTTGTTCGTCACATCATTCTCCCAATGATGTGATCCCGTTATCAAATGAAAACTCATGTCTATGGCGAGGTAACCTTGACCATCTTTGATCAACGAGCTAGTCCTTTGGACGCTCACTAGGGACAGTGTGTTGTCTATGTATCCACACATGTATTCGAGTTTACAATCAATACAATTCTAGCATGGATAATAAACGATTATCATGAACAAGGAAATATAATAATAAATAATTTATTATTGCCTCTAGGGCATATTTCCAACAGTTTCCCACTTGCACTAGAGTCAATAATCTAGCTCACATCACTATGTGATTTACATCGTAATGAATCTAACACCCGTACAGTTCTTGTGTTGATCATGCTTTGCCCGTGGAAGAGGTTTAGCCAACGGTTTTGCAATATTCAGATCCTTGTGCACTTTGCAAATATTTATGTGCTCCTCCTTGATGTCATCGCAGATGGGATTGAAGCCTCACTTTATGTGTCTGGTCCTTTTGTGAAACCTTGGTTTCTTGGCTAGAGCAATGGCACGAGTGTTGTCACAGAACAGAGTCATTGGATCCATCGCACTGGGCACAACTCCAAGATCTGTCAAGAACTCCTTCATCGAGACACCTTCATTAGCCGCCTCTAAGGTAGCTATGTACTTTGCTTTGCTTGGAACTGCACCAGCTTACCGCACCCCCATTGATAATATATACGTATCCAGTTTGCGACTTAGAGTCATCCGGATAAGTGTCAAAGCTTGCCTAGATGTAACTCTTCACGACGAGCTCTTGATCACCTCCATACACAAGAAACATTTCCTTAGTCCTTTTTAGGTACTTCGGAATATTCTTGACCGTTGTCCAGTGTTCCATTCCTAGATCACTTTGAAACCGTCCCTCCATACTTATGGCAAGGCTCACATCGGGTCTTGTGCACATCATTGCATACATCATAGAGCTTATGGCTGAAGCATAGGGGACTACACTCATCTTTTCTCTATCTTCTGCAGTCACTCCACATTGAGTCTTACTCAACTTGACACCTTGCAATATAGGCAAGAACCCTTTCTTGGACTATTCCATTTTGAACTTCTTCAAAACTTTGTCAGGGTATGTGCACCGTGAAAGTCCTATTAACCGTCTCGATCTGTCTCTATAGATCTTGATGCCTAATATGTAAGTAGCTTCTCCTAGGTCCTTCATTGAAAAAATATTATTAAAATAATCCTTTATGCTTCCCAAAAATTATATATTACTTCCAATTAGCAATATGTCATCCACATATAATATTAGAAACGCTATAGAGCTCCACTCACTTTCTTGTAAATACAAGCTTCTCCACAAACTTGTATAAACCCAAATGCCTTGATCACCTCATCAAAATGCTGATTCCAACTCCGAGATGCTTGCACCAGTCCATAAATGGATCGCTAGATCTTGCACACTTTGTTAGCATTCTCCGGATCGACAAAACCTTCCGGTTGCGTCATATATAACTCTTCTTTAAGGAAACCGTTAAGGAACACTGTTTTGACATCCATCTGCCTAATTTCTTCATCAAAAAATGCAGCTATTGCTAACATGATTCTAACGGAGTTAAGCATCGCTACGGGTAAGAAAGTCTCATCGTATTCAACTCCTTGAAGTTGTGAAAAACCCATTGCCACAAGTCGAGCCTTATAGGCGGTGATATTACCGTCTGCGTCTGTTCTCTTCTTAAAGATCCATTTATTCTGAATGGCCTTTCTCCCTTCAGGTAATACTTCCAAAGTCCACACTTTGTTTTCATACGTGGATCCTATCTCGGATTGCATGGCCTTTAACCATTTGTTGGAATCCGGGCCCACCATCGCTTCTCCATAGTTCGTAGGTTCATCGTTGTCCAACAACATGATGTTTAAGACAGGGTTACCGTACCACTCAGGAGCTGTGTGTGCCCTTGTCGACCTACGAGGTTCGATAGCAACTTCATTCGAAGCTTCATGATCATCATCATTGGCTTCCTCTTCAACTGGTTTATGCTCCACATAAACATCTTTCTGCGTTGTGCTACTCTCCGGTTGAAGTAAAGGTTCTACAACCTCATCAAGTTCTATCTGCCTCCCACTCAATTCTTTCGAGAGAAACTATTTCTCAAGAAATGTTCCGTTCTTAGCGAAAAACACTTTGCCTTCAGATCTGAGATAGAAGGTGCACCCAACTATCTCTTTTGGGTATCCTATGAAGATCATTTCTCTGCTTTGGTTTCTAGCTTTTCTGGCTGAAGCTTTTTGACATAAGCATCACATCCCCAATCCTTAAGAAGCGACAACTTTGGTTTGTTGCCAAAACACAGCTCATATGGCATCGTCTCAACGGATTTTGATGGTGCCCTATTTAAAGTGAATGCAACTGTCTCTAATGCATAACCCCAAAAAGATAATGGCAAATCGGCAAGAGACATCATAGAACGCACCATATCCAATAAAGTACGATTATGATCTTCGAACACACCATTACGCTATGGTGTTCAAGATGGTGTCAACTGTGAAACAATTCCACATTGTCTTAAGTGAGTGCCAAATTCATAACTTAGATATTCTCCTCCTCGATCAGATCGTAGGAATTTGATCTTCTTATTACGATGATTCTCCACTTCACTCTAAAATTGCTTGAACTTTTCAAACGTTTCAGACTTGTCTTTCATTAAGTAAATATAACCATATCTACTTAAGTCACTAGTGAAGGTGAGAAAATAACGATATCCATCACGCGCTTCAATGCTCATCAGACCGCACACATCAGTATGTATGATTTCCAATAAATCACTTGCTCACTCCATTGTTCCAGAGAACAGAGTTTCGGTCATATTGTCCATGAGGCATGGTTCACATGTGTCAAGTGATTCAAAATAAAGTGACTCCAAAAGTCCATCAGCATGAAGTTTCTTCATGCGTTTTACACCAATATGACCCAAGCAGGAGTGCCACAAGAAAGTGGTACTATCATTATCAACTCTTCATCTTTTGGGATCAATGTTATGAACATGTGTGTCATTACTATCGAGAATCAATAAGAATAAACCCCTCACATTGGGTGCATCACCATAAAATATATTACTCATATAAATAGAACAATCATTATTCTCTTATTTAAGTGAGTAACCGTCTCGTAATAAACAAGATCCAATTATAATTTTCATGCTTAATGCAGGCACTAAATAAAATTATTAAGGTTCATCACTAATCCCGATGGTAATTGAAGTGAGAGCGTGCCGACGGCGATCACATCAACCTTGGAACTATGTCCCACGCGCATCGTCACTTTGTCCTTCACCAACTTCCTTCTATTCTGCAGTTCCTGTTTTGAGTTGAAAATGTGAGCAACCGAACCGGTATCAAATGCCAGGCACTACAACGAGAGTTGGTAAGGTACAAATCAATAACATGTATATCATATATACCTTGTTTCATGTTCGCCACCTTCTTGTCGGCCAGATACTTGGGGCAGTTCCGCTTCCAGTGGCTAGTCCCCTTGCAATGATAGCACTCTGCTTCTGGCTTGGGTCCATCCTTGGGTTTCTTCACGGGAGGGGCAACAACTTTGCCACTCATCTTGAAGTTACCTTTCTTTCCCATGCCATTTTCTTGAAACTCGTGGTTTTATTGACCATCAACACTTCATGTTCCTTCTGAATTTCTGACTCACGGACTTTTAGCATCGCAAATAGCTCGGCGACTGATTTATTCATCCCTTGCATGTTATAGTTCATCACAAAGCTTTTTAGCTAGGTGGCAGTGATTGAAGAACTCTATTAGTCATTGCCTCTGGCGGGAGAACAATTCCCAACTCAGCCAGACGGTTGGAATACCCAGACATTCTAAGTATGTGCTCGCTGACAGACCCATTCTCCTACATCTTGCATGCATAGAACTTATCAGAGGTCTCATACCTCTCGATCCGGGCATTGTTCCCAAAGATAAACTTCAATTCCTCGAACATCTCATATGCTTCATGACATTCAAAACATCTTTGAAGTCCCGGTTCAAAGCCATACAAAATTGCACACTGAACTACTGGGTAGTCATCCAGACGCGACTGCCAGATGTTCATAACGTCTTCAGCCGCCGGGAAGGGGGCGCATCACCAAGCCGTGTATCAAGTACATAACTGTTTTGGTAAACCGTGAGGACAAGCCTCAGATTACGTGCCAAGTCTACAAAGTTGCTCCCATCATCTTTCATCTTGGCTTTCTCTAGGAACGCATTAAAATTTACGGGTGCTAGTTCATGACCATTGATCTACAACATAAAATTTGTAAAGATTACTTAGACTATCGTTCAGGATAATGAGTTTAGTTAATCATATTACTAAACAACTCCCACTCAAATTGACATCCCTCTAGTCCTTTGAGTGGTACCTGGTTCAAATCCACCTTCCCATGTTCGATCATCACGTGAGATGATGTGGTTTCAATGGTGATCATCTCCATGTTGATCATATATACTATATGACTCAGGTTCGACCTTCCAGTCTCTTGTGTTCCGAGGCCATGTCTGTACCTGCTAGGCTCATCAAGTTTAACCCGAGTGTTCCTCTAGGATCAGAAGTATGTCTAGAGGGGGATGATTAGACTACTTGACAAGATGATTTTTTTGCCTTTTCCCAATATTAGTTGAGAGGTATCTATGACAGTTGTAACAAGTCAAGTACACCCTACACATGCAGTTCTAATAGTATATCAGCGGAAAGTAAAACATGCAAGTGTAAAGTAGAGGAGTAAGGTAGGGAGATGAAATGCATGAGGTTGACACGGTGATTTTTGGCATGGTTCAGACAGATGGCGCTATCATACGTCCATGTTAATGGAGACTTCAACCCACAGAGGGTAATGGCTGCGAGAGTCCACGGAGGGCTCCACACACGGAGGGTCCACAAAGAAGCGGCCTTGTCTATCCCACCATGGCTTTCGTCCATGGGGGGCTAGCCTTAATCACGTATATCTTCACGAACTAGGCGATCTCCTTGCCCTTACAGACATCTTGGTCCAACTCCACAACACGAAGTAGGAGGCTCCCAAGCGAGATCTAACCAACCTAGGAGGCACCACCCTCCAAAAGGTAATAGATGGGATAGATCAATGAACTCCTTGCTCTTGTGCTTCTAAAGATAGTCTCCTCAACACAAATCACTCCCTCATAGAATATGCATGGGTAGGAGAGGTTGATTTGGTGGAAAGTAGTTTGGGGAGGCTAGAGATCAAGTTTCAAATGATTGGATTGGAATATCTTGGTCTCAACACATGAGTAGGTGGTTCTCTCTCAGAAAATGGATTTGGAAATGAAGTGTGTGTTTTGAGTGCTTCTCCCATGAATGAGAGGTGGGTGAAGGGGTATATATAGGCAGCAGCCATAATCCAACCATTACACACAAAACAACAAACTCGGTGACACCAAAGTTGAAAACTCGGTGGTACCGATTAGCACAAAGGTGTGAACTTTTGAATATCGATGAGACCGATATATAGAACTCGGTGGCACCGAAAAGGTGACTAACGGTCAGATGGACAAACTCGGTGGCACCGATACTCAAACTCATAAATTTCGATTTTGTGTATCTTGACAACAGAATGTTGGTCACACTAAACTCGGTAGCACCGATGCAGTTTCGGTTGCACCGATTTGGTGGGAATGGCTAGGGTTTTGTGTGAGGTTCAAACTCGGTGGGTCCAAAGTGGCAGTGTTGGTGACACCGAATTTGTGAATATGGAACTTGACAGAGTGGATACGTGGAAAAAATGATTGAGTGTTTTGGTGGCTAACTTTGAGCATTTGAGCAATCAGTTCATTTTACTACCTCACCCCCTTTTAATAGTATTAGCCCTCCTATGGACTCCAATGTGATTTCTCATCAATATAAAATGAAGAGTCTTCTAGCTTGAAGCTTGAGCAAATATTATACCTTTCTTGCATCAAGGGGCATCTCCATATAAACCTTAAGTCATAGCATCTTTTGAACTTTTCTGAAATATATTTGGAAAACACATTAGTCCAATGATGCATATGTTGTGATCAATTATCAAAACCACCCTAGGGAGCAATTGAGCTTTCAGTCTCCCCCTTTTTGGTAATTTATGACAACATATATATCAAACCTTCGATAAAAGAAATGATCAATGATTAGCACCGATGCTTTGAGAAGTATGTGAAAAGCAAGAGCTCCCCCTAAATTTGTGCATTATTTAAATTTTCGTTTGAATGCAAATGCACAATCGATTAGGATCATGGGTTACTCTTCCATGTCACATACATCTTGTTGGTGCGTAAAAGTAATAGCAATGCACATGACACCAACAAGATAGGTGAGTGATCATCACAAGGATAGCTAAGAGATGATATTGTAGCATCACACAATATAAAGCATATGATCACACACACATATAGGATAAAGTCATCCAACAAACCAAAGTTTTTAAAACCAAACAAGAGCAGATAAATTCAAAAGCACTCTCTCACACGAAGTCTATGATCTATACATTTCTCCCCCTTTGGCAACAAGTTACCAAAAACTTCAAAAGTATCGAACTACTCGTCTCTCTAGGCAGGTGATGATGGATTCGATAGAACAGCGTGTGCAAAGGCTTTTGCTGACATCCCTAGAGCTGGAGGATTTCATACTGAAGGAGCTTGAGCTGCAGCTCGTGCTGAAGGTGTTGAAGGTTGTGCTGAAGATGTCTGTCTTGTCTCCTCAGTAGGAATAGCAACTCATCGAGGCCTGGTGCTGAACTGTGTAGTAGTGGGAGGAGGAGACTCTTCCTCGTCATCATCATCTTCATATTCATCCTCTAAGCATGGAATCTCCATAGATTGAACTTCATGTTGAAGTTGTCTGACAATGGTGGTCAACTTAGTTACCTTCACATCCATGTTGTGGAATTTTGTCTCCGCAACTCTCTCAAGACTCTTCTTATTTTGCATGATCCCCTCGATGTTCTTCTCCATGCTTTGGACAGTGCTCACTAGAAATGTCATTTGCTTAGCTGGAATTCTGCGCTGTGGAACTGGAGGTGGCCTATTTCTAGCAGCTTCAGCCTCTGCTGCCTCTGCTACAATTCTTGCTGCAGCTGAGTTGGGATCATTGCCATCCATCACAACCTCATTATCTTCAAATTCAGGGTGAAGAGGTAGATGGGGACGATCAAGTAGATATGCATGATTGCCTACCTTGGCATTTATAAGCATATGAATGTATGGTGCATATCCACACGATCTCTTCTGATCCGCAGCAATTCTCTGGATAGTCTCAACTATCAAATCCATCACTATAAATCTGGTATGTGTGTCTATCAGGTGCAACAGGTTGATAGAATATCCTATGATCATCTTTTTATCTCCTGACTTAGGCATGAGGGTGTATCGCAGTATAGTGCTCATCATAGGAATGTCAGCTTGAAGAAAATATACTAAACCAAACTTGTGACTGGCCAAGTACTGATGCAGAATGGTCTTCTACATATTGTCCATGGAGTTGTGATTCTTCTTTGCTTCTGCATACACATCTACATCTGATTTTTCCTGCTTGGGGGCACCTATGATAGCAGCCCATTCAGCAATTGTAGTGTCGTACCTGTGTCCATCGACCATCCAGACTAAAGAGTCATCATAGAAATGAACATTTGCATAGAATTGCATGATCAGCTCATCATTCCATGGGATCATCTTCTTCCCAACAAACATTGCAATGTCCACTGCCTTGAAGTTCTCTCGGACATATGGAAAGTAATCTTTATTATCCTTAATGTATGCCCAATCGACATACCTCGTATCACTGACTGCGGGACTCTTGTCAAATAAGACAGTCTCATAAAAATCTTGGTGTTCCTTGGTGTGAAACCTTGGATCAACAACAACTCTTCTTCTAACAGCATATGGATCATTTGCTCTCCACTTCCTTAGTACGTCACCCTTCCTCTTCTTCATATCTTCTCCTATTGGATGAGCATCATTGTGGAGTGGAATGAATGGTCTGAGCTTCATGAGAACTGAAGCATTCTCATCAGCTTATTCCTCTGCAGCAGGGGCACTAGATGCATGGCCTTTTGCTTTGGCAGTTGTAGTTATGTCTTTGGTGGTCTTCCTAGAAGCTGGAGCCTTCTTTTCTTTAACAACAGGCTTAGGAGAAGACTTGATGGCGTCAGCCATCAACTACTTCTTCTTGGGAGGAACTGGGATCTCCTCAGGAGCTTCTTCCTCAGCATCTTCTGGGTCTTCAAACATGGAAGTTTCTCTACCAGCAAGTTGGATAGTTCTCTTCCGGGGCCTCTTCACATCAACTTTATTTACACGTGCATCCTTGGAAAGCTCAGTGCTCTTCCTGGCATACTCAGGTGCTTTCAGATCAGCTGAAGTAGCAGTTACTTTCCTGGCAGTTTTCCTTGGAGGGGCTTTTGAAGGAGCTGAAGTCTCTTCAAGAACAAAGTCTGAATCCTCCTGATCAGAATTTAGCTTCCTTCTCTGCCTGGTGACTGCCTTGGGCAAGCCATGGGAGCTGGGAGTACTTGGATCTGAAGCAGACTTTTCTGGACTAGTGCGAGAGTCCATCTCAACACTCCGCTCTCTGAAGTCATTCTCACTATCATCTGAACTTGACATACTGAAAAACACACTCAGCAGCAAACAACAGAACCTGTGAAGTGGATATAGGAAAGACAGAATGGATGAACACCACAAAATTCAAATATTTTTTAAAATTTGAAGTCTAAAACTTAGGGTATGATCTTCTGTAGGATGTAAACCGGTGGCACCGAGTTGGCATTTTCGGAGTCACA
This sequence comes from Hordeum vulgare subsp. vulgare, assembly GCF_904849725.1. Taxonomy (NCBI): domain Eukaryota; kingdom Viridiplantae; phylum Streptophyta; class Magnoliopsida; order Poales; family Poaceae; genus Hordeum; species Hordeum vulgare. The sequence goes on from NC_058520.1 coordinate 101,487,435, forward strand.
GAGAAAGCTTACCCGCTTAACAGAAACTTGGCAGTCATTTTCAGTGGCCTTGAAAAGAGCTCCTCGGTCTCACCGAGTTGCTTATCACGAACAAGAATCGGTGGAACCAATTTTACAAACTCGGTCTCACCGAGTTGCATACTGCGGCACATCACATCCAAAATTTCTACTTCTTCTACACTACGAGATTTATCTGGTGGAAGGAAGGGTTTTCACATGGAGGTTCGAAGAAAATATTTCCCAATGCTAAGAACCAGATAGGGGAACGCAAAAGGAAATCTGATCCGTACCCTAACTTGGTGACAGTCCTGCTACGGCGACGACGTCGGAGTTGATTGCATCGACGGCGGCGAATCCCAGAGGCGGCGGCGCTCCGGGAGACAAAGGCGATGACCTGGGGTCTCGGGGGTAGCGAGGGTTTGGGAAAAAAAAGGTTTTCACAAGGTGAAGTCAAAAAATTCAGTTCGTAGATATATATATACCCGTGCACTGCCGGTGTCACTAAGTTCCTCAACTTTCACTAGATAGGGAAACTAGGTGTAACCGAGTTGGCAATTTTTGTGGTACCGAGATAGGAAAACTTGATAAACTTCGAAAAATTGGTGGCGCTGAGTTTGTGTAGTTGGTCACATCGAGTTTTTCAAAGATGTTTTGGAAGGCAGCCTTTGACGATACGGAACTCCGAGTGCGCCTTCACACAGAGGGACCAACAAGTGCTTGTTCAAGTTTTGTGATGAAGCATGAATAGAACTTGAGATGAGATAGCATAGATAGCTAGAGAAGGGCCCTAGGCATTCTTGTCCATACAATTGGCAAAAGATAAATCAAAAGCCAAATAACAACAATTGGATGACCTCGAATGATCAAACACATGTAGACCAACATGCTCACACAATAAGAATGATTAATAAAACATGGTGAACATGCACAATCATCCTAGCAACAATCAAGCACTTGGGCGATGACAAAGTCATCTATATATGACTATATTGACATAGGAGCCAAGTAAGAATACTTGATCATAGGTCATACTCATCGTTAAGCGCAAGTGGGGTTACCAATTTTACATAAGCATTAATGTGTTCATATCCATAGGAGATGCTCATACTCAAGTCTTAGAGTAAAGCTCCCCCTCGATATGATATCCCCACTAAGAGGGATCAACTAACCTTGGCTTTTGTCGTAGAAGACTTCAAGTAGGTAAAGTCGTCGTGGATGCTCAATGTTGATGAAGATCATCTTGAGTCGGGAGCAATCCTTGTTGTTTTCATACTCTTCTCACCTACATTGGTTAGTCCCAAAGAAAAAGGAACATATGCAAGAATTTCTATGGACATGGAGTGAAGCACACATGGGATAATGTCCAAAGATGCATTAATTACCTTGTTCCTTGCTTACCTTTGAGGGAATGTGTGACTCCTTGAACATATGGTTGAGGTTTATTGCATATAGTTCTTGCCAAAATGAATAAGAGTGTATTTCATTGGTAGAGTCACCCCTCAAGAATTCTAGTTCTTCCTCTTGGGAATCCACACCAAATTTATGGCGATCCTTGGAGTTGTGGTACCACTTGTTGAGGTAGAGCTAGTAGTATCCTTGGGAATCCACTTGACCTTGGCTTGGGGTTCTTCTTCAAATAGGTCAATGTCATCTTGAAGCTTTCCCTTGCCTTTGTGGTATTGTGGTAGAAGGCCATCTCCTGAGCTCGTTCCTTCAGAAGGAGTGGAATCACACTTCTCTTCTTGGGGAACAAACTTGGGAGTGGGATATGGACCTTCTTCCCAAACATCTCGTTGACGTTGAAGTAGCCAACACCTTGTTTCTTCTGATGTCCTCCTTGCTTGCGCACAATTTTCTCAAATGGTTTACTTCCGGCGAGACTCTTGAAGACACCTCTCTCTATAATCCCTTTCAATAGATCATTTTCTTCCTCAAGTGTAACTTGTCTAAGAGAATCGTTAGTGGAATCAATAGAGTTACTAGCAACAACATTATTGGATTTAGCTTTAACATTGTTGTTACTAGATGAAGAAACCTTCTTGCCTTTGTTACTAATGTTCCTATGTTTAACTCGTGGAACAAAGTTAGACAAGAGTAATCGTTTGTCTAGATAGGAAGAACTTGATCGTCATTGATTGCTTTTAAGAACTCATGCTCTTTCTCCAAGTTGAGCTTCTCGAAGCGTATCTTCTCATGGGTTCTTGCAAGCTCTCTATGATCTTCTAGACTAGTGTCATGAGCTAACTTAAGAGTTTTTAATTCTTGAGTTAGTCGTTCAATTTCTTTCTTATCATCATCATTCGATTTCTCTTGACTAGCATGATAAATAGCAAGTTCATTTGTAGTGCATTCACTAGTTTTATCTAGAAGCAAGTCATCTTCTCCTAACAAGTCATCCTCATCACTATTGAAATCAAGATACTCAGGATGTGATACCTTGGGGCCTTAGCCATGAAGTATTTTCTGACTCCCTCATTTGGTGAATCAAATAAGTTGTAGGAGTTGGTGGAAACAAGCGCAATCCCGCCAACACCTTCATCTTGACTATAGTCGGAGTGGGAGTGGTAGCTTCTCTCGGAGTGGTGATCAGACTCGGAGCCAGAGACCCATTCACCAACATGATCTTGACGTCTTCTTCTTGAACTGCTCTTGGTGTATTTGTCCTTCTTTTCCGATTCCTCGCCTCTCCGTGAGTGTCTTCGTTCATAGTGATCTTCTCTACTCCTTCTCTCTCTACGAGGTGACTCATCTCTTGAGATTCGTCTTCAAGGTGACTCTTCTCTTATTTTGTAGGGAGCCGAGCACTCATTTGAGTAGTGTCCGGGCTTCCCATAATTGTAGCAGTCTCGGTCACGACTGGACGAACGCTTCTCATCATGTCTTGAACTTGAGCTTCTATCTTTGCCTCTACTCTTGTAGAATTTGTTGAATTTTCTGACCATGAGGCTTATCTCTTCATCGGTGACAAGATTGTCTTCTGAAGTAGCGGGGGCATCACATGAAGCTTTATAAGCACCGCTTGACTTCTTGTGCAGCTCATATTTGTCCTTGAGTGACATCTCATGAGCAACAATCCCACAAATGACTTCCGTGGCTTGAGATATTTGTAATTTGGCATCATTTGGATCAATGTGCACATTGTGTCATACCTGACATCAAGAGCTCTAAGTATCTTCTTGATGATGAATTTGTCGGTCATCTCTTCGCTTCCTAAGCTGGCAATCTCATTGGTGATGAGAGCTAGCCTAGAGTACATTTCAGCGACTCCTTCACCATCCTTCATCTTGAACTTGTCAACCTGACTTTGAAGCACATCCAACTTAGATTCTCTCACAGAATTAGTACCTTCATGCATATCAACCAAAGTATCCCAAATTTCTTTTGCATTCTCAAGACGACTGATTGTGTTGAATTCTTCGGGGCAAAGGCAGTTGAAGATGATATCGCAGGCTTGAGCATTATGTTGCAACATCTTCAGTTCATCTTTTGTCCCATCATGATATGGTTCATGCACCTCTCCAAAGAAGTTACCTTGCACACCAACATGAATCAACGCCCAAACATGAGGATTAAATCCAAGTATGTGCATTTTCATTTTATGCTTCCAACTAGCAAAATTAGTGCCATCTAAGTAAGGACCTCTACGATGACAATTTCCCTCACTAGATGCCATACTATCCTAGGTTGCTAAACCAATGAAATGGAGACCAAAGCTCTGATACCATTTGTAGGATCTAAAGTATATCTAGAGGGTGGTGATTAGACTACTTGACAAGATAATTATTTTTCCTTTTCCCACTTTTACTTGAGAGGCAGCTACGGCAGTTGTAACAAGTCAAGTACACCCTACACATGCAGTTCTAATAGTATAGCAGCGGAAAGTAAAACACGCAAGTGTAAAGTAGAGGGGTAAGGAAGGGAGATCAAACGCATCAGGTTGACACGGTGATTTTGGCATGGTTCCGATAGGTGGCGCTATCGTACATCCATGTTAGTGGAGACTTAAACCCATGGAGGGTAATAGTTGCGAGAGTCCACGGAGGGCTCCACCCTGGAAGGTCCACAAAGAAATGTCCTTGTCTGTCCCACCACGGCTTCCGTCCATAGAGTACTAGCCTTACTCAGGGTAGATCTTCACGAAGTAGGCGATCTCCTTGCCCTTACAAACATCTTGGTTCAACTCCACAACACGAAGTAGGAGGCTCAACTCCTTGCTCTTGTGCTTCTAAAGATAGTCTCCTTAACAGAAATCACTCTCTCACAGAATATGCATGGGTAGGAGAGGTTGATTTTGTGGAAAGCAGTTTGGGGAGGCTAGAGATCAAGTTTCAAATGATTGGATTGGAATATCTTGGTCTCAACACATGACTAGGTGGTTCTCTCTCTGAAAATGGATCTGGAAATGAAGTGTGTGTTATGAGTGCTTCTCCCACGAATGAGAGGTGGGTGAAGGGGTATATATAGGCAGCAGCCAAAATCCAATCGTTACACACAAAAGAGCAAACTCTATGACACCAAAGTTGAAAACTCGGTGATAGCGATTAGCACAAAGGTGTGAACTTTTGAATCTTGGTGAGACCGATATATAGAACTCGATGGCACCGGAAAGGTGACTAACGGTCAGATGGCCAAACTGGGTGGCACCGATACTCAAACTCGGAAATTATGATTTTGTGTATCTTGGCGATAGAATGTCGGTCACACTGAACTCGGTAGCATCGATGTAGTTTCGGTTGCATCGATTTGGTGGGAATGGCTAGGGTTCTGTGTGAGGTTCAAACTCGGTGGGTCCGAAGTAGCAATGTTGGTGACACCGAATTTGTGAATGTGGAACTTGACAGAGTGGATATGTGGGAAAGTGACTGAGTGTTTTGGTGGCTAACTTTGAGCATTTGAGCAATCAGTTCATTTTACTACCTCACCCCTTTTAATAGCATTGGGTTTACTATGGACTCAAAAGTGATTTCTCACAAATATAAAATGAAGAGTCTTCTAGCTTGAAGCTTGAGCCAATCTTATTCCTTTCTTGCATCAAGGGGCATCTCCACATAAACCTTAAGCCATAGCATCTTTTGAACTTTTCTGAGATATACTTGGAAAACACATTAGTCCAATGATGCATATGTTGTGATCAATTATCAAAATCACCCTAGGGAGCAACTGTGCTTTCAGTTCTGCGTGTGCAAAACTGTCTTCCACCCGCTGTATGTGAACGTAGAGTCTATCACACCCGATCATCATGTGGTGTCTCGAAACGACGAACTATCGCAATGGTGCACACTCGGGGAGAACACAATTTAATCTTGAAATTTTAGTGACGGATCACCTTATAATGCTACCGTCGTCCGAAGCAAAACAAGGTGTATCAAAAGATTAACATCACATGCAAATCACAAGTGACATGATATGGCCATGAACTTATGCTTTTGATCTCCATCTCCAAAGCACCGGCATGATCTCCATCGTCACCAACACAACACCATGATCTCCATCATTGTGTTGCCATCAAGGTTGTTGTGCCAACCATGCTTGTACTACTATTTCTATCATTTAGCAATAAAGTAAAGTATCACATATCGCTTAATGAATTGACACGCAAGTCATACAATAATTTAAGACAACCCTATGGCTCCGGTCGGTTGTCATAGCATCGACATGCAAGTCGGTATTAACTATTACAACATGATCATCTCATACATCAAAATATATATCATCATGTCTTTGGCCATATCATATCACAACGTACCCTCCAAAAGCAAGTTAGACGTCCTCTAATTTGTCGTTTCATGTTTTACGTGGCTGTTATAGGTATCTAGTAAGAACGCTTCTTACCTACACAAAAACCACAATGGTGATATGCAAGTTGCAATTTAACCTTCTAAAAGGACCGCCTCCGTCGAATAAAATTCAAATAAAGTAGTAGAGACACACACCCGCCAGCCATCTTTATGCAACGAGTTACATGTCAGTCAATGGAACCGGTCTCTCATACGTGGACGAGTAAAGTTGGTCCGGCCGCTTCATCCCGCAATACCGTTGAATCAATAAAAGACTAAGGAGGGAAGCAATCTCAATATCAACGCCCACAAACTACTTTGTGTTCTACTCGTGATGTCATCTACGCTTAGACCTAGCTCACGATGCCACTGTTGGGGAACATTACATGGGAAACAAAAAAAATTCCTACGCTCACCAAGATCATTCTAGGAGATGCACATCTATGAGAGGAGAGATTGAATCTACATACCCTTTTAGATCACTAAGCAGAAGCGTCCAAGAACGTGGTTGTCGCGATCCAATCATGAACCATCCGGCGAACTCCCGGTAAAGCGTCGAACGGACGATACCTCCACATTCAACACAAGTACAACTTGGTGATGCCTTCACCTCCTCGATCCAGTGAGCGCTGGTGAAGTAGCAGCCCAAGTCCTCCGATAGCATGATGGCGTGGTGAGGTGTTGGTGGTGATAGCTCAGCACAGCTTTGCCGTGTGGAAATTAGAATAGAGGAACTACGAGGGAGATGAGGAGGAGCGCTGTAGCAAGTTGTCGTGTGTCTTCCCTCTCTCTACCTCTCTATATATAGGGGGAAGGGAGATGGGAGGGTGCCCTAGGGTTTCCCCTAGGGGACGGCGACCAATAGGGGGGCGACAGCTAGACTTGGGTGGCCCCTCCCACTTTGATGCCTTGCCACCCAAGTTGGCTGGCAGCGCCCTAGGAGGAGGCCTCCTCCCCTTCGATCGAAGTGGGCATGGGTGAGGGGCTGCGTCCAGCCCCCTAGTGGGATGCGGTGCACCCTCTCCATGGCCCATGAGGCCCCCCAACAATTTTCGAGGCCTTCGAAACCCCTTTCGGTATTCCGCCATCCCCTCGGTGCACCCCAGAACATTTACGGACTCCGATGACCTTCATCCTATAAATCAATCTTCACCTCCGAACCATTCCAGAGTTCCTCGTCACGTTTGGGATCTCATCTGGGACTCCAAACAACCTTTGGTCATCAACACAATGACTCAATTATGCTTATATCATCACGGAGACTTAAGTGTGGAGACCTTGCAGGTTCGAGAACTATGCACACATGACCGACACACTCTCCGGTCAAAAACCAATAGCGGGACCTAGATGTCCATATTGGCTCCTACATATTCTACGAAGATCTTTATCGATCGAACCACGATGTCAAGGATTCAATCAATCACATATGTTGTTCCTTTTGTGTGTATGTTACTTGCCCGAGATTCGGTCGTTGGTATCTTGTAACATCCCAAAATTTTGGAATGTTATAATAAATAGTTGACTAATGGTTTGATTGATTGAGTGAAAAGTTTAAAATTTTAAAAAAACTTTTGATTGAGAGGGAATAAAATGACTTTCCCTTTTTCCTAGGAATTCAAATTCATCCTTTTAAAATCAGTGAGAGAAGATAACATGACTTCTTCAACTATAAAGAATTTTAAAGGTGGATTTGAAAACTAATAAAAGATTTCCTATTTGGGTTTCAATTTCATATTTGATCCTATTGCTATTTCAAAGTTTGAAAGGATTCAATTTTGCTTGCAGAACAAAAATTCTAAAATAATATGAGAGGAGGTAATATGACACCCCAAAGGTCAAAGGAAATCAGTACCATTTTATTTGAAAGTCAAATTTGGTTTTAGTTATTTAAAAAAAATAAAGTTTTTATTTTGTGTAAAGGAAAATGCCCACGTTGCAGGAAATATTTTTCTGGTCATTTTGATATATAATACTTATATTTTTCGGAGTAGGATTCATTTCCTTTTCTTAGGTTTTCTTTCGTGTTTTCGAATAATAGGAAAAACTTCGTTTTTTTAGGAAACCGACTGGGCCCGATAGGAAACAGATTCGGCCCAATCCCCCTTTCTTCTTCCTCCCGGTATCCTTCCTCCTACTGCACCTGCACGTGCCTTCGCCGGAGCGCACTGAATCCGGAGCCGATCTCCCTCCTCCTTCCTTCTCCGAGCACCCCGAGCCCCCTATAAGAACCCCCTCGACCCCCTCTCTCCGTTCCCCAAGCTCCGCACTCCCCTCGCCGCATCGCCCCGCCCCTCTCTCGCCGGACTCGGCCCCGAGCCGAAGCTCCAAGAGCTCCTGTTGATGGCCCCCGTCACCCCCACGCCCCGCCGGTACCACCAAGCTTCGCCGAAGCTCCCCCTCCTCCGCCTGGACCCCTCCACCGCCGTTTTAGTCCACCGGAGCACCCCAGCCACCACCACCTTCGGCCACCGTCGGCGAACTTGTCGGAGCTTCTCCAGCCACGGTGAGTCTCCATCCCTTCCCTCCACCATTCGATCTAGTACCTACGCTCCAGATTAGAATCAGACACCTCTTCGGTTTAGTAAGAAAAAAACGGTTTTCTGTTAGTCTATATTTAGCCGAAGGGTTTTCTTTTATTTTACGGTCGTTCGTTGCTTAGGCCCCTCAGTGCACACCCCACAACCAACCAGAGCACGCCACGTAGCCCCCCCGAGCGTTAGTTAGTTTTTTGTTTTTTCTTTTTTTAATTCTTTAACACAAATAGTTTTGTTTTTGTTTTTTATATCTTTTATGTTTTAAATTATTTTTGAGTGAAACTTTTTGCATTGTGTCGCAAATTTTATGTAGTTTCTGTAGATATAAAATTTGACCATGTTTGAATATTTAAATTTCAAATTTAAACAGATTTGTTTTAAACATTTTTTGTGATTATCTAGAGTTTAAAAATAGGTTTTGAGTTGATTCTTTCTGCTACTCATCACTAGTAATCTTATTTATCATTAGGTAAAATTTCAGAATTTTTAGAATATTTTAAATTGGGTTTTAAACAAAACAGAATATGTTTTAGCTCTTTTTAGTTTTTTTGCTATTTATTTTGTATTAATTGTTCTTAATTTGTTTTGTTTTGTATTTGAGAGAAGTTATATTTTGTTGCCTGATATTTACCAGTAACTTTTGAACAACAACAAAAATTTATTTTAGTTATTCTTATTTGTTTGCATGGAATCAATTCTAGTTCAGTAATAACTTGCAAATTGATTTCATTGCCAAATTAAATTCTTATTTGAAAATAATTTATATTTTTTGTTTTATGAGTTTTATTCTTTGGTACCTTCTGACTAGATCAGCAACAATTTGTATTGAAGTTGAAATTGTTTTGATTTAATTTCAAGTTAACCTTGTTTAGTTCATAAGTAGAGTTGGATAAAAGAATTTTCCATTAGCTCTTTTACTAACAATGTTTGATGAAAAAAATACTTTCTCTTATTTGTAGTTATTTTACATTTTTATTTTCTGTTATTTTACTATTTTAGTGTTTTAATTGTTGTTAAGTTTAATTAGAACAAAAACTATTTAGTGATTGTTATAGTAGAAGGTCCAGAGTTTTTCTTTGAAGTTTCTTTTGGATTCTCGTTTGATTTGATTTATTGCATAACTTTTATTTGTTGTTGTGATATTGATTGTTAGAATGATTGTTGGTATAATTGCTTATGTGAATACTATGTTTGATTATATAGATTTCATTGGAGAGTCACGAATAGTTTTATCCAGTTTTTCGTGTGAGTGATATCTATCTTCATCGACCCTACCAGGCAAGTTCACATTGATCATATTTTTACCTATGTTTTACTTGCATTAGTTTCAACCTTCTCCACCCATTGCATGCAAAGTAGGTACTTGGAAATTTTGGATTCTTGAGTATAGGCACCTATAAACCCTTGTTACTTTGGTCGGGACGTTAATTTGCTATGCTCCTGGTAGACGGGGTTTGGTTGAGTGTTTATCATGAGAGTTGTGAGAACTTAATAATCAAGACCTGAAGATTTCATGACTTTCAAGACCTCATAATGCAATATACCTCTGGGTGAAGGATAGTTCAGATGGGTACCCTGGGGAAGCTAGTGGATTACTCGGGATGCATGGGGAAGCGCCATGACATCTTGCGGAAAGTGATGACCCACAAGTATAGGGGATTTATCGTAGTCCTTTCGATAAGTAAGAGTGTCGAACCCAACGAGGAGCAGAAGGAAATGACAAGTGGTTTTCAGCAAGGTATTCTCTGCAAGCACTAAAATAATCGGTAACAGATAGTTGCGGGATAAGATAATTCATAACGAGTAACAAGTAACAATAGTAACAAAGGTGCAGCAAGATGGCCCAATCCCTTTTGTAGCAAGGGACAAGCATGGACGAACTCTTATATAAGGTAAAGCGCTCCCGAGGACACATGGGAATTTCTGTCAAGCTAGTTTTCATCATGTTCATATGATTCGCGTTCGCTACTTTGATAGTTTGATATGTGGGTGGACCGGTTCTTGGGTGCTGTCCTTACTTGGAAAAACATCACACTTATGATTAACCCCTCTCGCAAGCATCCGCAACTACGAAAGAAGAATTAAGACAAAGTCTAACCATAGCATTAAACTGGTGGATCCAAATCAGCCCCTTGTGAGGCAACACATAAACTAGGGTTTAAGCTTCTGTAACTCTAGCAACCCATCATCTACTTATTACTTCCCAATGCCTTCCTATAGGCCCAAATAATGGTGAAGTGTCATGTAGTCGACGTTCACATAATACCACTATAGGAAATACAACATACAACGCATCAAAATATCAAACGAATACCAAATTCACATGACTACTTATAGCAAGACTTATCCCATGTCCTCAGGAACAAACGTAACTACTCACAAAGGATAATTATGTTCATGACCAGAGAGGTATTGAATAGCATTAAGGATCTGAACATATGATCTTCCACCAAGTAATCCAACTAGCATCAACTACAAGGAGTAATTAACCCTACTGGAAACCTTACAAGTACCAATCGGAGTCGCGAGACGGTGATTGGGTACAAGAGATGAACTAGGGTTTGGAGATGAGATGGTGCTGATGAAGATGTTGATGGAGATGAGTCCCCTCCGATGATAGGAGTGTTGGTGATGACGATGGCAACGATTTCCCCCTCCTCGAGGGATGTTTCCCCGGCAGGACGACCCTGCCGGAGCTTTAGATTGGTTCTGCTCAAGTTCCGCCTCGTGGCGGCGGCGTTTCTTCCCGAAAGCTCTCTCTTGATTTTTTTTTGCTGGTACTATACCCTCTATATAGCAGAATATGGGAGCCGGAGGGATAACAGTGGGCCCACGAGCCCCCAGGCGCGCCCAGGGGGGTGGGGCGCGCCTCGCAGGCTCATGACCTCCTGGTGGATCCCCTTGAGTATTTCTTCCACCCAGTATTTTTTATATATTCCAAAATAATTCCTCGCTGATTTTCACGGCTTTTGGAGTTGTCCAGAATAGGTATCTCAAACTTGCTCCTTTTCCAGCCGAGAATTCCAACTGTCGGAATTCTTCCTCTTCATGTAAACCTTATAAAATAAGAGAGAAAAGGCATAAGTATGGTACCATAATGTGTAATAACAGCCCATAATGCGATAAATATCAATATAAAAGCATGATGCAAAATGGACGTATCAGAGAGCTTCACCCAGGCACAAAGAGATGGATGGATAATTCAAGACTCGAGGCTTACCTGCACAACCACAAGTCATTATGGGCTCTGGCTTGGTTGGACATCGTGGTGACTCTGGACGGGCAGTGCTAAGAGATGTAGAAGAACAGTAAGATTGGATGGGCACCGATAGTGTCTCAGAGGAACCCTTTGAAAGACCATGTTTTGATCATCTTGTTCTAAAACACCCTGAAGTGCGAGGACTTCAACGGAGGCGATCAAATCTTGTGGGGAACGTGTGCAAAACTATGCAGAGTACTCAAACCTAATCGATTAGCCGTGTCCACGGTCATGGATAACTTGAGCCACACGAACTGAAGCTATCAGGAATTCTCAACACCATTAATCTATTTGATGTGGGTAATATTGATAATTTCGTTATGAGAACTGGTTGGTGGAATCTTCTCATTACTAACCAACAATGTAGTAATTTTTGCCTTTACCTCTCTCTTGTTGTAGGAAAAATTTGCTTTATGCAAAACTTAAACTACAGCCCCACCTGCCATATATGCATATGTATAGATGATATTTTCACCCTCTCTTTTGTGACTTGCCGGCATATTCAATATGCTGACCTACAAGGATGCAACGTCTTATGTTGCAGATACTGTCTACGACGAGTAAGAGTACGATTCAGGGTTACGGTCTGCACTCAACCTGCCGTTGGTGTTTATTGGGACTCCACTCCCTTTGACTGTTTCCGCTGAGATTTTGAGGTATATATCAATTTTACGTTATTTACATGTGATTACACTTTGATATATACATTGATGTATTGTGTGTGCCAGCATACTAATCCAGGGATGGCACAGATACACAAAGGCTTGACTCCTTTTGAGTCGGGTCGCTACATATCTATATACCTAGTTCAGTCTTGTTACCAACAAGTCTCTTTACTCATTCTGTAATACAAGATCCCATGACTAACTCCTTAGTCACATTGCTTGCAAGCTTATTGTGATGTTGTATTACTGATTTGTCCCAGAGATACCTCCCCGTCATACGGAGTGACAAATCCTAGTCTCGATTCACGCCAATCCAACAGACACCCTCGGAGATACCTGTAGAGCGCCTTTATAGTCACCTAGTTACGTTGTGACATTTGATACACTCCAGGCAATCCTCCGGTGTCCGGGAGTTGCATGATCTCATGGTCATAGGAACACATACTTGACATGCAGAAAATGGTAGCAGTAAACTGACACGATCATATGCTACGTTCATAGTTTGGGTCTTGTCCATCACATCATTCTCCCAATGATGTGATCCCGTTATCAAAGGACAACTCATGTCTATGGACAGGAAACCTTGACCATCTTTGATCAACGAGGTAGTCCTTTAGAGTCTCACTAGGGACAATGTGTTGTTTATGTATCCACACATGTATTCGAGTTTCCAACCAATACAATTCTAGCATGGATAATAAATGATTATCATGAACAAGGAAATATAATAACAACTAATTTATTATTTCCTCTAGGGCTTATTTCCAATAGCATCAACCCCTATGCATAGATTACCCCAATGTCACCTCACGAATCCATGAATTGAATGCCAAAACATGTATCAAGTGAATCAATATGATGCCCCATTGTCACCACGGGTATTCATAGAAAGACATAAATCAACTGCTCTGAAATCCATAAAAATATTCAGTCTGATAAAATGAAATCTCAAAGGGAAAACTCAATTCGTCACAACAAGATAGAGACAGAGAAACACCATATGATCCAACTATATTAACAAAGCCCGCGATACATCAAGATCGTGTCATCTCAAGAACACGAGAGAGAGAGAGATTAAACACCTAGCTACTAGTACAAACCCTCAGCCCTGAGGGTGGACTGCTCCCTCCTCATCATTGTGGCCATAGAAATGATGAAGATGGCCACTGGAGATGATTTCCCCTCTCCGGCAGGGTACTGGAACATCTCCAGATTGGTTTTTCATCGATACAGAGAGTTGCGGCGGTGGAACTTCTGATATAGGGTTATTGCTAGGGGTTTCTGTATTTACAGGATTTTTGTGCGTTCGAATCACGCCAAGATGGGCCACGAGGTGCCCACTGCCCACAAGGGCGCTTGGGGGTGGCGCATCGTGGTGCCTAGTGGGCACCAAGGCCCCCCTGTGGTGGTTCTTTGCTCCTCTGGATGTCTTCTAGGCAGAAAAAATCTCCAAAATTTTCGTGACGTTTGGAGTCCGTTTGATATTCATTTTCCGCGAAGTAAAAAACAAGTAAAAATAGGAATCGACACTCGGCAGTGTGTCAATAGGTTAATCCCAAAAAATGATATGAAGTTGCTATAAAATAATTGTAAAACATCCAAGACTGATAATATAACAACATGGAACAATAAAAAAATATAGATAAGTTGGATACTCAAATAAAAATAAAAATTGCATAAAGTAAAGAGATAGGCCCTTCCCAGAGGGAAGCATAGATTTGTAGCAGTGCGAGAGCTCAAGGCAAAAAATTGAGAGATAAAATACTTTGGGTGGCATGCTTTTCCTGTCAATGAAAACGACTAAGAGTTCCCAATATCTTTCATGCTAAACAAATCATAGGGGCTCCCAAACTTAAAATAAAGTTTATTCCTGTTTCCACCATTCTTTCACACTCCACACCTAGTCGCATCCACGGGTACTGTCCATACCAACACTTTCCAAGGAAATTATTATTTGACAACATAAAATAAATTTTCTTTGCATTTCGGGACCGGGCATCCCTATTTCATCCATACTCTCATGCAATGACAACTGAATAAACACTCACCTTTAGAATAACCTATTTAACATGGAAGATACCGGCCACCCCTCACCGCTTCATGAGCGATACGGGCACACAAAATACAAGTTTATTTTGAATATTAGAGTTGGCACATACAAATTTACTTAGAATGGCACTGAAATACCTCATATAGGTAGGTATGGTGGACTGATTGGCACAACTTTGGGTTTAGGATTTGGATGCACAGGCAACATTCCCGCTTAGTACAAGTGAAGGCTAGCAAATAGATTGAGAAGCGCCCAACCAAGGAACGAAAACCATCATAAGCGAACATTAAACATAACTAACACCGAATAATGCAACACAAATAGGATGTAATTTCATAGCATAAATATTGACTTCATGTGCATGCATAGGGAATCGAAAGCCTTAACACCAATATTCTTACTAAAGCATAATTAATCATCAATACAACTCACATATCACTATCTTCATATCACAAAACTATTGCAAAGAATCAATTTTAACATCCAATGACCTTCACAAAAGTTTTTATTATATCTCCCCTGGATATGTATCACTTTGTGACCAATTTCATTAAAAGCAAATCGCCATTGCTAATAACAAGCTCTCAAACAAATATAAGCGAAGAACGAGAGCACAAGTTTCTTTAAATTTTTCAAGTCTCCAAATAAGTGAAGCAAGAGAGGATTTCTTCAAAGTTTCTACTAACTCTCAAAATAATCTAAGTGAAGCATGAGAGCATATTTCTTCAAAATAACAACACCACCGTGCTCAAAAAGATATAAGTGAAGTACTAGAGCAATTCAATCAAGCTACTCTCAAACGATATAAGTGAAGATCAATGAGTAGTCAAACAATTAAGTAACTATGTGAGGACTCTCTCTCAATAAAGATTTCCAGATCTGGTATTTTATTTCATACAGCAAATGAAACAAAAGACACTCCAAGAATAGCACATATCATGTGGGCAAATAAAAATTTAGGCTCAACATAGGCTAACCGATAGTTGTTGATGAAGAAAGGTGGGATGTGTCGTGGTTTTATCACGGCAGATGTCCTCATGGAAGGACTTAGTAATGAGGCCATCGCAACTCTGTGGCGACTCAAGGGGTTAATCGGGAACACGAAGCGAGTTTACCCAGGTTCGGCCCATCCAATGGAGGTAAAAGCCTACGTCCTGCTTTGTGTGTATTGCTGATGAAATCAATTACAAGGGAGCGGATTCGCCTGACCTAGCTCTCGATCTATGGTTACTTGAATCTATTGGCCCTAGAGACTCGCCTTTATATACTGGTCGAGACCCTATGTTTACAAGAATCTGGGTCACGTTATGATTCGTGGCCCGTTATGTCTCTAACTCGCCTTGCCTTTCAAGCAAGGCCTATCTTCTACCTCGTGGGCCTTGACCCACCTTCTCCATGGTGAGAACCACTAGGAGACTTGTTGGAACAGGTTGTCTTGCACCTTTGGTCTTTTTCTTCTAAGCCCATCTTGAGTACCTTCTTAAACCGCCATAATCATGACCCGGCCCATAGGGCGGGTCATACGACGGGGTAATATCCCCAACATTAGGCCCTAGATTGAATTTGAATTTATTCATGTCAATATTCTTGACTCTAATTTTGGCGGCTTGTCTGCAATTTATGCCTTGTCCCTTAAGGTAGAAATGCTGGCTTTTAAAAAAACTTCATGAGTGATTGCCCTACTCACGAGTGACGTCACCCGCCCCACGATTCTAGGGACTTGATGATGTCATTGTAACGGCTCTTTGTACTTATCAGTTTATCCCAAAAATCAAGGTGTCCCTCGCTCCAAAATTCACTGTGCCTCCTTAATTCCAGCGCCTGCGTTTAGACTTCAGCTCGTGGTCTTTAAATACCCACGAGGGTCCTTTTCATTTTCACCTTGCTCCTCCACTTCTTCTTCTTGCTCCAGCTTCATATTTTCACCGCGCCACTGCCATTGCCGACCCATCACCGACCGATCAAATCCAAGGTCATCACACTGCGCAGCTTCACCTACGTCCTGCAGATCTCCTGTGCCATCGTCAGCATCGTCACGTAAGTTCTCCTCCGCCTATCATATTTATCCACGATCCATTGCCATTAATGGAGTTCATCAAAGTTCATCCTGTGCTCATCACCATTACCATCTTGTTTAATCTTTCTTCTCAACCTATTCCAGAAAAAGATTGCGGTAGATGTAGCGATCTAGTTTCATGCTTAATATCTTCTAGATGCTTTGGAATATTTGTAGCTAAAACTGTCACTACTTCCATACCTTGTTGTCTTCTAGGGTTACTGATTTTTTCCTTTTCTGAATCATTTGTAGATCCATATGTTTAGGCGTTTATATAGAAACATGTTTGTCTCCCACTTGGTAGGAAATGTGAGATCTTCACCTAGGTGTAAGCCGCCCTTACTTTATGTCGGCTTCTTAGATAGGATTGTAACCCGCCCACCTTTGTAAGCCATTTATCCTTTAAATGGTGACTTACATCAAGGCGGCTTGAACTTTGTAGATTGCCCTATTAGTGTAAATTAGAATCGCCCAAAATAGTTTCTTCTAGAATCCCTTGTTCGTCGGGAAAACATGTTTATTGTTTGAATAACCCGCCAAATACGCCTCTCCAGCACCTTTCCTCCTGACCCGCCACCATGTCAAAGCATGTTTCGTGCAACTGGTAGCCTTCCGATATTTCTGAAGCCGCTCTTCAGCAGTATGTGAAATTAGGGGCTTTGTAACCCAAAGAAAAAATTGTCTGGCGAGCTGCCTTTGGGGAGGAATGTCCACAACAGGGTGAAGGAGAAGTAGTAGTTTTCGCAGATCACCTTGAGCGGGACTTTACACCTCCTCGATCAAAATTCTTTCGAGATGCTCTACATTTCTAAAATCTCCACCCTCAAGACCTGGGCCCTAACTCTGTTAGAAACTTATGCCAATTCCAAGTCCTCTGTGAAGTGTACTTAGGAATAGAACCCACAATTACTTTGTTCATGGAGTTCTTTTACCTCAACCATTGAACAGAGTTTGCTGATGGGCCCAGTTTGGAACTTGGTGGAGGGAGAATTTGGAGACGAAGAGATCATGGCTTTCCTACTGCCACCTTGCCCAGTCACCCTAAAGGTTGCGGAAATACTTGGTTTTACTACAAGAACACTGCTCCTGCTGATGAGAACCCCCTATCGGGTTTTAGAGCGGAACGCCTTCCAATGGATTTCGAACTCCCCGACTCATTATCTTCGGTAGAACGTGCCACAATCACCCCAATATTTCCCAAACTCGGAGCCCTCAGAGTCAATGGTTTAACCGGGATTGATCTGATCTGGTGTTGGGTAGAGTGGAGGATCATGCCCCTGAGTCATCGTGATGCCTTGATGTGTTAATATGATGGTGACTTAAAGAATGCGCAATGCTTCAACAATATTATACTTGATCCGGATGAAGTCAACAAAATTGTAAAGAAGCTATTAGGTGAACCAATAGACGTCTGCAATAAAGTTGGACTCAAACTGTTCTATACTTAGAACCCGGCTCCCGAGGTAAATATCCTTTGGCATCTTTCTTCTTTGCTCATGCTTTCTCTTATCATTTCACAACACTTATTTCATTTTGTCAATGCTATTGCAGAAGAGTTCGCCCTTCTAGAAATGGAGGTTGCAAAAGGTGACGGTCAAGAAAACCAAAGTTGCCTCGAAAAAGAAGAAGAACAAGATGGCCGTTGGAGAGTCATCAGCCATGGGAGAGTCACAAACCGTTGATGACTAGTCTGAGGTAGACCTTTATCTTTACCCTATTTCTAATGTGCACTTACTAATCACTTCTTCAGTCCCGGGATGATGATGATGATAGCCTAGACAAAGATGATGAGGTAATTTCAATCTCCTTCGATTCAGATCTCAACTTCCCAAGGCCACCAATGCGGGTTGTTAGGAAAATTCCTTTCTCTCACTTGGAAGCTCATTTGACTCCCGATTTCCTTTTGAAGAAGACTTTATTTGCCCCAAGGCGCCAGACATGAAGCTCTTTAGGTGATCTTGCAGCGGGTTTGCCTGACAAAACATCCACCCGTAAACGTCGAACAGAGGTGTCTAATAACCGATCTTTTTTCTTTTTAAGATAATCCTCATTCAACAGCCTCCTGAATCTTTTTCCTGAATTTACCAGGAGTCACCACCTTCATGAGACACCTCAACTGTGTCAAAATTGCCACCTCTTGTCTGTCTTCTAAGGTAACTTTTTCTTTTTGTGTCTAATACTTGCCTTAGTACTCTTAATCCATTGTATATGCCTTAACTTCTACTCTACAGGGCTAAGGCCAACGGCAATAAGAGGAAAATTGGTGCACCTGCACATAATTCTGAAGCGTCTGAACAGGAGGAATTAGATTTTTCTATTCCTGAGACTCATGGTGAGCCGGCTTTCACACGTGTTGATATTCCTGAAACTCCTCAAGGCGCCGTTGGTGATCTTGCCGATGTAAATACTGATCCGACGAGTGCTGATGACACGGCCATGGAGAGAAACCCGAAGGCCAACCCTAACCCATCCAGTCCTCTGAAAACAACCAACGACACTACATCTGACGAGGAAAGGGTTGTTATCACTTGGACGGGTTACACAAAACTGGTCTTCACTGTGTTGGCGAAGCATACTACCAAAGGTGCAACACCTGACTTAGAGAAAGGGAAAGCTAAACTTGTGCTTCCCAATATGGAAAGCTTAGCTTTGAAGAACTGCACTCTAGATATCTAAGCCGCCTCAACACCAGCCAGGATATGGAAGCCAGCCTGGTTGGTATGATGAAGAAAAGATATGAGGTATGTTAAACTCAATCATGTACTCCTTATATCCTTAAGTAGCCCCCAAGGGTCGTGTCATCTTCTTGAAGATGAGTCGGGTCTTGATGAATTTATAGAAAAGCGTCATGTAGCCCCAAAGGGCCGGGTCATCTTTTTGAAGATGAGTCGGGTCTTGATTAATTTTTGAAGAACCAACCTGTAGCCCCCAAGGGTTGGGTCATCTTCTTGAAGATGAGCCGGGTCTTGATGAATATTCGAAGAAGCAACGTGTAGGCCCCAAGGGTCGGGTCATCTTCTTGAAGATGAGCCGGGTCTTGATGTAATATATATATATATATATATATATATATATATATATATATATATATATCTGTGTGAGTATGTGTGTGTGTGTGTGTATGGTTCAAAGGACTGATATGCATTAGCCCCCAAGTGTCAAGTATATTGCTTGCAATCTGCTTGAGACTTGATAATATCCACCTTGATGACTCAAAGCTTTGACCAATATGCACCTTTGTTATTTTATTTTATAGGAAACTTTGAACTAGGCTGATGCAGATTTATGGAGATGAAGAAGAGTTTGGCGCAGCAACAAGATGCGAGAGCTCAATTTGAGGAGAAAATTCAAATTTCCATGGAAAAAATTGAGAAAATCAAAACTAAGTTCACAACATATAAGGAAGCCGTCGAAACTAAAAAAGCTGACTTGGCTAAACATGTGGAAGATACTGAGGGTGAACTGAAGCTGGTTACTAAAGAGTTACTGGCCTAAAACGTCATATTTCCACAATGACCACAGCTGTTTTCGGTAAGCCTTTGTTTGCAAGACCTTCATTCTGAACCTTTGAAAAAAAACACGACCCGTCGGGCGACTCATACTTCTGAATTATTCGCAGGTCCTCGATCTGCCAACCATCAAGACAACTGTGTACTGAAGGTGAAGGCTTTGTACACCTTAACAGAGCAACTTTATGTTGGCGGCTTTGTCAGCGAAGCTAGGTCGACACCTATGGGAATCAACGTGAAACCCTTGTGATCGTAGGGCGGGTAAAGACGACGTCCAGAGCAGAGCTAACGATCAGCACCCGGTAAGCCTTTTTACCCAAGTTCGTGCTACTTACGCGTAAAACCCTACGTCCTGCTTGTCTGGTTGTATTAAGCGTTTTGTTGTTTGTTACAGTGATTGATGATGACCGTACTTCTGGGCAGTCGTCCAAAGAGTCTAATCCCTTGTGAATGAGCTAAGGGCCTCCTTTTATAGGCAAAAAGGGGTCACCTACCGTGCTCGGTGGTAGGTTCACGAGAAGTTACAGTGAACCTAGAGCGGTGCTTATCCATCTACCGATGTCAGGTGCATTAAATGCACGTCATGTCCTTGTCAGCAATGTGCTGGTGAAGACACGTATCTAGGTGTTTTGACACCTGGACGCCGTGCTGGCGCATGTGGGAATGCGCTGGAACTTGGGGGCGGTGGCACTGTGGCAAGGGCGGTCGCCCTCTAGTGCCTAGCCTCGTCATCCCAGCAAGCTCCTTGGGTCCTCGTCCCGGCAAGGAAGCTTTTCGGGGGCTTCGGTTGTCATCCCGGCGAGGGAGGCTTGGCGAGGTCTTGTACTTGGTGAACTCATCACGCCCACCAAACGGGCGTGGCCTTGGACACCCTCCCGGCAAGGCTGGCTTGCCGAGGTCTTGATTATCTTCCCGGCAAGGCAGGCTTGCCGAGGCCTTGATTATCTCTTGGGGGTGTATCTTGTCTGGGCCGTGTCGTGTCCTGCTGGCACGGGCTCTTTGCGCCCGTGCACAAGTCTGGGGCACTAGGGACCCCAGTCTTTAGTGCACCGATAGGCTTGTTCACCATCAAGGTTGTTATGGGTGACAAAGAACCGGTGAAGTTCATAAGTGACATGTTGAGATGTCTCTCAACCATGCCTAAGAAAATTGAAGAGTTCAAGAAATCAACTACTCATAAAGGGGTAATCATTATGTTGAGTCGGGCTTTGGCTTATGCACCAGAACTCAACCTGGAGGAGATAGATGGCGGGTTTCCTGAATATAAGGACGATGGATCAGAGTTCACCCAGGAAGACTACGCCCATTGCATGAGGGTGGCTCGTCTACAAGCTAGTCAGCTCGCTGAAGGTGTTGATCTAACGAAATATGAGGTGGCTTATGATGAGAACAAGAAGTGTGTGCCGCCAACCACATTTGAACCAGTGGACCTTACTCCTCAGCGCAGTAAGCACCTTGTTGCCCCTGGTGTTGACTCGTCACCCATCTTGAATGAAGAAGCTGAATTCCATGATTTAATCCATTGCAAATGGGATATGGAAGACCTTTAGATCCAGGATCTAGAAGGCTCGACGCAGGATAACCCGAAGGCGTCTTCATCAAGGTGTTTCCCCAAGACTGATCTGGAAGATTCTAACCCGGAGGAACTGTCCACTGATACGTCTCCGTCGTATCTATAATTTTTGATTGTTTCATGCCAATATTCTACAACTTTCACATACTTTTGGCAACTTGTATAGTATTTTTGGGACTAACATATTGATCCAATGCCTAATGCCAGTTCCTGTTTGTTGCATGTTTTTTGTTTCGCATATTATCCATACCAAATAAAGTCCAAACACAATAAAAAACCTATGGGGATTTGTTTTGAAATATTTATGATTTTTGGGAAGAAGAATCAACGTGAAACAATGCCCAAGGGGGTCACAAGCCCCCTAGCCGCGGTCTGGGGGTGGGGCCGCGCCTGGCAGGCTTGTGACCAACCTAAGGCGGTTGGTGCCCTTCTTTCTCTGCAAGAAAGATAATATCCGGACAAAAATTGTGTTAAAATTTCAGCCCAATCGGGGTTATGGATCTCCGGTAATTTAAGAAACGGTGAAAGGCAGAATCTGCGAGCGTAGAAACAGAAGGACACAGAGAGAGAGATCCAATCTCGGAGGGGCTCTCGCCCCTCCGCCGCCATGGAGACCATGGACCAGAGGGTAAACCCTTCTCCCATCTAGGGAGGAGGTAAAGGAAGAATAAGAAGAAGAAGGGGGGCTCTCTCCCCCTCTCTCCCGGCGGCGCCGGAACGCCGCCCGGGACATCATCGTGTGACGGCGATCTACACCAACACCTCCGTCATCTTCACCAACACCTCCATCACCTTCCCTCATCTATATTCAGCGGTCCACTCTCCCGCAACCCGATGTACCCTCTACTTGAACATGGTTCTTTATGCTTCATATTATTATCCAATGATGTGTTGCCATCCTATGATGTCTGAGTAGATTTTCGTTGTCCTATCGGTGATTGATGAATTGCTATGATTGGTTTAATTTGCTTGTGGTTATGTTGCTGTCATTTGGTGCCCATCATATGAGCGCGTGCGTGGACCACACCATAGGGTTAGTAGTATGTTGATAGGACTATGTATTGGAGGGCAAGGGTGACAGAAGCTTCAGCCTAGCATAGAAATTGATGCATACGGGATTGAAGGGGACCAATATATCTTATTGCTATGGTTGGGTTTTACCTTAATGAACGTTAGTAGTTGTGAATGCTTGCTAATAGTTCCAATCATAAGTGCATAGAATTCCAAGTAAGGGATGACATGCTAGCAGTGGTCTCTCCCACATAAAACTTGTTATCGGTCTAGTAACGTAGTCAATTGCTTAGGGACAATTCCGCAACTCCTACCACCACTTTTACACACTCGTTAAACTAACGTAATTTTTCCTTTGTCTAACCAGCCCCTAGTTTTTGGTTACGTGTTCTTTCTTTTCTTGCGAACCTATCCTATCACCCCTACAAAGTACTTCTACTTTCATACTTGTTCTAGGTAAAGCGAACGTAAAGTGTGCGTAGAGTTGTATCAGTGGTCGATAGAACTTGAGGGGATATTTATCCTACCTTTAGCTCCTCGTTGGGTTCGACACTCTTACTTATCGAGAAAGGCTACAATTGATCCCTTATACTTGTGGGTTATCAAGACCTTTTCTGTCGCCGTTTCCGGGAGAGATAGCGTGGGGTGAATATTATCGTGTGTGCTTGTTTGCTTTATCACTAAGTAGATTTATTTGTTGTTCTAAGTTGTTCTCTATCTTTAGTTATGGATGTGGAACACGAAATACCAAAAAATTTAGGTGTACTTGCTACTCATGGAGATGGGGAACCTCCTAAAACCCTCGATGCTCGTTATGTGGAAAATGTTACGCACTTCTTTAATAATCCTGAGAAACCCCCATTCAATTATATAATGGGATACATGTTGGATCAATGTGAATACTTTAGGGATTATCGCTTGACTCAGAAAGGGAAACTATTATGGGATCAAATTCATATGTTGAAATGGTATGCTTGGGAGCTATGCTCGAGATATGATATTACTTGTTGCTCTAGGATGAAGGCTCAACACCTTCCCTTTTCTTGTAAATTTAATGCTAATGAAACCTTGGCTTCTTATGCTAATGATATATATGATTACTATGATGTGGAACAAATAGAAGAGTTTGTTGCTTTTATGGGTGCTTATGAAATTCAAGCTCTGTTTAAAAGGTGTGATGATAATGATGATGCTGCTTACCGATCTGAAAATTTGGTTATGCTTCGTTATTGTTATACTAATTATGAATATAATGCCCATATTTATTGATTTATGGATAAATTCTACGCTGCCCAAGAAGAGACTAATATTTTGCAGGAAACTATGGAAGAAGAAAAAGCTGAAACTGTGAGCTCATTAGATGAAAAAGATGACGAGGAGAGCGAAGAACAAAAGGAGGAAGAGCGGACTAGCTACCCGTTCCCACCTTCTAATTAGAGTAACTCTTCAACTCATACATTGTTTAATTTCCCTTCGAAGGATGAATGCTATGTTGATTGCTATGATCCCTTGGATTCGTTTGAAATATCCCTTTTTGATGAACTTGATGCTTGCTATGCTTATGGCCATGATGCCAATATGAATGATGCTTATGAAGATGAACTTGTTATAGTTCCTTATGTTAAACATGAAATTGTTGCTATCGCACCCACTTATGATAGTCCTATTATCTTTCTGAACTCTCCCAACTACACTATATCGGAGAAGTTTGCTCTTATTAGGGATTACATAGATGGGTTGCCTTCTACTATTACACATGATGATTTTGATGAATATAATATGCATGTGCTTGCTGCTCCTACTTGCAATTATTATGAGAGAGGAACTACATCTCCACCTCTCTATGTTTCCAATACGATAAAATTGCAAGAAACTGCTTATGCTATGTATTGGCCTTCACTTGATGTGCATGAATTGTTCTTTTATGACATGCCAATGCATAGGAAGAGAGTTAGACTTCGCCATTGCATGATATATGTTACCTTGTGCTCACTACTAAATTATAAATCATTGTTAATTAAAATTGGCTTTGATATACCTTGGGATCCGGGAGGATCCATTACTTGAGCACTTTATGCCTAGCTTAATGGCTTTAAAGAAAGCGCTGCCTGGGAGACAACCCGGAAGTTTTAGGGAGTCATTTATTTTTGTTGAGTGCTTTTATATAGTTCAAAAACAAAAATTATATAGAGGGGAACTTAAAACTTTTCCAAAAAGAGAAGCAATTGAAAGGTGATGCATTGCGGAAGTGAGGGTTGACCTTGAACACTTGTGTTCATGCTCATGGAAACAATGTAGAATTTTTCATGGAAGTTTCTCTCAAAAATAACTATCCCCTTGTAAAATTCCATTGTATTATAAAAATAATGTGCCAAGTAAAGCCTTTATGATTAGTTTGGGTGATAGTTGTTTGATCATGCTGAAAAAGACAGAAACTTTGTGCTCATGAAATTATTTTTAATTCCTATCCAGAAAGAGATTTTGAGTTGATTCTTTTTGCTGCTCATTGATATGAAAATTTCCCTAATTTTCATAACTTTTCAGAATTTTTGGAGTATCAGAAGTATGGTATAAGTTCAGAGTTTTACAGACTGTTCTGTTTTTGACAGATTCTGTTTTCTATGCATTGTTCTTTTATTTTGATGAATCTATGGGTAGTATCGGGGGGTATGAACCATGGTGAAGTTGTATTACAGTAGATATAATGCTAATATGAATTTGGAGTAAGTTCATAACAGTACTTAAAGTGGTGATTTACTTTATTATACTAACGGATCTCGCGAAGGTTTTGTTGAGTTTTGTGTGATTGAAGTTTTCAAGTTTTGGGTGAGACCACGATGGATGAAGGAATAAGGAGGGTCGAGAGCCTAAGATTGGGGATTCCCTAGGCACCCCAAGGTAATACGCAAGGAAGACTCAAGCGTCTAAGCTTGGGGATGCCCCAGAAGGCATCCCCTCTTTCGTCTACAATCTATCGGTAATTTTACTCGGAGCTATATTTTTAATCGTCACATGATATGTGCAAATGCTTGGAGCGTATTTTGTGTTTATTTTTCCTTTTTCTTTTTTGCACCATGCTGGTATGAGATAGTCCTTGGTTGATTTATAGAATGCTCTTTGCGCTTCACTTATATCTTTTGAGTATGGCTTTATAGAATGCTTCATGTGCTTCACTTATATCATTTGAAGTTTGGATTGCCTGTTTCCCTACACATAGAAAACCGCCATTTGTAGAATGTTCTTTTGCTTCACTTACATTTGTTAGAGCGGGGCATATCTTTTGTAGAAAGAATTAAACTCTCATGCTTCACTTATACCTATTTAGAGAGTTAACATGAGTTGGTCATTCACATGGTTAGTCATAAAATCCTACATAAAACTTATAGATCACTGAATATGATATGTTTGATTCCTTGCAATAGTTTTGCGACATGAAGATGTGATATTAGAGTCATGCTAGTGAGTAATTGTGTATGCGTAGAAATACTTGTGTTAAGGTTTGTGATTCCCGTAGCATGCACGTATGGTGAACCGTTATGTGACGAAGTCAGAGCATGATTTATTTATTGATTGTCATCCTTTGTGTGGAAGTCGGGATCGCGCGATGGTTAACTCCTACCAACCCTTCTCTTAGGAGCATGCGTGTAGTACCTTGTTTCGATGACTAATAGACTTTTGCAATAAGTATGTGAGTTATTAATGACTAATGTTGAGTCCATGGATTATACGCACTCTCACTCTTCCACCACTGCTAGACTCTCTAGTGCCGAGCAACTTTCGCCGGTGCATTACACCCACCATATACCCTTCCTCAAAACAGCCACCATACCTACCTATTATGGTATTTCCATAGCCATTCTGAGATATATTGCCATGCAACTTCCATCGTTCCGTTTATTATGACACGCACCATCATTGTCATATTGCTTTTCATGATCGTAAGATAGCTAGCATGATGTTTTCATGGCTTGTCTTTTTTGATGTCATTGCTACGCTAGATCATTGCACATCCCGGTACACCGCCGGAGGCATTCATATAGAGTCATATTTTGTTCCAAATATCGAGTTGTAAGTAAATAAAAGTGTGATGATCATCATTATTAGAGCATTGTCCCATGTGAGGAAGTAATAAAAGAGGCCAATGAAGCCCAAATAAAAAAAAAGAGGCCAAAGAATCGCACAAAAAAAGGGAAGAAAAAAAATAAAAAAATAAAATGAGAGAAAAGAGAGAAAGGACAATGCTACTATCCTTTACCACACTTGTGCTTCAAAGTAGCACCATGATCTTCATGATAGTGAGTCTCCTATGTTTCCACTTTCATATACTAGTGGGAAATTTTCATTATAGAACTTGGCTTGTATATTCCAATGATGGGCTTCCTCAAATTGCCCTAGGTCTTCGTGAGCAAGCGAGTTGGATGCACACCCGCTAGTTTCTTTTTGAGCTTTCATACACTTATAGCTCTTGTGCATATGTTGCATGGCAATCCCTACTCACTCACATTGATATCTATTGATGGGCATCTCCATAGCCCGTTGATACGCCTAGTTGATGTGAGACTATCTCCTCCTTTTTGTCCTCTTCACAACCACCATATTCTATTCCACCTATAGTGCTATGTCCATCGCTCACGCTCATGTATTGCGTGAAAGTTGAAAAGGTTTGAGAACACTAAAGTATGAAACAATTGCTTGGCTAAAACCGGGGTTGTGCATGATTTAAATACGTTGTGTGGGGAAGATGGAGCATAGCCAGACTATATGATTTTGTAGGGATAACTTTCTTTGGCCATGATATTTTGAGAAGACATGATTGCTTTGTTAGTATACTTGAAATATTATTGTCTTTATGTCAAATGATAGACTATTGCTTCGAATCACTAGTGTTTTAGTATTCATGCCATGATTAGATTATATGATCAAGATTATGCTAGGTAGCATTCCACATCAAAAATTATCTTTCTTATCATTTACCTACTCGAGGACGAGCAGGAATTAAGCTTGGGGATGCTGATACGTCTCCGTCGTATCTATAATTTTTGATTGTTTCATGCCAATGTTCTACAACTTTCATATACTTTTGGCAACTTTTTATACTATTTTTGGGACTAACATATTGATCCAGTGCCCAGTGCCAGTTCCTGTTTGTTGCATGTTTTTTGTTTCGCAGATTATCCATACAAAATGAAGTCCAAACGCAATAAAAAACCTACGGGGATTTGTTTTGGAATATTTATGATTTTTGGGAAGAGGAATCAACGCGAAACGATGCCCGAGGAGGCCACAAGCCCCCTAGCCGCAGCTTGGGGGTGCGGTCGCGCCTGGCAGTCTTGCGACCATTCCCTAAGGCGGTTGGGGCCCTTCTTTCTCCGCAACAAAGATAATATCCGGAAGCAAATCATGTTAAAATTTCAGCCCAATCGGAGTTACGGATCTCCAGGAATTTAAGAAATGGTGAAAGGTAGAATCTGGGAGCGCGGAAACACAAGGACACAGAGAGAGAGATCCAATCTCGGAGGGGCTCTCGCCCCTCCGCCGCCATGGAGACCATGGACCAGAGGGTAAACCCTTCTCCCATCTAGGGAGGAGCTCAAGGAAGAATAAGAAGAAGGGGGGCTCTCTCCCCTCTCTCCCGGCGGCGCCGGAACGCCGCCCGGGACATCATCGTGTGACGGCGATCTACACCAACACCTCCATCATCTTCACCAACACCTCCATGACCTTCCCCCATCTATGTTCAGCGGTCCACTCTCCCGCAACCCGTTGTACCCTCTACTTCAACATGGTGCGTTATGATTCATATTATTATCCAATTATGTGTTGCCATCCTATGATGTCTGAGTAGATTTTCGTTGTCCTATCGGTGATTGATGAATTGTTATGATTGGTTTAATTTTCTTGTGGTTATGTTGTTGTCCTTTGGTGCCCATCATATGAGCGCGCGCATGGATCATACCACAGGGTTAGTAGTATGTTGATAGGACTATGTATTGGAGGGCAAGGGTGATAGAAGCTTCAGCCTAGCATAGAAATTGATGCATACGGGATTGAAGGGGGACCAATATATCTTATTGCTATGGTTGGGTTTTACCTTAATGAACGTTAGTAGTTGCGGATTCTTGCTAATATTTCCAATCATAAGTGCATAGAACTCCAAGTAAGGGATGACATGCTAGCAGTGGCCTCTCCCACATAAAATTAGCTATCGGTCTAGTAACGTAGTCAATTGCTTAGGGACAATTCTGCAACTCCTACCATCACTTTTCCACACTCGTTAAACTAACGTAATTTTTTCTTTATCTAACCAGCCCCTAGATTTTGTTTACGTGTTCTTTCTTTTCTTGCAAACCTATCCTATCACCCCTACAAAGTACTTCTAGTTTCATACTTTTTCTAGGTAAAGCGAATGTAAAGTGTGCGTAGAGTTGTATCAGTGGTCGATAGAACTTGAGGGAATATTTGTCCAACCTTTAGCTCCTCGTTGGGTTCGACACTCTTACTTATCGAGAAAGGCTATAATTGATCCCCTATACTTGTGGGTTATCATCCACCGGGTCGATAATTGAAAAACTTTGGCCTTCTATAGCCATGTAATACCTTTAGATGTAAAGACTTCTATTTTGCATTATGCCTTCGTGCATGATGAAGCTTTTTGTGTCACCTTAATATAAGCCTCCTTTATGAAATTTGTCGTCTTGCAATTTGATTTTTCCTTCATAAGGTAATCGCTTTATAGCCAAAATTATCTACATAAGCTGGTAAGAATATTGATTTTTTTCCTGGAAAAAATAATACCATAATAGGGCATCAAGGTGTTTTCAACAAGCCGGCTCAATGAGTCGCGACACGCAAACGAGCTTGCAAGGCTCTAGTCATATCTTAAGATAGGTTTTTGCAATAACCTTTATGATTTAGACTGGCAGATCAGGCTCAAGTCAGGCTTCAGTGAAGCGAGTTCTATGAACCCATGGTTTGTCTATTTTCCATATGCCGGCTCTCCATGACACCTCAATGTGAACAATGGATTGACTCGCCAAGAGTACGTGGGGCCCATAAAGGGAGTCGCTCAAACATACAGTTCAGTATAACCATTGTAATGCGTTAATTTTTCGCAGACAAAGAGGGTGAGAAAGCTAAACTCAGTGAGTTGGAAGCCCCCAAATGACCTATGATCAGGAAAAAGCCGAGCATAAGATTGCAGAAGACAATGCTATTACTCCTAAACAATCTAGGGACTAGTAGCCCCTAGATAAGCCGGCTTGATACTCCTGACCACCATGGGCGCCTATGTTTGAACCATGTATCATGGCAACTAGTCCTATTTGGCTTATCAGCATCCATGTTTGAACGATCGCAACATGGCGGCTCATCCTCTTTGATACTAATAGCGTCCATGTTTGGATGACCTCCTCACGGCGGTTAATCCTCTTGGGCGGCTTAGGAAAAACAACAAAGGCTCATGCTTATCATATAGGCTGAAACGTCAAAGACTCCGAATTACGTGGGCGCCAACTTTATTGTCTTTAAATAAAAAGGTACAAAACGTTTGACTTATGTACATAGATAAGGAGCTGGTTGCTCTAAGTATAATAAGGCCAAAGATGAGCAATGTTCCATGGTCGGGTTGTCTGCTCCTCGTAAGTTGGCTTGTCTAGACGAACGTCTACTAGATAATATGAGCCATTGTGAAGACTTTTGCTGACGACGAACGGACCTTCCCATGGTGGTGACAGCTTGTGCATGCATGTATGATCCTGAATCAATCGAAGCACTAAGTCGCCCTCCTGAAAGACCCGGCTTTTAACCCTACGGTTGTGATAGCGACGTAGGTCTTACTGATATATAGGTGATCACGTTGCTGCCAAATCACGCTCTTCCTCTAAAGCGTCCAAGGAATCCTGACGTGCCTGCTTGTTGTCTGCTTCAACATAAGCGACGACTCGAGGAGAATCATGCCGTATATCACTTGGTAAAACTGCCTCAGCTCCATAAACGAGAAAAAAGGGCGTTTAACGAGTGGATCTTTTGGGCGTCGTCCTGGTGCTCCAAAGTACCGCGGGGAGCTCCTCAACCCAGCAACCTGGAGTATGATGTTGGGGAACCATGAACCGGGGTTTGCTCCCACGCAAAATCTCCTGATTAGCTTGCTCGGCATGTCCATTGGACTGTGGATGCGCTACTGTGGATACATCAAACCGTATATGCTCATGGTGACAAAACTGCTGCATGGCGCCTTGTGATAAATTGGTGCCATTATCAGTCATGATACTGTGGGGATAGCCAAACCAAAAGATCGGCTTCTTTAAAAATTTGACTGTTGTCTCTACTTCACAATTGCTAACAGGTTCTGCATCAACCCACTTGGTAAACTTGTCAACCGCCACGAGCAGATGAGTCTTTTTGTCGGAAGACATCTTGAACGGGCCAACCATATCAAGCCCCCACACTGCAAAAGGCCAAGTGATTGGGATCATGCATAATTCCTGAGCCGGCACATGAGCCTGACGAACAAACTTTTGACACCCATCACACTTGTGCACGATGTCCTCTGCGTTTGCATGAGACGTCAACCAATAAAAACCATGTCGAAATGCTTTGGAGACCAAAGACCGTGAGCCGGCATGGTGGCCACAGTCGCCAACGTGAATACCGTTAAGGATCTCACGGCCTTCTTCAGGGGAAACACAACGCCGAAAAACACCGCTCACACTTCTTTTATGCAACTCGCCCTCATGAATAACCATGGATTTGCATCGTCATACTATTTGGCGAGCAACAAGTTCTTTAGCCGGAAGCTCCCCTCGAGTGAGATAAGCAAAATATGGCTCCGTCCAATCAGGAGTCATCCAGAGAGCCGCCAGCAACTGTAGTTCCTGGTCAGGGATTGATATATCTTCCTTAGTTGGTAACCTGACCGAGGGGTTGTGAAGAACGTCCACGAAAACATTAGGCGGAACTGGCTTGCGTTGAGATCCAAGTCGTGACAATGCATGAGTGGCCTCATTGTGCCGTTGATCAATGTGATCAACCTGATAGCCATGAAAATGACCCGCCACATCAGAGACTGTCCATCTGTAAGCCACCATTAAGGGGTCCTTTGAGTCCCAGGTTCCAGACACCTGTTGAGCCACCAAGTCTGAGTCGCACAACCACCTGACCCGGCTAAGGTTCATCTCGTTAGCTATCCTAAGCCCATGTAGGAGAGCCTCATACTCAGACGCATTGTTGGTGCAGGGGAACATAAGCCACAGAACATAACATAACTTGTCACCCTTTGGAGAAGATAACACGACTCCAGCCCCCGAGCCTTCCAATTTCCTAGAGCCATCAAAATGTATAGTCCAGTACGTGTTGTCCGGCCTATCTTCACGGAGCTGAAGTCCAGTCCAATCGTTGATGAAATCCGCTAGCGCCTGATACTTGATGGTTGTTTGAGGTGCGTACTTCACATGATGGGGGCCAAGTTCAATTGCCCACTTAGAAATACGGCCAGTGGCCTCTCTATTCTTTATGATATCCCCAATCGGAGCTGAACTGACCATAGTGATTGAATGCTCCTGGAAGCAATGCTTCATTTTCCAGCTTGCCATAAAAATTCCAAAGACTAGCTTTTCCAATGTGGATACCGCTGCTTGGACAAGGTTAGCACCTCACTAACAAAATATATTGGCCACTGAACCGGATATTCCTTACCCTCTTCCTTGCGTTGAACGACGACTGTCACACTTACGGCCTTGGAATTAGCAGTGATATAGAGGAGCATGGGCTCTTTATCAGTCTGGCAGCTAAAATGGGCGGCTCGGCTAATTGTTTTTTGAGGGCTTCGAAAGCTTCATCGGCCACCTTTGTCCAGACAAAAACATTCGTCTTCTTGAGCAGTTGATAAAGAGGGATTGCCCTCTCACCAAGGCGGCTTATGAACCGGCTCAACACCGCGATTCGACCCACCATGCACTAGACATGATTTATATTGGCCGCCTTACCAAGTGAAGTGATTGCCTTGATCTTGTCCGTGTTAGCCTTGATGCCCCACTCAGACACGAGAAAATCCAGTAGCTTGCCTGCGGGAACACCAAAAACACACTTGGTCGGGCTAAGCTTCATCTGGTATACTCGAAGATTATCAAATCTCTTCTTAAGATCCCACAAGAGCGTCTCCTTCTTCGGATATTTCACCACAATATCATCAACATAAGCATGAACATTGCACCTAATCTAATCGTGTATACAATTCTGGATGCAGCGCTCATAAGTCGCCCCCGCGCTCTTGAGCCCAAAGGGCATAGAGACATAGCAGAAAGCGCCGAAATTGTTTATGAAAGTCATCTTCTCCTGATCCTCCTTAGCCATCTTGATCTGGTGGTGATACATTGATACGTATCCAACGTATCTACATTTTTTGATGGTTCCATGCTATTATCTTGTCAAACTTTGGATATTTTGTATGCCTTTTATATCATTTTGGGACTAACTTATTAACTCAGTGCCAAGTGCCAGTTCCTGTTTTTTCTATGTTTTTGACCCTTTTCAGAGGAGAATATTAAACGGAGTCCAAACGGAATAAAACCTCCGAAAAGAAAAAAAAATGGAACAGAAGATACGCAGGGAGCGTGAGAACCAAGGCACAGGCCACCAGGGGAGGCCACAAGCCCCCTAGGCGCGGCCAGGGGGCGCGCCTAGCAGGCTTGTGGGCCCCCTATAGCTTGTGTGTCCTACTTCTTCCGCCTATAAATCCCCGAAAAATCCAAAACCACGGGAGAGATCCATGAAAATACTTTTCCGCCGCCGCAAGCTTCTGTCTCCGCAAGATCCCATCTGGGGCACGTTCTGGTGCCCTGTCGGAGCGGCGATTCGGATACGGAGGGCTTCTTCATCAACACCATTGCCTCTCCGATGATGCGTGAGTAGTTCACCATAGACCTTAGGGTCCATAGCTAGTAGCTAGATGGCTTCTTCTCTCTCTTGGATCTTCAATACAAAGTTCTCCATGATCTTCATGGAGATCTATCCGATGTAATCTTCTTTTGCGGTGTGTTTGTCGCGATCCGATGAATTGTGGATTTACGATGAGATTATCCATGAATCTTATTTGAGTTTCTTATGATCTCTTATATGCATGATTTCATATCCTTGTAATTCTCTTCGAGTTCTGGGTTTTGTTTGGCCAATTTGATCTATGATTCTTGCAATGGAAGAAGTGCTTGGTTTTGGGTTCATATCATGCGATGACCTCACCCAGTGACAGAAGGGGTAGCGAGGCACGCATCGTGTTGTTGCCATCAAGGGTAAAAAGATGGGGTTTATATCTATTGCATGAATTTATCCATGTACATCATGTCATCTTGCTTAAGGCGTTACTCTGTTCGTCATGAACTCAATACACTAGATACATGCTGGATAGCGGTCGATGTGTGGAGTAATAGTAGTACATGCAGAAAGTATCGGTCTACTTGTCTCGGACGTGATGCCTATATGTATGATCATTGCCTTAGATATCGTTATGACTTTGCGCGGTTCTATCAATTGCTCGACAATAATTCGTTCACCCACCGTAATATTTGCTATTTTGAGAGAAGCCTCTAGTGAACACTATGGACATCGGGTCTACTTCACATCATATTTTCAGCCCTACACTTTTACTTTGTTGCACTTTCCGCCTTCAGATCTCACCTTGCAATCAATCGTGAAGGGATTGACAACCCCTTTGTAGCGTTGGGTGCAAGTTTGTTGTTTTTGTGCACGTACATCGGTGCTTCATCTTGATACTCCTACTGGATTGATACCTTGGTTCTCAAAACTGAGGGAAATACATACGGCTACTGTGCTGCATCACCCTTTCCTCTTCAAGGAAAAAATCCAACGCAAGCTCAAGAGGTAGCAAGAAGAATTTCTGGTGCCGTTGCCGGGGAGGAGGATCAAGTCAAGAATAGTCTCCCGTCAACGTGCCAATTTCTGGCGTCGTTGCCAGGGAGCATAAAGTGAAGCTTATCCAAGTAAGTGTCGCAAACTCATCTCTTGCATTTACTTTTTTGCCTCTCGTTTCCCTCTCCCCGACTTCTGAAAAACAAAAATTTACTAAAATATTTGCCTTTTTCGTTCGCCCTTTTCTTTCGATTGCTTTCTGTTTGCTTGTGTGCTTGTCTGCTTGCTGAAGTCACCATGACTGAAACACCAAACTTTGTGACTTCTCGAATACTAGTAATAATGATTTTATTAGTACTCCGATTGCGCCCGCCACTAGTGCGGAATCATATGAAATCAATGGTGCTTTGCTGAATCTTGTTATGAAAGAGCAATTCTCCGACCTTCCTAGTGAAGATGCCGCATCCCATCTTAATACCTTCATTAAGCTTTGCGATATGCAAAAGAAGAAAGATATGGATAATGATGTGATTAAATTGAAGCTATTTCCGATCTCATTGCGAGATCGAGCAAAAACTTGGTTTTCATCTTTGCCCAAAAATAGTATTGATTCTTGGAACAAGTGCAAAGATGCTTATATATCCAAGTATTTTTCCGCCGGCTAAGATTATCTCTCTCTGTAATGATATCATGAATTTTAAGCAACTTGATCATGAGCATGTTGCAAATCTTGGGAGAGAATGAAATTGATGATTAGAAATTGTCCTCCTCATGGCTTGAGTCTTTGGATGATTATACAAATCTTCTACGTTGGTTTGAATTTTGCTTCTAGAAATATCTTGCACTCCGCCTCCAATGGAACCTTCATGGAAATCACATTAGTAGTAGCCACAAAACTCATAGACAATATCATGACAAACTATTCTCAGTGGCACACTCAAAGGTCACCTACTAGTAAAAAGGATGGATGAGTGCCAAGATGGATGAGTTAATGAAATTGTTTGCTAGTAAAGGTGCTCCTTTAGATCCAAATGATATGCCCTTGTCTTCCTTGATTGAGAGTAGCAATGAGAGCATGGACGTTAATTTTGTTGGTAGGAATAATTTTGGCAACAACAATGCTTTTAGAGGAAACTATATTCCTAGGCCTTTTCCTAGTAATCCCTCTAATAACTTTGGCAACTCCTACAACAATACTCATGGAAATTACAATAAATTACCCTTTGATCTAGAGAGTAATATCAAAGAGTTTATCAACTCGCAAAAGATTTTCAATGCGTCCATAAAAGAAAAACTACTCGAAATTGATGTTTTGGCTAGGAGCGTTGATAGAATGTCTATTGATATTGATGCTTTGAAAGTTAGATGTGCTCCTCCCAAGATCAATATGGATGAAACTTTGAAAGCTATGCTCGTTTCCATGAATGAGAGTAAAGAAAGAACCGCCCAAATTTGTGCTAGACATGAATGGCTTAAAAAGGCGTGCTCTCGTGATGAGAATCACGAAGATCTTAAAGTGCTTGGTGTGACTCCCATTGAATCCTTGTTTTCTAGTGTCAAACCTAATGATGATGGGGCTGGATATGAATCCACCTTGGTTGAAAAACGCCCCAATGATTCGGAGTCTATCTATCTTGATGTTAAAAGCATTGAAAGTGGAGTAGAGAATATCAAAACTTTGAGTAGTAATGAAACTACTACTTTGGATTTCAAGGAATTCAATTATAATAGTTG
Source organism: Hordeum vulgare subsp. vulgare (assembly GCF_904849725.1). Taxonomy (NCBI): domain Eukaryota; kingdom Viridiplantae; phylum Streptophyta; class Magnoliopsida; order Poales; family Poaceae; genus Hordeum; species Hordeum vulgare. The sequence continues at coordinate 101,523,465 of NC_058520.1, forward strand.
CTCTTTGATTGAATGTATTTCCTTGATGCAATCCATGCTAAACTCTCCACATGGTTATAGCCAAAACAAGGCCTTTACCGATCATATCGTCGATGTTATGATAAAATCTCTTGAAGAGAGACTTGAATTGGAAGTTTCTATTCCTAGAAAACTTCATGATGAGTGGGAACCTACTATCAAAATCAAGATCAAAAACTATGAATGCAATTCTTTCTGTGATTGGGGTGCTAGTGTTTCCGCGATTCCAAAGTCTTTATGTGATGTTCTAGGCTTTAATGAGATTGATGAGTGCTCTCTTAATTTGCATCTTGTGGATTCTACTGTTAAGAAAACCATGGTAAGGATCAATGATGTTCTTATTATTGCAAATAGGAACTATGTACCCATGGATTTCATTGTGCTTGATATTGATTGCAATCCTACATGTCCTGTCATTCTTGGTAGACCTTTCCTAAGGACTATTGGTGCTGTCATCGATATGAAGGAAGGGAATATTAGATTTCAATTTCCTTTAAAGAAGGGAATGGAACATTTTCCTAGAAATAAAATAAGATTGGCTTACGAATCCATGATGAGGGCTACTTATGGTTTGAGCACCAAAGACGATGATACGTGATTCTATCACCTTATGCCTAGCTAAGGGCGTTAAACAATAGCGCTTGTTGGGAGGCAACCCAATGAATTTATCTTTGCTTTTTGCTTTCTATTTTGTTGCGTCCACACCGTCATAATTCTGTTATGATTGTGTCTTTTGTGTTTCTTTTTGTGTTTGAGCCAAGTAAAACCTTTATGACTAGTTTCGTGATGGTTGTTTGATCCTGCTGGAAAAAACAGAAACTTTTCGCTCACGAAATTATTTTTCATTTTTATCCAGAAAGAGCTTTTGAGTTGATTCTTTTTTCTGCTGGTTGATATGCCAATTTCCCAAACTATCGTAATGTTTCAGAATTTTTGATATACGAGAAGTATACGAAGTATACAGATTGCTACAGACTGGTCTGTTTTTGACAGATTCTGTTTTTGTTGTGTTGGTTGCCTATTTTGATGAAACTATGGATAGTATCGGGGGGTATTAGCCATGGAAAGGTGGAAATACAGTAATATAACACCAATATAAATAGAAATAAAGTTTGCTACAGTACCTAAAGAGGTGGTAGTTTGTTTTCTTGTGCTAATGATATCACGAGTTTCTGTTTAAGTTTTGTGTTGTGAAGTTTTCAAGTTTTGGGTGATGTTCTCATGGACAAAGGGATAAAGATTGGAAAGAGCTCAAGCTTGGGGATTCCCAAGGCATCCCAAGCTAAACTCAAGGATACCAAAAAGCCTAAGCTTGGGGATGCCCCGGGAAGGCATCCCCTCTTTCATCTTCAATCGATCGGTAACATTACTTGGAGCTATATTTTTATTCACCACATGATATGGGTTTTGCTTGGAGCATCTTGTATCGTAGGAGTCTTTTATTTTTTTTTGTCACAATCATCCTTTCTGCACACCTTTTGAGAGAGACATGCACTCATCGTGAATTTGCTAGAATACTCTTTGAGCTTCGCTTATATCTTTTGAGTTAGGCAATTTAGCTCACATGTGCTTCACTTATATCTTTTGAGCTAGATAACTTTGCTATAAGTGCTTCACTTAGATCTTTTAGAGCACGGCGGTGTCATATTTTGGAGAAATAAGAACTCTCGATCTTCAATTATATCTTTTTGAGAGTGATCTCTCTGAGTAACTTGGTAGTTGGCTTGTGCTATGAAAGTAGTCCCAAAGGTGATAGGCACCCAAAGAGGATACAATAAAACTTCCATCTTCATGTGCGTTGTTTAGAAAGAGAAGTTTGATTCCTCTCAAATAGTTTTGAGACAGGGATTTGGTAATATTAAGAGTTATGTTAGTAGGGTGTTGTGAATCTAGAAACACTTGTGTTGAAGTTAGTGATTCCCGTAACATGCACGTATGGTGAACCGCTATGTTAGGAAGTCGGAGCATAATTGATTTATTGATTGTCATCCTTTGTGTTGCGGTCGGGATCGCGCGATGGTTAACACCTACCAACCCTTCTCCCAGGAGTATGTGTTTAGCACTTTGTTTCGATTACTAATAAAAACTTTCGCAATAAGTATGTGAGTTCTTCATGACTAATGTGAGTCCATGGTATATATGCACTTTCACCTTTCACCATTGCTAGCCTCTCTAGTGACGCGCAACTTTTGCCGGTCCACAAACCCACAATATGCCTTCCTCAAAACAGCCACCATACCTACCTACTATGGCATTTTCATAGCCATTCCGAGATATATTGCCATGCAACTCCCACCATTTCGTCTCATGACTTGTGCCTTCACTCATACATTGCCATTGCACGATCGTAAGATAGCTAGCGAGTCATACGCTAAGCTAGATCGTTGCACATCCCGGTACACTGTCGGAGGCATTTCCTATAGAGTCATCATTGTTCTAAGTATTGAGCTGTGAGTAAATTAAAGTGTGATGATCATCATTATTAGAGCATTGTCCCATGTGAGGAAATAAAAAAAAGAGGCAAAAGTTGCCCACAAAAAAAAGATATGGAAAGAGGCCAAAGAGCCCAAACAAAAAAAGAGAGAAGGGACAATGGTACTATCTTTTCCACACTTGTGCTTCATAATCGCACCATGTTCTTCATGATTGAGAGTCTCTTGTTTTGTCACCACCATACGCTAGTGGTAATCTTCATTATATAACTTGGCTTGTATATTCCAATGATGGGCTTCCTCAAAATTGCCCTAGGTCTTCGTGAGCAAGCAAGTTGGATGCACACCCACTAGTTCTCCTTTTGAGCTTTCACATACTTATAGCTCTAAGTGCATCCATTGCATGGTAATCCATACTCTTTCACATTGATATCTATTAATGGGCATCTCCATATCCCTTTGAGACGCCGAGTCGATGTGACCATCTCCTCCTTTTTGTCTCACAACCTCCACCACACTCTATTCCACCTATAGTGCTATATCCATGGCTCACGCTCATGTATTGCGTGAGAGTTGAAAAAGGTTTGAGAAAATAAGAGTGTGAAAACAATTACTTGGCCAATACCGGGGTTGTGCATGATTTAAATTAGTTGTGTGGGGATGATGGATCATAGCCAGACTATATGATTTTGTAGGGATAATTTTCTTTGGCCTTGTTATTTCGAAAGTCCATGATTACCTTGCTAGTTTGCTTGAAGTATTATTGTTTTCATGTAAATAGCAAACTATTGTTTTGAATCTTACGGATCTGAACATTCATGTCACATGAAAGAAGTTACAAAGGACAAATATGATAGGTAGCATTCCATATCAAAGATTCAGTCTTTATCACTTCCCTACTCGAGGACGAGCAGGAGTTAAGCTTGGGGATGCTTGATACGTCTCCAACGTATCTATAATTTTTGATGGTTCCATGCTATTATCTTCTCAAACTTTGGATGTTTTGTATGCCTTTTATATCTTTTTTGGGACTAACTTATTAACTCAGTGCCAAGTGCCACTTCCTGTTTTTTCCGTGTTTTTGACCCTTTTCAGAGGAGAATATTAAACGGAGTCCAAACGGAATAAAACCTCCGAAAACATTTTTTTCCGGAACAGAAGATACGGAGGGAGCGTGAGAACCAAGGCAGAGGTCACCAGGGGAGGCCATAAACCCCCTAGGCGTGGCCAGGGGGCCCGCGCCTAGCAGGCTTGTGGGCCCCCTGTGGCTCGTCTGCCCTACTTCTTCCGCCTATAAATCCCCGAAAAGTCCAAAACCACGGGAGAGATCCACGAAAAAACTTTTCCGCCGCCGCAAGCTTCTGTCTCCGCAAGATCCCATCTCGGGCACGTTCTGGTGGCCTTTCGGAGGGGCGTTCGGATATGGAGGGATTCTTCATCAACACCATTGCCTCTTCGATGATGCGTGAGTAGTTCACCATAGACCTTCGGGTCCATAGCTAGTAGCTAGATGGCTTCTTCTCTCTCTTGGATCTTCAATACAAATTTCTCCATGATCTTCATGGAGATCTAGACGATGTAATCTTCTTTTGCGGTGTGTTTGTCGAGATCCGATGAACTGTCGATTTACGATCAGATTATCTTTGAATCTTATTTGAGTTTCTTCTGATCTCTTATATGCATGATTTCATATCCTTGTAATTCTCTTCGAGTTGTGGGTTTTGTTTGGCAAACTTGATCTATGATTCTTGGAATGGAGGAGTGCTTGGTTTTGGGTTCATACCGTGCGGTGACCTCACCAAGTGACAGAAGGGGTAGCGAGGGACGCATCATGTTGTTGCGATCAAGGGTAAAAAGATGGGGTTTATATCTATTGCATGAATTTATCCCTCTACATCATGTCATCTTGCTTAAGGCGTTACTCTGTTCGTCATGAACTCAATACGCTAGATGCATGCTGGATAGCGGTCGATGTGTGGAGTAATAGTAGTAGATGCAGAAAGTATCGGTCTAATTGTCTCGGACGTGATGCCTATATGTATGATCATGTCTACATAGTTCTCGAACCCCCAGGGTCTGCACACTTAAGGTTCGATGACGTTTCAATATAGTTGAATTATTGATGCTCGTAATTGAATGTTGTTTGAACTCCTGGATGAGATCCCGTACGTCACGAGGGTTTCTGGAATGATCTCGAGATGAAGATTGATATATAGGAATGTTGCATTTGGCCTCCAGAAAGATTTCAGGCATTACCAGTAAAATATCGGGAGTGACTAATGGGTTCTGGGGTTTTACCTGGAGGGGCCACTCACCCGGGAGAGGGCCTAATAGGCCTAGGGTGGCTGATACGTCTCCAACGTATCTATAATTTTTGATGGTTTCATGCTATTATCTTATCAAACTTTGGATTTTTTGCATGCCTTTTATATATTTTTTGGGACTAACTTATTAACTCAGTGCCAAGTGCCAGTTCTTGTTTTTTCCATGTTTTTGACCCCTTTCAGAGGAGATTTTGAAACGGAGTCCAAACGGAAGAAAATCCCCGAAAAGATTTTTTCTGGAACGGAAGAAGATCGAGAAGCTTGGGAGCCAAGGCAGGGGAGCCTCAGGGGCCCCACAAGCCCCCACCCCGCAACCAGGGGGGAGGTCGTGCCATCCAGGCTTGTGGGCCCCCTGGAAGCCCTTTGCCCTAGGTCTTTCGCCTATATATTCCCATAAATTCCAGAAAAATTCAGGAGATCACCGAAAGTACTTTTCCGCCGCCGCAAGCTTCTATCTCCGCAAGATCCCATCTGGGGCACGTTCTGTTGCCCTGCCGGAGAGGGGATTCGGACACGGAGGGCTTCTCCATCAACACCATGACCTCTTCGATGATGCGTGAGTAGTTCACCATAGACCTACAGGTCCATAGTTAGTAACTAGATGGCTTCTTCTCTCTCTTGGATCTTCAATACAAAGTTCTCCATGATCTTCATGGAGATCTATCCGATGCAATTTTCTTTTGCGGTGTGTTTGTCGAGATCCGATGAATTGTGGATTTATGATCAGATTATCTATGAATCTTATTCGAGTTTCTTCTGATCTCTCTTATGCATGATTTCATATCCTTGTAGTTCTCTTCGAGTTGTGGGTTTTGTCTGGCCAACTAGATCTATGATTCTTGCAATGGAAGAAGTGCTTGGTTTTGGGTTCATACCGTGCGGTGACCTCAACCAGTGACAGAAGGGGTAGTGAGGCACGCATCATGTTGTTGCCATCAAGGGTAAAAAGATGGGGTTTTCATCATTGGTTTGAGATTATCCCTCTACATCATGTCATCTTGCTTAAAGCGTTACTCTGTTCGTCATGAACTCAATACACTAGATGCATGCTGGATAGCGGTCGATGTGTGGAGTAATAGTAGTAGATGCAGAAAGTATCGGTCTAATTGTCTCGGACGTGATGCCTATATGTATGATCATTGCCTTAGATATCGTCATGACTTTGCGCGGTTCTATCAATTGCTCGACAGTAATTCGTTCACCCACCGTAATATTTGCTATTTTGAGAGAAGCCTCTAGTGAACACTATGGCCCCCGGGTCTACTTCACATCATATTTTCAGCCCTACACTTTTACTTTGTTGCACTTTCCGCCTTCAGATCTCACCTTGCAATCAATCGTGAAGGGATTGACAACCCCTTTGTAGCATTGGGTGCAAGTTTTCTGTTTTCCCGCAGGTACTTCGGTGCTTCATCTTGATACTCCTACTCGATTGATACCTTTGTTCTCAAAACTGAGGGAAATATTTACTACTACTGTGCTGCATCACCCTTTCCTCTTCAAGGGAAAAATCCAACGCAAGCTCAAGAGGTAGCATACATCCATTTTGCATCATGATTTTATATCGATATTTATTGCATTATGAGCTATTAATACACATTATGATACAATACTTATTACTTTTCTCTCTTATTTTACAAGGTTTACATGAAGACGGAGAATGCCGGCAACTGGAATTCTGGACCGAGAAAGGAGCTAAACTGAGAGACCTATGCTACACAACTCCAAAAGTCGTGAAAACTTATGGAGAATTATTTTGGAATATATAAAAAATATTGGGCGAAAGAAATACATTAGGGGACCCACCAGGTGGCCACAAGCCAGGGGCGCGCCCTACCCCCTATGCGCGCCATGCAGGCTTGTGGGCCCCCTGACAAGCCTTCGGTGCCCATCTTCTGCTATATGAAGGGTTTTGACCTGGAAAAAATCATATCATAACTTTTTGGGCGAAGCGTTGCCGTCTCGAGGCGGAACTTCGGCAGAACCAATCTAGAGCTCCGGTGGAGCTATTCTCCCGGGAAAACTTCCCTCCAAAGGAGGAAATCAAAGTCATCGCCATCACCAATGATCCTCTCATCTAGAGGGGGTCAATATCCGTCACCATCTTCGTCAGCACCATCTCCTCTCCAAACCCTAGTTCATCTCTTGTATCCGATCTTTGTCTCAAACCTCAGATTGGTACCTCGTGATTACTAGTAGTGTTGATTACTCCTTGTAGTTGATGCTAGTTGGTTTACTTGGACATGAATATGCTTTGTGAGTAATTACGTTTGTTCCTAAGGACATAGGATAAGTCTTGCTATAAGTAATCATGTAAATTTGGTATTCGTTCTATATTTTGATGAGATGTATGTTGTCTCTCCTCTAGTGGTGTCATGTGAACGTCGACTACATGACACTTCAGCATTATTTGGTCCTAGGGGAAGGCATTGGGAAGTAATAAGTATATGATGGGTTGCTATAGTGACAGAAGCTTAAACCCTCGTTTATGTGTTGCTTCGTAAGGGGGTGATTTGGATCCATATGTTTCATGTTATGGTTAGATTTATCTTAATTCTTCTTTCATAGTTGTGGATGCTTGCGAGAGAGGTTAATCATAAGTGGGATGTTTGTCCAAGTTAGGGCAGCACCCAAGCACCTGTCCGCCCACATACCGAATTATCAAAGTAACGAACACAAATCATATGAGCATGTTGAAAACTAGCTTGACAGAAATTCCCATGTGTCCTCGGGAGCGCTTTGCTTTATATAAGAATTTGTCCCCGCTTGTCCTTTGCTACAACAAGGATTCGGAAACCTTGCTGCACCTTTGTTACATATGTTACATGCTACCCGTTACGAATTACCTTATCACAAAACTATCTGTTACCGATAATTTAAGTGCTTGCAGAGAATACCTTACTGAAAACCGCTTGTCATTTCCTTGTGCTCCTCGTTGGGTTGGACACTCTTACTTATCGAAAGGACTACGATAGATCCCCTACACTTGTGGGTCATCAAGACTCTTTTCTAGCACCGTTTCCTCGGAGTGAAGCGCCTTTGGTGAGTGGAACTTGGTAAGGAAAAATTTATATACTATGCTGATATTTACTGTCACTTGTCACTATGAAAAATAATCCTTTGAGGGGCTTGTTCGGGGTATCTTCACCCCGATCGGAAGCACAAAGAGATGCTCCTCAACCTTCTGCATCTAGTGAAAATATTTATTATGAAATTCCTTCGGGTATGATGGAAAAATTGCTAGATAATCCTTATGCAGGAGATGGAACATTACATCCTAATTTGCATCTAATCTATGTGGATGAAGTTTGTGGATTATTTAAGCTTGCAAGTCTGCCCGAGGATGATGTCAAGAAGAAGGTCTTTCCTTTATCTTTGAAGGAAAAGGCGTTGACATGGTATGGGCTATGTGATGATATTGGATCATGGAACTACGACCGATTGAAATTGGAATTTCATCAGAAGTTTCATCTTATGCATCTTGTTCATCATGATCGGGATTATATTTATAATTTTTGGCCTCGTGGAGGAGAAGGAATCGCTCAAGCTTGGGGGAGGCTTAAGTCAATGTTATATTCATGCCCCAATCATGAGCTCCCGAGAGAAATTATTATTCAGAATTTTTATGCTCGACTCTCTCATAATGATCAATCCATGCTCGATACTTCTTGTGTTGGTTCCTTTATGAAGAAAGCTATAGAATTCAAATGGTACTTATTGGAAAGAATTAAATGCAACTGTGAAGATTGGGAACTCAACGAACGTAATAAGTCAGGTATAAGCCTTAAGTTTGATTGTGTTAAATCCTTTATATACACCGATGCTTTTCGTGGTTTTAGCACTAAATATGGACTTGACTCTGAGGTAGTAGCTTCATTCTGTGAATCTTTTGCTACTCATGTTGATCTCCCCAAGGAGAAGTGGTTTAAATATCATCCTCTGTAGCGACCCGACTCAATACGAGTCAAGCCTCTGGTGTTTCCATACCATCCCAAGATCATGCTGGTACACACTCAGTACATCAATGTATATATTAAGAGTTCAATCACACAGCTTTATTAATCGAAATCTCATAACAAGTACTTTATTACAATAATGAATTACAATAAAGTGGTTGAAGGCCATCTCATGAGATATCTAATGAAGACTAGCGGAAGCATCAGGTAGACGAGTCCATCCGACTCCAGGGCATGTCGTTGAGCGTAGATCGTAGCCTCACTCCTGGTCGGAAAAGTACTCTGCAACATGATACGTTGCAGCCGTGTAGGTCAGCATATGGAATATGCCGGCAAGTCATCAAAGAGAGGGGTAAAATAATAACCAACTATCTCTACATACATATTTGGCAGGTGGGGCTATAAGTTTTGCATAAAGCCAATTTTCTCCTACAACAAGAGGGTCTGAAAGCAAAATATTACTACATTGTTTGTTGTTAACGAGATGGTTCCGCCAACCAATTCTCGTACCCGAGTTGTTGTTAATTCCCACATCATTATTAAGTTGTGTCGAGAGTTCAGGGAAATTTCAATGCCTTCGGCTCAAGTTGTCCATGACCGTGGACACGGCTAATCGATTAGATTTGGGCACTCTGCAGAGTTTTGCACACGTTCCCCACAAGATTTGATTGCCTCCGAGTATGTCCTCGCACTTCAGGGTGTTTGAAGACCGGATGATCAAAACATGGTCTTTCAACGGGTCCCTCTGAATCCCTATCGGTGCCCATCCATTCCTACCGTTCTTCTACATCTGCTAGCACCGCCTGTCCAGAGTCGCCGTGTTGTCCAACTAAGCCAAAGCCCATAATGACTTGTGGCTGTGCAGGTAAGCCTGGGGTCTTGAAGCCTCCGTCCGTCTCTTCGAGCCTGGGTGAAGCTTTCCGCAAGATGTCATGGCCGTCTCCAGCATCCCGGGTCATCCACTGGTTTCTCCAGGGAGCCGATCAACCGTCCTTCACCCAGAGTTGCATTGCATCACGAGGTCTTGAAACGTCTTGACTTAACCGGTCTTGGTTATTAAATTATTCTCGCATCACTCATGATAAACTCTCAACCAGAATCCCGTCTACTCAAGCATAGCCATATGAAATTGTCGTCCCGGGCCAAGTATCGGGGTTGTTGTGTGCCTACCACATGATACTACAACCTATACTAAAATTTCCAAGTACCTACGCAGCATGCAATTTGTGCAAAAGAAAAGGTGAAACTACCATGCATAGAAAAACATAGGAGATAGTATGATCAAAATGACTTGCCTTGATGATAGTTGTCTTGATCGAGCGCTTCTAAGTAACAAGCTTCGCACTCCAGGTGATCTACCAATACAAACAAATACACACCATAAGCACTACAATGATCAACAAGTAAAATAACATCACAAGTATAAAGTAGCTATGGCCTAAGTGAAAGAATTCACTACACCTCACTAAGGCAGAAATTGTTTTTCTTAAAACCCCAAGCAAAAATATTTAAATTTTTTTGAAACTTATACCACAGTACCATATAATCACTAGGAAGCAGTAGCAAAAAGAATCAAATAAAAACCATTTCTTAAACTCCTGGAATAAGCAAAACAAGGTTTAAACTAAATCTGATCTAATTGAAATTTCAATATTTCAAATATAGACAAATTATATGTTTTTAAAAACTACAGAAAAATTGTGATCTACTGGAAAAGGAATCAACCTCATTGGACCTCTAGGTCAAAAGTTATGAGCCAAACAAAATTAGAACTCTCTTTGTTTTTGAATTAAAACTGAAAAACAGAATAAGCTAACTAGTGCACGGGGGGGGGGGGGGGGGGGGGTATGTGGCGTGCTCTGATTGGCTAAGGGGGTGAGTGCTGCGGGGATTCTAACAAACGGCCGGAATTTAACAAAAACTGAGTCGGCTAACTAATAAGTAAAGAAAACCAACTCGGTCTTTTAACTAAAACCGAAGGGGTACGGGGTTCTAATCTCAGGCGTTGGTGCAAGATCTAACGATGGAAGGAGAAACAGGGGCTTACACGGAGGTTTGGTCGACTCCGGCGAGAAGTCTGGCGAGCCGAGGCGGAGTGGCGATGGGGAGGCGACTCCGGTGGGTCTCCGGCGATGCCGAGGGGTCGGGGAGGTGGCGGAGCTCCTCCTCCGTCGATCGGTGGTGGCGGAGAGGGGGCTCGGGTGTTGGAATTATGCCCTAGAGGCAATAATAAATATGGTTATTATTATAATTCCTGTATCAAGATAATACTTTATTATCCATGCTATAATTGTATTGAATGAAGACTCATTTACATGTGTTGATACATAGACAAAACACCGTCCCTAGCATGCCTCTAGTTGGCTAGCCAGTTGATCGATGATAGTCAGTGTCTTCTGATTATGAACAAGGTGTTGTTGCTTGATAACTATATCACGTCATTGGGAGAATCACGTGATGGACTAGACCCAAACTAATAGACGTAGCATGTTGATCGTGTCATTTTGTTGCTACTGTTTTCTGCGTGTCAAGTATTTATTCCTATGACCATGAGATCATATAACTCACTGACACCGGAGGAATGCTTTGTGTGTATCAAACGTCGCAACGTAACTGGGTGACTATAAAGATGCTCTACAGGTATCTCCGAAGGTGTTAGTTGAGTTAGTATGGATCAAGACTGGGATTTGTCACTCCGTGTGACGGAGAGGTATCTCGGGGCCCACTCGGTAATACAACATCACACACAAGCCTTGCAAGCAATGTAACTTAGTGTAAGTTGCGGGATCTTGTATTACGGAACGAGTAAAGAGACTTGCCGGTAAACGAGATTGAAATAGGTATGCGGATACTGACGATCGAATCTCGGGCAAGTAACATACCGAAGGACAAAGGGAATGACATACGGGATTATACGAATCCTTGGCACTGAGGTTCAAACGATAAGATCTTCGTAGAATATGTAGGATCCAATATGGGCATCCAGGTCCCGCTATTGGATATTGACCGAGGAGTCTCTCGGGTCATGTCTACATAGTTCTCGAACCCGCAGGGTCTGCACACTTAAGGTTCGACGTTGTTTTATGTGTATTTGAGTTATATGGTTGGTTACCGAATGTTGTTCGGAGTCCCGGATGAGATCACGGACGTCACGAGGGTTTCCGGAATGGTCCGGAAACGAAGATTGATATATAGGATGACCTCATTTGATTACCGGAAGGTTTTCAGAGTTACCGGGAATGTACCGGGAATGACGAATGGGTTCCGGGAGTTCACCGGGGGGGGCAACCCACCCCGGGGAAGCCCATAGGCCATAAGGGTGGCGCGCCAGCCCTTATTGGGCTGGTGGGACAGCCCAAAAGGGCCCTATGCCCAAGGATAAAAAATCAAAGGAAAAAGGAAAAAAAAGGAGGAGGTGGGAAGGGAGGGGGACTCCCTCCCACCAAACCTAGTCCAACTCGGTTTGGGGGGGGGGGAGAGTCCTCCCCCTTGGCTCGACCGACCCCCTTGAGGGTCCTTGGACCCCAAGGCAAGGCCCCCTCCCTCCCACCTATATATACGGAGGTTTTAGGGCTGATTTGAGACGACTTTTCCACGGCAGCCCGACCACATACCTCCACGGTTTTTCCTCTAGATCGCGTTTCTGCGGAGCTCGGGCGGAGCCCTGCTGAGACAAGGTCATCACCAACCTCCGGAGCGCCGTCACGCTGCCGGAGAACTCTTCTACCTCTCCGTCTCTCTTGCTGGATCAAGAAGGCCGAGATCATCGTCGAGCTGTACATGTGTTGAACGCGGAGGTGCCGTCCGTTCGGTACTAGATCGTGGGACTGATCGCGGGATTGTTCGCCGGGCGGATCGAGGGACGTGAGGACGTTCCACTACATCAACCGCGTTCTCTAACGCTTCTGTTGTACGGTCTACAAGGGTACGTAGATCACTCATCCCCTCTCGTAGATGGACATCACCATGATAGGTCTTCGTGCGCGTAGGAAAATTTTTGTTTCCCATGCGTCGTTCCCCAACAGTGGCATCATGAGCTAGGTTCATGCGTAGATGTCCTCTCAAGTAGAACACAAAAGTTTTTGTGGGCGGTGATGTGCGTTTTGCTGCCCTCCTTAGTCTTTTCTTGATTCCGCGGTATTGTTGGATTGAAGCGGCTTGGACCGACATTACTCATACGCTTACGAGAGACTGGTTTCATCGTTACGAGTAACCCCCTTTGCTCAAAGATGACTGGCAAGTGACGGTTTCTCCAACTTTAGTTGAATCGGATTTGACCGAGGAGGTCCTTGGATGAGGTTAAATAGCAACTCATATGTCTCCGTTGTGGTGTTTGCGTAAGTAAGATGCGATCCTACTAGATACCCCTGGTCACCACGTAAAACACGCAACAACAAAATTAGAGGACGTCTAACTTGTTTTTGCAGGGTATGATTGTGATGTGATATGGCCAACGATGTGATGTGATATATTGGATGTATGAGATGATCATGTTGTAATAGAAATATCGACTTGCACGTCGATGGTACGACAACCGGCAGGAGCCATAGGGTTGTCTTTATACTAACGTTTGTGCTTGCAGATGCGTTTACTATTTTGCTAGGATGTAGATTTAGTAGTAATAGCATAAGTAGCACGACAACCCCGATGGCAACACGTTGATGGATGATCATGGTGTGGCGCCGGTGACAAGAAGATCGTGTCGGTGCTTTGGTGATGGAGATCAAGAAGCATGTGATGATGGCCATATCATGTCACTTATGAATTGCATGTGATGATAATACTTTTATGCACCTTATTTTGCTTAGAACGACGGTAGCATTATGAGGTGATCTCTCACTAAAATTTCAAGACGAAATTGTGTTCTCCCCGACTGTGCACCGTTGCTACAGTTCGTCGTTTCGAGACACCACGTGATGATCGGGTGTGATAGACTCAACGTTCACATACAACGGCTGCAAAACAGTTGCGCACGCGGAACACTCGGGTTAAGCTTGACGAGCCTAGCATGTGCAGACATGGCCTCGGAACACATGAGACCGAAAGGTCGATCGTGAATCATATAGTTGATATGATTAGCATAGGGATGCTTACCACTGAAACTATACCCAACTCACGTGATGATCGGACTTGGGATAGTGTAAGTGGATCATGAACCACTCAAATGACTAGAGAGATGTACTTTTTGAGTGGGAGTTTAGCATATAATTTGATTAAGTTGAACTCTAATTATCTTGAACATAGTCTAAGTCCACTTTGAATATATTTGTGTTGTAGATCATGGCTCACGCGACAGTCATCCTGAATTTTAATACGTTCCTAGAGAAAGCTAAGTTGAAAGATGATGGAAGCAACTTTGTAGACTGGGCTCGTAATCTTAAGCTAATCTTACAAGCTGGGAAGAAGGATTATGTCCTTAATGCTGCGCTAGGAGATGAACCACCCGCTACGGCTGATCAGGATATTAAGAACGCTTGGTTAGCACGTAAGGAGGACTACTCAATAGTTCAATGTGCAGTCTTGTATGGCTTAGAACCGGGACTTCAACGTCGCTTTGAGCGTCATGGAGCATTTGAGATGTTCCAGGAGTTGGAGTTTATCTTTCAGAAGAACGCCCGGATCGAGAGGTATGAGACCTCCGATAAATTCTATGCTTGCAAGATGGAGGAAAACTCGTCTGTCAGTGAACATGTGCTCAAAATGTCTGGGTACTCAAACCGTCTAGCTGAGCTGGGGATTGAACTCCCGCAAGAAGCTATCACTAACAGAATCCTTCAATCACTGCCGCCAAGCTATAAAGGCTTTGTGTTGAACTACAACATGCAAGGGATGAACAAGTCTCCCGGCGAGTTGTTTGCGATGCTGAAAGTCGCAGAGTCAGAACTCCGTAAAGAGCATCAAGTGTTGATGGTGAGCAAGACCACTAGTTTCAAGAGAAACGGCAAAGGCAAGAAGGGCAATTCGAAGAAGAGCGGCAAGCCTGTTGCCAATCCGCCGAAGAAACCCAAAGCTGGACCTAAGCCTGAAACGGAGTGTTTCTATTGCAAGGGTATGGGTCAGTGGAAGCGCAATTGCCCCAAGTATCTGGCAGATAAGAAGGCGGGCAAAGAAAAATCAGGTATATTTGATATACATGTTATTGATGTGTACTTAACCGGCTCTCGTAGTAGTGCCTGGGTATTCGATACCGGTTCTGTTGCTCATATTTGCAACTCGAAACAGGAACTGCGGAATAGGCGAAGGCTGGCGAAAGATGAAGTGACGATGCGCGTAGGAAATGGTTCCAAGGTTGATGCAATCGCCGTCGGCACAGTGTCACTTCAGCTACCGTCGGGATTAGTGATGAACTTAAATCATTGTTATTTAGTGCCTGCGTTGAGCATGAACATTATATCTGGATCTTGTTTATTGCGAGACGGTTACTCTTTTAAGTCTGAGAATAATGGTTGTTCTATTTCTATGAGTAACATCTTTTATGGTCATGCACCGAATGTGAGAGGATTGTTCATATTGAATCTTGATAGCGATACGCATATACATAACATTGAGACCAAAAGAGTTAGAGTAAACAATGATAGCGCCATATTTTTGTGGCACTGCCGCTTGGGTCATATTGGTGTAAAGCGCATGAAGAAACTCCATGCTGATGGACTTTTGGAGTCACTTGACTTTGATTCACTTGACACGTGCGAACCATGCCTCATGGGCAAGATGACTAAGACTCCGTTCTCCGGAACAATGGAGCGTGCAAGTGACTTGTTGGAAATCATACATACCGATGTGTGTGGTCCGATGAGCGTGGAGGCACGCGGCGGATATCGTTATTTTCTCACCTTCACTGACGATTTAAGTAGATATGGTTATGTCTACTTGATGAAGCACAAGTCTGAAACATTTGAAAAGTTCAAGCAATTTCAGAGTGAAGTGGAAAATCATCGTAACAAGAAGATCAAGTTCCTACGGTCTGATCGTGGGGGTGAATATCTGAGTTTCGAGTTTGGTGCTCACTTAAGACAATGTGGAATTGTTTCGCAGTTAACACCGCCTGGAACACCACAGCGTAATGGTGTGTCCGAACGTCGTAATCGTACTTTGTTAGAGATGGTGCGATCTATGATGTCTCTTACTGATTTGCCGTTATCATTTTGGGGTTATGCATTAGAAACAGCTGCATTCACTTTAAATAGGGCACCATCAAAATCCGTTGAGACGACACCATACGAACTGTGGTATGGCAAGAGGCCAAAATTGTCGTTTCTTAAAGTTTGGGGATGTGATGCTTATGTCAAAAAGCTTCAGCCTGAAAAGCTGGAACCCAAAGCGGAAAAATGCGTCTTCATAGGTTACCCAAAGGAGACAGTTGGGTACACCTTCTATCTCAAATCCGAGGGCAAAGTGTTTGTTGCTAAGAACGGAGCTTTTCTCGAGAAGGAGTTTCTCTCGAGAGAATTGAGTGGGAGGAAGATAGAACTTGACGAGGTTGCCGAACCTTTCATCCCTCTGGATGGTGGCGCAGGGCAAGGGGAAACCTCTGTCATTGCGACGCCGGTTGAGGAGGAAGTTAATCATGATGATCATGAAACTCCAGTTCAAGTTTCTATTGAACCACGCAGGTCGACGAGATCACGTGCTGCTCCAGAGTGGTACGGTAATCCCGTCTTATCAATCATGTTGTTAGACAACAATGAACCTGCAAGTTATGAAGAAGCAATGGTGGGCCCAGATTCCAACAAATGGCTAGAAGCCATGAAATCCGAGATAGGATCCATGTATGAGAACAAAGTGTGGACTTTGGAGATACTACCTGAGGGCCGCATGGCTATTTAGAATAAATGGATCTTTAAGAAGAAGACGGACGCTGACGGTAATGTGACCGTTTATAAAGCTCGACTTGTGGCAAAGGGTTTTTCACAAGTTCCAGGAGTTGACTACGATGAGACTTTCTCACCCGTAGCAATGCTTAAAGTCCGTCAGAATCATGTTAGCAATAGCTGCATTTTTCGATTATGAAATCTGGCAGATGGATGTCAAAACGGCGTTCCTTAACGGTTTCCTTAAGGAAGAGTTGTATATGATGCAACCCGAAGGTTTTGTCGATCCTAAAAATGCTGACAAGGTGTGCAAGCTCCAGCGATCCATTTATGGACTGGTGCAAGCATCTTGGAGTTGGAACAAACGCTTTGATGAGGTGATCAAAGCATTTGGGTTTATACAAGTGGTTGGAGAATCTTGTATTTACAAGAAAGTGAGTGGGAGCTCTGTGGCGTTTCTAATATTATATGTGGATGACATATTACTGATTGGAAACAACGTAGAGCTTTTGGAGAGCATAAAAGGTTACTTGAATAAAAGTTTCTCTATGAAGGACCTAGGAGAAGCTGCTTACATTCTAGGCATTAAGATCTATAGGGATAGATCAAAACGCCTGATAGGACTTTCACAAAGCACATACCTTGATAAAGTTTTGAAGAAGTTCAAAATGGAACAGTCCAAGAAAGGGTTCTTGCCAGTTTTACAAGGTACGAGATTGAGTAGGACTCAGTGCCCAGCAACTGATGAAGATAGAGAGCATATGCGCTCCGTCCCCTATGCTTCAGCCATAGGTTCTATCATGTATGCAATGTTGTGCACTAGACCGGATGTTAGCCTGGCCATAAGTATGGCAGGAAGGTTCCAGAGTAATCCAGGAGTGGATCACTGGACAGCGGTCAAGAATATCCTGAAGTACCTGAAAAGGACTAAGGAGATGTTTCTCGTGTATGGAGGTGACGAAGAGCTCGCCGTAAAAGGTTACGTCGATGCAAGCTTTGACACAGATCCGGACGACTCTAAGTCGCAAACCGGATACGTATTTATTCTTAATGGGGGTGCAGTAAGCTGGTGCAGTTCCAAGCAGAGCGTCGTAGCAGATTCTACATGTGAAGCAGAGTACATGGCTGCCTCGGAGGCGGCTAAGGAGGGTGTCTGGATGAAGCAGTTCATGACGGATCTTGGAGTGGTGCCAAGCGCACTGAATCCAATAACCTTGTTCTGTGACAACACTGGTGCCATTGCCTTAGCAAAGGAACCACGATTTCACAAGAAGACCAGACACATCAAACGACGCTTCAACCTCATCCGCGACTACGTCGAGGAAGAGGACGTAAATATATGCAAGGTGCACACGGATCAGAATGTAGCAGACCCGCTGACAAAACCTCTTCCACGGCCAAAACATGATCGACACCAGAACTGTATGGGTGTTAGATTTATTACAATGTAATTCACATGGTGATGTGAGGGCTAGATTATTGACTCTAGTGCAAGTGGGAGACTGTTGGAATTATGCCCTAGAGGCAATAATAAATATGGTTATTATTATAATTCCTGTATCAAGATAATAGTTTATTATCCATGCTATAATTGTATTGAATGAAGACTCATTTACATGTGTGGATACATAGACAAAACACCGTCCCTAGCATGCCTCTAGTTGGCTAGCCAGTTGATCGATGATAGTCAGTGTCTTCTGATTATGAACAAGGTGTTGTTGCTTGATAACTAGATCACGTCATTGGGAGAATCACGTGATGGACTAGACCCAAACTAATAGACGTAGCATGTTGATCGTGTCATTTTGTTGCTACTGTTTTCTGCGTGTCAAGTATTTATTCCTATGACCATGAGATCATATAACTCACTGACACCGGAGGAATGCTTTGTGTGTATCAAACGTCGCAACGTAACTGGGTCACTATAAAGATGCTCTACAGGTATCTCCGAAGGTGTTAGTTGAGTTAGTATGGATCAAGACTGGGATTTGTCACTCCGTGTGACGGAGAGGTATCTCGGGGCCCACTCGGTAATACAACATCACACACAAGCCTTGCAAGCAATGTAACTTAGTGTAAGTTGCGGGATCTTGTATTACGGAACGAGTAAAGAGACTTGCCGGTAAACGAGATTGAAATAGGTATGCGGATACTGACGATCGAATCTCGGGCAAGTAACATACCGAAGGACAAAGGGAATGACATACGGGATTATACGAATCCTTGGCACTGAGGTTCAAACGATAAGATCTTCGTAGAATATGTAGGATCCAATATGGGCATCCAGGTCCCGCTATTGGATATTGACCGAGGAGTCTCTCGGGTCATGTCTACATAGTTCTCGAACCCGCAGGGTCTGCACACTTAAGGTTCGACGTTGTTTTATGCGTATTTGAGTTATATGGTTGGTTACCGAATGTTGTTCGGAGTCTCGGATGAGATCACGGACGTCACGAGGGTTTCCGGAATGGTCCGGAAACGAAGATTGATATATAGGATGACCTCATTTGATTACCGGAAGGTTTTCGGAGTTACTGGGAATGTACCGGGAATGACGAATGGGTTCCGGGAGTTCACCGGGGGGGGGCAACCCACCCTGGGGAAGCCCATAGGCCATAAGGGTGGCGCACCAGCCCTTAGTGGGCTGGTGGGACAGCCCAAAAGGGCCCTATGTGCCAAGGATAAGAAATCAAAGGAAAAAGGAAAAAAAAGAGGAGGTGGGAAGGGAGGGGGACTCCCTCCCACCAAACCTAGTCCAACTCGGTTTGGGGGGGAGAGTCCTCCCCCTTGGCTCGGCCGACCCCCTTGAGGGTCCTTGGACCCTAAGGCAAGGCCCCCTCCCTCCCACCTATATATACGGAGGTTTTAGGGCTGATTTGAGACGACTTTTCCACGGCAGCCCGACCACATACCTCCACGGTTTTTCCTCTAGATCGCGTTTCTGCGGAGCTCGGGCGGAGCCCTGCTGAGACAAGGTCATCACCAACCTCCGGAGCGCCGTCACGCTGCCGGAGAACTCTTCTACCCCTCCGTCTCTCTTGCTGGATCAAGAAGGCCGAGATCATCGTCGAGCTGTACGTGTGCTGAACGCGGAGGTGCCGTCCGTTCGGTACTAGATCGTGGGACTGATCGCGGGATTGTTCGCGGGGCGGATCGAGGGACGTGAGGACGTTCCACTACATCAACCGCGTTCTCTAACGCTTCTGCTGTACGGTCTACAAGGGTATGTAGATCACTCATCCCCTCTCGTAGATGGACATCACCATGATAGGTCTTCGTGCGCGTAGGAAAATTTTTGTTTCCCATGCGTCGTTCCCCAACATCGGGGCCGGAGGTGTGCAAGGGGCGGCGGCAAGCTTCGGCTGGAGCTCTGCTCCGGCAAGCTCGGGCAGGGGGGCTGGCGGGGCTTGGGCAGGGCGGTGGCGAGGCGGAACGGGGCGAGGAGGGGTCGGGGAGCTTGAGGTGAGGAGGGGAACGGGGTGCGGTGGAGGAGAGGGGTTTTTATAGAGAGGCTAGGGGGTCCGGGAGGGAAAGGTGGAGGAGATCGGGGAAGATCCGGCGAGAATCCGACGAACTTGGAAGGCTCGGGACTAGGAAGGAAAGGGGAGAGCGAGAGGAAGGGGGTGACCGTGGAGGGTGGCGGTTCGGCCAGGGGGCCCGCCTGGCAGAGACATTGAGAGGTGAGGCCTGGGGTCGGTGGCCGATCCGGAGTGAATCCGGTTCCCGGCTAAAGGTGATCGGCCGAGATCTGGTATATGACGCTCGGGCGTTTTCCATATATAGCGCTTTTTCCTAAAAAAAATTCAAAAATAGAGATTAAAACAAATAAAAGGCAAGAAAATAAAATCCAAAAATAGGGGTATTATATACCAAAAATTTCAGAAAAAAATTGTCTATCCATTTAACATTTTTCCAAGAAAAAATAAAAACTTTTTAAAAAATGTTTTTTGTTTCAGAAAAAAACCCTAAAAGCTTTATTTCGTGTTTGCAATTATTTTCACAATAAAACTTTGGTTTTCTTGGCTCAAAATATTTCAGAAATGCCTCACATTTTGGAGGGTCATTTTCCTCCGCTCTTTCTTGCGTGCAAGAAATTATTTCCCGGCACTTCTCGTGTGAAGAAAAAAACATAGAAATGCAAAAGCAAAAATTTGAGAGAATTCAAATGCAAAATTTTATTGCAAACAAAATGCATAGATGCTTAGCTACATTTGTAAAACATTCCAAATTAGGAAATTTGGGATGTTACAATTCTACCCACCTTAAGATGAATCTCGCCCTCGAGATTCGGGTTGGTTAGAAAATAGGTGCGGGTGGTCTCGACGAAGATCTTCTTCCCTCTCCCAGGTGGCTTCTTCCTCGGTGTGGTGGCTCCACAACACCTTGTAGAACTTGATGATCTTGCTGCGGGTAACTCTGTTGGCAGTCTCGAGAATTCTGGCGGGTTTCTCCTCATACGTCAGATCACTGTCAAGCTGTATGGCCTCTAGGGGCACTGTATCTCTCAACGGAACATCAGCCATCTCAGCATGGCATTTCTTCAACTGGGAAACATGGAAGATATCATGAACTCCGGACGATCCTTCCGAAAGTTCCAGTTTATACGCAACTTCGCCTCTACATTCAAGAATTTTGTAGGGGCCAATGAATCGGGGTGCTAACTTTCCATTCACACCAAATCTCTTGATTCCTCGAAGCGGAGACACCCGAAGATATGCTCGGTCTCCCACTTCGTATGTTACTTCCTTGCGTTTGCTGTCGGCATAACTTTTCTGCCTGGACTGAGCTATCTTGAGTCGGTCACGAATCAGCTTGACCTTCTCTTCAGAATCTCGGATAAGGTCGGGACCAAAAAGTTGTCGGTCTCCAACTCCATCCCACATCAACGGTGTTCTGCACCTCCTTCCGTATAGAGCTTCGAAAGGGGCCATCTTCAGACTGGTCTGATAGCTGTTGTTGTATGAGAACTCGGCATAAGGCAAATTGTCATCCCAACTAGACCCATAGTCTAGTGCGCAAGCTCTCAACATGTCCTCCAGAATCTGATTGACTCTCCCGGTCTGTCCATCTGTCTGTGGGTGAAAAGCTGTACTGAACTCCAATCTCGTTCCCAAGGTTTCAAGCAGTTGGTGCCAAAATTTTGATGTGAACTGAGTCCCTCTATCTGACACAATACTCTTTGGTACTCCATGCAGACATACGATCCTGGTCATATATATCTTGGCCAGCTTGGCACTCGTGTAAGTAGTCTTCACAGGAATGAAGTGAGCTACCTTGGTCAAACGATCGACCACAACCCAAATAGAATCATAGCCAGAACGGGTCCTGGGTAATCCTGTGATGAAGTCCATACCAAGATTTTCCCATTTCCACTCGGGTATCGGCAGAGCTTGAAGCAAACCTGCTAGCTTCTGATGCTCGGCTTTTACTCGCTGACAAACATCCCATATTGCTACAAACTCGGCAATGTCTTTTTTCATTCCTGTCCACCAGAAACTTTCTTTCAGATCCAGATACATCTTGGTGTTGCCGGGGTGTATCGAGTACGGGGAATCATGGGCCTCCTGAAGTATCAACTTCCTGAGTTCGGGATCATTGGGCACATAAATGCGATCCTCAAACCATAAAGTTCCGTGTTCATCCTCACGAAAACCTTTAGCCTTCCCGTCTTTCATTTTCTGCGTAATCTCAGCTATCTCCTTGTCTGATTTCTGTGCTTCACGGATCTTTTCTATCAAAGTGGACTGAATTTCTAGTGTGGCCACAAATCCTCTTGGAACTATTTCCAATTTGAGCTCTCGGGGGTCAGCGGCTAACTCCTGGGGTAACCCTCCTGCTATGAGTGTGTTCACATAACTCTTGCGGCTCAACGCATCGGCTACAACATTTGCCTTGCTTGGGTGATAATGCAATCTCATGTCATAGTCCTTGATCAATTCTAGCCATCGCCTCTGTCTGAGGTTCAACTCCTTCTGCGTGAAGATATATTTCAGGCTCTTGTGATCAGTGTAAACATCACAACTATTTCCGACCAGGAAATGTCTCCAGGTCTTGAGAGCGTGCACTACGGCTGCTAGCTCCAAGTCATGTGTGGCATAATTCAACTCATGGGGTGTGAGATGTCGGGATGCATAGGCTACAACTTTACCTTGTTGCATGAGCACTCCTCCGAGTCCTTGACGAGAAGCGTCACAGTAAACCTGGAAATCCTTCCGAATGTTCAGCAATATCAGCACTGGGGCTGTAACCAGACGTTTCTTCAACTCTTGAAAACTGGTTTCACATTCCTCAGTCCAAACATACTTGGACTCCTTCTTCAACAACTCCGTCATGGGCTTGGCGATCTTTGAGAAATTCTCAATGAACCTCCGATAATATCCGGCAAGTCCGAGGAAACTGCGGATCTCCTTGACTGACGTGGGTGCTACCCATTCGGTGACTGCTGCGACCTTGGCAGGGTCCACTGCTATTCCTTCTCCTGAGATGACGTGTCCGAGGAATCCGACTTCCTTCAACCAAAACTCACATTTGCTAAACTTTGCATACAGCTTATGCTCTCGAAGTTTCTCCGGAACTAGACGCAGATGTTCCTTGTGTTCCTCCTCATTCTTGGAGAATATCAGTATGTCATCGATGAACACCACGACAAACTTGTCCAAGTATTCCATAAATACCTTGTTCATCATATTCATAAAATATGCCGGAGCATTAGTCAGTCCAAATGACATGACCGTGTACTCATACAAGCCATACCGAGTGGTGAAGGCTGTCTTGGGTATATCATGTTCATGAATCTTCAGCTGATGATACCCGGATCGAAGATCGATCTTGGAGAATATTCGGGCTCCAACTAACTGGTCAAATAGATCATTGATCATCAGCAAGGGGTACTTGTTCTTGATGGTCACCTCGTTCAATGCACGATAGTCGACTACCATTCTCAAGGACTTATCCTTCTTTTCAACCAAGAGCACTGGGGCTCCCCAAGGTGAAGAACTTGGGCGAATATACCCTTTGTCCAACAACTCCTTAATTTGCTTCTTGATTTCTACCAAGTCATTTGCGGGCATCCGATAGGGTCTCTTGGATATCGGGGCCGTTCCGGGTAATAGCTCAATCAGGAACTCAATCTCTCTATCAGGTGGAATGCCCGGCAATTCCTCCGGAAATACATCTGGGTATTCTTGTACAATCGGTACTTCCTCCTGGACTACTCCCGTGAGAGAGTTTACTCGTTTACTCCGTGCCGGGCGCTGAGACACGTACTTAATCCGTTTTTGCTCGGGGGTGGTGAGAAAAATAGACTTAAGGGCACAATTAATATTCCCTTCATACTTGGCCAACCAATCCATGCCTAGGATTACATCCAATCTCTGGGACTCTAATACGATGAGGTCGGTGGGAAAATTATGGTTCCCTATGTTGAGACTCAAAGCATGGCATCCTATCCCGGCTGTCATCATGCCTCCTGGGGAACTGACCTTAATAGGCTGGCTGAGGGTTCTAGTTGGCAAACTATACTTTTCCACAACTACCCTTGATATGAATGAATGCGTTGCACCGGAATCAAAAAGTACCAATACTGGACGTGAATTTAGCAAAAACTTACCAACCACAGTATCGGGGTGATCATAGACCTCTTCAACATCAATGTGATTCACCTGAGCTCGAGGAAAAGGATTGGGCTTCTTTGCTGCAGAGTTGCCGTTGCCGTTTCCATTTCCCTGCTTGTTCTGGGGACATTCAGTGGCATAGTGTCACGTCTTCTGACACTTGAAGCAGGTGATGTGACTCAGATCCTTCTGATCTGGAGCTGAATGATGTTGAGTGCCAGTACCGCCATTCTTGAAGTTGCTGTTGTTGCGGTGGTTCCCATTTCCTTCATGGTTGTGGCCTCCATGGTTGTGCACTGGGTGGTTATGCTGGACGTGTCCTCCAAACTTACCGGATCCAGTCCCGGTATTCCCTGAATAGGGGGTGTAGCGAGGCTTCTCCTAAGTGCCGGAGTTGAACTTTCCATTTCCATACTTCCGCTTGCGATTCTCCATCTGCTGATGTTTCCCCTCCAAGATGAGGGCCTTATCTACCAGCTCCTGGTAGTTGTTGAAGTTCGCTACGGTCAGCTGAATGCTCAGCTCATCATTGAGTCCCTCCAAGAACTTTTCCTGCTTGGCCGCATCATCGGCCACATCTCCAGGTGCATAACGGGCGAGCATGCTGAATTCATCGACATACTGAGCCACAGAGCGATTTCCCTGGCGTAAGTTGCGAAACTCACGCTTCTTCAGACTCATTGCACCAGCTGAGACATGTGCGGTGCGGAAGGCTTGCTTGAACTACTCCCAAGTGACTCCAGCAATGGGGTATGTGGCGGTGTAGTTCTCCCACCAAGCAGCTGCAGGGCCTTCAAGTTGATGCGCGGCAAAGCGCACCTTCTCAGCTTCAGTACAACCAGCAGTGATAAGTTCCTGCTCCATCTTGCGGAGCCAATCATCTGCCACAATGGGCTCAATGCTGCTGGAGAAAGTGGGAGGGTTCAACCTCAGGAAACGGGTGAGATTGTCGGCCTGGGGTGGATGATGGTTGTTGTTATTGTTCTGGTTCTGGATGATCAGCTGCATCAGGGTATTCTGTTGCTGAATCAACTGGGTGAGTTCCGGCGGAAAGTTGGAAGCAGGGGCACGTCTCGGAGGCATCTGATGTTTGTAGAGGGGTGAGATTAGCATAGAACAATGGTCTAAAGAGTAATTACACTACCCATATGAAATGCAACAAACAAGTATCACACCACACATTTTATTCAATACCATCACAAAAGGTTCACAGACGGGGATACAAAATTCGATAACCTAAACATCGGCCTAAACGTTTAGTGATAAGATAAATTTGGTGGTCTAGCCTAAGTGTCCTCCTCAGAAAAGCATGGTGGTGGGTCCTTCGGTGGAGCTTTCTTCATAGTCCTCGTCATTGCTGATCAAGGGGGCTATGTCTCCTTCGGGATGAAGGTTCTCGCCCATGTCCAGTTCCTCCTCCAGGTATGCAACTCGAGTCTTCAGCTTCTCGATCCTCTCTTGAAAGTCCTTCACCTCCAATTCATGCTCATAGTGGGCTTCCCGGGCTGCTTCTTCGAGTTAGAGTTCGCGGAGCGATAGTTGCTTGATCTTCCTGGCGTCCTTGATCACACGATGCTCCAGAGTCCCGCTGTGCTTCTCCAAGGTCTGGGCATAGGACAGGAGAGCGTCCTTGGTCTTGCTTGAGATGATTTCTCCATCTTCTCCTCTCCAGGATACCGTGAATAGGTCCAGTGAAATAGGGCAGCCTCTGTACACTTCCTTGATACGTCCGAGTGCACAATGGACCGCCATGTCCCTTCCGAGAATCCAGTTGGGTGCGATGAACTTGAAGTCCACAGGCTCAGTGCGCGGCTCGAATGTCCTTCCGGGATAGTGCACCTCAATCCTGTAGCGTGAATCCTCCGGGTAAGACGAAGTAGGCTTCCCTGTGATAGTCGGCAGAGCAATCCTCAAGTCCTTGGTGATCTGTATCAGCTCCTTTCCGAAAGGCATAGTGGCGTCGGGCTGGCAAAACTCCGTGAACTTAACGGGGATGAAGGTGGCCATCTAAAACATTGGAAAATTGGAGAGAAGTCAGAAATGATCAGAAGAGGAAATAGAGGATTTATAGACATAAGAAAATAGTTTTCTTCCTAAGCCTTTTCCATTCCTAGAGGTTACGTCCTGTGATCAGCGTGTGCTCTGAATACCATTTCTGTAGCGACCCGACTCAATACGAGTCAAGCCTCTGGTGTTTCCGTACCATCCCAAGATCATGCTGGTACACACTCAGTACATCAATGTATATATCAAGAGTTCAATCACATAGCTTTATTAATCGAAATCTCATAACGAGTACTTTATTACAATAATGAATTACAATAAAGTGGCTGAAGGCCATCTCATGAGATATCTAATGAAGACTAGCGGAAGCATCAGGTAGACGAGTCCATCCGACTCCAGGGCATGTCGTTGAGCGTAGATCGTAGCCTCACTCCTGGTCGGAAAAGTACTTTGCAACATGATACGTTGCAGCCGTGTAGGTCAGCATATGGAATATGCCGGCAAGTCATCAAAGAGAGGGGCAAAATAATAACCAACTATCTCTACATGCATATTTGGCAGGTGGGGCTATAAGTTTTGCATAAAGCCAATTTTCTCCTACAACAAGAGGGGCTGAAAGCAAAATATTACTACATTGTTTGTTGTTAACGAGATGGTTCCGCCAACCAATTCTTGTACCCGAGTTGTTGTTAATTCCCACATCATTATTAAGTTGTGTTGAGAGTTCAGGGAAATTTCAATGCCTTCGGCTCAAGTTGTCCATGACCGTGGACACGGCTAATCGATTAGGTTTGGGCACTCTGCAGAGTTTTGCACACGTTCCCCACAAGATTTGATCGCCTCCGAGTATGTCCTCGCACTTCAGGGTGTTTGAAGACCGGATGATCAAAACATGGTCTTTCACGGGTCCCTCTGAATCCCTGTCGGTGCCCATCCATTCCTACCGTTCTTCTACATCTGCTAGCACCGCCTGTCCAGAGTCGCCGCGTTGTCCAACCAAGCCAGAGCCCATAATGACTTGTGGCTATGCAGGTAAGCCTTGGGTCTTGAAGCCTCCGTCCGTCTCTTCGAGCCTGGGTGAAGCTTTCCGCAAGATGTCATGGCCGTCTCCAGCATCCCGGGTCATCCACTGGTTTCTCCAGGGAGCCGATCAACCGTCCTTCACCCAGAGTTGCATTGCATCACGAGGTCTTGAAAAGTCTTGACTTAACCGGTCTTGGTTATTAAATTATTCTCGCATCACTCGTGATAAACTCCCAACCAGAATCCCGTCTACTCAAGATAGCCATATGAAATTGTCGTCCCGGGCCAAGTATCGGGGTTGTTGTGTGCCTACCACATGATACTACAACCTATACTAAAATTTCCAAGTACCTACGCAGCATGCAATTTGGGCAAAGAAAAGGTGAAACTACCATGCATAGAAAAACATAGGAGATAGTATGATCAAAATGACTTGCCTTGATGATAGTTGTCTTGATCGAGCGCTTCTAAGTAACAAGCTTCGCACTCCGGGTGATCTACCGATACAAACAAATACACACCATAAGCACTACAATCATCAACAAGTAAAATAACGTCACAAGTATAAAGTAGCTATGGCCTAAGTGAAAGAATTCACTACACCTCACTAAGGCAGAAATTGTTTTTGTTAAAACCCCAAGAAAAAATATTTAATTTTTTTTTGAACTTATACCACAGTAAGATATAATCACTAGGAAGCAGTAGCAAAAAGAATCAAATAAAAATCATTTTTTAAACTCCTGGAATAAGAAAAACAAGGTTTAAACTAAATCTGATCTAATTCAAATTTGAATATTTCAAACATAGAGAAATTATATGTTTTTAACAACTACAGAAAACTTGTGATCTACTGGAAAAAGAATCAACCTCATTGGAGCTCTAGATCAAAAGTTATGAGCCAAACAAAATTGGAACTCTCTCTGTTTTTGAATTAAAACTGAAAAACAGAATAAGCTAACTAGTGCACGGGGGGGTATGTGGCGTGCTCTGATTGGCTAAGGGGGTGAGTGCTGCGGGGATTCTAACAAACGGCCGGAATTTAACAAAAACTGAGTCGGCTAACTAATAAGTAAAGAAAACCAGCTCGGTCTTTTAACTAAAATCGAAGGGGTACGAGGTTCTAATCTGTGGCGTTGGTGCAAGATCTAACGGTGGAAGGAGAAACAGGGGCTTACAGGGAGGTTTGGTCGACTCCGGCGAGAAGTCCGGCGAGCCGAGGCAGAGTGGCGATGGGGAGGAGACTCCGGTGGGTCTCCGGCGAGGCCGAGGGGTCGGGGAGGTGGCGGAGCTCCTCCTCCGTCGATCGGTGGTGGCGGAGAGGGGGCTCGGGGCCGGAGGTGTGCAAGGGGCGGCGGCGAGCTTCGGCTGGAGCTCTGCTCCGGCGAGCTCGGGCAGGGGGGGTGGCGGGGCTTGGGCAGGGCGGCGGCGAGGCGGAACGGGGCGAGGAGGGGTCGGGGAGCTTGAGGTGAGGAGGGGAACGAGGTGCGATGGAGGAGAGGGGTTTTTATAGAGGGGCTAGGCGGTCCGGGAGGGAAAGGTGGAGGAGATCGGGGGAGATCCGGCGAGAATCCGGCGAACTTGGAAGGCTCGGGACTAGGAAGGAAAGGGGAGAGCGAGAGGAAGGGGTGACCGTGGAGGGTGGCGGTTCGGCCAGGGGGGCCCGCCTGGCAGAGAGATTGAGAGGTGAGGCCGGGGGTCGGTGGCTGATCCGGAATGAATCCAGATCCTGGCTAAAGGGGATCGGCCCAGATCTAGTATAAGACGCTCGGGCGTTTTCCATATATAGCGCTTTTTCCTATTTTTTTGAAAAACAGAGATTAAAACAAATAAAAGGCAAGAAAATAAAATCCAAAAATAGGGGTATTATATACCAAAATTTTCAGAAAAAAATTCTCTATCCATTTAACATTTTTCCAAGAAAAAATAAAAACTTTTAAAAATATGTTTTTTTCAGAAAAACCCTAAAAGCTTTATTTTCTGTTTGCAATTATTTTCACAATAAAACTTTGGTTTTCTTGGCTCAAAATATTTCAGAAATGCCTCACATTTTGGAGGGTCATTTTCCTCCGCTCTTTCTGGCGTGCAAGAAATTATTTCCCGGCACTTCTCGTGTGAAGAAAAAAACATAGAAATGCAAAAGGAAAAATTTGAGAGAATTCAAATGCAAAATTTTATTGCAAACAAAATGCATAGATGCTTAGCTACATTTGTAAAACATTCCAAATTAGGAAATTTGGGATGTTACATCCTCCCATTGAAGTTAAAGTAGTTGAACCTATTAAAGTTGAAGAAGAAACTATTGTTTGTAATGTTGATCCTGTTATTATAACTGCTTATATTGAGAAACCACCCTTTCCTATTAAAATAAAGGAACATGCTAAAGCTTCAAATGTGGTGGTTTGTATGAGTTGTACTAGAACATCTATACCTCCTGAACAAATTAAAGTTAAATCTAATATTGCTATGGTTAAAGATCTCTTGGTTGATAATATTGATGGGCATGTCATTCATTTTTGTGATGCAGCTGCTAGAATTACTAGACGTGATACTAAAAGTAAACATATACCTAGTGTTGGCATGCCTGTTGTTTCTGTTAAAATAGGAGATCATTGTTATCATGGCTTATGTGATTTGGGTGCTAATGTGAGTGTGATTCCCTTTACCATATACCAAGAAATTATGAATGATATTGCACCAGTTGAATTAGAAGAAATTGATGTTACCATCAAGCTTGTTAATAGAGATACTATTGCACCAATTGGGATTGTTAGATATGTTGAAGTCTTGTGTGGGAAAATAAAGTATCCTACTGATTTTCTTGTTATTGGTTCCCCATAAGATGATTTTTGTCCCATTATATTCGGTAGACCCTTCTTTTATAGTGTTAATGCTAAGATTGATTGTGAGAAAGAAATGGTTATTGTAAGTTTTGGGGATGTGTCTCATGAGTTCAATTTCTCTAAATTTCGTAGACCCCATGACAAATAATTGCCTAGTAAAGA
This sequence comes from Hordeum vulgare subsp. vulgare, assembly GCF_904849725.1. Taxonomy (NCBI): domain Eukaryota; kingdom Viridiplantae; phylum Streptophyta; class Magnoliopsida; order Poales; family Poaceae; genus Hordeum; species Hordeum vulgare. The sequence goes on from NC_058520.1 coordinate 101,553,648, forward strand.
TGAAATTATTGGTCTCGCTTCTATCATTGTGCCTCCTACTAATACCTTAGAACAATATTTTGCTAGACCATGAAAATGATATGCATATGAATGAAAGGAATGAAATTGATAAGATTTTATTTGATCACCAACCTATTTTGAAACACAGCCTGCGTGTTGAAATACTTGGGGAGCCTCCTCCACCCAAGGGTGGTCCCGTGTTTGAGCTTAAACAATTTTGTGATACTCTAAAATATGTTTATCTTGATGAAAAGGAGATATATCCTGTTATTATTAGTGCTAACTTTTCAGAGCATGAAGAAAAGAGATTATTGAAAACATTGAGGAAGCACTGTGCCGCTATTGAATATACTCTTGATGATCATAAGGGCATTAGTCCCACTCTATGTGAGCACAAAATCAATATGGAGCCCGATGCTAAACCAGTTGTTGATCACCAACAACGATTAAATCCTAAAATGAAGGAAGTGGTAAGAAATGAAATACTAAAGCTTCTGGAGGCAGGTATAATTTATCCTATTGTTGATAGTAGATGGGTTAGTCCCGTTCATTGTGTCCCTAAAAAGGGAGGTATTACCGTTGTTCCTAATGATAAAAATGAGTTGATCCCACAAAGAACTGTTACGGGATATAGAATGGTGGTTGATTTTAGGAAATTAAATAAAGCTACTACGAAAGATCATTACCAACTACCTTTTATTGATCAAATGCTAGAAAGACTATCCAAACATACACATTTTTGCTTTCTAGACGATTATTCTGGTTTCTCTCAAATACCTGTGTCAAAAGAGGATCAAAAGAAAACCACTTTTACTTGCCCTTTCGGTACTTTTGCTTATAGACGTATGTCTTTTGGTTTATGCAATGCACCTACTACCTTACAAAGATGTATGATGGCTATATTCTCTAACTTTTGTCAAAATATTGTTGAGGTTTTCATGGATGATTTTTCCGTTTACGGAACTCCTTTTGATGATTGCTTGAGCAACCTTGATCGAGTTTTGCACAGATGTGAAGAAACTAATCTTGTCTTGAATTGTTAGAAGTGTCACTTTATGGTTAATGAAGGCATTGTCTTGGGACACAGAATCTCTGAAAGAGGTATTGAAGTTGATAAAACTAAAGTTCATGCTATTGAAAAAATGTTGTGTCCTACAGATATCAAAGGTATAAGAAGTTTCCTTGGTCATGTTGGTTTCTATAGGAGGTTTATTAAAGACTTCTCTAAGATTTCTAGGCCTCTCACTAATCTTTTGCAAAAAGATGTTCCATTCGTTTTTTATGATGATTGTGTAGAAGCATTTCAAATTTTTAAGAGAGCCTTGATCACTGCACCTGTTGTTCAACCACCTGAGTGGAACCTACCCTTTGAAATTCTTAAGAGAGCCTTGATCACTTCACATGTTGTTCAACCACCTGATTGGAACCTACCCTTTGAAATTATGTGTGATGCGAGTGATTATGCTGTTGGTGTTGTTCTAGGTCAAAATGTTGATAGGAAATTAAATGTCATCCAATACGCTAGTAAAACTCTAGACAATGCTCAAAGAAACTACGTTGCCACTGAAAAGAATTTTTAGGAGTTATGTTTGCTTGTGATAAGTTTAGACCTTATATTGTTGATTCCAAATTAACTGTTCACACTGATCACGCTACTATTAAATATCTTATAGAAAAGAAAGATGCTAAACCTAGACTTATTAGATGGGTTCTCCTACAAGAATTTGATCTCGCATACCTTGTCTAGACTAGAGAATGTTCTTGATGACCCACTACATATTGATGATAGCTTTCTTGATGAACAATTAGCTGTCATAAATGCTTTGTGCAATGATTCTTGGTATGCTGATTATGCTAACTACATTGTTGCTAAATTTATACTGCCTAGTTTCACATGCCAACAAAACAAAAAAGTTCTTCTATGATTTAAGACATTACTTTTGGGACGATCCACACCTTTATAAATAAGGAGTAGATGGTATTATTAGATGTTGTGTACCTGAGCATGAACAGGGACAGATCCTACACAAGCGTCACTCCGAGGCCTACGGAGGACACCACGCTGGAGATAGAACTGCACACAAGGTATTACAATCTAGTTTTTATTGGGCTACTCTCTTCAACGATGCTCGTAAGTTTGTCCTTTCTTGTGATGAATGTCAAAGAATTGGTAATATTAGTAGACGTCAGGAAATGCCTATGAATTACTCTCTTGTTATTGAACCATTTGATGTTTTGGGTTTTGATTATATGGGACCTTTTCCAAAGTCCAATGGGTATACTCATATTCTAGTTGCTATTGATTATGTTACTAAGTAGGTAGAAGCTATTCCAACTAGTAGTGTTGATCATAACACTTCTATTAAAATGCTAAAAGAAGTTATTTTCCCTAGATTTGGAGTTCCTAGATATTTAATGACTGATGGTGGTTCACACTTTATTCATGGTGTTTTCCGTAAATTGCTTGCTAGGTATGATGTTAATCATAGAATTTCATCTCCTTATCATCATCAGTCTAGTGGTCAGGTAGAATTGAGAAATAGAGAAATTAAATTGATCTTGCAAAAGACCGTTAATAGATCTAGAAAGAATTGGTCTAAGAAACTTGATGATGCGTTTTGGGCTTATAGAACCGCTTACAAAAATCCTATGGGTAAGTCTCCGTATAAAATGGATTATGGTAAAGCATGTCACTTACCTATAGAGCTAGAACATAAAGCTTATTGGGCAATTTTTATCAGTTTCGAAATATTTTAAAAATTAGGAAAATTTAAAGCAGCCCGAGAAGTGCACAAGGAGGCGACAAGCCAGGGGCGCGCCCTGCAAGCTTGTGGCCACGCCGTGTACCCTCCAAAATCCGTTTTCTTGTGGAATACTCCTTCACGTCAGTAAAAAATCGTTATATAATCTCCTGAAAGTTTTGACCTTCGTATCACGACAATATCTCATGTTTTCGTTTTGAGTTGTTTCTACAGTAGATTTAGATCAACATGACGTCTTCAAGCGCTTTGAAGGACAAGTTCTTCGAGAGGGTCATCAACCCCTACCTTGCGGAGGTGCCGCAACACCCTCAAACCATTGACATGCATGAGGGGGTGCTGCACATCCGTGATATTGAGGGGCCAAACAAGACCGGAAGCGTGGAGACAAGGCTCGAAGTAATGGAGCAACAAGTCTTCGAGTGCCAAGGGATGGTGGAACGAGGACTCAATGCCAATCACATGATGATCGCGGAGTTTACCCATAAGCACAAGCTAGACGCCAAGGACATCTCGGATCACGTCATCAAGCTTTACGAGAAAATTGAGCATCTCCAAGCCCAGATCTATGACCTGCAAAACCAAAACTATGAGTATGAATACAGATTTAAGAGAATGAGTTTGGCTGCATATTTGAGGATCCCGGAGACTCGTTCATCTTTTTACAATGGTGATCCCCTGCCTTGGAAGAAGCATGACAAGATTCCAACCTCACCAACAACTCCAACATCACCACCTCCGAAGAAGGACAACTAAACACATGGGTATAGGGCACTTCCCTTGGCTTGTGCCAAGCTTGGGGGAGTTGCCCCAATATCGTATCACCATCACATCTTTTACTTTCTTTGTTTTCTCCGTTCGATCTTTTTGGTAATACCTAGATCTAGTAGAATAAAGTTTTAGTGTGATCTAGTTTTCAGTTTTGCTTTATGTTCCGCCTATGTAAGCAAGTCCGAGAGTTATATAATAAAGTGTAGTTTCGAGTTGAGGGCTTTGCTTGCTTGTTATGATCTTGAGAAATAGAAATAGAAAGAAGTACAGAATAAAAGCAAAAGAGTATATATAATGATCTTATGGGGAGTGTTGACTTCACATATAAAAAGTACGTTGATCGAAATTTGTTGTGATTTGACAAACAAAGCTATTGGTCATTGCTGCAATTAAAAGGAAGTAATAAAGAAAGGGAGGCTCACATATAAATATATTATCTTGGACATCTTTTATGATTGTGAGCACTCATTAAAATATTATATGTTAAGAAGTTGATATTGGAGAAGGAAGACAACATAATGAGTTATGTTTTCTTATTTCCGAATAGAAGTAATATGGTTATAGATCCTTCAACATGTGTCGCTTGCTTCCATCCCATATTAGCTAAAAGCTTCCGCACCAAGTAGAGATACTACTTGTGCATCCAAACACCTTTAACCCAGTTTTGCCTTGAGAGTCCACCATACCTTCCTATGGATTGAGTAAGATCCTTCAAGTAAGTTGTCATCGGTGCAAACAATAAAAATTGCTCTCTAAATACGTGTGATCTATTAGTGTGAGGAAAATAAACTTTATACAAACTTGTGATATGGAAGAAATAAAAAGCGACAGACTGCATAATAAAGTTCTTTATCACAAGGGGCAATACAAAGTGACGTTCTTTTGCATTAAGGCATTGCGCATCCAACTATAAAAGTGCATGACAACCTCTGCTTCCCTCTGCGAAGGGCCTATCTGTTACCTTTACTTCCTAGTACTTACCTTTATGTAAGAGTTGTGGTGATCTTCACAATTTCCTTTATTTCACCTTTATATTTTGGCAAGCATCATGTGTTGGGGAATGATCTAGACAAATATATCCACTCACATGTGGGTGATCATGAGTTATTTTTGTTGACATTACCCTTGAGGTAAAAAGTTGGGACGCAAAACTATAAGCCCCTATCTTTCTCTGTGTCCGACTGAAGCTTTGACCTCATAGGTACCGAGTGAGTGTTAGCAATTACGAAAGACCATAAGATGATTGAGTATGTGGATTTGCTTTACAAGCTCTTATATTCAATCTTTCCTACGTTGCGATAAATTGGAATTGCTTCAATGACTGAAATCATAGTTTGTTAGTTCTCAATAGAGTTCTTGATTCATATTTTACCTTTTGAATGAATTGTTACTCAAGCATAAGATATTCCATGTAAATATGTATTGTTGTTCTAAAGATAACTATGATGCCTTCATGTCCGTATTTTATTTTATCAACACCTCTATCTCAAAACATGCGGGCATATTTATCGATCTTGGCTTTCACTTGAGGACAAGCGAGGTGTAAGTTTGGGGGAGTTGATGCGTCCATTTTGCATCATGCTTTTATATCGATATTTATTGCATTATGGGTTGTTAATACACATTATGGTACAATACTTATGCCTTTTCTCTCTTTTTTTACAAGGTTTACATGAAGAGGGAGAATGTCAGCAGCTGGAATTCTGGACCGGAAAAGGAGCAAATCTAAGAGACCTATTCTGCACAACTCCAAAAGTCCTGAAAACTTACGAAGAATTATTTTGGAATACATAAAAAATATTGGGCAAAAGAAATACATCAGGGGACCCACCAGGTGGCCACAAGCCCGGGGCGCGCCCTGCAGGCTTGTCGGCTCCCTAGCAGGCCTCCGGTGCCCATCTTCTGCTATATGAAGGGTTTTGACGTGGAAAAAATCGTATCAGAACTTTCGGAGTGAAGCGCCGCCGTCTGGAGGCGGAACTTCGGCAGAACCAATCTAGAGCTCCGGTGAAACTATTCTATCGGGGAAACTTCCCTCCCGGAGGGGGAAATCGAAACCATCGTCATCACCAAGGATCCTCTCACTGAAAGGAGTTCAATCTCCATAAACATCTTCATCATCTCCATCTCCTCTCCAAACCCTAGTTCATCTCTTGTATCCGTTCTTTGCCTCAAACCTCAGATTGGTACCTCGGGGTTGCTAGTAGTGTTGATTACTCCTTGTAGTTGATGCTAGTTGGTTTACTTGGTGGAAGATCATATGTTCAGATACTTAGTGATTATTAATACCCCTCAGATTATGCACATGAATGTGCTTTGTGAGTCATTATATTTGTTCCTGAGGACATGGGATAAATCTTGATATAAGTAATCATGTGAATTTGGTATTCGTTCGATATTTTGATGAGATGTATGTTGTCTCTCCTCTAGTGGTGTCATGTGAACGTCGACTACATGACACTTCAGCATTATTTCGTCCTAGGGGAAGGCATTGGGAAGTAATAAGTATATGATGGGTTGCTAGGGTGACAGAAGCTTAAACCCTAGTTTATGTGTTGCTTCGTAAGGGGCTGATTTGGATCGATATGTTTCATGCTTTGGTTAGATTTGTCTTAATTCTTCTTTCATAGTTGCGGATGGTTGTGAGAGAGGTTAATCATAAGTGGGATGTTTGTCCAAGTAAGGGCAGCACCCAATCACCGGTCCACCCACATACCAGATTATCAAAGTAACGAACGCAAATCATATGAGCATGATGAAACTAGCTTGACAGAAATTCTCATGTGTCCTCAGGAGCGCTTTTCTTTATATAAGAGTTTGTCCAGGCTTGTCCTTTGCTACATAAAGTATTGGGCCACCTTGCTGCACCTTTGTTACATTTGTTACTTGCTACCCGTTACAGATTACCTTATCACAAAACTATTTGTTACCGATAATTTCAGTGCTTGTAGAGAATGCCTTATTGAAAACTGTTTGTCATTTCCTTCTGCTCTTCGTTGTGTTCAACACTCTTACTTATCGAAAGGACTGCGATAGATCCCCTATACTTGTGGGTCATCAGGTGGTAACCTGAGTATGCATCCAAGAAACACAAGCGCTCACACCCCGCCGTAGAATCAATGATTTGATCAATACGGGGGAGAGCAAAATGATCCTTCGGACAAGCTTTGTTGAGCTCGGCGTAATTGATACACATGCGGAAGGTGTCGTTCTTCTTCAGAACCAAAACTGGGTTAGCCAACCACTCCGGATGGAAAACCTTTATGATGAATTCGGCAGCTAGGAGCTGGGCGTCTTCTTCCCCAATATCCTTGTGTCTCTCCTCGTTAAAACGATGGAGGTATTGCCGGAGTGGTTTCATCTTCGGATCCACTCTAAGGTGGTGCTCGGAGAATTCTCTCGGTACTCCTCACATGTGTGAAGGCTTCCATGCGAAGATGTCCAGATTCTCACAGATGAATTTGATGAGCGTGCTTTCCTATTAGTGATCCAAGTTGGTCCCAATAGTGAATTGCTTAGAAGAATCGCCCGGGGTGAAGTCGACTTGCTTGGTATCTTCCGTCGGTTGGAACTTGAGAGGCGGCTCAGCATCAATAGTAGGTTTCTTGAGAGGACACGTCTCAGCCGGGTCAACATTGGCCCTGTGAAATTTCAACTCTTCCACCGCACATGCCGACTCAGCATAGGCAACGTCTCCTTCCTCACACTCTTGAGCTAACTTTCGATTTCCATCGATCGTGATGGTCCCTTTGAGACCCGGCATTTTGAGTTTAAGATATACATAACACGGCCGGGCCATGAAACGAGCGTAAGTCGGCCGTCCAAACAGAGCACGGTAGGGACTCTTGATTTTGACCACCTCAAACATCAGAGCCTCACTCCGATAGTTGGAATCGTCACCAAAAACAACATTTAAGTTGATCCGCCCGACTGGATATGTCGACTTGCCTGGGACTATGCCATGAAAAACCGTTGTCGAAGGCATTAGGTCATCCTCGGAAAAAACTCATTCGCCGGAAGGTGTCATAGTATAGGATATTAATGCTGCTCCCACCATCCATGAGAAACTTAGAAAGAGTGTAGCCCCCAACCTGAGGCGCCACCACAAGCGCTAAGTCGCCGGGGTTATCAACCAGGGCGGGTGATCGGCCCTACTCCAAGTAATGGGTTGTTCTGACCAGTTGAGATATCTCGGGACTAGCGGTTCTTCCATATTGATCGCCCTCTGTTTGACCTTCTTATCCCGCCTGCAGGTGTTGGTGGTGAAGAGGTGGTACTAGACACTTCTCAATTGCTTTGGATTGCTCTAGAAACCGCCCTGGTTATTGTGCTGCTGATTATTTTGGCCACGGTGCTATCCATTGCCGCCGCTCGAGCCGCCCTGCCCATGAGAGCCGGATCCTGGGAACCCGCAAGATGAGCCCCCATGTGACCCGCCAGAACCAAACTGACGTGGGTGTCCGCTGCGGTTACCCCCTTGGTGATTCCTAGCGGCCTCTAAGCGAAACTCCAGCATCACATAGCAATTATCCCAAGAGTGTGCAGACGGGGCATCTGGGTGCTATGCTTAGGGCAAGGCCCCTTGAGAATCTCCTCATAGTTACGCGGTTTCTTTCCAGTGAAGCCTCGAACATGACTAGTATTCCGGCGCTGATTTCTGAACCTCGTATTCATGTTAGCAACAAAGTCTAAACCACCAACTTGTTGCCTTCTCTTTCCTTGACTTCCTAGGTTAGCATTGCGTCCAGGGGTTTGAGAATGGCCCTTGGTTCCATCTCCCTTCTTGTTTTCGCCGGTTATGTCCTCGTCCGAGCCGGCATCCTTCGTGCCATCCAACTCAACATATCTGGTGAGGGTGTGCATCAACTCGCCCATATCTTGCACTTTTCACTTCAAACGACCAAGTTTTAGGACCACGTGTTGGAAGTGGAAATTGTTCTCCAAGGTTCGCGTGGCTTGAGCCGCCGTGATGCCATCTGATGAATGGATGATTTCTGCAACTTGGTGGGTCCAGTGGTGAGCCAACTCATCGCCCTGTTGAACACAATGCTACACATCCACAATCGTCATTGGGCGCTTGCAGGTCCCTCGATTTTTTTATAAATTATTCCTTCAACTCCGCCCAAGTATTGATAGAATTGGGCAATAGGTTCTTCAACCACGTCCTAGCCGGCCCTTCCAACATCATCATGAGATATTTAGCACATACTTCATCGCTAGCATCAAGCATGTCCATAGAGAGCTCATAACTCTCGATCCATGCGGCCGGCTCAAGAACTGTTGTGTAGTTGGGCACCTTGCGCGGTCCTTTGAAATCTTTGGGCATACGCTCGTTGCGTAGGGCTAAAGACAAGTAAGGGACCCCCAAGGTCCTGCCACCCACTTCACTATATGCAGGTGCTGGCTGGGCGTAAACCGGACCCACTTGAGCCGCGAGTGCTGCCGCCGCATCTGCTTCCGCGTGACGATTGGCACGGGCCGCGTTCACAAGCGCCTGTGCCTTGGTCGTCGGTGGTACGAGCGGGTTGGCTTGAGGCCGTTGTCGGCGAGCACTGTTGGACACCACCGGAGACTTCTCATGGCGACTCTTGGTGGGGCTGGCGTGCGGCATGGAATGTAACCGATCACGAGTGTAAGACAATAGCGCCTCTTGAACCACAGCCGTCTTCACCATCTCGATGGTGTTCCTAGCTTCCACCTCAATCGGGGTGTTTCCATGAATGGGGAGAGACTCCGGGTTGCGCCTAGCAGCTAGCATGTTGTCTACGGGATTGGAGAAGTGGCCTTGCGGTATTTGGAAATGTTGAACCAGCGGCTGGATCAGTGGATGCTGAACTTGTTGTTGGGTCAGTGGAGGCTGAGCCGACTCAACCTGTACATATGTCTGTCGAGGCGGGTTATGCTCCACATGTGGCGTGCATGGGCTCTCTATTGGAAATATGTCCTAGAGGCAATAATAAAATAGTTATTATTATATTTCCTGTTTCAAGATACTCATTTATTATTCATTCTATAATTTTATTGAATGGAAACACAAATACATGTGTGGATATATAGACAAAACAATGTCCCAAGTGAGCCTCTAGTTGACTAGCTCGTTGATCAAAGATGGTTAAGGTTTCCTAGCCATGGACAAGTGTTGTCAGTTGATAACGGGATCACATCATTAAGAGAATGATGTGATGGACAAGACCCAAACTATAAACATAGTATGTGATGATGTCATTTTGTTGTTATTGTTTTCTGCCTGTTAAGTATACGTACCTATGACCATGAGATCATGTAACTCACTGACACAGGAGGAATGCCTTGTGTGTATAAAACATCGCAGCGTAACTGGGTGACTATAAAGGTGCTCTACAGGTATCACCGAAGGTGTCCGTTGAGTTAGCATGGATCAAGACTCAGATTTGTCACTCCGTATGACGGAGAGGTATCTCGGGGCCCGCTCGGTTATACAACATCACAAACAAGCCTTGCAAGCAATGTGACTAAAGAGTTAGCCACGTGACATTGTATTACGGAACGACTAAAGAGACTTGTCGGTAACGAGATTGAAATAGGTATAGAGATACCGACGATCGAATATCGGGCAAGTAACATACCAAAGGACAAAGGGAATGATATATGGGATTAACTGAATCCTTGACATCGAGGTTCAACCAATAAGATCTTCATAGAATAAGTAGGATCTAATATGGGCATCCGGGTCCTGCTATTGGATATTGACCGGAGACTGTCTCGGTCATGTCTACATAGTTCTCGAACCCGCAGGGTCTGCACACTTAAGGTTCGATGACGTTTTGGTATAGTTGAATTATTGATGTTGATAATCGAATGTTGTTCACAGTCCCAGATGAGATCCCGGACGTCATGAGGGTTTCCGGAATGGTCCCAAGAGGAATATTGATATATAGGGATGTTGCATTTCGCTTCTGGAAAGATTTCGGGCATTACCAGTAAAGTATCGGGAGTGACGAATGGGTTTTCGGGTTTTACTGGGTGGGGACACTCACCCGGGAGAGGACCTAATAGGCCTATGGGTGGTGCACCAACCCTTAGTGGGCTCGTGAGGCCAGCCCAATAACCTATTTTGGCCAAGAGTGCAAAAGGAAAAGGAAAAAGGGGAAAATGGAAGGAGGTGGCCAAGTAGGAAGGGAGTCCTCCACCAAACCGAATTGGAGGAGGTCTCTCGTCCTCTTGGCTCGGCCGACCCCTCTCCTTGGAGTCGGAGGCAAGGCAGCCCTCCCTCTTGTTCCACCTATATATAGTGGAGGTGAGAAAGGCTTTTGGCAACCCCAAGCCATAGTGCGGCCCTCTCTCCCTCCAGCACTTCATGACACCCCGCAGCTAGTTCGATACGACACGACGAAGCCTTGCCACAGTAGCCCCACCACCATCACCGCCACCCTGTCATGCTGCCGGAGAATTCACCTACCTCTTCGTCTCTCTTACTGGGTCAAGAAGGCGGAGATCGTCATTGAGTTGTACGTGTGCTGAACGTGGAGGTGTCGTTCGTTCGGTACTAGATCGGGACGGAGTTCGTGGGACGCTTGCGATTCCGATCGTGAAGACGTTCAACTACATCAACCGTGTTTCCTAATGCTTCTCGCGTATCGATCTACAAGGGTATGTGGATCCAATCTCCCCTCTCGTAGATGATCAGCACCATGATATGTCTTGCGTGTGCGTAGGAAATTTTATGTTTCACATGCGACGTTCCTCAACAGTGGCGTCATGAGATAGGTTCATGCGTAGCTGATATCTTGAGTAGAACACAAAAAAGTTTGTGGGCATTGATGTTCAATTTTCTGCCCGTCTTAGTATTTTCTTGATTCAGCGGTATTGTTGGATTGAAGCGGCCCGGACCAACATTTCTCGTACGCTTACGAGAGACCGGTTTCATCAACTAACAGCAACTTGTTGCATAAAGATGACTGGCGGGTGTCTGTTTCTTCAACTTTAGTTGAATCGGATTTGCCCGAGGCAGTCCTTGGAGAAGGTTAAACTGAGTGTTATTGATACCGGTTCTGTTGCTCACATTTGCAACTCGAAACATGAACTATGGAATAAATGAAGGCTGACGAAGGATGTGTTGGAAATATGCCCTAGAGGCAATAATAAAATAGTTATTATTATATTTCCTGTTTCAAGATAATCATTTATTATCCATGCTACAACTGTATTGAATGGAAACATAAATGCATGTGTGGATATATATAGACAAAATTGTATCCCTAGTGAGTCTCTAGTTGACTAGCTTGTTGATCGAGGATGGTTATGCTTTCCTAGCCATGGACAAGTGTTGTCACTTGATGACGGGATCACATCATTAGGAGAATGATGTGATGGACAAGACCCAAACTATGAACGTAGCATATGATCGTGTCATTTTGTTGCTATTGTTTTCTGCATGTCAAGTATTCATTCCTATGACCATGAGATCATGTAACTCACTGACACCGGTGGAATGCCTTGTGTGTATTAAACGTCACAACGTTACTGGGTGACTATAAAGGTATTGTACAGGCATATCCTAAGGTGTCTGTTGAGCTAGCATGGATCAAGACTAAGATTTGTCACTCCCTGTGATGGAGAGGTATCTCGGGGCCCACTGGGTAATACAACATCATATATAAGCCTTGCAAGCAGTGTGACTAAAGACTTAGTCACGGGATCTTGTATTACGAAACGAGTAAAGAGACTTGCCGGCAACGAGGTTAAAATAGGTATACAGATATCGACAATCAAATCTCGGGCAAGTAACATACCGAAGGACAAGGGGAATGGTATACGGGATTATATGAATCTTTGGCATAGAGGTTCAACTGATAAGATCTTCGTAGAATATGTAGGATTCAATATGGACATCTAGGTCCCGCTATTGGATATTGACCCGGAAGTGTCTCAGGTCATGTCTACATAGTTCTCAAACCCGCAGGGTCTGCACACTTAAGGTTCGGTGACGTTTCGATACAATTGAGTTATAGGTGCTGGTGACCGAAGTTTTGTTTGGAGTCCCGGATGAGATCCCGGACGTCACGAGGGTTTCCGCAATGATCCGGAAACGAACATTGCTATATAGGAAGTTGGTATTTGGATTCCGGAAGAATTTCGGGCATTGTCGTCAGTGTACTGGGAGTGACGAATGGGTACCGGGGGCCCACCAGGTGGGCCCACCACTCCCCAAGAGGGCCACATGGACTTGATGGTGGCGCAATAGTTCTTAGTAGGCTGTCTAGTTAACCAAAGAAAGCCCAAGTGGAAAAAGGTGGAAAATCCAAAAGAGGTGGATAATCTGGCAAGGAGTCCTAATCCAAGTGGGATTGGAGGAGGTCCCTCCTCTAGTTCGACCGAGCCAAGGAGGCTCTCCTTGGTGCAATAGGCTAGCCCCTCCTTCCTCCTATATATACTAGAGGTTTTAGTGTTTTTGAGACACAATTTTCATCCACGTGCAACCCTCTCCTCTAGTTCGTAGTTCTTCCTCTAGATCGGATTTCTGCGGTGCTTAGGCGAAGCCCTGCACGAATAGATCACCACCACCACCGACGCGCCATCACGCTGTCGGAGAACTCATCTACTTCCCCGTCTCTCTTGCTGGATCAAGAAGGCGGAGATCGTCATCGAGCTATACGTGTGCTGAACACGGAGGTGCCGTCCGTTCGGTACTAGATCGGACGGATCGTGGGACGACGATGATTGGAATCACAAAGACGTTCCACTACATCATGCGCGTTTCTTAACGCTTCCTGCTTAGCGATCTACAAGGGTATGTAGATCCGATCTCGCTCCCGTAGATGATCATCACCATAATAGGTCTTCATGTGCGTAGGAAATTTTTTGTTTCCCATGCAATGTTCCCCTACAGTGACATCATGAGCTAGGTTCATGCGTAGATGAAATCTCGAGTAGAACACAAAAGTTTGTGTGGTCTTTGATGTTCGGTTTGCTGACCTCCTTAGTCTTTTCTCGATTCGGCGGTATTGTTGGATTCAAGCGGCCCGGACCAACCTTACTCATACGCTTACGAGAGACCGGTTTCATCGACTAACATGCAACTTGTTGCATAAGGATGACTGGCGGGTGTCTGTTTCATCAACTTTAGTTGAATCGGATTTGACCGAGTCGGTCCTTGAAGAAAGGTTAAATAGCAATTTGCATATCACCGTTGTGGCTTTGCGTAAGTAAGATGCGATCATACTAGATACCCGTAGCAGCCACGTAAAACATGCAACAACAAATTACAGGACGTCTCACTTGTTTTTGCAGGGTATGCATGTGATGTGATATGACCAAAGACATGATGTGATATGGCCAAAGACATGATGTGGTATATTGGATGTATGAGATGATCATGTTGTACTAGTTAAATATCGACTTGCACGTCGATGCTACGCCAACCGGCAGGAGCTATAGGGTTGACTTTAAACTAACGTTTGTGCTTGCAGATGCGTTTAATATATTGCTAGGTAGTAGCTTTAGTAGTGATTGCATAGATAGCACGACAACCTCGATGACAGCACAATGATGGAGATCATGGTGTGGCGCCGGTGACAATGAAGATCATGCTGGTGTTTTGGCGATGGAGATCAAGAAGCACAAGATCATGGCCATATCATGTCACTTATGAATTGCATGTGATGTTAATCGTTTTATGCACCTTATTTTTCTTAGAACAACGGTAGCATTATAAGGTGATCCCTCACTAAAATTTAAAGATAAAATTGTGTTCTCCCCGACTATGCACCGTTGCGACAGTTCGTCGTTTCGAGACACCACGTGATGATCGGGTGTGATAGACTCAACGTTCACATACAACGGGTGCAAAACAGTTGCACACACGGAACACTCGGATTAGACTTGACGATCCTAGCATGTACAGACATGGCCTCGGAACACAAGAGACCGAAAGGTCGAGCATGAACCATATAGTAGATATGATCAACATAGAGATGTTCACCACTAAAACTATACTCAACTCACGTGATGATCGGACTTGAGTTAGTGAATTTGGATCATGCGACACTTGAATAACTAGAGGGATGACTATTTGAGTGGGAGTTTATAAGTAATATGATTAGCTAAACTCAATTATCTTGAACATAGTCTAAGTAATCTTTGCAAAATTTTATGTTGTAGATCAATGGCTCGCACAGTAGCAACCCTGGATTTCAATACGTTCCTAGAGAAAGCTAAGCTGAAACATGATGGTAGCAACTTTGTAGACTGGGCTCGAAATCTGAGGCTTATCCTTCAGGCTGGGCAAAAGAACTATGTCCTTGATGCAGCGCTAGGAGATGAACCACCCGCTACGGCTGAACAAGATGTTTTGAACGCTTGGCAAGCTCGTAAGGATGACTACTCATTAGTTCAATGTGTAGTTTTGTATGGCTTAGAACCGGGACTTCAACGACGCTTTGAACGTCATGGAGCATATGAGATGTTCCAGGAGTTGAAGTTTATCTTTGAGAAGAATGCTCGGATCGAGAGGTATGAGACCTCCGATAAATTCTATGCTTGCAAAATGTAGGAGAATTCGTGTGTCAGTGAACATGTGTTCAAAATGTCTCCGTCTAGGTGAGATGGGGATCAATCTCCCCCAAGAAGCTATCACTAACAGAATTCTTCAATCACTGCCACCTAGCTACAAGAGCTTTGTGTTGAACTATAACATGCAAGGGATGAATAAGTCACTCGACGAGTTCTTTGCGATGCTAAAAGTCGCTGAGTCGGAAATCCGGAAAGAACATCAACTTTTGATGTTCAATAAGACCACTAGTTTCAAGAAGAACGACAAAGGCAAGAAGAGTAACTCCAAGAAGAGTGGCAAAATTTTTGCCCCTCCGACGAAGAAACCCAAGGCTAGGCCTAAGCCGGAAACTGAGTGCTATTATTGCAAGGGGACTGGTCACTGGAAGCGCAACTGCCCCAAGTATCTGGCCGATAAGAAGGCGGCCAAAGCCAAACAAGGTATATATGATATACATGTTATTGATGTGTACCTAACCAAATCTCGTAGTAGTGCATGGGTATTTGATACCGTTCTGTTGCTCACATTTGCACCTCGAAGCACGAACAGCAGAATAAGCGAAGGCTGGCAAAGGATGAAGTGACGATGCGCGTGGGAAATGGTTCCAAGGTTGACGCGATCACCGTCGGCACAGTCTCACTTTAGTTACCATAGGGATTAGTTATGAACATAAATAATTGTTATTTAGTGCCTGCGTTAAGCATGAACAATATATCTGGCTCTTGTTTATTGTGAGACGGCTACTCGTTTAAGTCTGAGAATAATGGTTGTTCTATTTATATGAGTAATATCTTTTATGGTCATACATCCAATTTGAGGGGTTTGTTCATATTAAATCTCGATTGTGATGATACTCACGTCCATAACATTCATACCAAAAGTTGTAGAGTTAACAATGATAGCACCACTTTCTTATGGCACTGCCGCTTAGGTCATATTGGTGTTAACAGCATGAAGAAACTCCATGCTGATGGACTTTTGGAGTCACTTGATTTTGAATCACTTGACACATGCGAACCATGCCTCTTGGGCAAGATGACTAAGACTCCGTTCTCTGGAACAATGGAGCGTGCAAGTGACTTATTGGAGATTATACATAATGATGTGTGCGGACCAATGAGCATAGAGGCGCACGGTGGATATCGTTATTTTCTCACCTTCACTAACGATTTGTGTAGGTATGGCTATATCTACTTGATGAAGCACAAGTCTGAAACGTTTGAAAAGTTTAAGCAATTTCAGAGTGAAATTGAAAATCATCGTAGCAAGAAGATCAAGTTCCAACGATCTGATCGAGGAGGAGAGTATCTGAGTTACGATTTTGGTGCTCACTTAAGACAATGTGGAATTGTTTCACAGTTGACACCGCCTGGAACACCACAGCGTAATGGTGTGTTCGAACGTCGTAATCGTACTTTCTTAGATATGGTGCGATCTATGATGTCTCTTACCGATTTTCCATTATCGTTTTGGGGCTATGCATTAGAGACACCTGCATTCACTTTAAATAGGGCACCATCAAAATCCGTTGTGACGACACCATATGAGTTGTGGTATGGCAAGAAGCCGAAGTTGTCGGTTCTTAAAGTTTGGGGATGTGATGCTTATGTCAAAAAGCTTCAGCCTGAAAAGCTAGAACCCAAAGTGGAAAAGTGCGTCTTCATAGGTTACCCAAAAGAGACAGTTGGGTATACCTTCTATCTCAGATCCGAGGGCAAAGTATTTGTCTCTAAGAACGGAGCATTTCTTGAGAAAGAGTTTCTCTCGAAAGATTTGAGTGGGAGGAAGATAGAACTTGATGAGGTTACAAAACCTTTGCTTCAACAAGATGGTGGCGCAGGGCAGAAAGAAATTTTTGTCGAGGCAACACCAGTTGAAGAGGACGCTTATGATGATGATCATGAAGCTTCGGATCAAGTTACTATCGGACCTCCCAGGTCGATAAGAGCACGTACTGCTCCCTAGTGGTACGGGAATCATGTCATGTCTATCATTTGGTAGACAACAATGAGCGTGCTAGTTATGGAGAAGCAATGGTGAGCCCAGATTGCAACAAATGGTTAGAGGCCATGAAATCCGAGATAGGATCTATGTATGAAAACAAAGTGTGGACTTTGGAAGTATTACCTGAAGGTCACAAGGCTATTCATAACAAATGGGTCTTTAAGAAGAAGACAGACGCACACGGTAATGTGATCGTTTATAAAGCTCGACTTGTGGCAAAGGGTTTTCCACAAGTTCAAGGAGTTGACTACGATGAGACATTCTCACCCGTAGCGATGCTTAAGTCCGTCCGAATTATGTTAGCAATAGCTGCATTTTTCGATTATGAAATTTAGCAGATGGATGTCAAAACGGCGTTCCTTAATGGGTTTCTCAAGGAAGAGTTGTATATGATACAACCCGAAGGTTTTGTCGGTCCAGAAAATGCTGACAAAGTATGCAAGCTCCAGCGATCCATTTATGGACTGGTGCAAGCATCTCGGAGTTGGAATCAACGCTTTGATGAGGTGATCAAGGCGTTTGGGTTTATACAAGTTTTTGGAGAAGCTTGTATCTACAATAAAGTGAGTGGGAGCTCTATTACTTGAATAAAAGTTTTTGGAGAAGCTTGTATTTACAATAAAGTTTCTAACATTATATGTGGATGACATATTTCTTATTAGAAACAATGTATAGTTTTTGGAAAGCGTAAAGTATTACTTGAATAAAAGTTTTTCAATGAAAGACCTAGGAGAAGCTGCTTACATATTGGGCATAAAGATCTATAGAGATAGGTCAAGGTGCCTAATAGGATTTTCACAAAGCACATACATTGATAAGATTTTGAAGAAGTTCAAAATGGAACAATCCAAGAAGGGGTTCTTGCCTGTGTTAGAAGGTATAAAGTTGAGTAAGACTCAATGCCCAGTGGCTGCAGAAGATAGAGAACGACGAGTGTCGTCCCCTATGCTTCAACCATAGGATCTATCATGTATGCAATGTTGTGCACAAGACCGGATGTCAGCCTTTCCATAAGTATGGTAGACATATTTCAAAGTAATCTAGGAGTGGAGTATTGGACAATGGTCAAGAATATTCTGAAGTACCTGAAAAGGACTAAGGAAATATTTCTCGTTTATGGAGGTGACGAAGAGCTCGTCGTAAAGGGTTGCGTTGATGCAAGCTTTGACACTAATACACATGACTCTAACTCTCAAACCGGATGCATATTTATTCTCAATGGGGGCGCGGTAAGCTGGTGCGGTTCCAAGTAGAGCGTCGTAGTTGATTCGACATGCGAAGCGGAGTACATAGCTGACTCGGAGGTGCCTAAAGAGGGTGTCTCGATGAAGCAGTTCATGCTAGATCTTGGAGTTGTGCCAAGTGCACTGGACCCCATAAATCTGTTTTGTGACAACATCGGTGCCATTGCTCTAGCCAAGGAACCAAGGTTTCATGAGAGGACAGGACACATAAAGCGACGCTTAAATGCCATCCGCGACTATGTCGAAGGAGAGGACGTAAATATTTGCAAAGTGCACACGGATCTGAATGTTGCAGATCCGCTGACTAAACCTCTACCACGAGCGAAACATGATCAACACCAGAACTGTATGGGTGTTAGATTCGTTACATTGTAAATCACATGAAGATGTGAGACTAGATTATTGACTCTAGTGCAAGTGGGATACTATTGGAAATATGCCCTAGAGGCAATAATAAAATAGTTATTATTATATTTCATGTTTCAAGATAATCGTTTATTATCCATGGTATAACTGTATTGAATGAAACATAAACGCATGTGTGGATATATAGACAAAATTGTGTCCCTAGTGAGTCTCTAGTTGACTAGCCTGTTGATTGAGGATGTTAAGGTTTCCTAGCCATGGACAAGTGTTGTCATTTCATGACTGGATCACATCATTAGGAGAATGATGTGATGGACAAGACCCAAACTATGAACGTAGCATATGATCGTGTCATTTTGTTGCTATTTGTTTTCTGCATCCCAAGTATTCATTCCTATGACCATGAGATCATGTAACTCACTAACACCGGAGGAATGCCTTGTGTGTAATAAACGTCGCAACGTTACTGGGTGACTATAAAGGTACTCTACAGGCATCTCCGAAGGTGTCCGTTGAGTTAGCATGGATCAAGACTGGGATTTGTCACTCCGTGTGACGGAGAGGTATCTCGGGGCCCACTCGGTAATACAACATCATATGTAAGCCTTGCAAGCAATGTGACTAAAGAGTTGGTCACGAGATCTTGTATTACGGAACGAGTAAAGAGACTTGCCGGTAACGAGGTTTAAATAGGTATAGAGATACCGACGATCAAATCTCGGGCAAGTAACATACCGAAGGACAAAGGGAATGGTACACGGGATTATATGAATCCTTTGCATAGAGGTTCAACCGATAAGATCTTCGTAGAATATGTAGGATCCAATATGGACATCCAAGTGCCGCTATTGGATATTGACTAGGGAGTGTCTCAGTTCATGTCTGCATAGTTTTCAAACCCGCAGGGTTTGGGCACTTAAGGTTCGGTGACGTTTCAGTATAGTTGAGTTATAGGTGCTGGTGACCGAAGTTTTGTTCGGAGTCCCGGATGAGATTCCGGATGTCATGAGGGTTATATTTACTTAATGAAGCACAAGTCTGAAACGTTTGAAAAGTTCAAGCAATTTCAGAGTGAAGTTGATAATCATCGTAACAAGAAGATCAAATTCCTACGATCTCATCGAGAAGGTGAGTATGTGAGTTACGAGTTTGGTGCTCACTTAAGATAATGTGGAATTGTTTCACAGTTGACACCGCCTCAAACACCAGAACATAATAGTGTGTGTGAACGTCGTAATCATACATTATTAGATATGGTGCGTTCTATGATGTCTCTTACCAATTTGTCGTTATCGTTTTGGGGCTATGCATTAGAGACAACTGCATTCACATTAAATAGGGCACCATCAAAATCCGTTGAGAGGACACCATATGAACTGTGGTATGGCAAGAAGCCAAATTTGTTGTTTCTTAAATTTTGGGGATGTGATGCTTATGTCAAAAAGCTTCAGCCTGAAAATATGGAACCCAAAGCAAAAAAAGTGCGTCTTCATAGGTTACCCAAAAGAGACAGTTGGGTATACCTTCTATCTCAGACCCGAGGGTAGAGTGTTTGTCGCTGAGAACGGAGCTTTTCTTGAGAAAGAGTTTCTCTCAAAAGAATTGAGTGGGAGGAAGATAGAACGTGATGAGGTTGTAGAACCTTTGCTTCAACCAGATGGTGGCACAAGACAGAAAGAAGTTTCTATCGAGGTTACACCAGTTGAAGAGGAAGCTAATGATGATGATCATGAAACTTAAGATCAAGTTGCTATTGGACCTCGTAGGTCGACAAGGCACGTACTGCTCGTGAGTGCTACGGGAATCTTGTCTTATCAATCATGTCATAAGACAACAATGAACCTAAGAGGTGTGGAGAAGCAATTGTGGGCCTGGATTCCAACAAATGGTTAGTGGCCATGAAGTCCGAGATAGGATCTATGTATGAAAACAAAGTATGGACTTTGGAAGTATTACCTAAAGGCTGAAAGGCCATCCAGAACAAATGGATCTTTAAGAAGAAGACGGACGCCGACAGTAATGTGACCGTCTATAAAGCACGACTTGTGGCAAAGGGTTTTACACAAGTTCAAAGAGTTGACTACGATGACACTTTCTCACCCATAGCGATGCTTAAGTCCGTCAGAATCATGTTAGCAATAGCTGCATTTTTCGATTATGAAATTTGGCAGATGGATGTCAAAACAGTGTGACAAAGTCCGATAATGAGATTGATAGGTATAGAGATACCAACGATCGAATCTCGGGCAAGTAACATACCGAAGGACAAAGGGAATGATATACGGGACTAACTGAATCCTTGACATAGAGGTTGATATCCCACAAGTATAGGGGATCATGTGTAGCCTTTTCGATAAGTAAGAGTGTCAAACCCAACGAGGAGCTAAAGGTGGGATAAATATTCTCTCAAGTTCTATCAACCATTGAGACAACTCTACGCACACTAAACGTTTTGCAATATCTAGGAGATAAAACTAGAGTGACAATACGAGTATGAGAGAAGGCTTTGCAAGATAATAAATACAAGAAAGTAAATGTTAGTGCTGCAGCGATAAAATATACTAAGTAACCATAAACTAACACTACCATGAGTGCAGAAAAGTGGTGGTAATTGTGGTGGAATTGTCCATGATCAAATAGTCAAATACAAGGTTGATATTCCTATTTTATGTGGGAGAGTCAAAGCTAACAAGCTCTCACTACCCAATGATTGTAAGTACTTATGATTGGAACTCGAGCAAACATTCGTAAATACTAGAAGATACATTAAGGTAAAAATACCCAACCATAGCATTAAGATTAAAAGGTCCTCTTTATCCCATATGCTTTGTTCACTAGACCGGGGCTCATGTTTTTGTCACTCAAGCAGCCCACCCTCTAGCTTTCTCCACATACTACAAACCCTATGATGTGATCCATGCATGCATAAACATATGATGGGCACCATAGGACTGTAACAAATTCAATATATAGCTCAAACCATCCATGGAGATTCAACAATCAATCATATGACAAAAGGGAACTACACAAACATGACATAGATGCAATAGATAATTTGCAAATAATTTATAACATCAAACGCCATGTTTACATAGGGGATTACAGAGGTTTGTTAGAGAGTGGACCGTTGTAGCTATAGAGGAGATGATGATGGAGGTGTTGGTGAAGGCGGCATCATGGCGGAAAGGATGGAGAAGGGGCAGCACATGAGGTGCAGGGCGGCGTCGGCGGCCGTCGGCGGCGCAAGGGGCTCCTCCTGCACCGGCCGACCATCATTGGGAGCGCCGCCACTTAGCCCCCTTCCTCCATGGCTTGTTGGTGATGTAGATGAGCCCTCCCTCATGAAGATGAGGCCATGAGGGAGGAAAAATTCATGGCTTTTGGTGGCTGCCCAGAAATCAGGGTTTTTTCCTCTCCTTATATGAGCTGGGACGATCATCCTTGGCCCTCCGATGGATGCCCTTTTGATCCAAGGGCTCTTAGGCACCTCTAGAACCTTCCTAGGGATCCCTCTCAGCCCTACTGAGGTCCCAAAGTCGTGGCTTGGCCGAATCCATCAAATATGATAAGAGTTGGACTCAATCACGTCACCGATTCCCGTAATTCCATAATCACATATTTATCGTCCAGTAAAATGGGCTTTCCTGGAGCGCCCGTATTCCAAATGGGCCGAATTGTATGTCTAGAATTATCAGCATAAAATCTCCCACACTTTTGTCTTCTGTGAGATTTCCGTTTGAGGCCGTCTTCGACCCGTAACTTGGAAATCTTTAAAAAGAGTTTTGAGACAGATTTCAGGAAAATCCCAAATCGACTCCAACAAAGTTTCCTCTTCTATTTTTGATAGTTCCTACACATAAAAGTGTAAAACAAGAACACTGTGAACTTTTTCAACTATTAATAGGTTAGTCCAAATAGATCACAAACTTAAATAAAAACAATTATCAAAAACATAAAGTAACATGAAACCATAAAAAATTATAGATACGTTTTGGACGTATCAACATCCCAAGCTTAGTTCCTACTCGTCCTCGGGTAGGTGAAACGATAAAAACAAAATAACTTTTGAGGTGACATGCTACCAGCATAATCTTGATCATCATATTTGTAAAAGAATCTGTAAGCTGAGATCATAGCACTCTAAACATAGGCATGATAGATATAATTATGACAATGAAACTTAGCAACCATGTTGCAACATGAAAGGTAACACAAACAAAATATCATGAATAATAATGCACTTGAAAGTTATACGTTTGTTTCGAGCATAAAGAAAACATAGCAAAGTGGTATTTCACTTTTCCTTAAGAGTGGGGCAAAATATAAATGCCAGGACACCTTCAAAGTTCAAGTGGATGACTAGAACAAATAATTTGAGAGCAAGTAATAACACATCATGAATCAATCAATAATAAATTTTGGGACTATGCACATTATACTCATAATGAAAACTATGCTCTCTTAATTGGTGCATAAAGTTAGAAGATGAAGACTCAACATAAAAGTAAAAGAAATGCCCTTCGCAGAGGGAAGCAGGGATTACTCATGTGCTAGAGCTTTTAGAGATTTTTGAAATCAATAAGATTGTAAAACAAGCTTTTGGGAGGTGCATAATTCGTCAATGAATGCTAGTAGATAGCCCAATACTTCTCATGTTGGACAAATTTTGAGGAACGACTCCCAAAGTGGGGACGATCACATCCCCTTAGTCTCCTTTGTTTATCACTATTATGATTTCTCATGAACAAAGCATGAAAGAGGTTTGTTTGTTGCTATTATCTTTTACGAGCTGGGCGCACTCATGCCAGCCCCTTCTCGTATTAGGGGTTCGTAGATTAGACATGCAAACCCAAGATAAAGCTTGTCCAGTATGAGAAGATCATGAATTATCTACTACTTCCTCATGAGCTAAAACAGAGGCACAAAACAGGAATAATTTTGAAAGTTCCAAAGGTAGCACATGAGAAATTTACTTGGAGTGGCAGTTAAATACCATATGTAGGTAGGTATGGTGGACACATTTGGCAAACTTTGGTTTTTGGGAGTTGGATGCACGAGTAGAGCTCATACTCAGTACAGGTGGAGACTAGCAAAAGACTGAGAGCGACAAATTAGGAGAGCAATAATGACCATAATCATGCATAGCGACAAAAGCATTATTAATCAAAGCATAAATGGCATTACAAGTCAAAAACTAAATGATCATAGAGGCTATAAGTGATTGGTTTGTAGTCATAACAAGGTGTGAGCATGCTCTAAGTCAACCCAAATGAAGTAGTAAAGGAGAATACCACAATATTATGCTTCGATATGATAAAAACAACACATGATTCTTTCAATGGCACATTAAGCACTCTCAGCTATTTGAGACAAGTCATGCTACATCAATAACTACTAAGCATATAATTAAGATAATATCTAACATGACATTTAAAGTCTAAACCACAGTCTAAACGAGCTTCCTATTGCACCACTATAAGCATGAAATATTTTACTCTTCTCCAACACTAATCAACTTTCTTGAAACAACTCTCATAGATAATATTAATTAAAGACCATATATATAATCATATATAACTAAAGCAAACTAACAAGCTCTAAACAAAATATGAGTGGAAAACAAGAACTAAACGCAGAGTACTAGCAAAAAGTGAACACTCACATAACAATAAGAGTGAAAACTAGAGTGTTTTAAGCAATTAAAACAGAGCATGTCTCTCTCCAAACTAATATGCTGGGATCCAACCATTTATTAAAGCAAACAAAACTAAAAAAACTGAGAAGTAAAGAGCGGGATGCTCCAAGCATAGCACATAACATATGAAGTGATAAAAATATAGTACGGAGAAGGACGAACTGATGATTGTTGATGGAGAAGAGGATGCACGGGTGCATCCCCAAGCTTATACACTTGAGTCTCCTTGAATATTTCTTGTGGGTGCATGTATTCATCCCCAAGCTTGAGCGCTTGACACTCCTGGATCTTCTTTCAACATCTTCCATCGCATACTTGAAAACTCCCTTCATACGAAACTCATCGTAAGCTGATTAGAGTGGTTAGTACCCATAATAAAATAATTTATTCTCTACTTGACATAAATATTTTCATGAAGAGCTATTGTTTCTCAAGATTTCCAAGAGGTTTTTGCAAAGAAAAGGCAAGCTTAAGATTTGCAAAACAATGAAAACGCAAAACATGGCAGAATCTGGGAAAAACATACCAGCATGTAGTAAATAATTTTTTCGGGGCGCTTCTACAACTCAAATAAAAAAAAACTCAAAACAGACGCCAGAAATTCAATTATATAGAGCATATGCAAAAACATTTTAGATAAAAAAGATGATTTGGTGAGCTTTGGCGAATTTTTCCGTCAAGCAGACATAATCTGTTTCTGGACAGCATGTCACAACTTTTGAACTTTCTTGCAATCGGAGGCTAAAACTTGGCACAAAACAAAATAAAAAGGATAAGGAGAGGTTGATATAGAGGTAACAACTTACAAGACTCAAAGAAAACAAAATAAACTGAAAGAAAACAACATGAAAACATAAGGAAAACAAAGTGGGTTGACTCCCACAAGCGCTTTTCTTTAACGCCTTTTAGCTAGGCATGGAAAAAGGAGGGATGCCTTTGGCATCCCCAAGCTTTGATGATTCAATATTCTTGAATGATTCATTGAGGTGCACTTGGGAGTCCCCAAGATTGAGCTTTTCTCTTCTCATTCATCTCGTATCACCATCTTCATTGGATCTTAAATACTACATTCACATAAAACTTGACAAAAACTCATTAGTAGGGTTACTACTCATTAAATAAAATCCACTCATGTTCAAACTTTGTCAAGTCTTAATTTAATATTACTTACTGTATACTAACCAATTTATAACATTTATTGATCAAATAAAGATTATAAACATTGAGTATAAGCACAATACTAAATAAGCATGATAATCTGTCAAAACTGAATAGTCTATAAAGATGACACTCAACGAGATAGTTAGGCAGCTCAAATCTAAAAAATCGAAACTAATGAACTACATATCATAATCTCAGGTTTACGCACAAAAAATTTTAGATCAAAATACTATTGTGAGAAGTATCACAATTTTGTACAGTGAAGCAGAAGAAATCTGTCTAAACAGAACAGTCAGTAAAGATCGAATTATTAGGCCGGCCTACGCACCTCAAATCAGAAAAGTCAAAACGAATGAAAGTAACGTAATAAACATTAGTTTGCACTCAAGAAATTTAAGATCAAGATCACATTCTAGTGATTTTTAAAATTTTCTACGGTGGAGCACGGAAATCTGTTTCTAGGCAGCAAAGTGGCAAACTTGCATCATAAACAAACTAGAAGTTATCTATACATTTTATTTTTATGATACAGAGGAATATGTACAATATATACACAATATATACAAGTTTTTAACTGAAAAGATTCCATGAAAAGAATTGTTTTGGTTTCATAGCCATGAACACAAGTGTTCAAGGTCGACCCCCACTTAACCATTACTCATCTTTCCAATCACTTTCCTTTTTGAAAACGTTTTTAGATAACAGGTACAACTAATTTTTTTTTTAACTCGCATTCCCTATCCATATAAAGATAGAGAAAAACTAAAAACTGAAAGTAAAACTACTTAGAGATAAAGCAAACAAGTCCACACAAGAACATTCACGACACGCTATTGCTCCCCGGCAACGGCGCCAGAAAAGGTCTTGATATCCCACAAGTATAGGGGATCGTGTGTAGCCTTTTCGATAAGTAAGAGTGTCGAACCCAACGAGGAGTTAAAGGTGGGATAAATATTTTCTCAAGTTCTACCAACCATTGACACAATTCTACGCACACTAACGTTTTGCAATATCTAGGAGATAAAACTAGAGTGACAATACGGATATGAAAGAAAGCTTTGCAAGATAATAAATACAAGAAAGTAAATGTTAGTGCTGCAGCGATAAAATATACTAAGTAACCATAAACTAACAGTACCATGAGTACGGGAAAGTGGTGGTAATTGGGGTGGAATTGTCCATGATCAAATAGTCAAATACAAGGTTGATATTCCTCTTTTATGTGGGAGAGGCAAAGCTAACAAACTCTCATTATCCAATGATTGCAAGTACTTATGATTGGAACTCTAGCAAACATCCATAAATACTATAAGATACATTAAGGTAAAAATATCCAACCACAGCATTAAGATCAAAATGTCCTCTTTATCCCATATGCTTTGATCACTAGATTGGGGCTCATGTTTGTGTCACTCAAGCAGCCCACCCTCTAGTTTTCTCCACATACTACAAACCCTATGATGTGATACATGCGCACATAAACATATGATGGGCACCATAGGACTGTAACAAATTCAATATATAACTCAAACCATCCATGGAGATTCAACAATCAATCATGTGACAAAAGGGAACTATACAAACTTGACATAGATACAATAGATCATTTGCAGATAATTTATAACATCAAACACCATGTTTACATAGGGGATTACAGAGGTTTGTGGGAGAGTAGGCCGATGTAGCTATGAAGGAGATGATGATGGAGGTGTTGGTGAAGGCGGCATCATGGCGGAGAGGATGGAGAAAGGGCAGCACGTGAGGTGCACGGCGGCCGTCGGCAGCGCAGGGGGCTCCTCCTGCGCCGGCCGGCCATCATGGGGGAGCGCTGCCCCTTAGCCCCCTTCCTCCATGGCTTATTGGTGCTGTAGATGAGCCCTCCCCCATGGAGATGAGGCCATGGGGGAGGCAAAATTCGTGGCTTTGGTGGCTGCCCAGAAATCAGAGTTTTCCTCACCTTATATGAGCTGGGACGATCATCCTTGGCCCTCCGATGGATGCCCCTTTGATCCAAGGGCTCTTGGGCACCTCTAGAACCTTCTTAGGGACCCCTCTCAACCCTAATGAGGTCCCAAAGTCGTGGCTTGGCTGAATCCATCAAATATGGTAAGAGTTGGACTCAATCACGTCATCGATTCCCGTAATCAGATATTTATCCTCCAATAAAACGGGCTTTGCTGCAGCGTAGGAACTCCAAATGGGCCAAATTTTATGTCTAGAATTATCAACATAAAATTGCCCACACTTTTGTCTTCTGTGAGAGTTCCGTTTGAGGCCGTCTTCGACCAGTAACATGGAAATCTTTAAAAAGAACTTTCAGACAGATTTCAGGAAAGTCTCAATTCGACTCCAACAAGGTTTCCTCTTCTACTTTTGATAGTTCCTACACATAAAAGTGTAAAACAAGAACATTATGCACTTTTGCAACTATTAATAGGTTAGTACAAATAAATCATAAACTTAATATAAAACAATTATCAAAAGCATAAAAGTAGCATGAAACCATTAAAATTTATAGATACGTTTTGGACGTATGAGAGGTCCCGCTATTGGATATTGACCGGAGAGTGTCTCGGTCATGTCTACATAGTTCTCGAACCCCCAGGGTCTGCACACTTAAGGTTCGATGACGTTTCAATATAGTTGAATTATTGATGCTCGTAATTGAATGTTGTTTGAACTCCTGGATGAGATCACGTACGTCACGAGGGTTTCTGGAATGATCTCGAGATGAAGATTGATATATAGGAATGTTGCATTTGGCCTCCAGAAAGATTTCAGGCATTACCAGTAAAATATCGGGAGTGACTAATGGGTTCCGGGGTTTTACCTGGAGGGGCCACTCACCCGGGAGAGGGCCTAATAGGCCTAGGGTGGCTGATACGTCTCCAACGTATCTATAATTTTTGATGGTTTCATGCTATTATCTTATCAAACTTTGGATGTTTTGCATGCCTTTTATATATTTTTTGGGACTAACTTATTAACTCAGTGCCAAGTGCCAGTTCCTGTTTTTTCCATGTTTTTGACCCCTTTCAGAGGAGATTTTGAAACGGAGTCCAAACGGAAGAAAATCCCCGAAAAGATTTTTTCTGGAACGGAAGGAGATCGAGAAGCTTGGGAGCCAAGGCAGGGGAGCCTCAGGGGCCCCACAAGCCCCCACCCCGCAACCAGGGGGGAGGTCGTGCCATCCAGGCTTGTGGGCCCCCTAGAAGCCCTTTGCCCTAGGTCTTTCGCCTATATATTCCCATAAATTCCAGAAAAATTCAGGAGATCACCGAAAGTACTTTTCCGCCGCCGCAAGCTTCTATCTCCGCAAGATCCCATCTGGGGCACGTTCTGTTGCCCTGCCGGAGAGGGGATTCGGACACGGAGGGCTTCTCCATCAACACCATGACCTCTTCGATGATGCGTGAGTAGTTCACCATAGACCTACAGGTCCATAGTTAGTAACTAGATGGCTTCTTCTCTCTCTTGGATCTTCAATACAAAGTTCTCCATGATCTTCATGGAGCTCTATCCGATGCAATCTTCTTTTGTGGTGTGTTTGTCGAGATCCAATGAATTGTGGATTTATGATCAGATTATCTATCAATCTTATTCGAGTTTCTTCTGATCTCTCTTATGCATGATTTCATATCCTTGTAATTCTCTTCGAGTTGTGGGTTTTGTCTGGCCAACTAGATCTATTATTCTTGCAATGGAAGAAGTGCTTGGTTTTGGGTTCATACCGTGCGGTGACCTCAACCAGTGACAGAAGGGGGTAGCGAGGCACGCATCATGTTGTTGCCATCAAGGGTAAAAAGATGGGGTTTTCATCATTGGTTTGAGATTATCCCTCTACATCATGTCATCTTGCTTAAAGCGTTACTCTGTTCGTCATGAACTCAATACACTAGATGCATGCTGGATAGCGGTCGATGTGTGGAGTAATAGTAGTAGATGCAGAAAGTATCGGTCTACTTGTCTTGGACGTGATGCCTATATGTATGATCATTGCCTTGGATATCGTCCTGACTTTGCGCGGTTCTATCAGTTGCTCGGCAGTAATTTGTTCACCCACCGTAACACTTGCTATTTTGAGAGAAGCCTCTAGTGAACACTATGGACCCCAGGGTCTACTCCACACCATATTTTCAGCCTTACACTTTTTACTTCGTTGCACTTTCCGCCTTCAGATCTCACTTTGCAAACAATCTTGAAGGGATTGACAACCCCTTTGAAGCGTTGGGTGCAAGCTTGTTTGTGTTTGCGCACGTACTCTGGACTTGATGAGACCCTCCTTCTGGATCGATACCACTGAGGGAAATACTTACTGCTCCTATGCTGCATCACCCTTTCCTCTTCAAGGGAAAAACCAACGCAAGCCCAGCCTCTGTCAACGTGTCAATTTCTGGCGATGTTGTCTCTGGGATAGCAGAGGAATTTCTGGCGCCGTTGCCGGGGAGAAAGATCAAGTCAAGAACCCATCCAAGTAGGTGTCGCAAACTCATCTCTTGCATTTACTTTGTTCGACAGTTGCCTCTCGTTTTCCTCTCCCCCACTTCACCAATTTGCCTTTTTCGTTCGCCTCTTCGTTCACCCTTTTTCTCGCCTGCTCTTTGTTTGCTCGTGTGCTTGCTTGCTTGCTGAAGTCACCATGAACGAAAACACCAAACTTTGTGACTTCTCGAATACTAATAATAATGATTTTATTAGTACTCCGATTGCTCCAGCCACTAGTGCGGAGTCATACAAAATCAATGCCGCTTTGTTGAATCTTGTTATGAAAGAGCAATTCTCTGGCCTTCCTAGTGAAGATGCCGCATCCCATCTCAATACCTTCATTGAGTTTTGCGATATGCAAAAGAAAAAGATGTGGATAATGACGTGATTAAATTTAAGAGTTTTCCTTTCTCGTTGCGAGATCGCGCAAAAACTTGGTTTTCTTCTTTGCCCAAAAATAGTATTGATTCTTGGTATAAGTGCAAAGATGCTTATATATCCAAGTATTTTCCGCCGGCTAAGATCATCTCTCTCCGTAATGATATCATGAATTTCAAGCAACTTGATCATGAACATGTTGCAAAAGCTTGGGAGAGAATGAAATTAATGATTAGAAATTGTCCCGCTCATGGCTTGAGTCTTTGGATGATTACTCAAATCTTTTACGTTGGCTTGAATTTCGCTTCTAGAAATATCTTGGACTCCGCCTCAGGTGGAACGTTCATGGAAATCACGTTAGAGGAAGCCACAAAGCTCTTAGAAAACATCATGACAAACTACTCTCAATGGCACACTGAAAGGTCACATACTAGTAAGAAGGTACATGCTATAGAAGAAATTAACTCGTTGAGTGCTAAGATGGATGAGTTATTGAATTTGGTTGCTAGTAGAAGTGATCCTTTGGATCCTAATGATATGCCTTTGTCTTATTTGATTGAGAGTAGCAACGCTAGCTTGGACGTTAATTTTGTTGGTAGGAATAACTTTGGCAACAACAATGCCTTTAGAGGAAACTATGTTCCTAGGCCTTTTCCTAGTAACTCCTTTAATAAATTTGGCAACTCCTACAACAATACTCATGGAAATTACAATAGATCACCCTCTGATCTAGAGAGTAATATCAAAGAGTTCATCAACTCTCAAAAGATTTTCAATGCGTCCATAGAGGATAAACTACTCAAAATTGACGATTTGGCTAAGAGGGTGGATAGAATTTCTTGTGATGTTGATGCTTCGAAAGTTATATGTGCTCCTCCCAAAATCAATATGGACGAAACTTTGAAAGCTATGCGTGTTTCCATGATTAAGAGCCAAGAAAGAACTGCCCAAATTCGTGCTAGACATGAATGGCTTAAAAAGGCGTGTTCTCGTGATAAGAATCACGAAGATCTTAAAGTGCTTGGTATGACTCCCATTGAATCTTTGTTTTCTTGTGTCAAACCTAATGATTATGGGGCTGGATATGAATCCACTTTGGTTGAAAAGTGCCCCAATGATTCGGAGTCCATCTATCTTGATGCTAAAAGCATTAAAAGTGGAGTAGAAGACGTTAAAACTTTGAGTAGTAATGAAATTACTATCGTGGATTTCAAGGAATTCAATTATGATAGTTGCTCCTTGATTGAATGCATTTCTTTTATGCAATCCATGTTGAACTCTCCACACGCTTATAGCCAAAACAAAGCCTTTACCGATCATATCGTCGAAGCTATGATAAAATCTCTTGAAGAGAAACTTGAATTGGAAGTCTCTATCCCTAGAAAGCTTCATGATGAGTGGGAACCTACCATCAAAATCAAAATAAAAAAACTATGAGTGCAATGCTTTGTGTGATTTGGGTGCTAGTGTTTCTGCGATTCCAAAGTCTTTATGTGATGTTTTGGGTTTTAATGAGATTGAAGAGTGTTCTCTTAATTTGCATCTTGCTGATTCTACGGTCAAGAAACCCATGGGAAGGATCAATAATGTTCTTATTATTGCAAATAGGAACTATGTACCCGTGGATTTCATTGTGCTTGACATTGATTGCAATCCTACATGCCCGTTATTCTTGGTAGACCTTTCCTAAGGACTATCGGTGCTATCATCGATATGAAGGAAGGGAATATTAGATTTCAATTTCCTTTAAGGAAGGGCATGGAACACTTTCCTAGAAAGAAAATAAGATTGCCTTATGAATCCATGATGAGGGCCACTTATGGTTTGAGCACCAAAGACGACGATACGTGATTCTATCGCCGCTATGCCTAGCTAAGGGCATTAAACAATAGCGCTTGTTGGGAGACAACCCAATGAATTTATCTTTTTCTTTCAGTTTTGTTGCATACACACTTTCATAATTCTGTTGTGATTGTGTTTTTTGTGTTTCTTTTTTGTTTGAGCCAAGCAAAGCCTTTATGACTAGTCTTGGTAATGGTTGTTTGATCCTGCTGGAAAAAGACAGAAACGTTTGGCCCAGATGATTTTTCATTTTTATTCAGAAAGATATTTTGAGTTGATTCTTTTTGCTGCTGATTGATATGCTTTGTTCCCAGGCCGTCTTAATTGTTCAGATTTTTTGAGGTACCAGAAGTATACGAAGTATACAGATTGCTACAGACTGGTCTGTTTTTGACAGATTCTGTTTTTGTTGAGTTGGTTGCTTGTTTTGATGAAACTATGGTTATTATCGGGGGGTACTAGCCATGGAAAAGTGAGAATACAGTAGCCCATAATCAATATAGATATAATTCAAGTTTGCTATAGTACCAAAAGAAGTGGTAGTTTGTTTTCTTGTACTAATGTTATCACAAGTTTTTGTTTAAGTTTTGTGTTGTGAAGTTTTGAAGTTTTGGGTGATGTTCTCATGGACAAAGAGATAAGGAGTGGAAATAGCTCAAGCTTGGGGATGCCCAAGTCATCCCAAGAAAAATTCAAGGACACCAAAAAGCCTAAGCTTGGGGATGCCCCGGGAAGGCATCCCCTCTTTCGTCTTCAATCCATCGGTAACATTACTTGGAGCTATATTTTTATTCACCGCATGATATGTGTTTTCCTTGGAGCGTCTTGTATCTTAGGAGTCTTTTCTTTTTGTTGTGTCACAATCATCCTTGCTGCACACCTTTTTGAGAGAGAGAGACATGCACTCATCGTGATTTTGCTAGAATGCTCATAATGCTTCACTTATATCTTTTGAGCTAGATACTTTTGCTCTTGTGCTTCACTTATATCTTTAGAGCACGGCGGTGCGTGATTTGGTAGTTGGCTTATTCTATGAAAGTAGTCCCAAATGTGCTAGGTACCCAAAGAGGATGCAAAAACCTCCATCTTCATGTGCATTGAGTAGAAAGAGAAGTTTCGATTCCTCTCAATTAGTTTTGAGACGTGGATTCGATAATATTGAGAGTTATGTTAGTAGGGTGTTGTGAATCTAGAGATACTTGTGTTGGAGTTAGTGATTCCCGTAGCATGCACGTATGGTGAACCGCTATGTTAGGAAGTTGAAGCATAATTGATCTATTGATTGTCATCCTTTGTGTTGAGGTCGGGATTGCGCGATGGTTTACACCTACCAACCCTTCCCCTCGGAGTATGCGTTTAGCACTTTGTTTCGATTACTAATAAAAACTTTCGCAATAAGTATGTGAGTTCTTCATGACTAATGTGAGCCCATGGTATAGATGCACTTTCACCTTCCACCATTGCTAGCCTCTCTAATGCCGCGCAATTCTCGCCGGTGCAGAAACCCACCAAATTCCTTCCTCAAAACAGCCACCATATCTACCTACTATGGCATTTTCATAGCCATTCCGAGATATATTGCCATGAATCTCCCACCGTTCCGTCTCATGACTTGTGCCGTCACTCTCATATTGCCATTGCATGATCGTAAGATAGCTAGCGAGATGTTTCAACGTCATACGCCATGCTAGATCGTTGCACATCCCGGTACACTGTCGGAGGCATTTCCTATGGAGTCATCATCATTGTGATCTTTGAGCTGTGAGTAAATAAAAGTGTGATGATCATCATTATTAGAGCATTGTCCCATGTGAGGAAATAAGAAAAAGAGTCCAAAGATCCCAAAAACAAAAAAAAAGAAAAGAAAAGATAAGAGAAAAAAGAGGCCTAAGAGCCCAAATGAAAAAAAATAAAAAGAGAGAAGGGACAATGCTACTATCTTTTTCCACACTAGTACTTCATGTTAGCACCATGTTCTTCATGATTGAGAGCTTCTTGCTTTGTCACTACCATATGCTAGTGGGAATCTTCATTTTATAACTTGGCTTGTATATACCAATGATGGGCTTCCTCAAAATTGCCCTAGGTCTTCGTGAGCAAGCAAGTTGGATGCACACCCACTAGTTTTCCTTTTGAGCTTTCACATACTTATAGCTCTAGTGCATCCTTTGTATGGCAATCCCTACTCATTCACATTGATATCTATTAATGGGCATCTCCATAGCCTATTGATATGTCGAGTCAATGTGACCATCTCCTCCTTTTTGTCTCGCAACCACCACCACACTCTATTCCACCTATAGTGCTATATCCATGGCTCGCGCTCATGTATTGCGTGATAGTTATAAAAAGTTTGAGAAAGTAAGACAATTACTTGGCCAATTCCAGGGTTGTGCATGATTTACATTAGTTGTGTGAGGATGATGGAGCATAGCCAGACTATATGATTTTGTAGGGATAACTTTCTTTGGCCTTGTTATTTTGAAAGTTCATGATTACTTTGCTTGTTTGCTTGAAGTATTACTGTTTTCATGGCAATAGCAAACTATTGCTTTGAATCTTACGGATCTGAACATTCATGTCACGTGAAAGAAGTTGCAAAGGAAAACTATGCTAGGTAGCATTCCACATTAAAAATTCATTCTTTATCACTTCCCTACTCGAGGACGAGCAGGATTTGAGCTTGGGGATGCTTGATACGTCTCTAACGTATCTATAATTTTTATGGTTTTATGCTATTATCTTGTAAAACTTTGGATGTTTTGCATGCCTTTTATATATTTTTTGGGACTAACTTATTAACTCAGTGCCAAGTGCAAGTTCCTGTTTTTTCCATGTTTTTGACCCCTTTCAGAGGAGATTTTGAAACGGAGTCCAAACGGAGAAAATCCCCAAAAAGATTTTTTCTGGAACGGAAGAAGATCGGGAAGCTTGGGAGCCAAGGCAGGGGAGCCTCAGGGGCCCCACAAGCCCCCACCCCGCGGCTAGGGGGGAGGCCGCGCCATCCAGGCTTGTGGGCCCCCTGGACGCCCTTTGCCCTAGGTCTTTCGCCTATATATTCCCATAAATTCCAGAAAAAATCAGGATATCATCAAAAGTACTTTTCCGCCACCGCAAGCTTCTGTCTCTGCAAGATCCCATCTGGGGCATGTTCTGGTGCCCTGTCGGAGGGGGGATTCGGACACGGAGGGCTTCTCCATCAACACCACTACCTCTCCAATGATGCGTGAGTAGTTCACCATAGACCTACGGGTCCATAGTTAGTAACTAGATGGCTTCTTCTCTCTCTTGGATCTTAATACAAAGTTCTCCATGATCTTCATGGAGATCTACCTGATGTAATCTTCTTTTGCGGTGTGTTTGTCGAGATCCGATGAATTGTGGGTTTATGATCAGATTATCTATGAATCTTATTTGAGTTTCTTCTGATCTCTCTTATGCATGATTTCATATCCTTGTAATTCTCTTCGAGTTGTGGGTTTTGTCTGGCCAACTAGATCTATGATTCTTGCAATGGGAGAAGTGCTTGGTTTTGGGTTCATACCGTGCGGTGACCTCACCCAGTGACAGAAGGGGTAGCGAGGCACGCATCGTGTTGTTGCCATCAAGGGTAAAAAGATGGGGTTTTCATCATTGGTTTGAGATTATCCCTCTACATCATGTCATCTTGCTTAAAGCGTTACTCTATTCGTCATGAACTCAATACACTAGATGCATGCTGGATAGCGGTCGATGTGTGGAGTAATAGTAGTAGATGCAGAAAGTATCGGTCTACTTGTCTCGGATGTGATGCCTATATGTATGATCATTGCCTTAGATATCGTCATGGCTTTGCGCGGTTCAATCAATTGCTCGGCAGTAATTTGTTCACCCACCGTAACAATTGCTATTTTGAGAGAAGCCTCTAGTGAACACTATGGCCCCCGGGTCTATTCCACACCATATTTTCAGCCTTACACTTTTTACTTCGTTTTACTTTCCGCCTTCAGATCTCATTTGCAAACAATCTTGAAGGGATTGACAACCCCTTTGAAGCGTTGGGTGCAAGCTTGTTTGTGTTTGCGCATGTACTCTGGACTTGACGAGACCCTCCTTCTGGATCGATACCTTGGTTCTCAAAGCGAGGGAAATACTTACTGCTCCTGTGCTGCATCACCCTTTCCTCTTCAAGGGAAAAACCAACGCAAGCCCAGCCTCTGTCAACGTGTCAATTTCTGGCGTTGTTGTCTGTGGGATAGCAGTGGCGCACCAGCCCTTAGTGGGCTGGTGCGTCCAGCCCAATAACCTATTTCGTCCAAGAGTGCAAAAGGAAAAGGAAAAAAGGAAAAAAGGAAGGAGGTGGCCAAGTAGGAAGGGAGTCCTCCACCAAACAAAACTGGAGGTGGACTCTCCTCCTCTTGGATCGGCCCACCCTCTCCTTGGAGTAGGAGGCAATGCAGCCCTCCCTCTTGTTCCACCTATATATTAGTGGAGGTGAGAGAGGCTTTTGGCAACCCCAAGCCATAGTCCAGCCCTCTCTCCCTTCCACCATGTTTTCACACCCCGCAACTAGTTCGATACGGCACGACGAAGCCCTGCCAGAGTAGCTCCACCACCATCACCGTCACGTCGTCGTGCTACCAGAGAATTCAGCTACCTCTTCGTCTCTCTTGCTGGATCAAGAAGGCGGAGATCGCCATCGAGCTATACATGTGCTGAACGCAGAGGTGATGTCCGTTCGGTACTAGATCGGGATGGAGTTCGTGGAGCGCTTGCGATTCGGCTCACGGAGACGTTCGACTACATCAATATTTCTTAACGCTTCCTGCTTAGCGATCTACAAGGGTATGTGGATCCGGTCTCCCCTCTCGTAGATGATCATCACCATGATAGGTCTTGCGTGTGCGTAGGATTTTTTTTGTTTCCCATGCGACGTTCCCCAACACTATCAAACAAACGAGTCGGGTTAAGGTTTGTCGGAAAGCGACTTTGATGTCTCCTCTGGTGCACCGCATCAGAGGCGTCTTGCTGACGCTCAAGCCACCACTCCTCATCCTTCAAACGTCCCATCCCCTCGTTTATTCAAGCCTGTTGATTCGCCATCCGGCGTTTTCATCGTCAATCTCTCGATGTACCTTGGCCATCTCCTCATGCTATTTTACCAGCTCTGTGTTGATATCCTCCTGATTTTCGTCAGTAATGGCGGTTGTTACAAGTTTTGACATCTCCCCCATTAGATCCGTCATGGCTTGGGTCGGCGTCGTTCCAGACCCGCTCGCTCCATTGGTGGCTGCCACACCTGGTTGATCCTGAGCCGACGCGGGCCCTGCCATGTAGACGGTGAACTGGCGAGGCGGCTCTTGAGGTCCTTCAGAGATCGTCGCCCCGGGGAAATGCCCAAGCCCTCCAACATAGAGGGGGCAGATTGATTTCGTCTCTCCCATGGACGGCTCGCTATCAGAGTTAACAGGGGTTTCTCCACCAGCCGCCGGCTCATCCGGGAGGCTGACCCCTGCGTGAAGCCAACGAAAGTGTGATGTTGCCCGATCTGACGTTGGGCGGGTTTAGTGAACCGAGTTGGCTCGACGGTGTCGGTGCTGATGTCCGCCCGGGGATGGATGCTTCAATTTTGCCGATGAAGATGTGAATCTTGCCAAAGGGGACCCGGTGACCAGATTCGATTGAATCGGCCTCACGACCCCAACTCGGATTGTTGATGTAGCGCTTTCTGCAGCGGCTCTTGGTCATCAGACCAACCACATAGCTCCCAAACCCTGGAAGGGCTCCCTTCGAGAACTCAATTTCATCGTGCGCACGCGCCCCCGATGGGCGCCAACTATCGTGGTTTTATTACGGCAAATTTCCTCATGGAAGGACTTAGTAATGAGGCCATCGCAACTCTGTGGCGACTAAAAGGGGTTAATCGAGAACAGGAAGCGAGTTACCCAGGTACGGCCCCTCCAATGGAGGTAAAATCCTACGTCCTGCTTTGTGTGTATTGATGATGAAACCGATTACAAGGGATCGGATTCGCCTGACCTAGCTCTCGATCTATGGTTACTTGAATCTATTGGCCCTAGAGACTCGCCTTTATATACAGGTCGAGACCCTAGGTTTACAAGAATCTGGGTCACGTTATGATCCGTGACCTGGTATGTCTCTAACTCGCCTTGCCTTTCAAGCAAGGCCTATCTTCTACCTTGTGGGCCTTGACCCACCTTCTCCATGGTGAGAACCGCGAGGAGACTTGTTGGAACAGGTTGTCTTGCACCTTTGTCCTTGTTCTTCTAAGCCCATCTTGAGTACCTTCTTAAGTCGCCATAATCATGACCCCACCCATAGGGAGGGTTCTATGACGGGGTAATATCCCCAACACGATGCGTAGAATCTCCAAGATTAGATGCTTGAGACTTCTTAAAATATTTACTTGGGGTGCCTTGGGCATCCCCAAGCTTGAGATTTTGTACGTCGTTCAATCCTCTCATATCCCGGTTTCACCTAAGTCTCAAAAACTTCATCCACACAATACTTGAAAATAACTCGTGACATAGGTTTTGAATACTAGAGCTTCCCTTGCACATGGAAATGATGTGCTCCCAACAACCTTTGGCACGAGTGAAGGGACACAAATGAGCAAGATCTTCAATGGTAATTGGTGCTTGAAGGATGAACAAGGCGGAGTGATTGAGCTGATTGTCGATCTCTTCTCTTGGAGTGAGGTTTCTTGGATCATGTGGGTAGTAGCCTTGCTGAATGATTCTCCAAAGTTGTGTTGAGTTGTGATTCAAATGAGCCTTGTTATTAAAAATCCAGTTAGCAAAATCATTCCTA
The DNA here is from genome assembly GCF_904849725.1 of Hordeum vulgare subsp. vulgare. Lineage (NCBI taxonomy): Eukaryota > Viridiplantae > Streptophyta > Magnoliopsida > Poales > Poaceae > Hordeum > Hordeum vulgare. Next base: position 101,592,693 of record NC_058520.1, read on the forward strand.
ACAAGCTGAGGAGGAGGACCAAGGTTAATAATATGCGGTGGGTGAACCGATCCTCCATAGACCACAGGAGGAGGAACTCAGGCAAAGGTATTTGCCCCACTCGTTCCTTGAGGCAATTTATTTCTATCACTACTAGCATTTTCCTTTTCGGAGTTGGTCCCCGTATCCAAAGCTGTGGGATTAACCACATGCAACAAATCAATAGACAGCTTGAAGCCATCAAGTTAATCTTTGAGCATGTTTTTGACCTCGATAGCCACTGAAGATATAAAGGTGGACATGGCCTCATTTAGATTCTCTCGGGTGACCGAGTTTGCAACCGGTGCCTCGGGCAACTCCACAACCCGATCCTCGTCGTCAGCCATACTCTTTGGGTGGTGAAACCCTTAATAAAGAGACGAGGCTCTGATACCAATTAAAAGGATCGATGTGGTTGACTAGAGGGGGTGAATAGGTACTAACAATTTTTAAGCTTTTCTTTAACAAATTAAGTTTAGCAACAAATAGGTTGTCTACGTATGCAACTAAGTGAGCAACCTATATGATGCTTGCAACAAGAATAACAAGTAAGTAAGAAATATCAGTAAAGGTAAGAAGTAACCACAAGTGGAACCGATGAAGACGAGGATGTGTTTCCGAAGTTCCTTCCCTTTGAGGGGAAGTACATCTCCGTTGGAGTGGTGTGGAGGCACAATGATCCCCAAGATGCCAGTAAGGCCATCGTATTCTCCTGACGCCCCAATGCGAGGTGCCATGATAACACTAGTGGTGCCCTTGAAGGCGGCGGCCGAACCTTTACAAACAAGTTTGGGGCAATATCCACAACTGAATTGGAGTCTCCCAACGAGACCACGAAGCTTCACCACAATGGAATATGGATTCGAGGTGACCTCAGCCATCTAGGGTGCTCAAACACCCAAGAGTAACGAGATCCGCGGGGGATTGGTGAGGGCGATCAAATTTCTCTTGGTGGAAGTGTAGATCAAGGCCCTCTCAAGAAAACCCTAGAGTATCAACAAGTTTTGTTCGCTAGGGAGAGAGATCGAGAGAAAATAGAGCTTGGATCAGCAATGGAGCTTAGGGTTGGGAAAGGTGAAGTTATCTGGGAAGAAGAACCCCTTTGTATACTGGGGGAATGAATCCAACCGTTACCCACTCGCTCATCCCGCATCACAACGGTACTACCACTCCAGGGAGTGGTACTACCGATGATAAGAGGTCAGCAACCAAAGAGGAAGGCAGGGGCCGGTAGTACGACTCGAGCAGTACTACCGCTGCCACGAGCGGTACTACCACTCATAAGAGGTAGTACCGCCTTCTATATCCGCTCAGGATATGCTGCAGACCTAGCCCAGAAGTATTGAGGGTTTCTGGCGTGGTAGTAACAAGCAGTACTACCGCCCTGCACTAACGCTCCAAAAACCGCTCAGTCTGACACGAAGAATGTCGAGACCCACAGGAAGTGGCACTATCGAGCGAAACTAGCTAGGCCACTTCTGCCTTAGAGCGGTACTACCAGTGATAAGAGGTAGTACCGCCCACCAGAGTGGTACTACCGCTTGGATCTTTCTAGGCATGATAGGGTAAGGAAGGATGCTCCATTGAGGCAGGAAAGAGGGTGCAAAGGAATGTGTACGTGATGATTCCACCCAAACCTTTCTGAAGCGGACCCCTCTTAATAGTACATCTTTTCCTACGACTCAAGTTCACCGACAACGAAACGTAAGAGAGAAAGTCGTCTTCATATAAACACACTGAGGGGCATGAACCGTCTTGTGCCAAATGAAGAAATACCTGAAAGGCTTAGTGCACATGATTAGTCCGCAAACGCATTGTCATCAATCAAAAAAACCACTAGGGTAGGAATATGCCCTTACATTGCTTACTAAGATATCTATAACTTTTTCATATGGATATAGGCAACCTCTTAATGCATGCTTTTACAAGCTAATTGATCATGAAATTGCACTCAAAATTATATTTATGCAAATTACCTACTTAGTGCCATATCATGCATTTATTATTGTCTTGTTCCAAACATGGTTTGCTTGCGAGTACAGTCAAAGTACTCATTGGCTTGCCACTGGTTATTTCATTGACTAGGCATGAGAGAATAAGATACGATGAAGAATACCTTGGCGGCGCTTGTGTGAACTAGGATGCTTCCTAGTCAGAATGCATGTAGGTTAAGGCAGATGGCATGGGTTCACGCTTTCATTCACGAATTCCGCTGCTAGTTATGTTTGGTGGCTCGACTTTCGAGGCCCTATGTATCTAAGACTTGACCTTAATGGTCTCAATTTGTATCAGACGGTATATATGGATGCAAGACTCTTGTAATTCAGCTTCTGTGTGTTCAATGAGCATTGATCTTTGGGATCACTGTACACGTGCATTCAATATCACGCCTTATGAGTCGGGGTTCCCACACCAGTGCATTGGACTTATGGGTAGACGTCGCGAGTCCATTGATGAAAAGTTGTTGGGGAAAGCTTGAACCCAAGTCCTATAGTGATGAATATAAGTGCAACTGAAATTCCTGGGGAGTTATACATTTATGTATTGATAAGACCGTTCACAATTTCTTGAAGCTCGATATCCCCCGAGATGAACCATATAGCCAAGAGAAACCATGAACCAGAATAGAAGAGCTTACCATTTAATGTAGAATAATTTGAATTTTAGAATTGAAGGTTCATAATATAAAAATATATAAATTCTTGGCTTTTACACATTTTAATTTTTTGGAATTAACACATCATTCAATTTGGCATACAAAGTACTAAATATTTCATAAAAGCTTACACCAGCTTGCCAAAGAAAGGCTAATAGAAAAAAGAATAGAGGCCAAGTACTTGACCAATCCTCGGAGCAAACGGATGAACGAATTCTCGAGGCCTGGTTCATTGAGGTCATCATTGCATGAAACCTTTAGCACTTCCATTGGATATTCGATGGAGTATGGCCATTAGCCCATATGAGATGTAAACATGTTAGTCAGTCAAGTCTAAAATCTACTCTTCGGTCTTATTGCTTTATTTTTGACTCCTAACAAAGAATTTGCGGAAACAAGGTATAACAATCAACTTTCCTATCAGGATTTTACAACTTGAATACCAAGAGACCACTATTAGAAGAGAGCATAATAAGTAAATGTTGGCACCATATTTAACTTTTTGGATGGTCGATGGCGCCATAAACTTGATAACCAGCACCGTGGAGTCAAGACATTCAACTAAATAGAATCCTAAAACAATTTTATTCGAGCACACATGGGACCCACAAAAATGAAATTGACACAAGCGATCGTTCACTCCAAAAAGTGGGTCATATTGAAAAAGAAATTACTCAAAATACATTTTTTTAATTCAATTGTTTATTTATCTCTTATTCCAAAATTTCCCTGAAAATCCAATTTCATTTTTTCATTCTGTGGGGTTATATGACCTAGTTCTTAATATTACTACTTGACCAGGCCTGAGCGATTGTTTACCAAAAACATAGGTCTCCACAAAGTCATAAGACCATGTATGTGGGTTGACGCGTGCCAAGTGCTAGAAGGTCAAGGAAGTTGATGAATTGATGACACGGAAGCCTGCGATCGAAGCCCGGTGAACGGTTGGGTAACTATAATGGTCCTAAGGTAGCGAAATTCCTTGTCGGCCCTATATTTACATAGCCGGGAAGGGCTCCGACAATCATGCGTGTCTGGCGGAGCGCCTATCACCCTAGCACGACACTCTAAAATGCATGTTGGGTTGGGCTAGTAAGAAGACATCGATTAGGGAGACAAAGAATGGGAGACTTTATCTATAACACAACTCCTAAATTGATTTTTGATCGACCTACTTAATCTGATTCTCGCTAGAATTAAGTAGCCCTTACTTTAGTGTATGTAGGTAACATAAGATGTGCGATAAAAAAATGTATGATAATGAGGAAATCTTGATATTCTTTCATGGAGTCCCTTCTGGAATCTTATATTGAAAAAGAAAATAATGCCCCTTAGGGACCTTTCTTTGGTTTTTTCCTCTATACCGACAACTAGCATCCCATCAGTAACCTATAGGCGAGATTTCTTAGAGGGGGGCTGGCCATGGTTTTTTAACACACCCTTTCATATAACTAAGACCCAAAGCAGAAAAGGTTTGCAATCCATATATTGGGATTTGGCTCAAATGAAGTACAAGGACTAAACTGGTCGGCTCCACCACACGGTTTGAGATGTTGAGCTTCCTTGACGCGAAAAGGTGCCAATGAGGAATTGACGGGGATTTCTAGATATAATACTCAAAAGAATCGCCACAATACACGCGGACAATTAGAATTCTTTTTTTTTCGTTACTCTCGCAAGCATACGACTCAACATGAAATAAAGAAATAGGAACCTTTTGCTGGATTATTACAATATAATCATAAAAGGCTATTTTTTAGGAATTTTAGACAAAGATTTCGATAAACTAAGATTTTTGGCTAAATCATTGCTAACTTTTTGATATATTTCTTCCTGAAATATCGCTAATCCCACTGATAACGAGTAGGTGATACGTCTCCAACGTATCTATAATTTTTGTTTGTTACATGTTGTTATATTATCATTCTTGGATGTTTTATGATCATTTTATAGCAACTTTATAACATTTTTGGGGACTAACCTATTGACATAGTGCCTAGTGACAGTTTTTTTTTGTTTTATCCCTTCACAGAAAATCAATATCAGATGAAGTCCAAATGCCGCAAAACTTTACAGAGATTTTTTTGGACCAAAAGGAAACTTGGAAGCCATGAAGGAGCACCAGAGGAGGCGCAGGCAGCCCACTAGACACGAGGGCGTTCCTAGTGCCCCTGGCACGGTCTGGTGCTTAGTGGGGGCCTCGGGCGCCTCCTCCACCACCTCTGAGCTCTCTAAATACCCGAATATTCACATAACCCTAGGGGAGTCGACGAAAAATTATTTTAGCCTCCGCAAGTTTCACAAGCCACGAAATCCAAGCTAGAGCCCGTTCTGGAGAGGAACACGATCACAGAGGGGTTCATCGTCCTCATTGGCGCTCCTCCGATGATCCGTGAGTAGTTCATATCAGACCTACCAGTCTGTAGGCAGTAGCTAGATGGCTTTATTTCTCGTTTTGTTTCTCAATACAATGGTCTCTTGGAGATCCATATGATGTACCTATTTCTTTTGCGGTGTGTTTGTTGGGATCCGATGAATTGTGAGTTTATGATCAGATCTATGAAATCATATTCATGCTTGATTATTATAGCCTTGTATTTGTTCTCCGATATTTGGTTTTTGTTTGGTCAACTTGATCTTTTATCTTGCAATGGGAAGAGGTGCTTTGTGATGGGTTCGATCTTGCGGTGCTAAATCTCAGTGAGAGAAAGAGACATGACACACATGTATCGTAGCTATCAAGAATAAAATGATGGGGTCTATTCCTACATGAATATATCTTGTCTACATCATGTCATCGTTCTTAAGGCATTACTCCGTTTCTCCATGAACTCAATACACCAGATGCATGTTGGATAGCGGTAGATGTGTGGATTAATAGAAGTAGATGCAGGCGGAAATCGGTCTACTTGTCTTGGAAGTGATGCATATATACATGGTCATTGTCTTGAATATTATCATAATTATTTTCTCTTATATCAATTGACCAAGAGTAATTTGTCTACCCGCCGTTTGCTATTTTCTTGAGAGAAGCCACTAGTGAAACCTACGGCCCTGGGTCTACTTCACATCATGTATTTGCAATCTCTACTTTGCTATTCGTGTTTCTATTTTATTTGCTCTTTTATTTTCATATCTATATTATAAAAAAAATACCTTGTTGCGTTTTATTTTCTATCACTCTTATTTGCATCTATCAATCTATCCTTACTTTACCCACGAGGTATTGAAAACCCCTCTACGCGTTGGGTTGCGAGGATATGTTATTTGTGTGCAGGTGCCGCTTACATAGTCTTGCAGATCTTCCTACAGGATTGATACGTTGGGTTCATAATTGAGGGAAATACTTGTCGTCGTTGTTCTACATCATCCTTTAAGCTTGGAGGGAAACCAACCCAAATCAGAGCGAGTCAGTTGGCCCAAATAAATCGATTGGGATCATTCCTCACCCATGCCACATAGTTCCAACAACTACGAAAACTGCAAAAAATAGCAGCAATACTACTGGAAAGTACAGTTTCAATATTGCCCATACGTAATCCTTTATATAGGCGTTGAGTCGAACGAACACTGAGATGGAATAAGCCCGCTAATATAGCCAATGTACCCGCAGCAATATGATGCGAAGCTATTCCCCTTGGAACAAAAGGATCGAAACCTTGTGCACCCCACGTTGGATTTACAGCTTGTACTCTTCTAGTTAGTCCATAAGGAATGGATACCCATATCACAGGACCATACAAAACTGTTACATGAAATTCCCCAAAGCCAAAGCAAGCCACCCCTGCAAGAAATAAATGAATTCCAAAGATCTTGGGCAAATCCAAAGAGGGTTTTCCCGTTTGCTCATCACAAAATATTTATAGGTCTCAATATACCCAATGCGAGATCATTTCCAAGAAACACAAGCCAAAAAACACAATATGCATACCTGCCACACCTTCATAACTCTAAATACCCGGATTTTTACAGTTCCTCCTGAAATACTCCACCCACCCCATGAATCCGTTATTCCTAAACGAGTCATGAAGGGAATTACGAACATACCTTATCTTCACATTGGATCGAGAACATGATCAGAGGGATCAAAAACAGCTAATTCGTATAAAGTCATTGAGCTAGCCCAATGAGAAACTAGAGTTGTGTGCATTATATGCACCACAAGCAATCAACCCAGATCATTCAATACGACAGTATGAACACAATACCAAGGCAAACCTATGGAAATACCCCTTTAGCAAAGAGAAATAGACACGATGTCACTTTATTTTATCGCATTGAAAAACAATATCCACATCCCATGTACTGCAAGCCAAAATAACCTCACTAGATTAATATTCCCGGGAATAACATCGTTGGTAAACCAGTTGGCACTTGATCTCTCATCAAACAGTTTGGTGCGGCCAATACCTAGGGTAAAAATAGGATAGGTTTGATCTATGGTCATTGAGGGCCTCCTAAAAGGATCTACTAAATTCATCGATTTGTTCTAAAGAATCAAAAATGATCAGTTATTAACGGAATTTCTTGTCGGCTTTCCGTGAAATACTCATTTGTCCTAACACCACCAAGAACACTAGATTACTGAAATGTAGTTTTACAAACATTTTCTCATCGACTACGAGAGTTTGTGGTGTGTGTTCTTGGACCAAAGAAACCAAACAAGCATACCTTTCCTTTAATGGGGTATATTGGGTATGGTACTGCCTCTTTATCAACTCGATGTTCAATCAACATTCCTGTTGGAAATATGCCCTAGAGGCAATAGTAAAATAGTTATTGTTATATTTCCTGTTTCACGATAATCGTTTATTATCCATGCTATAATTTTATTGAATGGAAACATAAATGCATGTGTGGATATATAGGCAAAACAATATCCCTAGTGAGCCTCTAGTTGACTAGCCTGTTGGTCAAGCATGGTTAAGGTTTCCTAGTCATAGACAAATGTTGTCACTTGATGACGGGATCACATCATTAGGGGAATGATGTGATGGACAAGACCCAAACTATGAACATAGCATATGATCGTGTCATTTTGTTGCTATTGTTTTCTGCATGTCAAGTATTCATTCCTATGACCATGAGATCATGTAAATCACTGACACCGAAGGAATGCCTTGTGTGTATCAAACGTCGCAACATTACTCGGTGACTATAAAGGTACTCTACAGGCATCTCCAAAGGTGTACGCAGAGTTAGCATGGTTCAAGACTGGGATTTGTCACTCCGTGTGACGGAGAGGTTTCTTGGGGCCCACTCGGTAATACAACATCACAAACAAGCCTTGCAAGCAATGTGACTAAAGAGTTAGTCACGGGATCTTGTATTACAGAACGAGTAAAGAGACTTGCCGATAACGATATTGAAATAGGTATGGAGATACCGACGATCGAATCTCGGTCAAGTAACATACCAAAGGACAAAGGGAATAATATACGAGATTGTGTAAATCCTTGACATAGAGGTTCAACCGATAAGATCTTTGTAGAATATGTAGGATCCAATATGGACGTCCATGTACCGCTATTGGATATTGGCCGGAGAGTGTCTCGGTCATGTCTGCATAGTTCTCGAACCAGCACGGTCTTCACACTTAAGGTTCGGTGACGTTTTCGGTATAGTTGAATTATTGGTGTTGGTAACTGAATGTTTTTCGGAGTCCCGGATGAGATCACGGACGTCACAAGTGTCTCCGAAATGGTTTGGAAATGAAGATTGATATATAGGATTGTTGCATTTGGCTTCCGGAAAGATTTCGGGCATTACCGATAAAGTACTCGGAGTGATGAATGGGTTCCGGGGTTTTACTCAAAGGGGCCACCAACCCTGGAGAGGACCTAATAGGCCCATGGGTAGCGCACTAGCCCTTTGTGGGCTGGTGAGGCCAGCCCAATAGGGCTATTTTGGTTGAAGAAAAAATAAAGGAAAGGAAAAAAAGGAGAGGAGGTGGATAAGAATGAAATGACTCCTCCACCAAACCGAATTGGAGGAGGAGACCTTTCTCCTTGCTTCGGCCGAAACCTCCTACTTGGAGTAGGAGGCAAGGGAACCTCCCCTTGGTTCCTCCTATATATAGTGGAGGGTTTTAGGGTTTTTGCAACTCAAGCCTTTGTGCAAACCTTTCTCCCTCCACTACTTCGTTATACCTCGTAGCTAGATTGGTTCGGCACGGCGAAGCCCTGCCGGAGGAGCTCCACCATCATCACCGCCACGTCGTCGTGCTGCCAGAGAATTCAGCTACCTCTTCGTCTCTCTTGCTGGAACAAGAAGGCGGAGATCGTCATCGATATGTACGTGTGTTGAACGCGGAGGTGTCATCTGTTTGGTGCTAGATCGAGACGGGTCGTGGGACGGCAACGATTTGCATCGCGAAAACATTCCACTACATCAACTGCGTTACTTAACGCTTGATGACGAGATGATGTATATACTTCTCGCTCCTTGTTGGTTACCCCAAGTGGAAGGTTGAGATGTAGTCAGCAGCAAGTTTTCCCTTACATGGAGATTGTAAGGTTTATTGAACCAGGAGGACTCCTAGGATCAACAAGTAGGTGTCTTCCACCCTGGCGCTAGCAGAAGACGTGGACATGCACACACACAAATAGCTTTGCTCCCAACGAGTACACAGAGGTTGTCAATCTCTGTGGCCTTGTAGTTTGCAAAGGATCAAAACACAAGCGGGAAAAGTAATAGTGATTGCAACAAAAAAGTAAATGAAAACGGTAAATGATGGAGGTGTGAACAATGATGGTGATATGGACCGGTGTCAAATGATGTTCACTAGTGATGTCTCTCTCCCAAAAGACGATAAACAACAATGCTTAGGTAAACAAATCACAGTTGGGCAATTGACAGAATTATGAGCGCACCGCAAGGCTAATTATGTTACTTGATAGTTAGAGGTTCAATAGTAATGGGCAGTACGCCAAGACAAGTAGACCGCATATTCATCAGCATCTACTTACTAATCATCCACCTTGAGATATCTATCCAGAACATCTCGCCGGTATTAAGTTGCGAGCCCCACCCAAAGTGTAAACTCAAAGCAATGGACAACTGCATTAACGAACTATGTGTAAGGTAAACAATCCTTGCAACCGTGGTCACAAGCACCGTTGTTTTCTCCCTGGTGGAAACATCACATCCCCTAGTCTCATGTTTCTATCACTCAAGCTAGACATCGAGGGGCATGAACCCACAATCATGCATAACGCTCCCTCTTGGAGTTACAATCTACTACTCGGCCAAAGCAATAAATAGCAACGGAGAACATGCATGAATCACTAAGGAACATAATATAAAAGGATAATCAAATATATAACTCATAACAATCTGAACATAATCTCATAATCCATCGGATCCCAACAAACCGAGCATAGCAATAGCAAGAGAATTACATAGAGGCCTTGATCATCTAGGGAAGCTCACAAGGACTGACCATTGAAGCACAAGATTGGAGAGAATACATCACATAGCTACTGGTCATGGACCCATGGTCCAAGGAGGACTACTCACGACACGTCTAGGAAGCGTCCATGGCGGTGGAGATGCTCTCGGAGGTCAATCCTCCCTCCGACAGGGTGTCGGGAAGAGGTCTCCTGATGCTCCGGATCTCGGAAGCGCTGAGGCGGCAGAACAATGGAGAAATTCGCGATTCTGTAAGTTGTGGAAGGTTTTTCTCTTGGAGGACTAAATATAGGGCGAAGGAGGGCACCGGAAGAGGTGGGAGCCACCCAGGCGGCCTCTTGGGGCGACCAAGGGGTAGGCCACGCCAGGAGGTCGCCTGGACGGGCTTGCCCCCCCTCTGGCCCATCTTCGGTGATCTCGAAGCTTCCGTTACGCTGATTTTTAATATATTTTTCCTGGAATTTTTCGGGCTTCGGAAAATTGGGTAAAAGCCCCTGCAAAATATACATCAGCAGACAGAAACTGGCACTGGGTGCACTGAGTTAGTAGGTTAGTCCAAATATGTGTAAAATGATATAAAAGTGTAGCAAAACATATAACAATGTCACCCAAAAGATCATGGAACGAGCAGAAATTATAGATACGTTTGGGACGTATCAACATCCCAAGCTTAATTTCTGCTCATCCTCGAGTAGATAAATGATAACACAATAATTTCTGTGGTGACATGCTAACACACATATAAGAACTTCAAAGTAAAGCAAGTAAGATATGCAATTCAAGTCAAGACAATAACAAGCAAGATTCTATATCTAGTATTGAAATTAGCAAAGTAAGAACACAAAGGTGCAATAGCTCTCGCTGTCCGTGACTCGAATGTCTCCAAATGGTGTTTGCATGCAAGAAGTGGGAGATGGGTTGAGATCAGAAAATATATATTTTTAATTGAGAACTCAATCTACTAAAATTTCACACTTGGTCTCCTTCGGAATCTTATTTTGACTCATCCCCAGACCACTAGTCAGGCACAAGTCAAAATGATCCTCTCCCTTTCTACTTTGAGCACTCATGCAATGGATGAGCGTAACCAAGATATGTTGGCACTTAGGATGGAAAATAGAATAATGATGGGGAAGGAATACAAAAAGGTATGAAAGGCTCACATCAATGAGGACAACCATAGGCGAGAGAAGGTCAAATGATAGATATGATGTGAGGAGTAGGGATTGCCATGTAACGGATGCGCATATGAGCTAGGGTAAGCTCTCCAATGGAACTAGTGGGGTGCATCCAACTTGTTTGCTCATGTAGACCTATAGCTCATTTGAGGAGGCTCATCATTGGAATATGCAAACCAAGTTCTATAGTGTAAGGGTCCCCACATAGTTATGCATGAATGATAATCTCTATGTAGTACAAATATAGCAATGGAGTACGAGTGTGGATCTTTTAAAAGGAATAGTAGTGTTGCCCCCTTCTATCTTTTTATTTCTCTTTTTTTGTGTGGCCTCTTTGGCTCTTTCTTTTTATCTCTCATTTGTCCTCTTTGGGATCTTTTGTTTGTCCTCTTTGGGATCTTTTCCTCACTTAAGGGAAACACTCTATGTTTTACATGAATAAAAAGAAGATCATCACACTTTATAAGAAGTACTCAACATAAAGACAAGTGAAAACCATCATGATGTATGCAAATGTATGCCTCTGGCAGTGTAGCAGGATATGCAATGATACTAGCGCGTCATGTAGCAATAATTGGGGCAAGGCCTAACTATCATCGGCTCTAAGATCAAGCAAAATCATGTATGACATGAAGGTCAAGTCATGATATGGTGGATGTTGCATGGCAATGCATCTCGGAAAGGCTATGGAAATGCCTTAATAGGTAGGTATGGTGGCTGTTTTGAGGAAAGATATAATGAGGCTTATGTATGACAGAGCGTATCATGTCATGGTTTTGGATGCACCGGCGGAGTTTGCACCAACTCTCAATGTGATAAAGGGCAATGCATGGTACCGAAGAGGCTAGCAAAATATGGATGGTGGGAATGCCAACAATCGAATACTCACATTAGTCCAAAGAACTCATACACTTATTATCGGTAACTCTCTATCTAGTTAGGAAATTCACAAAGATACAAGTACCCCAAGGAGGAGTGTCTGGCGTTTGGTTATCCTTGCGCATCCTCGACTCATGGTAACGTGAGGGTACTCTATATATTCCAACCCCTCCAAAGGTTAGCTATCAATTTAGTAGCTAGAGTTCTCAACTAATTTTTAGTTTTCAAAAACACACGGATTTCTCAAAATACGACACCTATCACTAATAGGCTCAAGCTCTTGGCACCAATAGTCCAAACATTACTCAAATCAATACCTCAAAACTATTGCAAGTTACTACTATACTTAAATAGCAACCTCAATTACCTACTCATGCAAGACACACAAACTCAGTGCAACGAGCCAACTCTCTAAACAAGATAAGCATGATAACTCAAGAGAGTTCCAAAAGCAACCTAAATAAAAGCTCTTAAAAAGATAAGCATGAAAACTAAGAGCTAAGCATGACAGTAGCTATGGAAAGATGAAGAACACACAAAAAAGATAAGCATGAAAACCTATGTTGTGTTCTAGAGTGGAATGGAGCGTGTTTCTCTCCCGAACAAGGTCTGCTAGGTTCCGAATTGTTATGAACAGCAAGCAAAACTAAAACAAACTAAAAAGTAAAGAGCGGGACGCTCCAAGCATAGCACATAACATATGAAGTGATAAAAATATAGCATGGAGATGGACGAACTGATGATTGTTGATAGAGAAGGGGATGCACGAGGCATCCCCAAGCTTACACGCTTGAGTATCCTTGAATATTTCTTGGGGTGCATGGGGGCATCCCCAAGTTTGGGCGCTTGATACTCCTGTATCTTCTTTCATCATCTCCCACCGCATACTTGAAAACTCCCTTCATACGAAACTCATCATAAGCTGATTAGAGTGGTTAGTACCCTTAATAAAATAATTCATTGCATGCTGGAAATAAAGATTTTCATGAAAGGCTACTGTTTGTAATGATTTCCAAAAAGTTTTTTGCAAATAAAAAGTAAGCTTAGGATTTGCAAAACAATGAAAACGCAAAACATGGCAGAATCTTTGAAAAACAGAACAATAGGTAGTAAATAATTTATTCAGGGCACTTATGCAACTGAAATTAAAAAAACTTAGAATAGATGACAGAAAGGTAATTATATAGATCATGCTGTAAAAAAATTCAGATCAAAAAGACTATCTGGTGATTTTTGGCGAATTTTTCCGTCAAGAAAACATAATCTGTTTCTGGACAACATGTCACAATTTTTTGAAATTTCTTGCAATCGGAGGCTATAACTTGGCATAAAGCTTAAAAATAAATATACAATGACGTTGCTATAGTAGTAACAAGCATCAAGATCACTAAAACAGAAAGTAAAAAACAAATTGGGTTGCCTCCCAACAAGCGCTTTCTTTTATGCCTTTGAGCTAGGCATAGTGCAAAAAGATCAAGTTGTATCAATTGAACCAGCATCAAGATCATTAAAGAGCTCTTCAATAGTACACCTAGTCTTAAGAGGACTCTCAAAGAGAGGCTTAATGGCAACACTTCTAGGAACAAAAGCAAAGTTAGTAAGACCAATTGGAATTTCATTTCTAATTCTATTTAAGAAGGTAAATCTTCCATGGTCTTCACAGTTTCAACACCCCTAGCAATAGGTATATTTGTTTTGGGTTGAGGAACCTTGGGTACGTTAATGAACCTAGGTCCCTTCCTTGCGGTGGTTTCTACCTTTTTAGTCTTGATGGAGGATAGAGTAGTTCCTAAAGTTTCAGAAATATCCTCGATCTTATCAATCCTAGAAGGATCCAAATCATGGGATTTAATGGTCTCCAAAGTTTTGCAAATTTTGTGCATGGAGCTATCAAGTCTATTTAAGTTCCCTTAAATCCTATGATCTACTTCATTTATTCTACTCATGCTTGGAATCTCTAGCTCTATCTTCTCAAGTTTACACATAATGGGAGCTAAAGTGATATCATCCTTTATGTCAACAATAGGTGGGATTCCGGCAAGATTTTCCATAACGCTAAGAGCCTCCCCAACGGGAGCCTCTAAGAAATTCCGTCCTATTGTTGTGTCTAGAAAAAACTATGCCAAGAAGTAATACCAACATAAAAATTTCTAAGCAAAATAGTGGTGGATTGATTCTGGGTGGCTCCATATTGAGAATTTTTAATTCTATACCAAGCATCTTTCAAACTATCTCCAACCCTTTGTTTGAAGGTGAGAATCTCTCCTTCGGGTGCAACACAAGAGGCAAACGATTTAGGCATACTGACTAAACAAAGCAAAATAACTATTTTTTGTGGATTTTGGTACTTTCCTTGATGACGAGATGATGTATATACTTCTCACTCCTCATTGGTTACCCCAAGTGGAAGGTTGAGATGTAGTCAGGCAGCAAGTTTTCCCTTACACAGAGACTGTAAGGTTTGTCGAACCAGGAGGACTCCTAGGATCAACAAGTAGGTGTCTTCCACCCTGGCGCTAGGAGAAGACGTGGACCTGCACACACACAAATAACTTTGATCTCAACGAGTACAGAGAGGTTGTCAATCTCTCCGGCCTTGTAGTTTGCAAAGGATCAAAACACAAGCGGGAAAAGTAATAGTGATTGCAACGGAAAAGTAAATGAAAACGGTAAATGATGGAGGTGTAAACAATGATGGTGATATGGTTCGGAGTCAGATGATGTTCACTAGTGATATCTCTCTCCCAAAAGACGATAAACAACTATGCTTGGGTAAACAAATCACAATTGGGCAATCGATAGAATTATGAACACACCGCAATGCTAATTATGCAACTGGATAGTTAGAGGTTCAATAGTAATGGGCAGTACGCCAAGACAAGTAGACCTTTTATTCATCAGCATCTACTTACTAATCATCCACCTTCAGATATCTATCCAGAACATCTCGCTGGTATTAAGAGCCCCACCCAAAGTGTAGACTCAAAGCAACGGACAACTGCATTAACGAACTATGTGTAAGGTAAACAATCCTTGCAATCATGGTCACAAGCACCGTTGTTTTCTCCCTGGTGGCAACAACACATCCCCTAGTCTCATGTTTCTGCCACTCAAGCTAGACATCGAGGGGCATGAACCCACAATCATGCATAACGCTCCCTCTTGGAGTTACAATCTACTACTCGGCCAAAGCAATAAATAGCAACGGAGAACATGCATGAATCACTAGGGAACACAATATAAAAGGATAATCAAATATATAACTCATAACAATCTGAATATAATCTCATAATCAATCGGATCCCAACAAACCGAGAATAACAATAGCAAGAGAATTACATAGATGTCTTGATCATGTAGGGCAGCTCACAAGGGCTAACCATTGAAGCACAAGATTGGAGAGAAGACATCACATAGCTACTGGTCATGGACCCATGGTCCTAGGAGGACTACTCACGACACGTCCGGGAAGCGTCCATGGCGGTGGAGAAGCTCCCGGAGGTCAATCCTCCCTCCGACAGGGTGCCGGGAAGAGGTCTCGTGACGCTCCCGATCTCGGAAGCGCTGTGGCGGCAGAACGATGGAGAAATTCGCGATTCTGAAAGTTGTGGAAGAGTTTTCTCTCGAAGGACTAAATATAGGCCGAAGGAGGGCACTGGAGGAGGTGGGACCCACCCAAGCGGCCTCTTGGCACGGTGTAACGACCAAGATGCGGTCCTTTCCGATCTGGGGATCGAGGCCCCGAATTGGAAAGGAACGCATCTAAGCGTCTCGCAAACAGGTAACACGGCACATACATAATAATAAAGACGGACAATCACGGATTCAATTGCCTTCTCATAAATATCTCAGAGTACATCACACATACAACCAAGGTAGTTCCGCTACGGACTACAAAACATAGAAAGGCTATGCTACCCTGCCTGCAGACCCACGATCACGACCACGCCTCAATCTTCTGAATAGTTCACGTACAGGCGGTCTGTCTCCTCATCGTACTGCCACGCCAGCTGCGTGCCGTCGGGATCATCTGTCTCTGGGGTACCTGTACCTGTTCGTATTGTGGAGGAATCCGTGAGCCACGGGGACTCAGCAATCTAAGACCTTGGTGCCATAACTAGTCAAGTTATTAGGTCAGATAAGGTGAAGTGTTTAAGGTTGCAGCATCCTAAGCTTGATTTGGTGGCTATCTTACGTAGCATTATGAAGGTGGTCTACACTATCGGTCGCGAATACTTGATCACTAAGTGATCCTGAACACCTACCTACGTCATTCATAACCCCACCGTGTTCCCGATCGAAGAGAGATCCTCGAGGGGACAATCACGGTTACGCACACACTTGGCAATTTTATTAGCTTAAGTTTAAGTTATCTAATACCGGATGTCAACAAAATATTCCAAGTTGCCACATAACTGATAAGAGCCTGATAAGAGCCTGATAAGAGCCCGACGACCCTGATAAGAGCCGCGTATCTCTGTCTCAGGACACGCCGGATGAGCACAGCGTACAGTGGCCTGATAGACATCTCCCGCGTTTCCCCGGGTTGGCCCCACACACGACTCTAGTTTGGACCAACACTCATGAGGAGCACTGGCCCGGGTTGTTGATTAAATTCCTCGGGATAGCTACTCCCTATGCAGGTTATTAAGTGATTAGCAAATTAACACCAATGTTGGGTCCTGCCGGACAAGCCTTAGCACTACGCGATTTATCGAGGGGGTCCCCATAACAACCCCGAACGTTTTAGGAGCGATCAATATGGAATCAAACACCGGTAACCGGTAACTAAGGCGGCAATAACGGAACAAAGCACCCAGAAAAATGCTAGGCCTTACGTCATTTACCAAGTATATAGGTGCATTAATTAAATAACAGCATATAAGATAATGATATCTAGCTCATGTTGTCACATGAGACAAAGCACCTGCATCTAGCAACACTAACATTAGTAGCTGAGCAAAGCCTACTTAGCCATTCAAGTTTGCTAGGAAGGAATCAGTGTTTGGGTTCATGGCATATCAAGAGGCAAATATTTCAGTGGTAGGTATCGAGCAATATGACATGGAAACGCAAACTAGCATAACAAGTCTAGATATGGAATCAAGGTCATATCATCTTGCCTGTGATATCCTCAGCTTGGAATGGTTCTTGTTCGTCCTGCACGTACTCTCTCGAATCCACGTACTCGTTCTCCGATCCCGGTGCTACCCAACATAAGAATAACATCCAATGAACAACAGCACCTCAAGATTCAACAAGCACATGATGCATGAGATGAAAAATGAGCATGCATCACTATTTCTATCACCAACACAAGCTTACGAAGCTCAAACAAGTTCCTGGAGAGAACTGCATGCTAGCCTATTTTGACATGCATGGTACTGACATGAACAGATTCGTATCGTGAAAACGATGCAAAACCATATAAAGAACATCACAATCGGAGCTACGGATCAACGGGAATCAACGAAACAAGATATGAAGCCCTACGTGTCAAAATCTTCACCACACACTCAAATGGCACAAATCTGGTTTTCCCAGGTTGCCAAGATATATAACAACCCAACATGAATGGATTGGATCAAGGAAGAACACCACAACATCAACTAAGCACTCACAATCATCAAAATGACAAAACTACATAATCTGCCATAATCTGCATCTTAGCACTTTGTGAGCTACATGCAAAGCACCTACAGCCACCCAACTATGACAAGTAATATACGTGGCTGTAGCTAGCCAAGAATACTACCAGCACAAGCAAGAATCACACAAAAAGGAATTATATACACGAAGATACAAGGCTGCAAACTTTCCCAAAACCATCAGATCTCAGGGACTTGGTGAAAATTCCTGCACCTGACTTTCTGTCTTTGTTCTGAATCTATTTGACAGCAGCCAAAACATAACCTACAGGACTCCAAATGGGATAAAATTTAACAGGGAGCTTCACAAACATATCAGGTCCAAATTACTATCACTAAACTAAGCGTATATCACAACACAATGACCAGCACAACCTCATCTACAGGGGAAGAAAATATAAACAGATTCTCAGACTTAGTGAAAATCTCAGATTTTCACTAAGCTGGAATTTCAGCCACATGCCCACTTTGTCTAGGCATAACTTGCACACAAGTAACACCAAGAGATAAATGACACCACTATGGTGTAGAGCAAAACCCCTACTACTACCACACAAAAGCTCATGCCCATGGGCTCAACCTATTCCATGGAAATAAAGAGCAAACTTGCACCACATCTGAATATGTCAACTCCAGAAAGTTTCCTAATGGCAAAACTAACTTCACCACTGGATTCCTTGGGAGATTCTACCCCAAAATCATATATAATATGTGGGCACTTACTTGAAACAAGTGACCACAAATTAAGGAAGAGGAAACTACTCCAAATCATGCCTAGTGAATAGTGCATCATTTCATGTGGTTTCACTATATCAACTACTACATGGTTGAGCTCATGTGCACAATGACAAAGTGACATGGGCGTTTGAACCCCATGTTTGTGTCATGCACATCAACTCACAACCACTTCTCTCTTAGTCACCCACACACTCACACATCATGCCCTCTCTCATATGAACATGAGGAGGTGCACAAGTGTTGCCAATGGGGCTGTTTCACCATACACACATATCATCACCACAACCTCATCTAGGTGCACATGAGGGCTACCCTCTTGCACAAATGAATGTGCCAACACATGCACACACCAAGTGCACATGCACCACAACCCCACTCACTTGTGCATGCATATGCACTAGCACACACACACACAACTACTCTAGAGCACACACACTCACAAACAATATGCACGAGGATATTACATAGAGCACAAAAGAAATATGCTAAGTTGCTGCCAAGACAAGAGCACAGGAATTAGATAGGGAAAATACATAGAAAAATACAGGGAACAGCAAAATAAAAGGAGCAGGGTCTGGGATCAAACCCCAAACCTGCTGGCGTTACTACTGCAACGCTACCACCCTGCTAAGCTAGTGCACTCGACAGAACAGGGGCTTCACACAAGTAAACATGCCCTGCTGCGGCAACCACAGCACCGAATAAAACCAACAAAACAAAAGGAGGCTACCCCTGGGATCGAACCGAGGACCTCTCGAGCACAACCGCAAGACACCAACCACTGCGCTAGTGCATCAACGACTGACAGAGAAGGGAACTAAATCAAGATATGCTATTCCTACTGACCACCTGTCTACAGGGGCGCACCAACGTCAGGGAGAACGACGGGCTGACTCGACGGGGTTGTTGTTGCTGCTGCGCTACCAGAGGGGCCGAATCAAAACGAGGAGAAGGATGCCCCTGCTGCACAACATACATGCACAACATCTCCTGGTACTGCACCACACACAACACACTCAAACGAGGGAAACCTGTTGCTGCTCTGCTCGACAGAGTAGCACGGCGACAGAGAGATCGTCGGCTCCTCGTCGTGCTGCTGCTGCTACTGCGCCACCGGAGGTCTACCACGTACTGCTACTGCGCGACTGTTACGCCTCGCCAGCCTCCGCATGTCGCGCCACTACACGAGCACGCTCTGAAGAACACAGTCATACACGAATCCCCGCGGTCTACTTTCCTGACAGAGAAAGCTCTGGCAAGCACTACCTCGGATCTAAGACGGAACCGAGGTGGAAGAAGGAAGGGGAGGTGATCCTCACCTTGGGGAGGAAGTAGAGGTTCGAGTCGGAGACGTTGGCGCCGCCAGAGAGGAAGAAGGCCGGGGAGGTCCCTGTTGTCGAACCGAAGAAGAGGGAGAGGACACCGTGGGCGCGCCCTTGACGAGCTCGGTGTCGTCGGTGCAGTCGGTCCCCAGGGCTCCTAGCGCTGGGAATGGATCGCGGCGATCCACCCCGAGCTCCCGAACATGGCAACGGCGGCGAACGGAGACGGGGGCGCGGCGGACGCCGGTGGTGGCCTTCTACCTCTCTCTGCTGCTCCTACCAGGGACTTACCTGACAGAGGAGAGGGGGAGAGATATGGGGAAATAGATGGTGGCGGCGCGAGATGGGAGAGAAGGAGGAACCCTAGGAGAGTAGGGGGAGGCACGGACGCCAACGCGTTATAAGAGGGCCCCTCGACGTTTGTGCCTCACGGCGGCACTGCTCGCTCTCTCTTGCACGCTAACGGAAAGCGAGGGAAGGAGAGAGACGGCGTCAGGGAGAACGAAAGGCGGATGGGCCACCTGCGCGAGGGAGGAAGGAAAAGGGCCGCCAGGGAGAGGGAGCCCACCGGCGCTATTTAGAGAGAAAAGAACAACCTGTGCTTCTTCTATTTAAAAGAAAGGCTAGAAAGGAAAAATAATACAAGGCAAAAACTACTAGGATAAATTCAAAAGAAAATACCCCCTGGTCATATAAAAATATGACCTATTTAAATAAAATAAAATCAAGATTTTTAGGAGCAGATAATATTTCACAAAACAGAATTAATGCCTCTGTTTTGTTCTTATTGCACCTACTTACAACACTTTCAAAAACACCAAACTATCACAACTTCACACTCACAATAATCCCTAAACATTGGACATTTTTAAAGCAGGGAAGGAACATATAAATATTTGAGCTAGGGAACTAAAAGAGAGAGAGAGGGGGTTTGTAAATATGACAAGCCCCACTACCTTAGGGGGTGTTCGAAGTCCCTCCGCTCCGTACCGAGCTCCTGGAGCTCACGGAGCTGCAGGCTGAAATACTGCAGTTGGAAAATAGGTGCTCCGTAGATCGGCGGAGCCGGTGGATTGCCGAACAGGCCCTTAGTACTACCATCACATGAACTCATAGTAGCCCCTCAACACACACACAAGATCACATGCAACACAAGGTAGCTAACCACAAGATCACCCCACCACATGAAATGCTAAGATCATATAGCAACATCACAAGACAAGGCATGCAATGATATGCTATGCATGCATGCAAGGAAGGAAAAGAAAATACAAGGAACATCACAAGAGTCATGGCACAAATGGTAACATCAAATCTCTGACAAGGTGGACCCACTTGCAATAGGTTCCAAATAGGGAAGGTTTACATCTGGGGCACTACACGCTGCTAGGGGGTAGGCCACGCCAGGAGGTCACCTGGATGGCCCTGGCCCCCCTCTGGCCCATCTTCGGTGATCTGGAAGCTTCCGTTACGCTGATTTTTCCTGGAATTTTCTGGGCTTCAAAAAATTGGGTAAAAGCCCATGCAAAATAGACATTTGCAGACAGAAACTGACATTGGGTGCACTGAGTTAGTAGGTTAGTCCAAATATGTGTAAAATGATATAAAATTGTAGCAAAACATATAACAATGTCACCCAAAAGATCATGGAACAAGCAGAAATTATAGATACATTTGGGACATATCAACGCTTCCCACTTAGCGATCTACTAGGGTATGTAGATCTGATCTCCCTCTCGTAGATGATCATCACCATGATAGGTCTTCGTGTGCATAGGATTTTTTTTTGTTTCCCATGCAACGTTACCCAACAGTGGCATCATGAGCTAGGTTAATGCGTAGATGATATCTCAAGTAGAACACAAAAGAGTTTGTGGGCGTTGATGTTCAATTTGCTGCCCTCCTTAGTCTTTTCTTGATTCGGCGGTATTGTTGGATTGAAGCGGCCCAGACCAACATTACTCATACGCTTACGAGAGACCGGTTTCATTGACAAACATGCAACTTGTTGGATAAAGATGACTGGTCTGTTTCTTCAACTTTAGTTGAATCGGATTTGACCGAGGCGGTCCTTGGAGAAGGTTAAATAGCAATTTGCATATCACCGTTGTGGCTTTGCGTAAGTAAGATGCGATCATACTAGATACCCATAGTAGCCACGTAAAACATGCAAAAACAAATTAGAGGACGTCTAACTTGTTTTTGCGGGGTATGCATGTGATGTGATATGGCCAAATACATGATATGATATATTGGATGTATGAGATGATCATGTTGTAATAGTTAAATATCGACTTGCATGTCGATGCTACAGCAACCGACATGAGCCATAGGGTTGTCTTTAAACTAACGTTTGTGCTTTCAGATGCGTTTACTATATTGCTAGGTGGTAGCTTTAGTAGTAATAGCATAGATAGCATGACAACCTTGATGACGGCACAATGATGGAGATCATGGTGCGGCGCCGGTGACGATGGAGATCATGCCGGTGCTTTGGTGATGGAGATCAAGAAGCACAAGTTCATGGCCATATCATGTCACTTATGATTTGCATGTGATGTTAATCCTTTTATGCACCTTATTTTGCTTAGAACAACGGTAGTATTATAAGGTGATCCCTCACTAAAATTTCAAGATAAAATTGTGTTCTCCCCGACTATGCACCATTGTGAGAGTTTGTCGTTTTGAGACACCACGTGATGATCGGGAGTGATAGACTCAACATTCACATACAACGGGTGCCAAATAGTTGCACACGCAGAACACTTGGGTTAAACTTGACGAGCCTATCATGTACAGACATGGCCTCGGAACATAAGAGACCGAAAAGTCAGGCACGAATCATATAGTTGATATGATCAACATGGAGATGTTCACCACTGAAACTATACTCAACTCACGTGATGATCGGACTTGAGTTAGTGAATTTGGATCATGCGACACTCGAATGACTAGAGGGATGTCTATTTGAGTGGGAGTTTATTAGTAATATGATTAGCTAAACTCAATTGTCTTGAACATAGTCTAAGTAATCTTTGTAGAATTGTATGTTGTAGATCAATGGCTCACGCAGTAGCAACCGTGAATTTTTAATACGTTCCTAGAGAAAGCTAAGCTGAAAGATGATGGAAGCAACTTTGTGTACTGGGCTCGAAATCTGAGGCTTATCCTCCAAGCTGGCCAAAAGTAATATGTGCTTGATGTTGCTCTAGGTGATGCACCACCCACTACGGGAGACCAAGATGTTTTGAACGTTTGGCAGGCACGTAAGAATGTTTGACCTAAGCCAAAAACTGAGTGATGGGGTTATAGTCCCAGGGTAGGGTCATAGGCCTGCCCTATAGGTCCTACCCAAGGACTACCCTTCATAGAGGACAAGGCCCTTAGACAGTTCCGACTGAACTAAGGACTCCCCCATCATCCAGTCGGTGACGAGCATTCGGAGCGTATTTTAATGTACCGACTGAATTCCACTCTCTACATCGTAACCTCCCAGGAGGGCAACGGTCATACGTTTTTATACACCATTATTAGCGTTTAAGGCATACGTTACCTGTAACGTAGGCATTTATTCGCCACTATTCCACCCCTGTCCACCGGGCCGTTGTGGAGGGCAACGCACTCTATATAGGCCGCCCTTCCCCACTGGTGCAGGGGTTGGCATTTACTGTAATCCTATATTCCACTCGACACTAAGCTCCCAAGAGCACTGAGACGTAGGGCTTTTACCTCCACCGTAGAGGGGCCTGAACTCATACAACCTCGCCGTAGCTAAGGCTCTGCCCATCCTTTCATACCCTACACATCTACTGTCAGACTTATACCCATGACAGTTGGCGCCCATCATGGGGCAGGCGTCTAAGCGACTTCCGGCGAGTTTGCAACTTCATCTTTTCATCATGTCGTCCGGCGGAGATTTATGCATGGGTCATGAGATCCTCTTCGGCGCACTCTCCTTTATCGTCGACGATTCGGCATGTCTTCGGGATGTGCCTCTCGACGTCGAGGCGCTCCCCAGTCGTGGGGCTACGCACTTCCATGCCGGTTCCCGCGGCGTCCTTCTTCTCCAGCAATCGGCCCCGGTGTCGATCTTCGCCCCCGTCACGCGCCGCAACAAGCGGTCCCGCCGTCCGCGGCTCCAGCGTTGGGTGCGACACGCCCAGGCGCGACAGAACGCGTCCTCTCAAGTGGCGGTCCTCGAGTCGGTTGTGGTCGCGCCGCCGTCCGAGTGCTTGGACTCAGTTCCGACTGAGTTACCTTCCGAGTACTTGGGTCGCGGGCCTGCAGTCGAAGTTCTCATGGCCGATTCCCATGAAAGTCCCCGCCGAACTGGTCGGAACGAGCATGAGGTCGGCGAATCATCCGGGGCTCGTCGTCAACACCACCGTTCTGCCAGTCGACGCACTCGTCAGAGCAACGTCGAGGTGTTCCGCACACCCGTCCTCAACCTGGCTGCCGCTGCCAAGATAGCCGATTCTCTTCAACCGACTGATTTAGAGGCTGGTAGAGGGATCGAGCAGATCCGTGCCCTGTTGCACACAGCGCAGCAGCAGAATTCGGCGGTCTCCCAGTCGCACAATAGGATCCACAACAGTTCTGTTCACGCGAACACGCGTCGGTCGGTTTTCAGCCCCGACTCTCATCAGCGACGCAGAGGGGGCAGCCGTTCCATGAATCCCGAAGATCGTCGCCGTTCACGCACCACTCCGCGGGGTGGGCCTTACGGGCCCCGACATCACGATGATCGGCGTTCAGTCGGTGACACGTATGATCCAAGGCCCGACGCAAGAGGGTACATCGCCCAGAGGAAGGTCGACAGGAGTCGAGCCCACCGTGATGGTCACGATAGAGACCGTCCGAGTGGAAGCAGGACCATCGTCTCTGGCCCCCGAGTGCTTCACTCGGGCCATTCGTTCAGCTGACATCCCTCCCAACTTCCGATTGGCGACGGGGATCAGCAAGTTCACAAGAGAGTCCAAGCCAGAAACGTGGCTGGACGACTACCGGGTGGCAGTCCAGATCGGTGGCGGAGATGACCAAGTCGCCATGAAACATATCCCCCTGATGCTCGACGGCTCGGCACGAGCGTGGCTGAACCAGTTGGCTCCATCAAGCATCTACAGCTGGGCAAATCTGTCCCGAGTCTTCGTCAGGACCTTCGAGGGCACGTGCAAACGCCCTGCTGGTCTCGTGGAGCTCCAGCACTGTGTCCAAAAGCAGAATGAGCCCCTGCGCGATTTCATCCAGCGCTGGACGACCCTCTACCACACGGTGGAGAACGTCACAGAGCACCAAGCAGTCTGCGCCTTCAAGGCAGGCGTGCGGTACAGAGATCTGTACCTGAAGTTTGGTCGGACAGGCGACATCACCATGAGCAAGATGATGGAGATAGCCGCACGCTATGCAAATGGCGAAGAAGAGGACCGCATACGTAGCGGCAAGCATAAGGCAGTCGCCGATGGAGATGGGAACATCAATCGGAAGCAGAAGCAGAAAGCTCTGTCCACTCCGCAGGCAAAGGCAGCGGCCGTTACCAATGCCAAATTCAAGGGCAAGGGGAAAGCTCAGTACACCCCCAAGAAGAAACTGTTCGGGAATTCCATCCTGGATCAGCCATGTCCAATCCACACGAAGATGGACGAAGAAGGCAACGCCATATTCCCGAAGCACACCACTCGGCAATGTCGCCTCCTGATCCAAGGGTTCGGCGAAGGTCAGCCGAGTGAAAAGGACAACGAGCAGGATGATGAGGACAAGGAGGATCCGTTCCCCCAAGTCCATGCAACATTGATGATTTTTGCTCACGTTGAAAGCAAGAGTCGACTCAAGCTGGTGAACAGGGAGGTGAACATGGCAACCCCAACCAACCCCACGTTCCTCAAATGGTCTCAGACTGCGATCACCTTTGATCAGTCGGACCATCCAGCACACGTGCCCACCCCAGGGAGGCAGGCTCTGGTCGTCGACCCGGTGGTGGAAGGAGTCCTATTGCGCAAAGTCCTCATGGACGGCGGCAGCGGCTTAAACATCATGTACGCCGACACTCTCAAGGGGATGGGCATTCCGATGTCCAAACTTAGCGAGAGCAGCATGCAGTTCCACGGAGTCGTCCCAGGACGAAAGGCCAAGTCACTCGGCCAGATTGCGTTGGACGTCGTTTTCGGCTCCGACAAGAACTTCCGCAAGGAAAAGCTGACATTCGAGGTGGTGGACTTCCAGAGTGCATACCATGCAATTCTAGGCCGTCCGGCGTATGCACGTTTCATGTCCCGTCCATGTTACGTGTATTTGAAGCTGAAGAAGCCGGGTCCCAAAGGTGTGATCACGGTCACGGGCAATCGGCAGCAGGCCGAGGAGTGTCTGCAGCAGGGGTCGAGGATTGCCGATCAGCAGATGGCTATCCTCGAGCTGCATGAGTACAAGAAGACAGCCGACCCCGCTGACTTGATGTGTTCAAAGAAGCCAGCTTCGGAGTCCGCATTCCAGTCGGCGGGCGACACGAAGAAAGTCAGCATCCACCCAACGGACGACACCGCTGCCCCGACGAACATCTCCACCACCCTTGATCCAAAATAGGAAGCCGAGCTCATCCAATTCCTCCGTGAGAACTGGGACATTTTCGCATGGAAGCCCGTTGACATGCCAAGTGTACCCAGGGAGTTGGCTGAGCACCGACTGCATGTGGATCCTGCTGCTCAGCCCGTCCGAGAACGCGTGCGTCGGTCCGCCGCACACAAAAGGAAGGCAATCGGAGAGGAGGTGGCTAAACTTTTGGCAGCCAACTTCATTCGCGAGGTAGACCACTCTGAGTGGGTCGCCAATGTTGTCATGGTGCCCAAGAAGGACATGTCTCTCGTATGTGCATCGACTTCAAGCATCTCAATAAGGTCTGCCCGAAAGATCATTTCCCGCTCCCCGCATTGATCAAATTGTTGATTCGACTGCGGGCTGCGAGCGTTTATCATTCCTTGATGCCTATTCGGGCTATCATCAGATCCGTCTGTATGGTCCGGATGAATTAAAAACATCCTTCATCACCCCATTTGGGTGTTTCTGCTACATCACTATGCCATTCGGTTTGAAGAATGCAGGAGCAACTTTCATGCGCATGATCCAAAAATGCCTGCTTGACCAGATCGGTCGAAATGTGGAGGCATATATGGATGATATTGTAGTCAAGTCACGCAAAGGTTCTGACCTGCTGACTGACTTGGCAGAAACATTCGCCAACCTACGTAGGTACGATATCAAGCTCAACCCTGCCAAGTGTTCATTCGGTGTTCCTAGCGGAAAGTTACTCGGTTTCTTCGTTTCCGAACGAGGGATCGATGTCAACCCCGAAAAGATCGGGACCATCGTCCGAATGCAGCGGCCGGTCAGAATACATGATGTTCAAAGGCTCACAGGTTGCCTAGTGGCTTTGAGCAGGTTTATTGCTCGACTCGGCGAGAAGGCGCTACCTCTGTACCGACTCATGAAGAAATCAGATACCTTCGAGTGGACAGACGAAGCCCAAATTGCATTCGACGACCTCAAAGCCCTACTTTCCACCCAGCCGGTTCTTACTGCCCTGCTCAGTAAAGAACCCCTTCTTCTGTACATCGCGGCTACAAATCAAGTCGTCAGCACTATTCTCACAGTCTAACGCGAAGAAGAAGGCAAAGCGTACAAGGTTCAGCGGCCAGTATATTATGTCTCTAAAGTCCTGACTCCTTCCAAGCAGAGGTATCCCCATTGTCAAAATCTTATTTATGGGATCTACATGACTGCAAAGAAGGTTGCTCATTATTTCCAAGACCACTCGGTGTCCATCGTTTCTGATGCTCCGTTGTCGGAAATCCTCCACAATCGAGACGCATCAGGCCGAGTGGCAAAGTGGGCAATGGAGATGTTATACTGCGACATCCAGTTCGAAGCCAAGAAGGCTATAAAGTCTCAAGCTCTGGCTGACTTCATAGTAGAATGGGTAGAACAACAGCAACCGACTCACATCTACTCGGTCATTGGACTATGTTCTTCGATGGGTCCAAGATGTTGAATGGCTCCGGCGCTGGCGTAGTGATCATATCGCCAAAAGGTGATAAACTTAAGTATGTGTTGCAGATACATTTCGATTCCTCCAACAATGAGGCAGAGTATGAAGCTCTCCTTTATGGATTGCGCATGGCCATCAGACTCGGCGTCCGTCGCCTGATGGTCTATGGTGATTCAGATCTGGTGGTTAATCAAGTGATGAAGGAGTGGGATGTAAGGAACCTCACCATGACTGCATACTGCAACGCAGTAAGGAAGCTCGAGAAGAAGTTTGAAGGTCTGGAACTTCACCATGTTCCGTGACTAAAAAACCAAGCAGCTGATGAATTGGCGAAACTTGGATCCACTCGGAGACCGGTCCCGAGTGATGTCTGCCTCGAGCACCTACACCTTCCCTCAGTAAAAGAAGATCCTTTCACAGAGGAAACAGTACAACCGAAGAGCTCAACAGATCCGACTGAAGTCGAGGTCCCCGCTGTGGTTGATTTGATCATGGAGATTCTTGCTCTCATCCCCGATTGGACTGTGTCGTTCATTGCGTACATCCTGAGGCAAGAATTACCAGAAGACGAAGTCCAAGCGAGGCAGATCGTCCGCAGGTCGAAGTCCTTCACCGTCATTGATGGCCAGTTGTACAAGGAAAGTGTTTCAGGCTCCTTCAGCGGTGCATCTCCCCTGAGGAGGGACAGTTAATCCTGGAAGAAATTCACTCTGGAACCTGCGGCCATCATGCTTCCTCAAGAGCAATCGTCGCCAAAGCATTCAGAGCTGGCTTCTTCTGGTTGCAGGCGAATGAAATGGCAAAAGATATGGTCGACCGATGCGAAGGCTGTCAGTTCTATTCGAACAAGTCCCACAAGCCAACATCTGCGTTGAAGACAATCCCTCTTGTTTGGCCGTTCGCAGTGTGGGGATTAGATACAGTCGGACCATTCAGAACAGGCCAAGGGGGATTCACTCATCTGTTGGTAGCAGTCGACAAGTTCACCAAGTGGGTTGAAGCCAAGCCCATCAAGAAGCTCGACGCCCTTACGGCCATCAAATTTGTCAGAGACATCATCGCCAGATTCGGAGTCCCGCACAGCATAATCACTCACAATGGCACAAACTTTGACTCGGACAGATTCAAAGGTTTTTGCACAGGCCAAGGTATCCGAGTGGATTTTGCATGTGTGGCGCACCCCCAAACAAACGGGCAAGCAGAGCGAGCGAATGGACTTATTCTTCAAGGGTTGAAGCCTCGACTCCTGCGAGAAGTTGGACATGCCGCCAGCGCATGGGTCACCGAGCTGCCTTCGGTGTTGTGGGGCCTCCGCACAACTCTGATTAGATCTACAGGGCGATCCCCGTTCTTCCTCGTTTATGGAGCCGAGGCAGTCCTTCTGAGTGAATTGCTTCACAACTCTCCACGAGTCGAACTCTTCTCCGAAGCCGAAGCAGAGCAAGCCAGGCAAGACGGAGTTGATCTACTAGAAGAAGAGCGTGAGATGGCACTGACTCGCTCAACAATTTATCAACAAGATCTGCGGCGATTTCACGCGCGGCACGTCAGGAGTCGCACATTCCAAGCAGGCGACCTGGTGCTCCGAGTGGACCAACAGAGGCCTCACAAGTTGGCTCCCGCGTGGGAAGGACCCTTCATCATCTCTAAGGTGCTGAACAACGGAGCATATCGACTCTACAACCTCGACAGAGAAACGGACGAGCCGCGAGCATGGAACGGAGATCTCCTGAAGCGCTTCTACACGTGACCACCGACGGGGGCAATGTAAAGAACAAGTATCATTGAAGTAATACAAGGCAGATTGATTTCTTGCAGGTTCAAAATTCCTCCGTGTTCGCAGACTCCGGTCTAAAAAATTCGCTCCGAGTGCGCACTAAAAGTCACACTCGGGGACTTAGCTGCGACCCAGAATCGCCTAAGTACAAACTCGCTCCGAGTGCGCACTAAAAGTCGCACTCGGGGACTTAGCTGCGACCTAGAATCGCCTAAGTACAAACTCGCTCCGAGTGCACACTAAAAGTCGCACTCGGGGACTTAGCTGTGACCCAGAATCTCCTAAGTACAAACTCGCTTCGAGTGCGCACTAAAAGCCGCACTCGGAGACTTAGCTGCAACCCAGAATCGCCTAAGTACAAACTCTCTCCGAGTGCGCACTAAAAGTCGCACTCGGGGACTTAGCTGCGACCCAGAATCGCCTAAGTACAAACTCGCTCCGAGTGTGCACTAAAAGCCGCACTCGAAGACTTAGCTGCGACCCAAAATCGCCTAAGTACAAACTCTCTCCGAGTGCGCACTAAAAGTCGCACTCGGGGACTTAGCTGCGACTCAGAATCGCCTAACTACAAACTCGCTCCGATTGCGCACTAAAAGCCGCACTCGGAGACTTAGGTGCGACCCAGAATCGCCTAAGTACAAACTCGCTCCGAGTGCGCACTAAAAGTCGCACTCGGGGACTTCGCTGCGACTCAGAATCGCCTAAGTACAAACTCGCTCCGAGTGCGCACGAAAAGCCGCACTCAGAGACTTAGCTGTGATCCAGAATCGCCTAAGTAAAAAGCTTCCTTCGAGTGTATCCTCGAGATCCACTCAGAGGCTTAGCAGACCCTCATTGAGGCTCATGTGGATGTGAAGACAACTGACAACTACATGAGTATCAACTCACTCTGAGTGCGCACGAAAAGTCACACTCGGGGACTTAGCTGCGATCTAGAATCGCCTAAGTAAAAAACCTTCCTTCGAGTGTATCCTCGAGATCCACTCGGAGGCTTAGCAGACCCTCATTGAGGCTCA
Source organism: Hordeum vulgare subsp. vulgare (assembly GCF_904849725.1). Taxonomy (NCBI): domain Eukaryota; kingdom Viridiplantae; phylum Streptophyta; class Magnoliopsida; order Poales; family Poaceae; genus Hordeum; species Hordeum vulgare. Next base: position 101,623,370 of record NC_058520.1, read on the forward strand.
TGTGGATGTGAAGACAACCGACAACTACATGAGTATCAACTCACTCCGAGTGCACATGAGATGCCGCACTCGGGGACTTAGCTGCGATCCAGAATCGCCTAAGTAAAAAAGCTTCCTTCGAGTGTATCCTCGAGATCCACTCGGAGGCTTAGCAGACCCTCATTGAGGCTCATGTGGATGTGAAGACAACTGACAATTACATGCTCCGCATGTTTGCTATTGGCTTCACCAAGAAACGCCAAACAAAAACCATGAGCCAAAATCGTGTCAAAAAAAACTTGGCGAAAGAAGAGCAAAATATTCGATTCGAATTCAAAGTTGGATCTACGATCAGTCGGCTCGGTGTGGATCAAGCTTATCCACACCGAACCACGAATGTGACGGCCAACACCAGTGGCCAAAGTTTGATACAGATAACACTCGGCATTCTGAGGCAAAAGTGCGTTCACCATAAAGTTTTTCAAGCGTCACCAGGACTGGCAGGCTCCACAAAGGTGTCAAGGTCGATCCCGTCTGTGATGCGAGTGGCTGTGTCGATGAAGGTCTCCATGAAATCTTAGAATCGAAGCTTCTTGGTGTTGGCGACCTGCAACGCCTTCAGCTTTTCTTTGCGAGCTTCTTTGCGGTGCACTCGGACCAGAGATAGCGCCAAGTCCGCACCACAACGAGCGGCAGACTTCTTCCATGCCTGCACTCGGTTCGGGACGTCCTCTAACCGAGTCATCAACCCTTCTATTTCTTGCCGGGAATCGTCTTCGAGCCACAGCTCCTTGTCGATCCGGCCGATGACTTCTCTCAGGCGGCCAATGAAAGGTCCCACTCTGCCAAGGCGAATATGCGCTCGGAGCATGTCCCGGTTGGCTTCGTCGCCGAGTGGAACGTTCGGAACAACTGACCGTTCGATGTCGGCTGCTTCAGCCTCAGCACCGAGACAAAAATCTGCCAAGAAAAGACAAGCAGAAAGTAAGCGCAGAATAAACTCCAAAGACAAGAAGCACTCGGCAAAAAAACTTACCACCAAGCAGTGCAATCATCTTCCTTTCCAAGTCGCTGACGTACTTCTCTTGCGCCATGCACAGATTGTTCATCAACTTCATCTGACCCATCAGTTCAGTTCTTTGCTTGCCCATTTTCTCAATTTCGGCCACTAATGCCTTGTTGGCCTCCCGGGACTCCTTCAAAGACTTCTCTCGGTCAGCAAGAGCCCCCTTCACACTAGCCAAGTCATTCACAGCCACCTCCAATTCCGCAACAAGCTGAATCTTTTCAGCCTTCAGAGCATTGTACGCGGATCCCATTTCGCAAGTCTTTTGCCAAATCAGCGCAAAGGGAAGATCAGACACATTCAACAAGGAAACAAACAAAGCTCAAAGTTCTTCAGACCCCTGCCGATGCAAGCAATCGACAGCGGTCTCGGGGACTACACCCAGTGGGTTCACTAAGAGTGACCCCACTGGCATGAAGCTCGAACAGGCCGGCCCTATTGAGCTACATGACAAATAGACAAGCCTATGAGACTACTATTACCCGACCTGAGTAACACTACTCTCGGGGACTACACCCAGTGGGTGCACTCGGAGTGCCCCCACTGGTACCATTCGGGCAGATCAGCTCTGATCTGATCAGGTCACGGAAAATGCATATAAAGACAACTGCCGGTGCAAGCACTCGACAGAAGTCTCGGGGACTACACCCACTGGGTTCACTCGGAGTGAACCCACTGCAAACTAATCCTACCGTATACGAGTATATCACTTAAACCCCCAGTGGGTAACAAGAGGAAAGTAAACACTTACTAGCGCACTTACTCAGATATCGTCCCGGAGTTCCAAGCTTCTCTTGTACAAAGACATGATGGAGTCATATGCTCCCTTGGCGTCACCCACCATCAGCTCCACCTGCACCATGGCCTCCTTGGCGGCCCCCACTTGGTCTTCCGGGAGGTGTCGGGCGTCGTACTGGACGGTCGACGGACCCGGCACGACAGAAGACTCCTTGGGCATCCCAAGTTCCGCTCCAGTCGGTTCCGCTGCGAGGAGCACCGTCTCAGTCGGCGGCATCGTCTCGGTCGGCGGCACGTCCATGGTGGGAGCAGCAGCAGATGGGACAACCTCAAGGATAGGCGCCAAAGCTGGCCCTGACACCCTTTGGTCGTCGTCCTCCAGGTGAATCACCTCCGAAGGAAGCCCGACTGAACAACATGAAATTACAGAAAAAGGGCAAGATTAAAGACAGCGCTCGCGAAACAATAATACAAACTCTCGGAGTCGTGACAGCGTACCTTGCTGGGATGTGGCAGCGTTATCCGTGTCCATGGGATCATCATCTTGGCCGGCAGAGAGGTGGCGGAGGTAGCAGCTCTGTCGAGTAAAGTCCACTCGACGGATAAGCATGAGTTCAACTAGATACTGAAGCAAGATGGGAGAACAAGACACTTACGCTGAGGCGACTGGAACCGCTAGGTTTTGCCACCTTGGACGGCTGATCCGTGGGCTCGGCAGCAGCGTCCCTAGTCCTCTTCACGCTCCGAGCACTCGAAGCCACGGGAGAGGCTGGCGGAGCACTCGGGGCCGCTGGAGGAGCCGGCGGAGCCGCAGGTTCGTGACGGCGCTTAGTTCGAGGCTCTGATTGTGGAGGTGGCGAGCTCTGCTCCCCAACCTCCCCCTCCTCCTCTTCAGTCTCCTCCTCCGTCTCCCCACTATCGGAGACGTACTCGGCGCTATCCACGCTGCCCTCCTGGCTGCCCTCCTCTTCCTCAGCTGGATTCCCATTCGAGACGGGAGAATACCAGTTGGTCCACTCCTGCACAAAACACAGTCGACAACGTCAGACGTCAGGCGGTGGTACAAGAAAAATGATAGATCTAAGAAGATAGAAAGCACTCGACAAGAGGTGCTCACCTCATTCGGAGGAGGATTATCGGCGCGGAAGGGCTTCACCCACCGGGCTCCTCTGGGGTTGTCGCATGCGCCTGTGATGCCGCGGACCCACGCTGTTACAACCTCCCCGGTCACGCATTCTGGATGAGTCCGAGTGGAATCCTCAGGCCCCGTGTAGTGCCACATGGCGTGGTGTCGGGCTTGCAGCGGCTGGATGCGCCGACCCAGAAAAGTCTCCAGCAAATCTGTGCCGGTGACTCCCTTGCGGACGACAGCTATCAGCGCGTCGACCAGAGGTTGGATCTAGATCTTTTCCACCTTTGAGAGCGCAAGCTGCCTGGGAGGGGCCGGATGGTCTAGGCTAAAGGGTGGCAACCCAGTAGCGGCATTTGGACAAGCGATGTCCTAGCAATAGAACCAGGTCGACTGCCAGTTCCTAACTGACTCGGGCAACTGGAGAGAGGGGGGTAGCTACTCTTCGTTTTCTTCTGGAAGCCTAAGCCCTCACAGAGCTGGAGGAGATGGGTTTTATTGTCCGACTGGCTAAGCTTTTTGACAGTCTAGGACCTAGCGGAGAAGATGTACTTAAAGAGCCCCCAATGGGGGGGACATCCAATAAAGCACTCGCAAAGGGTGGCGAATGCGGCAAGATGGCCTATCGCGTTCGGAGGAAAATGATGGAGCTGCGCCCCGAAGTGATTCATAATACCTCTAAAGAAGGGGTGGGGAGGCAAGGAGAAGCCCCTGAACACGTGGCTGAGCAGCAGGACGCGCTCCCCCTCCTGCGGCGCCGGCTCTGTCTCGCCCTCCGTCGGCAGCCTCCACGACTTGTTGGCGATCATGCCGTGCTCCACTAGCTCCAGCAAGTCGTCCGCCGTCACCGTGGAGGGGAGGAAATCCCCCTGGATCCAACCCGCCGGCAGTGCCCGCTGTCGCCGCTGAGCAGGGGCCGCCCCCTTCTTCTTCTTCTTCTTCTTCTTCTTCTTCTGCGACTCGAGTTTGCTGGTCTGCCCCTTCGTCATGGTGAAGGCAACAGATCCCGCGAGGAGGAGAGGAAGGAGAAGGCTTGGAGCACGCATGGAGCTACGGGAGGAGCGAGGTGAAAGCGAGTAACAAGGGCAGCGCAACAAGAAACCCCCGCCGGAGAGACTTAAATAAGCTTCCGACTGAGTCACTAACAGGTGGCCCTGAAATCTTATCCCCCGACCGGCTGCTGCGATGTTAGTGGAGAAGATAAAGGCACGGTAATCGAGGCGGCAAAAACTACTCGATGGCGATGTCGACATCCCCGCTGAGCGCGCGACAACCGAAAATTGAGGATCCCAGAAAATCCGCCGCTGTCAGTTTGACCGGTCACATCGAAAGATTCCGCGGAAGCACTCGGTCCCTGACGGTTCGTTTCACTGGTATATTCACTCGGATCACTGGTTGAGAGGATAAAATCGATCGAGGCAAACAACGCGAAAGTCACATCCATACCAGTCGGATCCGTACTCCAAGCATCACTTCGTCGTCCCAACCCCGATCCATTCGGGGACTAATGATGGGGTTATAGTCCCAGGGTAGGGTCATAGGCATGCCCTATAGGTCCTACCCAAGGACTACCCTTCATAGAGGACAAGGCCCTTAGACAGTTCCGACTGAACTAAGTACTCCCCCATCATCCAGTCGGTGACGAGCATTCGGAGCGTATTTAACGTACCGACTGAATTCCACTCTGTACATCGTAACCTCCCAGGAGGGCAACGGTCATATGTTTTTATACACCATTATTAGCGTTTAAGGCATACGTTACCTGTAACACAGGCATTTATTCGCCACTATTCCACCCCTGTCCACCGGGCCATTGTGGAGGGCAGCGCACTCTATATAAGCCGCCCTTCCCCACTGGTGCAGGGGTTGGCATTTACTGTAATCCTATATTCCACTCGACACTAAGCTCCCAAGAGCACTGAGACATAGGGCTTTTACCTCCACCGTAGAGGGGCCTGAACTCATACAACCTCGCCGTAGCTAAGGCTCTGCCCATCCTTTCGTACCCTACACATCTACTGTCAGACTTATACCCACGACACTGAGTGCTATTATTGCAAGGGAACTGGTCACTGGAAGCGCAACTGCCCCAAGTATCTGGCCGATATGAAGGCGACCAATGCCAAACAAGGTATATATGATATACATGTTATTGATGTGTACCTCACCAGCTCTCGTAGTAGTGGCTGGGTATTTTATACCGGTTCTGTTGCTCACATTTGCAACTCGAAACAGGAACTATAGAATAAACGAAGGCTGGCGAAGGATGAAGTGACGATGCGCGTGGGAAATGGTTCCAAGGTTGATGCGATCGTCGTCGGCACGGTCTCACTTCAGTTACCATCGGGATTAGTTATGAACTTAAATAATTGTTATTTAGTGCCAGCGTTGAGCATGAACATTATATTTGGATCTTGTTTATTGCGAGACGTTACTCATTTAAGTCAGAGAATAATGGTTGTTCTATTTATATGAGTAATATCTTTTATGGTCATGCACCCAATGTGAGGGGTTTGTTCATATTGAATCTCGATTGTGAGGACACTCATATCCATAACATTGAGACCAAAAGATGTAGAGTTAACAATGATAGCGCCACTTTCTTGTGGCACTGCCGCTTAGGTAATATTGGTGTTAAGTGCATGAAGAAACTCCATGCTGATGGACTTTTGGAGTCATTTGATTTTGAATCACTTGACACATGCGAACCATGCCTCATGAGCAAGATGACTAAGACTTTGTTCTCTGGAACAATGGAGCGTGCAAGTGACTTGTTGGAGATCATACATACTGATGTATGCGGACCAATGAGCATAGATGCGCGAGGCGGATATCATTATTTTCTCACCTTTACTGACAATTTGAGTAGGTATGGCTATATCTACTTGATGAAGCACAAGTCTGAAACATTTGAAAAGTTCAAACAATTTCAGAGTGAAGTTGAAAATCATCGTAGCAAGAAGATCAAGTTCCTACAATCTGATTGAGGAGGTGAATATTCGAGTTATGAGTTTGGTGCTCACTTAAGACAATGTGGAATTGTTTCATAGTTGGCACCGCCTGGAACACCACAACATAATGGTGTGTCTGAACGTCGTAATCGTACTTTATTAGATATGGTGAGATCTATGATGTCTCTTACCGATTTGCCATTATCATTTTGGGGCTATGCATTCGAGACAACTGCATTCACTTTAAATAGGGCACCATCAAAATCCGTTGAGACGACACCATATGAGCTATGGTATGGCAAGAAACCAAAGTTGTCGTTTCTTAAAGTTTGGGGATGTGATGCTTATGTCAAAAAACATCAGCCTGAAAAGCTGGAACCCAAAGCGGAAAAGTGCGTCTTCATAGGTTACCCAAAAGAGATAGTTGGGTATACCTTCTACCTCAGATCCGAGGGCAAAGTGTTTGTCACTAAGAACTGAGCTTTTCTTGAGATAGAGTTTCTCTCGGAAGAATTGAGTGGGAGGAAGATAGAACTTGATGAGGTTGCAGAACCTCTCCTTCAACAAGATGGTGGCGCAGGACAGAAATAATTTTCTGTCGAGGCAACACCAGTTGAAGGGGAAGCTAATGATGATGATCATGAAGCTTTAGATCAAGTCACTATCGGACCTCGCAGGTCGACAAGAGCACGTACTGCTCCTGAGTGGTACGAGAATACTATCTTGTCAATCATGTTCTTGGACAACAATGAGCCTGCGAGTTATGGAGAAGCAATGGTGGGCCCAGATTCCAATAGATGGTTAGAAGCCCTGAAATCCGAGATAGGATCTATGTATGAAAACAAAGTATGTACTTTGGAAGTATTACATGAAGGTCGCAAGGCTATTCAGAACAAATGGATTTTTAAGAAGAAGACGAACGCGGATGGTAATGTGACCGTTTATAAATCTCAACTTGTGGCAAAGGGTTTTTCATAAGTTCAAGAAGTTGACTACGATGAGACATTCTCACCCGTAGCGATGCTTAAGTCCGTCCGAATCATGTTAGCAATAGATGCATTTTTCGATTATGAAATCTGGCAGATGGATGTCAAAACGGCGTTCCTTAACGGGTTTCTTAAGGAAGAGTTGTATATGATGCAACCCGAAGGTTTCGTCGATCCAGAGAATGCTGACAAAGTGTGCAAGCTCCAGAGATCCATTTATGGCATGGTGCAAGCATCTCGGTGTTGGAATCAGCGCTTTGATGAGGTGATCAAGGCGTTTGGGTTTATACAAGTTTTTGGAGAAGCTTGTATTTACAATAAAGTGAGTGGGAGCTCTACAACGTTTCTAATATTATATGTGGATGACATATTGCTTATTAGAAACAATGTATAGTTTTTGGAAAGCGTAAAGTATTACTTGAATAAAAGTTTTTCAATGAAAGACCTAGGAGAAGCTGCTTACATATTGGGCATAAATATCTATAGAGATAGGTCAAGGCGCCTGATAGCTCTTTCACAGAGCACATACCTTGATAAAGTTTTGAAGAAGTTCAAAATGGAACAATCCAAGAAGGGGTTCTTGCGTGTGTTACAAGGTATAAAGTTGAGTAAGACTCAATGCCTAGTAACTGCAGAAGATAAAGAAAAGGTGAGTGTTGTCCCCTATGCTTCAGCCATAGGGTCTATCATGTATGCAATGTTGTGCACAAGACCAGATGTCAGCCTGGCCATAAGTGTGGCAGGCATGTTTCAAAGTGATCCATGAGTGGAACACTGGGCGACGGTCAAGAATATTCCGAAGTACCTGAAAAGGATTAAGGAAATGTTTCTCGTTTATGGAGGTGACGAAGAGCTCGTCGTAAAGGGTTACATCGATGCAAGTTTCAACACTGATCCGGATGACTCTAAGTCTCAAACCGGATACATATTTATTCTTAATGGGAGTGCGGTAAGCTGGTGCAGTTCCAAGCAAAGTGTCGTAACTGATTCTACATGCGAAGCGGAGTACATAGTTGCCTCACAGGCGACTAAGGAGGGTGTGTGGATGAAGAAGTTCATGTCAGATCTTGAAGTAGTGCAAAGTGCACTGGATCCAAGCAATTTCTTATGTGACAACACTGGTGCCATTGCTCTAGCCAAGGAACCAAGGTTTCACAAGAGGTCCAGACACATAGAGCGACGCCTCAACGCCATGTGTGATTACATCAAGGAGGAGGACATAAATATTTGCAAAGTGCACACAGATCTGAATGTTGAAGATCCGCTGACTAAGCCTCTTCCACGAGCAAAGCATGATCAACACTAGAACTGTATGTGTGTTAGATTCATTACGTTGTAAATCACATAGAAATGTGAAGCTAGATTATTGACTTTAGTGCAAGTGGGAGACTCTTGGAAATATGCCCTAGAGGCAATAATAAAATAGTTATTACTATATTTCCTGTTTCAAGATAGTCGTTTATTATCCATGCTATAACTGTATTGAATGGAAACATAAATGCATGTGTGGATATATAGGCAAAACAATGTCCCTAGCGAGCCTCTAGTTGACTAGCTTGTTGGTCAAGGATGGTTAAGGTTTCCTAGCCACAGACAAGTGTTGTCACTTAATGACGGGATCGCATCATTAGGGTAATGATGTGATGGACAAGACCCAAACTGTGAACGTAGCATATGATCGTGTCATTTTGTTGCTATTATTTTCTGCATGTCAAGTATTAATTCCTATGACCATGAGATCATGTAACTCACTAACACCGGAGGAATGCCTTGTGGGTACCAAACGTCGCAACATTACTGGGTGACTATAAAGGTACTCTACATGCATCTCCAAAGATGTCCTCTGAGTTAGCATGGATCAAGACTGGGATTTGTCACTCCGTGTGACGGAGAGGTATCTCGGGGCCCACTCGGTAATACAACATAACAAACAAGCCTTGCAAGAAATGTGACTAAAGAGTTAGTCACGGGATCTTGTATTATGGAACGAGTAAAGAGACCTGTCGTTAACAAAATTGAAATAGGTATGGAGATACCTACGACCGAATCTCGGGCAAGTAACATACCAAAGGACAAAGGGAATTATATACGGGATTGTGTGAACCCTTGACATAGAGGTTCAACCGATAAGATCTTCGCAGAATATGTAGGATCCAATATGGACGTCCATGTCCCTCTATTGGAATTGGTCGGAGAGTGTCTCGGTCATGTCTGCATAGTTCTCGAACCCGCAGGGTCTGCACACTTAAGGTTCGATGACGTTTTTGGTATAGTTGAATTATTGGTGTTGGTAACCAAATGTTGTTCGGAGTCCCGGATGAGATCCTGAATGTCACGAGTGTCTCCGGAATGGTCCGAAAACGAAGATTGATATATAGGATTGTTGCATTTGGCTTCCAGAAAGATTTCGGGCATTATCGGTAAAGTACCAAGAGTTACGAATGGGTTGCGGGGTTTTACTGGGAGGGGCCACCCACACAGGAGAGGACCTAATAGGCCCATGGGTGGCGCACCGGCCCTTTGTGGGCTAGTGAGGCCAGCCCAATAGGGCTATTTTGGCTGAAGCAAAAATAAAAAAAAAGGAAAGAAAAAAAAGGAGAGGAGGTGGACAAGAAGGAAATGACTCCTCCACCAACTGAATTGGAGGAGGAGACCTTCCTCCTTGCTTTGGCTGAATCCTCCTACTTGGAGTAGGAGGCAAGGCAGCCTCCCCTTCGTTCCTCCTATATATAGTGGAGGGTTTTAGGGTTTTTGCAACTCAAGCCTTTGTGCAAACCTCTCTCCCTACACTACTCCGTGACACCTCGCAGCTAGATTGGTTCGGCACGACGAAGCCCTGCCGGAGTAGCTCCACCATCATCACTGCCATGCCATCGTGCTGCCGGAGAATTCAACTACCTCTTCGTCTCTCTTGCCGATCAAGAAGGCGGAGATAGTCATCGAGTTGTACGTGTGCTGAACGCGGAGGTGTCGTCCGTTCGGTGCTAGATCGGGACGGATCGTGGGGCGGCGATTTGAATTGCGGAAACGTTCCACTACATCAACTGTATTACTTAACGCTTCCCTCTTAGCGAGCTACAAGGGTATGTACATCCGATCTCCCTCTCGCAGATGATCATCACTATGATAGCTCTTCGTGTGCGTAGGAATTTTTTTGTTTCCCATGCAACGTTCCTTCATAGGGGTCTTGACCAGATGTAAGTCAAGATTGTCTAATTATTAAAAAGTCTAATTATTCAATAAATTAGATTAATTGGTATGAGTGGATTTCCTATTACGATGGATGGGAGAAAGAATGGATAGTCTAATAGCGACTTCAAGAGCGGCAAGGGCTATAACAAAAATTGTGAAAATATCTCTGTCGTGGTATCGATTCCGACAATAGAAAGGGGGTAGGATAACGGAGCGTGATCTATCAAGATGCACATGGGTGACACGGTGGTTTTAGCGAGTTCGGGCCTCTCACAGTGGAGATAACAACCCTACGTCTCGTGCTCCGGAGAGGCTTCGTGTTATCTGTCATGGACATGAGTTACATAGTATATAGAGAGAGCCAGAGCTCGAGGGAAAGAATGAGACCGAAGGAGGAGAAGTTCCCCCTAGCTATGTGGAGGGGGGTGGCTTATATAGAGTGCGCCACCTCCTCACCTCTTATGTTACAAGATGGGGCATTGATGCCATAATGTCAACCCACTACAGATGTCTTGCCGACTGTTGGTATTTGCATGACCGAGTGAGTCATACGGCCGAGTGGATGACTGTCATCCGAGTGGATGGAATGTACTTGTCTGAGTGGATCCGTACCGAGTGGATTAGATGTTGTCATGATCCAGTAGGAATTTCCCTTGTAGTCCTTTAAACTAATAATGAGGTGCCCTTGGGTAGGACGTATTGGTCAGACCTATGACCCTACCCTAGGGCTATATCCTCGTCATTAGCCCCCGAATGGATCAGGGTCCGAGTGGTGAAGGTGTCGATGTAAATCTTGTAGCAGCAGACCGAACTTGAACGTGCTTCAGGGCCTTGCAAAATTATGCGTTGATTGAAGTCTTCATCATTCGCCCTGATCGATTCCGCTGAGTAGTACGTCCGAGTGAACTTAAGAATTGAAGTAGATCCGAGTGACCAACAGGATCTTGAGACTCTGACTGACTGCTGAATCTATTGAACTTGGATGTTGTTGGTGGACCTGACCAAGCAGAATGTTTCTTTTTTGTATTTCTCTTCTAGTGGGGGCACGCTAAGTGCACCCACTGGGTGTAGTCCCCGAGCCTCTGTCGGACTAGATGAGTCTGGCAGAGGGTTTAAGACTTCCAGTGCTCGTTATGTTGAATGTTTGTAGAATCTGCAACATATGATTTCTGGATCAAAGTCAAGTCTTCGAGTGTATTTTTTAACTTAGGCGATACGGGGTCGCAGCTAAGTTCCCGGGTGTGGAGCATGTCTGTACTCGGAGTAGTTTTTAACTTAGGCGATACAGAGTCGCAACTAAGTCCCCGGGTGTGGAGCATGTCCGCACACAGAGTTGTTATTAACTTAGGCGATACAGACTCACAACAAAGTTCTCGAGCATGGAGCGTGTCCGTACTTGGAGTAGTTTTAACTTAGGCGATACAGAGTCGCAGTGAAGCCCCCGAGTGCGGAGCATGTCCGCACTCAGAGTTGTTTTTAACTTAGGTGATACAGAGTCGCAGCTAAGTTCCCGAGTGTGGAGCGTGTCCATACTCGAAGTAGTTTTAACTTAGGCGACACGGAGTCGCAGCTAAGTCCCCGAGTGTGGAGCATGTCCGCACTCGGAGTAGTTTTGAACTTAGGCGATACGGAGTCGCAGCTAAGCCCCCGAGTGTGGAGCGCGTCCGCACTCAGAGTTGTTTTTAACTTAGGCGATACACAGTCGCAGCTAAGTTCCCGAGTGTGGAGCGTGTCCGTACTCGAAGTAGTTTTAACTTAGGCGACACGGAGTCGCAGCTAAGTCCCCGAGTGTGGAGCATGTCTGTACTCGGAGTAGTTTTGAACTTAGGCGATACGGAGTCGCAGCTAAGCCCCCGAGTGTGGAGCATGTCCGCACTTAGAGTTGTTTTTAACTTAGGTGATACAGAGTCGCAGCTAAGTTCTTGAGTGTGGAGCGTGTCCGTACTCAAAGTAGTTTTAACTTAGGCGACACGGAGTCGCAGCTAAGCTGAGCGGTGGCGTGCGGGGCAGCCGAATGATGAAGACGTGCCACACGGAGTGGCGATGCGCATGGCATCCGAGTGAGGTAGACGATTCTGGCAGAGTGGCAACGCGCGGGGCGGCCAAGTGATGTATGTCGAGGAGGCGTCCGACCCACTGACGGCACGCGGGGTGGCCGTGTCCACTACGTCATTGCGGGGGCTTCCGAACACGTGAAAACGCATGAATGATCGTTTCGGCGACTGAGCCTGAGCAGCGACGAGGATGGTGCACGGATGCGTCGAGTAACCTGTGTATGAAAAATAGCACAAGCCAGCATAAAAATTTATCAAAGTAATATGATGTTTTCTGAAATAGTTCATGTAAATTGCACCCATAGACACCCACTGGGTGTGCCACGTGATTGCTGGTTCGGAACCAGCAAGAGTCTAAAAGAGTGAAGGATCCGGCTGAACTCGTTTGAGTACTGGACCCAAACGAAGCGGAAGTGAAGTGTTCCCACGTAAAAATAAACAACCGAGTGCAGAGGTACACTCAGTGGTGTGGCCTCCGAGTGAACGTCATGTGCGACTTCCTCGACACTCGGTAATGTAGAAACGATTATTTAATACAATGCAGTCTGTGAAAAAATGACTTAGCTGCCTGACGACGCGCGGGGCGGTCGAGCGAAGTAGACACGTCCGGCTGAGTGGCGACGTGTTGGGCGGTCAAGCGATGAAGACGCGTCTAGCTGAGTGGCGACACGCGAGGCGGCCGAGTGACGACGCGTAGAGCAACCAGGTGACGAAGGAGCCTCCAGCCGAGTGACGACACGCGAAGCTGCCAGGTGACGAAGGAGTCTCCAGCCGAGTGAGGATGGCTTGTCTTGCTGACTGGCGATGCGCGAAGCTACCGAGTGCTAACGACGGATCCGAGTGAGGGACGGCGCGTAGGGCGGCCGAGTGCTGATGACGCGTCCGACTGAGTGACATCATGCAGGGCGTTCGAGTGATGATGATGCGTGTTCGACCAAGCGCTGACGCGCAGAGTGGTCGAGTGATGACGGCGCGTCCAGTAGAGTGACGGTGCGCGGAGCGGCCGAGTGAGGATGGAGCGTCCGACTGAGTGGCGATGCGCGGAGCTGCCGAGTGATGACGACGCGTCCAGTAGAGTGATGGCGCGCGGAGTGGCCGAGTGACGATGGAGCGTCTGGCTGAGAGGCGATGCGCGGAGCTGCCGAGTGATGACGACGTGTCCAGTAGAGTGACGGCGTGCAGAGTGGCCGAGTGACGATGGAGCGTCCGGACGAGTGGCGATGCGCGGAGCTGCCGAGTGATGACGACGCACGTCTAACTCAGCGACGATGTGCAGGGCGGCCGAGTGATGACGACGCGCGTCTGTCCGAGCAACGACGCGCGTCCGACCTAGTGACGACGCGCAGAGCGGCCGAGTGATGACGATGCTTTCGACTGAGCGACGGCATGCAAGGCGACCGAGTGATGATGACACGTCTGACTCGAATAGACAGTCCGTTCGAATAAACCGTTGTTCGGGGACGATGATGAACGAGTGACCCTGCCAGTTAGTAGCAAGTATAGCTGATAAGGTGTTTAACAAGGCAATTACCTCAGCCAAAACGGTTAGCCCACGTTTACTGCATGGAGTTGATCCTCCAGCAAATTAACCCGGCGTTGAAGGCCACCACGTCCTTCCGTTTTCGTTTTTCCTGCATGTAGTTAATTGATCGACCAAGTGGTCATGTAACGCATGCACTTACCATCGGCATTGAACGACCGGCTAGTTACTCTCAACGTGACGTTTTGTCCAACATGCATGACGTGAGGTAATGTTATTTAGTCCATGCATGTGAAACTGAAGATATTTACTCCATGCATGAGTGAGGTAAAGCTAGTTACTCTATGCATGCGAAACTGAAAACGTTTAATCCATGCATGCGAAACTGATCGCATTCAGTCCAGGCATGAAGTCTGGCATAGATAATTACTGTATGCATACAAGGCAGAAAATATTGTGTCGAATGCACGGACCTGATCACTGAGATGCCGCTCCATGGGTTGCAGGCAGAGCCGATGCCACAAAATGGGGCTGCCATGTGTGGAAGCTCGACGGTGGTGTCCTAGGGGCCGAAAACGACGGGTTGGATCTCGTCGTGGCTGTTTGCAGGGGCTCGACGATGATGTCGCAAATGAGTATGATGCATCGACGCGTCGGTGGCCGTTTGCGTGGCAACGATGAAGCAGCCGGCGCCGGAGGCCGCGCGTGGCGATGATGAAGCAGGCGGCGCTGGAGGCTGCGCGTGCAACGACGAAGCGGGAGGCGCCGGAGCCGTGTGTGGCGACGATGAAGCGAGTGGCGCCGGAGGCTACGCGTGGCGACGACGAAGCGGGCAGCGCCAGAGGCCGCGCGTGGCGACGACGAAGCGGCAGGGACGAAGCTAAAGGTTGATAATTTTCCTTGTATGTGATCAGATGGATGTGTGCTTCCTTTTTGTTTGAGACTCTTTGTTTGTGGTGAGATGAACAGTATGAAAAATGTGTGAAAGTGTGAAGATCTAATCGAATAGAGGGCACTAGCGGAAATCGATCTTCTGCTGGTGGTTGAAGAAATAACCATATGCATCATGGCTCAACAGACGTTATGCCCCACGGTGGGCGCCAACTGTCGTGGTATCGATTCCGACAATAGAAAGGGGGTAGGATAACGGAGCGTGATCTATCAAGATGCACATGGGTGACACGGTGGTTTTAGCGAGTTTGGGCCTCTCAAAGTGGAGATAACAATCCTACGTCTCGTGCTCCGGAGAGGCTTCGTGTTATCTGTCATGGACATGAGTTACATAGTATATAGAGAGAGCCAGAGCTCGAGGGAAAGAATGAGCCCGAAGGAGGAGAAGTTCCCCCTAGCTACGTGGAGGGGGTGGCTTATATAGAGTGCGCTACCTCCTCACCTCTTATGTTACAAGATGGGGCATTGATGCCATAATGTCAACCCACTACAGATGTCTTGCCGACTGTTGGTATTTGCATGACCGAGTGAGTCATACGGCCGAGTGGATGACTGTCATCCGAGTGGATGGAATGTACTTGTCTGAGTGGATCCGTACCGAGTGGATTAGATGTTGTCACGGTCCAGTAGGAATTTCCCTTGTAGTCCTTTAAACTAATAATGAGGTGCCCTTGGGTAGGACGTATTGGTCAGACCTATGACCCTACCCTAGGGCTATATCCCCGTCAATCTCCTTTTAATTGGCGACTATCAAGTAGATCATAAAATGTTACGAGCTGCAGTAGCTGTCGAATCTTTCTAATAGTACATGGACAACTATTTGGACTGATGGACTTACCAGTCTTGATCGTTACAAATGACGGTGTTATCACATCGAGCCTGTTGTTGTGGAAGACAACCAATGGATCTGTTATTGTTAAAACCATTGTTTGTTAAAAAAACAACCTTCTTTTACCCAAGATAAACTTGGGGCTCTTCAATTTATATGACCATTTTGAAATAAATGTGTTTTCTTCTTGGTCATTGCAAAGTCTTTTTCTATTGCTCCTTTTTTCCGACGCGAGTGTGTGGTCAATAGCTGAGTAGCCTGGTTTTTTCTAAATTTGCTTGAGTTTAGTTCGCTAAACACGCCCCGGAGAAACACTCCGCCTTCCGGATATGGAGGTTGAAGCCGAAGCCTGACCCGCTTGAAGTCGGGAGATTGAATGTATCATGTTAAAGCTCGAGGAAAGCTCATATTAATTTTAAGACCAATTTTTGGATTGGCATCAACAAACTTGATTTATTTCAAACGTAAAGTTTTTGCTAAAAGTTTTTTGGTTTTCCAATATTATGGCACCTTTAGCCTATTTTTATGTTTTTCTTTCAGGAGGCGGGACATCCTCTTGTTCGGGGTGCTGTGCGTGGTGGTTCTGCTCGGGAAATCTTTTTCGACCCGTAGTTCGACATCTTTCCTGCCGAGCTGCACCTTGGTGTTGTCAAAATGTACATAACATTCGAACTAGTTCTGAAGGAGATACAATGCCAAGGTCGGCCATGTTGCCCAACCCAAGTATCGGGGCTACTTCATTGACGACTCAATGCATAAAATTAAAGTGCAAAACAATTTCCGAGGAGATTACGATCCTCAAGTTGGTCGGTCGCACCCAACCCGAGTCTCGAGGGCTACTGCACATCGCGTTTCTATTCCTAAAGTATGCTGCCGAGCAAGGAGTTGATCCTCAAGCCGATTTCGTGTATCGATCCGAGTGTCAGGGGCTACTGGGATTAGCGGTTTTATGTTATCCTTCAGGTGCATCCCGGATTTTAGGTCGCCACATACCTTGCGTGCTACTGGTTATGCGTCTCAGCATAGAATAAATTACACTACCTTGGAAGTAGTGTGTCATAAAGCTCGGATACGAGTGGCTGGTTCCATAGAGGACGTTCCCGACAATCATCTCGGTTTAACTCCTTCAACTTTTTTCAAGATGAGGTAACCTATGACACCTTGGATGCAGATCAACGTTGGAGCTCAGCTGCACAAAGACACCTCGGATGCAGTCTAACGTTGGAGCTTGGGCGCAAGAAGACACTGCTGCACGGGAAAAAGCTTCGAACCATAGGTGTGGCACGAAAAATAACAAGGCATTGATAAAAGCCAGGGACTTGAAGGGGCTCCTCGGAACCCCGACGTGTGAAATCTTCACATACACCTTGACTGTCCCCAAGATCAAAGATGTAAAGACTTATTGAATCAATATTCAAGACCGATGACCGAAGGCGAAGAACAACATCTCGAACCCTAGGGTTTAGACCACAAACTCACGATCTCAAGGTAGATCAACTCTGTAATTGCTACAACATCAATACGAGAAAAGCAGGATGCATGGTTTTACCTCCATGGAGAGGACCCGAACCTGGGTAAAAGCCCTAGTGTTCTTTGTATCCTGTTAACCTCGATCCGATCTCACAGCTCGGACCGCCCTACCCGAGGTCTGCCGGTTCTGACACCGACAGTTTGAAAAGAAAAATAGAGTTAGGAATGGAGCGAGAAGTATGTTTTTAATAATGGATCTGCAAGGATTTATGGAAAAAATCAGAACGGGTGGAAACAATCTGAGAAGAGAAACACCAAGTCAAAGGTGGGGTTCACTCGAAAAAGATCGATGGGTTTGTTTCTTTGTTGAAAAAAGTTCAATGCGAGGTGGAATAAAAATCGATGGAAGGTGTGACGAATGAATGACCGGCCCATGTACTGTCCCTTTAGGAGTAGATAAACGATTAAAAAAACTTTCTACTATTAATTATTTGCACCCTAAATTAAATCTTTGAGTAATTAATAAATTGCATTAATGGCTCAATTTCATAATTGTTTTGACGCAAAAATCCCTACTATTTAGATGGACTTAATTATTTGTATGTGTAATTATTTTTTTATCTAGTTAAAGTGAGTTGATTTCTAAATTGATTTGGTTCTTCGTCTTTAAATCATGTTCACATTAATGACTGAATACTGACACACATTGATTTTCCAATTAGAGGTACTTGTAGAAAATCGGAAGGGAAAAGCCCTTCTTTTGCCAAAGAAAAAGAGGCACGTATTTGCGTCATCTGAGGCTACCGGACTCGGAGCCCGGCGACGGCGGCGTGTGGACGCAAAGCATAGTCGGACACAGAGAGAGGAGAGCCCCCCCCCCCCCCCCCCCCCCCCCCCCCGCGATCCGAGCAACAAAAAGCCCCCAGAATCCAATGGCCGGGGAATCGATCTTCACTCACGCGTCAGCGCCAGCCACACGGCACGAGCCAGAGAGAGAGAGAGAGACCATCCAGATCGGCGCGAAAACTCTGTTTGCCGCAACCCGACCATTGAGTCGTCTTCCCCAGCTCACTCCCCTCCCCGGCCTCTTGTCTTCCTACAACTACGCGAGTTCCGACCCTGACAGGCAACGCGTTCCGTAAACTTCATTCAAAACCCAACCCGCACGCCCCCACCCACCCAAATCCCTCCGACGGGCGGAGGGAACCCGAAATTTTCGGCCCCGCGTCGGCGCGCATCGTCTCGTCCCTATCCGCCTCCGCCCCAAATCCCCATCTCGGACGGAGCCGACCCAACAATCCAAATCCCATCCGACCTTTAAATCCCTACACTACTACTACTCGCCGCCGCCGCCGGAACCCTAAGGCCCCGCCCAACAATCCGCCGCCCCGATTCGAGGTTCCAGGGCATCGCGCGCCCCTGACCCCCATGCCCTAGCCGCCGCGGGCGCCAGTGCCATGCTCGCCTCCCGCATCCCGCCCAAGCGCTGCACCGCCGCCGTCCCATACGAGCTGGAGCCCCCCGCCGCCGCCGCTGCCGCTGCCGAGGGCATGCCGCCCGCCAAGCGCCGCCGGGAGCGCGTCGTGCCCTCGCGGTTCCGGGACTCGGCCGTCGCGCCGCCGCCCGCCAAGAAGGCCTGCAAGCCCGCCGCCGCCGCCGCCGAGGACGGGGACGGCGAGGTGTACGAGGTGGAGGTGCGCGCCGTCGCCCCGAAAGACGACTCCTTTGCGGTTGGGGCCGTGCAGACTGCGGTGTGGGCAGGCAAGCCGGCGCAGACAGAGGAGGAGCTGTACCGCGCGTGCCGCAACATCAGCAGGAGCGGAGGCAGCTCGGGCTGTTTCAGTGGGAGCGTCGTCACTTCTGTCAGCAATGCCGGTGGGAAATGCGCGCCGGAGGAGAGGCCCGTGGTCGTCACGCCCACCAGCAATGCCGCTGCTGGGAATGCCGTGCCGGAGGGGAGGTCCCCGGTGGTGGAGTGCAAGCCGAAGCAGGAGGCCGAGGTGAGGCGAGAGGATTTCTACTGGCCAGAGGATTTTGTGCTCGGGGACGTGGTGTGGGCAAGGTCGGGGAAGAAGAGCCCTGCATGGCCCGCGTTGGTGATCAACCCGCTGCAGCACGCCCCGGAGGTCGTGCTCAACTCTTGCGTCCCCGGCGCGCTCTGCGTCATGTTCTTCGGTTACTCTGCCGGCGGCCAGAACAGGGTAATTTATTTATCACACTGTCCTGGATAAGGGTTGCAGTTTTCTTTTCCTGGTCGAATTGGTTGGTTTATACGAACCAAACGGTTCCTTTCTGTTTTTCTTTTCCAGGTCTCACATTGTCGTATTCATTTGTATGTAGGACTATGGATGGGTTAAGCAAGGGATGATCTTTCCCTTTGTGGAGTACCTAGACAGGTTCCAGGGACAATCTCTGCACAAGCTTAAGCTCAAGCCAAGCAAATTCCGTGCAGCAATTGAGGAGGCTTTCCTTGCCGAGCGTGGCTTTTTTGAGCTCCAGATAGAAGGGGTCTGCTCTCTGGATAAGTCTGTTAATGAGCATTCTGTCGCTGATGGCGCACATGAAGTGACCGGTTCTAATAACGAGCAGGAGTGTCAATCTCATTCCCAGGTAACTGGACGTGTAATAGCCGAGCTTGTAGCCGCCTCTCCTTGGCTAGGCTGCTATCTGATTTATTTACTGTGTTGCAGGTTGTTGTTAAATCATCAGCATGCTGTGATAGTTGTGGTAACCGTCTCCCATCCAAGGTTTCAAAGAAAAAGAAGCAAGAAGCAGAGCAGTTACTTTGTAGGCACTGTGAGAAGGTATGTCTCAGTCATGTGACTGCAAACTAAGGTGCTTTGTATGTTCTATTAACCCATTCATTTCTATTTAGTGCCTTACATGGGTAAATACTATTATGTCTGCAGCTATTGCAGTCAAAGCAATACTGTGGCATATGCAAGAAAATTTGGCATCACACAGATGGTGGAAACTGGGTAAGCCTTGAAGCCATGTTGGTTATGCTATATAGATTATCTTCTCTTGATTGTTGTATGCATTGACCTGCAATCTGTTTCTTCGCAGGTATGCTGTGATGAGTGCCAGATTTGGGTTCATGTAGAATGCGACCAGACATGCAGTGAACTGAAGGTTGTTTGTTTACCTTTGTTTGGTGTTGACATTTTAATGCCATGATGTTTGTTACATACAGTATATAATATGCAATGCTTCCATGGATAGGCTTCACTGACTACACATTATTTGCCAGGATTTAGAAAATACTGAGTATTTCTGTCCTGATTGTAAGTCTAAACGCAAGAGAGTATTGAAAGTTGAACAAACGAGCACGTCCAACAGTTCAGAGTGAGTTATTCATTTCTTTCTCAAACCTATGGATGTTTGTTGGCTGTTATAATAAACAAGAATGCCAATTTCTAACATGTCTCCGCACAGATTTGCCAGCACTTCAAAGGAAAAATTGCCTGAATCCATACCTGTGTGCTGCTTTGGGATGGAAGCATTGTACTTACCAGAGAAGCACATGTAAGCATTTGACATATTTTTTACTGAATCTTCAGATTACGTGTTTCTTTAAATTTGCTTATTTATCAATACTCTATCTAAATCTAATATTTTATTATTTTAAAGTAATATTTTTTGTATCAAGTCAACTGTTTAGAAAGAAATACTATTAAATATGCCATCTTTTCTTTTCGTGGAGCTGCAACTTTCCTCTTTTGGTTCATTTTCTGGGCTAGAAAAATTGACTTGAGAGCTAAAGTATAAGTGCTCAAACATATGTTACATAATTGAAGTGGCTACTGTATACTTGGCAATTGGTCCTTTAACCTTCACTTGGGGCATAAGCAAGTGGCTTTTAGGTTGCTTTAGTTCTTACTGTAGCCACCCCTTGAGGACTGGTCACTTTTGTAATGGGAATTCATATGATGTTTAGAGACCAGAAGCAATAAAAACCATTACACAGTTGCTAGTGGTCTTCATGTTGCATTGATTTCCTTTCGTGTGCTTGCATCATTGCACGGTTGCACCAGTATTGGTATTTGAGTATTGTTTTTGCTGGCAGGATATTATGTGAATGCAAGTCTTGCAAGAAAAGGATGATGACTCTGAATGAGTGGGAGAGGCATACTGGCTCAAGGAAGAAAAATTGGAAGATGAGTATTAAACTTAAGGGCACTGGGGAGCCACTAATTGACTTGGTAAGCCCTCAGTATCTTCATCAACTTGGACATCTGTGGTTCAACATAACACGCGAATTCTTATCCTATATACCTAGATAGTTGATCCCCACTAACTCCAATTCTCTCAACATGCAACTATGCCAACTGACCATGACACCATGCATGGGAAAGTATCTGCCTTATGCCTTGCTCGGTTAGGCATTGTTTGAAGAGGTTTGAGAGGGATTGAAGGGGATTAAATCCCTTGTAAGTCAAAATCCACCTCAAACCTCTCCAATCCCCTTCAATCCTGCGGTGAGGGGATTAACCCAACATGGCCTTAACATGCACCAAGCATGCTAGTCATATTCAATAATTTTTCTACAACTATACAATAATCAAATATAATAAATGTATCAGTTTCTCAGATTATTAATCCAAATATTAATATTTCATGTAATCAAATCTCATTGAAATAATTGCAAGCAAGTCCCGCAGCAATGCCCTGCGTATCATCACTAGTTGACACTAAGGCACATATCCATGCAAAACTGACAAGATTCCTTTTTTGTCATTATCTGCAGCTTCATGATATTCCCGGTGGGAATTTCAAGTCTTCTACCCCAGGTATTAAGAAAGAAGAGTTGCTTTCATTACAAGGTACATCACTCTTGATTTTTCATTTGCTGTGTGGTTGGTGATTGTAATATGACTTAACGCAGATGATTTTTCCAATATCTGCAGCAAACCCTTATAGTCCAGTATATGCTAAATGGACAACTGAACGTTGTGCTGTCTGTCGGTGGGTTGAGGATTGGGACTACAACAAAATTATCATTTGTAACAGGTAATTTCTGCCGTCATTTGAATTTTTATCCATCACCTTCACTTAAGAATTCCTTCGATGTTTTAAGTCTACATTTTATGTAAATTTTTATGCTTAGTGGTTAACAAAAGCTTCTCTAAAATTTATGTATTCAGATGTCAAATAGCTGTCCATCAAGAGTGCTACGGAGCTCGTGTCGTACAGGATTTAACTAATTGGGTTTGTCGAGCATGTGAACTGCCCCAACAAAAAAAAGAATGCTGCCTATGCCCTGTAAAAGGTATTTTGTCTCGATGAATACCTATACTACATTGTTTGGAACACTTGTTCTTTTCCTAATTTCTATATGAAACAATTCCTGTGAAATTCTTGTATCCCAAATAGGGCCTCATTTTTCCCGCATCCCAAACAGGACTCCAGTTGGTGTGCTCCATAGTTTCATGATTCATCATTAACATGGAATTGTTTGGACCGTTTAGTAATTTCCTTGAGCGTTGACGTTTTCATTGTGTTCCCGACTCATGCTTAGTTTTATTCCTTTGATGTGATAAGTTTGATTGGTGCACAGTGGTATCTAATAATATTCATGCTTAGTTCTATACTTTTATTCCTTTGATGTGATAAATTTGATTGGTGCACAGTGGTATCTAATAATATTCTAATGTTTTCTTGTCTTGTTTACCATGTTGTTTATGGATTACGCATGATGTTAACTTGTACTTCTTGTTGGACCTCCTAGGTGGTGCTCTCAAGCCAACTGATATTGACCAACTGTGGGTTCATGTCATGTGTGCCTGGTATCAGCCTAAAGTCTCATTTCCTGTTGACGAGACAATGGAGCCAGCTATGGGCATATTGAGCATCCCTTCTGAGTACTTTAAGAAGGTTAGGATTTTTATCTGGTACTTTTTGCAAGGTTACCTAATGGGTAATTATTGTATGTGCTTCTGTGTTCAGTAACCTTACTCTTTGTTTAACTCTGTGTTTTTGTTGTTAACTCCAGACATGTATCATATGCAAGCAGATACATGGGGCCTGCACCCAGTGCTACAAGTGTTCCACTTATTATCATGCAATATGTGCATCAAGAGCTGGATATCGCATGGAGGTAGACTGCTTTTGCCCCCTTTTTGTAGAGGAAATTGTCATCATAATATGTTTGCATGTCCATTTCCTTTAATTTAACCTCCACTCTCTTTTCTTATATGAAAACATAATGCATGTTATTGGCTATAATGATTGTCTGAAAGATTATGTTTGAGCATCTGCCACTTACAAGCTTGATGTTCTTTGCTTCTGTGTAGTATTACTGTGGATTAGCAAGTTTTTGCCACCAACTTAAACATTTAAGCTATGCTGTGGCAAAAGTTTCCTTGTGCCATTTTTTTTGTGTCGTTGCTCAAATACTTCCATTCGAGCTAATCCTAATTTTTTTAAGCATGCTGTCTTTAAAGCATAACTTGATACAACTGTTTAAACTGTGCATCATTTGATGCAAACATTTTCTGGTGCTTGTTCCTTTATTAACCGATTTTGAACATAAAGATTAAAATTGTCCTTTTCCTGTACTCTTGCAGTTGCAATACTCTGAGAGAAATGGTAGGAAGGTGACTAAAATGGTCTCCTACTGTGCGTTTCACAGGTAATAGTTCTCTCACTTGATTTTTCTGTTTTGGTTAAGTTAAATTCACGAGTGGTTATCTAGAAGAACAATTGTAAGTTGGCTTCATGATTGTTATATATACTTCCTTTTGGGGTTGATTTTAGTACCAATCAAACCTATTTTATAAGAAAATAATGGCAAATATGGTCCATGGAACTGGCATGATCTTGGAACAATGTCATTTGCTGAAGTGAAAATGTAACCTGAGGCATAAATTAACACCAGCAAATGTTACTAACACATGTTATTCTTTCTTGTCCACTTCAGTACTCCTGACCCAGATAATGTGTTGATAGTGAAGACACCTGATGGAGTGTTCTCCACCAAATTTTTGCTCCAAAACAATGAGAAACAATCTCCTGCAAGACTAGCTAAGTGCGAAAATCACCAGGAGGTGGTTTTTCCTTCTGAAATTTCTGACTGCCCAGCTGCAAGGTGCCTACCTTATGAAATGTTGAAAAACAAGGTATTTTCCAATTATCTTGGTTTTCTGCACCCACCCTGGACACCTCCCCACTACACATACACATACCATTGTATTGTCACACGATTTAAGAAAAAACGGTGCTGATTGTTTTCATGCATAAATCTCTAAGCGATCATACAACATCCACTTGCTTTACTAACCATTCCTGCTAATCTTTTGGACATTACCTTGTGATAATTTTCGTTGCAAGTTCATTTATACTTAATATACATTGACCATTTTTTTACATCCTTCCTGTATAATTTCTTTGCCCTTTGTGTGTGCATGTTCGTGTGTGTTGATTCTGAAAATTGCAGCAACACTGTTTTGCGTGACATACTGTTATGCCCAACTTAGGTTAATCTTAAATGCAAATGATGTTAACAGACCTGTGTTGTTTTAATTTCTAGTGTTTTGTCAGCAAGTCCTTAGTACTAAGTCATCTTTGTCTTCCAGAAACAACAAGGAGAGGCAGTTGCCCATCGAATAATGGGACCCCGACACCACTCTCAGGATTTGATTGAGGCTTTGAACACATACATGGTAATTGCCTGGTCCTTAGCATCACCACTTCTTTTTTTGAAGTTACATTTGGATGCTAGAAACATTTAGGCATCTTATTTCCTTGTCAGCAGGACCAGAAGGATGACCGACCTTTTGCTACGTTCAAAGAAAGGCTTCAATATTTACAGGTTTACTTTCTGAACGATCGTGGTTCATTAAAGACTATATGAGCAAACCAATAAACATATGTTTGATCATTTCAGAGAACTGAAAATAAGAGGGTCTCTTGTGGTCGATCTGGAGTACATGGATGGGGGCTCTTTGCTGTTAGGAAAATTCAAGAGGGGCAAATGGTAATCAATGCAAATGTTATTGAAGCACTTATTTAAATACACCCCATTTGTGAGGAATCTGTTCTTAATTTGTGAGCTAACCAAACTTGTTCCAGGTTATCGAGTATCGCGGGGACCAAGTCAGGCGCAGTGTTGCTGATTTGAGGGAAGCACGATATCACAAGGAAAATAAAGACTGCTACGTGAGTTACTTTTATACTTTCCTTTTTGTACTGTTTTAGTCGATTCTCTTCTTTCAACTTGAACTGTAACTGGTATGACTAATTGCCGTCATGCAACTTTTTCTTGATGACAATTTGATCAAGTGTAGAACCAACTAGAATCACATAAAAACTGTATAGTTTGATGTTCTGACGTGGTGAATTATTATTTTGCTGCCGCAGCTGTTCAAAATAAGCGAAGATGTTGTGATTGATGCTACGGAGAGAGGAAACATCGCCCGTATAATTAACCACTCGGTAAACCTTCATCATGCTCTCACACCTGCATCTTGTTGAACCCCATGAAATGGTAACCAACATACTCGTCACGTTTGCAGTGCATGCCTAACTGCTACGCGAGGATCGTGAGCGTTGGCGACAACAAGAGCCAAATAATTCTGATTGCCAGAAGAGATGTTTCAGCCGGAGAAGAATTGACGTAACTCCTTCATAACCCTGTCCACCACTTTGTGATTTATGTACACACCGAAAAACGAAATGTGCAACCAATTGATGTTCTGAGGCCCTCTATTTCTTGCTCTGTTGCGCAGGTATGACTACAAGTTTGACCCCGACGAGTCGGAGGATCGAAAGGTTCCCTGCCTGTGTAAAGCTCCTAACTGCCGTGGGTACATGAACTGAAGTGCTTGCTCACAAGGACTAACCAACCCCAATTACAGTGGCGAAGCGCCACATTCATCCAAGATTCTTTCATCATCTTGTGCATGGCCGTCAGTCATCATGCAACCAGCGTGTGTTTTTCTTTGTATTTTAGTCACATATATAATTTTGCTAGATAGCGAGGAAGGTGTTACCAGGCTAGAGAAAAGAAAAAGCAGTTTAACTGGCAGCCAGGCATTGTAAATTCTTCATTGCTGTAATAAATTGATGCTTTCTTTCTGTGAAAAAGAAAAGAAGAGAAAGGAAAAGGAATCCAATAGGAAAGAAAATGCCCAATTGTTGATGCAATGCATTTGCTGATATGAACAGCTTATTTAACTGATCTTCTCTGTTACTGCTGGTGTTCCGTCGTGTACGTGCTGTTTCTGTTTTCATTTTCAGAAGATAGGATACGTGTGGTGCTGCTGCTTGTTACCACCACCTCCACGCCATGTCGTCGTCCTCCAGGAGACGGGCATGCTCGTTCGGGTGGCTGCAGCTGGGCCACTATCCTCGGGTGGCCAGGATGTCAGCGACCCGTCCGCCTCCCGCGGGTGGATTCCAAGCAGCGTGAACCGTAACGTCTCTGCTGCTCCGCCAGTACCGCCTCCCACGCCCGCCGCCGTGGTCCACGGCGCTCGCCATTACTCGCTTGCCACGACGAGCACGAGCATCTCCTCTGACGTGGGGGAGAAACGATTTAAAAAAAAAGGTGGGCGAGGAAGATGCACTTACTCGTCCTGCCCACATGCTGCTGCTTCCCCACCACTTGGCCTGCTCCGCAACCACCACCATCGCTTCCGCGGCCGCTGTCTCGCGGCCTCGGCCACTCCGCGTCGCCGCGCTTCGGCATGCCCTTCCGCCGGTCCTTGGCGCCCCCCGCCATGCGCCGCCGCGGGCGACGGAGGGCGGCGGCCGCCGCCGCCGCCGCAGGAGAGGCCTCCAGCGACTCCCCTGGTCCTCCTCCAGGAGGCGAGGACAAGGTGATTATGGTGGTCTTCTCTGCTCGGTGCTCCGCTTTGAGCTTAGTAACCAGCACTATGTTTTTACTCTTCCTACTTTTCCTTGTGGGCTTTAGGTCTGTGTTGCAACTGGCTTCTACTCCCTCTCTTCTTAAATACTCCTATAAGTCGTTTTTAGAGATAACACTATTGGACTATGTATGGATGTAAAGTATATAGACATATTTTAGAGTGTAGATTTACTTATTTTGTTTCGTATTTAGTCGCCTATTGAAGTGTCTAAAAGGACTGTTAGCGTCCTGCCGCATTGTTAGATTTTGCAATGGACACACACTCCTCGTGGTGCGATCTGCAACCACGGGTTTGCAGTTCAGGTTCAGCATACATAATACTCCCTCACTCCGTTCCATAATTCTTGTCGTGATTTTAGAGTATTGTTTAGGCGTGCATAAGCAAAATGCCAGCCTGTCTGCTTTGCTATTGCGATGTCGCTGCAATGTGCTTCAATAAGGCTGATTTTGTACGGTCAAACTGACAGTATAGGATTAAGGATCGTTGTTCTTGAATGCAATTCCACATCGCGCTATTAGCTGCAGTTGCTGGATCTAGAGTTGCTTTGAGCCAGCCTCCTGTGTTCAACATTCTATACCTGCAGCGAATGACATTTTGGACGTTGTGCATGTCACTCTGCAAATGTCGGCGCCTCTTGTGCTAGTTGCTGGTTTGTTGTTTATTGGGTTGCTAATGAATGCACATTTCCTTCATCTCATGCTGATAGAGAGCTGGCACAGACCTCAAAACTCTAGCTAGAAGATTTTGGAAAGTTGCCGCGCCTTACTGGTGGTCAGAGGATAAGGTCCAAGCAAGGCTGCAGCTTGCTGGTGTATTTGCTCTCACGCTGGCGACTACAGGGATCAGTGTTGGATTCAACTTTCTGGGCCGTGATTTCTACAACGCCCTTGCTGGTATGTTTCGCCTTCTGTTAAAACTGTTATGAACTGGTAGATTGAATGTTAGTGCTCTGAAGAAATACACACACATAATTGCTAGTGCACGTGATTAAGATAGAGGGTAGGAGAGGGAGCGATTAACACTTTTTCCTACTAAAGAGGACATACCTCAGTTGAATCTTTGGATGTCATCTGCAATGTCCAAGTAGACAAGAAGTAATTTTTCAGCCTTTTCAGTTATGGGTGTAACTGAAGGTGTCATGTCATATAATTCAAAGTGGACGTACTTCATCTTATGTTTTTACTGGCTAACACATATTTAGTGGTGTCTCTTTGAAGACAAGGATCAGGAACAATTTACCAAGCAACTGCTGTACTACTTGGGAGGTTTCGCTGTAGGAGTTCCGGTGAGCATATTGCTGCCCTTTTGTAGGTATTGCTCTTCAAGCTGCTATTTGCAGCACCTTGACATGAATAGACTGAATAGTGATAATATTGGATGATGTTACCTTATGAGTAATCTTTTCTCCATCAGTGCACTATCCTGTTTAACAATCAATGACTAGTATTTACAGAGGGAATATAGCTGCGGTTTTCTGTGTTAAGTATCAGTGGTTTGTATATCATGATAGGTATCCTTTCCAGGGTTGTCTAGATCCACAATGTTCTGTTTAAGAGACTCTAGCTAAATATATTGTTGATGTTTTACCTGAAATCTACCTGGTTATCTCTTCTATTTAGCAAAAGGTCCCGGACTCCCGGTAAAAGTACTACACAATTTCACAATTGAACATTTGATCTCTTAGGAACTGTATTCGCTACTTTGCTTCTCATGTTGCAGATTCACCAAATAGTGTACCTCTTAATAGACTTATGTTCTGATTTGCAACCTCCTGCTTGCACTGCTATACAGTTCTTTGTCTTGAGGGACTATGCAAGAGAAACCCTCTCTTTAAGATGGCGATCATGGATGACAAGTTATTACATGAAGCGCTACTTTAAGAACAGAACATTCTACAAGATTCAGTCTCAATCACTAATAGATAATCCAGACCAGCGGATCAATGATGATCTAAGTGCATTTACTGGAACTGCGCTTGCGTTTTCCCTGACACTTCTCAACGCTGTCGTGGATTTGGTATCATTCAGTAATATCCTTTATGGAATCTATCCACCATTATTCGTTGTTCTTATCGTTTATTCTCTTGGAGGGACCGCTATTAGTGTCTTCCTTGGTAAGGTAAGGCTTTTACCAGTGTTATTTATCTATAACTTGAATCAAAATAGATATAATTGTTCACATTCTTTCGTTATTCATGTAACTAATAGTTGGTCATGCTTGTGTTGACAGAGTTTGGTCAACTTGAACTTCATGCAAGAAAAGAAAGAAGCTGATTTCCGTTACGGGCTTGTCCGTGTTAGAGAAAATGCTGAATCAATTGCCTTTTATGGTGGTGAGGAAAATGAATTGCAACTTCTGTTGGATCGGTTCAGGAGGGCTTACCAAAACCTAACTGTAAGCATTGCTTGTATAGCCTGTCTATGGCATTATATTCCCTTTTGTTTTGCTCCACTTTCCTTGTTCCGACATTTTGAAAGCCACCATTGGGTCATTTATCAGTAGGTAAGCCTGCTAAGTAGCTGCAAAGAGTGTATATTTTTGCATCGGAAGAAACACTGAGAAGGCGCAGAAGATAGAACGCCACAGGTGATTATGACCCAAAACATGACCAAAAGGCTAACAACCAACTATGAAAACTGCAGCCTGAATCTGCCACAAAGCCACGCAAAAGAGCCTGAGCCAAAATTCTGACCAGGAGTATAGTAGGTGGTTGTGCGCGCCATTCGCTTAGTGCCAACTAACTTCCAGATCTCTGCTTCGTCCAAGATCTGCTCCACCAACACGTTGCGGTGTCGCCGTAATCTCCTCAGCGTCAGCAAGATCGGCGAGTGAAATAAAATGTCATCATAGCTAAAAAAGCATGTTGAATGCCTAGAACTTTGTCTCTCTGGATGTGGTATTACATAGGTCACATTTCACATTAATATGCTGCTTTATACGTTTACAGTAAATTTATCAATACTACATTTTCTTATCACGCTGTAGTAAAATTTTGGTATTACATACACAGTCATAATGTTCTACTGCCACTGTACTAAAATATACTGCACCTAGTAACCACGTCCTTTTTTGTAGTTTTCTTTGTTGGGGGTTATTTGTGCAAAAGAGCGGGGCCAGGTGTCCTTCAGTGTTTCTTAGGTGTGTGTACATCTTGTAACCTATACTTTGACAAGAATGGAACACATATACTTCTGAAAAAAGTATCCAAACTAAGATGATTTTCGGACCCCTGAACAAAGTGCTTTTATATTTATACCCTCGTGAGGGAATTCACTACCATTCTTGAAAACAGGCACCCTGCATCAGCTTTGCTCTCTATATACTTTTATGTCCAACTAGAAAATTATGATGCAATTTATATTTGCGAATGGTCTAATGTTTGACTTTGTTTGTTATCAAAGTTCAAAAAAGGGCTAGGAGTTAATAATGCGTTTGGCCACCTACTTACGTTTTTCTAGCTTAGGTCTGATTATGCAAAATTAAGCGTAATTAGGCGTTTGTACTGTCGCATGAAGCAATAAGCTAGATGGCCTGGTCTAGCCCATTAAACCACAAGCACATCTTCCAATTCTCCTATTGAAGCTTTCGTATGGTGCACAGTCGACAGAAAATCTAGGTTTCCTCCTCACGCCACCTCTCCCCCTCATCCTCTCTCCCTTGCTCTTCCTCCTTACCTTGCTTACACCGATAGGAAATAGCTAGTGAAGCACGATATCTTGCCGGAATCAGTCGATTTGTCATCGGAGTGGATGAATCCACGGAGGGGAGGTCAATCCTCATCGGGGAGATTGATTTCTTTCTTTAGAAACATGATTCCTTGTCGGGAACGCTGATTTCTTGTCGGAGGACCTCACCGGCTGCTTTTTTGAGCGCCTAGGGACAAAACGAGGCGCTATGCCAACACCTAGAGCTTAAGCGTGCCTAGGCGAGCGCCTAATAGCGCCTTTTTGAACTATGTTTGTTATCTTTGCAGGAATTACTGATAGCATCCCGGAATCTGGAGTTCTTCACCAATGGTTACCGATATTTAATTCAAATCCTGCCAGCTGCAGTTGTTGCTCCAATGTTCTTTGCAGGAAAAATCGAGTTTGGAGTAATAAACCAATCAGTGTCTGCTTTCAATCACATCCTCAGTGATTTTTCTCTCATTGTTTTTCAGTTTCAGTCAATTAGTGCATTCTCAGCTGTCATTGATCGTTTAGGTAACCCCCCCCCCCCCCCCCCCCGCTCTCTCTCTGTACTACTTGCTAAGGTACCTAAGTTAACCTAATCAAACTTTAAACCACAGGTGAATTTGATGATCTATTGGGTGAAAATGAGTCTTCTCTATTACCCGGACGTGATAGCATTGATGGGATCAACATTTCTTTCAAGAGCGTCAGTCCTTCTGTTCTTAGTTCTAATGGATCACAAATGCAATCTGAGCCAGGCATAGTTCTTGAGATTTGTGATTTGACATTGTTAACACCAAGGGGCGGAAACATTCTTATTACTGACTTCAATATGGAATTAAAAGACAAGGACCATCTACTGGTATTTCATGTCTTATATCTAGTTGCACAATCAGCAACACAAATAGTACTGGTGACATCAGACTGATATGGTGTTCTCATTTTTACTTTTAGGTGATGGGACCCAGCGGCTGTGGGAAGACCTCGTTGCTGCGTGCTTTGGCTGGCCTTTGGACTAGTGGCACTGGGAATATCATATACCATGCCAAAGATTCTAGGCAGCTTCAGACAGCAAATTTAGGTTCTAATGAGCCATCCATCATAAAGCCAGAGGGTGAAGAACTATTACAAAGTTCCAAGCAGAGAAGAGATAATGGCATATTTTTTGTCCCACAAAGACCATATATGGTTTTGGGCACTCTTCGGCAGCAATTGCTCTATCCTACATGGACTGCAAATATACATCAGTCACCAACTAATGATGCTCAAAGCAAAGGTAATTTGTTTCATGGGGAGGTATTGAGTACAAAATATCATCTAGGTGCAAACTACATCAGTTTGGACGTTGAGTCAACATGGAAATTCTCCACGAACTGTGTAACGGTAATCCAAAAATAACTAACACATGAAAGATCAAGTTCAAATTTAATTTTGTTAGTACAAGAAGAGAAATGTGTTCATGTACTAAAAGAAGGAAGAGGTGAAAACATTATTGCTCATATCGTAAACCATTTCTGTGTTTTGTTTCTTGTGACGGAGATGGTCCGGTTGGGTGGCTTTTTTTCTTCTCTCTCCTGTCTGGACAGTGACTGGGCTGTCTGATTAGACGTTGAGGGGTCCGGTTGTAAGCCTAAATGAGAAATATTATGGCGTTTAAACTAACATAATTCTAGGCATTTGGAAAAAGTTCTAGGGGTAGTACCACGGGATGGTTCTGAAATTTAGCATGTTCATTTCAGTGTTAATGCAGAATGATTCCATCTAACAGAAGTAAAATGCAAAAATTCTAGCGGCTACTTGTATTTTCCTTCTTCTAATCTTGTAGTTGCGTCATTCTGTTCTGACAGTGACGCAGGAGTACTACAGCTGTTTGAATTTTGTTGTCAGATGCGGGACGAACCTATGATCATCTGTGGATTCTGAAACATTCATGTGCGACTGACCTAAAGTTGTGCTATTTTGTATGAATACCAGCTCCTCTTTCCTTTCTATCTGAAGCCTCCATGTCAGATGGAGTTGGTGCCAAGCCTGAGATGCCCTCAACTGATGAACTGATCAGAGTACTTGAGGTTGTTAGGCTGGGCTACATACTGCCACGTTTCAATGGCATGGATTCTGTCCATGATTGGGCCAGTGTTCTTTCGCTAGGGGAGCAACAGCGTCTTGCATTTGCTCGTTTGTTACTCGCAAAACCAACTCTGGTCCTACTGGACGAGTCCACAAGTGCACTAGATGATACAAATGAGGTAACAACCCATATACTGCTATTGCGCCTATCTTTACCCTTACGAGCTGCTTCCTACAACAAATTGCGAAGAAGGCTAATTCTGGAATTATCATCTATATATTTACTGAATTGCACAAATAGTTATACTTTGAGACCATTTTAACTATTTCTCCTCCGGCACAGGTTCATCTATACAGTCAGATTGAAGCTGCAGGGATTACATATATAAGTGTCGGTCACCGGAAAACACTTCACAGGTTCCACAACAAGGTTTTGTACATTTCAAAGTCCAACTCGGCAACTGGCAGCCTTCGTAATTGGGAGTTGAAGCCCACAGACCAGAAATCAATTGAAGAATCATCCCCATTCGCTTCATAAGAACTTCAGCATGCGAACCAGTTTAGGCCCCTTTCTCATTTTTCTATCCCACATTTAACCCACTATGGTAAATATTGATGCCCTACCAAGGATTCCATGTGCATAAGTTCGTTGTTACTACTTACAAACTGAAGCTGGACTGTTGGCGAGGTTGATCTTACAGTTCGACTGACAAGATTGTGGCACTGCTACTAACCAACCTGATAGCAGGATACATTCTAGGACCTGGGAAAATCTCACCTCTTTGTTTATGTTTATGCTTCATGGTTTAGAATGAACTATAGCATATGCTTCATGATTTTCTCTGTTGATTTATATCATGCTTGACGGTTGTGAAAATCTTCCCATTTTTGATTTATTTTGTCGTTCTGTCGTCTATGTTCTAGCAATTGTAAGGAATCTCAGCTCTATAGAGTGATTGAGATCACGAGGAACAGTTTTGGGTATTGATTTTTAGCAACTGTCGCGTGACAAAATCTTCTGGTGAAGATTGAAGAGCATTTCCTCTTTCTTGTATTCTCCAAGCAAGGAAAATTCACCAATGGTCAATAGAAACTGGTCTGTCTATTCTCCAAGCAAGGAAAATTCACCAATAGTCAATAGAAACTGTAATCTTGATATTACAGTTTCACATACATATTACCATTGTATTTGTGCATTTAAGTATTCTAGAAATCGCACGAGGCGATCAAGGGAGGCGACGAGGGTTCCCTTGCGCGCCGCCAGCGACGCCTCCGGTTCCCTCTCTCTTCGTTGGCCGCTCCGGCGGTGGGAGGGAGGGGGAACCTCGGGTCTGTTCGCTAGGTGGGTGTGTGTGGTACGGTTAGGGTGGAGGGAGACGCCGTCGAGGCCGTTGCGGTGGTGTCGCGTCGGAATAAGTTTCTCCGGGCTTCGTTCATGGTCAGGCGAGCCTTTGCCTTCGTCTAGGAGCCAGCGGGGTTGGGGATCCCCGGATCTCGTCAAGGTCGCGGGCTATGGTGGCTGGAGGTCCATTGGTACTGGCCGTTTGGGTCCTCAGATGGACGATGGATGCAGGGAGACGAAGACCCTTATTCTTCCTTGTTGGTATGATTTGTTGCTGCTGTTCTTCTCCTTCCTCAGCGCTGGTGCTGGTGGGAGATCATGCTTTGTCCGGGCCGATGGCCCGGCCGCGGTGCTGGACCGGTCGGATGACTCGAGTTCTCTTCTTTCCGGAAGGGACACTTTTCACGGTACTCAAAGCCAAAGATGGCGACGACTGTTGCAGGTGTGTTGGATTGATGTCCATGCCCTTTCAGCGCTGGTGTCAAGTAAGGAGGAAACAATGTGGCGGCAATTGTACCATGGTCGAAGATGATGACATGCTTGCGACTGGTTGTAGATCCTTCTGCTGCAGGGGTCTTCTCTCAAGATTCAGAGATGATGACACAAGGCTCCGGAGATCCTCTTGTTATGGTTGTCTTAGGTACTCTAGGTGTTCAAGGTCCTCCGTGTTTGCGTTTTAGTGTGTTTGTAAGGGTCAACTTCACTGTACTTGATATGAATGAAAAAACTCTCAAAAAAAAGTATTCTAGAAATCCCGTAGATGTATACCTGCCGTAATATGCAAAAAAATTCTAGCAAATATCTTAACATGTTTACTGTGCATAATATGACCTAACATTGCTTTACTCAGAAAAGATGTATACACACTTTTCCTAATTCTTTTCATGCACATATGACCATGCATTTGTATTTTTTTGCTAGCACCCATATTGA
The DNA here is from genome assembly GCF_904849725.1 of Hordeum vulgare subsp. vulgare. NCBI lineage: Eukaryota > Viridiplantae > Streptophyta > Magnoliopsida > Poales > Poaceae > Hordeum > Hordeum vulgare. The sequence goes on from NC_058520.1 coordinate 101,658,077, forward strand.
AAAAAATATTTTACAGCTCTTCCTCGTTTTGTAGATAACTTCTGAAAATGTTAACTGTATATGCAATAGGCGTACATAATTTTAAAATATGTGGAGACATTATAAAATATTAAATATGCATTACGATTAAAGGAATGTCAAAATAAAAAATTCACATGTTTTAAATATGGGTTTAAAGTTGCGAAAGAGCAAAGCGAAGTAGATTTGGTGGTGGCTGGGGTCGAGCAGGCCCCTTATGCATCTTGAATAGTAGCATAACTGCACAAGCATAGTTTTGCTAATATTTGTTCTCTGCTTCCAATAACACAAATGATACATAAATGTGGGTCGGATGCTATTTATTTGTGAAGGAATATGTGAGTTGTTTCTACAAGAACGTTTTACATCATATGTTTAGAGTTCTTTTGTTGCTGAGAAAAGGCCAAAGGCCATATATTAAAGCGGACCAATCCGTACAAGGCCATCCTTACATAAACTGGAAATTATGTACATGTCCTTGGGGGAAATTGATGTGGTCTTTCTCTTGCACTCGCCGGCGGCACGCTGTGAGCGAAGCTCGATGCTGTCTCTGGACCTCTGAAACACCATCGAAGCCACATAAATGTTGTTGACTTAGCAGCTGAAAAGTTTGCAGTCGGAGCCGAAATAGATTTGAAAAGACATATCGCCATCCAAGAGAACAAGATGATGAAAGGGTCGAGCAATTGCCTCTGATTCGGCTAGATAGATGGAGAGACACCTAACCACAGAAGCTCCCCGGCGATGTTGAAATTGGTCGAATGTCGTCGGTCGGAGAAGGAGCCATAGGACCAAGACATGAAGCGGGTGCACTCTGCCAAAAGACCCCTTCGAAGACCCCCTGCATAACACAAAGATACAAGCAGATCCACCATTCGAGACGGACAGTGACTAGATGATCTGTCGTCCTCCTCTTGGGTGGACCAGGAGTTGGGAAAACCTTATTCTTCATCTGGAGGATGCAACCATCACCACCACAGTGCCGTCGTGTCTCTAGAGAGGGAGAACGAGAAACTAGCGGTTAAAGAGTACAGAAAGCTTTGATCTACAACAAGAAACACGGAAACAAAAAAGAAAGAAAGAAAATGAGCAAATTGATATTTGTATTCTCAGTTCTTGAGTAAACCCACTTCCTTTGTTGCAGTCGTGCCTCATGAACATTACCATAATGTTGCGAATATTTGTTATCAGCTTCTAGCAATATAAATGATAAATACATGTGTTTTCACAACCACCGAGTCATATTTTAAACACAATACAAACGCAAGCGTTCATATAAACACGCATACACCCATTTTTATGAATGCACACATGCACATCCTATCCGTATAGACATCTTCAAGAGACTGAGCTGTCATATCATCTTGAGATTTACGAAGTCATCGTAGACGCATCTTTGTCGACGGGAACGTCTTCTTTCATTGAACGCCCATCGCAGACAATCCTAAATAAATTCAGGAATAGTGCGAGCACTAGAACTTAAACACTGATGAATTGAGGATACCACTGTCCCTCTAACCATCCAACCACCGGTTGGTTCGCACCGTTGAGTAATATTTGAATGTCTTCCCTTGTCAAAGGAACATACGAGATGCAAGTTGTTGCTACAAGTACGTTTTACAAAGATGAGAAATAAATGCAAAATTATGTTTTTATTCATGGTTCTTAAGTATTGAAATCATGTATTGGATTCAACAAATACTTGTTTATTCTCCGTTATGTTGCCTCATTTCGATCGAAACAATGGTTACATAAAACTACTTGTGCTAAATACTAAACAGAAAGCCGTAGAAATAACCTGTTGCACTTCTTCAGACGTGAAAACAATATTGGGACCAGAAGAGACAGCCACCTTGTAAGAAAATTACTCTTGGTAGAGAGGAGGCGGGATGGGAAATGGACAATCTCAAGCACCCAAGAATACATTTCTAAAAAGTGTAAAGACAGTTCACATAGTAGATTACAACACATAGGTATTATTTCTTCGATATAGTACCGGCATCAGATCAAAAAATGTCGCACGCATAGTTACTTATTATTTCTTCAATATTACAATGTTTTCTCCATTTCGCCCCGTATAAACCACCCATACGACCTCATTATCATCATCATCATCATCATCATCATCATCATCATCTTCTTCTTCTTCTTCTTGTGTGGTCACATATACTAGTACTAGTATTATACTACAAGGAGTCGATCATCACATCCTTCTCCCGCCGGTTCCGGTCTCCCTCTGGCAGTTGAAGTAGACGGCGGCGACGGGCAGGCCGAGGTTGTAGAGCTCGGCAAAGTCGCGGGTGCTGAAGTTCTGCCGCCACCCCGGGGCGTACACCGTCTGTCGGCCGAGTTGCTGGAAGAGCAGGAACACCAGTCGGTGGATCCCGAGCACCGGCCGCGGGCCCTCGTAGCACACAACCTCGGTACCTAGATATGTATCCACACACACAAAAGTTTCATTAGATTAGGATTATATATAGTGAAGTGATTGAAAACATAAGATCAGGTTTCTTCTCCTGTACCAAAAGACACTCCTGTCGTGGCCGGGATGTCGGTGACCAGCCTGCATCGGTACATCACATTAATTTTGGCTCAGTGCATGCATAGGGGAACTGCATTTGCTTTGCTTAATTAGGCTGTCTGTAATGGAAGTATCATATGCAGTATCATGCATGCCAACTAAACAATTTCAATGAGATGACATAGAATTAAATGAAAAAAGGGTTGAGTATCATATCATGATACTATCATATTAAATGATGTGCTACTATATGTCTTGCATGACAATAAATGAACTACTCTATGATACTAACATATGATACTATGCATTACGAATGTGGTATCATAGACTAGTATCATATGCATGATACTAGTATATGATACTTTCCACTACAACCAGCCGTAGAAGAAGGAAGCAGATGACAAGTCTTGGGTGAAGTTTCCCATAAAAAAGTGAAGTTGATGATTAAGTGAAGTTTGTGCAACACATTCTGGCCTCAGGAAAACCTGAAGATTCTGTTGCGATTTGTGGTGACGTTTTTAGCTATAGAATAAGCCAACCGGGTATTTACACAATGGTTGTCATGCAGCCAGCATGGGTATGTAAAGAGGGATAAGCCATTTTTTGTGCTGCGCAAGTTTCATTTGGTTGGAAAATAAGTAGGCCAAAAGCCGAAAGCCAAAGCCGAAGTGCAAAATACTACTATAAGCCCGACGAAACACCCGAAAAAACTGAATAATGCACAAGATGTGCATTTATTAGCATGTTGGACCACATGTTAGTTTTTTTAGATAATCACTCAAAATTATTTTACTCGCTCCGTCGTAAAATAAGTGTCTTAAACCTAGTATAACTTTGTAATAAAGGTAGTACAAAGTTAAGACAGTTATTTTGGAACAGAGGAAATATTTCCTTCCATTTATGTACCGTTTCCTGATCACATACTTTCCTCGCTCACGTGCAATCTCAACTGTGCTATGACACCATGATAATATTTCATAAGAAATAATGTTAATGTCTTACTTCTTTATTTTGTTTGGCTTAATGTTGTAAGACCTCGTGAGGATTTCTCTTTCCTGTTTTGAAACTTGCAAAAGCGAAGGAGTTACTTTGTAGCGTTGTATGGTACATATAGTTCAAACTCAACACATTAAATACATCAAACCCGAAACGATGAATAAGAACACCCCCTCCCCTTAAATCTTTATCTAAATACATATTATCAAAATATAGGCAATTCCAACCTTTAATTTTTAGTTAATTTGTGTTCTTTGTTTGCTTTGCTTCGATGGAAGTTCTAGTAAACTTTTGCAATGAATTTGTAATATCGTTTATGGTGTAATTACCTTTGTTCTAGTGTAATTGTTGCATATGAACCTGTTTTTATTTTTAATGTAAGCAAGTATAAATCCATAACGTGATGATGCGAATTAGCAAAGATATAACTGTCCTGGCTATCTCAATTCGATTCTAATTGTACAATGCAAGCATCTTCCTTATTTCATATAGTATTTTGGTATGTCTTGATTTTTTGTTCTTTAAACTTTTGCTTAATATAATTTATGCATTAGAATAGTTGCGTGTGTGTGTGTGTGTGTGTGTGTGTGTGTGTGTGTGTGTTTCTGTATAAACTTTTCCACTCCTAAGTACATGCGCCTCCCATGCATATGCATGGGTCTAGATAATATGCTTTGATGTCCATATATGGGATAATGTAAGATATTTTCGAAGTTACTAATTAGTGAGATGATTTAAAGATAGACTTGAACTCTTTTATAGGTACATTAAATAGTTGCTTGATCATATTATTGGGCATCTAAATGTGCAGTCCCTGATGACTAAACCATGGAGATATGTGAATCTAGCACCATACACAAACAAGTGAGTACATAAGAAATTTATCTTATTTATTTACTTAGCGTATCATTTATTAGCCACTCTGCCCATAAAATCAAGAATCCTTTCCTTATTTGTTACTACTGTACTTTTATCTTTGGTTCTGAAATCAGCTAGAGTCCTAGCATGTACTCGGAGGTCAGGTGCGCAAGAGATTTGATAGAACTCAGGTGGTGAGTGGGCCATTCGCCCATACATGTCTTCACCACACCACGTGAGAGAGTGAGCTATCCGCCTATCCCTCGATCGGTAATCTCTTGCAAGTGTATTCAATGCGTTTTTTTTCTGGCTGAAAGATCCTATTTGGCCCCGTCAACTGTGTACAAATATCTGCGAGCGGCTGCGGCAATAAATCTGAATTTAGATTAGATTAGATTTAGAATACTACTACTACTACTACTCTGCTACTGCTAGGTCAGGGGCACGGCATGTTGGTGGGGATATTTCCAAGCAAGCAAGCAAGCTAGGGAAGTAGCCAAGTAGGAGGAGGGAGATGTTTTGTTTTGTTGGTCATATGGACATGGTGCATGCTCTGCTCTCACCAGTGCAAGTACTCCCTAAGGCTGGGGTCGCTGGGGCTTGGAGCATCCGGATCCACCATCACCTGCGCGCACCGCGGAGTAAGCAATTAACCAGAGCGACGTACGGACGTACGGCGGGGAAGTGGAACTGACCAGGGTGTAGAAGGTGCGCATGTCCGGGCCGCCGACCTCGACGCGCGGCTGGTCGGCGATGGCGGACGGCCGGAGCTCGCAGCCGTTGGCCACGTCCCTGGACGCGTAGCCGACCCGCAGCGCCACCCGCCGCACGAACGGGTCCACCACGTCGCCGATCACCCGCCCCACCACCAGCGGGTCCCCGCGCTGCATGCTGCTCCCCACCATCCTCTTCTGCTTGTCACCGCGGTGATCCTTCTCCGCCGCCGGCGAGCAGGTAGAGGCGGCGGTGTGTGATGAAATGAAGGCGTGGTTTTGTCTTGTCGAAGCTCGCTCCCGTTGTTGCTGCGGTTGTTGCACCAGGACGGCCTGACGTACTTATAGAGGAGGAGAGGAGAGGAGAGAGAGATCTCTGGGACTGGGCTAGCTCCTCCTCCAGCTCGACGGCTCTAGAGCGAGCTAGCTAGCTGCTGGAGCACGAGCACCTGCGGAGGTGTACCGCGTGCGTCAGGCTTTCCTAGATGGTTGCTGTCGACGGCCTGGGTGAGGAGAATCTATCCATCGGCCTCGGCCGGCCACCAACAAGTCCATTGATCTCTCTGTCTCTGGACCAGTTACTACTCCTGTGGCGTGGCGTGGCGATGGGGAAGAGTCGTGTTTGGGAAAGGGGGGGAGTGGGTGGGTCACTGGGTCAAATGGCCTATTGCCCGTCTAGGAAAGGAGGAGTGCGGTACGTACGTCGTCCGGCCAAGGAGAGAGGCGGAGAGCGAATATACAACAGTCTAGATCAGCTCCATGCTTTCTATGTGTTCCCTCCCTCGGACTAAATTCATTAGCTAGCTAGCTAGCTAGCTAGCACACGGTTAGGCTCTTAACCGCTAACTGTTTTATGTAGGTGGGAGCAGGGACAAAGCCAACATGCAAGCATAGGGGGGCAAGTTTGTTCATGAAGGAGACAAAATTCATATGAAGTAAAAAAAATAGATGATATTAAGTTTGTTTATGGTTAGGCTCTTAACCGCTACCTGTTTTATGTAGGTGGGAGCAGGGACAAAGCCAACATGCAAGCATAGGGGGGCAAGTTTGTTCATGGAGGAGACAAAATTCATATGAAGTAAAAAAAATAGATGATATTAAGTTTGTTTATGGTTAGGCTCTTAACCGCTACCTGTTTTATGTAGGTGGGAGCAGGGACAAAGCCAACATGCAAGCATAGGGGGGCAAGTTTGTTCATGGAGGAGACAAAATTCATATGAAGTAAAAAAAATAGATGATATTAAGTTTGTTTATGGTTAGGCTCTTAACCGCTACCTGTTTTATGTAGGTGGGAGCAGGGACAAAGCCAACATGCAAGCATAGGGGGGCAAGTTTGTTCATGGAGGAGACAAAATTCATATGAAGTAAAAAAAAATAGATGATATTAAGTTTGTTTATGGTTAGGCTCTTAACCGCTACCTGTTTTATGTAGGTGGGAGCAGGGACAAAGCCAACATGCAAGCATAGGGGGGCAAGTTTGTTCATGGAGGAGACAAAATTCATATGAAGTAAAAAAAAATAGATGATATTAAGTTTGTTTATGGTTAGGCTCTTAACCGCTACCTGTTTTATGTAGGTGGGAGCAGGGACAAAGCCAACATGCAAGCATAGGGGGGCAAGTTTGTTCATGGAGGAGACAAAATTCATATGAAGTAAAAAAAAATAGATGATATTAAGTTTGTTTATGGTTAGGCTCTTAACCGCTACCTGTTTTATGTAGGTGGGAGCAGGGACAAAGCCAACATGCAAGCATAGGGGGGCAAGTTTGTTCATGGAGGAGACAAAATTCATATGAAGTAAAAAAAAATAGATGATATTAAGTTTGTTTATGGTTAGGCTCTTAACCGCTACCTGTTTTATTTTATGTAGGTGGGAGGAAAGGATTTGAGGGGAGGAGTTTCTTTGTAAAATTAGATGATATCAAGTAGCATCCCCTTCGATGCATATTACCTGTGGCTCAAACAGATGTATCCAGACGTATTTCGATGCCAGATACATCTGTTTGAAACGACGGATAATATGGGTAGAAGGAAGTAAGTTTATTTTTTTACAAAGGGATACAAACTTATCACAGTTTAAATTTTGAGTGGGGTAATAACCCAGCCCTCTCGGCTCTGGGCAGTTTTTTGGCGTGTCCTTCTGTACTCCTCATTCTTGACACAAGAGTTTTCTTAAATTTATGAAAATGGTCTCATTTTGGACTTTGTTTGGCTGCTGGTTTGTCCACGGGATCTGAGAACCACTCGATGGGGGCGACCTCATCGGCTCTTGAGTTGGCGCCCTTTGCTCACTTGCTGCTCCGTCGTCAAAGCTCATCGTCCTCGTTCGTTCATGATGTTGTATGTTTAGAACCTCTAGAAACACATGAATGTTGTCGTCTTCTATGAGGCGACCCCCCTTGACTGTTCAACTTAGGAAGTTGTGCAAAGATGATGTCGTCCTATGACGAGCCAGATTCCCGCGTGATCAATGCCACGATGGAAATGATTGGGTAGCGTGCTTCTCAGTGAGGAGAGAATGATCGACCTCCCCCCTCCCCCCCCCCCCATCATCCCCACCTCTTTTTGTATCCATTTGGTGTAAATCTCTTTGTGTTCCCCCTCAGGTGAGGAATCTCTTCCCCCGGTGATTTAAGAAAAATGTTTAACATGCGATATCGAGTAAGAGATAAGGTATAGACGATTATTGTAGGGAAGAGGGACCATGTGCAAAATTTAGGGATATCAAGAATGGGTTTGGCTCTGTGATGAATTGTGATAATCCAACTTTCCATCCAATTTTTGCCTATTTGTTTTCCATTTGGTTACCCTATTGTTTTTCTCTACTTTCTTGGCTATGTTTCAACACCAAATTGCAAAATAGGTTCTAAAAGGCATTTGATTGTTTAGGAAGACAATGGTTTAGCACAACTCTGTTTAACAAGGCATGCCCAACATTTCTTGTTGAAACCATGTGGTGTTTACATCATGATATGCATTGCCAATCCAATTTGAAAACCTATCATAAACTAGTTTGAACATCAATATATAATGAAGGGATTGAGTAGGGAGCGGCGCCACATATGTGCTCTCCCATGCGGCGACTCCTTAAACGACCGACTTGGCCCGATTCTCTTTGATGTTTGAAATTCAAAAAGTTTTATCTACAAAACCGTTAATTCAATCGATGATCCGTTTTACCATTGACTTTCTCGCGACGAGTTCTTCGAAACTAGATCCCATGTCGATATGTTTTGTCAACTACTTTTTTCGGTTCATACTTGCCACATTTTTTGACCCACTCGTCATATTATTAACCACTTACTTGTCTAAGAAAAATAACTTGATTGACACTTCTTAATGTTGTTTTGTACAAAGCCTTGCAGCAGTTTTTATTATGCATGATATAAAAAAGCATGTAATAGGTTGTGTTTGCCAATTTAAATATGCTAACTTGCCGTATTTACATACAACTTTGCTAGAAAACTATTTTGTGTGCTTGTTAGTTTAACTAGGACAAGTTGTCATATTTACAAACGATGACCAAAAAAGATTTCTTGTGGTCATCGGTTTTAAATACGTAGAGTTGTCATATTTTCGCGCGTAATCGTCTATAAAAAGTTGTTTGTGTTTGCTAGTTTGATTATGTCGAGATATCATATTTATATGTAATTTTTGAAAATATGGCGATTAAGTTATTTTTTATCAAACAAGTAAGTACTTGTTAATATGACAAGTAAGTACAACAAATGTGGTAAGTACGAGTAAAAAAAAAGTTGTCGAAACATGTCGACATGGATCTAGTTTTAAAGATTTCGTCGAAACAAAGTCAACGACGAAAATGGATCATCGATCGAATTAATGGTTTAAGAGATAATTTTTTTAAAAATTTCGGTCATTTAAAAATGAATCATTACATGCATGTATGCATGACTAAGAGAACACAACGAATCGCTTGCGCAGCCGCATGATAATGACGAGATGCGGTGCTGTTAGTTATATTTTCTCTATAATGAAACCCCGGTCGCTTCTACATAGGCCCATGTTTAGATTGGATATTAGAGTGACGGTTAGACATGACGTTTGAGACCCGTTTAAGATACCCGTTAGAGTCTTTTTTTTAATGATCGGTTAGTGATCAGTGGGCATGTACGAGCATTTGAGACGGATTTGATGATCTTACACTGTTTCATGAGGCCTCCCGTTTCATGGTGCTCGGATCGCAAAGGGAAGGCATGAACATGAACTCCTGTTCCTGCACTAGATTTTTTACCCTGTGACCGCGACTGTGACCAACCACACAAAGCGGGCCTATCTCCAATCTTGGCATGTCGTCATATAATCCTACGTGCGCGATGGAACTAGATGGAGGAGCGAAAAGAAAGAAAGGAGGGCGACTTTTCCTGCTGTCTTTCTATCCGGCGCAACGACGACGAGACGGTCAAATGGACGGATCGGCGGTGCAGTGGCATTGGCCAGTGGCGGAGGAGGACGGCGCGTCCCTGTGAACTCAAGCCCCATCGCTTGCCTAGCTGGGCGCGTCCTTTTTGTCACCCGCCCGCACGTTGCTCTCGCTCTCAGTCCCCATCAGCGCCCGGCCCGGCTAGTCTGTCGAGTTCCCATTGGCTCGCGCAGAGACTTTCAGTCGCCCCCGGATTTATTACCCCGTCCCGAGCCTCGGATTTGGGCCGCGGGACGCCCGGGACGTCGACACCTCGACAGTCGCTAATGATTTACCCGCGGTGAAAGATCCGTCGACGTGTCGAGTTCCCTGCGGCCGGCGGTTGCGTTGTCTGCCGCCGTGACATGCGCTTGTCATCCCGAGCCTAGTGCTGTTTTATGCCAACTCTAATCCAACCCCAAATCGTCCGTTCCGTTAGTTTACAACAACTCCAACGGATCGATCTTAGAGCAAATCCAACGGAGCGGTTCGTTTCGTCCGTCACCGTTCGTTTAAATCCGCGCGGATAAAAATAATGACCCAACACACATATCCATTGTCAAAACGTGTCCATTTCACGTCCGCGCCAACCCATTTCTGGTTGAAATTTGGGATTGAAATGCGTCGGCGCGGACGTGCGTGTCCTCCCGGTGTCCGTATGAGGCCGACCTGACCTACTTGTCATACAGCCACCCACCCACTTCTGCCTGCTTATTTAATTCACTGGCCCACACCACCCACCTCTCTTCTATTATTTTAATACCACAGTGCCGCTGCCCACTTACTTTTCATTGAGTGCATGTGCCCATTAAAAACAGACATGGATAGACCGAAACACGACCCAAACGGACAAAAAGAGGACAAAAACACTGTCCGTTTGGGTCGCCCCGTTGGAGTTGTTCTAAACGGACGCACACTTTATCCGTTTTTTTACCCGTTTGGGTCGATCGCCCGGTTCGCGTCCGTCATGTTTGTTTAGGTAGATCGTGCGTCCAACGTGGGCGATCCATGTAATGTCCACATATTTAGATTAAAAAGGTCCCCGACCATAGATCATACCAACGATAGTTTATGCCGGCATCATGCCAGCGGCCGACATACATTGCCAGCTTACAGAAAACCACCACGCAGTTCGACACACATGTCAACATACCAAAAGGGTCGGGAATTCGACCATGCCAAGTCGGCCCATAGTCATGCCAGCACACTTGCCGGCATACAAAAAAAGGACCGTGATCTCCGTCGCAGATCACAGCTAATCGAACTTGAGCATTTCGGCCTGCATCTTCTCGGACCATAACATCTTCCTCGACAACACGATGTTCAGATATCCTTCATGATCTCTACACCCGTCTTCATGCTTGCGAGGGTCACTTCTTTCGCCTTAGTCTTGGCATTGGCGGCCTCGATCTCGAGCATCTTGGCTTGCTTCGCCTCCTCCAACTCAAGCATCTTGGCTTGCTTCTCCGCGTCCATCTCAACATTCTGTCGAACATATTGTGGGCATCGGTGAGCATGTCGGCTGACATCTCGCGCTGGCGTTTCCTCGTGCCTCCGGACGGTGATCCGCCTGCCACCGGCGTGGCGTTGATGTCAATGGTCATCGGCGCAGGCGTGGAAGGGGCCACAATGGTCACGTTCAGTGAGCATTCCCCGGAGAAGCGTCTGCCTTGCGGGTAGACGTGGAAGCCGGAAATCGGGTGAGTGGAATACGCGCGCGGCGACTCTGGCCGCATCATCCGAGGATATGCTGACGAGCCCGTGTTGGGTGCGGCCGCATCAATGGCAGTGTTGACAAGCCCGTGTTGGCTAGGGTTTACCCCTAGGTACAACAAGGCCTTCCTCATTGCCACCATCACCCGGGCATTGGTGTCTTCCTGCTGCGCGGCGGCGGTGATGGCGGTGGCGACAGCTGCCTCGCCCCTTGCAACCTGCGCGTGCCTTCGAACCTTCCTCTTGGCCGACTCCACGACCGCTTCTCGGGCGTCAACTCCTTCTTCTTCTTCTTGGGTGGCGCAACGGTCTTGTGTGTGTGTGGGGGGGGGGGGAGGGGGTGTGGGGCATGGCTTGCCTCTGCCTGCGGGGGCGGCGCCGGACGAGGCGAGGGAGGTGAGGCCGGCGGCGGCCTCGAGGTCATTGTCCATGGCGGTGCGAGCAGGCGCGGGAGGGTTTGGGGAAAGTGAAGGGAAAAAGTGTCCGCTTTGCCACCGACTGGCGGGCCAGGGAGGGGAGTAGGCACGCGTTGCGCGCGTCCGCTTCGTGTCCGGGCTGATGCAAATTAGGCTCAAGATTGGGTTGGAAATGGGTCGGCACGCGGACAAAAAATAGACGCGCGTTCGTCTGGGTCGGCGGTTGGGCCAACTTTTTGTTTGCGCGGACCCAAATGAACGACGACAGACAAAATGGGTCACCCCGTTGGAGTTGCTCTTAGGACTCCAACACACTGCCATAATTTGTCTGTCCGCGTTTGTTTATGAGTAAATGAACATAAGCCATGACCCAACGCGCGGGAACAAACAAATAAATGTTCGTTTTCAGTCTGCTTTCGATCCATTTTTGCCTCAAGTTTGGACCGCATTTGCGGGTAAACGGACAACGCGGGGACTGGAGGGACACGCACCCTTGTACTTCCCCGGCCTGCCCGTTTGGTACACACCCGTCCCACTTTTCCTCCATTTCATCCAAACCTTCCCGCGCGCCCCCTTTCTGCCCTCCTCCATAGACGGTGACCCGAGGAACCCCGGTGATGCGGCCACGACCGCGCGCCTCGCAGAAAAGAAGAAGGGTTCCAAAGGTTCGAGGAAGCCTCAATCTGAGTGCACGCCGAAGGAGATCGTCAGACTCGGCGCCTAAGAGGCGAAGAGGAGGGCCCGACGGACAAAGGCGAAGGAGATGAAGGCGTCTACGACCTATGCTATCGAGGTCGCCGCGTGGCATCAAGCGCATCATCTTGCCGATGTCGAGGAGAAGGAATTTGTCGTCTCCAAGGTGAACACCCTCCTCATGCTAGGGTTGGCACGACCACCGCCAGCCATCCTCTCGGTCGCTGTCATCGCTGCGGCGAGCATGGGATCGTCGGTCGTTCATCCTCCTTAGTAAAGGTCGCTCAGCTCGTCCACCTCACCCCGTCCGCCACACCCTTACGTCAATGGCCAGACACAGTTTTCCATGTCGCTGGAGGGCAGCGTGGTCGCTCCGGCCACGCCCGCGGGTGTCGTCGACCTCAACGTGACGCCGGGGTACAGTGGCGCTGGCCACACGACCAATGAGATGCAAAGGAAGCAACCTAGGTCATTTCGACGACAAGCTTCGTGGGCGCGTGCAAGCTGTTTGATGGAATGGCACAACCGACGCCCACCACCGACGACCCTGATTGCTTGGAGTTCATGGAGAGCGTCATCTTCGAGGGCCATGGCAAGGCCTTCCAGCACCACGACCAAGGTCAGGCTTTCAATCCTGAGGAGGCCAGAGCCAGGACGACCGCGACCACTATGAGGACACTGATTTCGCCCACGACGGCCTAAACTAGGTGAGACCTTTGTTACCCGTGTGCCAGCTGCTGGCTTTGTTCACGGCATAAAAAACCTGTTCATTTTGAGGGATCGCTCTTGTGCCGGCAACTGGCTCTATTGCCAGTGTCAAACATGTCATTTTTGAAGGTTGGCTCCTGTATCGGCCGCTCGCCCTGTTGCCGGCGTAAGACTATGGGGTGAGTATTCGATAGGCCGTCGACTGTGTTACCGACCGGTGTGAACTAGTGCGAACCGTGGCGGCGGCCAATGACCTTGGCTCTCAATGTTTGCATGCACAGGGACAAGATGCGGCCGCACATTGGGCACCAGGCCGACGCAAACACATATCCAGACGAAAGTGACCCCATTTCCACCCCCAAACGGACGAAATCCAGACAAAACGGACGTCCGTTTGAGGTCGTGCGTTTGAGTTGGCCTTACTATCTTTCATCAAGCCTTTGGTTTCTTGTTGCAATGATAACTTGCATAGAAAAATGTATTAGCTCCGTCGAAAATTACATGTTTCAGATTTTTTTAGATCCAGATGTATATACTATATCACTAATCCTTTTAGGATCAGAGGCCTCACAATCAATTAAGGTCTCCAATTGAAATTTGGTCATCCAGTTTTGATCGGATCAGCAATTTCTTAACAAGCTCTTCTATTCAATTTTTTAATGCACTATGCTCCTTAATTTTGGAGCTTTTTGATTCAATTGAGGTATTCGATTTGGGATTGGGTTCATAATTCTGATTTGGTCAACGATTTTTAAAATTAATTGGGAGCAACTCACTTATAATAATATATCAATCCCGTGAATCCCTCGTCACCTACAAATATATTATTGTAACATCATATAGCACATGCATACAATGACGCGGAAAATTCTCTAATGTAAATATCGATTGATTAGCACATAACACAAAATCACACGACGAAAGACCCACGAAAACACTACATAGCCTCTCACGCTAGCCAAATCAAATCCTTTCTCAGTTCCAAGATATAAGGTGTATTTTTTTCTTAAAAAGTTAAATTTATTTAACTTTGACTAAGTTCATAAAAATATTGGCATCCACAATACTAAATAAAGAAAATATGAAAATTTATTTCGTAATGAATTTAATGATCACAAGTTGATATTACAAATATTAATATAGTTCTCTACAAATTTGGTCAAACTTGAGGAGTTTTGACTTTTAGAAATCTAATACACCTATATTTTAAAAACAAATAGAATAATTTATTTTATAAAAACATAACAACACCAACGACACAACAACACGCGCTTAATTCTTCTAGTCTAATACTAAAACACAAGTAATTTGGGGGGGGGGGGGTGTATAAAAAGGAAGGAGCAAATTGTATCTTATGTCAAAGGAGTATTTCTTGTTTGATTAAGATTATTATATAGAAAAGAGGTAATCTATTCCGAAAAGTTTTGGTTTTAGGGGCTTAGGGCATCTTCAACGCTGACCTCTAAAGCGGATATGATAACTGTCCATGGATAGTGATATGGGAGCAGAGCCGGGCCAGAAAAATCTTAGGCCGTGTGCCAAACTCTAAAATGAGCCCTACCTCATTAATAAAAACTACATAAATATAACTATAGTAATATAAATATGGTAATATCGTACATAGCAATGAGAAATATCAAGAATCGTACCCATTCTTGGTTGTGTACTCTTCACTTAATAACATCATACTTTTGGTGTTCCTCGAAATAAAATCTTCAATAACATCCTCATAATCAATCCTCTCCTTATAGATGAAATTGTGGCCAAATAAGTAAGTCTTTATTATTGTGGCGAAATCAGTAAGTCTTTGTTATTGTGGCCAAATTAGTAAGTCTTTGTTATGTTATGGCAGTGCACATATAGGACTTTGATAACTTCAATTAAGAAAAGCCTCGTTCCTTTGATTCCTATAATAGATGAAAAGAATAAACTTAGATACAAGATTTTAGCAATAGGAAAGAGCAAATAGAAATTAGAAATCACAGTGAGCCCCACAGGATCGCCTACAGGTTATCGATGCTCGATGCGATTAAACAATACTTAAGAATATCGGAGATCAGGCGATGCCGAGATGGCTTCAACTTTCCTTGCCTTTAGATCCTCACTGTTGGTTGTGGGCTTCCGTTCTTCATTGAGACCTAATGCAGTGATGCAAGCCATCAAGCCATCAAGAACAGACGATAAGATGACTTCATTCTCATGTCGTGACTCCTGAGCAAGAGCAGGAGCCAAGGAGGAGCCCAAACCTATCGGGTTGTCCGTCTATGGCTGCTAGACGAAAAGACGAGGAGATGTGTCACTTCGGTCTTCGGTGGTTTTTCTTGATGATCGCTGGAAGACGAGGAGTACTGCCCCTAGCAGGCTGCTTCACGTGCACCAGATGCGAGGCAATAGCGGCCCGTGCGGAAGACTTGAAAAGGCTCATCTAAGCACCAAACCATAGTACTGTTTAGTAAAAAAACTATGTACTACAATGCAGTAGAAGATTGGGGCGTGATACGTCTCCAACGTATCTATAATTTTTGATGGTTTCATGTTATTATGTTGTCAAACTTTGTATGTTTTGCATGCCTTTTAATTATTTTCTAGGACTAACTTATTAACTCAGTTCCAAGTTCCAGTTCCTGTTTTTTCCATGTTTTTGACCCCTTTCATAGGAGATTTTGAAACGGAGTCCAAACGGAAGAAAATCCCCGAAAAGATTTTTTCTGGAACGGAAGAAGATCGGAGGACTTGGGAGCCAAGCTAGAAGAGCCCCAGGGGCCCCACAAGCCCCCACCCCGCGGCCAGGGGGCACGCCATGCAGGCTTGTGCCCCCCTTGGAGGTCCCCTGACCTAGATCTTGCGCCTATAAATTCCCAAATATTCCCCAAAAAATAAAGGGAGCATCATAATCACTTTTCCGCCGCCGCAAGCTTCTGTCTCCGCAAGATCCCATCTGGGCCACGTCCCGGTGCCCTACCGGAGGGGGGATTCGGACACGGAGGGCTTCTTCATCAATACCATGATCTCTCCGATGATGCGTGAGTAGTTCACCATAGACCTACGGGTCCATAGCTAGTAACTAGATGGCTTCTTCTCTCTCTTGGATCTTCAATACAAAGTTCATCATGATCTTCATGAAGATCTATCCGATGTAATCTTCTTTTGCGGTGTGTTTGTCGAGATCCGATGAATTGTGGATTTATGATCAGATTATCTATGAATCTTATTTGAGTTTCTTATGATCTCTCTTATGCATGATTTCATATCCTTGTAATTCTCCTCGAGTTGTGGGTTTTGTTTGGCCAACTAGATCTATGATTCTTGCAATGGAAGAAGTGCTTGGTTTTGTGTTCATACCGTGCAGTGACCTCACCCAGTGACATAAGGGGTAGCGAGGCACGTATCGTGTTGTTGCCATCAAGGGTAAAAAGATGGGGTTTTCATCATTGGTTTGAGATTATCCCTCTACATCATGTCATCTTGCTTAAAGCGTTACTCTGTTCTTCATGAACTCAATACACTTGATGCATGCTGGATAGCGGTCGATGTGTGGAGTAATAGTAGTAGATGCAGAAAGTATCGGTCTACTTGTCTCGGACGTGATGCCTATATGTATGATCATTGCCTTAGATATCGTCATGACTTTGCGCGGTTCTATCAATTGCTCGACAGTAATTTGTTCACCCACACTATGGCCCCAGGGTCTACTCCACACCAAATTTTCAGCCTTACACTTTTTACTTCGTTGCACTTTCCGCCTTCAGATCTCACTTTGCAAACAATCTTGAAGGGATTGACAACCCCTTTGAAGCGTTGGGTGCAAGCTTGTTTGTGTTTGCGCAGGTACTCTGGACTTGACGAGACCCTACTTCTAGATCGATACCTTGGTTCTCAAACTAAGGGAAATACTTACTGCTCATGTGCTGCATCACCCTTTCCTCTTCAAGGGGGAAATTCAACGCAATCCCAATCTCCGTCGACGTGTCAATTTCTGGCGCTGTTGTTTGAGAAGTAGCAGAAGGATTTCTGGCGCCGTTGTCGGGGAGGAAGATCAAGTCAAGAACTCATCCAAGTAAGTGTCACAAACTCATCTCTTGCATTTAATTTGTTTGCCAGTTGCCTCTCGTTTTCCTCTCCCCCACTTCACCAATTTGCCTTTTTTCATTCGCCCTTTTCATTCGCCTTTTTCTCGCCTGCGTTTTGTTTTCTTGTGTGCTTTCTTGCTTGCAAAAGTCGCCATGAACAAAAATAACAAACTTTGTGACTTCTCGAATACTAATAATAATGATTTTATTAGTACTCCAATTGCTCCCGCCACTAGTGCGGAGTCATACGAAATCAATGCCGCTTTGCTGAATCTTGTTATGAAAGAGCAATCCTTTGGCCTTCCTAGTGAAGATGCCGCATCCCATCTCAATACCTTCATTGAGCTTTGCAATATGCAAAAGGAAAAAGATGTGGATAATGACGTGATTAAATTGAAGCTTTTTCCTTTCTCGTTGCGAGATCGCGCAAAAACTTGGTTTTCTTCTTTGCCCAAAAATAGTATCGATTCTTGGGATAAGTGCAAAGATGCTTATATCCAAGTATTTTCCGCCGGCTAAGATCATCTCTCTCCGTAATGATATCATGAATTTCAAGCAACTTGATCATGAACATGTTGCACAAGCTTGGGAGAGAATGAAGTTAATGATTAGAAATTGTCCCGCTCATGGCTTGAGCCTTTGGATGATTATTCAAATCTTTTACGCTGGCTTGAATTTCGCTTCTAGAAATATGTTGGACTCCGCCTCAGGTGGAACGTTCATGGAAATCACATTAGGAGAAGCCACAAAGCTCTTAGACAACATCATGACAAACTACTCTCAGTGGCACACTGAAAGGTCACCTACTAGTAAGAAGGTACACGCTATAGAAGTTATTAACTCGTTGAGTGCTAAGATGGATGAGTTAATGAATTTGGTTGCTAGTAGAAGTGCTCCTTTGGATCCTAATGATATGCCTTTGTCTTCTTTGATTGAGAGTAGCAACGCTAGCTTGGACGTTAATTTTGTTGGTAGGAATAACTTTGGCAACAACAATGCTTTTAGAGCAAACTATGTTCCTAGGCCTTTTCCTAGTAACTCCTCTAATTATTTTGGCAACTCCTACAACAATACTCATGGAAATTACAATAGATTACCCTCTGATGTAGAGAGTAATATCAAAGAGTTCATCAACTCTCAAAAGATTTTCAATGCGTCCATAGAGGAAAAACTACTCAAAATTTACGATTTGGCTAAGAGCGTTGATAGGATTTCTTGTGATGTTGATGCTTTGAAAGTTAGATGTGCTCCTCCCAAAATCAACATGGAGTAAACTTTGAAAGCTATGCGTGTTTCCATGATTGAGAGCCAAGAAAGAACCGCCCAAATTCGTGCTAGACATGAATGGCTTAAAAGGCGTGCTCTCGTGATGAGAATCACGAAGATCTTAAAGTGCTTGGTGTGACTCCCATTGAATCTTTGTTTTCTTGTGTCAAACCTAATGATTATGGGGCTGGATATGAATCCACTTTGGTTGAAAAGTGCCCCAATGATTCGGAGTCCATCTACCATGATGCTAAAAGCATTAAAAGTGGAGTAGAAGACGTTAAAACTTTGAGTGGTAATGAAAATACTACCATGGATTTCAAGGAGTTCAATTATGATAGTTGCTCCTTGATTTAATGTATTTCCTTGATGCAATCCATGTTGAACTCTCCACACGCTTATAGCCAAAACAAAGCCTTTACCGATCATATCGTCGAAGCTATGATAAAAGCTCTTGAAGAGAAACTTGAATTGGAAGTCTCTATCCCTAGAAAGCTTCATGATGAGTGGGAACCTACCATCAAAATCAAAATAAAAAACTATGAGTGCAATGCTTTGTGTGATTTGGGTGCTGGTGTTTCTGCGATTCCAAAATCTTTATGTGATGTTCTGGGTTTTAATGAGATTGAAGAGTGTTCTCTTAATTTGCATCTTGCTGATTCTATTGTCAAGAAACCCATGGGAAGGATCAATGATGTTCTTATTATTTCAAATAGGAACTATGTACCCGTGGATTTCATTGTGCTTGACATTGATTGCAATCCTACATGCCCTATTATTCTTGGTAGACCTTTCCTAAGGACTATCGGTGCTATCATCGATATGAAGGAAGGGAATATTAGATTTCAATTTCCTTTAAGGAAGGGTATGGAACACTTTCCTAGAAAGAAAATAAGATTGCCTTATGAATCCATGATGAGGGCCACTTATGGTTTGAGCACCAAAGATGACGATACATGATTCTATCGCTTTTATGCCTAGCTAAGGGCGTTAAATAATAGCGCTTGTTGGGAGGCAACCCAATGAATCTATCTTTTTCTTTCTGTTTTGTTGTGTCCACATTTTCATAATTCTGTTGTGATTGTGTTTTTTGTGTTTCTTTTTGTGTTTGAGCCAAGCAAAGCCTTTATAATTAGTCTTGGTAATGGTTGTTTGATCGTGCTGGAAAAAGACAGAAACTTTTTGCTCACGAGATGATTTTACATTTTTATTCAGAAAGAGATTTTGAGTTGATTCTTTTTGTCTCTGATTGATATGCGTTTTACCCAGACCGTCGTAATTTTTCAGATTTTTTGAGGTACGAGAAGTATACGAAGTATACAGATTACTACCGTCTGGTCTGTTTTTGACAGATTCTGTTTTTGTTGAGTTGGTTGCTTGTTTTGATGAAACTATGGTTAGTATCGGGGGGTACTAGCCATGGAAAAGTGAGAATACAGTAGCCCTTCATCAATATAGATGGAATTCAAGTTTGCTACAGTACCAAAAGAAGTGGTAGTTTGTTTTCTTATACTAATGTTATCACAAGTTTTTGTTTAAGTTTTGTGTTGTGAAGTTTTCAAGTTTTGGGTGATGCTCTCATGGACAAAGAGACAAGGAGTGGAAAGAGCTCAAGCTTGGGGATGCCCAAGGCACCCTAAGCCAAATTCAAGGACACCAAAAAGCCTAAGCTTGGGGATGCCCCGGGAAGGCATCCCCTCTTTCGTCTTCAATCCATCGGTAACATTACTTGGAGCTATATTTTTATTCACCACATGATATGTGTTTTACTTGGAGCGTCTTGTATCATAGGAGTATTTTCTTTTTGTTGTGTCACAATCATCCTTGCTGCACACCTTTTTGAGTGAGATAGACATGCACTCATCATGATTTTGCTAGAATGCTCATAGTGCTCCACTTATATCTTTTGAGCTAGATACTTTTTCTCTAGTGCTTCACTTATATCTTTTGAGCTAGATACTTTTGCTCTAGTGCTTCACTTATATCTTTTGAGCTAGATACTTTTTCTCATGTGCTTCACTTATATCTTTTGAGCTAGATACTTTTGCGCTTTCTCGAAAAAAGCTAGATACTTTTGCTCATGTGCTTCACTTATATCTTTAGAGCACGACGGTGCGTGATTTGGTAGTTTGCTTATGCTATGAAAGTAGTCCCATGTGCTAGGTACCCAAAGAGGATGCAAAAACCTCCATCTTCATGTGCATTGAGGAGAAAGAGAAGTTTCGATTCCTCTCAATTAGTTTTGAGACATGGATTTGGTAATACTGAGAGTTATGTTAGTAGAGTATTGTGAATCTAGAAATACTTGTGTTATTGATTGTCATCCTTTTTGTTGAGGTCGGGATCGCGCGATGGTTTACACCTACCACCCCTTCCCCTCAGAGTATGCGTTTAGCACTTTCTTTCTATTACCAATAGAAACTTTCGCAACAAGTATGTGAGTTCTTTATGACTAATGTTGAGTCCATGGTATAGATGCACTTTCACCTTCCACCATTGCTAGCCTCTCTAGTGCCACGCAATTCTCGCCGGTGCACAAACCCACCAAATTCCTTCCTCAAAATAGCCACCATACCTACCTACTATGGCATTTTCATAGCCATTCCGAGATATATTGCCATGCAACTACCACCGTTCCGTCCCATGACTTGTGCCGTCACTCTTATATTGCCATTGCATGATCATACTAGATCGTTGCACATCCCGGTACACTGTCGGAGGCATTTCCTATGGAGTCATCATCATTGTGATCTTTGAGCCGTGAGTAAATAAAAGTGTGATGATCATCATTATTAGAGCATTGTCTCATGTGAGGAAATAAAAAATAAGAAAAAATAAAAAAGAGAGGCCAAAGAGCCCCCCCCCCCAAAAGAGAGAAAAGAGAAAATAAAAAAAGAGGCCTAAGAGCCCATATAAAAAAAGAAAGAAGGGACAATGCTACTATCTTTTTCCACACTTGTGCTTCATGTTAGGACCATGTTCTTCATGATTGAGAGCTTCATGCTTTGTCACTACCATATGCTAGTGGAATCTTCATTATATAACTTGTCTTGTATATTTCAATGATGGGTTTCCTCAAAATTGCCCTAGGTCTTCGTGAGCAAGCAAGTTGGATGCACACCCACTAGTTTTCCTCTTGAGCTTTCACATACTTATAGCTCTAGTTCATCTCTTGTATGGCAATCCCTACTCATTCACATTGATATCTATTAATGGGCATCTCCATAGCCTATTGATACGCCGAGTCAATGTGACCATCTCCTCCTTTTTTTTTGTCTCACAACCTCCACCACACTCTATTCCACCTATAGTACTATATCCATGGCTCGCGCTCATGTATTGCGTGATAGTTATAAAAAGTTTGAGAAAGTAAGAGTGCGAAACAATTACTTGGCCAATTCCGGGGTTGTGCATGATTTGCATTAGTTGTGTGAGGATGATGGAGCATAGCCAGACTAAATGATTTTGTAGGGATAACTTTCTTTGGCCCTGTTATTTTGAAAGTTCATGATTACTTTGCTAGTTTGCTTGAAGTATTACTCTTTTCATGTCAATAGCAAACTATTGTTTTGAATCGTACGGATCTGAACATTCATGCCACGTGAAATAAGTTGCAAAGGAGAACTATGCTAGGTAGCATTCCACATCAAAAATTCATTCTTTGTCACTTCCCTACTCGAGGACGAGCAGGAGTTAGGCTTGGGGATGCTTGATACGTCTCCAACGTATCTATAATTTTGATGGTTTCATGCTATTATCTTGTCAACTTTGGATGTTTTGCATGCCTTTTATTTATTTTCTGGGACTAACTTATTAACTAAGTGCCAAGTGCCAGTTCCTGTTTTTTCCATGTTTTTTACCCCTTTCAGAGGAGATTTTGAAACGGAGTCCAAACAGAAGAAAATCCCCGAAAAGATTTTTTCTGGAACGGAAGAAGATCGAAGGACTTGGGAGCCAAGCCAGAAGAGCCCCAGGGGCCCCACAAGCGCCCACCCCGCGACCAGGGGGGCGCCATGCAGGCTTGTGGGCCCACTGGAGGTCCCCTGACCTAGATCCTGCGCCTATAAATTCCCAAATATTCCCAAAAAAATAAAGGGAGCATCGTAATCACTTTTCCGCCGCCGCAAGCTTCTGTCTCCACAAGATCCCATCTGGGGCACGTCCTGGTGCCCTGCCGGAGGGGGGATTCGGACACGGAGGGCTTCTTCATCAACACCATGACCTCTCCGATGATGCGTGAGTAGTTCACCATAGACCTACGGGTCCATAGATAGTAACTAGATGGCTTCTTCTCTCTCTTGGATCTTCAATACAAAGTTCTTCATGATCTTCATGGAGATCTATTCGATGTAATCTTCTTTTGCGGTGTGTTTGTCGAGATCCGATGAATTCTGGATTTATGATCAGATTATCTATGAATCTTATTTGAGTTTCTTATGATCTCCCATATGCATGATTTCATATCCTTGTATTTCTCTTCGAGTTGTGGGTTTTGTTTGGCCAACTAGATCTATGATTCTTGCAATGGGAGAAGTGCTTGGTTTTGGGTTCATACCGTGCGGTAACCTCACCCAATGACAGAAGGGGTAGCGAGGCACGTATCGTGTTGTTGCCATCAAGGGTAAAATGATGGGGTTTTCATCATTGGTTTGAGATTATCCATCTACATCATGTCATCTTGCTTAAAGCGTTACTCTATTCGTCATGAACTCAATAGACTAGATGCATGCTGGATAGCGGTCGATGTGTGGAGTAATAGTAGTAGATGCAGAAAGTATCGGTCTACTTGTCTCGGACGTGATGTCTATATGTATGATCATTGCCTTAGATATTGTCATGACTTTGCGCGGTTCTATCAATTGCTCGACAGTAATTTGTTCACCCACCGTATTACTTGCTATTTTGAGAGAAGCCTCTAGTGAACACTATGGCCCCCAGGGTCTACTCCACACCATATTTTCAGCCTTACACTTTTTTACTTCGTTGCACTTTTCGCCTTCAGATCTCACTTTGCAAACAATCTTGAAGGGATTGACAACCCCTTTGAAGCGGTCGGTGCAAGCTTGTTTGTGTTTGTGCAGGTACTTTTGACTTGACGAGACCCTCCTTCTAGATCGATACCTTGGTTCTCAAACTGAGGAAAATACTTACTGCTCCTGTGCTGCATCACCCTTTCCTCTTCAAGGGAAAAACCAAAGCAAGCCCAATCGCCGTCAACGTGTCAATTTCTGGTGCTGTTGTTTGAGAAGTAGTAGGGCCCCAAAAAGCGGGGGTGGGGGGGGGGGGGTGGGGGGTGGGGGGGGGGGGTGGGGGGTGGGGGTACTGTGCGCCTGCACAGGTTGCACCCCCTGTGCGCAGGCCTGTATGGGAGCGGGACATCTAACCGTGTTCGCATACATTTTAAAACCGGATTTGAACAAATCAGACAAATTCCATGTAAACCAAATGATTTACATCTAAACAAGAGCACTTCATTATACTTTTTGACTTATTTCATTAAACAAAAACGACCAGATCTAAACTTAATCTAACGGCAACACATGTCCTCTAAGTTTCTGTAGTTCCCCTTCATGCCCATGTCGGTCGATCATGTCCATGTACGCAACTGCATAGAGAAGGTGCGGTCGCCAACGAGGAAGAGTAGGACATGGCACACAGACTAGCCCACTTAGGACCCGAGACCCTGCCGCCTCTCATGCCCTACTTCTCCTCGCGGGAGTCCATGACCTATATGTCACCGGTGGACATAAGGTTGATGGTGGACATGGGCGGGTCGGCCTCATTGTTGTATGGAGCCAAGAAACCACAGTTGGCAGTGCGGATGACCTACATCCACCAACACTCTCGTCAGCAATTGCCAACATAGTGATTGCGTTGCAGCCAACGTGAGCGCGCGCAACCTCGTACAACACCTGCTGCTCAGTGATGAAGTTGGGGTTCTCCACGACCATAGTCGACATGGCCTCCTCACTCACAAGCCTACCGTAGATTTGGCCCTGTGCGCGAGTCGGTGCTGCTCGTAAAG
Source organism: Hordeum vulgare subsp. vulgare (assembly GCF_904849725.1). Classification (NCBI taxonomy): domain Eukaryota; kingdom Viridiplantae; phylum Streptophyta; class Magnoliopsida; order Poales; family Poaceae; genus Hordeum; species Hordeum vulgare. The sequence continues at coordinate 101,682,493 of NC_058520.1, forward strand.
GTAGATGTTGTACCATTGCTCATCCGGCTCCTACAGAAATGACGATACCGGTTGTGGTGCCAAGTGCTTCTCCACCATGGTAGCATTGAAGTGCTCATGCGCCTGCTCCATGGTCAATCCGACATTAAACGACATAGGAAGGGGCACCGACTCATCATCAGAGGCCCTCTCCATTGTCGGGTCATCATCGGACACCTTTGGGGAGTTGGCTGGCAGGACGACCTTTATCCGCCTCGCACAATGCCCCTGACGTCCGGCTGTAAGGTTGCCCAACTTGTGCTTCTGCTCTGGGGATAGGCTCTCACAAAATGCACTACAACTCGCAGTCATTGTGGGGATGGTGCATGGAGGAGGATGTGAAGGAGGACATGATGTGGTGCGGTTTGTGCCAGACATGACCTCATTTAAATAGTGGATGCCGACCAGGCCAAGTGGTGGGATGTGCTAATGCGGGCACCATAGTTGGTCTTGTAGCCGACATGTGTGTTTAATGATGACAAACAGGTGAACGGGTAACCCATTTGAGTGCGGTAGATATGACTTGTCCCGACCTATTCAGTAACGTCGCTCTCACATTGAACAAGCGCAAACACTGGGATGCGGCATAGGCAACGCTCCCGACCAATGCGTCGCTTCAATGTTGGCACGAGTGAGAGTTTCACTTGACCACTAGTTTGTGGATGGTATGGTGAAGCTATTCGGTGGGTCAGCCCATACTTATGAAGTACTCTGCCAAAAATTCTCTGTATAAAATGAGATCCATCATTAGTGATAAGTATTGTAGGAACTCTGAACCTGGGTAAATATGACGTCCTTAATCATCTTCAATGAAGTAGCCACATCTGCATGTTTGGTTGGTAAAGCTTCCACCCATTTGGTAACATAATCTACTACCAGAAGAATATGAGCGTACCATTCTAAAACGGGAGAAGGTCCCAAATAGTCTATTCCTTAAACATCAAAGGGTTCACAAACTAGACTAAAACTCATGAGCATTTATTGCCTCTTTCCTATGTCACTTGTACGTTGGCACGCGTCACAATTTTTAACAAACCTTTGAGCATATCTGAAGAGAGTCAACCAATAGAAGCCTGACTGAAGCACCTTAGTGGTGGTTCTGTCTCTAGAAAGATGTCGTGCATATGGACTGTTGTGGCACCTTTCGAGTATATCATTCATCTCATGCTCTCAAATACAATACCTTATCATGTCATATGGTCCAAGCCGATAAATGAAGGGGTCATACCATAAGTAATACTTCAGGTCACTGAAGAATTTCTTCCTATGATGATAGTTCATACCAGGCGACATGTACTTTCCTACAAGAAAGTTAGCATAATCTGCAAACCAAGGTTCTATCTTTTTAACCATAGCCAAACTATCACCTGGAAAGGATTCATGTATAGGGAGTGGATCATAAGGTATCCTTTTCCGTGTGCGACAACTGGTGTGCTACTAGATTGCCTTCTCCTTTACGATCTACTATATGCAAATCAAATTCTTGAAGTAGTAATATCCATCGAATCAATCGGGGCTTAGCATCCTTCTTTGCAAGAAGGTATCGCAAGGCATGATGATCCGTATGAACTATCACTTTGTAATTAATAATATAAGGCCAACATTTATTACATGTAAAGGCAATAGCAAGCGACTCTTTCTCCATAGTTGGTAAGTGTATCTGGTCTTCATCCAAGCTTCTGCTAGCATAAAATATCACATTGAGTTTTTTATCATCTCGCTGTCCTAAGACAGCCTCAACAACGTAATTGCTAGCAGCACACATAATTTCCAAAGGTTCATCCCACTTTGGAGGTTGAACGACAGAAGCTGTGATTAGAGCGTCTCTCAACTTCTCATAGGCCTCTACACAAATTCTGTCAAAAGAATAGGGCACATCCTTGTGCAAAAGGTCAGTTAAAGGCTTTGGTATTTTGGAGAAATCTTTAATGAACCTTCTATATAAAATAATGCGTTCCATGAAATTTTGCATACATTTTACATCTTCAGGGTAATGTAAATTCTCTATTACCTTAGTTCTATCTTGATCTATTTTGATGCTCTTTCTTGAAAATCTGTGCGCTAGCACTATCCCTTATATGAACATGAAGTGACTCTTTTCCCAATTCAACACAAAACCTATTTCTTCGCATGTGTGCAAACTTTTTGTGAGATTACAGAGATAATTATCGAAGGATGTAGCTTGGGAATGTTTTTTCCATAAAAAACTCAACAATATTTTCAAGAAAGCCAGGGAAAATTTTAGAAATTCATTTTTGAAACTAGGGTGTTCCATTACATATACCAAATGGCATCCTACGATGTGCATATGTACTGTATGGGCATGTAATGGTGCTATTTTCTTGGTCTTCAGGCCGGATAGGTATTTGCGAGATTCAAGAATATCCTTCAACATAACAAAAGTAAGAGTTACTGACCAATATCTACAATATTTCGTTTATGAACTCTAGCGGGTAGTGATCTTTCTTGATCCATTTATTTAGTTTCATGAAATCAACGTACGTTCCATATCCAACAATAGCTCTAGTAGGGACGAGGTCATTATTTTCATTAGTTACCAAGGAGACTCCTCCTTTAGTAGGAATGCAATGAACAAGACTTAACCATTTACTATCAGATATAGCATAAATTACACCTAAATCAAGAAGACGTATTATTTCTTTCCTTACCACCTTTTGGAAGCTGGGTGTAGACTCCGTTGGATTCCAATCATCGGTTTATACCCTTCTTCTATAGGTATAGCATGAGAGTAGATGATGGATATATCCCCTTTACATCTTCCATTGAGTAGCCTAAAGCTTTACGATGCTTACTCAGCACCATCAATAGGTTCTCCTTTTCTTTTCTTGAAAGTTTAGCATTAACAATAACAGGAAATCTTTCTGTATTATCCATAAATTCATGCCTCGGCCCCTTAGGCAAGGGTTTCAAGTTAGGAGGAGGTAGTTCCTCGTATCATTTTCATTCAAGTGACACATATACTTTATTCAGGTGCGGGCAAACTATCGTGGTGGTGTCTATTATCATTTCAATTTCCTCCACCTCCTTGTATTCAAGTAAGGATTCGGGTCTTACCAGTACGAGTTCAAATTTGTGTGTAGGTGTTTGGAGATGGTTCTCAGACAGTTGGTTCAACTTTTTCTCTTCATTATCGCGAGCTTCCTATTCATATGGTTTGCTTAACATTGAAGAAAACAAGAACTTAATCATTTCTTCTCTCCATTATCTTGAGATAGGCTTCTTCTTAATATAAGATCCTGCAACATTCAGAAAAGGGGCTCCAAAAACAATATGGAAATCTTTATCATCAAATATCATTAGTACATAAATATAAATGGGATAAATGAGCGATCCTATTATAATATTGACATCTTTATGGATGCCACATGGTCTCCTATCGGTTTTATCTGTAAGCCTACTACCAACATCAGTGGGCTCAAGAGTACATGGAGAAATCTATTTATATATTTTTGCATAAAAACTATAAGGAATAATGTTGACAGGGGAACCAGGGTCACATAACCCAAAGTAGGACTTGCACCCGATGAAACATAATAAAATCTGTTTATGTGCGTCTTTATGTTCGACACACCCTTTAAGATAAGAGGTGGTGTCTTTATCTAGGTAGACTTCTTTGTTCATCACCGGTATAGGTGTGGCAAGCTCTTTTATTGTATCAACATAGGGTGGAGATCCACATTGTTCTATCTTGACGCTCGTCTTCCCCTTAGCATAGGGTGTTACCTCTAGCCTCCTGCCATTTGGCTTACCGTGAGTTTCTTGTCGCCTCTTAGGTGAAGTAGTCTTCACCTTTATAGCTTCCACCATGCGGATAGCTTTTGACTCCCTCCTATGTTTATGGTACTTTTTTTGGCAAATTTAAAAACTTAGAAAAGTCTTTCAAAACATGCAACATGGGGTCAGTTCCAATATTTAGCTCACGATGCAATTCTTTTACTTTTGCAGTCCCAAGGAAACACTTGATACTATCATAAAAAGTATCAACCTTACTCTTTTCCTTTGAATAGAGGTACCAATTTTCAGCATTATACCTCATCGTGTCAAGGAAACTCCAAGCCTCCGATACCTCGGTTCCCATAAAAGAACCTTCACAATCGAAATCTAAAGCTTGTTTACTTTGTGAGTCCAGCCCACCATAAAAGAAATCGACTAGTAAACAATAAAGATAATGGTGTTCAAGGCATGCAAGGAGTATTTCACGATACCTTATATACGTGTCTACTAATTTCACACCTTCTCGCTGCCCAAAGGTGCCAATCTTCCTTTTTATAACATACAATTTTCTTTGAGGAAAATAATAGGCATAAAACGTGGCCAATAATTCGGACCGGTTTCTCATGAGAATCAAGAGTTGTCGTTCTAGCCATTTGGTATCCCCTCGGTCTAATGAATAAGGAAAGTTTTTTTGCTTTTATTTCCTCATTAGTCAAGTTCTGCAACTGAAAAGTTTCACAAGCTTGGTTAATTTTTTTGATATGCTGATACGCGGATTCAGCTGCATAACCTTGGAATATATTTTTCTTCACCAAAGCAATCAACGAGGGTTTATCTCAAATGTCATGCCAGGTAGGCCGGGAACAACTGGTATAACATTCCTCGAGATGGTCCTGCTACCAATTCCACTCCTACGTGACAAATTTCTTCTTGAAGGACCATGGCTGCTCTTTATCTGAAATAATCATTAGAACACAAAATATTTCAAAACTTAAGGCAAGGTCCAAAAGCACCACAACGGCGTCAGAAAATCTTAATAACATGCAAGTTCATGGGGTTTAGTTGCAGCCTTCTCGAAGGAAGAGTATCCATCCCACAAGGAGCACATCAATCAGACTATTGCCTCTTGTAGAAAATTATATATTTTTGTGCCTACAAATAGTTGTAGACTTTAAAGTAGAGTGAGTGTGGATATAAAGGATAAATGAGTCATGTAAAGACTTGTAATTAAATGACATAAAAGAGAATAAAGGAAAATGATTATAGTGATGACTGAAACAACAAAATAAAAAGGCATTCTCATGGAGTCCGGAATTCCCGTTCGTATGATTCTAGCTCTCCTATGCATATGCATAGTATGGAAGAGATACTTGAGCCACTATTGATGATTATGCTGGGCGGAGCCGGGTACAATACATGTCCTACTCGTAGTAGACTTCGTGCCACACACGCCTGAAAGTGCAGTCATGCCCTTAATCGAGTTTTGGTGTTAATGACAACACATACATAGGAAACCAATCTTATTTGTTGAGTGTATCTCACGATGGCAAGTACTTTTAGTAGATTGAGAATTATGTGCCAAGGTGGTCTGAGCAGATCGGGACTTATATGTCAAGAAGGCTCGGGGTTGAGAAAAGATGATGTAGACTATCCTTTGAATTTACTATTCTTGAGTATAGGGATCTCGCACTATTAAGAGGGGATCAGAGGTTTTGCGATGAACTTGCTCATACTACATCTCTACTTTTCTGCTCATGCCACATCTCCACTACTCTACTCTTATCTCAAAACAGAACCAATGCCTCAAACATCCGGCCTCCTCAGGACGTCCGAGGGCCGGACGTCCGACCTCCTTCGAAAATCCGGAACCTTGCACGAGAGAAACTTGAGCCATATAACTCGGACTTCCGGCACCCTCCGGACGTCCGAGGGCCGGACGTCCGACCAACTTCGAAAATCCGGAACTTTGCACCAGAGAAACTTGAGCCATATAACTCGGACTTCTGGCTCCCTCCGGACGTCCGAGGGCCGGACGTCCGACCTCCCTCAGAAATCCGGAATCTCGCACCACAAAAGTTTGAGTCGAATAACTCGGACTTCCAGCTTCCTCCGGACGTACGGTCCCAGTTCAACTACACAGTGATTCCAGATATATATACATCTCTCGGACGACTGAACCTTGTCGGACATCCGACACCTTGTGGGCGTCCGGACATCCGAGAAACTGCGGGATGTCCGACCACTGTCAGACTTAAGTGACCCCAACGGTTGTTTTACTCTCCCCACTATAAATACCCCCTCCCACTTCGTGAGAGGGTGTCCAACACAGCTAGAACACTTACAAGAACACCTTTCTCCTCACTCACTCTTGCCTACACCCAATCTTAGATCCCAAGAGCATTTGTGAGTCCCTTTGAGTCTTGTTCCAATCAAAAGATAGATCATCTCCTTCCCCTCCTCTCCACCAAAGTGATTTGTGATTTGAGCAAGTTTTGAGCAATCCCCGTGATCTTGTTACTCTTGGAGGTTGGAGACTCCTAGGCGGTAGGAGTCTTCGGAGAGGAATCAAACCATTGTGATTACCCCCGAAAAGTTTGTGAAGGTTTGGAAGCCACCTTAAGGCTTACCACTAGTGGTTGAGAAACGCCTTCGCGGAGTTATCTCAAAGGGAGAATAGGGTGAGCCTTCGTGGCGTTGGTGTGCCTTCGTGGTAACATCCGCCCCTCTAATATGTGACGTAGCTTCCCTCCAAGGAAGTGAACATCGGGATACATCCTCGTCTCTCTTGGAGTTTCGGTTATTCCTAACCCTAACTCTCTACTTGTGTTAATCCTTATTACGTACTTGCATTTGATTATTGTTTACCGGTTGCCTTACTTCACTCTAAATAGTTTACTCCTTGTCATTGCAATTATTAGGCTCACGCTCATATTTCGTACCTTTGCCTAAAATTGCTAAGTAATTATTAAAATTTGGAACTGTACCTATTCACCCCCCTCTAGGTCCATCTCGATCCTTTTCAATTGGTATTAGAGCCTCGTGCTCTATTCTTGTGGCTTAACCGCCCTAGAGCGAGATGGACGGGATTCCCACTACTGTAGCTCTAGTGGAGAGGGACGGGACTTCCACGGAAGTCAGGTCCTTCACCTTTGAGGACCTGGAATGGGCCCTTGCCAAGCAAAAAGAGGAGCATGATGCTTCTCTTGAGGCCTTGGTCCAACTAAGACTGGCATCATTAACCACGGGGACAACCACATCCCCGAGGGCCTCATGGCAAAATGTGCACGGTTCTTCATTTGGCCAACAACCTCCAGGCAATAACCAAACCAGTGTTCTATGGCTTTATGCTAGATCTCAAGTTGAGAAACCTAAGTACAATCCTGGAGGAAAACCTCCTTTGCTTGATGACAATTCCAATTTTGCTTTGTGGAGAGTTGGTATGCAGGATCATCTTAGGTACGCCAATGATGAGATGTTGGACATCCTCGAGCATGGCTACAATCCTGTAGATCCAAGGTGCCTCACTCCCAAAGAAACTTATGACAAGCATCTCAACGACACTGCGATCATGTGCATAAGAAAAGGAATGAATGACAAGCAACGGAGACCTTACATTCACATCACAAGTGCCAAGGAACTGTGGGATAGCATTATAAGGACCAAGACCGGTACCTCCACTCTTTGGCTTGCTCAATATGAAATTGCCAAGGGGCAATTACAGAATTTCTGTATAGAAAAGGGTGAATCTCCCAAGCAACTGCTAGAACGGCTCATGACTCTCGCCGCAGACATTGAGTCCTGTGACCGTGACAAGACGGAAGATGGTTTCAACCTGACCAAGAGATTTCTCGTGGACAAGCTACTTCATGCTCTTGCTTCGTACCACCATCAAATGGTATGGGACATGAGGCAACACCATGGGTTTGAAGAAATGTCTCCAGATGACATTATATCCACTTTCCAATTATTTGAAGAGTCAAAGGGAAATGCAACAAAGCACCTTGACATGCATGGCACTTCAACATCAAAGATCAATCTTGCTTTGAAAGCCAAGCATGAATGTGACGAAGAAGAAAGTGAAGAAGAAGAGGGTGATGATGACTGCGAAGATGGTGATGATGCTGACTCTGATGAAAGCCCATCTTATGAGGACATTGCTCTCTTTGTAAAGAAGTTCAGTGCAAGAAAATTCAAGGGAAGATTCCCAAAGAAGAAAGTAAGGAAATGCTATAATTGCGAGGAAACCAACCACTTCTCCAATGACTGCCCTTATGAGAAGAGAGAAGATAAACCAAGGTTTCTGAAGACCTTTGTAAAGAATAAATTGCCAAACCCTATGAACTCCAAGCTCAAGAGAATAGATGGAAGAGCAATGGTTGCACAAGAAGAATCAGATCCAGAAGACGTTGGTGGGGTTGCCGGAGTAGCTCAGGATACACAAAACACCTTGAGGCTAGTCAACAAAAGTGGTGATGTTGTTCACTACAACTATATGAAAGACTACAAGGGAAACACCCACAAGTGTTTGATGGCAAAGACTGCCATACAAGATGAGGAAGACCAAAGCTCCCATGATAAGGTTAAGGTAACTCCACGGTTAAACTCTTTCAGTCTAGCTTCTACCTCACCTAATGAGTACCTTGATGCAGAAGATAACTATGAGGATAATGACTTAGATCATCCTATGTTTGCCAAAATAAACAAATTTATGTGCTCTCTTAAAGGAAAGAAGCTCACTATGTTTCGCATACTTATGGAAATGGTGAGTAAGCACACCAATACCATCAAGGAACTCGAAACCCTCGTCACTGAGGAGAAGGAAAGAAATGAAATCCTTGAGTAGAAAGTCCTGTATGAGGAAGCACAAAATAATGCATTATGCTCAAAAGTTGGTGAAAACCTTGATAAACATGCTAACGATCTTGCCTCCTTGAAAAAGGATGAATCTGTGTGCAAAGAGTTATTAAATGATAAAAACCGACTTGTAAACTCTCATGCTTCTCTTTCTAAGGACTGTGAGCGCCTATCCTTGTCTCTCAAGGACAAGGAAGAGAAACTCACTGTTCTTACAAAGAGCTTTGAGGCACTCAAGGTTACTTATCTTGACACTCTAGCTAAGGCTTACTCCTCACCTATTATTAATGTTGATACCTGCACTACTAACTCTAGTAGTGAACTGTCATCTATCCTTGAGGAAAACTGTTTGCTAAAGGCACAACTAGATAGAGGTCTCATGACATGTGCACAAGGACAAAAGACTCTCAATGAGATCTTAAGTCAACACATTGGAGTCTTTGCCAAGGAAGGGATTGGGTTCAATCCAAGCACCGCCAAGAAAAGTGCATCTCCTCTCAAGTATACCACTCCACTTAAAGAAATATTTGTATGAGAGGGACACAAGGAAAAAGGTAAGGTTGTGAGTGGGTCGGCCACTAGGGGTTTGCCCACCCTCAACAAGACAACTGAATTCATGCCTCCATCCTATGTACTTCGCAAATCAAAGGAAGGAGAGGTTTATGCTAAATTCGTTGGTCCCCGTAATGCATTCCGGTTTTATGCTATTTGGGTCTCTAAGACTCTTGTAACTAATGTGAGAGGCCCCATGATGAAATGGGCACCTCAAACCAAGTCTTAATTCGTTACAGGCTGTTTTCTCCGGAGGAGTCAAATGGGTGATCGACAGTGGATGCACCAATCATATGACCGGAGATAGTAACTTGCTCTATGACTTCATGCAAGCCATTCGACCATACATGAGCATTGTATTCGGTGGAGGGTCGAAAGGGCAGGTAATTGGGTTGGGCAAGGTGGTAATCACTAATGCCATGTCTCTTGCAAATGTCATGCTTGTCCAATCTCTTCAATATCATTTACTTTCAGTTCGCCAATTAGCTTCCGTTGGTTATGACACACTATTCGGACTAACGGATGTGAAAGTCTTTAAGAGAGACACTCTCGAAGTGGCCTTTGTTGGAGAGTTGGATGGCAACCTTTACACGGTTGATTTCTCGAAAGAGAGCACCTTCCATACAACTTGTCTAATGGCCAAGGCTGACATGGGATGGCTGTGGCATCGCCGGCTTGCCCATGTCGGCATGAGAAATCTTCAAAATCTCTTAAACGACAACCACATCCTTGGACTAACCAATGTATCTTTTAAGAAAGATCGTGTGTGCAGTGCATGCATAGCTGGGAAGCAACATCAATCAAAACATCCACCCAAGAATATTGTATCCACTTCAAGGCCGTTAGAGCTCCTTCATGTGGATCTGTTTGGGCCTCCTTCATGGGCAAGTCTTGATGGGAAAAAGTATGGCCTAGTCATTGTTGATGATTACTCAAGATAAACATGGGTATTCTTTCTCAAGTCCAAGGATGAGACGAAGATCACCTTCATTGATTTTGCCAAACAAGCACAGCGGAAGTTTGACAAGGACATCAAGGCAATAAGAAGTGATAATGGCTCCGAGTTCAAGAATTACACCCTAGAAGAATTTCTTAGTGATGAGGGAATTGAACATCAATACTCCGCACCTTACACCCCTCAGCAAAATGGTGTAGCAGAGAGGAAGAACCGGACACTTGTGGAAATGGCAAGGTCCATGTTAGACGAATACAAGTCACCACATAGTTTTTGGGCTGAGGCTGTCAACACAGCATGTCATGCATCAAACCGGCTCTTCCTTCGATCAATATTGGAGAAGACTCCATATGAGCTCCTAACCGGGAACAAGCCCAATGTTAAGTACTTTCGTGTATTTGGATGCAAGTGTTTCATCCTCAACAAACGAGAACAATTAGGAAAATTTCAATCCAAAACAACTGAAGGGATTTTTGTTGGCTATGGATCAAACTCTCATGCCTACAGAGTCTACAACAAATCCACTGGATGTGTTATAGAAACCTGTGACGTGACCTTTGATGAATTTAACCGCTCCCATGGGGAGAAAGTTGATCTAAGTGATGCAGGTGAAGAAGATTCCTCGCAAGATATCTTGAACATGGGTGTAGGTGCACTTCTTCCCATGGAACAAAGACCCCATGATGATGATGAAGATGATGAGAGTATTTCTCATCCTCAAGACAGTTCACTGCCCGTACCTCCACAAGATACTAGCACACATATCATGTCAGTTGTTGAGGATCAAGTGGGAGAACATGTCTCTCACCCTGATCACACTCAAGAACAAGTTGATCGTCAAGAGCTAGACCAAAGTATGGATATGGTTGATGATGAACCTCAATAGGTGCAACGCGAAGAGGAATATCTTCCATCGCATGTTAATGATCCATATGTTGAGGATGTTGATGATGGAAACGAAGTCGAACCTCGTGAAACCCTGAATTCCATCATGCCACGTGTGGCCGGTCGTGTTGATATTGATCAAATCCTCACCGGCGTGTTGGAAGGTAGAGTGACTCGTAAACAATTAACAAACTTTTGTGCTCACTTTTCGTTTGTCTCTAGTACTGTGCCACACAGGGTTCAGGATGCATTGTGTGACAATGACTGGCTCCTTGCTATGCAAGAAGAATTAAACAGATTTACACGCAACGAAGTATAGTCATTGGTAGAACGACCAACTGAGGAACACAATGTCATTGGAACTAAATGGATCTTCAAGAACAAGGAAGATGAGAATGGGACTATCGTTCGCAACAAGGCAAGGTTAGTAGCACAGGGGTACTCCCAAGTTGAAGGTTTGGACTTTGGTGAGACTTTCGCCCGTGTTGCTCGTCTTGAATCCATTCGCATTCTATTGGCCTATGCTGCTTTCTATGGTTTTACTTTGCATCAAATGGATGTGAAAAGTGCTTTTCTTAACGGTCCTCTACAAGAAGAGGTATATGTATCACAACCACCTGGGTTTGTTGATCCCCACCACAAAGACCATGTGTACAAACTTCACAAGGCTCTGTATGGCCTCAAACAAGCATCCCGTGCTTGGTACGATCATCTTAAGAAGTTCTTACTCAATGATGGCTTTGTGGTAGGGGTGATCGATCCCACTCTTTTTACTAAGAGGGAAAATGGTGATTTGATCTTATGCCAAATCTATGTAGATGACATCATTTTTGGTTCTCCTAACATCCATTTATGCAAGAAGTTTGCGGCCTCCATGACCAAGACCTTTGAGATGTCACTCAACACGGACTTGAAGTTCTTTCTTGGGTTTCAAATACAACAATTTCAAGAAGGAATTTTCTTGTCTCAAACTAAGTACCTCAAGGACATTCTTGAAAAATTTGATATGAAAAATGCTAAACCAATGAAGACACCCATGGCCACAGATGTCGTTCTAAATGAAGACACCAATGACATTCCTTTTGACCCATCTACTTACCGCTCTATGATTGGTTCGTTACTTTATCTTTGCGCATCTAGACCGGACATCACGTTAAGTGTAGGCATATGTGCTAGATTTCAAGCTTCCCCTAGGGACCATCATACGACGGTTAAGAATATTCTTAGATACCTTGTTCACACCCCAAAGTTAGGCCTATGGTACCCTAAGGATGCAAAGTTCGATCTTATTGGGTATTCCGATGCGGATTGGGCCGGTGACAAAGTGGGACGGAAATCCACTTCCGGTGCATGTCAGTTTCTTGGATGCTCCTTGGTAAGTTGGTCCTCGAAAAAACAGAATTGTGTTTCTCTCTCCACGGCCAAGGCCGAATATATTGCAGCCGCAAGCTGTGCAACCCAACTACTATCGATGAGGCAAACCCTAAAGGACTATGGTATCACGTATCGACACGTGCCTCTTCTCTGTGATAATGAAAGTGCCATAAAGATCTCCGAGAACCCCATGATCACCCTCGCACAAAACATATTGATATTAGGTATCATTTCTTGAGAGACCATGTGCAAAAGGGTGACATTGATATTGCCCATGTGGGTACCGACATGCAGCTCGCTGACATTTTCACCAAGCCACTTAGCGTAGCAAGATTCTGTCAACTTAGGCGTGAACTTGGTATCTTGGAGCTTGATAACATAACTTGAAATCCTGTACACATGCACACACTCACATTATGTTCTTGTCTTGATGTTGGCATGCATTTAGGGGGAGTCACTAGGACTTACGTCATAACTTTTTGTTTTAATCCTACAAATATGCATAAATCAACTACTGTCCACAAGTAGTATATATAATTCTTGTAGGCAACTGTGTTCGTGTCCTTTGTGATAAACCATATCAAATCATCTCATCATCCAAATCCCAGAATCTGCCTCTGCCTACTCCTCTCTCGGTCGTCCAACGAGTCTCGGACGTCTGACGGCTAAACCCACTCCGGACGTCCGGCCCATGTCGGTCGTCCGACGGCTAAATACTCTCCGGACATCCGACGCCTGTCGGACATCTGACACATCGGGAGCTCTATAAATAGAAGGGCACGGGATGGGCCTTGCCCTAGCCCCCACGCGCATCCTTTTCTCCCAGCCGCCACCACAGCCGCCGCCGCCAGCGCCAGGGGAGCTCGCACGCACCGCCACCTCCGGGATCTCGCTGATCTCCTCCGCGGGATCCGTCTTCCCTTCCTCTCCTCCCTCGATCTGCAGGTATCCCCTCGGTCTCACTCGCGTTTGGTTCCCCTTTCTCCCAAGTTCATGTGTTCGTTCATGTGGTTTGACCGTGACCGTTCCCCATTGGGTTTCCAACCGTGTAGGCCTTGTTCATCATGCCCAAGATTAAGCACACCGCCCGGAAGAACACTGCTGGCTCATCCGCTCGTGCCCCTACTGGCACGGGGTCGGATGACTCCGATGGGCAACGCCGTCCCTTCAAACGGCTCGCCCGACGTCCTCCTCCTCAACAGCTCCCCTTGTCGTCTGATGGCTTTGACTTCAAGGATGAACTTGCAGCTGAGGACCGTGCTGAACAGCCCGCCGTTCGGAAGTCTATGCCGAAGCCTGGGACTCACAGGCCCTCCTATATGCCATCGCCTCCTCCCGAACAGCCCGAAGGTGAAGCTCATCGCATCTATCTTGAACCTCCTCCTACTTTAGGTCGTGAAGTCACGGACTTCACCATGGTTCCTAAGTCTTCATACTTCACTTTCCGCCGCGACGTTGACCAATTTTCTGTTGTTCGTGACTCTGTGGACTCACGTTTCCGCACAAACGCCCAAGCGGACATCTTTACTACCGTCATTGTTCCTAAGGGTCTCTCTGTCCATCACTATATTGATCTTGAGCATATTCGCACGCACCCGGCGAAATACCCGGGTGCCATTGAGCTCATTGAGTCATCGGGGCTCGCTGCCCCCTTTGCTTTTAGGTACGATTTTAACGGTGCTTCTATTCATCAATTCTATGCCACATGTTTCTTTGGCTCAAACAACACTGTTAGCTGGATGACCCCTGATGTTCAGTTCACAGCCTCTTATGATGAGTTTGTTGCCGCACTCGGTTTCCCCGACTCCGGCTTCAAAATCCATAAGAATGATCCTAACCATGCACATAAGCCAATTGAGGCGTGTGGGTTTTGTTGGGGAACGTCGCATGGGAAACAAAAAATTTCCTACGCGCACGAAGACCTATCATGGTGATGTCCATCTACGAGAGGGGATGTGTGATCTACGTACCCTTGTAGACCGTACAGCAGAAGCGTTAGTGAACGCGGTTGATGTAGTGGAACGTCCTCACGTCCCTCGATCTGCCCCGCGAAACCGTCCCGCGATCAGTCCCACGATCTAGTGCCGAACGGACGGCACCTCCGCGTTCAACACACGTACAGCTCGACGATGATCTCGGCCTTCTTGATCCAGCAAGAGAGACGGAGAGGTAGAAGAGTTCTCCGACAGCGTGAGGGCGCTCCGGAGGTTGGTGATGATCTTGTCTCGGCAGGGCTCCGCCCGAACTCCGCAGAAACGCGATCTAGAGGTAAAACCGTGGAGATATGTGGTCGGGCTGCCGTGGCAAAGTTGTCTCAAATCAGCCCTAAAACCCCACTATATATAGGAGGAGGAGGGGTGAGCCTTGCCTTGGGGTCCAAGGACTCCCAAGGGGTCGGCCGAACCTAAGGGGGAAGGTCTCCCTTCCCAAACCGAATTCTACTTGGTTTGGAAGGTGGAGTCCTTCTTCCCTTTCCCACCTCCTTGTTTTTCTTCTCTTTGATTTTTCTTCCAATGCGCATAGGGCTCTTTTGGGCTGTCCCACCAGCCCACCTCAAGGCCTATGGGCTTCCCCGGGGTGGGTTGCCCCCCCGGTGAACTCCCGGAACCCATTCGTCATTCCCGGTACATTCCCGGTAACTCCGAAAACCTTCCGGTAATCAAATGAGGTCATCCTATATATCAATCTTCGTTTCCGGACCATTCCAGAGACCCTCGTGACGTCCGTGATCTCATCCAGGACTTCAAACAACATTTGGTAACCAACCATATAACTCAAATACGCATAAAACAACGTCGAACCTTAAGTGTGCAGACCCTGCGGGTTCGAGAACTATGTAGACATGACCCGAGAGACTCCTCGGTCAATATCCAATAGCGGGACCTGGATGCCCATATTGGATCCTACGTATTCTACAAAGATCTTATCATTTGAACCTCAGTGCCAAGGATTCGTATAATCCCGTATGTCATTCCCTTTGTCCTTCGGTATGTTACTTGCCCGAGATTCGATCGTCAGTATCCGCATACCTATTTCAATCTCGTTTACCGACAAGTCTCTTTACTCGTTCCGTAATACAAGAGCCCGCAACTTACACTAAGTCACATTGCTTGCGAGGCTTGTGTGTGATGTTGTATTACCGAGTGGGCCCCGAGATACCTCTCCGTCACACGGAGTGACAAATCCCAGTCTTGATCCATACTAACTCAACGAACACCTTCGGAGATACCTGTAGAGCATATTTATAGTCACCGAGTTACGTTGCGACCTTTGATACACACAAAGCATTCCTCCGGTGTCCGTGAGTTATATGATCTCATGGTCATAGGAACAAATACTTGACACGCAGAAAACAGTAGCAACAAAATGAGACGATCAACATGCTACGTCTATTAGTTTGGGTCTAGTCCATCACATGATTCTCCTAATGATGTGATCCCGTTATCAAGTGACAACACTTGCCTATGGCCAGGAAACCTTGACCATCTTTGATCAACGAGCTAGTCAACTAGAGGCTTACTAGGGACAGTGTTTTGTCTATGTATCCACACAAGTATTGTGTTTCCAATCAATACAATTATAGCATGGATAATAAACGATTATCATGAACTAAGAAATATAATAATAACTAATTTATTATTGCCTCTAGGGCATATTTCCAACAGGTTTCTCCTCAAACCACTTCATGAACTTGATGCAGACGAACGGATGAAGGATCTGAACCAAGTATCCATCTGGCGCTCCCCTTACTTTATCATCTTTCAGTGCCTTATCCGCACCATCTATCCTAAGATGGGTGATAGGGGATCCTGCAGAGGCTACTGAATTGACATCATGTCACATTTGCACGAGAACGCCAAGCGCAAAATTAATGTGCCTCACTTTCTATGGCATGAGATTCGGCTTGCTAGTTTTCAATACAAGCGAGACTTCCCTCATGCCCCCTTCATCCAGGCTTTTATTCACCGCGTTGCTGAATTCACTGTTGCTCCCACTCACACGCATCACAAGTGGGCCATTCCCGCTCACATGGCGGATAACTATGCTCCCAAGAAAACCCCACCATCCACCTCCACTCGCCGCACTGCTGCCCGGACAGCAACCCCTTCATCCAGCTCAGCTCCTCTTGGTCGCTTTGCCAAATTCATTGGCAAGGCACATTCTGCTATGATGAAGGCCTTCTCTTTCCAGTGCGGTCAAACTCATGATGTGGTTTCTCGCCTCGTCTCCTCCAAGAATGCCCTCAAGGCTCGTCTAAGAGACTCGGGCGCTCTTGATGTGAGTGACGATGAGGCCCTTCCTGCTGCTCCTCCTTCTGACTTTGGCTTCCCATCTGGTCCTGAATGGGCTCATTTTCTTGACGAGGCTGGTGGCAGTGGCTTGCCTGACGATGAGGATGATGATGATGATGATGCTGATGATCTCTGAGCATGGTTGATGCTGTTGGTGCCAAAGGGGGAGTAATGTATCTTAGTTTTTAGTCTTTGGAGATTTAGTTTCAATTTGCATGTTTGTGTAATGTAATGGATAAACCTATGTATGGCTACCTATGAATGTCGTGATTGCTATGGATTGCTATGATATCATCGTATGCTATTATGTTTTGCTCCATTACTTCATATGATGATCTATTATCTTTGCTAAGTCACATGATATTTTCGATACACACATTAAAGGGGAGGTCCGATATTTTACCATGCCCATACTAAGGGGGAGCCCTGTACTAAACCTCTCCAAAGCTAAAATGTATGTTAAATCTTTTGAGAGCTATGTATATGTTGTCATCAACTACCAAAAAGGGGAGATTGAAAGTGCAGTCATGCCCTTAATCGAGTTTTGGTGTTAATGACAACACATACATAGGAAACTAATCTTATTTGTTGAGTGTATCTCAGGATGGCAAGTACTTTTAGTAGATTGAGAATTATGTGCCAAGGTGGTCTGAGAAGATCGGGACTTATATGTCAAGAAGGCCCGGGATTGAGAAAAGATGATGTAGACTATCCTTTGAATTTACTATTCTTGAGTATAGGGATCCCGCACTATTAAGATGGGATCACAAGTTTTGCGATGAACTTGCTCATACTACATCTCTACTTTTCTGCTCATACCACATTTCGACTACTCTGCTCTTATCTCAAAACAGAACCAGTGCCTCGGACATCCGGCCTCCTCCGGACGTCCGAGGGCCGGACGTCGGACCTCCTTCGGAAATCTGGAACCTTGCACCAGAGAAACTTGAGCCATATAACTCGGACATCCGGCTCCCTCTGGACGTCCGGGGGCCGGACGTCCGACCAACTTCGAAAATCCGGAACTTTGCACCAGAGAAACTTGAGCCATATAACTCGGACTTCCGGCTCCCTCCGGACGTCCGACCTCCTTTGGAAATCCGGAATCTCGCACCAGAGAAGTTTGAGTCGAATAACTCGGACTTACGGCTTCCTCCGAACGTCCGGTCCGAGTTCAACTACATAGTGATTCAGATATATATACATCTCTCCGACGACCGAACCCTAACGGACGTCCGACACCTTGTGGGCGTCCGGACATCTGAGAAACTGCGGGATCTCCGACCACTGTTAGACTTAAGTGACCCCAACGGTTGTTTTACTCTCCCCACTATAAATACCCCCTCCCACTTCGTGAGAGGGTGTCCAACACAGCTAGAACACTTACA
Source organism: Hordeum vulgare subsp. vulgare (assembly GCF_904849725.1). Lineage (NCBI taxonomy): Eukaryota > Viridiplantae > Streptophyta > Magnoliopsida > Poales > Poaceae > Hordeum > Hordeum vulgare. The sequence continues at coordinate 101,700,546 of NC_058520.1, forward strand.
AGAACACCTTTCTCCTCACTCACTCTTGCCTACACCCAATCTTAGATTCCAAGAGCATTTGTGAGTCCCTTTGAGTGTTGTTCCAATCAAAAGATAGATCGTCTCCTTCCCCTCCTCTCCACCAAAGTGATTTGTGATTTGAGCAAGTTTTGAGCAATCCCCGTGATCTTGTTACTCTTGGAGGTTGGAGACTCCTAGGAGGTAGGAGTCTTCCGGGAGGAATCAAACCATTGTGATTACCCCCTAAAAGTTTGTGAAGGTTTGGAAGCCACCTCAAGGCTTACCACTAGTGGTTGAGAAACGCCTTAGTGGAGTTATCTCATAGGGAGAATAGGGTGAGCCTTGGTGGCGTTGGTGTGCCTTCGTGGTAACATCCGCCCCTCTAACGGTGACATAGCTTCCCTCCAAGGAAGTGAACATCGGGATACATCCTCGTCTCTCTTGGAGTTTCGGTTATTCCTAACCCTAACTCTCTACTTGTGTTAATCCTTATTACGTACTTGCATTTGATTATTGTTTACCGGTTGCCTTACTTCACTCTAAATAGTTTACTCCTTGTCTTTGCAATTATTAGGCTCACGCTCATATTCCGTACCTTTGCCTAAAATTGCTAAGTAATTATTAAAATTTGGAACTGTACCTATTCACCCCCCTCTAGGTCCATCTCGATCCTTTTCAACGCCATGAACATAATCTCCCATTGAAGGTTACAACCCATGATAATTAAGTGTTGCTGATACGTCTCAAACATATCTACTTTTCCAGACAATTTCGCTCTTGTTTTGACTCTAATTTGCATGATTTGAATGAAAATAACCCGGATTGGCGCTGTTTTCAGCAGAACTACCATGGTTTTTTTGTGATTTTGTCAAAATCAAAGTTCTTGGATTGATATAAAAATTTACGAATATTATTTTTGGAATATATAAAAAATATTGGCAAAGAGAACTACCGAAGGGGGCCCACCATGGAGAAACGAGCTCGCATGATGCGCCATGCAAGCTCGTGGGCCACTCGGATCTTCGGATCACCAAATTCCAACTCCTTAAGTACCATCTCGCAGAGAGTAAAATTAGAGAGAACTTTCATTGTGTTTTATGAGACGGAGTCGCCGCCATCACCTATTCTTCCTTGGGAGGGTAGATCTGGAGTATTTTTGGGGCCCCATGAGGGGAATTCATCATCGTCGTCGTTACCTACCCTTCTCCATGAAGAATTCCATGATGCTCACTACCGGGAGTGAGTAATTCCTTCATAGCCTTGCTAGATGGTGATGGAGTTGGATGAGGTTTGTCATGTAATCAAGTCAATTTGTTAGAGCTTGATCCCTTGTATCCACTATGTTATGAGATTGATGTTTCTATGACTTTGCTTTTTTTGAGGTTCTTTTTTATGTTGCTATGACTTTGCTATGCTTAATGATTGTCACTAGAATAAGTTGATCTATTCACCATGTGATAATGCTTTGTTCCGACTTTTGTTAAAAGGAGGCCTCAATATCCCTTCATTTCCCTTTAGACCCCACTGCCATGGGTGGGTATGACAAAATATGTTATGCAAGTTCCTATTAGAAGCACATATGACTATATACGGAATAATGCCTACATTACATTGATGAATTGGAGCTATTGTGTATCGCTCTAGGTTGTGACTGTCACATGATGAATGCCATCCAATATAATGTCCATCGCTGACCCAATGCCTACACTTTTCTCATATTGATCTTTGCTAAGTTGCTATCGCTACTACTGCTGCTGTTACAAACATCACAAACTGCTACTGTCGTGGTTTTGTCACGGCAGATGTCCTCGTGAAAGGACTTAGTATGGGAACCATCGCACTTTGGTGGCGACTCAAAGGGGTTGAGCAGGAGGAACGCGGCGGGTTACCCAGGTTCGGCCCCTCGCGTGGAGGTAATAGCCTACGTCCTGCTCGGCGTGTATTGATGTGGATTCGATTACAAGAAAGGCGTAACTCGCCTTACCTAGCACTCGATGATTTCTAACCTATCTATGTCCCTCCAAACTCGCCTTATATAGAGGTCGAGGCTTTAGGGTTTTACAAGAGTCCCTTCCTCTTTACAAATCGTGACCACCGCGGTCTCCAAGTCGCCGTCTTGCAAAACCCAGAGACCTTCCATAAATCATAACCATCCTGCGGCCTTGAACCGCCCAGGCTGAGGCCCAACTAGCCCCAAAGGATGAATCGCCTTACTAGTAACCCGGCCCATTTTGGGCGGGTCACTTAATAAGCAATATCCCCAACATTAGGCCCCAAATTGACTTGAATCTTCATGCCAATGCTTCTGTTTTAGTTGAAGGTGATTCACTCCTTCATGTTCCTTCATACGCCAGAAATTTGAACTCGCCAACCAGTACCGGAAAAATCTTTGAGCCGCCAACGTATTTCCCGTCAGCACCTTCCTTAGCCCTCGATTTTCGGGAAATTTAACACAATCCCAACGGATCTTTTAGCGCATCATTATCCCAAAATTTTCGGACGTCATCATGGCGAATCTTTTATTCCCAAACGATTCCCGCTCACGGCGCCTCGATCTCAGCGCCCGTCCTGATAAATAGGCGGAAGGGACAGGGCTGACACTGGCCACCTACCAGTCTCTTCAGTCCCCCCCATTATCGCGACAGAAAACCGCACCGCTTCCCGAGGGTTTCGCCGCCGGCCGCAACCTCCGCCCTCGTTCGAGGAGCTCCAGCGCCGCCTGCAAGCCATCGCCGTCGTCAGGCTTCGCACCTTGGTCAATCCGTCTGCCGTTACTGTCCATCGCACCATCATCGACAACCTCGCCGTTTGCCCCGAGCTCCGCCGCCGCCGAAGGCCTCTTCGTTCGTCGGGACCCCCACGCTTCCCCGGCAATCTCCGTCACCGCCGGTCTTCTTCGACCGAGAGCATCAGGTTAGGTCCTCGTTCCCCCTCTTAGGAGTAGGTTTATTATTTGCTCGCATCTTCGCCATTGCCGTAGCTTAGAAGCTTTCCGCTCGTAGTCGTTTATCTCCCTCGAATCCATGAGTCCGAGCGCCGCTAGGGTAACCAGTGCTTCGAATAATTTTATCCATTCGTTGTTCTTGCGATTTTCTGAATACAATACCTTCTCCAAACGAGGGGCATTACCTGATAATATATTGTTCATGCTCAGCCATATTCGTAGGTCTTATATCTGTTCGGCAGATCCATTCCTCATTCACTGTTTGTAAAAACTGTTTGTAACCTTCATCCCCCCTTAGTGCTTCGGAACGAATAGACCTTACCACCCACAATAATATTGCCTTTGGAAATAGCCCTGCTTCGATAAGTCGCCACATCAACCTAACCCGGCCTCTTAGTCTGGCGGGTTAATATGAACTGATCCCGATTCACACAGTAGATGTTCGAGACATGTAACACCATACTTCTACCTACTTGTAGCATGGGTGCCGTTTTCAAGAGCGATTGGCTTCCTACCAAAGTTGATGATGCTATTCTAGCTAATTATGTGAAAGCCGGCTGTTTGGATCCTCAAGATGTCATTGGATGGCGCACCGGGTTGGGAGAAGACCTCCCCAACCCCAAAGAAGGGGAAATAGTAGTCTTTGTGGAACACTTGGAACAGGGTTTTAAACCGCCCGGATCCAAATTTCTTAGGGACGCTTTGACCTTCATGAATGTCCGACTCCAGGATTTGGGACCCAATTCCATAAGCAACTTGAGTCAGTTCCAAGTCCTTTGTGAAGCTTATCTACGGATTGAGCCTTCCGTTCCCCTATTCTGGCACTTTTTCCATCTGAATCGCCAGACGGAATTCCACAACGGCCCCAGTTTGGAACTCGGCGGTGTCAACGTCCAGCGCCGTAGGGACAGTCCGTTTCCTTCACTCACCATGCCCAGCCATCCCAAGGGCTGGGGTGAATCTTGGTTTTATTGTAAAGAAACGTCCCCTGCTGGTGAGAACAAACTTCTGGGCTACAGGCCAACCCGCCTCCCGGTTAACTTCAAGCTCCCCGACAAGCTCACCGAGGAAGAAGAGTCGGAGTTCATCCCAATTTTGTCTGAACTGAGATCCTTGACGAACAATGGTCTTACCGGGGTTGACCTGATCCGCTGCTGGGTCGAATGGCGGATTCTTCCTCTGAACCGCCGAGATGGTCTAATGTGTGAATTTGACGACACTCTGGATCATCCCCAATGCTACTTTCACACAGCATTAACGGAGAAATACATCGTCGCCATCATCCAAAAACTGACCGGCGAGCCCGCAGGAAAGTGCGGCCAAGTCAGCCTTAAGCCCTTCTGCAAGATCAACCCGGCGCCCAAGGTAACCAAAGCTGACCCGCCCTTGATCTTTATTCCTTCTGTTTTATTGTCATTATAACTTCAGGCCATATATCTTTTCAGAAAGGCGACAAGTTCTGGTCTAGGAGACCTAAAAAGCAAGCCATGAAGACTGCTAAGCCGCCCTCCAAGAAAAACAAGGGCAAAGGTAAATCTGCTGCGGCCGAGCCATCTGAAGTCGACGAATCTCAAGTCGGCGACGCACTTTCAGAGGTACAAATCCGTCCCCTTTTCACTCGCCACCTATTACTTTTGACCTATTATTCATATCTCCCATTCTTCTTGTAAGAGAATGAAGATAATGAAAGCCAAGAGGACTCCGTTGAGGTAATTTCCGTTTCCTCCGATTCATCTCCTTCCCCGCCTAAGCCGGCCCGACGAATATGTGGGAAAGTCCCCTTCTCACATCCAGATGCCCATTTGGACCCAAATTTCTTATTGAAGAGAACACAACACGCCTCAAACCGGTAGACACGAAGTCACTCCGGCGATCTAATATCTGGCTTGCGAGCAACAAACAAAAGAAAAACAAGCGAGGTACCTTCTTTATATAAGAACAACCATTGTTCGTGCTGCTTTGGATTACATCTGCAACCCGCCTGCATTATTAATGTATAATTCCTGCATAATTCTCCCCCTTCTTCCGGCGACTCAGCAATGTCAACACTTCCACCAATGATTCGAGTTCCGGGGTAAGTCTTTTGCCTTGACTTTTTGAGAGTAATGATCTTTTTCAGTTCCTTAACACGTTTATCTCCTTTGGTTAGGGCACAAGCCAAAAAAAGGAAAACCAGTGGATCAATCCCTGACGCAACTTCCGAACTTCCAAGGAAATCAACTCCGACTCAAGAGGATCCGGGTCACGCTGAGCCGGCAATTCAAGTGGATCTTCCTGAGTCGCCGAAAGGAACAGCGGGCGCCCCTGAATCGCCAAACATATTGGCAACAGCGGATGACCCAGATGCTGTAGTCATTACTGGTTCTGGCTTTTCCAAGCCAGCAGCGACAGTTCTTTCCAAACATGTAGCATCCTCCTCTCAAGCAATCCCCGAGTCTGGGCTCTCTAAGGCGAAGCTTTCTGACTATGCAAATCTGGAGTTTAAAGAACTCTGTTCTGGCTTCGCAAGTCGCCTGGAAGCGAGCTATGAGATGGAGAAAAATCTGCTGAAGATGTTAAACGACAAACATGAGGTAAACTTTATACTCTATATTATTCCCAGTAACCCCCAAGGGCCGGGTCATCAGTAAAAGATGAGCCGGGTCTTTAAAAAGCTTCGCGACCAGTAACCCCCAAGGGCCGGGTCATCAGTAAAATGATGAGCCGGGTCTCGATTTCTGTATAATTTCCCTTGAGAAATTATACATTAGCCCCCAAGTGTCAGGGGTATTGCCTTGCAATAATTATGAGACTTGTCTTTGTTTTAAACTTAATTTTTTAAATAGGAAAACCTTGCCCAGACCGAACTAGCGCTGGGCGACTTAAGGAAAAATTTGGCTGATCAACAAGATGCTCGAACTCAGTCGGAAGATAAATACAAATTGGCTCTGGTTGAACTGGAAAAGCTTAAAGCTGAGTTAGAAAAAACTCAAGCTGACCAAAACGCGGCTTTGAAGAGAGCAGAAAAAGCTGAAGCAAAGCTGGCGACTGTCCAACAGGAGTTGTCCGGCTTAAAGCGTCATATCACTAACATGACGCAAGCCATCTTCGGTAAGCCTTACCTAAATCTCCAACCTTATCCCCTCCTTTGAGCCAAATTTCTGACGTTAAGTTACCGGTTTATCAAATTCCAGGTCCAAGAGTCGCCAACCTGCAAGAAGACTATGTGTTGATGCTGAAGGCGATCTATACACTGACAGAGCAACTGTACACAGGCAGTGTGTTGACCGTCAAAGCTGTAATGGGCGCAAAAGAGCTGATTACTTCCATCAAGAAAGTACTTGGATGTCTGTCCACACTTCCTCCCCAAATTGGCGAGTTAACTCGGTCAGCCGCCCGGAAAGGCGTCCTGACGGCCCTGAGTCGCTGCTTAGCGTATGCTCCGGAGATTAATTTGGAAGAAGTAGCCGCCGGCTTCCCTCAGCTCAAAGACGACGGCTCGGAATTCGTGGAAGAGGATTACCAGAAAGTTGTCAAGGATTCTCGGTTGGCTGCAACTCAACTCGCCGCCAGTCTTGATTTAACGAAGTATCAGGCGGCTTATGATGGTAAGAATAAGAAAATCAGCCCGCCAACCTTCGTGGTGACCAACCTAATTCCTCGGCGACCCAAGAATCCCTTCGACTGGGAAACAGACCTGGCATCAATCTTGACCGATGAAGACGACTTTGCTTCTTTGTCCAGGTGCAATTGGGTCTTGGGCGATTTACAAATCGAAGCTGGTCAGAGCTCACGCCAGGACTTAGCGGAGTAGACCTTTCTTGAATTTGGCCCAAGAGCCATGTAATAGTCAGTACTATCTTTCGATGACATCTTCTGCAAGAAAAATCCTTATACCGCTTTTGAGGCGGTTTTGAAATATTTTGTTAGTCCTTATAAGAATCTTCTGCAATGCTTAATCCGCCAAGGATGAAACCTTGAACACATTATCTGTGAAAACAAAAGAACTACAAATAGTGTCAGCGAACATGCAGTAAGGATAAAAATCTCCAAGATTAATCATAACACGAGTAATTTTGTCGGCTCATACGGTCGCGACACGGGGAGGCGAGTCAGAAAGCTTGTGTACCCACCCTAAATGCAGGTTTCGTCGGCTCATACTGTCGCGACAGGGGGAGGCGAGTCAGAAGGCTCGTGCACCCACCCTAAATGCAGGTTTCGTCGGCTCATACGGTCGCGACAGGGGTACGCGAGTCAGAAGGCTCGTGCACCCACCCTAAATGCAGGTTTCGTCGGCTCATACGGTCGCGACAGGGGGAGGCGAGTCAGAAAGCTCGTGCACCCACCCTAAATGCAGGTTTCGTCGGCTCATACGGTCGCGACAGGGGGAGGCGAGTCAGAAAGCTCGTGCACCCACCCTAAATGCAGGTTTCGTCGGCTCATACGGTCGCGACAGGGGAAGGCGAGTCAGAAAGCTCGTGCACCCACCCTAAATGCAGGTTTCGTCGGCTCATACGGTCGCGACAGGGGGAGGCGAGTCAGAAAGCTCGTGCACCCACCCTAAATGCAGGTTTCGTCGGCTCATACGATCGCGATAGGGGGAGGCGAGTCAGAACGCTCGTGCACCCACCCTAAATGCAGGTTTCGTCGGCTCATACGGTCGCGGCAGGGGGAGGCGAGTCAGAACGCTCGTGCACCCACCCTAAATGCATGTTCTGTCGGCTCATAAGGTCGCGGCAGGGGGAGGCGAGTCAGAAAGCTCGTGCACCCACCCTAAATGCATGTTCTGTCGGCTCATAAGGTCGCAACAGGATGACACAAATTGCTCTTTTTAAGGAAGAAGCCCCCAAGTCGGGGAACATTTTATTACTTCATAATGAAACTGAAAAACTTACAAAGCATGGAGTTTTTAAGAACTCAAGTGTAGTAAGGCCGCAAATGGGCAATATTCCAAGGGCGAGTTGACTCAGCCTCCGTAGTCGGTCGATCAGGCCGAAGATCCATCAAGTAGTAAGAGCCATTGCGGAGGTTCTTGCTGACGACGAAAGGCCCTTCCCAAGGGGGCGAGAGCTTGTGCATGCCTGCCCGATCTTGTATCAGACGAAGTACCAAGTCGCCCTCCTGGAAAGCCCGACTCTTAACCCGGCGACTATGATAACGCCACAGATCTTGCTGATAGATAGCTGAACGAGCCGCCGCTAAGTCACGCGCCTCTTCCAAGGCATCCAAGGAATCCTGACGCGCCAACTCATTATATTGCTCCACATATGCGGCGACTCTAAGAGAATCATGTCTTATGTCGGTAGGAAGGACAACTTCTGCTCCATGGACCAAAAAGAAAGGGGTGAACCCCGTGGATCGATTCAGGGTGGTCCGGATGCTCCATAATACCGAAGGTAGTTCCTCAACCCAACACCCTGGAGTTCTTTCCAGGGGAACCATGAGGCGAGGTTTAATCCCTCGTAGGACTTCCTGATTCGCCCGCTCTGCTTGCCCGTTCGACTGCGGGTGAGCAACTGCAGAAATATCAAGCCGGATATGTTCACGGCGACAGAAATCTAGCATCGCTCCTTGGGACAAGTTAGTACCATTGTCCGTGATAATACTGTGTGGATATCCAAAACGGAAAATCAGCTTTTTCAGAAATTTGACCGCAGTCTCCGCATCGCAAGCCCCAACACGTTCCGCCTCAACCATTTAGTGAACTTATCAGCCGCCACCAATAAGTGAGTTTTCTTGTTGGAGGACATCTTAAAGGGACCGACCATGTCCAGCCCCCAGACCGCGAAAGGCCAAGTAATGGGAATCATCCTCAATTCTTGAGCCGGCACATGAGCCTGTCTCCCATATCGTTGGCACCCCTCACACCACCGTACTATATCTTCTGCATCTGCGTGAGCCGTCAACCAGAAGAAACCATGTCGAAAAGCTTTTGATACCAAAGAACGTGACCCGGTGTGATGCCCGCAGTCTCCAGAATGGATGTCATTTAGGATTATGCATCCTTCCTCGGAAGAAATGCACCGCTGAAAGACCCCTGAAGCACTTCGTTTATATAGCTCGCCATTAATGATGACCATGGACTTGCTACGTCGAACGATCTGGCGAGCCAAAACTTCGTCAGTGGGTAACTCGCCACGAGCGAGATAAGCCAGATAAGGAAGAGCCCAATCCGGAGTGACATGGAGAGCTGCCACAAGCTGAGACTCGGGATCTGGTATCGCCAATTCCTCCTCCGTGGGTACAGTCACAGACGGTTTATGCAAGACATCCAAGAAAACATTAGGGGGGACCGGTTTTCTCTATGAGCCGAGTCGCGAGAGGGCATCAGCTGCTTCGTTGAGTCGCCGATCAACATGATCAACCTGGTACCCATGAAAATAGCCCGCCACGTCAGATACAGCTCGCCTGTAAGCCGCCATCATAGGATCTCGAGAGTCCCAGGTGCCCGAAACCTGTTGCGCCACCAAATCTGAATCCCCAAAGCATCTGACTCGGGTTAGGTTCATCTCTTTTGCCAGTCGCAAACCGTGAAGCAGAGCTTCATATTCTGCCGCATTATTTGTGCAAGGGAACATGAGCCGGAGAACGTAGCAGAACTTATCTCCTTGAGGGGATATCAACACCACACCTACCCCCGAGCCCTCCAACTGCCTGGATCCATCAAAATAAATAGTCCAATAGGTAAGGTCAGGCCGATCTTCCGGAGCCTGAAGCTCCGTCCAATCGTTAACGAAATCAACTAGTGCCTGGGACTTGATGGCCGTGCGGGGGTATATTGTATGTGATGCGACCCAAGCTCTATTGCCCATTTGTCGATTCGCCCTGTTGCCTCCCGGTTTTGGATGACGTCACCGAGGGGCGCGGAACTGACCACGGTGATCGGGTGTTCCTGGAAATAATGTTTAAGTTTGCGACTCGCCATGAACACCCCATAGACCAGCTTCTGCCAATGTGGGTATCGCTGTTTGGAAAGAGTTAACACCTCACTGATAAAGTACACCGGGCGTTGCACCGGGTATTCCTTTCCTTCCTCCTTTCTTTCGACGACCACAGCCACGCTGACCGCTTTGGAATTCGCGGCGATATACAGGAGCATAGGCTCCTTTTCAGTCGGGGCCGCCAGGACCGGCGGATTAACCAATTGATGTTTCAAGGCCTGAAATGCCTCGTCTGCCTCCTCTGTCCATACGAATGGGTTGGATTTTCTCAACAATTGATAAAGAGGAATCGCCTTTTCTCCGAGGCGGCTCACGAAACGACTGAGAGCCGCAATGCGACCCGCCAATCGCTGAACTTGATTAACGTTCGTCGGCTTGCCGAGGGAAGTAACCGCTTCAATTTTGTCTGGGTTAGCCTCGATGCCGCGCTCCGATACCAAGAAATCTAGTAGTTTTCCCGCAGGTACGCCGAAAACGCACTTGGTAGGATTTAGCTTCATCTGATATACCCGTAAATTATCAAAGGTTTCCTTAAGGTCTTCCAGAAGTGTCTCCTCCTGGCGGGTCTTGATCACAATGTCGTCAACATAGGCATGGACGTTGCGGCCAATTTGGTTATGAAGACAATTCTGGATGCAGCGTTGGTAAGTCGCCCCTGCGCTCTTGAGCCCGAACGGCATGGACACATAGCAAAAGGCCCCGAAGGGGGTTATGAAGGCCGTCTTCTCCTGATCTTCCACGGCCATTTTGATCTGATGATAACCTGAATAGGCGTCCAAAAAGCACAATCGCTCGCATCCCGCCACCGAGTCAATGATTTGGTCGATGCGGGGAAGAGCGAAAGGATCCTTGGGACAAGCTCTGTTGAGGTCCGTATAGTCAATACACATACGGAACGTGCCATTCTTCTTGAGCACTAACACCGGGTTAGCTAGCCATTTGGGGTGAAAGACTTCCACGATGAACCCGGCGGCTAAAAGACGGGCGACTTCCTCTCCAATCGCCTTCCGTCGCTCCTCGTTAAACCTGCGAAGGTATTGTTGGACAGGTTTGCATTTTGGGTCAATATTAAGATGGTGCTCAGCGAATTCTCTTGGTACACCCGGCATGTCAGAGGGCTTCCATGCGAAGATGTCCCGATTCTCACGGATGAATTCGATGTGCGCGCTTTCCTATTTGGGGGCCAGACCCGTCCCAATGGTAAACTGCTTGGATGAATCGCCAGGGACGAAGTCGACTGTCTTCGTGTCATCCGTTGGTTTGAACTTGAGGGGCGACTCGGAATCTGTAGTCGGCTTCTTTAGTGGTGACATGTCTGCCGGGTCAACATTTGCCCGATGGTTTTTGAGCTCTTCTGCCGCGCACGCGACTTCCGCATAGGCCGCGTCTCCTTCCTCACACTCCTTTGCGATTCTTCTATCTCCGTCAATCGTGATGGGTCCTTTAGGACCAGGCATTTTGAGCTTGAGGTAGACGTAGCACGGGCGGGCCATGAAGCGAGCGTAAGCCGGTCGCCCGAACAGCGCATGGAACGGGCTTTTCAGTTTGACCACCTCGAAGACCAGAGACTCCGACCTGTAATTCTGCGCAGTTCCAAACGCTACTGAGAGCCTGACCCGGCCTATGGGATAAGCCGATTTGCCCGGGACGATGCCGTGGAAGACCGTGGTTGAAGGCATCAAGTCTTTCTCCAATAGATTCATCCTCCGGAAGGTGTCGAAGTATAGGATATTAATGCTGCTGCCGCCATCCATTAGTACTTTCGACAGAGTGTAGCCCCCCACTTGGGGAGCCACGACTAATGCCAGGTCGCCCGGGTTATCTACTCTCGGCGGGTGATCCTCTCTGCTCCATGTTATGGTCTGTTCGGGCCAGTGGAGATATCTGGGAATTGCCGGCTCAATTACGCTGTACGCCCGGTGATTTACCTTTTTATCACGCCTGCAAGCATTAGTGGTGAAAACATGGTACTACCCATTACTTAGCTGTTTAGGATTGTTGCGGAAGCCCCCGTGGTCATCCTGGTCCCGCGGAGCCCCCTGTGGGGGCGGCTGCTGGAAAACTCCCGGCGGGTTGTACCGCTGTTGGTGGTGCACTGGGTACTGGCCGCCGCCTGGCTGCGGGCCCCCCTATGCCTCTTGTTCGGGAAAACCGCCGAAGGGGTTGTGCCTTTGGTTGGGCGCGGCGGGTTGGTCCTGGCGACGGTTCGGATCTTCGCTTTGGCTCTTCTTGATTGCCTCGGCCCGAAATTCTCGCATCACGAAACAGTTCTCCCAAGAGTGGCCCGCCGGGCCGTCGGCCGTGGCGTGGTGCGGGCAAGGGCCTTTGAGTAGCTCTTCGTAATTACGCGGCCTTTTCCAACTGAAGCCTCGATTCTTCTTTTTGCCGTCATTGGCGTTGGTGTTGGCAACCAGATCCGAGGGCTCCTCCTGTGGCCTACGCTTGCCGTTGGTCCCCTGGTTGTGACGGTTGCGGCCTTGGAGGCGGGTGTGGTTTTTGGTTGAGTCGCCCTTCTTGGGCGAGTTACCCTTACCATCCTCGCCGGGATCCTTGGTATCATCGGCCTCGGCGTACCTAATGAGGGTATCCATCAGCTCGCCCATATCCTGAACTTTCCGTTTGAGTCGCCCCAATTTATGGACCAACGGTTCATAGTGGCAGTTGTGCTCGAGGATAAGCACAGCTTGCGCTGCTGTGATGCCATCCGATGAATGGATAATTTCCGCGACTCGCCACGACCAATGGTGCGCCGACTCATCCGGGCGTTGTACGCAGTGTTGCAAGTCGACGATCGTCATTGGCCGTTTACAGATTCCCCGGAAGTTTTTGATGAAACGCTCCTTCAGCTCGGCCCAGGACTGGATAGAATTGGGGGGTAAGTTTTTCAACCAAGTGCGCGCCGATCCCTCGAGCATCATGGTGAAATATCTGGCGCAAACCGCCTCGTTTACGTCGAGCATGTCCATGGCGATCTCATAGCCCTCGATCCAAGATGTTGGTTCGAGATCTGGTGTGTAATTAGGCACCTTTCTTGGTCCTTTGAAATCCTTGGGCATTCTTTCGTTTTGAAGGGCCAGGGACAAGCAGGGCACCCCAACTCGCCCTCCGGTCCCCGCGGGAGGAGTCTGAGCCTCTTGAATGTTGGGTGGACCTCTGCCCGGCGGGTTCCGCTCGGGCGGGTTGTCCTGCGGGAAGTGTCGCGGGGCACTGTTTACGGCTGGCTGATCCTCCGGCCTACTCCTGGTATAGCTCGCCTGGGGGGTGGAGTGCAATCGCTCAAGGCTGTGCGAGAACTGCGCGTTTTGGACCACCGCCGTTTTCAACATCTCGATGGCGTTCCTTGCTTCGATCTCAGCTGGGGTGTTGCCGTGGATCGGAAGAGACTCCAGATGGCGAGTTGCGGCAAGCACGTTATCCACCGGGTTAGAGAAGTGGCCTCGAGGGGTACGGAAACGAGGAATTTGACCCTCAGTCGGCTGAATCGGCGGGTTAGGAGGGCGGCCCGGTCCTCCTGCTGGGGCGGCTCCCATCCCGGGTGTTTGGGGAGTGTCGAACAGGCGAGTCGGATTGAGATCATGGGGCAGGCGACCCTGGTGTCTCCGCTGATGGACGGCGTCGGACGCGCGCTGCTGTCTTTCAAGCCGCCAGTTGTCGGTGTTCAATCGCATCCTTTCGGCCGTAATCTGGGCTTGTCGAGTTTCCGTCTCAGCATCCTGATGGGCCTTTGCCACCGCCTCCCTCAGCTTTGCTAACTCTGCGTTTATCTCTTCTTGGTTCTCTGGCGTGAGGGGGGTTGACATTGGTCTCGTGATTTCCGCCGCTAAATCCACCAGGACTGCTGACGCACTTCTGGATGTCCCGCCGGTCCCATCGCCTCCGGCGGGGTTTTGTGCGGGTTGAGTCGCCCCGGCCATGTAGATGGCGATCTGGCGGCGGGTTCGATCGAGGATTTCCGGATCCATGGCCAATGACAAGCCTCCGAGACCGTCTCCGTGGAGGGACTGGATGGAATCTGAATCGCCCATGGATGATTCATCGTCAGAGTTGATGGGGGTAACCTCCTGAGCCGCCGCGTGCTCTGGCTCCTGCGACCCTTGCGTGAACCCCACAAAGACCGGGTGGGTCAGATTCCGTGTTATGACTGGATGAACGTACCTGGCCGGCTCGATGATGTCGGAGGAGATGTCCGGCTCAGGAACAGATGAGCCGATCATGCCGATGAAGACGTTGATCTTGCCGAAGGGGACCCTGTAGCCTGATTCGAGAGAATTCGCTTCAGGTCCCCATCGTTGGTTGTCGATGTAGGCTATGCCGCGTCGGCTCCAAGTCATGAGCGCCGTCGCATAACTCCCAAACCCTGGTAGGGCTCCCTTTGAGAACTCAACGCCACCGTGCGTAGGCCCCACGGTGGGCGCCAACTGTCGTGGTTTTGTCATGGAAGATGTCCTCGTGAAAGGACTTATTATGGGAACCATCGCACTTTGGTGGCGACTCAAAGGGGTTGAGCAGGAGGAACGCGGCGGGTTACCCAGGTTCGGCCCCTCACGTGGAGGTAATAGCCTACGTCCTGCTCGGCGTGTATTGATGTGGATTCGATTACAAGAAAGGCGTAACTCGCCTTACCTAGCACTCGATGATTTCTAACCTATCTATGTCCCTCCAAACTCGCCTTTATATAGAGGTCGAGGCTTTAGGGTTTTACAAGAGTCCCTTCCTCTTTACAAATCGTGACCACCGCAGTCTCCAAGTCGCCGTCTTGCAAAACCCAGAGACCTTCCATAAATCATAACCATCCTATGGCCTTGAACCGCCCAGGCTGAGGCCCAACTAGCCCCAAAGGATGAATCGCCTTACTAGTAACCCGGCCCATTTTGGGCGGGTCACTTAATAAGCAATATCCCCAACAGCTACTGTTCCTGTTCCTGTTACTATAGCTATTGTTACTGAAACTATCAAACTATTGTGCTACTAAACAATTTAATGCAGAGATATTATATTCCAGGTGTGGTTGAATTGACAACTCAACTAGTAAGGATCATAAATATTCCTTGGCTCCTCTATGGAAAATCAACAAATTTGAGTGAAATACTACCCCCGAAGACTATCGCGATCCCCTATACTTGTGTGTTATCATAACCTCGCCATTGCTAGACAACGTAGGTATATTTATTGAGTTCACTTAGGATATCTATTTGTCACTATGAATAAAGTGAAAGACTCAGGAACTTGAATCATACCCTCCAAGGCGAGGGGAGGTAAGGAACTGCCATCTAGCTCCACACTTGGTACACCTTCTATTTTAAGCAAGCTTGCGACACCTCCAACTCGTAATCACTCTGATATGTCACAAGTAATTGATGATACTACTTCTATTATACATGAAACTCATGATGATGAATCTGAAACCGTGCCACTAAGAGAATTGCTTGTTGCTCATATTACTAGATCTAAAGAAACCGAGAATACTGAAATTGATGAAAATTATGGTTCACCTATCATGCCTAGATCTCCTAGTAGAGTTGAAATGTGTGAGATACCCGATTGTAATATTACGGATGGAGAGATAGCTAGAAACTTGATTGCTTTTAGTGATATAGATGATCTTAAGAAATTGCTGTGTAAGTTGAAAGAAAATCTATGATAGAGAGAATGAAATATGATCCTAAGTTTTCTACTTCTTCTATATTTGTTACCGATAAAGACTATGACATGTTGATCTTGAGTTAATTACTTTGGTAGAATGTGAGCCTTTTCATGGTTGAGAAACCAAAACTGTTAAGGCACACTATTTGCCCATGAGGAAAAATTCGTTCTACTATGTTCTTAAGTTATTTCCTTTCTTGTTAAAGGGTGATGCTAAGAAATGGTATAATACTCTTGCTCATGGTTGTGTGCGTAGTCCCTAGGATATGATAAATCACTTCTCTGCAAAATGTTTTCCTGCTCATAAGAAACAAGCTGCCTTAGAGGAAAGATTTAACTTTGTGAAAATGGAAGAAGTGAATCTCCCTCAAGCTTGGGAGAGGCTTCTCCAATTACAAAATGCTTTGCGTGATCATCATCTTAGGAAAAATGAAATACCTAACATCTTTAATAATGGACTAATCAACGCTTCTAGGGACTACCAAGATAGTTGTGCTGGTTGTGTCTTTAGGGAATGACCTGTTGGATAGGCTGAAGAACTATTGAATAATGTATTAAAGAACATCAATGATCGGACACTTCCTGAACCTCCATCAAAGCTAACTCCAAAGAAGAGAGGTATTCTATCCCTTAGTCCATAAGATATGATAGAAGCTAAGAGATGTATGAAAGAAAAGGATATTAAATTTGAAGATGTCAAGAATTTGCCACCTATTTGTAGAAATACATGAACTCGATATCCCGCCACAGGTAGTAAAGGTAAATTCTCTTTATAGGTTCAATGAGGGTGATATACCTTATAATAGATTTGCTAGTGAATCAGTGGATGAATTTGATAATTACATTTTAAAGAAAGAAAGCTTCAACATGTATGTTAAAAATCAATTAAAACAAAATGCCACGATGATTGGACGTTTTAGTGATTTGATGTGTAGGATTGCTAACGATGTTAGTAGTTTAAATCAACATTCATCCATGGTCCATACTCAGATAGAACAAGTCTCTTAGTCACAAAGTGATTTTCTTAATGCGATGAATAATAATATGAACCAGACTGTTGTTAGAGTTGTGATTAGAGGAGGTAAAAGAATTGAGCAAGATTCTAAGAGGATTAATAATGATGCACCTAATCCATCTAAGAAGAAAATAATAATTAAACATGACTAGAGGAGGTAAAATGACTGAAGATCCTTTGTTCACCTAAGGTCATCCTAAAAGAATCGAGCAAGATTCTCAGAGGATTATAATGAAGCACCTATTCCATCTAAGAATAAAAAAATAAACATGATAGGACTTTGCATTCCTCTTGTGAATCTTTAATAGAAAAACCTTTTGAGGATTGTAATGATGTTTCTATTTTTGATGCTGAGACACAATCAGGCAGTGAATATCTACGTATCGATAATGATAATGATAATGTTGATGTTCATGTTGATGCTCAACCAGATAATATTAAAGAACCTGATTATGTTGTAGAAATAGAACCTGCTTTTGATCTTGATAACCCACTTGCTCAGAATAAAATATATGATACAAGAGACTTCATTACTAGAAAATATGGTAGGGAAAGAGTGCCATGGGTTCAAAAACCCATGCCTTTTCCTATAAAACCTTCAAAAATAAGGATGATGAATATTTTGAGCACTTTAGTGAAATGCTTAGATCCGTATTTTTGCAAACATGTTTGACGAATATTTTGAAAATGCCTCCTTGTGCTAAATACATGAAAGATGTTGTCACTAAGAAAAGGAAGATATATTTGGAACTGAAATTTCCACCATGCTTGCAAATTATTCCTTTAAGGGTGGAGTACCTACTAAATTAGGAGATCTAGGAAGACCTACTATACCTTGCTCCATTAAAATAAACTATGTCAAAACGGCTTTGTGTGATTTAGGAGCTAGTGTTAGTGTTATGACTTTATCTTTATATCGAAGACTTCATTTGTATACACTGAATCCTACTGAAATATCTTTGCAAATGGCTAATAAGTCTACTGCTATACCTATTGGTATTTGTGAGGATGTTCATGTTTTAGTTGCTAATGTTATTATCTTAACAGACTTTGTTATTATCGATATACGTGAGGATGACATCATGTCGATTATCCTTGGTAGACTTTTTTGAATAATGTAGGGGCTGTTATTTATTGCAACAAAAACATGGTTACTTTTCACGCCAGTGTTAACCAACATACGATATATTTCCCGAGGAAAGAAAGTTTAGTGAATGATATCAACTCCATTAAACCAATTAAGGCAATTACTATTGGAGGGTTAAGCTAGTGTTATACGAAGATTTATCTGTTTCATGTTATTTGAAAACAATTTGTTAATAAGACTAGATCAACCTTATTAATGGATTCTTTCTGAAGGGCATGAGGTCGATAAGTTTAGTAAGCACAACGAAATGTACCTATAGTTTACATTGTGTTATTTAAAGTTTTAATAAAGTAGAATGCCATGATTTTCGTGTTCTCTAAATTATGCGTGCAATAAAAAATGTCGTGAAAATAACAGTTCTCAGAATGACCTAAAAATTTAGTCTGATTTTTTAAATAATAGATAAGATTTTTTGGCACTGGACACATTCACGGGTGTGCGCCTTTGAGCCACGAGCTCACAGTGCGTGTCTAGCAGGTTCGTGGGCCCCATAGGGACCCGTTCAGTTAGTTTATAGCCCATTGCCTCCTCCTACCTCTAGAAAAAAATCACCATTGCCTCCTAGCCTGAGTTCTTGTGCATTTTTGAGTGATTTTTGACGTGTTCGCTTGGAGCTCCATTTCCAAAGCTGTTTTGAGGAATTCTTCCTTGGTATGTGACGCCTCCAATGCTCCAATTAGTTTTTGTTATAGTGCTTTATGTTTTGCAAATTTTACTGCTATTCGTGACCATATATATGAGCTTGCATGTTTAATTTGTATGGTTCAAAATAGTTTTGATGCATGATATAGCCCCTAGATACTTCTGGGAGTAGTTGCTATCAATTTTGCTGAGTTTAATTCACTTTTATTTTGAGGGACTAAAAATATCAAAAAATTTCACAGGAAAAGAAATATTCTTAAAAGGATATTGAGAGATTCTTCGAGCCGGAGTTACAAGGAAACTTCAGAGGAGAAGCCCAATACCATCTTCCTCACGCAGCCGAGGTGTAGTAGTGCGAATGGCCATGCAACATGTTCTTGAAGGATGTAGGAATTCATGATGTTTTCTAATACTTGGCCGACCGAGCCGGACTCATCCCATTTCTCAAAGATAAGTGTCATCAATATCTCCTCCTAACTAATACTCTCATGCGAAACTTTGACTTTCATGCTAGAAGAGATCCACGCACTATATCATTCCACTTATATGATGTAGAAAAAGAAATGACACTTGATAAGTTCTCCCAAGTTTGCAAAATTGCTAATGAGGATAGTCCCCTAGAGCCACGTCCTAGGGATGTAAGCGATTTTGTATATGCAATTATTATGAGGGATACAAGAGGACCTTCCGGAGCTAGGGCCTTGATTCCATGACAGCAGACCTTCCCCTGCAACGGCACCAGAAGAATGCTGCTAGCACTCCCCGACAATCGAAACTAGAAGAATGTTGTTGACGGCCCACCAGCGTGTGGGATCGCAGCAGTTTTCGAGGGTAGAGTATTCAACCCAAATTTGTTGGTACGCCTATAGGAGGTGAGAGGATACTCTCAAGTATTAGCAGCTGAACATGTCAGATTCAACCACACCTAAAAGATTAGTATCTGCAAGCAAAGTAGTAACAACAAAGTAGTATGATAACAATGGTGTCAGAAACGATCTGTTGACACAGCAGACTATTTCTAACGATTGTATCAATGGCGCCAAGTTCCCCCGTTGACGAAAATTGTCTGTTCCGTCAACGACCAGCGAATCAAGATTGTAGCAGGTAGCAACAATGTAACGAGTAATAGCAGCGGCAAGGAACAACACTAGTGCCAGCAGTAGCAAGTAGCAATAGTAGCAAGTAACAACAGTAGCAACAGTAGCAGCAGAGCAAGAAAAGTAACAATAGCAGAGCAAGACAAGTAACAGCAGTAGTAGGACAAACTCGTAGGCAATAGGTCGGTGATTTGTTTGGATGATATTCATCATGCAACAGCTATAACACGGAGAGATATGTGGCTAGCTCCCGTTCGTCAATGTGATGTAGGCATGCATTCTGTGTGTCGTCATACGTGCTTGGGGAAAAGAACTTGCATGACATCTATTGTCCATCCCTCCCGTGGCAGCGGGGTCCAAAAGGAAACTACGGGATATTAAGGTTCTCCTTTTAATAAAGAACTGGACCAACGCATTAGCACTTGGTGAACACATGAACTCCTCAAACTATGGTCATCACGAGGAGTGGTTCCGGTTATTGTCACTCCGGGGTTGCCGGATCATAACACATAGTAGGTAACTACAACTTGCAAGATCGGATCTAAAACACACATATATTGGTGACAACATTATAATTTCGGATCTGAAATCATGGCACTCGGGCCCTAGTGACAAGCATTAAGCACGGCAAAGTAGTAGCAACATCAATCTCAGAACATAGTGGACACTAGGGACCAATCCCCGTCAAAACTAACTCGACTACATGATAGATCTCATCCTACTCATCACTGCCCAGCGAGCCTACAAATAGATTACTCACGAACGACGAAGAGCTTCATGGAATTGGAGAGGGAAGAAGGTTGATGATGACGATGGCGACGATTTCCCCTCTCCGGAGCCCAAAACGGACTCCTGATTTGCCCTCCAGATGAAGAACAGGATGTGGCGACGCCTCCGTATCGCAAACGCGATGAATTTTTTTTCTGGGACGAAAGTGAACTTATAGAGCTGAGATTGGGGGCGGAAGAGCCACGTGGGCCCCACAAGCTTGCCCACCGCCACCAGGGGGGTGGTGGTGGCTACAGGGCTTGTGGCCCACTGGCCCACCCCCTCAGGTGGATCTTTGCACAGGTATTTTTTATATTTTCCAAAAATAATCCCCGTAAATTTTCAGGACGTTTGGAGAACTTTCATTTGTGCACAAAAACAACACCAAGGCAATTCTGCTGAAAACTGCGTCAGTCCAGGTTAGTTCCATTCAAATCATGCAAATTAGAGTCCAAAACAAGGGCAAAAGAGTTTGGAAAAGTAGATACGATGGAGACGTATCAACTCCCCCAAGCTTAAAACCTTGCTTGTCCTCAAGCAACTCAGTTGACAAACTGAGAAAGAAAGAAAAACTTTGACAAACTCTGTTTGATCTTGTTGTTGCAACTATGTCTAACTCATAACCAGAATTTCAGCAAGATCACAAGTTAACCACATAAGCAAGTGACACAAAGGTCTCACGGTAAACCAATATCAATGTCATAATCAGCTAACGAGCAAATAATAATGAGTTTCAAGTACCAACACTTCAATCAAAACAAGCATGAAGCGATATGAATAGGTGGTATCTCGCTAGCTCTTTCTGAGACCGCAAGACATAAATGCAGAGCACTTTCAAAGATCAAGGGCTACTAAACATTGTAATTCATAGCAACGAAGATCCATTCATAGTCATACTCAATATCAATCAAAAGCAAAGCATAAAAATGACAGAGGTGCTCTCTAATTGGTGCTTATAAAAGAGGAGGATGACTTAACAGGAAAATAAATAAACAGGCCCTTCGCAGAGGGAAGCATTGATTTGCAGAGGTGCTAGAGCTCAAGCTTTGAAAACAGAGATAATAATTTTGGGTGGCATGGTTTCATTGTCAACGCAATGACCAAGAGTTCTCAATATCTTCCATTCTACTCATGCTATAGACGGTTCCCAAACAGAAAAGTAAAGTTTTAACTCCCCCACAACCAATTAATCACACTCCACGGCTAGCCGAATCCTCGGGTACCGTCCATACTAACATCAATCCGGGGGGAGTCTTGTTTTACAATTATGTTTTCGATTTAAGCGTGGAACTGGGCATTCCAATTACCGGCCCCTTTCTCGTGAATGACAGTGAATAAACACCTGTCGAGGATAACACTCCTAGCATGGAAGATACCAATGGCCCCTTGTCACCACATGAGCGGTTCGGGCATGCAAAACAGATTATTTCTTGAAGGTTTAGAGAATGGCACATGCAAATTTAGTTGGAACGGCAGGTAGATACCGCAAATAGGTAGGTATGGTGGACTCTCATGGAAAAACTTTTGGGTTTATGGAAGTGGATGCACAAGCAGTATTCCGCTTAGTACAAGTGAAGGCTAGCAAAAGACTGGGAAGCGACCAACTAGAGAGCGACAACAGTCATCAAGATGCAATGAGTTTGACTAACATTGAATGCAAGCATGAACATGATATAAATCACCATGAACACGAACATCATAGAGGCTATGTTGATTTTGTTTCAACTACATGCATGAACATGCGCCAAGTCAAGCCACTTGAATCATTCAAAGGAGAATACCATCCTATCATACTACATCATAGTCATCTCAAAATCTATGTTGGCATTCAAGACAAACCATTATAAGCTCTCAGCTAAATAAGCATGGCATCAGAAACTATGATCTCTAAGTTGTCATTGCAAACATGGTTCTCTCACAACAAAGCTGGATATGGAACGACAAGCTAGTCATATTTACAAAAACAAAATAGATAGAGTTCATACCAGCTTTTCCAGTCTCAGTCACTTCATCATATATCATCGTTATTGCCTTTCACTTGCACGACAAACGATGTGCACAATAATAAGCGTGCTCGTGCATTGGACTAAGATGAATCTGTAGGCAAACACAAAGGAGAAGACAAAGTAATATGGCTCTTTGAAAGCTAAACAGGTATGCATGCAAGAACCACTAAACATTATAACCAATATCTTCTACCTTGACCCAAAGAAAAAAGAAAACTATTTACACGGGAAAGCTCCCAACAAGCAAAAGAAGAAAGAAAAATCTTTTTGGGTTTTCTCAAAAGGACACAAAACAAGAAAACGAAAATAAACTAGCATGGATAATACAGTGGCAAAGTGTAAACACCGGCTAACAAAGTGAAATCATAAGCATGAATGTAAGGTCGGTGAGAACACATACTTCCCCAAGCTTAGGCTTTTGGCCTAGCTTGGTATACTCCCATGGTGGGAAATAACCAGCTCCAGGATACTCCAGAGCAGACTGTGGATGCCACTGCTGTGTGAGCTCCTCTGGCTCCCACTGATAAACTGGCGTCTGGTACTCGACTGGCGGCTCGGGCACGGGCGCCTGTGGTTGGGCCAAGCCCCAATGTGCGTAGATGTCCAAGGGCATAATAGTGTACCTGCCTGCATGAAGGTCGAACAAAGAAGGAGCAGGCAAAGTAATAGTCTCTCGAGTACCCTGACTAAATACCAGGTTATAAATCATCCGTCTACTAGCATCTCTATCCAGAAAATCATGGCGAACCATGCTGTCATAATCCAGATATTTCTCAGGGAGAAGTATCTCTCCTTCCTCTCCTAGTCTAATGGGTATCTCAAAGTGTGTGGGAAGACGGGTAGCATAGATACCTCCATAGACGACACCCTTGGAACAGTTGGTGTTCAACCGCTGGGCCACTATAGCACCTAGGCTATAAGTCTTATCGTTATAAAGGCCTTCACGCAAAACCGCAAGGTCTAGAGAACTAAGTGATCCACCCTCCCCACGGCCAATCAAACATTTTCCCACAAATAATGAGAAGTACCGAAGCACAGGAAAATGTATGCTAGCAATTCTAGCGCGAGACACTCCTCTCTCCTCTCCAACAGCAATAGAACCAATGAAATCCTCCAAGTCCCATGGACGAGGGTCACGGATATCCCCAACATAAGGTAATTTGCATACATTGCAGAAATCCTGTAGTGTCATGCACCGGGGAACATCGTATATCATGAACTCAACCATGGGAGGATTCTTCCTCGGATAAAAGTTGAAGTTTTGAACGAAAATATTGGTGAGGAGGAGGTATTGTGAGCACTTATCTGCAACGAACGTAGTAAGACCTGTGTTCTCCACCAAGTAATAAAAGTCTTCATAAAGCCCAGCGGCGCGCAAAAATTCATCACTTGGCCACTCGCACGCTCGAACTTGTGTGACTCGAGGGACTACATACTTGGGGTGGTTCTTCTCATCCTCCTTGGGGTCACGGTTTGAAGAGCCTCTCAAGAACCTCCTCATCTTTTCTTTTTCCAGCTCTGAAAAATTCTGAAATTTTTCAGAGACTTTGAAAGAAAAGTGAATAAAGATCAACCCAACTTGTAGCAACTACTCCTACTAGTGCCTAGAGACCGTATCACGCGCTAAAACTACTTGGGACCAGCTAAAAGCAACATTTCTAGCTCAAGAACAGGGTCACCAAGGTAGCAAGAATACGCGAAGGATAAAGCACTAGAGCAAAAACTAATTGGACCAATGGAGGAGTCACTTACCAAGGAGTAATTTCCCCAAAACGGTTCGGAGAATGGTGCTTTGAGCAAGGAGATCGTAAATCACAGCCAAATGAGCAAGAACACGGGTTTGAGTTGCGAAACAATTTTTTCTGGAGGTGGAAGAAGAGGATGGGAGCTCGAATGAGTGGAGGGGGTCCTTGTGGGCCCCACAAGCTTGCTAGCCGCCACCAGGGGGGTGGCGGTGGCAGGGCTTGTGGTCCACAGGTCTGGCCCCGAGGCCAGCTCTTAGGCCCAGTAATTTTCAAATATTCCAGAAAAAATCATACTAAATTTTTAGGACCATCGAAGAACTTTTATTTTCGAGGTATTTTTCTTCAGGACGCTAAAACAGAAAACAGGAAAAACTAAACTAAATCTATCATTTTTCTTCCAAGCAACAGAAAATGAAAGCTCAAAACAGAGGTATGTGACTCTTTGATTCATCCATTTCATGGTCATCGAAAGAAATCCGTCAATGGGGTTGATCAAGTCCTCATGAAAAAACCTTCTCGAATCGCAAGAGAGAACGGAGAATTTTCGAATAGCCACTAAGTCACCTCAATGGGGATATGTATCTCACCAACAAGAAAATCATACTTCATCTTGACACGAGGAATAGGGCATTCAAAGCTCCCAATAAGAATCGATGAAGTCTTTTCGATAGCATTGATGCAATGTACTTGATATCGTTTCTTCGGAAAGTGCAGTGTGTGCTCATTACCGTTGACATGGAAAGTGACATTGCCTTTGTTGCAATCTATAACAGCCCCTGCAGTGTTTAAAAAGGGTCTTCCGAGGATGACAACCATGGCATCGTCCTCGGAAATATCCAAGATAACAAAGTCTGTTAAGATAGTGGTGTTAGCAACCACAACAGGCACATCCTCGCAAATGCTAATAGGGAAAGCAGTTGATTTGTTGGCCATTTGCAGAGAAATTTCAGTGGGTGTCAACTTATCCAATTCAAGTCTACGATTAAGAGAGAGCGGCATAACACTAACACCGGCTCCAAGGTCACATAAGGCATTTCTTACGTAGTTTCCCTTAATGGAACAAGGTATAGTGGGCACTCCGGGATCACCAAGTTTCTTAGGAGTTCCACCTTTGAAAGTGTAATTGGAAAGCATGGTGGAGATCTCAAGATCTGGTATCTTCCGTTTATTAGTGACGATATCTTTCATGTACTTGGTATACGGAAACATTTTGAGCATATCACTTAACCACATCTGCAGAAAGATGGGTCTTATCATCTCAACGAAGCGCTCAAAATCCTCATCATCCTTTTTCTTGGATGGCTTAGGAGGAAAGGGCATAGATCTCTGAACCCATGGCTCCCTTTCTTTACCATGCTTCCTAGCAGTGAAGTCATTCTTATCGTATCTCTTAGGTTGTGGGTTATCAGGATTAACCGTAGGTTCAATCTCCACATCCTCATCATTGCTAGGTTGAGCATTATTATGAACATCACTGTCCATATTGTCACCAGGTTCATGTTCATCACCAGATTGTGTTTCTGCATCAGACGCAGAAATATCATTAGGTTCTTCAGGTGTGACAGTATTTGGTGAACTGGCATGTAGGTTTCTATCATCCTTCTTCTTCTCCTTAGGATGACTGGGTGTATCAGCATTGATTCCTTGAGAATCTTGATCAATTCTCTTAGGATGGCCTTCAGGATACAATGGTTCCCGAGTCATTTTGCCTCCTCTAGTAATGACTCTGACAGAGTTGTCATTTAATTCATTGAGCAAGTCATTCCGAGCTTTAAGTACTTGTTCTACCTGAGTAGTAATCATAGAGGCATGTTTACTCAGAAGCTTCAGATCATTGACATTTCTGTCTACACAAGCACTTAAATGGCTAAGCATACGAGTACTTTGTTCCAAATGTCTGCTAACATAATCATTGAAACTCTGTTGTTTGGCAACAAAGTTGTCAAATTCATCAAAGCATAGGCTAGCAGGTTTATCAAAAGGAATATCATTCTCATCAAACCTACGCAGAGAATTCACTTCTACTACTTGTATCGGGTTATCGAGACCATGGATCTCTTTGATAGGTGGTAGATTTTAGCGTCATCCAGGAGCAAGAGAGGTGAACCATACTTTAGCGTCATCCTTTAAAGAGAAAGGAAACAACTTAAGGATGTAGTAGTGGCGGATCTTCTCCTCATTAGTGAAAAGGGTGGCTATATCGTGTAGTTTGGTAAGATGGGCTACGACCGTCTCAGACTCATAACCGTGAAAAGGATCAGATTCAACTAGAGAGATTATCTCAGGATCGACAGAGAATTCATAATCCTTATCGGTGATAAAGATAGGTGAAGTGGCAAACTTCGGGTCGTATTTCATTCTAGCTTTCAGAGATTTTTCCTTCAAGTTGAGAAGTAATTTCTCAGCGTCATAGGCATCCTTACACGCAAGAAAATCCTCAACTATCTCTCCCTCCATAACATAACCCTCAGGTATATCAGGCAATTCATATCTAGGAGAGCTAGATCTAGCAGGAGCAAAAGCAGGTTCTATCTTAATAGTATCGGCAGTTTCAGAAGCATCACGAGCATTGGCAGTAACTCTAGCAATATGAGCATTAAGGAATACCCCTAGTGGAACATCAAACAAAGTAGTATCTCTAGCAGTATCAAGCATAGCATCATCAGGCAAAATAGCATCTCTAGCATCATCAGGCAAAGCAGTATCAAACATAGCATCTCTAGCAGGAGGTGATGTCGCAAACTTACTCATAACTGAAGGTGAATCAAGTGCAGAGCTAGATGGCAGTTCCTTACCTCCCCTCGTAGTTGAGGGCAAGACTTTGGTTTTCGGATCCTTCAGATTCTTCATAGTGATCAGCAGATATAAATCCCAAGTGACTCAGAGAATATAGCAATACCTCCCCGGCAACGGCGCCAGAAAAATGCTGATTTCATGACAGCAGACCTTCCCCTGCAACGGCACTAGAAGAATGCTGCTAGCACACCCCGGCAATCAAAACTAGAAGAATGTTGTTGAGGGCCCACCAGTGGGTGGGATCGCAACAGTTTTCGAGGGTAGAGTATTCGACCCAAATTTGTTGGTACGCCTATAGGAGGTGAGAGGATACTCTCAAGTATTAGCAGCTGAATGTGTTAGATTCAACCACACCTGAAAGATTAGTATCTGCAAGCAAAGTAGTAACAACAAAGTAGTATGATAACAACGGTGTCAGAAACGATCTGTTGACACGGCAGACTATTTCTAACGATTGTGTCAATGGCGCCAAGTTGCCCCATTGATGGAAATTGTCTGTTCCTGTCAATGACCAACGAATCAAGATTGTAGCAGGTAGCAGCAGTGTAACAAGTAATAGCAGCGGCAAGGAGCAGCAGTAGTGACAACAGTAGCAAGTAGCAATAGTAGTAGCAAAAGTAGCAGCAGAGCAAGACAAGTAACAACAGCAGAGCAAGACAAGTAACAACAGTAGTAGGACAAACTCGTAGGCAATGGGTCGGTGATTTGTTTGGATGATATTCATCATGCAACATCTATAACACACAGAGATATGTGGCTAGCTCCCGTTCATCAATGTGATGTAGGCATGCATTCCGTGCGTCATCATACGTGCTTAGGGAAAAGAACTTGCATGCCATCTATTGTCCATCCCTCCCATGGCAGCGGGGTCCAAAAGGAAACTACGGGATATTAAGGTTCTCCTTTTAATAAAGAACCGGACCAACACATTAGCACTTGGTGAACACATGAACTCCTCAAACTATGGTCATCACCGGGAGTGGTTCCGGTTATTGTCAATCCGGGGTTGCCGGATCATAACACATAGTAGGTAACTACAACTTGCAAGACCGGATCTAAAACACACATATATTGGTGACAACATAATAATTTTAGATCTGAAATCATGGAACTCGGGCCCTAGTGACAAGCATTAAGCATGGAAAAGTAGTAGCAACATCAATCTCAGAACATAGTGGATACTAGGGATCAATCCCCGTCAAAACTAACTCGATTACATGATAGATCTCATCCTACTCATCACCGCCCAGCGAGCCTACGAATAGATTACTCACGAACGACGAAGAGCTTCATGGAATTGGAGAGGGAAGAAGGTTGATGATGACGATGGCGACGATTTCCCCTCTCCGGAGCCCAAAACGGACTCCAGATCTGCCCTCCAGATGAAGAACAGGATGTGGCGGCGCCTCCGTATCGCAAACGCGACGAAATCTTTTTTTTTCGGGACGAAAGTGAACTTATAGAGCTGAGATTGGGGGCGGCAGAGCCACGTGGTCCCCACAAGCTTGCCCACCGCCACCAGGGGGGGTGGCGGCTACAGTGCTTGTGGCCCACTGGCCCACCCCCTCAGGTGGATCTTTGCGCAGGTATTTTTTATATTTTCCAAAAATAATCCCCGTAAATTTTCAGGACGTTTGGAGAACTTTCATTTCTGCACAAAAAACATCACCAAGGGAATTCTGCTGAAAACAACGTCAGTCTAGGTTAGTTCCATTCAAATCATGCAAATTAGAGTCCAAAACAAGGGCAAAAGAGTTTGGAAAAGTATATACGATGGAGACGTATGAGGCCTCTAGTCTGCATTTTCCTATTTTACGTTACTATTCATTATTTTCTAGTAGATGCATCACCGGTAGGTGGGAGAGCAGAATGCTCAACTTGCCTGATCATGCTATTTTGTGTAGTGCACTTTACGGTGACATGAGTTTTTGTTTGGGAGCTATTGTTGTCGAGCGGTTGAACACCAATCGCTCCAAGGGTGCCATCTTTGGTGGTATCTATGCCTTTTGCCTCACTAGAAATTTTGAGATTCCTATTAGGCATGGTGAGGATAAGATCTTAACTCCTAAATACCTTAATTATGCTAGCATGGTGGGGCACCATTTTATTTACCCTTGTAAAATAAGATTTCAGTATAACTTGGTGTTTAGTCATGGTACTTGTGAGAAGATTACTATGGCTGCTCCTTCTTTGTTTAACCTTTTTAGCGGCAAATACACTATTACGCCTAAAGAAATTTATGTTTATTGGGGTGTGACACCACCCATAGTAGCTGAGACAGAGCCATCATCGGTGCCTCATGAGCCTGTTTATAAGTGGGAGGCTTAGGAGCGTGCCTATTAGTGGGATCCTCCTGAACCTCAGTATTACCTTGCCTATTACCAACCATGGTGATATGTCCATTTTGAATCATGATTTCTTATTTATATTTATATTATTCCTGGTCATTATTCTAATTTATGATACAATTCTTATGCCTTTTCTATCTTAATTAACAAGGTGCATCACAAAGAGGGAAATTCTTGGAAACTCGAATTCTCGACCTGAAAACCAAGAAAAAGGCTGAAAATTCATAGGACTCCAAACGACCTGAAACTTCACGAGGAAATTTTGTGGAATATATATGAATTTATGGAGAAAGAATATATCAGAGGGGGCCACCTGTTGATGCCAAGCCAATAGGGCGCGCTCACCCCCTTGGGCGCGCCCTGATGGCTTGAGACCACCTCCCACGTGCCATGGCCTCCCCATTCCACTATAAGTTGGGTTTTGACCTAGAAAAAAAATAAGAAGAGACTTTCCACATGAAGCACCCCCGTCTCTAGGCATAATCCTAGGCAGATGCCATTTGCTCTTTGGAAAAGCGATTCTGCTGGGGAAACTTCCCTTGGGGAGGGGGAAATCGAAGCCATCATCATCACCAACGCTTCCTCGTTCTTGAGAGGATCAATCATCATCAACATCTTCACCAGTACCATCTCATCTCAAACCCTAGTTCATCTCTTGTATTCAATCTTTGTCTCAAAACCTGAGATTAGTACCTGTGGGTTACTAGTAGTGTTGATTATATCCTGTAGTTGGTGCTAGTTTGTTTACTTGGTGGAAGATAATATGTTCATATCCTTATTCATAATTATTTTACCCGTGATCTTGAACATGGTGATGATTTGTGAGTAGTTACTTTTGTTCTTGAGGGGATGGGAGAAGTCTTGTTATAGGTAATAATGTGAACTTGGTATTCGTTCGATATTTGGATGATATGTATGTTGTTGCTTCTCTTAGTGGTCTCCTGTGAACGTCGACTACACGACACTTCACCAGGTTATGGGCCCAAGGGAAGGCATTGTGGAGTAATAGGTAGATGATGGGTTGCTAGAGTGGCAGAAGCTTAAACCCTAGTTTATGCGCTATTTCATAAGGGGCTAATTTGGATCCACATGTTTCATGCTATGGTTAGATTTATTTTAATTCCTCTTTTGTAGTTGAGGATACTTGCAATTGGGGGTAATCATCAGTAGGTTTAATGTTCAAGTAAGATCACCATGTAAGCACTCATCCACCCACATATCAAATTATCAAAGTAATGAACGCGAATCAACTCAACATGATGAACATGACTGGAAAGAAATTCCCATGTGTCCTCGGGAGTGCCTTTCCTTAAATAAGAGTACTTTAAGACCTGTCCTTTGCTTCAAAAAGGATTGGGATACCTTGGTGAACACTTTATACAATTTTTACTTGTAACTTGTTACAAATTATATCGCTACAATACTATGTATCATTGTTACTCACAACACTTGGAGAGAATACCTTGCTGAAAACTACTTATCATTTCCTTCTGCTCCTCGGTGGGTTCGACACTCTTACTTATCAAGAGAAGTACGGTTGATATCTTATACTTCTGGGTCATCAAGACTATTTCCTGGCGCTATTTCTGGGGAGTGAAGCACCTTCAGTAAGTGGAATTTGGTAAGGAAACATTTTTGGTACGTGCTGAAATTTACTGTTGCGTGTTACTATGGATAGTAATCCTTTGAAAGGCCTCTTTGGGGCATCTTCACCCAACCAGAAGTGGAAAAAGTTTTCCCTCAACCTACTGAACTTTATGAAAATATTTATTATGATATTCCTTCACGTATGTTATAGAACTACTAGCTAATCCTTATGCAGGAGACGATACAACTCATCCTGATTACCACTCGATATATGTAGATGAGATTTGTGGATTATTTAGGCTTGCAGGTTTATCCAAGGACAAAGTCAAGAAGAAGGTTTTCCCTTTATCTTTGTAGGTATAATCATTGATGTGGTACATGCTATTGGATGATATTGGATCATGGGATTGGAATCACTTGAAGCTGGAATTGCATTAGAAGTGTCATCCTATGCGTCTAGTTCATCATGATCAAAACTACATATATAATTTATGGCCTCGTGAATGAGAAATCATCGCTCAAGCTTGGGGAGGCTTAAATCTATGATGCATACTTTCCCCAACAATGAGCTCTCAATAGAAATGATTATACAAAACTTTTCTGCTCGAATTTCTTAGGATGATCAATTAATACTCGATTCTTCTTTCACCGGTTCCAACACGAAGAGGACTACTGGATTCACATGGGATCTTCTAGAAAGAATTAAATGCTAATTTGAAGATTTGGAACTCAATGAAGGTAAAGAGTCAGGTATGAATCTTGAGTTGGATTGTGTTAAATCTTTTATAGAAACCGATACTTTTCAAGAGTTTAGAAACAAATATGGACTTGGCTCTGAGATAGTAGCTTATTTCCGTGAATCATTTGCTACTCATGTTAATCTCCCTAAGAAGAAGCCATTTAAATTCCATCCACGTATTTAAAACTTATTAGAGGAACCCATTATAGTTAAGGAAGAAAACATTGTTTACCATGTTGATCCAGTTGCGCCTACTGCTTACATTGAGAAACCCCATTTTCCTATTAGGATTAAGGAACATGCTACAACTTCAACCATGGTTAATATAAGTAATACTAGGACACCTAAACCTTGTGAGAAAATAAAAGTGGAACCTAATATTGTTATGATTAATGATCTCCTAGTTGATAATATTGATGCTCATGTCATTTACTTATGTGATGAAGCTGCTAGAATTGCAAAACATGTTAGAAACAATAAGGATGAGCTAGATAAAAATAAAAAGTTGTTGGCATGCGTGTTGTTTGTGTTAATATTGGAGATCATTGCTATCATGGCTAGTGTGACATGGGTACTAGTGTTAGTGCTATACCTTTTACCTTATATCAAGAAATTACGAATCATGTAGGACCCTCTCAGGTTGAAGATATTGATGTTACTATTAAACTTGCAAAAGAGACACCATTTCACCACTTGGGATTGTTAGAGATGTTGAAGTCTTGTGTGGAAAAATTAAGTACCCTATTGATTTCTTAGTACTTGGTTCATAACAAGATAGTTTTTCCCATTATATTTGGTTAACCTTTCTTGAATACCGTTAATTCTAAAATTATTTGTGTTACTCAGAAGGTTAAAGTAAGCTTTGGTGATGAGTCTCATGAATTTAATATCTCTAAGTTTTGTAGACAACCAGTTGAGAAATAACTATCTAGTAAGGATGAAATTATCGGTCTTGCTTCTATTCTTGTTGCCTCCTACTAATCCATGCGAACAATATTTGCCACAGCATGAGAATGATATGCATATGAATGAAAGAAATGAAATGGATGAAATTTTCTGTAGACAAACATCTATTCTCAAACACAACTTGCGTGTTGACATTTTAGGGGATCCTCCTCCACCTAAAGGAGAACCCATGTTTGAGGTAAATAAATTACCTGATACTTTGAAATATGCTCATCTTGATGAAAACAAAATATCATGTTATTATTAGTGCTAACCTTTTAGAGCATGAAGAAAACAAATTACTTACAACTTCGAGGAAGCACATAGTTGCTATTAGATATATTGTTGATGATCTTAAGGGCATTAGTCCCATTCTATTTCACCACAAGATTAATATGGAACTAAATTCTAAACATATCATTGATCATCAATGTCGGTTAAATCCTAAGAGAAGGAAGTGGTAAGAACTGAAATATTAAAGCTTCTGGAGGCGTATATAATTTATCCTATTGCTGATAGTAGATGGATAAGTCCCGTTCATTTTGTTCCTAAGAAAGGAGGTATAACTGTTGTTCCTAATGATAAAAATGAACTTATTCCTTAAGGAATCATAACTGGTCATAGGATGGTAATCGATTCGAGGAAATTAGACAAAGCTACTAGAAAATATCATTACCTGTTGGGGACATACCCCACGGTATGACCCGACCAAGGTATGACCCGACTGTCAAGGGGCGACTCATAACATGGGTCATTATATGGGCCATGGAAACCCTGAAGCTCAAGTCCCAGAAGGCGGTCAACGTTGAAGGTCGGCTCGTGGGCGAGTACTTGGAGGGCTGGCTCATGAGGGGAGTTGTAAGGAATTTCCCTTGATTGAAAGACAAGATAAGTAGAAGTAGACTAGGTCACGGGGTTATATTGCAACCCCGATTCTATTGTGGCCTCAAGGCCTCAACCTATATATAAAGGAGAGCCCCTGAGGCAGGGGATCGAGTAAGAAATCCTCAAGAGCTAGGTTAGCGATTCTGCACCTTTGTAATTGAGATCACCACAATCAATGTCACACAAAGGAGGAAGTAGGATTTTACCTCCATTGGAGGGGCCGAACCTGAGTAAACTCTCGTCTCTCATTCCCGATCAACACTATCCAAGCAACCACCTAGTTTCCATGGCTCGTAGACTTGTACTATGACTAGGACATCTGTCGTGACAAAACAAAGACAGTTGGCGCCCACCGTTGGGATGGCGCACGTTGGTGTTGAGTTCTTGGAGGGAGCTCTCAAAGTGATTGAGGGATACGTGATCGGCCAGAGGACAAAGAGTCGTTTTGGCAAGCTTTACATTGATGATTTAGGCTGGGGTCCCGAGGCTCGCTCGATCGAGTACGGCTACCGGGTACCCTTTGGGAAGATCCATCTCTTCATCGGCAAAATCGGTGAATGAGGACTCAAGCCAGACATCTGCACTGACATCCACGAGTCGGCTCGGCGCAACCATCCCGCGCGGGTTCAAGCCGGCCGGAAACATGTCTTCGTTGGCTTCACTCAGGGACTGACCTCACAAATAACTCTACAGCTAGCGGAGATACTATCGTCTGCTTCGATGGCTAGTCCTTGGTTGGAGACACTGAATCAATACGCCCACTCTTTGATGGTAGGCTTGGGGCTACTCCGACGATGAGACTAGTAGGGTGTCACTTGAGCCGCCTCAGCAAGACGCTATCTTCATTGCAGGGACCACGACGACCCTCGATTCCATGAAGATGGTGCGGCGAACGGTTTGGGCACCTCGGTGTTGAGGGAGTCCGGGACTAAGGGGTCCTCGGGCCGCTTATCTATTCTCATGGGCCGGACTCCTGGCTCAGACTCCTAGGCCGTTCGATCATCATTGGTGGTATCACGAGATGGACTCTTCCGAAGACTTGGTGTACAATCTAAGATGACGTAGTAATCGGCATATTCCTTTCTCGATGTAACCGGCTTTGTGTAACCCTAGCATTCCTGGTGTCTATGTAAATCAGGGGGCCATAGTTCATAGGACACATTAAGCTCATTATGATTAGGGTTTTAGACCACAACAGTCGATCTCGAGGTAGATCAACATTGTACTTCGTACTACTCCATCAATACAACAAGAGTAGGATGTAGGGTTTTACCTCTATCAAGAGGGCCCGAACCTGGGTAAACATCATCTCCTTCATCCCTTGTTACCCATCGACCCAAGATCCATAGTTCGGACCCCCTACTCGAGATCAGCCGATTTTGACACCGACATTGGTTCATTGGGAGCTCCGCCGAAGTATCGTGTGAAGGATCGATGGCTCGCTTGGTAACCAACAAAAATATCAATGCCGGGGATATCTTCAACCCCGACCAAACCCCTACTTTTGGAAGCACTACCCCGCGCGTCAAGGCGGTTCATCACCAAATCAATGGGTTCACCCTGGGCCAGGGATTCAAGTTTGATGATTTAGAGTACGTCGCTGACGCCCAAGGCGATCCGATCCTCTCCGAGGTCTTGACTTTCCCGAAGAGCTCGAAAACTCCAAAGCCTTAACTTTAGTATTTCTCCCCAACCTTGAGTTTGGGACAGTGTTTACTCTCGATCCGGCCTGACGCCCGGATCCGATCATTGTGTTCGAAGGCGTGGGGGTAATCTCTCCCGAACACACTTCTTATGCTGACACACTGGTGGTTAACTCCGCCAGAGCTCTCAGGAGTTGTTTGACAAGTCTCCCGTCGTCAAATGAGACGCAGATCCAATCCCAAGCCATGGATAGTTCGGACGGCTCGGTCCCGATCCATGATCCTTTCGGCCCTGAGTGTAGGTGCGGGGAACTTTATTGCCCACGCATCAACCACTTCATATCCACTATCGAAGATCTAATCGATCTGTTAGACTTCTCCTTAGAAGTAGACGAAGATACTAACATGGCTATCAGGTCACCTGGTCCTCCAGTAACGAGACGACGGACTGCCACCTCCACGTATGACGTCTATGTGGTGGACACATCAAGGGATGATGGCGCCACAGGGAAAAGCGATAATGACACCACGGTCTAAAACAGTGGTGACGAAGCCGTCAAGTGCCGCCGCTAGCGCAAAAAGCCTAAAGCTTGTAAGGACAAGGAAAGCAATAGAGGAACCAAAGATAACCACATCCTTGAGGATTCTAAAAAATCCCACCAAATCCCCAGAACCTACAGACCCCGAGTACAACCCGACCTACCGGGTTACATGGAACTAGACAAGCCTGAGGATCTCGACGATATCGAAGGCAACAACTAGATCCCTCCGATCGAGGAAGAGGATAGCTTGGGAGACGAGGATTTCATCGTCCCTGAAGACCCAGTGGATCAATAAGTATTCAAGCGGAAACTCGTAGCCACTTCTCGGAGCCTTAAGATTAAGTAGAGGCAACTCAAAGCCGAACATGACTCCATGATTGAGAGATGGACGAAGGTCCTAGCCACCGAAGAGGGGTACGACGAAGAATGACAGGGACAAACTAAAATATACCCGCGTTGCCTTTATTTGTCAAAATTCGAAGGCGAGACCTTGGAGCCCAGACCACCTAGATTCGCACAAGACTATCAACTAGACCGCCCTCCTCGAAGACAGAATAGGAGAAAGGAGCTGGCTAGACCCGTAGACCCATTTGACCTATGATGGAACATTAAGTCTAGAACAGGACACATAAGATCCATTTACAGATCTAGAAGTCACACACATGCTAGACATGATAGGTACCAAGCCCGACCCAATCACAACGATGGAGTTCCAGAACAGTAGTGTGATAGGATCTCATCTGATTTCCCGCATGATACAACTCGGATAAGGGGATCCGCCCACCCATTGTGCTTCATAGATGAGGTGATGCGGCATGAGTTCCACGAAGGGTTTAAACCCATGAATATCGAGCAGTACGACGGAACAACATACCCGACTGTATGGATTAAAGATTCCTTCTCCACATTCACATGGCTCGCATAGATAACCTCCACGCTATCACATACCTACCATTAAAGCTCAAAGGGGTAGCTCCGTGGAAAATCCATTGGGAGCTGGGAGGAGCTCAAAGACACCTTTCGAGACAACTTTCAGGGTACTTATGTTCGACCACGTGGGTCCAATTACATGAGACACATTAGTCAACAACCCAATAAGTCATCTCGGCAATTCTGGAATAGATTCCTCACCAAGAAAAATCAGATTGTTGATTGTTCGGACGCTGAGGCATTAGCTTGTTTCTGCAACAACATACGAGACGAATGGCTAGCCCGGACGCTTGGACAAGAGAGGCCGAGTACAATGGCTGCCTTACCTCTCTCATGACCCGCCATTGCACAAGTGATGATACTTGGCTTGACCATCGTGACATCCCTCCCTCAAACCATGGCCCTTCCATAGTCCGGGTGGCAACAAAAAGTCACGACGCAACAAGAACAAGTGTCGACATAGCGGTGGTGAAGCCGATGACACAACAGTTAATGCCGGATTCAGCAACTCCAGGCCCGGACACCGAAAGAAAACTTCTAAAGGAAATCGGGACGGGCCAACCATGCTAGAGAAAATACTCGAGAGGCCTTGTCGGATACATGACACTCAAAACAAACTCGCTACTCACAAAAACCGTAACTGTTGGGTGATCAAGGCGGCGAGCAAGAGCATGGCCGAAGACCAGGTCAAGAGCCCCCGCAACGAGGATGACGAGGAACCTCGTCGCCCGAGCAACGGGGGCCAAAAGCAGTTTCCCCGTGAAGTAAAGACCGTGAACATGATCTATGTCACTCACTTACCGACAAAGGAGAGGAAGCGATCACTTTGGGGCGTGTACGCCATAGAGCGAGTAGCCCCGAAGTACAACCCATGGTTGGCGTATCCGATCACTTATGACCACATGGGCCACCCAACTAGTATTCAGCACGGGATTCAACGACCTTGGTACTCGACCCCATCTTTGATGGGTATCACCTCACGCGAGTTCTCATGGAGGCACGTAGTAGCCTCAATCTAATTTGTGAAGACATAGTGAGAAAATGGGCATTGATCCATCAAGAATCAAACCCAGCAATACCACCTTCAAAGGAGTAATTCCTAGCGCCGAGGCTTGTTTTTCGGGCACTAAGGGAGTCCGGGACTAAGGGGTCCTCGGGCCGCTTATCTATTCTCATGGGCATGACTCTTGGGCCGTTCGATCATTATTGATGGTATTATATTCAAGATGGACTCTTCCAAAGACTTGGCGTACAATCTAAGGTTACGTAGTAATCGACATATTCCTTTCTTAATGTAATCGACTTTGTGTAACCCTAGCATCCCTGGTATTTATATAAACCAGGGGCCCTAGTTTGTAGGACACATTAACGTCATTACTGTTAGGGTTTTAGACCACAATAGTCAATTTTGGGGTAGATCAACTGTCTACTCTATACTACTTCATCAATACAACAAGAGCAGGACGTAGGGTTTTACCTCTATAAAGAGGGCCCGAACCTGGGTAAACATCATTTCCTTCCTCCCTTGTTACCCATCGACCCCAGATCCACAGCTCGAACCCCCTACTCAAGATCAGCCGGTTTTGACACCGACATTAGTGCTTTCATTGAGAGCTCCGCTGAAGGATTGTGTGAAGGATCGATGGCTCACTTGGTCACTAGCGAAAACATCAATGTCGGGGATATCTTCATCCTTGACCAAACACCTTCTTTCGGTAGTACTACCCCACATGTCAAGGCGGTTCATCACCAGATTAATGGGTTCGCCCAGGGCCAGGGATTCAATTTCGACGATTTAGAGTACGTCGCCGACGCCCAAGACGATCTTATCCTCCTTGAGGTCTCGACTTTGGTTGAAGAATTCTAAATTCTCAAGCCTTAACTTTGGGTCCACTCCCTGACCTCGAGTTCGAGATAGCGTCTCATCCTGATCTAACCATGAGCCCAGATATCACCTTGTGTTCGGAATCCCGAGGGTAGCCTCACCCGAACACACATCTTATGCTGATGTACCGGAGGTCAACTCCGCCAGAGCTGTGGGGACTTGTCTGGCAAATCTCCAGTTGTTAAATGGGACACCGGTGCAAACTTAAGCGATGGATAGTTCGGACGACTCGGTCCCAATCCATGATCCTTTTGACTCTGAATCTAGGTGCAGGGAACTTTATTCCCCACCCACCACCCACTTCATAGCCACTATAGAAGACCTAATCGATCTGTTAGACTTCTCCTCAAAGGAAGCCGAAGATATTGACACGGCTATCAGATCACCTAGTCTTCCCAACGAGATGATGGACTGCCATCTGCACGTACGAAGTCTACATGATGGACACCCCTAGGGTCGATGGTGCTACGTGTAAAAGCGATGACGACTCCCCGGTCAAAAACAGTGGTGACAAACCCGTCAAGCGCCCTCGCCAGCGCAAAAACCCTAAAGCTCGTAAGGGCAAGGAAAGCAATGCGGGAACCGTAGATAACCCCACCCATGAGGATGCGGAAAACCCAGTCGAATCCCGAGAACCTGCAGACCCCGAATACGACCCCGACCTACCGGGTTACATGTATCTGGACAAGCCCAAGGATCTCAATGATTCCGAAGACAGCAACTACATCCCTCCGATCGAGGAGGAGGATAGCTTGGGGTACGAAGATTTCATTATCATCGAAGACCCACTAGATCAACAAGTATTCAGGCGGCAGCTCATAGCCACTTCTCGGAGTCTTAAGGTAAAGCCGAGGTAACGTAAAGTAAAACATGACTCCATCACTGAAAGATGGATGAAAGTACTAGCCGCTAAACAGGGGTACGACCAGGAATGATAGGGACAAAGTAAAATCTACCCACGTCATTGTTTGTTGCTGAAATTCGAAGACGAAGCCTTGGAGCCCGCACCACCCAGATTTGCACAAGACGACCAACCATAACGCCCTCCTCGAGGATGGGACATGAGAAGGGAGCAGTCTCAACCTGGAGACCCATTTGTCCTGCGACAGAACATTAAGTCTAGAGCAGGACACACAAGATCTATTTATGGATCTAGGGGTCACACTCCCACTAGACACCACATGTACGAAGCTTGGCCCAATCAGAATGATGGTGTTCGGGAACAACATCACAGTAGGATCTCATCTGATCTCCATCATGATATATCTCGGATAAGGGGCGCCACCCAACCAATGTGCTTCACATATGAGGTGATGCGGGATTAGTTCCTCGAAGGGTTTAAACTCGTAAATATCGAGCAGTATGTCGGGACAATACACCCGGCCATATGGATGGAATATTTTCTTCTCCACATTCACATGGCTCGCAGAGATGACCTCCGTGATACGTCTCCAACGTATCTATAATTTTTGATTGTTCCAAGCTATTATATTATCTGTTTTGGATGTTTTATATGCATTAATATGCTGATTTATATTATTTTTGGGACTAACCTATTAATCTAGAGCCTAGTGCCAGTTTTTTCCTTATTTTTGGATATTATAGATAAGGAATACTAAATGGATTCTAAACGGAATAAAATACCCGGAATGATTTTTATTTGACCAGAAGAAACCTGCGAGACTTGGAGAGGGGGGAGGACACCTACCGGGAGGCCACAAGCATGCAAGGCATGCCCTAGGGGGTGGGCTGGCTTGTGGCCCCCTGCAGGTCTCCTAACCCTAATTCTTGGCCTATAAATTCCCAAATATTCCCCCATTATCAAAACGACACCAAATAATACTTTTCCGCCGCCTGAAGCGTGTGTTTCCGTGAGATCCAATCTAGGAGCCTTTTCCGGTAATCTACCGGAGGGGGAATCGATCACGAAGGGCATCTACATCAACTCATTTGCCTTTCCGATGATGTGTGAGTAGTTTACCACTGACCTACGAGTCCATAGCTAGTAGCTAGATGGCTTCTTCTCTATCTTTGTTCTTCAATACCATGTTCTTCATGATCTTCATGAAGATCTATCCGATGTCATACTCTTTTGTGGTGTGTTTGTCGAGACCCGATGAATTGTGGGTTGATGTTCAAATTATCTATGAATATTATTTGAATCTTCTTTAAATTCTTATATGCATGATTTCATATCTTTGCAAGTCTCTTCAAGTTATTGGTTTGGTTTGGCCAACTAGATTAGTAATTCTTGCAATGGGAGAAGTGCTTTGTTTTGGGTTCAGTGTTGCAGTGGCCTCACCTAGTGACAAAGTAGGGGTAGCGAGGAACGTATTGTATTGTTGCCATCAAGGATAAAAATATGGGGTTTTCATCATATTGCTTGGGTTTATCCCTCTACATCATGTCATCTTACTTAATGCGTTACTCTGTTCTTCATGAACTTAATACTCTAGATGCACGCATGAGTCGGTCGATGTGTGGAGTAATAGTAGTAGATGCAGAATCTTTTTAATCTACTTGACACAGAAGTGATGCCTATACCCATAATCATTGCCTTAGATATCTTCATAATTATTCGCTTTTCTATCAATTGCTCGACAATAATTTGTTCAACCACCTTATTATTTTCCATATTATAATTTCAGATGTATAAACCAAAAATACCA
This sequence comes from Hordeum vulgare subsp. vulgare, assembly GCF_904849725.1. Taxonomy (NCBI): domain Eukaryota; kingdom Viridiplantae; phylum Streptophyta; class Magnoliopsida; order Poales; family Poaceae; genus Hordeum; species Hordeum vulgare. The sequence continues at coordinate 101,741,442 of NC_058520.1, forward strand.
AAAATATATTGCTGCCATTTATTTACTTTTGTTTTACTTTCAGTTCTATCAATCTTTTATATCTATCTCTATCAGATCTCATCCTTGCAAATAACCGTGAAGGGATTGACAACCCCTTTGTTGCGTTGGGTGCAAGTGTTTGATTATTTGTGTAGGTGCTAACATTGGGGCCTTGCTTGTACCTCCTACTGGAGTGATACCTTGGTTCTAAAAAAAACTGAGGGAAATACTTATCTACTTTGCTACATCACCCTTTCCTCATCAAGGGAAAACCAACGCAAGCTCAAGAAGCAGCAAGAAGGATTTCTGGCGCTGTTGCCGGGGAGGATACATAGCAAGATTCAGCCTACCAAGTACCCATCACAAACTCATCTCTTGCATTTACATTATTTGCCTCTCGTTTTCCTCTCCCCCACTTCTAAAAAAGATGTTCCGAAAATACCAAAAAGATTTGCCTTTTTATTCACCCTTCTTCCGTTCGACTTTTTGTTTGCCTTTTGTTTGCTTGTGTGCTAGATCTATTCGCCGCCACTATGTCCGAATCTGGGGAGGTTTTCATTGAAAAGGATAGTTATAATCTTGAAGAGAATGAAAACTCTCATGGAGAACCTACTATCATACATACAAAGAAACTCCGCATAGGTAGCGGTAATATTATTGGAATAGGCATTATTCAAGATTTCATTACTTGTGCTGGTACGCTACCTACTTTAGGACGATCTATCCTCAATAAAACTAATAGTCTTGCAGACTCCATAGCACTTCTAATAGTTGAACTTGAGAGGCAATTTGTTCATATGCATCCTTGCATTCAAAGGATTTCTCTTGAGTTCTCTAATATTCAGCTTGCTTCCGTTAAGCGTTTCGCTATTATATTTCTAGCCCATGAGTTTAGATTCATCATGAGGGAGAATATCGATTTTTTTGCTCATTATGAAATTAATGTTGGATGTCCTCCCATTGAGGAGATCCTTTTTAATCAAGAAAAAGTAATGAGTTTGCGGTCTCCGGATTTTGTCGCTTATAACGAAAACTTGAGAAAAAGGGTTCCTATTGAGGTTTTGATTAATAAGATTTCTGAACTCAATGATGATTTTTCTATACAAAACAACAGATTAGAATTCATATTAAGATATAGACTTATGACTTTCACCCAAAGGAAAGCCTACAATGATGAATTGATTATACAATATAGAGGGCCGAAGGAGGAACCTATTCCTCCCGCACTTGATCTTAGGGATACTTATCCTATTAAATTTAGACCTTTTGATTACTTTTTCTTGCCCCAAAGGAAACTTGCTGCTGAAATAAGGGACTATGATTTGAGCTTGGACAACCCCCTTACTATTATGACAATACCTAGATCTATTGCATTATGCCTAGCTAGGGGCGTTAAACAATAACGCTTGTTGGGAGACAATCCAATATTATTTTTATGTTTTTATTCTGTTTTTGAGTGATGCACACATTATTACCTCTTTAATAATTGTGTTTTGTTTTGTTTTGTTTTAGTTAGTGTTTGAGCCAAGTAAGACCTTTGGGATGGTCTACGGTGTTTGTGAGTTAATTTTGCTGAAAAACAGAAACTTTCGCCCCCAGTCTAGGAATTTTGTAAATTCACTCGAATGCGATTTTGATATGATTTTTTTAAAAAGATTTATACATAAATTTCCCAGATTTTCCTATTTGTTTAGAATTTTTGGATTTACAGAAGTATTCGAAGTATACAGATTGCTACAGACTATTCTGTCTTTGAGAGATTTTGTTTTCTTTGTGTTGCTTGCTTATTTTGATGTATATATGGTTTGTATCAGGGATATGAACCATGGATAAGTTGGAATACAGTAAATATTACACCAATATAAATAAAGAATGAGTTCACAACAGTACCTAATGTGGTGATTTATTTTTCTTATACTAACGGATCTCATGAGTTTTCTGTTGAGTTTTGTGTTGTGAAGTTTTCAAGTTTTGGGTAAAGATTTGATGGACTATGGAATAAGTAGTGGCAAGACCCTAAGCTTGGGGATTCCCAAGGCACCCTAAGCCATATTCTAGGATATCAAAGAGCCTAGTCTTGGGGATGCCCCGGAAGGCATCCCCTCTTTCGTCTTCAATCCATCGGTAAATTTAGTTGAGACTATATTTTTATTCACCACATGTTATGTGTTTTGCTTGGAGCGTCTTGTATGATATGAGTCTTTGCTTTTTAGTTTGCCACAATCATACTTGCTGAACATATCTTTTGATAGACACACGCTGAATCGTGAATTTATTAGAATACTCTATGTGCTTCACTTATATTTTTTGAGCTAGGCAATGTTGCTTTAGTGCTTCACTTATATCTTTTTAGAGCACGGTGGTGTTTTATTTTGTAGAAATTATTGAACTCTCGTGCCTCACTTATATTATTTTGAGAGTCTTAAAACATCATGGTAATTTGTTTAGGTTATGAATTTAGTCCTAATATAATAAGCATCCAAGAGGGATATAATAAAAACTTTCATATTAAGTGCACCGAATACGATGAGAAGTTTGATTCCTTGCATACAGTTTTGAAATAAGAAGATGGTAATATGAGAGTCATGCTAGTAAGTAATTGTGAATTGGAATAAATACTTGTGTTAAAGTTTGTGGTTCTCGTAGCATGCACGTATGGTGAACCGTTATGTAATGAAGTCGGAGCATGATTTATTTAATGATTGTCAACCTTTGTGTGAGCGTCGGGATCACGCGATGGTTAACTACTACCAACCCTTCCCCTAGGAGCATACGTCTAGTACTTTGCTTTGATAACTAATACACTTTTGCAATAAGTATGTGAGTTCTTTGTGAGTAATATTGAGTCCATGGATTATACGCACTCCCATTCTTCCGCCATTGCTAGCCTCTCTAGTACCGCACAATTTTTGCCGGTGCATTAAACCCACCTTCTTCAAAACAGCCACCATATACCTTCCTCAAAACTGCCACCATACCTACCTATTATGGCATTTCCATAGCCATTCCGAGAAATATTGCCGCCATGCAACTTCCACCGTTCCGTTTTTATGACGCGCACCATCATTGTCATATTGCCTTGCATGATCGTAAGATAGCTAGCATGATGTTTGCATGGCTTGTCCATTTTTTATGTCATTGCTACGCTAGATCATTGCGCATCCCGGTACACCGCCGGAGGCATGCATATAGAGTCATATTTTGTTCTAGGAATTGAGTTGTAAGTAAATAAAAGTGTGATGATTTGCATTATTAGAACATTGTCCCATGTGAGAGAAAAGGATGATAGAAACTATGACCACTAGTAGAAAAGAGGGCTTTGGTCCACTTGATGAAATCCCATTAGTCCCGGTTCACTCACAAACCGGGACCCATGTGGGCTTAGGTCCCGGTTCGTGAGGCAAGGGCGCCGGTCAGGCATCATGGGCCATTTGTCCCGGTTCATTTGTCACCTTCGGTCCCGGTTCCAGACACGAACCGGGACCAATGTGCCTCGCTCCTGGCCCACAACCAGTAGTCCCGGCTTGTGGCTGGAACCGGGGCCTCAGGTTGTCGTTTAGTCCCGGTTCCAGCCACAAACCGAGACCAACAGTTGGCCTATATATACCCCCGCGAGCAGAGCAGTGCACTGCTCTGATTTTTCGGTCGGCCGTGGGATAGATTTGTGGTGCTCTAGCTCACCTCCTATGCATATGAGGTGTTCGATGAAATGCCCGAGCCACACTTAAGCTTTCTCCTTCAGAAGCTCCTTGTCCAAGCTCCATTTTCATCAAGATTTGTATAGTTTTTAATACACTTTATTATATAATGCACGCACATGAACCGTCAATGGATGTACGGTGACCGACGCACCTCCGAGTATATTAATGGCCTGCATAATTTTCTCGAAGCGGCTAAGGCAAACAAGCAGAATGGTTTTATGCATTGTCCATGTACTGTATGTGGGAATACGAAGGAATTCTCCGACTATAAAACCCTTCACTTCCACCTGCTTAAGAAGGGTTTTATGCCACACTATAATCTTTGGACCAAGCACGAAGAAAGAGGGGTTATGATGGAAGACAACATAAAAGAAGAGGATGATGACAACTATCCGCCCCCTGAATACGGTGATGCTGCAATGGGGGAAGCTGAAGATCAAGAGGATCCAGACGATGTGCCCGATGATGATCTTTGTCGGGTCATTGTTGATGCACATAGAGAATGTGAAAGTGAAAGGGATAAGTTGAAGTTCGATCGCATGTTAGAGGATCACAAAAAAGGGTTGTACCCAAATTGCAAATATGACAACATAAAGCTCGGTATCACACTGGAATTGCTAGAATGGAAGGCAGACAATGGTGTATCTGACAAGGCATTTACTTCGTTACTGAAATTAATGAAGAAGAAGCTTCCAAAGGATAACGAATTGCCTGGCAGTACGTACGAAGCGAAGAAGGTTCTGTGCCCTCTAGGATTGGTGGTACAGAAGATACATGCATGCCCTAATGACTGCCTCCTCTACCGCGGTGCGTACGAGGATTTGAACACATGCCCAGTATGCGTTGTTGTTTGTAACCATCAACGATTGGCCTGCTCTCAGTAACCTTTCAGGACAGACAAACAGGGGATACAACGCATGCACACACTATTTAGATGACACCGACAATATATATTTGGACAAATGCAGGAAGAATGTGTACATGGGGCATCGTCAATTTCTTCTGACCAACCATCAATGTCAAAAGAAAGGAAAGCATTTCAAAGGTGAGGCAGATCACCGGAAGAAGCCCGCCCTCCGTACTGGTGGTCGCATACTTGATATGGTCAATGATTTACAAGTAATCTTTGGAAAGGGTCCTGGCGGACCATCTGTTCCAAATGACGATGCGGGACACACACCCATGTGGAAGAGGAAATCTATATTTTGGGAGCTACCCTATTGGAAAGACCTAGAGGTCCGCTCTGCAATCGACGTGATGCACATGACGAAGAATCTTTGCATGAACCTGCTAGGCTTCTTGGGAGTGTATGGGAAGACAAAAGATACACCAGAAGCATGGGAGGAACATCAACGTGTGCATGAAAAAGACGACATGCATCCAGAGGAGTATGAAGGTCCTGCCAGCTATGCTCTTACCAAGGAAGAGAAGGAAATCTTCTTTGAATTCCTGCTCAGTATGAAGGTCCCGTCTGGCTTCTCGTCCGATGCGTACGAGGAATTTGACCTACATGCGTTGCTGTTTGTAACCATCAACGATTGTCCTGCTCTTAGTAACCTTTCAGGACAGACAAACAAGGGATACAACACATGCACACACTGTTTAGATGACACTGACAGTATATATTTGGACAAATGCAGGAAGAATGTGTACATGGGGCATCGTTAATTTCTTCCGACCAACCATCAATGTCAAAAGAAAGGAAAGCATTTCAAAGGTGAGGCAGATCACCGGAAGAAGCCCGCCCTCCGTACTGGTGGTCACATAGTTGATATGGTCAATGATTTACAAGTAATCTTTGGAAATGGTCCTGGCGGACTATCTGTTCCGAATGACGATGCAGGACACACACCCATGTGGAAGAAGAAATCTATATTTTGGGACCTACCCTATTGGAAAGACCTAGAGGTCCGCTCTGCAATCGACGTGATGCACATGACGAAGAATCTTTGCATGAACCTGCTAGGCTTGTTGGGAGTGTATGGGAAGACAAAAGATATACCAGAAGCACGGGAGGAACATCAACGTGTGCATGAAAAAGATGACATGCATCCAGAGCAGTATGAAGGTCCCGCCAGCTACGCTCTGACCAAAGAAGAGAAGGAAATCTTCTTTGAATGCCTGCTCAGTATGAAGGTCCCGTCTAGGTTCTCGTCCAATATAAAGGGAATAATAAATATGGTAGAGAAAAAGTTCCAGAACCTAAAGTCTCATGACTGCCATGTGATTATGATGCAACTGCTTCCGGTTGCATTGAGGGGGCTTCTACCGGAAAACGTTCGATTAGCCATTGTGAAGCTATGTGCATTCCTCAATGCAATCTCTCAGAAGGTTATCGATCCAGTAATCCTGCCAAGGTTAAGGAGTGATTTCATGCAATGTCTTGTTAGTTTCGAGCTGGTGTTCCCACCATCCTTCTTCAATATCATGACGCATGTCCTAGTTCATCTAGTCGATGAGATTGTCATTCTGGGCCATGTATTTGTACACAATATGTTCCCCTTTGAGAGGTTCATGGGAGTCCTAAAGAAATCTGTTCGTAACCGCGCTAGGCCAGAAAGAAGCATCTCCATGGGCCATCAAACAAAGGATGTCATTGGGTTTTGTGTTGACTTAATTCCTGACCTTAAGAAGATTGGTCTCCCTCAATCGCGGTATGAGGGGAGACTGACTGGAAAAGGCACACTAGGAGTAGACTCAATAATATGTACGGACGAGCATTCTTGGTCTCAAGCACACTACACAGTTCTACAGAATTCTACCTTGGTGACCCCGTATGTCGATGAACACAAGAATATTCTGAGTTCCATATACCCGGAGCAGTGTGACGACTGGATTACATTTGAACACATAAGGACTTTCGGCAGTTGGTTGCAAAAACGTCCTATGTGTGACAACAGTGTTTTTGATGAGCTGTACTCGTTGGCTAGGGGACCATCTTTGACTGTACTGACTTACCAAGGGTACGAGATAAATGGGAATACATTTTACACGATCACGCAAGATCAAAAGAGCACCAACCAAAACAGCGGTGTCCGCTTTCATGCAGCAACCAAGAAGGGAAAGGACACATATTATGGTTAGATAGTGGACATATGGGAACTTGACTATGGACATGATTTGAAGGTCCCTTTTTCTGTGCAAATGGGTCAATCTATCACGAGGCGGGGTACACATAGACCCACAGTACGGAATGACAACAGTGGATCTGAACAATCTTGCGCACGCAGAGGAACCATTTGTCCTAGCCAATGATGCTGCACATGTTTTCTATGTGAAGGACATGTCTACCAAACCGAGAAAAAGAAAATATAAGGAAGAGAATACATCATACAATGAGCCAAAGCGCCACATAGTTCTTTCAGGAAAAAGAGACATCGTGGGATTGGAGGGCAAGATAGACATATCTAAAGATTATGAAAAGTTTCATGAAATTCCTCCCTTCAAAGTGAAGGCTGACCCAAGCACCCTATTAAAGGATGACTATTATCCATGGCTACAGTGCAATAAGCACAGAACACAAGTGAAGAAAAAGTGAAGAAATGAAATGCCCTTTGTAACAGATGAGTTTTTGTAGTGATTTTAATCCAATGGTGCAGTTGAATAGTTGAAAAATTGATGATGTTGCTTTGAATGGTGCATTCTGAACACACAAAAAGTCTGGAGTTCAAATAAGTTCAAAAAATGAAATCCCTTTGTAAGAGATGAGTTTTCGTATGAAACCCTCATACTTCGAAAGAGATTGTCCGTTTTGTACACGAAGTGCATCAGTTTTTGCCGCAACACTCTCAACTTTTTAGCATATGCTATGTGGGTGAAATGATGATACCATGCCAACTTTCAACCTTTTCAGAGTTCATTTGTAGTGCTTTTAAATTTAAGGGTCATTTAGCTAAAAAAATCAGTAAATGCATGAAAAATACCAAATGAAGTCACAAATAGTTAAAAATTGAGGATGTGTCTTTGGATGGTGCATTTTGAACACACAAAAAGTCTGGATTTCAAATAAGTTAAAAAAATGAAATCCCTTTGTAACAAATGCGTTTTCGTATGAAACCGTGATACTTCGAAAGAGATTGTCCGTTTTGTACACGAAGTGCATCCAGTTTTTGCCGCAACCCTCTCAACTTTTTAGCAGATGCTATGTGGGTGAAATGATGATACCATGCCAACTTTAAACATTTTCAGAGTTCATTTGTAGTGCTTTTCAATTTAACGGTCATTTAGCTCAAAAAATCAATAAATGCATGAAAAGTACCAAATGATGTCGTAAATAGTTGAAAATTGATGATGTGGCTTTGAATGGTGCATTTTGAACGCACAAAAAGTCTGGAGTTCAAATAAGTTCAAAAAAATGAAATCCCTTTGTAACAGATGAGTTTTCGTATGAAACCCTAATACTTCGAAAGAGATTGTCTGTTTTGTACATGATGTGCATCCAGTTTTTGCCGTAACCCTCTCAACTTTTTAGCACATGCTATGTGGGTGAAATGATGATACCATGCCAACTTCGAACATTTTCAGAGTTCATTTGTTGTGCTTTTCAATTTAAGGGTCATTTAGCTCAAAAACAAATCAGTAAATGTATGAAAAATATCAAATGGGCCAACGGACCTTTTGTCCCGGTTCTAGCCACGCCATCAACCGGTACGAAAGTACTCTTCTTCCCGCCCTTTTGGGCCAGTGGAAGTGTGGTTTTGGTCTCGGTTGGTGCCACCAACCGGAACCAAAGGTTTCGCATATAGTTTGGGAATTGTCGAAATTGACCTTTTGTCCGAGTTGGTGTAACAAATCGGGACTAAAGTGATGCTTTGGTTCCGGTTTGAGCCACCAACTGGAACAAAGGTGTTCGTATATTGCGGGAGTTGTCGAAATTTCAACCAACTTCCATCCCCCCCGTTCTCTCTTCGTTGCCGTCGCACCCGAGCCCGTCCCTGCCGGCCCGCGCCTCCTCCATGAGCCCATCGTCACCGTCGCAATCGCTCACGAGGCCGTCAACGCCCCGAGCCCATCGCCGTTGCCGTCGCCCTCGAGCCTGTCGTCATCGCCGTCGTCCCCGAGCCCATCGTCGTCGCCATCGCCCTCGAGCCCATCATCGTCGCCGTCTCCGTCGCCGTCGCCCCCGAGCCCATCACCGCCGTCGTCGTCCCCGAGCCCATCGTCATCACCATCGTGCCGTCGCCGCCGCCCCCGAGCCCATCGTCGTCGTCGTCGTCGCCCGTTATTGCCGTCGCCGTCGTTGCCGTAGCACCTGAGCCCATTGACGTCGTCGTCCTCGCCCGTCGCCCCTCGTCGTTCCGATGCCCACCGTCGTCGCCCGTCGATGCATTGCTAGCAGGTCCATCGATCTCCATCTCCCTATTTTGCGAATCCATGTGTGTGATCGAACACGTAGTCTAATTACGAATCCATGTGTGTGTATTTCAGTCGTATTGGAATATGTTGGGTGCATTTTTGAACTCCCCAATGTGACACAAGATATAAAAATTATAAAAATATTTAGATTATATTAAGTTACAATAGAAAATAAAGTTAAAAAAATTATAAAAATATTTAGATTAGATTAAGTTACAAATTAAGTTTTTATGTTAATATTTGGGATTATGTATAAAGGGCTTCCCCCACTTTGTAATATTTGCAAAAACAATGGATATTCCAAGAGACATGGAAAAATAACAAATTTTGGGGGATATAATCCACGGCGACGGTAATATCAAATTTTTGGTGAGCGACATCAATGGTTTGGAAGGAGAGTATTACGACTTCGGTGATCGAACAATGGAGGAGGAAGGACATTATGATGATGGCTTCGGTGACTATCGTATCCCGGAGGAAGGAGACCATGATGACGGCTCCGGTGACCGAACGGAGGAGGGAGCTATTGAAAAGTCCGGATCAAGCCAAAATTTGGAAACGAGACGAGGCCCGACGAGAAGGTTGGGAAAGGATCAAAAGTTCACGATCACAGAACTCTCGAACGATGGCCTACCGATTGAACCGGAGCGGACCAGGGACGCATTTTATGCTCACTGCGGAGCTATTGTTAGGGACAACAACCCGATCAGCATCAAGCAATGGAATAAGCCTAAGGGCGACAACGTCCCTGAAGGTGATTATGTCACCGATAGGCTGAAAGATGATCTATGGACCGCGTTGAAGGAAAATTTCACCCTACCGCCAGAGGATGATCCGAATAAGCCAGTTATAGATCCACTGGTCAAGGCGTGTGCTCTTAAGAAGATGTCAGAACTATTCAGGAGGTGGAAGAAGGAGTTGAAATCGAAGTATGTCGACAAAGGGAAAACTCCAGAATTCATCGAACAATTTGAGAAGATGAGAGATCACTGGCCCGCATTTGTGGCCTACAAGACATCGGACAAGAGTAAGGAAATGTTAGAGAGAAACAAGAACAATGCTGCAAAGAAGCATTATCACCATCACACGGGGTTAGGTGGCTACCTCAAAGGCCGTCCATTGTGGGACAAAGCTGAGAATGACCTGATTGCTAAAGGGGTCCAACCATAGACATGGAACTGGCCCGACCATTCAAGGAATTGGTTCTTTGGGGTTGGGGGAACTTTGGACCCTGAAACAGGGGAGTGTCGTTGGACGGACGAGCAACTTGCAACACCCATCAACAAGCTTCAGCAGTGTATCACCGCAGTGCAGGAAGGGGCGTTCTTTCCCGAAAGAGAGAAGGACGAGCTGACTGAGGCCCTAGGGAATGCTGAACACCCTGGACGAACACGAGGTACACCAGGCTCCGTTCCATGGAAGGTTGGGTTTCCTAACGCAGCCGGTTACCGAAGCCGAGCGAGAAAGAGGAAAGTAGAGCTGAGCGACATGCAGAAGATCAATGCAAGACTACCAATTCTAGAGGAACTTGAGAGCCAGCAAGCTGCCGACCAACCATCTGAGCGGCACGAAACTACCCCAGAATTTACCCCTCCATCTCAGCGAAGAAGCAGCGTGGCTTCCACGGAGCTCGTTCATCCTGACTTCATGGCTCCTAGCTACCCCGTGGATACTATCACGGAGTCTCAACCTTGTGAGCTTTTAAAGAAATGCTCGACCCTCACTTTCAAGGCTGCTAACGGCATTGTTGTACCTCCTCAATCCAACAGAACTTTTCATTGCCTTCTGATTCCACGTGGCTTTGCTGTTGTGATGGTGGATGAAGTAAATGAGGGATTTGAGCAGCTCGAGCTTGACCACCCTACATGTGAAGATGAGAATAAGCTGGTTCATGCTTTGAGGAGTACATTCCTATGGCCAAAGGAGTACATCAAGCTTCCAAACTGGACACCTCCTCCTCCTCTGGTGTTGGGGATATTACCTGCGGTGTAACCCGCCCTAGCTGGGCCGGGTGACAAAAGGGGTGACTCATCCATTGGTAATACAAGCCTTGGCCCAGGAGCCGGATGGCGGTTCAGGAGCTATCCAGAGGATAGACCGCCAAGGAGGTTTCCAGTCTTAGAAAGCACGACGACTTAGAGATAGGGAAAGCTACGATTTGTAGCATAGCTAGGACTCTTGTAAATCCTAGGGCCTCGACCTGTATATAAAGGCGAGTACCTGGGGAAGATAGGGTCAAGTTAGAAATCATCGAGAGCTAGGTCAGGCGAGTTACACCCTCCTTGTAATCGAAACCATCATCAATCTACACAAAGCAGGATGTAGGCTTTTACCTCCACACGAGGGGCTGAACCTGGGTAAATCTGAGTCTCGCTTTCGCTCACCCCCTTTGAGTCACCACCAAGATGAGATGGATCCATCCTTAAGTCCTTCCACGAGTACATCTGCCGTGACAAAACCACGACAGTTGGCGCCCACCGTGGGGCTAGCGCACGGTGGAGTTGAGTTCTCAGAGGAATCCCTACCAGGGTCAGAAAGCTATGCGGTCGGCATCATGACGAAGAGCCGCCGCGGAAGGTACTACATCAACAACTCGCTGTGGGGACTAGAAGCCGATTCGGTCGAATCTGGTTACAGCATCCCCTTCGGCAAAGTCAACATCTTCATCGGCATGATTGGAACACCCGTGCCTGAGCTGGACACCTCCACCGACATCGTCGAGCCGGCCAGGTACGTCCTCCCCATCACACGATAGGACAAGAGACACCATGTTTTTGTCGGTTTTACATAGGGAGCCAGCGTACAAGACGAAATGGCAGTCCAGGAGGTCACCCCCGTCAATTCTGACAGCGAGTCATCCATGGGCGAGACAGATTCAATTCATCCTCTTCCCGAAGGACAGCTTGGAGGGTTGTCACTGGCAATGGACCCCATTATTCTTGAAAGATCCCGTCGACAAATCGCCATCTATATGGCAGGGGCGGCACAACCTCAGCAAAACTCGGCCGGCAACAATGAGACCGGCGAGACATCGAAAACTCCAGCTCAAGCCGTGGCGGACTTAACGGCGAAGGTCACGAGGCTCATGACAATTGCTGTGACGCCACAAAATCAGGAATCGATCAATGCCGAGCTAGCGAAGCTATGGGAGGCGATGGACAAAGCCCAGTGAGACGTGGAAGCGGAACCGCCAGGATGGCGACACAGCAGGACATGATCGGTGCGGATACAAAACGGTTTAACACTGAAGGCTGGCGACTCGAGAGACAACAGCGCGCGTCCGAGGCTATTCACCAAAGGAGGCATCATGGATGCCTCCCGGCCGACTTACATCCAATTTGCCTCTTCGACACCCCGCGCACTCCTGGGGCGGGACCTAATCGACCTTTGCAAGCCGCTCTAGCGGGAGGGGGGGGGGGTCCGGTTCAACCACCAAACCCGCCACCGCCTCAACCGATGGATGCCCATGCAACTCGCTTCCAGATACCACGAGACCTCTTCTCAAATTCTGTGGATAACATGCTGGCAGAAACCTGCCACCTGGAGTCCCTCCCCATCTACGAAAACTCCCCGGCCGAGGTAGAAGCAAGAAACGCCATTGAGATGCTGAAGACAACAGTTGTCCAACATGCGCAATACTCACACAACCTTGAACAGTTACACTCCACGCCCCAGGCGAGTCACACCAGGAGTCGCCATGAGGACCAACACGTAGTGACCATCGGGCAATGACGTTTTCCTCAGACCAACCCGCTCGGGATGCCCGATATGCGAGCCCAAGACATTGTGGATGCGGCGCGAGCCGCACGTCAGATGGAGACGACAGCCACGGCGGGTCAGGGTTATCCGGCTTATACCTAGACACTCGATGCCGGAGGCAAGCACATCGGGGTGTCGTGTGTCATGACCACTCTACGCAATGAGCAGATGCCTATGGATTTCAAAGGACCCAGGAAGGTACCCAATTACACACCAGATCTCGAACCAGGGTCATGGATTGAGAGTTACGAGCTCGCAATGAACATGCTCGACGTAAACGAGGCGGTTTGAGCCACGTATTTCACTATGATGCTTGAAGAAACGACGCGTACGTGGTTGAAAAACTTGCCGCCTAACTCCATCAACACTTAGGCAGAGTTAAAGGAGCGCTTCATTAAAAATTTCAGAGGGACTTGCAAACGCCTGATGACCATCGTCGACTTACAACACTGTGTCCAGCGGCCGGATGAGTCGGCCCAACACTGGACTCGGCGAGTCGTAGAAGTTATTAATTCGTCAGATGGCATCTCGGCGGCTCATGTAGTGTTGATTCTGGAGAAAAAATGCTATTACCAGCCTCTAGTGCTGAAGCTGGGGCAACTTAAGCGTAAAGTGCAGGAGATGGGCGAGTTGATGGATACCCTCACTAGATATGCCGAGTCAGATGACACCAAGGATCCTGGAGAGGACAATGACAAGGCTAGCACCGCCAGGAGGGGTGAGTCGTCGAAGGGGCACTCTCAGTTTCAAGGCCGGTGTAACCACCACCATGGCGGGCAAGGTAAAAAGAGATAACATGAAGGTCCCACAGATTTCGTTGCTAACACCAATACCGGCAACGGAAACCAGCGCCAGAAGAAGCGGGGGTTTTAGTGGGAAGAAGCCGCACAACTATCAGGAGATGCTCAAAGGCCCTTGCCCACAGCATGCTACGGCTGAGGGGCCGGCGACCCACTCTTCGGAGGATTGCTACGTGATGCAGGAGTTCCGAGCTGAGGCGCTCAAGAAAGGCCAAGGAGGTGATCAGGGCCAGCGACAGGAACAGTTCGGCACGCCTGGGTCACACCAGAGCCCGTTCGGCGGTTTTCCTAACCCAGGTCCACAGGGCGGGTCACAGCCCAACAGCAAACAGTACCAAGTTCACAACCAACAGCAGTATAACCCGCCAGGAGTGTTTCAGCAACCACCCCCGCAAGGGGATCTCCAGTGAAAGGATGATCGTAGCGGTTTCCAGAATAACCCTAAGCAGCTGAATAGCGGGTTGTGTCATGTGTTCACCACCAGCACCTGCAAATGGGATCAGAAGGTGAAACATAGTACTATCAGCGTGGCTGAGCCGACGCTCCCTAGGTACCTTCACTGGTTTGAACATCCCATAACCTAGAGTAGGGAGGATCACCCGCCCCGAGTTGATAACCGTGGCGACTTAGCTTTGGTCGTGGCTCCCCAAGTCGGAGGATACACCCTTTCCTAAGTCCTTATGGATGGAGGCAGCAGCATTAACATCCTATACTTCCATACCTTTCGAAGGATGAATCTCTTGGAGAAAGACTTGATGCCATCGTCCATGGTTTTCCACGACATTGTTTCGGGTAAGTCGGCGTATCCAATTGGGCGGATTAAACTTAACGTGGCTTTTGCCACATAGTCTAATTACAGGAGCGAGTCACTCATATTCGAGGTGGTCAAAATCAAAAGCCCTTACCATGCATTGTTTGGAAGGCCGGCTTACGCCCGATTCATGGCTCGCCCATGTTATGTTTACCTCAAGCTCAAGATGCCTCGTCGTAAGGGGACTATCACAATTAGCGGGGACATGAAGACATCCCAAGAGTGCGAAGAAGGAGACCCAACTTATGCCGAGACAGCTTGCGCGGCCGAGGAGCTCAAGTTTCACCAAGCCAATGTTGATCTGGCAGACATAACGCCACTCAAGAGGCCAACAATCGACTCTGAGCCACCCCTCAAGTTTAAACCATCAGATGATACCAAGGTTATAGACATCACGCCTCGCGACTCGACCAAGCAGTTTACTATTGGGACGGGTCTCGATCCCAAATAGGAAAGCACACTCATCGAATTCATCCGTGAGAATCGGGACATCTTCGCGTGGAAACCTTCTGACATGCCAGGTGTACCGAGAGAATTCGCTGAGCACCATCTTAATACTGACCCCAAAGTAAAGCCAGTTTAGCAGTACCTTCACAGGTTTAATGAGGAGTGACGTAAGGCGATTGGAGAGGAAGTCGCCTGGCTATTGGCCGCCGGGTTCATCATCAAGGTTTTCCATCCTGAATGGTTGGCTAACCTGGTCTTGGTGCTAAAAAGAACGACACTTTCCACATGTGCATCGACTACACCGACCTCAACAGAGCCTGTCCAAAGGATCCCTTTGCCCTTCCCAGCATTGATCAAATCATTGACTCAACGACGGGTTGCGAGCGTTTGTGTTTCTTGGATGCTTATTCAAGATACCACCAGATCAAGATGGCGGTGGCAGACCAGGAGAAAACGTCCTTCATAACCCCCTTCGGAGCCTTTTGTTACGTGTCTCTGCCGTTCGGGCTCAAGAGTGCAGGGGCGACTTGTCAGCGTTGCATCCAAAATTGTTTGCATAACCAGATCGGTCGTAATGTCCATGCTTATGAGGACGACATCGTAGTCAGATCTCAGAAGAAAGAGTAGCTCTTGGAGGATCTCAACCATACTTTTGACAATTTGCGCGTATACCAGATGAGGCTTAAACTCACCAAGTGCGTGTTTGGTGTTCCTGCAGGAAAGTTATTGAGTTTTCTGGTGTCAGAACGCGGCATTGAAGCTAACCCGGACAAAATTGAAGCGATTACCTCGCTAGGAAAACCGGCTAATATTAACCAAGTCCAGCGCATGGCGGGTCGTATCGCGGCTCTAAGTCGTTTTATAAGGCGCCTTGGGGAGAAGGCCATCCCTCTTTATCAGCTGCTTGCTACTTCAACAAAAGACCTTCCAACAGCGCGAGAAACGAGTGTTGATGGGAGACTATTCTTGTCTTGATTCTCCTCAGCAACGGCACCAGGAATCCTTCTGCTACGGCTATGCCTTTAGGGACTTCCTAGGCAAATATGCAAAGGATTCCCCCGTGGCCTTGGAGCCTTGCGTTGGTGTTCCCTCGAAGCGGAAAGGGTGATGTAGCACGGCGGTGGTAAGTATTTCCCTCAGTTTTGAGAACCAAGGTATCGATCCAGTGAAGGAGTTTCACAAGTACCTGCACAAACACAAAGAGCTTGCTCCCAACGCTATGAAGGGGTTGCCAATCCCTTATAGATTGTTTGCCAAGTGAGAACTGAAAGCAACAAAGTAACAAAGCAAAGTGAAAGCGAAGGTGGAAACGATAGGTGTGAATAGACCCGGGGGCCGTAGTGTTCACTAGTGGCTTCTCTCATGAAAGCCAGTAGACGGTGGGTGAACGAATTACTGTCGAGCAATTGATAGAACCATGCAAAGTCGTGATGTTATCTATGGCAATGATTATATCTATAGGCATCACGTCCAAAACAAGTAGACCGATACTTTCTGCATCTACTACTATTACTCCACACGTCGACCGCTATCCAACGTGCATCTAGTGTATTAAGTTCATGAGAACAGTGTAACGCCTTAAGCAAGATGACATGATGTAGATGGACAATCTCATATCTACGACAAAGCCCATCTTATTACCCTTGATGGAAACAACACGATGTGTGCCTTGCTGCCCTTTGTGTCACTGGGAAAGGTCAGGTATGAACCCAAAACCAAGCACTTCTCCCACTGCAAGAATCATAGATCTAGTTGGCCAAACAAAACCCAAGACTTGGAGAGACTTACAAGGATATCAAATCATGCATATAAGAAATCTGCAAAGACGGAAATATATATGATAGATAATCTGATCACAAATCCACAATTCATCGGATCTCGACAAACACACCGCCAAAGAGGATTACATCGGATAGATCTCCATGAAGATCATGGAGAACGTTGTATTGAAGATCCAAGAGAGAGAAGAAGCCATCTAGCTACTAACTACGGACCCGTAGGTCTGAAGTGAACTACTCACGAGTCATTGGAGGGGCGATGATGTTGATGAAGAAGCCCTCCAACTCCAAAGTTCCCTCTAGCAGGGCACCGGGAAGGGTCTCCAAATGAGATCTCGCGGAAACGGAAGCTTGCGGCGGCGGAAAAGTGTTTTCGTGGAAGCCCTGATTTTTTTCTGGATTTTTAGGGAATTTATAGGCCAAAGACCTAGGGCAGGGGAGCGCTAGGGGGGCACAAGCTTGGTTGCCGCGGCCTCCCCCTGGTCGCGACAACTGGGCTTGTGGGCTCCCTGTGGGCCAACTTGCTTGGCCCTCAAGCCTCCCGATCTTCTTCCGTTCTAGAAAAAATCATTTTGGGGATTTTATTCCCTTTGGACTCTGTTCCAAAATCAGATCTGAAAAGAGTCAAAAACATAGAAAAAACAGGAACTGACACTTGGCACTGAGTTAATAAGTTAGTCCCAAAAAATATATAAAAGGTAAACAAAACATCCAAAGTTGACAAGATAACAACGTGAAACCATCAAAAATTATAGATACGTTTGAGACGTATCAAGCATCCCCAAGCTTAACTCCTGCTCGTCCTCGAGTAGGGAAGTGATAAAGAATGAACTTTTGATGCTTTCATTCTACCTAACATAGATGTCCTTTGTAACTCCTCTTATGTGACGTGAATGTTCAGATCTATTAGATTCAAAACAATAGTTTGCTATTGACGTGGAAACAATATTACTTCAGCCAAACTAGCAAAGTAATCATGAACTTTCAAAATAACAAGGCCAAAAGAAAGTTATCCCTACAAAATCATATAGTCTGGCTATGCTCTATCATCATTGCACAACGAATTTAAATCATGCACAACCCCGGTATTGGCCAAGTAATTGTTTTCACACCTTTACTTTCTCAAACTTTTTCAACTCTCACGCAATACATGAGCGTGAGCCATGGTTTAGTACTATAAGTGGTGTGGAGTGTGGTGGAGGTTGCAAGACAAACAAGAAGAAGATGGTCACATCAACTAGGCATATCAATGAGCTGTGGAGATGCTCATCAATAGATATCAATGTGAATGAGTAGGGATTGACATACAAATGATGCACTAGAGCTAAGAGTATGTGAAAGCTCTTAAATAAAACTAGTGGGCATGCATCCAACTTGCTTGCTCACGAAGACCTAAGGCAATTTTGAGGAAGCCTATCATTGGAATATACAAGCAAGTTATATAATGAAAATTTCCCACTAGCTATATGGTGGTGACAAAACGAGAGACTCTCAATCATGAAGATCATGGTGCTTAATATGCACAAGTGTGGAAAGGTAGTAACATTGTCCCTTCTCTCTTTTTCTCTCATTTTTTTGGATGGGCTCTTTGGCCTTTTTTTTGGTGGGCATCTTTGCCCTCTTTTATTTCCTCACATGGGACAATGCTCCATCAATGATGATCATCACACTTACAACTCAAAACTTAGAGCAACGATGACTCTATATGGAATGCCTTCGGTAGTGTACCGTTACAATGATCTAGCATGGCATGAACATTAATGGAAACATCATGCTAGCTATCTTACGATCATGCAATGGCAATGTAGACGTGGTGGCACATGTAATGGTGGTAGTTGCATGGCAATATATCTTGGAATGACTTTGAAAAAGACATAGCAGGTAGGTATGGTGGCTATTTTGAGGGAGGCTAATGGTGGGTTTTGTGCACCAGCGAAAGTTGCACGACACTAAAGAAGATAGTGATGGTGGAAGGTGGAAGTGAATATAAACCATGGACTCAACATTTGTCATGAAGAACTCATATAATTGTTGCAAAAGTTTTATTAGTAATCGAAACAAAGCATTCAACGCATACTCCTAGGGGAAGGGTTGGTATCTATAAACCATCGCGCGATCCCGACCGCCACGCAAAGGATGACAATCAATAGACTAATCATGCTCAGACTTCATCACATAGCGGTTCACCATACGTGCATGCTACAGGAATCACTAACTTCAACAGAAGTATTTCTAGATCCACAACACCTTACTAATATAACTTCAATATTACCATAACCACAACTCAAAACTAATTGAGATGAATCAAACTTCTCTAACTATTCAATGCACATGAAGGTGGAAGTTTTCGTATCCCTTTGGAGAACTACCCCTTTCTGAGACTACTTTCATAGCATAGATCAACTACCAAGCCACGCACCGCCGTGCTCTAAAATATATAAGTGAAGCACTTAGAGCAAAAGCATCTAGCTCAAAATATATAAGTGAAGCACATGTGAGCTGAATTGTCTACCAAAGGATATAAGTGAAGCTCGACAAAAATCACGTTGAGTGCATGTATCTCTCTCTAGGTGTGCAGCAAGGATGATTGTGACACAACAAAAATAAAGGACTCCTACGATACAATACGCTCCAAGCAAAACACATAACATGTGGTGAATAAAAATATAGCCCCAAGTAACGTTACCGATGGATTGAAGACGAAAGAGGGGATGCCTTCCCGGGGCATCCCCAAGCTTAGGATTTTACGGCATCCTTGAATCATCTTGGGGTGCCTTGGGCATCCCCAAGCTTGAGCTCTTGCCACTCTTTATCTTTTTGTCCATAAGAACTTCACCCAAAACTTGAAAACTTCACAACACGAAACATAAACAGAAACTCGTGATAACATTAGTATAAGAAAGCAAACCACCACTTCCTTAGGTACTGTAGAAAGCTTAGATTCTACTTATGTTGATGTTGGGTTACTATATTTTCAATCTTCCATGGCTAATACCCCCCGATACTATCCATAGTTTCGTCAAAATAAGCAACCAACACAACAAAAACAGAATCTGTTAACAGCAGACCAGTCTGTAGCAATCTGTATACTTCGTATACTTCTGGTACTTCAAAAATTCTGAAAAATTACGACAGTCTGAAGAATTTGCGTATCAATCACAAGCAAAAATAATCAACTCAAAATCTCTTACAGAAAAAATGAAAATTCTTTTCGTGAGTAGAAAGTTTCTGTCTTTTCCAGCATGACCAAACGATCATCCCCAAGACTAATCATAACGGTTTTGCTTGGCACAAACGCAAAAAGAAACACAAAAAACACAATCATAACAGAATTATGAAAGTGTGGAAAACACAAAACAGAAAGAAAAAAGATAAATTCATTGGGTTGCCTCCCAACAAGCGCTATTGTTTAATACCCTTAGCTAGGCATTGATAAATCAATGATGCTCACACAAAAGACAAGAATTGAAGCACAACGAGAGCATCATAAAGCATGTGAAAATCACATCTAAGTCTAACATACTTCCTATGCATAGGCATTTTATAGGAAAACAGATTGTTAAGATAACCAATAGTTGCCATATGCAAGGAAGAAGAAAGAGACAATAGCAATCTCCGCATAACGAGAGGTAATTTGGTAACATGAAAGTTTCTACCAAAATATTTTCCTCTCTCATAGCATCTACATGTGGGATCATATTCGAATTCAACAATGTAACTATCACATAGGATACTCTTATCATGATCCACATGCATGCAAAGTTGACGCTCTTCAAAAATAGTGGGATTATCATCAACTAAAGTCATGACTTCTCCAAACCCACTTTCAATATTATTGCAAATATCATATTCATCATGAGGTTTAAACAAATTTTCAAGATCATAAGAAAGATCATCACCCCAATCATGACTATTGCAATTAGTAGTGGTCATAGCAAAACTAGCATCCCCAAGCTTAGGGTTTTGCATATTTTTAGCATGATTGTCACTAATAGAATTTCTAGTGAAACCATTGTAATCATGCTTTTCATCCAAGTGGCCCTCATGAATCACTTCATAAATTTCTTCATCACGATTTTCAGATTCACGCATCTCAAGTAAAACTCCATAGAGAAAGTCGAGTGCACTCAACTCACTAGCAATTGGTTCCACATAAGTGGATCTCTTAAAGAGATTAGCAAGTGGGTGAGGATCCATATCACTAGATTTTTGGCAAGCGAAGATGCAAGCATATTGAAGGCACATAGCACACAACCAAAGGGAAGGCAAACGAAAAAGGCAAACAAAGAATAGGGCAAATGAAAACGGCAAATGTGAAGTGGGGGAGAGGAAAACGAGAGGCAACTGGCAAAAAAGGTAAATGCAAGAGATGAGTTTGTGACACCTACTTGTATAGATCTCTCCTTCCCCGACAACGGTGCCAGAAATGCTTGTGCTACTACAACAAAAGACCTTCCAACGATGCTAGAAATGAGTGCTGATGGGAGAGTATTCTTGTCTTGATTCTCCTCAGCAACGGCACCAGGAATCCTTCAGCTATGGCTACGCCTTTAGGGACTCCCTAGGCAAATATGCAAAGGATTCCCCCATGGCCTTGGAGCCTTGCGTTGGTGTTCCCTCGAAGCAGAAAGGGCGATGTAGTACAGCGGTGGTAAGTATTTCCCTCAGTTTTGAGAACCAAGGTATCGATCCAGTGAAGGAGTTTCACAAGTACCTGCACAAACACAAAGAGCTTGCTCCCAACGCTATGAAGGGGTTGTCAATCCCTTATAGATTGTTTGCCAAGTGAGAACTGAAAGCAACAAAGTAACAAAGCAAAGTAAAAGCAAAGGTGGAAATGATGGTCCCATGTACTCTTGGCGAGTCAATCTAGTTTAGGACCCTGAACTTGCCTTTGTTAAAACATGAAGGGTGCTTGCGGGAGCGGGCATATGGAAAATATACAAACCATGGGTTCACTGAACCTGCTTCACTGAAGCTTGACTCACGCCTGATTAACTGGTCTAAACAACTAAGGATGTTGCAAAAGCCTCTCTAGGGTAGCACTAGAGCCTTGCAAGCTCGTCCTACCCTGCCGCGACTCATTGAGCGAGCAAACTTTATGACTACAAAGTATCTTTGTGGTACAGTTAGAGTTTTCAAAAATTCATTTTAAGCCGCCGCGTCTCATTGAGCCGGCTGATTATTCTTCTCTGGCCACATAAAGAATAATTACTTTGCAAAAGACATGGAAAAACGCCTAGTAAGGCTGCTCATATTAACAAAAGGGTGAGACTTCAGAGTCAACAAAGGTACGATGTAGAACAATACTGTTTTCATCTCTAACCTATTACATGGCACAGGCGGCCACCAAATGTTACATGACCCGGCATTGGATTTTCTGAATTGATCTCCATGGGCGGTCTTCAAGTGACACCTTGTTCAAGTCGCCTCTAGATTATCCTGCGTCAAGCTTTTGCCGTCTTGGATTTGTAAGTCGCCCATTGTCCAATTGCAATTGGATAAGGCATGGAACTCTGCCTCGTCGGTCAAGATGGTGGACGGGCCGGTATCAGAGTCAAAAAGATGCTTACGGCGTTGTGGAGTCAGAACTGTGATTTCATAAGAGGGAGGGGTGACACGCTTGTTGTGCTCATCATAGGCCGCCTGATACTTGGTTAAGTACAGACTCGCTGCCAGTTGAGTCGCCGCTAGGCGAGATTCCTTCACATAGCGATGATAATCCTCTTTAGTAAATTCTGACCTGTCATCTTTGTATTCTAGAAACCCCCGAGATATCTCCTCTGGCTTAAGCTTTGGAGCATAAGCCAAGCACCGGCTCAGGGTGGTCAGTACTCCTTTCCGGGCGGCTGATCTTTTTAATTCTTCAATCTGTGGTGGTAGTGTGGACAAGCACCCCAGCATATACTTGACTGACTTCACGGGCTCCTTGTCATCCATAACGGCCTTAATAGTCATCACGCCACCAGTATAAAGTTGCTTTGTTAAGGTATATACTGCCTTCAGTTTCAATACGCAATCATCATGGAGATCAACGGATCGAGGACCTGTAGCAAGGATACACAATCATAAGTCGCTGAAATATTTTACAACACGACTTTGCAAATGAGGATAGTGCCGGATACTTACCAAACATGACATTAGCCATTTTGGATATGTGAAGTTTCAGCCCGGTCAGTTCATGCACGACGACCTTCATTTGTTCCTCGGCTTGTTCAGCCCTTTTCAGCAAGGCGGCTCGCTCAGCTTTGACCTTTTCTCCAAGCTCCTGTTGATCCGCCTTCATCTTCTCAATGTCGACCAATGCAAGGCGGAGCTTTTCTTCAAACTTAGCTCGGGCATCTTGCTGCTCCGCTAAGCTTTGCCTCAAGCCGGACACGGTTGATTCGGCCTGCATCAACGATTACTGCAAACACCAGACGGTTATGACAAGTTTCATGCACATTGTGAGCAATATCCGTGACACTTGGGGGCTAAGTACGATTCAATTTTTCCATGGTAATACCTTAAAGCAAGACCTGACTCATCTTCAAGAAGATGACTCGGCCCTTGGGGTCTACAGGTTGACGCTTTCTTCACATATACACTAACGACCCGTCTCATCTTCAAGAAGATGACCCGACCCTTGGGGCTATAGGTTGAAACTTTCTTTACATATACACTAAAGACCCGGCTCATCTTCAAGAAGATGACCCGGCCCTTGGGGGCTACAGGTTGAAGCTTTCTTCACATATAAACTAAAGACCCGACTCATCTTCAAGAAGATGACCCGACACTTGGGGGCTAGATGTTGAAGTTTTCTTCAAATTTAAATTAAAAGACTCGACTCATCTTCAAGAAGATGACCTGGTCCTTGGGGGCTACATGTTGAAGTACTCTTGCGATTTACACTCAAGAGTCGGCTCATCTTCTTGAAGATGAGCCGACCCTTGGGGGCTACAGGTCGAAAATCTCTACAAAGCTCGACTCGCCAAAGATGACTCGCCCTTTGGAGGGCTAATGGGAGTACATATAAAGGAGGATAACATGTATCATACCTCATGTTTTCTCTTCATCATATTAACCAGGCTTTTCTCCATTTCGTGACTCGTCTCCAAGCGACTGAAATAGCCAGAATGTAATTCATCAAACTCTAGCTTCTCAATGTTGGGAAACTTCAATTTGGTCATGCCCTTCTCTATAAGGATTGGGGCTTCCTTGGGCGCATGCTTGGTCAACATTGAGGATGTAGGTTTAGAATAGCATGTTCCGACAATGAATACTCGATCTTGATCAGGTGTCAAATCTTTAGCCGCCTTTTGAGGGCTTGTCGGATTGAGATTCTCAGCTTCTTCCTTATGTGGGCTCGGTAGCTCATCCTGGATATCAAGGAAATTGTTAGGAGCTTGGGCGTGAGTCTCAACCGGCTCATCTTGAGCTTCTAGGATAGAAGTGCTTATTCCTAATGTCTCAGCCCCCTTGGGAATGGATGATGACTCGCCGGTTTTCCTCTTTTTGGATTGAGCCCTACAAAGGGTGGTAATTATATTAAAATGGAAAGATTGGCGCCCAAAGAACATGTTGACAAGTGGGCTTACCCTTGGAGGCGGATTAAAGGGGGAAGAGCCGAAGCAGCTGAGTTGCCACATGAAGGAGGTGAAACCTGTTGGACATAAGATTCAAAAGATTGTGTAAGTCATGAGAATCGGCCGCACAACAAAGAAGGACATTTAGTATGACACATACCTCGCTCTGTCGCTTGCGACCGACCACTTTCTCGGGCAACCCACACAAGGGATTGCCAGAATGACTTCGAATGTGATGTTTTGGTGTGAAATTCGCCTTCTTCAAAAGGAAATTGGGGTCCAGATGAGCGTGTGCGTGAGACAGGGGAACTTTTCTACAGATTCGCCTTTCCGGCCAGGGAGGAGAAGAATTTGAGTCGGAAGAAATAGAAATTACCTCGATATCTTCATCTTGGCTCTCCATGTCATCATCCTATAAAATGGAAACGGCAACGCTTGAGTACGGGCTGTGTTAGAATAAGAAGGACAAAAAGCATTTACCTCTGAGTGCCCCTGTGCGGCCCAAGACTTGCCCACAATGGATGAATCTATTGCGGCGGCTTTGCCCTTGGTTTTCCTCTTTGGGACAGCTTTCGTTGTCGTCTTGTTGACGACGGTTTTAGATCTTCGCTTCCAGAAAGGCGAGTTCTTCTGATTAACATAATTGGAACCCGGGTCAGGAACAAGCTCAAAGTTACAAAAAACAAGACACGCGAGTTAAGTTATTTCACCTCTGGAGCCGGGTTGGAAAGTCAGAATGGTTTAAGCCAATCTTGAAGTATTCTCAATTGGTTCGCCACACTGTTTCTTCACAATATTGACAATATCTTCCTCTTCAAGCTTGACGTTGTAGAAGCATTGCAGATGGTTTAAGCTGCCATCGTATTCGCACATTAAGCCACCCTGATGGCTCAGAGGCATTATCCGCCATTCCACCCAGCAACGAATCAAATCAATTCCAGTAAGGTCGTTGGCAATCAAGGCCCTGAGCTTTGCAAAGACAGGGGCAAGTGAAGCTTCCTCCTCATCAGTCAGCTTCTCGGGCAGCTCAAAATCCATGGGCATACGTTCCTGCCTAAAACCTGGTAGAGGGTTCTTAGTGGTTGCAGCAGTGTCGCGGCAATAAAACCAAGTCTTCCCACAACCTTTGGGGTGACTTGGTAGATCAGCAGCCGGGAACCCGCATTCTCATCGTCTCTGAATGTTTACCCCACCAAGTTCTAGGCACGGGCCGTCGGTGAATTCAGTTTAGTGGTTCAAATAGAAGAATTTCCTGAACAGAAGGACGGTAGGCTCTATCTGCAAGTAAGCTTCACAGAATACTTGGAATTGACAGAGGTTGGTGGTAGAGTTTGGGCCTAAGTCTTGGGTATGGAAGTTAAAAAAAGTGCAGTGCGTCTCTAAACAATTTTGAGCTGGGTGATGTGAAGCCCCGCTCAATATGATCAGTACAGACCACCACCTCCCTTCTCGTAAGGCGGCTCGCCAACTGATGACCCACAAGTATCGGGGATCAATCGTAGTCCTTTCGATAAGTAAGAGTGTCGAACCCAATGACGAGCAGAAGGATCTGACAAGTGGTTTTTTGCAAGGTAAAATCTGCAGGCACTGAAATTATCGGTAACAAGTGATTGTGTGGTGAGATGATTCGTAGCAAGCAACAAGTAACAAAAGTAGAAACGGTGTAGCAAAGTGGCCCAATCCCTTTCGTAGCGAGGGATAAGCATGGACAAAGTCTTATAGGAGGAAAAACGCTCCCGAGGACACACGGGAATTTCTGTCATGCTACTTTCATCATGTTCATATGATTCGCGTTCGCTACTTTGATAGTTTGATATGTGGGTGGACCGGCGCTTGGGTACTAACCTTACTTGGACAAGCATCCCACTTATGATTAACCCCTCTCGCAAGCATCCGCAACTACGAAAGAAGAATTAAGACAAAGTCTAACCATAGGATTAAACTAGTGGATCCAAATCAGCCCCTTACGAAGTAACGCATAAACTAGGGTTTAAGCTTCTGTCACTCTAGCAACCCATCATCTACTTACTACTTCCCAATGCATTCCTCTAGGCCCAAATAATGGTGAAATGTTATGTAGTCGACGTTCACATAACACCAATAGAGGAAAAACAAGACACAACACATCAAAATATCGAACGAATACCAAATTCACATGACTACTATTAGCATGACTTATCCCATGTCCTCAGGAACAAAAGTAACTACTCACAAAGCATAATCATATTCATGACGAGAGAGGTAATGAGTAGCATCAAGGATCTGAACATAAACTCTTCCACCAAATAATCCAACTAGCATCAACTACGAAGAGTAATTAACACTACTAGCAACCTTACAAGTACCAATCGGAGTCGCGAGATGGAGATTGGTTACAAGTTATGAACTAGGGTTTGGAGACGAGATGGTGCTGATGAAGATTTTAATAGTGACGAGTCCCCTCCGATGAGAGGAGTGTTGGTGATGACGATGGCGATGATTTCCCCCTCCGAGAGGGAAGTTTCCCCGGCAGGATCGTCGTGCCGGAGCTCTAGATTGGTTCTGCTCAAGTTTCGCCTCGTGGCGGCGGCGAATCCACGGAAAAGCTCCTCCCTGATTTTTTTCCAGACGAAACCCTTCATATAGCACAAGAGGGGTGCTAGTGGGCCATCGGGCTGCCCACAAGCCCCCTTGGCGCGGCCTGGGGGGTGGCCGCACCGTGCAGGCTTGTGGCCACCTGCTGGCGCCCCTCTGGCACTTCTTCGGGCCAGTATTTTTTATAAATCCAGAAAAAAAATCCTCATTGATTTTTACGGCATTTGGACTTGCGCAGAATAGGTATCTCAACTTTGATCCGCTTTCAGGCCAGAAGTCCGCTGCAGGCATTCTCCCTCTTCATATAAACCTTGCAAAATAAGAGAGAAAAGGCATAAGTATTGTATCGTGAAGTGAAATAACAGCCCAAGAAGCGATAAATATCAACATGAAAACATGATGCAAAATGGACGTATCACCAACCGATTGTTTCCTGCGGAGCTAGAGTTCCCACTTTTCCAAATTCTTCAAGGACGGCATCGCTGACTTCTGATGGCAACCAATTACACTTGGACATGTTACCCATGGCCTCAAAACACAGGGACCGAGATCTGCATAAATGCAATTGGTGGGTCGTAAGGACCTATAGAAGTATTAACTCGCCAACAAGTTGTTGGGGAAGCATCTAAACAGAAATTATGACTCGTCGCAGCCTAAGGACGGATTGTATTTTAAGTTTTCCTTAGGAAGTTTCCAGGATCTGAGGCAAACACGTTTTTCGCAGCTACCAGAAAGTATGGATCTATGGGTGCCCTAAAATGGAAAATACTCTGCAAATCCTAAGAACACTAAGGATACAGGGGCACTGTAGGACCCATGAGATAATCTTGCGAAGCCATAAGAAAAGGAGCAACAGATCTGCTGCAACTATTAAACGAGTCTACCGCAGATATTTACTAAACTACGGGATTCAAATGATACTTATGAGGATAATAGTGTGATCTACGGTTGCTTGAAATAACTACAGCGCTGCCCTAAGAACAAAGATGATTTGTGAACCAAATCTACGGGAGAGAAGAAGCTACCTGATGAATGCAAACGTTGGCGGAGGCGGCCCCACTGAGATCTACGCCGAGTACCATGCCCGGACAATCCGAGAGCAGTAGATCCGAAGAGGAAGCTCTGTGGTGGCGGAGCATTCGCAGCACAAGCTCGAGGAGGCAGAAAAGTGGAGCAACAGTGCGGGCGAAGAAAAGCCCCCCTGTGGCTATTTAAAGACCCAAGGCCGGAACAGGAACGATAAGCGCGGGAATCGAGGAGACACATCAAAAATCGAAAATGATGGTGCGTGGATTTTCGGGGTGACTGATACGTCTCCGTCGTATCTACTTTTCCGAACTCTTTTGCCCTTGTTTTGGACTCTAATTTGCATGATTTGAACGGAACTAACCCGGACTGACGCTGTTTCAGCAGAATTTCCATGGTGTTGTTTTTGTGTAGAAATAAAAGTTCTCGGAATGTCCTGAAAATTTACGATGATTTTTTCGGGAATAAAAGAAAAATACCTGCGCAAAGATCCAGCTAAGGGGGTGTGCAAGTGGGCCAGAAGCCCACACGCTGCGGCTACCCCCTGTGGTCGCGCCGTGTAGGCTTGTGGGGCCCACGTGGCACCACCGCCCCCAAACTCAACTCTATATCTTCCGTTTTGCTTGGAAAAAAAATCAGAGAGAAGGTTTCATCGCGTTTTGCGATACAGAGGCGCCGCCACATCCTGTTCTTCATCTGGAGGGCAGATCTGGAGTCCGTTTCGGGCTCCGGAGAGGGGAAATCGTCGCCATCGTCATCATCAACCTTTCTCCATCGACAATTCCAAGATGTTCTTCATCGCTCGTGAGTAATCTCATCGTAGGCTTGCTGGACGGTGATGAGTTGGATGAGATCTATCATGTAATCGAGTTAGTTCTTGACGTGGATTGATCCCTAGTATCCACTATGTTGTAGATTGATGTTGCTACTACTTGGCTATGCTTAATGCTTGTCACTAGGGCCCGAGTGCCATGATTTCAGATCTGAACCTATTATGTTGTCACCAATATATGTGTGTTTTAGATCCTATCTTGCAAGTTGTAGTCACCTACTATGTGTTATGACCCGGCAACCCGGGAGTGACAATAGCCGGAACCACTCCCGGAGATGACCATAGTATGAGGAGTTCATGTATTCACCGCGTGTTAATGCCTTGGTCCGGTGTCCGGTTCTTTATTAAAAGGAGAACCTTAATATCCCGTAGTTTCCATTAGGACCCCGCTGCCACGGGAGGGATGGACAATAGATGGCATACAAGTTATTTTCCCTAAGCACGTATGACTACATACGGAATACATGCCTACATTTGATTGACGAACGGGAGCTAGTTACATATCTCTCCGTGTTATAGCTGTTACATGATGAATCACATCCTTCACACTCATCCATCACCGATCCACTGCCTGCGAGTCTTTTACTACTGGTCCTCGCTACGTTACTTTGCCTAGGCTTGTCCCTTGCTACAAAAGGGATTGGGCCACTTTGCTACTTTTGTTCCTTGCCACTTCGCTGCTACTTGTTGCAAGACTTTTCTGGAGCCGTAGCCGGGGAAGCATTCTTCTTAAGAATAATCCCCCGTCAATGTGTTGGCGCCATTGATACAACAATTAGGAATAGTCCGCCGTCAACACATCGTTTCTAGCACCGTTGCTATCATAGTACTTTGCTACTGATACTTTGCTTGCAGACACTACTCTTTCAGGTGTGGTTGAATATGACACATTCATCTACTAATACTTGAGAATATTCTTTTGCTTCCCGTCGTGCGAACCAACAAATTTGGGTTGAATACTCTACCCTCGAAAACTGATGCGATCCCATACGCTTGTGGGACATCAAGCCTTTTTCTGGCGCCGTTGCCGGGGAGGCACATCTATATTCTCTGAGTCACTTGGGATTTACGTCTGCTGGTCACGATGAGGAATCCGAAATATCCTAGAACTAAAATCCTACCTTCCACTACGAGGAGAGGTAAGGAACTGCCATCTAGCTCTGCACTTGATTCACCTTCAGTTTTGAGTAAGTTTGCGACTTCGCCTCCTGCTAGAAATCTTGATATGTCGCCTGTGCTTGATGATGCTACTTCTGCTGTCCATGATGCTTATGATGATGCTATGCTTGATACTATGCCTGATGATGTTATGCTTGATACTATGCCTGATGATGCTATGCCTGATACTATGCCTGATGATGCTATGCCTGATACTGCTTTGCCACTTGGTGCATTCCTTGATGCACATATTGCTAGAGTTGCTGCTAGACGTGATGATACTTCTAAAACTGCTGATACTATTGAAGTAGAACCTGCTACTATGCCTGAATTGCCTGTTATGCCTGATACGCGCTATGTTATGGAGGGAGAGATAGCTGAGGATTTTCTTGCGTGTAAGGATAGCTATGATGTTGAGAAACTTCTGCGCAAGTGGAAAGAAAAATCTCTAAACGCTAGGATGAAATACGACCCGAAGTTTGCCACTTCGCCTATCTTTGTGACCGATAAGGATTATGAATTCTTTGTCAACCCTGAGTTAATCACTCTCGTCGAATCTGATCCTTTTCATGGATATGAGTCTGAAACGGTTGTAGCCCATCTTACCAAATTGCACGATATAGCCACCCTATTCACTAGTGAGGAAAAGATCCGCCACTACTATATCCTCAAGTTGTTTCCTTTCTCGCTAAAGGATGATGCTAAGCCCTGGTTCACTTCTCTTGCTCCCGGTTGTGTGAGTAGCCCCCAGGATATGGTCTACTACTTCTCTGAAAAATATTTCCCTGCCCATAAGAAGCAAGCTGCCTTGCAGGAAATATACAACTTTGCTCAAGCTGAAGAAGAGAGTCTCCCACAAGCTTGGGGGAGGCTTATCCAGCTACTGAATGCTTTGCCTGATCACCCTCTTGAGAAGAATGAAATACTTGATATCTTCTATAATGGACTTGCCGATGCTTCCAAAGACCACTTAGATAGTTGTGCCGGTAGTGTTTTTAGGGAACGAACTGTAGAACAAGCTGAGATTGTGTTGAACAACATCTTATGCAATGAGAATGCTTGGACTACTCCCGAACCACCTCCTAAGCCAACTCCGAAGAAAAGAGGTATTCTATTCCTCAGTCCTAAAGATATGCAAGAAGCCAAGAAATCTATGCGAGAGAATGGTATTAAATCTGAAGATGTCAAAAATCTACCACCTATCGAAGAGATCCATGGTCTCGATAACCCGATACAGGTAGCAGAAGTAAATTCTGTGCGTAGGTTTTATGAGAGTGGTATTCCTTTTGATAAACCTGCTAGCCTATGCATGGATGAATTTGATAACTTTGTTGCCAAACAACAAAGTTTCAATGACTATGTTAGCAGACAATTGGAAAAGAATGCCCGTATGCTTAGTCATTTAAGTGCTTGTGTGGACAGAAACGTCAATGATCTTAAACTTCTGAGTAAACATGCCTCTATGGTTACTACTCAGGTAGAACAAGTAATTAAAGCTCAGAATGACTTCCTCAATGAGTTGAATGAGAATTCCGTCACAGTCGTTACTAGAGGCGGTAGAATGACCCAGGAACCTCCGTATCCTGAGGGTCATCCGAAGAGAATTGGACAAGATTCTCAAGGAGTTAGCACTGATGCACCTAGTCATCCTAGAAAGAAGAAGAAAGGTGATAGGAACCTGCACGCTAGCAACCCTGTTGCTGCTACACCTGAGAGTCCAAACGATGTCTCTGTCTCTGATGCTGAAACACAATCTGGTGATGAACATGAATCTAATGATGATATCAATACAGTTCATGAAGATGCCCAACCTAGCAATGAAAAGGATGTGGAGATTGAACCTAGTGTTGATCTTAATAACCCATAGCCTAAGAATAGAAGATACGATAAGAATGACTTCGTTGCTAGGAAGCATGGTAAAGAAAGGGAACCATAGGCATTTGCGAGGATGTGCCTCTTGTGGTTTCTAACACCACTATCTTAACAGACTTTATTATCTTGGATATTCCCGAGGACAATGCCATGGTTGTCATCCTTGGAAGACCCTTTTTAAACACTGCAGGGGCTGTTATAGATTGCAACAAAGGCAATGCCACTTTCCATTTCAACGGTAATGAGCATATGGTGCACTTTCCGAAGAAACAATATCGAGTACATTGCATCAATGCTATCGAAAAAGCTTCATCGATTCTTATTGGGAGCTTTGAATGCCCTATTCCTCGTGTTAAGATGAAGTATGACTTGCTGGTTAGGGAAATACACATCCCCATTGAGGTGACCTAGTGACTATTCGAAATTCTGTGTCTTCTTTTGTGATTTGAGAAAAGTTTTGTCGAGGGGACTTGATCAACCACGTTGACGGATTTCTTTCGATGACCATGAGATGGATGAATCAAGGAGTCACAAACCTCTGTTCCAAGCTTTCACCTTAGCTTGCTTAGAAGAAAAATGATAGATTTAGTTTAGTTTTCTCTGTTTTCTATTTTAGCGTTCGGTAGAAAAGTACCCCGAAAATCAAAGTTCTCCGAACGCCGTGAAAATCAAGTATGATTTTTTCTGGATTTTTTGAAAAATAATAGGAGAAAGAGTCTGTCTGGGGGCCACACCAGTGGGACACAAGCCCTAGGGGCCCGGGCACCCCCTGGCCTCGCCACCCAGGCTTGTGGGGC
Organism: Hordeum vulgare subsp. vulgare; assembly: GCF_904849725.1. NCBI lineage: Eukaryota > Viridiplantae > Streptophyta > Magnoliopsida > Poales > Poaceae > Hordeum > Hordeum vulgare. Next base: position 101,773,917 of record NC_058520.1, read on the forward strand.
CCACACGCACCCCCTCCACTCATTCTTGCTCTCATCCGCTTCTCCTTCCTCCAGAAAAAATCGTTTCGTAGCTCAAACCCGTGTTCTTGTTCCTCTTGCTGGGATTTTCGATCTCTTTGCTCAAATCACCGTTCTCCGAACTGTTTTGGGGAAATTACTGCTTGGTAAGTGACTCCTCCATTGGTCCAATTAGTTTTTGCTCTAGTGCCTTATACTCCGCGTATTTTTGTTGCCTTGGTGACCATGTTCTTGAGCTTTGCATGCTGATTCTAGCTGGTCCCAAGTAGTTTTGATGCGTAATTTGGTCTCTAGGCACTAGTTGGAGTAGTTGCTACGAGTTTAGTTGAGCCTTGTTCACTTTTCCTTAGAATCACTAAAAATTTCAAAAAAATTCAGAGATAGAAAAGGGGAAAGATGAGGAGGTTCTTAAAAGGCTCGTCAAGCCATGATCCCAATGATGATGGGAGTGAGAAGAAGCCCAAGTATCTGGTCCCTCGAGTCACAGAAGTTCGATATGCGAATGGCTAAGCGATGTGTTCTTACGCGCCGCTGGAATATATGAGGACTTTTATCACTTGGTGGAGAACGCAGGCCTTACCGCCTTCGTTGAAGATAAGTGTCCGCAATACCTCCTCCTCACTAATATCTTCGTACAAAGCTTTAACTTCTATCCGAGGAAGAATCCTCCTAAGGTTGAGTTTAAACTTTATGATATCCCTCAACGCATGTCACTCCAGGATTTTTGCAATGTTTGCAAATTGCCTTACGTTGGGGATATTCATGAACCTCGTCCACGGGACTTGGAAGCTTTCATCAGTACAATTGTTGTAGTAGAGGAGAGAGGAGCGTCTTGCGCTAGAGCTGCTAGCATTCATTTTCCCGTACTTTGGTACTTCTCATTATTTGTGGGAAAATGTTTGATTGGCCATGGGAAAGCTGGGTCACTTAGTTCCCCAGATCTCGCGGTCTTGCGCGAAGCCCTTTATAACGATAAAACTTATAGCTTGGGCGCTAGTAGCTCAACGGTTGAACCTGAACCATTCTAAAGGTGTTGTCTATGGAGGTATCTATGCTACTCGTCTTGCCAGACACTTTGAGATACCTATTAGACTGGATGAGGAAGAAGAGATTCTTCTTCCCGAGAGATATCTAGATTAGGATAGCATGGTTCACCATGACTTTCTTGATAGAGATATAAGTAGAAGGATGATTTATAACCTGGTCTTTAGTCAAGGTACTCGTGAGACTATTACTTTGCCTGCTCCTTCTTTGTTCAATCTTCATGCAGGCAGGTACACTATTATGCCCTCGGACATCTACGCATATTGGGGCTTGGCCCAACCATTGGTGCACGTGCCCGAGCCACCAGTCGAGTACCAGACGCCAGTTTATCAGTGGGAGCCAGAGGAGCTCACACAGCAGTTGCATCCTCAGTACACTCCGGAGTACCCCAGAGCTGGTTATTTTCCTCCTTGGGAGTAGACCAAGTTAGGCCAAAAGCCTAAGCTTGGGGGAGTACGTGTTCTCACCGACTTTACATTCTTGCTTATGCTTTCACTTTGTTATCCGGTGTTCACACTTTGCCACTGTATCATCCATGCTAGTTTATTTTCTTTTTCTCGTTTTCTTTTCGTGTGTCTGTTGAGTTTGAGAAAACCCAAAAATATTTTCTTTTCTTCTTTTGCTTGTTGGGAGTTTTCCCGTGTAGATAGTTTTCTTTTTCTTTGGGTCAAGGTAGAAGATATTGGTTAGAATGTTTAGTGGCTCTTGCATGCATACCTGTTTAGCTTTCAAAGAGCCATATTACTTTGTCTTCTCCTTTGTGTTTGCCTCCAGATTCCAGCTTTAGTCCAATGGACGAGCACGCTTATTATTGTTCACATCGTTTGGTCGTGCAAGTAAAAGGCAATAATGACGATATATGATGAAGTGACTGAGCCTCGAAAAGCTGGTATGAACTCGATCTATTTTGTTTTTTGTAAATATGACTAGCTCATTGTTCCTGATTCAACTTTGTTGTGAGAGAAACATGTTTGCAATGACAACTTAGAGATCATAGTTGCTTATGCCATGCTTACTTAGCTAGGATCTTATAATGGTTTGTCTTGGTTGCCAACATGAATGTTGAGATGACCATGATGTAGTATGATAGGATGGTATCCTCCTTTGAATGTTTCAAGTGGCTTGACTTGGCGCATGTTCACGCATGTAATTGAAACAAAATCAACATAGCCTCTATGATGTTCATGTTCATGGTGATTTATGTCCTACTCATGCTTGCACTCAATGGTAGTTAATCTCAATGCATTTTGATGACCGTTGTTGCTCTCTAGTTGGTCGCTTCCCACTCTTTTGCTAGCCTTCACTTGTACTAAGCGGGAATACTGCTTGTGCATCCACTTCCATAAACCCAAAGTTGTGCCATATGAGTCCACCATACCTACCTATGTGTGGTATCTACCTGCCGTTCCAAGTAAATTTGCATGTGCCACTCTCTAAATCTTCAAGAAATAATCTGTTTTGCATGCCCGAACCGCTCATGTGGTGATAGGGGGCTATTGGTATCTTCCAGGCTAGGCGTGTTATCCTCGATATGTGTTTATTCACTATCATTCATGAGAAAGGGGCCGGTAATTGGAATTCCCAGTTCCATGCTCAAATCGAAAAGATAATTGCAAACAAAACTCCCCCAGGATTGATGTTGGTATGCACGGTACCCGAGGATTCGGCTAGCCGTGGAGTGTGATTGATTGGTGGTGGGGGAGTCAAAACTTCACTTTTCTTTTTGGGAACCACCTATAGCATGTGTAGCGTGGAAGATGTTGAGAACTCTTAGTCATTGCGTTGACAATGAAAGCATGCCACCCAAAATTATTATCTCTCTTTTCAAAGCTTGAGCTCTGGCACCTATGCAAATCAATGCTTCCCTCTGCGAAGGGCCTGTCTATTTATGTTCCTGTTGAGTCATCCTCCTCTTACAAAAGCACCAATTAGAGAGCACCTCTGTCATTTTTATGCTTTGGTTTTAACCGTGTTGAGTATGACTATGACTGGATCTTCATTGCCATGAATTACAATGTTTAGTCAGCCCTTGGTCTTTGAAGGTGCTCTGCATTTATGTTTTGCGGTCTCAGAAAGAGCTAGTGAGATACCATCTATTCGTACTGCTTCATGTTGTTTTGATTGAAATGTTGACATTTGAGGCTAATTATTATTTCCTCGCTAGTTGATTATGCCATTGATATGAGTTTACCGTGAGACCTAGATGTCATTTGCTTATGTGGTTTGCTTGTGATGTTGCTGAAACTCTGGTTATGAGTTAGACATAGTTGCAACAACAAGATCAAACAGAGTTCGTCAAAGTTTTTCTTTTGTCTCTTTCAGTTTGTCAACTAAATTGCTTGAGGACAAGCAAGGCTTTAAGCTTGGGGGAGTTGATACGTCTCCGTTGTATCTACTTTTCTGAACTCTTTTGCCCTTGTTTTGGACTCTAATTTGCATGATTTGAATGGAACTAACCCGGACTGACGCTGTTTTCACCAGAATTGCCATGGTGTTGTTTTTGTGCAGAAATAGAAGTTCTCGGAATGTCCTGAAAATTTACGGAGATTTTTCTCGAATAAAAGAAAAATACATGCGCAAAGATCCACCTGAGGGGGCATGCCAGTGGGCCACAAGCCCACAGGCCGTGACCACCCCCTATGGTCGCGCCGTGCAGGCTTGTGCGGCCCACGTGGCACCACCGCCCCCAAACTCAGCTCTATATCTTCCGTTTCGCCTGGAAAAAAATTAGAGAGAAGGTTTCATCGCGTTTTGCGATACGGAGGCGCCGCCACATCCCGTTCTTCATCTGGAGGGCAGATCTAGAGTACGTTTCGGGTTCCGGAGAGGAGAAATCGTCGCCATCGTCATCATCAACCTTTCTCCATCGACAATTCCATGATGCTCTTCATCGTTCATGAGTAATCTCATCGTAGGCTTGCTGGACGGTGATCAGTTGGATGAGATCTATCATGTAATTGAGTTAGTTCTTGACGGGGATTGATCCCTAGTATCCACTATGTTCTAGATTGATGTTGCTACTACTTGGCTATGCTTAATGCTTGTCACTACGGCCCGAGTGCCATGATTTCAGATCTGAACCTATTATGTTGTCGCCAATATATGTTTGTTTTAGATCCTATCTTGCAAGTTGTAGTCACCTACTATGTATTATGACCCGGCAACCCCGGAGTGAAAATAGTCGGAACCACTCCCGGAGATGACCATAGTATGAGGAGTTCATTTATTCACCGCGTGTTAATGCATTGGTCTGGTTCTTTATTAAAAGGAGAACCTTAATATCCCGTAGTTTCCATTAGGACCCCACTGCCACGGGAGGGATGGACAATAGATGTCATGCAAGTTCTTTTCCCTAAGCACGCATGACTACATACGGAATACATGCCTACATTAGATTGACGAACGGGAGCTAGTTACATATCTGTCCGTGTTATAGCTGTTACATGATGAATCACATCCGTCACACTCATCCATCACCGATCCACTGCCTACGAGTCTTTTACTACTGGTCCTCGCTATGTTACTTTGCCTAGGCTTGTCCCTTGCTACAAAAGGGATTGGGACACCTTGCTGCTGATGTTCCTTGCCACTTCGGTGCTACTTGTTGCAAGACTTTTCTGGAGCCGTAGCCGGGGAAGCATTCTTCTTAAGAATAATCCCCCATCAACGTGTTGGCGCCATTGATACAACAGTTAGGAATAGTGTGTCGTCAACATATCATTTTTGGCACCGTTGCTATCATACTACTTTGCTACTGATACTTTGCTTGCAGACACTAATCTTTGAGGTGTGGTTAAATCTGACACATTCAACTGCTAATACTTGAGAATATTCTTTTGCTTCCCGTCGTGCGAACCAACAAATTTGGGTTGAATACTCTACCCTCAAAAACTGTTGCGATCCCATACGCTTGTGGGACATGAGTGACATGATAAATTCAGAAAAGATCTGTTGAGATAACATCAGTAAGATCCCTGAAATGATGGGGGAGATGATGTCATCCATGAGTAATCTGGTGGTTTGGGCGAGGCATGAAGATTGGCGGCTTGTAGCTTTTTTCAGAAACCGAGTCAGAAATTCCATGTGAGTCGCCATGGTTAAAAATAAAGATTTATTGGCATGAATAAATTCAAGTCAATATGGGGCCTAATGTTGGGGATATTACCCGTTGTATGACCCGCCATGTTAGGCCGGGCTAGGTTCATTGTGACTCGTCAATCATGAACAAGATGGGCATGGGCCCATGACCCAGAAGTGGTGATATGATCTCCAACAAAGAGTCGACCGAGTCCAAGAGCCCGGATGGTGACTCAAGGCCCATGAAGAGGAAGACTCGCCAGGTAGTTTCCTTGCTTGGGAGACATGGCGGGTTAGAGATATGTCAGGTCACAACTTATGATGTGACTTGGACTCTTGTAAACCTAGGGCCTCGACCTGTATATAAAGGCGAGTCTCTAGGATAGAAAGATTAAGTTACAATCCATCGAGAGCTAGGTTAGGCGAGTTACGCACCCTTGTAATCGATTCCACCATCAATATACACAAAGGAGGACATAGGCCTTTACCTCCATCGGAGGGGCCGAACCTGGGTAAACCCGATTCTCGCTTCCGCTCAACCCCTTTGAGTCGCCACCAAGGTGTGATGGCTCCATCTCTAAGTCCTTTCACGAGGATATATGTCGTGAAAAAACCACGACAACCGGTATTGATATACTAGTTAGGGTCATCATCATCATCATCCTCCATGACATCATCAGGATTTGCTTCTTCGACGGGGGCGACGTCATCTCGCACTTATGGTGGCTCTCCCTCGCCGCATCGTCCGCTATCTCCCCCATGCTAGGTGTAGGTAATTGGGTAGGTGGGGTAGTGGTGTTCATACCTTGTTGACGAGTTGTCGTTGGTGTGCTACCGGACGCCTCGACACGAAGGTGAGTCTTCGGCCAAGGCAATAACTAGCTCTTGCATGCGCCAATCAGTTGAGGGGTCTCTTCATCAACGACTGGTACCGGTAGAAGCAAATTTTCGAAGTACTCTTTAACACTGGCCCTGGAAACTTTGAAGACGCCATGGGGCATTTCTTGGTTGTGGAGCATGCGGTCCTTCGACTTGATGATCGTTGCCTTTCCCACGTCCACCTTCTGGTCGTTGATATCGTACAGTAGGGTGCACGGGGTTTCGTCGGCCTGCAAAGACATGACTACGATGTCAGACATCCGAAAGGCAACTGAAACGGAAGACTATATGGATATCCTTGTGAAGAGTGTATGACGCATAATTACCGTGATTCTGTCGAGCTCAGCCAAAGACGAAGCCCCGCCGAGCACTCCAGAGACGGAGGATGGGCTGCTATGAACCAGAGCGTCACCAGGTACGGGAGCATTTGCGGTAGCGTGAGTAGGTGCTTGTGGTGCGATGTTCGCCGAATTGCTCCCGACAAAGTTGAGTAGTGGAAAGTCATGTGGCCCTTTTTGTCGATTCCTCCTCACATACTAAAAAACTGCTCAACCAATTGGCCCAAGGAAGCTGCCACAGCTGCATTGACCTTATCGTCAACTACCTTGGTCAACTCTTCTTTGGTCTAATCGATCGCTCGCATGACCTTCTCGTCGATGGTCGGTTGAGTATGCTCCCATATCTTCTTTCTTTCCTCCAACTTATCGTGGTAGCACTTCTTCCACGAGGCATCATCTCCGACGCCGTGCACACGTCCACCCGACGGAGGTTTGTCCACCAAGACAGTTTTTAGTATGTTCAGGGCCCGGTTGAACGGGTTGTCCCACTTGGGCCTCGTCGTCGACTGAGAGGACTCGTCGCTTTCGGCTGCCTTTTGGTGCTTCTCTTTCTGCAAAAGGAACGTGGATGGTTTACAAATGTGACAAAAATTCTTGTCGAGGTGGTAATACAAAACTTACCAGTAGTCTCATGAACTTCCTCATGTTTGGGTCCATGTAAAATATTTTCTTGATGGGGTCCCACGAGTGTCGGGCCCTTATCCACTCACGCTCCAGTGGGTCGGTGAACTCCGCCAAGGGGTCTGGGATTCCGTGACTTTCACGTTCGGCGTCCTCCTTGGCCCATGTGCTCCTATTCCCCCCTCATAACCATGGCTTCCGAGGCGGTGGGCAGGCATGTTCCTGGCTTGGATCTCCTTCATTTTCACTGACTTTTGCTCGGCTTCTTCTGTAGTGCAAGTATCTTTGAACTTTTCGAAGTCCTCTTCCGTTATTGACAGATTGTCAGCATGAATCTTGGACCACGGTTCATTCTTCAGATTGGCTTTTTTCACCCGTACTTTCCAGGAGGACAAGGCGTTGGTGAACGTCACCATTGCCTTGCTGTTTATCTTTGCCATGTTTTTGTCCTTCCACGGAAGTTCTACCTCTTCATCCCGGCCAGGGAACAGGAACATGTTGTGCAACTTCGTTAGATGCGTGTGCTCCATATGTGGTATCTTCTTTAACTTTCCATCATTGATGTTGGTGGTTTCCCTGAGGATGCATCCAAGTTGATTGCCATAGCACTTACACGCTTTCTCTCTCTCCGTTGGCTCTAATTTCGTGGGGTGCATCGCCGTGACCATGATTTGTTCGGTGCCGAGCTCGTTTGGTTTTCTGCTCCTCTTCGGCTTTGGTCCTTCACCGACTAAGTACCATCGTTGTCGGTCTTGGGGCCGATGTCGGTGACGGTGCCACTGTCGGTGGCGGTGCTAGCATCGGTGTCGGGATTGGTCTCACTGCCACCGTGCGTCCCGTACATGCACTGCTCGAGGTAATTTTAAAATCATCTGCTTCCTGAAAATAGTCATCTCCGACGCGACTAGAACCCCCGACTTTTTCGTGGCTAGACATATTAATTTCTTACGAGTATTTAAGTATAATAGTTTAATTCTAGGCCGAATAACATGAACAATAAAAAGGGACCTATATTTCGTTGGAATGTTGATTCATTCCCATTTTCGGCAATTCCCGGGCACTCTATATGTTCTAGTTTCTAGCACTAGTCATGCAAAAATTCAGAGAAATGTTTTGGCATGACCTTTGCTAAAAAGTGGACATATGGAGCCCGTGAAATTTGCTGGAATGAAAATGAATCAACATTCCGGCAAAACATAGGCCACTCGAACATTTCAACAAAACGGATAAAAATTTGCAAAAAGAGAGCACGAGCTGAACTTCACAAAAAGAGTTCATGCCATTTATAAACACACTCCATAATAAGGTGGATAACACATATGCAGGACAGCATGATGAATTACTGAATTAGTCCCTTCTTGAAGTTCTAATACAGAATAAGATAGATATACCCACTATCAGGTTTTGGAATTTTGACAGTCTCTTCTTCGTCTTTTCCTCCTCTTCTTCCTCTCCTCCTCTTCCTCTAATAATTCTAAAACAGAATTAACCTAAAACCTAATTCTAAATATTGCTAACCCTAATTCTAAACAATTCCCTCTCCTAATTCTAAATAATTCTAAAACAAAATTAACCTAGATAATTCTAAAACAAAATTAACCTAAATAATTCCCTCTCCTCCCGTTCTTCCTCTCCTCTTCTTCCTCTCCTCCTCTTCTTCTTCCTCTCCTCCTCTTCATCTTCCTCTCCTCCTCTTCTTCTTCCTCTCCTCATCTTATTCTTTCTCTCCTCCTCTTATTATTCCTCTCCTCCTCTTCTTCCTTTCCTCTTCTTCTTCTCTTTTATGTGTAGGGAGAGGGGCAGGGTTACCTGGAGCGGGAGAGAGGGGCAGCGGTGTCCGGCGGCGGCGGCGGCATCGTCCGGCATTAGTGGCGGCGACTGCAGGAGGGAGCAGCAGCGTTCGGCGGTGTCGGCCGCGAATGCATGAGCGCTGGAGGGAGTGGAGGGAGAGGAAACATTTCGGACAGGTTAAGTAACCATAGCAGTAGCGCTGGACTATGGCCAACGCTACTGCTAACTTAGCAGTAGCGCTGGTTCTAATCCCGCGCTACTGCTAAATGCGCTAGGACATTTAGCAGTAGCGCTGGTTTAGAACCAGCGCTACTGCTAAGTTAGCAGTAGCGCTGGCTTTTATTATCTTCCTTTCCTTTTCTATTTCTTTTCTTTTTCTTTTGTATTGCTTTCCCCCTTTTGTTTTAGTTTTTTGTTTTTATCCGGACGGCCTCGCACGCACTAAACGATGAGAACGTCTCCCTGCCATACTACGTGAATATTACTGGAACCATGTTTTGTTTCGAACACAAAATACATACATATATATAAATGATTGTTTATCACATGCGCCGAATATGTTTCACATTGAGCTTCTTCCCTTTTTTTTCATTGTCTAGATTTTTCTTTTCTGACACCATGGAGTACGATCTTTCTTAGGTAATGTAGCCTTGATTCTTCTTTTCACGTATGCTTCATCATCATCGTCATCTTCCCACATCGGGTTGCTGTATTGGTCGTAGTCTTCCTCGTTGGCGACTCCATCCATTCCAACGATCTTCCTTTTGCCTCTCCTCATGACAACACTACTGGGATTGGTCGGGTCGGTTATGAAGAAGCATTGTTTCACATGCTTAATGTGTATCCATGGCTCAATTTTGGCGCTGACGTTAACATTCCGGTAGCGCTTTTTGCGTCGGGTATAGACATGGTAGTGAAATACTTGTTTTCTCTTACGACGGCCTTAGCATACCTGACACGGAACATCGTCGCATCGTGCTTTCCAGCATAATTAAGCTCCCAGATCTCTTCGACCCTTCCGTAGAATCTTTCAGTTGTGTCGTTGGAGTCGGTCATGCATTCAATCGTCACCCCCGAGTTCTGGTAATCACTGTCCATGTCTTTGGCCTCCATGTAGAACGTGTACCCATTGATATCGTATGCCTCATAGGACACGAGTTTGGGCGCGGAGCCCTCTGCTAAGACGTGTATGAGAAACCCATCCGCACTGCCCTCTTTGGGGGGATTAGCACGAACCTTCTCCTCCGAGCCTCCCATGGTGCTTGTTGATGGGCAAAGTAACAACACGGTATTCTTTTCCCATATAATTCTCACAAAAGGAGATGCACTCTTGGGTATGGTACCCCTGGACAACGCTCCCCTCAGGAAGGGCCATGTTACAAACGAATCCTTTGATCACCCCGTCCATCCTCTCCAATGACATCATGTTGTGAAGGAATGTCGACCCGAGATCGATGATGTCGTCCACCATGTGGACACACAGATGCACCATGACGTCAAGGAACACGGGCGGGAAGTACATCTCAAGCTCACATAGTATGACAATGATCTCTTCATGTAGCCTTCGGAGCTGCTTCACACTGATGGACTTTCGAGAGATAACGGCGAAGAAGTTGCAGAGACCAGTAAGCGTCTCACAAATGTGCTTGTCCATTATTCCTCTAATGGCAACCGAGATTATCTACATCATCATCACGTGACAGTCATGAGACTTCATCCCGCTGAACCTTTTCTTCTTGGTGTCTAGAAATCTGCTTATCTTCCCACATGAATAGAACTAAATCAAATTCCCGTAAGGCACTTGATGATTTGATCGATCTCCTTCGGTCTTAAGGTGAAGCAAGACAGGGGGGAAAAATTCTCCTCCTTATTGTTGATTTTTCTTCCCCTTGGCCCCTCCGTCATCTCCGTTTCCACCTCATCCGTCAACTTTTTACGGGGCATGTGGAGATCCCCCTGATATCCCAATCATCCAAGGCTTTCCTTGCCTTCGGCCCATCCTTGGTCTTCTCTGGCATGTTCAACGGTGTGCCAAGCAAGCTCTCAAGGACATTCTTTGTTATATGCGTTTGATCAAGGCAATGAGGCGTGTCGTGATTGGGCCAGTACTCCAAGTCCCAGAAAACAGACCTCGTTTTCCATACCTTCAGCAGCGGATAGGGCGCCTTTTCCATCTTTCGTTTCCAGTTATTCAACAGCTCGTTGATTTCGACGTCGCTCCTCTTACATGGAGGTCCTTGATGCTCAGCCAAACCATTGAATATATATCCACGTTTTCTCCACAGGTCATCCTTTTCGAGCCATCTATGATGCCCCATGTACACGATTTTCCCAGACCCGCCATCTTTCGTTGATGTAAGCTGCTGAGACGTTGTATCATCCATGCACCTCGTGCATCCACTTTATCCGTGGCACACCTGGCCTGAGGTGTACCCATAACGGAGATAGTCATGCACCGTCGTCATAAGTGGAGCTCTCATATAGAAATAATCTCTTGTGCTGGCGTCCCATGTCTTGACCGGCTATTTCCATAATGTGTCTAGCTCCTCTTTGAGAAGCCCCATATATAGGTTAATATTATTTCCCGGTTGTTTCAGCATGCTCATGCGTATGTACTTTGTCTTCATGCACTTCCATACAAATACGGACCATGTGTTGTGGTTGGTGCTCTGGTTTCCAAACGAATTCATGCCATCGGTACACGCACCAAGCACGATGTTCCTTGCATCTTCTCCAAAAAAACGATATTCGGCGTTGAGTGCTCTCCACTTGCTACCATCTGCGAGGTGTCTCAGCTTAGGATCATCTCCATCATCGGGCTTCTTCCTCTCCGCACGCCAGCGCATGAGCTTTGCTTCCTTAGGATCTACGAAATACTGCTGCACACGGGGAGTGATCGGAAAGTACCATACGACCTTCTAAGGAGCTTTCTTTCCTTCCTTCTTGTATCGAGAAGCATTGCACACTGGACACCTGGTTTTTTCCGCGTGCTCATCCCGATAAATGATGCAATCGTTGGTACATGCGTGGTATCTAATGTGCGGCAGATCCAAAGGGCAAACGATTATCTTGGCCTCATTGACACTAGTAGGACAGAGGCTCCCTATGGGAAGAACTTTATTATGTAGATACTTCAAGTGCTCATCGAGGGTTTTTTGTAGATTTGTTTTTGGCTTCGTCTTTAAAAGCTCGAGCGTGAAACTCAAGCGGGTAACCTCGTGATCGCAACCATCATATAATGGAGTCTTCGAGTCTACTTCAAGTTGCGCCAGCTTGGCCTCCTCTCTAGAAGCAACTGTGTCACTATTTGTACTCTTGCGAAGGAGGTCTCGAACATGATGGTCCTCCACGGCTGAATTTAGTAGCGTCGAAGTCTGCTGCGTGTCCATCGCCTCTTCTCCGCCATGTCCGGACTCTGCTTCTTCTTTGCCATGTCCAGAATCTTCTCCCACGGCATGTCCGGACTCTTCTCCGCTGTCGTGTCTGGACTCTTCCCCACCGTCGTGTTTGGACTCTTCACCGCTGTCGTGTCTGACACCACCGTCTTCGTGTCGATCGGTCATATCTTCGTCTAGACCCATGTCGTTATTCCCTGCCATGTGGACATCCTCGTCATCATCTTCACTTATCCAAAGCATATAGCTATCCATGAAACCATTTATTAGCAAGTGGGCCTTCAAACTGCCACCATTAAAAGGGTCAAAAATTACTCCTTCTTTGCATTTTGTACATGGACATCTAATCCTAGTTCGTTTATTTGCATACATGTCCATCACCGCCGATTGCAAGTATCGCTCCACCTTCCTATCACTCACCTTCATGACTGCAAGGTATACCAAGCAAAAGGGTCATACAAATAGTGCATGCATATAAAAATTTGGCATGACCTTGCCTAAAAATAGGATATATCGAGTTTGCTCGAAATACTCCAAAACAGAAATAAATCAACATTTCAGCGAAACATAAGCAACTCACGGGTCATGTCACTCACACAAATGTTGGGGAACGTCGCATGGGAAACAAAAATTTCCTACGCGCACGAAGACCTATCTGTTGGAAATATGCCCTAGAGGCAATAATAAATTAGTTATTATTATATTTTTTAGTTCATGATAATAGTTTATTATCCATGCTATAATTGTATTGATTGGAAACACAATACTTGTGTGGATACGTAGACAAAACACTGTCCCTAGTAAGCCTCTAGTTGACTAGCTCGTTGATCAAAGATGGTCAAGGTTTCCTGGCCATAGGCAAGTGTTGTCACTTGATAACGGGATCACATCATTAGGAGAATCATGTGATGGACTAGACCCAAACTAATAGACGTAGCATGTTGATCGTGTCATTTTGTTGCTACTGTTTTCTGCGTGTCAAGTATTTGTTCCTATGACCATGAGATCATATAACTCACGGACACCGGAGGAATTCTTTGTGTGTATCAAACGTCGAAACGTAACTGGGTGACTATAAAGATGCTCTACAGGTATCTCCGAAGGTGTTCGTTGAGTTAGTATGGATCGAGACTGGGATTTGTCACTCCGTGTGACGGAGAGGTATCTCGGGGCCCACTCGGTAATACAACATCACACACAAGCCTTGCAAGCAATGTGACTTAGTGTAAGTTGCAGGATATTGTATTACGGAACGAGTAAAGAGACTTGCCGGTAAACGAGATTGAAATAGGTATGCGGATACTGACGATCGAATCTCGGGCAAGTAACATACCGAAGGACAAAGGGAATGACATACGGGATTATATGAATCCTTGGCACCGAGGTTCAAATGATAAGATCTTCGTAGAATATGTAGGATCCAATATGGGCATCTAGGTCCCGCTATTGGATTTTGACCGAGGAGTCTCTCGGGTCATGTCTACATAGTTCTTGAACACGCAGGGTCTGCACACTTAAGGTTCGGCGTTGTTTTATGCGTATTTGAGTTATATGGTTGGTTACCGAATATTGTTCGGAGTCCCGGATGAGATCACGGACGTCACGAGGGTTTCCGGAATGGTCCGTAAACGAAGATTGACATATAGGATGACCTCATTTGATTACCGGAAGGTTTTCGGAGTTACCGGGAATGTACCGGGAATGACGAATGGGTTCCGGGAGTTCACCGGGGGGGGGCAACCCACCCCGGGGAAGCCCATAGGCATTGGGGGTGGCGCACCAGACCTTAGTGGGCTGGTGGGACAGCCCAAGAGAGCCCTATGCGCCATAGGAAGAAAAATCAAAGAGAAAAGAAAAAAAAGAGGAGGTGGGAAAAGGGGGAAGGACTCACCCTTCCAAACCTAGTTGGACTCGGTTTGGAAGGGGAGGGTTCCCCCCTTAGGTTCGGCCGACCCCCTTGGGAGTCCTTGGACCCCAAGGCAAGGCACCCGCCTCCTCCCCCTATATATACGGAAGTTTTAGGGCTGATTTGACACAACTTTGCCAAGGCAGCCCGACCACATATCTTCACGGTTTTACCTCTAGATCGCGTTTCTGTGGAGCTCGGGCTGAGCCCTGCTGAGATAAGATTACCACCAACCTCCGGAGCGCCGTCACATTGCCGGAGAACTCATCTACCTCTCCGTCTCTCTTGCTGGATCAAGAAGGCCGAGATCATCGTCGAGTTGTACGTATGCTGAACGCGGAGGTGCCGTCCGTTCGGCACTAGATCGTGGGACTGATCGCGGGACGGTTCGCGGGGCGGATCGAGGGACGTTCACTAACGCTTCTGCTGTACGGTCTACAAGGGTACGTAGATCACACATCCCCTCTCGTAGATGGACATCACCATGATAGGTCTTCGTGCGCGTAGGAAAATTTTTGTTTCCCATGCGACGTTCCCCAACAGTGGCATCATGAGCTAGGTTCATGCGTAGATGTCTTCTCGAGTAGAACACAAAAGTTTTTGTGGGCGGTGATGTGCGTTTTGCTGCCCTCCTTAGTCTCTTCTTGATTCCACTGTATTGTTGGATCGAAGCGGCTCGGACCGACATTACTCGTACGCTTACGAGAGACTGGTTTCATCGCTACGAGTAACTCCGTTGCTCAAAGATGACTGGCGGGTGTCAGTTTCTCCAACTTTAGTTGAATCGGAATTGGCCGAGGAGGTCCTTGGATGAGGTTAAATAGCAATTCATTTATCTCCGTTGTGGTGTTTGCGTAAGTAAGATGCGATCCTACTAGATACCCATGGTCACCACGTAAAACATGCAACAACAAAATTAGAGGACGTCTAACTTTTTTTTGCAGGGTATGCTTGTGATGTGATATGGCCAACGATGTGATGTGATATATTGGATGTATGAGATGATCATGTTGTAATAGTTAATATCGACTTGCACGTCGATGGTACGACAACCGGCAGGAGCCATAGGGTTGTCTTTAAACTAACGTTTGTGCTTGCAGATGCGTTTACTATTTTGCTAGGATGTAGCTTTAGTAGTAATAGCACGAGTAGCACGACAACCCCGATGGCGACACGTTGATGGAGATCATGGTGTGACGTCGGTGACAAGAAGATCGTGCCGGTGTTTTGGTGATGATCAAGAAGCACATGATGATGGCCATATCATGTCACTTATGAATTGCATGTGATGTTAATCCTTTTATGCACCTTATTTTGCTTAGAACGACGGTAGCATTATGAGGTGATCTCTCACTAAAATTTCAAGAAGAAATTGTGTTCTCCCCGACTGTGCACCGTTGCGACAGTTCTTCGTTTCGAGACACCACGTGATGATCGGGTGTGATAGACTCAACGTTCACATACAATGGGTGCAAAACAGTTGCACACGCAGAACACTTGGGTTACGCTTGACGAGCCTAGCATGTGCAGACATGGCCTCGGAACACATGAGACCGAAAGGTCGAGCATGAATCATATAGTTGATATGATTAGCATAGAGATGCTTACCACTGAAACTATTCTCGACTCATGTGATGATCGGACTTGAGATAGTGGATTTGGATCATGTACCACTCAAATGACAAGAGAGATGTACTTTTTGAGTGGGGGTTCTTAAGTAATATGATTAATTGAACTAATTGTCATGAACATAGTCTAATGGTCTTTGCGAATTACGATGTAGCTTGCGCTATAGCTCTACTGTTTTTATATGTTCCTAGAGAAAATTTAGTTGAAAGTTGAGAGTAGCAAACTTTGCAGACTAAGTCTGTAAAACCGAGGATTGTCCTCGTTGCTGTGCAGAAGGCTTGTGTCCTTAATGCACCACTCAGTGTGCTGCACCTCGAGCGTCATCTGTGGATGCTGTGAACATCCGACATACACGTTTCTAATGACTACACGATAGTTCAGTGCAAAATACTTGATGGCTTAGAAGCAAGGTGCCGAAAACGTTTTAAAACGTCACGGAACATAAGAGATGTTCTAAAGAGATGAAATTGTGATTTCATGCTTGTGCCCTTGTTAAGAGGTATGAGACCTCCGACAAGATTCTTTGTCCACGAAGTAAAGGAGAAAAGCTCAATCGTTGAGCGTGTGCTCAGATTGTCTGAGTACAACAATCACTTGAATCAAGTGGGAGTTAATCTTCCACATGAGATAGTGATGGTTCTCCAAAGTCACTGCCACCAAGCTATGAGAGCTTCGTAATGAACTATAACATATCAAGGATAGATACAATGATCCTTGAGCGATTCGCAATGTTTGACACTGCGAAATTAGAAATCAAGAAGGAGCATCAATAGTTGATGGTTTGTAAAACCACTAAGTTTCAAGAAAGGCAAGGGCTAGAAGGGATACTTCGTGAAACGGCAAAACAGTTGTTGCACTAATGAAGAGACCCAAGATTAAACCCAAACCCGAGACTAAGTGCTTCTATAATGAGGGGAACAGTCACTGAGGCGGGGCAACTCTAGATACTTGGTAGATAAGAAGGCTGGCAAAAGTCGAAAGAAGTATATTTGATATACATGATGTTGATGTGTACTTTACTAGTACTCCTAGTAGCATGAGGGAATTGGATACCGGTTCGGTTGCTAAATGATTAGTAACACGGAATGAAAGCTACGGCATAAACGGAGACTAGCTAAAGGGGAGGTGACGATACGTGTTGGAAGTGTTTCCAAGGTTGATATGATCAAACGTCGCACGCTCCCTCTACCATCGGGATTGGTGTTAAACCTAAATAATTGCTATTTGGTGCTTGCGTTAAGCATGAACATGATTGGATCGTGTTTATTGCAATACGATTATTCATTTAAAGAGAATAATGGTTACTCTATTTCTTGAATAATCACCTTCAATGGTTTATTGAATCTCGATCGTAGTGTTACACATGTTCATGATATTGGTGCCAAAAGATACGAGGTAATGATGATAGTACCACTTACTTGTGGCACTGCCGCTTGAGTCATGTTGGTATAAATTGCATGAAGAGGCTCCATGCTGATGGATCTTTATACTCACTTGATTTTGAATCACTAGTGACATGCAAATCATACCACATGAGAAAGGCCTTGTTTTCATTAAGATGAAATAAGATAGTAACTTGTTGGAAGTGATAGATTTTGATGTATGTAGTCCAATGGGTGCTGAAGCACGCAGTGGATATCATTATGTTCTTACTTCAATGACGATTTGAGTAGATACTAGAGTATTTACTTAATGAATCACAAGTCTGAAATATTGAAAAGTTCAATTCTGTTTCGGAGTGAAGTTCGTCGTAACAAGAGGATAAACTGTCTATGATATGATCATAGAAATGAATATCTGAGTTACGAGTTTTGGTACGCAGTTAAGACAATGTGGAGTGGTACGGTAACCCTGTCTTGGAGGTCATGTTGTTGAGAAACTATGAACCTACGAATTATGGAGAAAGCAATGGTGGGCCCGGATTCCGACAAATGGCTGGAAGCCGTGAAATCCGAGAGAGTATCCATGTATGAAAACAAAGTGTAGACTTTGGAAGAACTACTTGATGGTCATAGGACTATTGAGTGAAGATGGATCTTTAAAAGGAAGACAGACGATGATGGTGATAAGTCACTATTAAGAAAAGCTTGACTTGTCGCAGAGATGTTTCCGACAAGATCAAACAGTTGACTATGATGAGACTTTCTCACTCCTAGCGATGCTAAAAGTCTGTTAGAATTATGTTAGTAGTTGCTGCATTATTTATGAAATGTTGCACGTAGGATGCCAAAACATTGTTTCCTCGACGGTTTCCTTGAGCAAACATTGTATGTGATACAACTAGGAGGTTTTGTCGATCCTAAAGATACTAGAAAGTATGCAAGCTCCAGTGATCCTTCAATGGACTGGTGCAAGCATCTCGGAGTTGGAATATACACTTTGATGAGATGATCAAAGATTTTGGGTTTGTACAAGGTTTATGAGAAACTTGTATTTCCAAAGAAGTGAGTGGGAGCACTATAGAATTTCTGATAAGTATATGTGGTTGACATATTGTTGATCAGAAGTAATGTAGAATTTCTTAGCATCTCATCAAAGTGTATATTCCAACTCCGAGATGCTTGCACCAGTCCATTGAAGGATCACTGGAGCTTGCATACTTTCTAGTATCTTTAGGATCGACAAAACCTCCTGGTTGTATCACATACAATGTTTGCTCAAGGAAACCGTCGAGGAAACAATGTTTTGGCATCCTACGTGCAACATTTCATAAATAATGCAGCAACTACTAACATAATTCTAACAGACTTTTAGCATCGCTAGGAGTGAGAAAGTCTCATCATAGTCAACTGTTTGATCTTGTCGGAAACATCTCTGCGACAAGTCAAGCTTTTCTTAATAGTGACTTATCACCATCATCGTCTGTCTTCCTTTTAAAGATCCATCTTCACTCAATAGTCCTATGACCATCAAGTAGTTCTTCCAAAGTCTACACTTTGTTTTCATACATGGATACTCTCTCGGATTTCACGGCTTCCAGCCATTTGTCGGAATCCGGGCCCACCATTGCTTTCTCCATAATTCGTAGGTTCATAGTTTCTCAACAACATGACCTCCAAGACAGGGTTACCATACCACTCTGCAGTAGTACGCGACCTTGTCGACCTACGAGGTTTGTAGTAACTTGATCCGATGCTCGATGATCACCATCATCAACTTTCACTTCAATTGGTGTAGGCGCCACAGGAACAACTTCCTGCGCCCTGCTACACACTGGTTGAAGTGATGGTTCAATAACCTAATCAAGTTCTACCACCCTCCCACTCAATTCTTTCGAGAGAAACCTTTCCTCGAGAAAGGACCCGTTTCTAGAAACAAACACTTTGCTTCCGGATCTGAGATAGGAGATGTACCCAACTGTTTTGGATATCCTATGAAGATGCATTTATCCACTTTGGGTTCGAGCTTATCAGGCTGAAACTTTTTCACATAAGTGTCGAAGTCCCAAACTTTCAAGAAACGACAGTTTAGATTTCTCTAAACCTCAGTCTATACTGTGTCATCTCAACGGAAATATGCGGTGCCCTATTTAAAGTGAATGCGGTTGTCTCTAATGCATAACCCATAAACGATAGTGGTAATTCGATAAGAGACATCACAGCATGCACCATACCAAATAGTGCATGGCTATGACGTTCAGACACATCATCACACTATGATGTTCCGGGTGGCATGAACTGCGAAAGAATTTCCACATTGTCTTAACTGCGTACCAAAACTCGTAACTCAGATATTCATTTCTATGATCATATCGTAGACAGTTTATCCTCTCGTTACGACGAACTTCACTCCGAAACAGAATTGAACTTTTCAATATTTCAGACTTGTGATTCATTAAGTAAATACTCTTGTATCTACTCAAATCGTCATTGAAGTAAGAACATAATGATATTCACTGCGTGCCTCCACACCCATTGGACAGCATACATCAAAATGTATCTCTTCCAACAAGTTACTATATTGTTTCATCTCAATGAAAACAAGGCCTTGCTCATGTGGTATGATTTGCATGTCACTAGTGATTCAAAATCAAGTGAGTACAAAGATCCATCAGCATGGAGCCTCTTCATGCAATTTATAACAACATGAATCAAGCAGCAGTGCCACAAGTAACTGGTACTATTATCATTACCCCGTATCTTTTGGCACCAATATCATGAACATGTGTAACACTACGATCGAGATTCAATAAACCATTGAAGGTGATTATTCAAGCAAATAGAGTAACCATTATTCTCTTTAAATGAATAATCGTATTGCAATAAACACGATCCAATCATGTTCATGCTTAACGCAAGCACCGAATAACAATTATTTAGGTTTAACACCAATCCCGATGGTAGAGGGAGCGTGCGACGTTTGATCATATCAACCTTGGAAACACTTCCAACACATATCGTCACCTCGCCTTTAGCTAGTCTCCGTTTATGCCGTAGCTTTCATTTCGTGTTACTAATGACTTAGCAATCGAACCGGTATCCAATACCCTCATGCTACTAGGAGTACTAGTAAAGTACACATCAACGTCATGTATATCAAATATACTTCTTTCGACTTTTGCCAGCCTTCTTATCTACCAAGTATCTAGAGTTGCTCCGCCTCAATGACTGTTCCCCTCATTACAGAAGCACTTAGTCTCAGGTTTGGGTTTAATCTTGGGTCTCTTCATTAGTGCAGCAACTGTTTTTCCCTTTCACGAAGTATCCCTTCTAGCCCTTGCCTTTCTTGAAACTTAGTGGTTTTACTAACCATCAACTATTGATGTTCCTTCTTGATTTCTACTTTTGCAGTGTCAAACATCGCGAATCGCTCAAGGATTATTGTATCCATCCTTGATATGTTATAGTTCATCACGAAGCTCTCACAGCTTGGTGGCAGTGACTTTGGAGAACCATCACTATCTCATCTGGAAGATTAACTCCCACTTGATTCAAGCGATTGTCGTACTTAGACAATCTGAGCACACGCTCAACGATTGAGCTTTTCTCCTTTACCTTGTGGACAAAGAATCTTGTTGGAGGTCTCGTACCTCTTAACAAGGGCACAAGCATGAAATCACAATTTCATCTCTTTAGAAAATCACTTATGTTCCGTGACGTTTCAAAACGTTTTCGGCGCCTTGCTTCTGAGCCATTAAGTATTTTGCACTGAACTATCGTGTAGTCATCAGAAACGTGTATGTCGGATGTTCACAGCATCCACAGACGATGCTCGAGGTGCAGCACACCGAGCGGTGCATTAAGGACATAAGCCTTGTGCGCAGCAACGAGGACAATCCTCGGTTTTACAGACTTAGTCTGCAAAGTTTGCTACTATCAACTTTCAACTAAAATTTCTCTAGGAACATATAAAACAGTAGAGCTATAGCGCAAGCTACATCGTAATTCGCAAAGACCATTAGACTATGTTCATGACAATTTAGTTCAATTAATCATATTACTTAAGAACTCCCACTCAAAAAGTACATCTCTCTAGTCATTTAAGTGGTACATGATCCAAATCCACTATCTCAAGTTCGATCATCACGTGAGTCGAGAATAGTTTCAGTGGTAAGCATCTCTATGCTAATCATATCAACTATACGATTCATGCTCGACCTTTCGGTCTCATGTGTTCCGAGGCCATGTCTGCACATGCTAGGCTCGTCAAGCTTAACCCGAGTGTTCCGCGTGTGCAACTGTTTTGCACCCGTTGTATGTGAACGTTGAGTCTATCACACCCGATCATCACGTGGTGTCTCGAAATGAAGAACTTTCGCAATGGTGCACAGTCGGGGAGAACACAATTTTGTCTTGAAATTTTAGTGAGAGATCACCTCATAATGCCACCGTCGTTCTAAGCAAGATAAGGTGCAAAAAGGATTAACATCACATGCAATTCATAAGTGACATGATATGGCCAACATCACGTGCTTCTTGATCTCCATCACCAAAGCACCGGCACGATCTTCTTGTCACCGGCGTCACACCATGATCTCCATCATCATGATCTCCATCAACGTGTCGCCATCGGGGTTGTCGTGCTACTCATGCTATTACTACTAAAGCTACATCCTAGCAAAATAGTAAACGCATCTGCAAGCACAAACGTTAGTTTAAAGACAACCCTATGGCTCCTGCCAGTTGCCGTACCATCGACGTGCAAGTCGATATTATCTATTACAACATGATCATCTCATACATCCAATATATCACATCACATCGTTGGCCATATCACATGACAAGCATACCCTGCAAAAACAAGTTAGACGTCCTCTAATTTTGTTGTTGCATGTTTTACGCGGTGACCATGGGTATCTAGTAGGATCGCATCTTACTTACGCAAACACCACAACGGAGATATAGGAATTGCTATTTTACCTTATACAAGGACCTCCTTTGTCAAATCCGATTCAACTAAAGTTGGAGAAACTGACACTTGCCAGTCATCTTTGAGCAACGGGGTTACTCGTAACGATGAAACCAGTCTCTCGTAAGCGTACGAGTAATGTCGGTCCAAGCCGCTTCAATCCAACAATACTGCGGAATCAAGAAAAGACTAAGGAGGGCAGAAAAACGCACATCACCGCCCACAAAAACTTTGGTGTTCTACTCGAGAAGACATCTACGCATGAACCTAGCTCATGATGCCACTATTGGGGAACGTCGCATGGGAAACAAAAAAATTTCTACGCGCACGAAGACCTATCATGGTGATGTCCATCTACGAGAGGGGATATTCGATCTACGTACCCTTGTAGACCATACAGCAGAAGTGTTAGTGAACGCGGTTGATGTAGTGGAACGTCCTCACGTCCCTCGATCCGCCCCGCGAACCGTCCCGCGATCAGTCCCACGATCTAGTGCCGAACGGACGGCACCTCCGCGTTCAGCACACGTACAGCTCGACGATGATCTCGGCCTTCTTGATCCAGCAAGAGAGACGGAGAGGTAGATGAGTTCTCCGGCAGCATGACGGCGCTCCGGAGGTTGGTGGTGATCTTATCCCAGCAGGGCTCCGCCCGAGCTCCGCAGAAACGCGATCTAGAGGTAAAACCGTGGAGATATGTGGTCGGGCTACCGTGGCAAAGTTGTATCAAATCAGCCCTAAAACCTCTGTATATATAGGGGGAAGAGGGGGTGCCTTGCCTTGGGGTCCAAGGACCCTCAAGGAGTTCGGCCGAGCCAAGGGGGGCAACCCTCCCCTTCCAAACCGAGTCCAACTAGTTTTGCAAGGAGGAGTCCTTCCCCCTTTTCCCACCTCTTCTTTTTTTTCTCTTTGATTTTCTTCCTATGGCGCATAGGGCCTTCTTGGGCTGTCCCACCAGCCCACTAAGGGCTGGTGCGCCACCCCCAAGGCCTATGGGCTTCCCCGGGGTGGGTTGTCCCCCCCCCCCCCCACAGGTGAACACCTAGAACCCATTCGTCATTCCCGGTACATTCCCGGTAACTCCGAAAACCTTCCGGTAATCAAATGAGGTCATCCTATATATCAATCTTCGTTTCTGGACCATTCCGGAAACCCTCGTGACGTCCGTGATCTCATCTGGGACTCCGAACAACATTCGGTAACCAACCATATAACTCAAATACGCATAAAACAACGTCGAACCTTAAGTGTGCAGACCCTGCGGGTTCGAGAACTATGTAGACATGACCCGAGAGACTCCTAGATCAATATCCAATAGCGGGACCTGGATGCCCATATTGGATCCTACATATTCTACGAAGATCTTATCGTTTGAACCTCAGTGCCAAGGATTCATATAATCCCGTATGTCATTCCC
This sequence comes from Hordeum vulgare subsp. vulgare, assembly GCF_904849725.1. NCBI lineage: Eukaryota > Viridiplantae > Streptophyta > Magnoliopsida > Poales > Poaceae > Hordeum > Hordeum vulgare. Next base: position 101,797,380 of record NC_058520.1, read on the forward strand.
TTTGTCCTTCGGTATGTTACTTGCCCGAGATTCGATCGTCAGTATCCGCATACCTATTTCAATCTCGTTTACCGGCAAGTCTCTTTACTCGTTCCATAATACAAGATCCCACAACTTACACTAAGTCACATTGCTTGCAAGGCTTGTGTGTGATATTGTATTACCGAGTGGACCCCGAGATACCTCTCTGTCACACGGAGTGACAAATTCCAGTCTCTATCCATACTAACTCAACGAACACCTTCAGAGATACCTGTAGAGCATCTTTATAGTCACCCAGTTACGTTGCGACGTTTGATACACACAAAGTATTCCTCCGGTGTCAGTGAGTTATATGATCTCATGGTCATAGGAACAAATACTTGACACGCAGAAAACAGTAGCAACAAAATGACACGATCAACATGCTACGTCTATTAGTTTGGGTCTAGTCCATCACATGATTCTCCTAATGATGTGATCCCGTTATCAAGTGAAAACACTTGCCTATGGCCAGGAAACCTTGACCATCTTTGATCAACGAGCTAGTCAACTAGAGGCTTACTAGGGACAGTGTTTTGTCTATGTATCCACACAAGTATTGTGTATCCAATCAATACAATTATAGCATGGATAATAAACGATTATCATGAACTAAGAAATATAATAATAACTAATTTATTATTGCCTCTAGGGCATATTTCCAACAACAAATCCCTTCATATCGCAAACACACATATTCCCATTATTGAAATGCACAACTTTTTACTCAGCTTTATATATCCCGAGAGAGATTGTGTACGGCGAAGTAATAATGGTGGAGAAGTAACTTACTAAGAGGAAAGGGGAAAGGAGGGGATAGGGAAAAGGGGGGGGAAGGGGGAGAAGGTGTGTATGTGGGTGAAAGGAGGGCAATAATGGTGGAGGAAAGGAGAAAGGAGGGGATAGGGCAAAGGGGGGGAGAGGGTGTGTGTGTGGGTGATATGTAGAAGGACGAGAGAAGAAGGGCAAGAATGGTGGAGAACTAACAATGGTGGAGGAAAGGAGAAAGGAGGGAAAAGGGGGGAGGGAGAGGGTGTGTGGGGGGGTGAAAAGTTGCCCACAGCCATGTGTAGCAGTAGCGCTCGTTCCATAAAAGTGCTACTGCTATTTCACTTAGCAATAGCGCTGCAACTACAACTGTTGTTGGTGGCCTCATTGGCCCCCCTTTAGCAGTAGCGCTAGCTCCAGGTAAGCGCTACTGCTATAGAACTTAGTAGTAGCGCTTATAAGCGTCCAGCGCTACTGCTAGAGCTACTCTGGGTGGCCTCGTTGGGCCCCGTTTAGCAGTAGCTCTCGAAATGAAACCAGCGCTACTGCTAAGGACATTAGCAGTAGCGCTTATTACTTCCAGCGCTACTGCTAAGTAGCAGCAGCGCGTTCTATTTTCCAGCGCTACTACTAGGCTCCTACCTATAAGGTTTTTCCTACTAGTGATATAGGATCACGTCCGTAAGCAAGTACACCGACTCCTGCGTGCATCTACTATTACCACTCATGGACTGCTATCCAACATGCATCTAGAGTATTAAGTAAAATAAATTAACACTTTAAGGAAGATGACATGATGTAGGCATAATAAATCCAACTAATATGAATAAACCCCATCATTTTATCCTTAATGGAAGCAATACAAATAAGTTTCATGTCCCTTTATCTCACTCGGATTGAGCACCGCAAGATTAAACACATTATAATGCACCACTCCTGCTGAAGATAAATCAATCTACTTGGCCAAACAAAATCGATAGATCCGAGAGAAATACGAAACTATCATAATCATGCATATATAAAATACCATCAAAGAATCAATATACTTTCATGAATAATCTAAACATAAACCCACAATTCATCGTATCCCAACAAACACACTGCAAAAGAGTGATTACATAAGATAGATCACCGCGGGAATCGCAGTGATCTTGGGAATGAAGAACATAGAGAGAGATAGCCATCTAGGTACTAAATAGGGGCATGTAGTTCTACGATACACTATTCACAGATCACCATGGGAGCAACAAGGTTGATGTAGAGGTCCTCCATGATCAACCCCCTCCGACAAGGCACCAGGACACGACTCCAGATGGGCACACGATGGAACAGAGACTTGCAGCAGCGGAATAAGTTTTTCAGGAGGCTCTCTAAGGTTTTCCCAATATATGTGAGTTTATAGCAAAGATATCACAGCGAGAGGCCATGGGAGGTGGCCCCAAGCCTTTATGGCGCGGCCACCCCCTGGGTGTTCCTTGTTGGCTTGGAGCCACCCTGTGTGGCCTCCGGTCTCCCTCTAAAGCTTCCATGACTTATTTTTTACAAAAAAAACATCAGAATCGTTTGAGGTATTTGGACTTAGTTTGGTACAATATTCCTGAAAGGCCAAAAACATGCAGAAAACAACAACTCTCATTCGGCACTCGGTTAATAGGTCAGTGCTCAAAATGACATAAAGCGTTGTATAAATGCTTATAAAATATTCAAGATTAATAATATAATAGCATGTAACAATCAAAAATTGTACATGTGTTGGAGAGATATTAGAAACCTAGAACTATTGCGCCGCCGCCACAAGCCTCCGCATCGAAGCAATCTCATTCGGATCCTTGTTCGAGCACCTTGTCGGAGGGGAAAGCCATCACCCAAGGCTATCTTCATCATCCCCGTGGCCTCCGTGAAGAGGAGGGAGTAGTTCACCCTCATAGCTTAGGGTATGTTCTAGTAGCTATGTGTTTGATCTCCTCTTTCTCTCACTCTCTCCCAGACGTCATCTTGATAGGACACCAAAATAATGTACAATGAGCTTTGTTAATATGGTTGGATCATATGGTGTTCTTCCCTTCTATCTCTTTTCTGGTGAATTGATACTTGTTGTTTGAGGTTTCTCTGTTATTGGATTAAATACTTTGGATTTGAGATAATTTGATGCATGTCTCACTTATGGATATTGGTGGCGGCATTGGGGTATCTAGGCGACGTTAGAGTGACTGATGTGTATCATATGTTGTTTCAGTGCACGATCTCTAGAACTATCCATGAAACTTTGGGGTGGTTCAATTGATTGATTGGAAACATGATGAGGTGGTTTACTACCTACATGGTTTCATCCTACTTTCTTCAAATGGAGTAGAAACTTTGGAGCGATTCTTTGCCGCAATTTGTGGGATGACTATATGATTCAGTTATGTTAGTGAGATATTGCACTAGTGAAAGTATGAACCCTAGGCCTTGTTTTCAAGCATTGGAATTCCATTTGTGCTCACTTTTATCACTTTTTACCTTGCTTTTCTATTATTTTAGATTACAAAAAGTTATATATACTTTCCATACTACAGTTATATCACCATCTATTCATTGACCTAGTGCATCTATACAATTTACTATTGTATTGGGTGTGTTGGGGACACAAGAGATCGCTTGTATTAGGTTACAAGGTTGTTTGAGAGAGACCTTTTTCATCCAACACCTTCCATGAATTGATAAACGTTAGGTCATCCACTTTAGAGAAATTTGCAGCTGTCCTACAAAACTCTATGCTTGGAGGCCCAACAAAGTCTACAAGAATAAAGTTGCATAGTAGACATCACTATACCCCAAAAGCAATTTAGATTAAAGAGTTTTACTCTTGGCAATCACCCAACTTGTTCAGGATATTGTTCATGGGTCTGGTAGAGCCATCCACATTCAGTTTTCTCTCAAAGCCTGAACTTTCCTATCTAGTATTCTTGTGAAGGATTGGCTTCTTGAGAACATCACATAGAGTTTGTTTACCTTTGAGGCTTTTTAGCATTCCTGTCTCAAGGAGTTCTTTCAACCTAGTATTTTCATCAGAGATAGCAACATATTCCTTGGAGGGTGAGTTAGTCTCAACATTTAGAAGAGTTGCATATCTTTCAATGGCAACAATAGATGTTTCAACAATGGAGTCGACATTTTTAAGCTCTAAGCATTTTAGACGTGATGGTATAAAGTTATCACGGAGTTCCTTAGATTAACCGACAAAGAGATAAGCACTTTCCTTATTAACACATCACGAGAAATATTCACATATTCAAGATCTTGATTCCTTTTGAGATTGTTTGATATTTTTTCGGAATCAAGTGAAAAACAATCATGATGAATGGATAAATCATAGAATGTTGATAAAATAGCATCATGATCTTCTTCCAACATCTTATTTTTCTCCATCTCTTCGACTAGCAATCCTTCAGGTTTCCCGATGTTTAATTTTAAGTCTTTCAAGAGAATCTTGTTGAGATTTAGACACTAAAACTAATTTAGCATAGACAACATTTTGTGAACATAATTTTTTTATGTCGATAGATTTTTGATGTTTCGATGACACGTGATCTCGTGAAGGTTTTGCAATGAAACATCATTTAGCAGTCTCATCATCACTTGAAACTACGTTGAAATGACTTGATGGTTCACGAGAAGGATGAGCAATAAAGACATTGCCTCGGCCTAGGTTGATGCATAACTAATTATCTTCATGTGATTCATACTCTCATTTTATTCTTCACTGTCCACACCCATTCTAGCATATGCACCAGCGATCTCAGATACTCTCTTAATGTTTGATGCAATCATGGTGTTGGGATTCATGTCAGTGTTTGGTATCGTTTAAGAATATGTTCTAGGTACATTCATATTTGTGAGCTTAGTATGACGATCCACAAGCTTGAAGCCTATGCAGTTGATTAAGTTCCATCTTTTGCTTGGCTTGATATCCAGATAGTCGGTGGTGAATTGACCGAAGTTTTTGCATTTCAGGTACAACATGTAGAGGGGGTTATTTTCTTGAAGAATCATCTGTAGGTGACCTAGATAATCATAAATTTTATCCTTTGAGGTTGTTGAGTCATCCAGTAAGCAGTTCTACATCTCTTGTGATGGTGTGTTGATTCTTATAATGTTCTTCAAGAGATCTACCATAGAGTGACATAATTTCACCGTCTTCTGAGCAAGAGTCAGATTTTTCTTTTCTTTTGTCCAATAGTTCCTCATGAATGACTAATAGTTCCATAATTTTGGTTGACCGAAGATCTTCATAGTTAGGTCTTTCTTTGGTATTGGCAATTGTTGGGTCTAATGAATCATCAAAGGACTTGAGTAATTTTTTAACTGCATCTTGATCACTAATGTTCTCAACTCCTCGTTGGCCCAATTTCAACAAGATTGCTTAGATGATCAGTGATATCCATGAGAGTTTCCATTCAGAAAATTCTGAAGTGAGTGAACATGGCATAAAGCATATAAGTGTGAGCATCCATTCAAACAAGAAATTCTTCGCGAACATTTTTATGGCATCACACATTTGTTTGGCTACTTGTGCCTTCTGAACTAAAGGAAAATGGTTTTGGATATGCAACAAGAATGACATTTTTCGCTTGAGAATATAGTCAAATGTTTCCTTCATCTTCAGTTGTGGCACACTCGGGATGCAAAATAGTGTATCCATTTTCCATGACTTGCCAAAGATCCTCACTCGTAGATTTTAGACAAATCGTCAACCTGTTTTTCAAGTGGAGATACTCATTTCCATTGAATATGGGAAATCTTTCAGATTGCTTGGATTGACCTGCAATTGACATACTCAGAAATCCAAGGTGGTTAGACCTTTAATAGGAAGTGACAACGAGGCCTTGCTCTGATACCAATTGTTAGAATCGAGAGTATATCCACGAGAGGGGTGTGAATGTGAGATTCATTTTTATTTTCAAAACTTCAAATCAAAACCATTCAGCACAACAAAATTAATATACGATGAAGAATGCCGAAAGATAATATTTGCACGCACACTCACAGAAGATTTTTGAGCTCGAAAGGCTAAGAAAAACTTTCAATAAAAGTGATGATAATATTTGGGTAAGATGGCACACAACATTAGTGATGATAATAGTGGCACAAAAGGATAATAGAGAGAACACCATACATGTAAAAACTATGAATGAAAATAGCTACTCGACTGCACACTAACAATAAGTAAACGATAAAGCACACTAACAAACTAAAGCACATGAGGTGAGGAGAGCAAGGAGGTTGCAAGACATGCTATACTAGATGGTGTTATATGGCTGCTTCATAACTAGTGCCCCCAAGAAAGGGCACTATAGGCTTCCTCGACACTTACTCAACATCAGTTGCTAAAGGAACATACGTGATTCCTCCCTTCCTTTGGTTTATTAACCTCTCGAAGGTTTCATCTTTGACTGTCATTCTTCTTCTCTCTGTGCTGAACTTTTCATCGGAGATAGAGGGTGAGTGGGCGACACAGATGATCGGACCTTTTAGCCATGATGAGTTCCAGAGATACGAGGAGGCAGTGGATATGACCGATTGTCAAAATATGGCAGCAAGGTTTTTGAATCTTGAACTTCCACCATGACACGTTCTCGTATTGAGCCGTGTGAGTGCTCCTTTGATTGGTTGCTTTGGTCGCCTAGCCACCCCTTCTATGCTGGTCGTTGGATCTCGCCATCAGAACGGGCTTGGGTTATGGTGCTTGGAGATGCGATGGGCCTAGCTTTCAACAAGGTCAAAATGGTGGCCTCAGACACTTGGTAATGTGGATTGTATGCACGGAAGTGAAAGGATTTCCCTCCATCTTGGCATAGCTAATTCACCGGACATTGCAAGGACCCAACCATAATTTTGGAAGTATTTGCCTCCGAAGAATCATGGTTCTGAGATTGATACTTTTTTTTTGCATGAATCTCACAACATTACCAATGTCTTTCACATATCTCAATTGCAAGGCTATCTGCATGTACTTTTCCATCTTGTAACTTCAGGGTGAATGTCCATCAATATGAATAGGGCTACTATCTAGCCAATGGCATCTAGCCATCTTGGTCTACATTTGTTAAGACAATTTCTATGCATGAGAGCAGAAAATATAAGCATTTGGTCAATGTGCAAGAAGCTCATAGGAAAAACACCGATAGGTCATTTGGAGTGCTACAATCAAGGTTTACAATTGTCTAGGGGCCTACTAGTTTTTGGAACAAGGTTATCTTGGCAAATATCATGACATCTCGTGTTATCCTACACAACATGGTCATAGAGGATGAGTGGGAAATGCAAGACCCCATTGTGTGTGGACCGACCTGTCAAACCTCCAAGGAACACAAACCACATTCAAGCGTCTTGAGATGTAAGAGAAGATTGAAGACCAGGCCTACCATCATCAATTGAAGGAGGGTCTCATTGACCATTATTGGCAGATAAGTGGGAGAAGGGATGGTTAAATTGCTTTAAATATCATTTATATTCACATTAATAGTTTATTTAATACGATTATTTGTTAATTTGAATTGTTGTATTCACACAAATAGTTTGTAATAATATTTGTTGAATAATGCTCATTGTTCTATATTGTTGTTAATAGGCTAGAAAGATCGTATGACCCAGTGATAGGCGGGTCCTACATGCAAGGCAAATATGAAGGCCGCATTATGATGACTAAAACACAGATGTCACGACCTCCATCCATATGAATCACACTCCATATGTCACATGACGAGCGCTGACATAATGACTCTACTAGAGCTGCTCTTAGTCCACGCATAACACACATCCTCATCTTATTTCTCTCCATAGTTACTCGACACACAAGAACTACCTCAAATGTTGTTTGGTCTGCCTCATAGTAGTTGTCTTGGTTCTTTGAAGTGTGTGAGAAGATTGTCCCCTTGCATCATGGACATCACATTGATCTCCTTCTCGTTGCCTTAGAAACTTTCAAGTGTTGATTTCATGATGCATGGGAAGTTAGATATAAATCTAACTAGAGTACGAGATTCATGAATGTAGAGACTTAGGTTTGGGCTGTTCAACTCTCAATATTGATTGGGTGCACCCGACACGTATATATAAGGTACAAGATGGGCCTCAACCTCAACTATACAAGGAACTAGGAGATGGGACTATGACACAATATACATGCACAAATATATACTCAACACCCCCCCCCCCCCGCACTCAAAGTGTTGCCAGAGACAGGGAGACTGGAACGAAACTCCTCAAAGGTGGAAGTAGGCAGCCCTTTAGTCATCACATCAGCGAATTATTATGCGGTCGAAACATGAAGAACCCGGATGTGACCAAGGGTGACCTATTCACGCGCAAAGTGCATATCAAGCTCGATGTGCTTCGTTCGACGATGATTAATGGGGTTGGCGGAAAGGTACACAACAAAGACATTGTAACAGTAGAAGACCGTGGCCTAGTGACACCGTGATGCAACTCCTGGAGTAGCTTTTGAATCCATGACCGCTCAGCAACTGCGTTTGCCACCCGCTCGGTACTCAGCCTCCGCGCTAGAGCACGATACTAAGGGTTGTCATTTCGACGACCACGAGACAAGTGAGGGACCAAGGTAGACGCAGTAGCCGGACATGGAGCGTCATGTGTCGGGACAGCCATCCCAATCAGCATCAGAGTAGGCCACCAGATCCATAAAGGGAGACGCCATGAGAGTGAGATAGAGGGACATAGTTCCATGGATATAGCGGAGAGTCCATTTCGCAAGCGTCCAGTGGGAGTCACGAGGGGCGTGCATATGGAGGCACACCTGCTGCACAGTATACTGCAAGTCTAGTCTGGTGAGTGTCACATACTAAAGAGCACCAACAATGGAGTAGTAGAACGAGGCATCCGATGCTAGTGAACCCTCTTGGGCAGAGACATTGGCCATCGTTTCAATAGGAGAACCGACAAGATGACAGTTGAACATTCCGACACGGTTAAGTAGCTCATGCGCATACTTCTGTTGATGAAGAAAGAAGTCGCCGGGTCGCCGAACCACCTCAGTACCAAGGAAGTAATGAAGAGCTCCCAAGTCCTTGATGGCAAAATCATCACGCAGTTGTAGAGTAATCTGCTGAAGAAGAGCTGCGGAGGAGGCTGTCAGGATGATGTCGTCGACATAGAGCAGCAAGTAGGTAGTCGTGTTGCCATGGTGAATAACGAACAATGAGGCGTCTGAGCAAGTAACAGGGAATCCTAGTGTCTATAGAAAGTCGGTGATACGCTGGTACCAAGCGCGTTGAGTTTGCTTAAGGCTGTAGAGAGACAGAGACAACAAGCACACATGACCAGGATGAGTGGCATCGACGAAAACGATGGGTTTCTCACAATAGACTTGCTAGGAAGGGTGTCCATGAAGAAAGGTGTTGGAGACATCCATCTGATGAACAGCCTAGCCACGAGAGACCACTAGCCGGTGAACGGTTCGGGTCGTGCCCGATTTTACAACCGATGCGAACGTCTCGGTGAATTCAACTCCAGCGCCTGACGAAAATCGTGGAGCACCCAAAGAGTCTTGTAGCGCTCAAGAGTGCCATCCGAGTAAGTCTTGTGGCAAAATACACACTTGCCGCTGATGACGTTGGCGCGAGGAGCCGGGGAACCAATGTCCAAGTGTGGTTGCACTAAAGAGCCGGTGAAGGTGGTGAAGATGAGCCGACCTCGATGGAGGAGAGCGAGGTAGCAGCTGCTCTGGCCGCACCAAGATGCGAGGCGTCGTCTGCGCACGATGCCGCACCCGAGGTCAGGGTAGGGGCGGGCGACGCAATGACAACAGGGTTGGCCGGAGAGGAAGCCGCGAGAGCCTCTGAGGGCACTGGGTCTGCCGACCCGGAGTCTGACCCCATGGTCGTCGAGGAAGCGTGGTCGGAGGTGGGGCCCGCGGTCCGGCCCACAACGCGAGCAGCGCCAAACACTGGCGGTGGACCAAGGGCCAACCAAGACTGTCCACGAGAGGGGGTTGCCGAAGGGCTGTCGGTGGGTGGTGGTGATGGGACGGTGGGTACCTGCTGAAATGGACACACCTTCTCATCAAAGTAAACGTGTCGCGAGGTGAAGACGCGGTGGGAGACGAGATCAGAACAACGGTATCCTTTGGTGTTGGGTGGATAGACAAGGAAGATGCAAGCAATGGAACGAGGTGCAAGCTTATGAGGCGCGGTAGCGGCGATGCTAGGGTAGCAGAGATAGCCGAAGATGCGAAGCACATCATAAGAGGGTGGTGAACCAAAAAGAAGATGGTGAGGTGCAAAGTTTCCGTGAGTGCGGCAAGGCCGAATGTTAAGGAGAAGTGATGCAGTGGCAAGCACGTCAGGCAAAAAGTGTCGAGGCACATTGGCACGAAAGAGATGCGTATGAACACCGTCGTTAAGAGTGTGAAGGATGCATTCATCGTGACTGTTTTATTGCGAAGTGTAGAGGAAGGTAATACGAAATATCGTGTCGTGTGTCATGCGAAGAGTACGAACAGCCATGTTGTCCAACTCCTTCCCATTGTCTGTTTGGAACGCAAGAATGGGACGCCCAAACTGTGTAGAGACATAGGAATAAAAGGGAGCAAGAGTGGTGATAGCATCGGATTTGCGCCGCAACGGAATGGTCCACACATAATGCAAAGAATCGTCAAGAGTGACAAGATAGTAGGAGTAGCCCGTATTACTTGCAACAGGAGAGGTCCACACATCACTATGAATTAACTCAAACGGGTACGATGCAACATGAGAAAAAGCCCAAAAGGGGATACAAGTATGTTTGCCGAGACGACAAGCATGACAAGAGTGATCCTCTATCTTATTACATGTGAAAGAAAATCTCGGAAGAATATGACAAAGGGTGGCGAGGTTGGGATGACCCAAGTGAGCATGCGAGAGGTCCAAACCGGTGGCGTGGGCAACATGAGCGGCGAAGGTGGATGAGGTAGTGGAGCCGACTGGGTAGAGGTCGTCAGGACTATCACATCGATGGAGCACCATTTGAGTACGAGCGTCCTTGACAGAAAAACCGAACTTGTCAAATTCAACGGTAACGAGATTTTCACGTGTAAAATAGCGAAGGAAAATAAGGTTTTTGATAAGATCAAGGGAAACTAAGATGTTAAATAAAGAAAGTGGTGTGGATGAAGAGGGAAAAGATGCATGGCCTATATGAGTAATGGGAAGAGAGAAACCGTCACTGATGGTGATACGAGTAGAAGTGTTGACGGGATAGGAGGTGTGGAGGGTACCAGGATGAGCATCCATGTGAGTTGTAGAACCGGTATCCATGTACCAGTCGCCGCCGCCGGTGTAGTTGGATGGTGTATGGGCGGAGTGCAGCGCCGCCAGCAAAGCCGGGTCCAAAGGCGCCGGGGGAAGCGAGGGAGCCGGGGCCTGCGGCAAGGGCAGTGGAGGCAGCCCTCCTTGATACGGCGATAGTCTGAAGGAGAGGGGCCCGTAGGGCGGCACATATGACTGCGGTGCGGCGTAGAACGCCTGATGCGAACGAGGTTGTACACCAAGGATACCGGGAGCAGGGGCACGTGGAACCGACATGGAATAAGCATGCACGACGTCGGTCCATGGATTCTGCCCGGCATAGCACGGTGCCGACTCTTGCTGCTATGGAGGATGGGGTTGCTCCTCCGTGAGCGTCGTTCGGCTACTGCTCTTGGCGCCCACCACACCGACCGCCGAGGCAATGACCGTTGCAAGGCGGAGCCGGCTGCGGCCGCGGGAAGGGAGCCGACACCAGCTGGAAAGCTGGCTACTACACGGAGTGCAGCTGGGGTGCGGGCGCCGTCGGTCCACCACGGGTGGTGGTGGTGAGAACCGTGGGTGTGGCCTGTATCCGCGCCATCTTCATCCGTCTCTCCTCAAACTTGAGGTACGCCACCACCTTAGCAAAGGTAGGTTCCGGGATGAGAGTAAGGTTGGAGGCGGCGTTCCCAAAGTCATCGTTGAGGCCCATGGTGAGGGTGCTGATGAGGAGCTCATCGCCAATCATTTCGCCAAGATCATGGAGCTCATCCGCAAGCTTTTTGAGGCGCATGCAAAAATCATCGATAGATGAGTCAAGCTGCTGGCACCCATAGAACTCGCCGTGAAGAAGGACCTTGCGCTGAAGTTTGTTGTCGGTGAAGAGGCCGTTGAGCTTGGTCCAGACGGCGTAAGCGTTATCATCATCGCACACTAACGTGTGGAAGAGATCCTTGGAGATGGTGAGGTAGAACCAGCGGATGATGCTGGCGTCGAGGATCATCCAGTCCTCGTTGTTCACAATGAGACGAGAGTCCACGGTGCCATCGATGTGACCATGGAGCAGGTACTCGTGGAACACCAAGGAGAAGTACCTCTTCCAGGCGGAGTAGGAGGCAGTGGACTCGTTAAGGATCACCGGAACGCGGTCGAAGATGTTGAGGTCGCGAACGAGGGTGACGTCCAGGCCGGCGAACGAATTCCTGCCGGAGGAGACCGAGGAGCTCGGGGAGACCATGGCAGCAGGCGAGCAACGGCATCGGAAGGTACGGGTGAGGGAAGTGGAAGCGGTGGAGGTGGGATGCGGCGACACACGATGGCAGCGGAGGCTGGGAGAGAGCGGCAGCAACAACGGTGTGTGGCGGCGGGAGGATGCGGCGACGACGTCTGCGCGATGGAGGTGCGGCGACGATGGCGGCGTCGACGCGAGGGAGGGCGCTGCGGCGCAGGCGGCAGCTGCACGATAGATGGTGCAGCGGCGGCGACGACGGCTAGGTTAGGAACGTGAAGGAAACGGATACCATGTTGAGACTTAGGTTTGGGTTGTACAACTCTGAGTATTGATTGAGTGCACCACACACTTTTATATAAGGTACAAGATGAGCCTCAATCTCAATTATACAAGGAACTAGGAGGTGGATCTATGACACAACCTACATGTACAAATATATACTCAACAATTAAAGTAAATGCATGTTTGGTTTGTAAGTGCATATTTTCACAAGTAACCTTCAGAAGGACGTGTTTCTTCTTCATCTTTTTCTATGGGCAGTATTGGGCGCCGGCGCACCGGCCCGAACGCTCGCGCCGGTCGCAGCGTGGTCGTTAGATCCGCGGGCCGTATTGTTAGATTTATCCATGCAACAAAATTTCTCGATGTAGCAAATTTCGGCCACGATGCAACAAATTTCGTCCACGGTTGCAAAAAAAATATGTTTGTAGCAAAATAATATCAACGTGGTCGTAGCAAAAGAACGATGGTGATGATGCGTGGTAGCAAAACAAAATATGGGTTATAGCAAAAACAATCCGGTGAACTCGGGTTGCAATTCTGACGAATGTGTATGCAACTTTTGTAGTGAATGGTTGCAGGAAAAAAATAATACCGATTGTAGCAAAAATTAACACGCTTGCAGTAAAAATCAAAACGTCGGTTGTAGCAAAAAAAACCAACGAACTCGAGTTGCATCCAAACATGAATGCAACTTTTTTAATAGACAAATTGTAACAAATGAGAAAATTTTATAACAAATTTAACCTTGGTTGTAGCAAATCTGAACAAAAAAATATTACGTGCGTGGGCTAGCTACCGCGCGTACCGCGTGCGATCGGCGGAACGATTCGATAAACACGCCGACTCGAAGCGTTTCCCTTTCTCTATTCCTACGTTTTAGAATACTACAAACCGAAGTGGCCCTAATTGTTTCACTTTATTGCACAAGAGGAATAAATGACTTGATTATTGATCTGAACATATTTGAAAATGTGCAAAATCCTGAGACCTATACGGAATGAAACAGTAGTTTGACAAGAACGTGGGCCCACCCGGACTCTAGAGAGGTCGACCGGACAAGGCTGAAAGGCTGCTGCTGCTGGGTAGGCAGGTTGGTGGCGCGAGTGGCATGGCCTCAATGCTTCACGTACAGTCAGCCCCCCTGCCACAAATTTTGGCTGTTGCTGCCTGCTGCCGGCCACCTGATATTTGCGCGCGGGCCTGGATCCATCTGCATGCGCGCACGGCATACACTTTCCGTCGTCGCACTCGCACGGGACACGCTGCTGTTGCTTCTTGCCTCGCCTATCGCTACGTCCCAGTCCAAGCCCACCTGATTGGTACCGGCGGCCGCTGCAGCTATTGGCTTTGGCCACTCCCAAGTCCCTTGACGCGACGCTTCCACTATGCAAACGCCTTTAAATGATTCCGCTGCGTACACAGTCCAGGGCGCCTGCACTGCATTCATTCAAGCCCCCTTGCGGCACGTACGTAGACTAGTACCACGCTGCTGCATGCTCCGGCTCGACGTGCCCACCGTGTGCGCCGCGTATGTCTGTCCACTCCGCCGGTCGGGGGCCTGTGCGACGGTGTGTAAGAGCACTTACAGGAACTTGCAAGTCCAGACTCTCCAAAGTTTGCGAAGGCGTTCGCAAACGCAAGCCTTACGCCTCATGAAATGACTACTGCATCCCGATATCTCATATTTATACCGTAAACTCATACAGAAACATGCAGCATATTAAACCTACCTACTATGTACGAGTTATCTATTATTTGTTAGAGATATCGATAATTTTCGTGCTTTCTGAAGGATAGATGTGCGGCAGATGCAGCTCTGTTCCCTCCGACACCGGCGCTGCAGCCCCCTCTGCCACCTCCGGCTGCTTCGTTGCGGCTTCCTCCATCGATATCTCCGCCTCGACCTCGTCGAAGAGGACGTCGGCATCCGCCTACCTCTGCCGGATAAACCGGCGGTTAGCCTCCATCTCGACCTCATCCCGGATGGTATTCATGATGCCTGCTGCTCCGCCATCTCGTCGGCTTGGGCGGCGACGAACTCCTCCATCGCCTCCATCATATTGAAGCCCGGAGCGTTGTCCTCCTTCTCCGGCTCGTCCTCCTCCGTTGCTGCTCGTTCTCCGTGTTCGACGTGTCCGGAAGGAGACCCTCAACAATACGGATGACGCGCTGAGTCTGGATCTCTGTCTCGATCTGCATCGGTGCTCCGTCATGAACTGACCGTAGGTGGCGATCCTTTGGCGGACCATAGTAAGGCCGGAGAGCGGGGGAAAGGAGGCAGGTGGGCTCGGGTGGCAACAGATGGAGGAAGGGGACGGATGTGCTAGGCGGGAGGACGTTGATCGGCTTTTAAGCCGGCTCTGGCATCGGGCGAAGAGCCGAAGCGGCACCACACAACGTTCACACCGCGCAAACGGTCGAGGCGCCAGTCGGACTGTTGAATTTTAGGGCGAGTCCGCGTGGGACTACACCGCCAGACCGACGTGGCGGGCGTGCCCGGGCGCATCTGGACTCTTTTATGTTCGCTCCATATTTAGGATGAATACGAGGGGTGTTGGTCACTCCGGACGTTTGAGGCTCGTTTAAGGCGTCCGATTGAGTTAAATTTTTATAATCGATCAGTGCCCGGATAATTTGTACACGTTTTTGAGGGATTCGGCTGTAGATGCTCTATCCCCACGTGGATCGGCCGGCGTACCCCGTGCGCAGCGCGAGCGCTCATATACGCGGTGCATGCGGGGCAACCGCGCGCGCCCATGGCGCTGCAAGTTTCGATCGCGCTGCTGGTGGTGCCGTGGTGGTGCTGGTGGCCAGGAGATGTCTTGCTTGGCAGCTAAGTTAGCATCGTCATCCATCACGGGAGGAGGGGTTTGTTCGACGACGATAATGAGGGGTGGCCGGTCTCAAGTTGGGGTACGTGATGGGGGGGGGGGGGGGGGGGGGGGGGGAAGAACCCATGCCCAATATGAAATGCAGCATTAATGTTGTTTTGTTTTGGAGGTTCATAACACAGGCACTCTTATTCCACACAAAAGCCTACGCTGTAGTATGTTGAATTTGAGCTTGGTGTCGTTTCTGCGCGTCCGAAGATGCGGATAACCAGAATGCATGGGACAGAGACATTATTTTCCGAGTAGCGAACGATCAGGAAATGAGAGCTTCAGGAAGAGAGAGGAGGCAGATGTTAGAAACCCACTTTTTTTTTTTACTTTTTTCTTTGCAATTTATCAAATAATGCCTGGGTATAACTCTCTGAAAGATGAAGCTGGGAATTTGAATCACCTCAGTCCGATTAACATGGATGAAGTTACACGCGTTCGTTCGATAAACATTGGATGGTGAACAACTATACACTTTCTAGTATAGTTGACAAATGTCTTTCGCTTAGATTAACTTCAACGGGTCGATCCAAATGGAACACGCTTTTGTCTGTCTTTTGTCCGTTTGGGTCGGCCGTCCGCCCGGCGTCCGTTCTATTTTAGATTTGGATCGGTAATGCGCTCAACGCGTCGATCCATTTCATGTTCGCACATAATTTTTTTTTAAAGACCAACGGTCATATGTCATGCCAGCGGCCATGTATCATATGCCGGCACCATACCAGCGTCGGCATATAATGCCACCGGCCATGTATCACCACATAGTTCATGCTGCCACACTCGCCAGCGACCGACACACATGCCAGCACACAAAAATGGGTGGGATTTGAGTTCAACCACGCCATCGTGGCCCCGTGGTCATGCCAGCATACAAAAGGATGGCGCTCGCCGCCATAGATCACTCCTCATCAAACTTGAGCATGTTGGTCTACATCTTCTCGAACCACGACCTCTTCCTTGGCGACACGGTGTTGAGATCCACCTTCATGATCTCCACCCGGTCATCATGCTCGCAAGAGCCACTTCTTTCGCTTTGGTCTTGGTGTTGGCGGCCTCGATCTCTAGCATCTTGGCTTGCTTCTTCGCCTCCATCTCAAGCATCTTGGCTTGCTTCTCCGCCTCCATCTCAAGCCTCCTCCTTTGGATCTCTGTAAAGGCGTTCATTTGCTCTTCTTTGTAACGTCGACGCTCCTCCTCCCTTGAGTCCTTCTTGCTCATCATGCCCTCCGCAGTTGCGGTCAAGGCGATCGACGCCGCATCCCACTTGTCCTCCTTCTTGGAGTTGGTCTTTTCCCGTTGTCGTGCGTTCTCGCCATCCCCAACCTCCTCCACGGCTTGCTTCCCACCACACGACTTGAGGGCGAAATATTGTGACTTGAACTTCTCATCGTCTTTGATGACCCTAAAGCAATGGGAGAGGTTAAAGCACTTGCCATTGTGTTGGAACTTGAATGCCTCCAAAGCTTGAAATGCCTACAAATGTATTTTATGCAAGCATATTGGCAAATGGTATGCAAATGAACACATAAGCATAAACTTGATGACACAAAAGAGGGCGGCTTGCTAGCATACCATGTCTTGCATGCCGATGCTGCTCACGGGACAGGCCTTGACGCTCTCAAGAGTGGCACAAAACTTATTGCACTCTTGTTGGATCACCCTCCAATGCTTCGAAATGGACACCCACCCGCGCGTGCTTACTATTTGGTACGGTGGAAACTTCTTGCACTCATGGAACTCACGGTGGACACAAATCCAAAAAGTTGAATGCTTTTGTTCAGCGTCCATCTTGGGGTCTTGCCCAATGTCTCTCCAATACTTGCAAAGAAGGTTGTCCTCGGATGCCGTGTATGCCTTGGTCCGCTTGCTCTTGCGCTTCGTCTTCTTCCAGGCGGCTTGGTTAGCGAGCTCATCCTCGAACAAAGGCTCTCCTTCAATGTCGCACTCGTCCTCTTCCTCTTGACCGTAGTCCTCCAGAAACTCGTGGTCGAATGGGAAGCCGTCCAGGTCCATGCCGACCTAATCACGCATGAAGGCCGCCTGATCTTGATCAAAGGTGGACAACGTGATCGCTCCTCGACCATCCTTGCTTTGTGTCTCACCGGGATCGTAGCCAGCGCCCGGTGCACCACCATCAAAGATCAAATTTTTCATGTAGTCGCCGTCGCCAGCAGCCGGCATTCCGTCGAAGAGGTTGCGTGCGCCTGGCAGCACGTCGGCTGGCATCTGCCGTGCGCGTTTCCTCGTGCCTCCTGATGACGAGCCACCGGCCACCGGCATGGCATTGAGGTCGATGGGCGCGGGCGCGGGCGTGGAAGGCGCCACCACGCTCACCTCCGGCGAGCACTCCCCGAAGAGGCGGGAGGCCCGCGGGTAGACGTAGAAGTCGGGCATCGGGGTGCAAGCCGACGTGCTGGGTGAGTCCGGCAGCACCATCCGAGGGAACGCGGATGAGCCGGTGCTGGCCGCGGCCGTGCTGGTTCGGGTTTAACCCTAGCATATAGAGTGCATCCCTCATTGCTGCCGCGATGCGGGCGTTGCTGACATCCTGCTGCGCGGCGGCGACGATGGCGACCACAACGATGGCTTCATCCCTTGTGCCCGTCGCGTGCCTACGACCCTTCCTGTTGGCCGACTCCTTTGTGAGATGTTCGGGCATCAACGTCTTCTTTGGCTTGGGCGCGTCGGCGGTCTTGCGGGGGGGGGGGGGGGGAGGCTTGCCTTTGTCGGAGGGGTCGGTCGTCATGCCGGACCAGGCGAGGGAGGCGAGGCCGGTGGCGGCGTCGAGGTCGTCGTCCATGGCGGGGGTGGGCGGGAGCGCGCGCAGGGAGGAGGGTTTTTGGGGGAAATGGAGGGAATTGTTGGAGGCTGCCACCAACTAGCGGGCCCGGGGGAGCAGAAGGGGCGCGCGCGCGTCTATCTCGTGTCCGCGCTAACGCAAATCCGGCTTAAAAATGGGCTAGGATGGGTCGGCAAGCGGACACCAAGCGGACATGCATCCGTTTGGGTCCGCGCGTTCGGCCGACGTTTTTGTGTGCGCCGACCCAAACGAACGGCGGTGGACGAGATGGGTCGCCCCGTTAGAGTTGCTCTTAGTCGTTTCACCGTGACGTGATGACAAAGAGGTGATGTTGAAGGTGCATACGCGAGAATACGCCTTCTAGAGGAGGCGTGCACCGCAACAAACGAGGACGAGGGCGAGCCACCACTTATCCCGACATGTGGGGCCCACTTGTAAGGCGAACCAATACGGGGTTGATTCATGCGAAGACAAGGGAGAAATCATGGTGGGACCAAGCTCGTTGGAGAGCTACATGCCCATTTGTCTGGTACACGGGGGAAGGCAACGATGACCTGGACTTATCCACTCTATGTGGCAAGTCATGTAGAGGATACATGAGTGTTAAGGGTGCATAGGAACTACCACTAGCTTCCAAAGCAAGTCTAAGGGCGAAGCCTAAACTTAAACTAAGTGCTTCTACTCCAAGGGCTTAGGGCATTGGAAGAGCAAATACAAGAAGTACCTGGCACATAAAAAGAAGTTTGGATCGTCTTGGAAAGGTATAACTGTTATACATGTTAATATCATTGGCGTTTTGCTTGCTAGAAAAATTCTAAGTCTTGAGTATTTGATACCGGATCGGTTACTCACAACTGCAACTCTGCAGGGTCTTCAGTGAATGTGGAAGCTCGCAAATAATGAAGTCATGATGCGCGTCGGGAACAGTGCTGAAATCACCTCTTAATAAAGCCTCTACGTCTCTCTTCGGGATTTACCTTAGAACTAAGTGCTACTCCTGCAGGAGTTGTCGGATTCCCCAAAGAGAATGGTGATGTAGCACAACATCATTAACTATTTCCCCCTCAATCAATAACCAAGGTTTGTTAAACCAATACGAGGCACCACACTAAGAACGTTAGGAGTACCTTCACATAAACAAATAATTTGTTTGCACCCAACAAACACAATACAAACACAATGGGCTGGTCACTCCCCTTATTATTACTAATTACAAGATTAAAAGCAAGTAGTGATAGGGCAAAGCCGCACAACACTAAAAGAATGTAAAGAGAAATTGTAGGAGTTTTTGTATTGATGGAAGATGGACCCGGGGTTCATAGGTTCACTAGTGGTATCTTTCCCGTAAACATATAAAGGCCAGGTAGACAAATTACTGTTGGGCAATTGACAAAATAGCGCAAATTATAATTATGACCATTCATGGCATAATCTCACATATGCATTGTAACATCTCAAAATTTTAAATTTTGGAATGTTATAACAAATAAATAATTAGGATTTTTTTGCTTGAATGATGTGTGATTGATTGTTTGAAATCGAGTGCAATTTGAAATTTTTTAAAAATTTAATGAGAGGGAATAAAATGACTTTCCAAAATATTTTTATTTTGAATCCCTATTCAATTTTTGAGTTTGAATATTTTCAAAACCCTGTGATAAAAAAATCAAATGGGAGGAGGAAAATGACACTCCAAAATCAGAGACAATGTCTTGATTCAAATTTTAAGTATTTGTAATTTATTTTAAATTCAAATTCCTTTTCATTTTAAAGTTATTGGAAAAAATATTTTTTAAAAAGTATTTTATTTGGTTTTGAAAATATGTTCATGTTGTAGAAAATTTTATTCTAAATGTTTTATATATAATATGCCTATATAAAATATTCTTTTAATTTCGTTTATATTTTTTGATGGTTTATTTTTAAAAATAAAAAAGACAATATTCAGCACGAACACTATTCATAAAAATAACAGCACGGATGGCCGGATATTTGGCTCATGCGGCCGGCCGTATCTAGTTGCCCCATGTGACACTTGATCCCTCTTTTCTCCATATTACGTATATCTTTAGTCCCACATTCACTATACATTAATCTTTAGATCTTTCTTTCACCTATAAATATAGATCTATATGAGCATCTAAAAATCATCTACTTCAGGTTAAATCAATTTTTTGGTTTAACTAGATTTATTAAATAAAATTATTCTCTTCTCTTCGGCGAGATTTCTCGAAGTCGTCTCCTCTTTGGAATTATCTCTTCTGTGCATTCCAAAGGTATTCTCTTAGTAATTTTTTTTATACTCCCGTAGTTTATTGTTTTTTAGGCTAGTATACGATAGAGTAACTGGATTATTAATTATTCTTCTTATTTACACATTAGTACTAGAATTCTTTTAGACAACATTTTTTCTTGCGTAAAAACAACTTGACCTTGATTTTTTAAATAGCCATAACTTTTTACTCGTTCACTCAAATTAGATGAAACCAGCGCCTAGATTTTAGTCTTGACCTCACCTATCGAGAGAACCTATCAAAACAACTTTTCAAAATTTCAAAATTTCGAAATTTGTTCAGATTCATATTCAAACTTCTTTTGATCATATCTTTTTTATGTGTAACTCCGTTTTAGATGAATCCAATTGCATCGGATTCGTATCAAAGTAATCTTTTTGTTCGTATAAATTAGTGTTATCTTTCCAACATATAATTTCGATCATAGTCATTACTTCACCAGTCCACCGTAGTGTTGCCACACCGCGTTCTAACTAGATTCAATGCCATATTGAATTACTTATATATTTTGGTCCGTTATTCAAAATCTAGTAATTCTTTTTTCTGCATGTTCTTATTGACCTCCCATTTGCAGTAGCTTCATTAGTTTCAACCTTTGAACCTTTCAAATTTGAGAGATCCAAATTTGAATTCGAACCTTCGTTTGATCATACCTTGCAAACCGTAGCACCTTTTTCCCTTGATTCCTTTTGCCCCTAAACACTTGTGTTATGTACTTTCTATTCATAACAACCATGCTCTAATTCAAATACTTTGACATTTATGGAATTCAAATTCTATTCATACTTCAATTCGCTGTAACTTGCGTTGTCGTGCTCCATTTCAATTAATTCTTTTTTTTTGCAACTGAATTCTTCTGCCCTATGCTATTTGTCACTCATGTTGCTCTCTCCATACTTGGGATCATCTTTCATAGTATCTCCACCCTAAGCGTATATAGCAATAGTTCATCGTCCATTAACTCTTTTGATCTCATTCCTGCACCTTCACTTTAGAACACACTTAGAACCTATTTTCTTTATTAAACCTTAGTATGTTGTTATTTTGCACCAAGACATGTTTTGTCCTTATGTTCTTTTTGTTGTTCCTTTTGGCATGAATGTTTATTGAATGCTATTCATTTACGATAGATTGCTCGGAGTGTGGCGAGTAGAATTATCAGGATTATGAGAGCGACTATCTTCAACAAGTAATACCACGCAAGTTCACATTGATCATATTTTGTTTACCTATGGTTTTATTGTTGGGGAACGTTGCATGGGGAAAAAATTCCTACGCACACGAAGACCTAACATGGTGATGTCCATCTACGAGAGGAGATTTGGATCTATGTACCCTTGTAGATCGCACAACAGGAAGCGTTAAGAAACGCGGTTGATGTAGTGGAACGTCCTCACGTCCCTCGACCCGCCCCACAAACCGTCCCACGATCCGTCCCACGATCCGCTCCGATCTAGTGCCGAACGGATGATACCTCCGCGTTCAGCACATGTACAACTCGACGATGATCTCGACCTTCTTGATCCAGTAAGCAAGACAAATAAGTAGATGAATTCTCCGGCAGCGTGACGGCGCTCCGGTGGTGGTGAGGATCTACTCCTGCAGGGCTCAGCCCGAGCTCCGCAGAAATACGATCGAGAGGAAAAACTATGGTGTCTAGATCTCAGTTGCACGTGGCAAAAGTTGTCTCAAATCAGCCCTAAATCACCACTATATATAGGAGGGAGGGGGAGGAGGCTTGCCTTGAGGGCCAAGCCCTCAAGGGTGCGCCGACCTAGGGAGAGGAGGAGTCCTACTCCAATCCTAGTCCAACTAGGATTGGAAAGTGGAGTCCTTCTCTTCCTTCCCACCTCTCCTTTTTTCTCTCTTTGGTTTTCTTTCCTTGGCGCATAGGCCCTCTTGGGCTGTCCCACCAGCCCACTAAGGGCTGGTGCGCCACCCTAAGGCCAATGGGCTTCCCCCGGGTGTGTTGCCCCCCTCCCGGTGAACTTCCGGAACCCATTCGTCACTCCCGGTACATTCCCGGTAATGCCCGAAAACCTTCCGGTAACGAAATGAAGTCATCTTATATATCAATCTTCGTCTCCGGACCATTCCGGAAACCCTCATGATGTCCGTGATCTCATCCGGGACTCCGAACAACATTCGGTAATCACACATATAACTCAACTATACTAAAACATCATCGAACCTTAATTGTGCAGACCCTGCGGGTTCGTGAACTATGTAGACATGCCTCGAGGTAATCCTCGGTCAATATACAATAGCGGGACCTGGATGCCCATATTGGATCCTACATATTCTCCAAAGATCTTATCGGTTGAACCTCAGTGTCAAGGATTCATATAATCCCGTATGTCATTCCCTTTGTCCTTCGGTATGTTACTTGCTCGAGATTCGATCGTCGGTATCCGCATACCTATTTCAATTTCGTTACCGGCAAGTATCTTTACTCGTTTCGTAATACAAGATCCCATGACTTACACTTAGTCACATTGCTTGCATGGCTTGTGTGTGATGTTGTATTACCGAGTGGGCCCCGAGATACCTCTCCATCACACGGAGTGACAAATCCCAGTGTTGATCCATACTAACTCAACGGACACCTTCGGAGATACCTGTAGAGCACCTTTATAGTCACCCAGTTACGTTGTGACGTTTGATGCACACAAGGGATTCCTCCGGTGCTAGTGAGTTATATGATCTCATGGTCATAGGAAGAAATACTTGACACGAGAAAACAATAGCAATAAAACGACACGATCAATATGCTACGTTCATAGTTTGGGTCTAGTCCATCACATGATTCTGCTAATGATGTGATCCAGTTATCAAGCAACAACACTTTGCACATAGTCAGAAAACCTTGACTATACTTGATCAACTGGCTAGCCAACTAGAGGCTTGCTAGGGACATTGTTTTGTCTATGTATCCACACATGTATCTATGTTTTCATTCTATACAATTATAGCATGGATAATAAACGATTATCTTTAAACAGAAAATATAATAATAACTATTTATCATTGCCTCTAGGGCATATTTCTAACATTTATTGCATTAGTTTCAACCTTCTTCACCTATTGCATGCAAGTAGGTACTTGGAAATTTTGGTTCTTAAGCAGTATGATATGATAGACACCCCTAAACCCTTGTTACTTTGCCAACTAGAGTGTTTATCATGAGTGTTGTGAGAATGTAATAATTAAGACCGGAAGACTTCAAGACTTGCAAGACCTCAGAATGCAATATACCTCTGGGTGAAGGACATTTCAGATGGGTTCCCTGGGGAAACTAGCGGAGGACCCGTGATGCATGGGGAAGCGCCATGACATCTTGCGGAACGCTTCACCTAGGCACGAAGAGATGGATGGGTATTTCAAGACCCGAGGCTTACCTGCACAGCCACAAGTCATTATGGGCTCTGGCTTGGTTGGACAACGTGGTGACTCTGGACGAGCGGTGCTACAAGATGTAGAAGAACGGTAGGATTGGATGGGCACCGACAGTGGCTCAGAGGAACCCGTTAAAAGACCATGTTTTGATCATCCGGCTCTCAAACACCCTGAAGTGCGAGGACTCTAACTGAGACGATCAAAACTTGTGAGGAACGTGTGCAAAACTCTGCAGAGTACTCAAACCTAATCGATTAGCCATGTCCACGGTCATGGACAACTTGAGCCAAAGGAACTGAAACTATCAGGAATTCTCAACACCATTAAATCTATTTGATGTGGGTAATATTGATAACTTGGGAATGAGAAATAGTTGGTGGAACCTTTCTCATTAACAACCAACAATGTAGTAAAATTTTCTTTTAACCTCTCTCTTGTTGTAGGAAAAATTTGCTTTACGCAAAACTTTAACTACAGCCCCACTTGACATATATGCATATAGTATAGATGATATTTTTAGCCCTCTCTTTTGTGACTTGCCGACATATTCAATATGCTGACCTACATGGCTGCAATGTATTATGTTGCAGATACTTTCTTCGACGAGTAAGAGTACGATTCAGGGTTACGGTCTACACTCAACTTCTCGTTGGTGTTTATTGGGACTCTAGTCCCTTGACTGTTTCTGCTGAGATTTTGAGGTATATCAGTTTTTAGTTATTTACATGTGATTGCACTTTGATATATACATTGATGTACTGTGTGTGTGCGAGCATACTTATCCATTGATGGCACAGAACACACATAGGCTTCACTCGTTTTGAGTCGGGTCGCTACATGCATTACTTCCGTGATAAGTAGACCATTAAAACAACTACAACTACTACTATTACTCCACCCCAAGAATGTTATACAACATGCATCTCAACGTATTAAGTTCATAAGAAACATAGAAACTGAATAAGAAAGATGACATAATGTAGACAAGAAGAGATCAATCAATATGACCAAACCTTTGTTGTTTTATCCTTAGTGGCAACAACACAATACGTGCCTTTAGCATTTCTGTCAGTGGACAAGATCACCGCAAGATTGAACCTACTACTATGCACCACTCCATATTAAGATCTACTCATCCATCTTGGCTAAAGAAAACTCATATATTGGAAAGCCTACATAGCTATCAAATTACACAAAAGTGAGACTTCAAGAGAATCAATGAACACTCACATCATAAATACAAAGTTCATCAGATCCAAACAAACCTGCCACAAGAATTACATCAAACAGATCTCCGAAGAGATGCATGCTACAAGAATTATATAGAATAGATCTCTGAAGAGATGATTGTATTGGAGAGAGAGAGAGAGAGAGCTAGCTACATGCTATGGACCCATAGGTTTGGGTGGAACTACTCACACATAATTGGAGAGGTAGAAAGGTTAGTGAAGACAAACTCCATGATGGATTCCCCCTCCGGTGAAGTATCAAAAATGCCTCCAGATGGGATCAAAGAGGAACACATACTTGCGGTGTGAAAAAATTGTTTCGTGATCTCTCTTAGGATTTTTGGGAAATATTTAAATTTATAGGATGAAGAGGTGGTGTGAAGGACCCATGAGGTCACAAGGTGGAGAGTGTGCCCCCTACCCTTGTCGCTTCCTCGTGCAGCACCTCGAATCCCTCCGAAGCTTCCACGTCTTATTTTGGTGCAGAACAAATCATAAAATAGTTTCATCGTTTTTGGACTTCGTTTGGTACATATTTTATCAAAAGCTAAAAAGAAGCCAAAAACAATAATTGGCACTTGGCACTGGGGTAATAGGTTAGTTCATAAAGATATTATAAAATGGCATATAAAGCATACTAGATTGATAAAATAATAGCGCGAAACAATAAAAAAATTACAGATACATTGGAGACGTATCAACATCCCCAAGCTTAATTCCTTCTTGTCCTCGAGTAGGTGAATTATGAAAACAAATTTTTTGATGTTGAATGGTACCTAACATATCTATCATGTAATGTTGTAGGTATGAATGTTGAGGAATGATGACTTAATATATATTGAAACAATAATATAGATAAATACCAGCAAATAATCATTACCTTTCAAAATGACAACACTAAAGAACATTATCCCCTAAACATTTGATCGTGTAAGAAATGGCAAAGCTCCATGCTTGTAATGAAAAGCATAAATCAAGATCACCCCCGCGCCTAACTATAACTACATCTAGTGCCATTCTTTGTTGGTTATGGAGTATTGAAAACAAACGTGGTTGATGGACTAATGTGTTTGTGAGAGTTCACAGGATAACACAAATAGAAGTCTTTGGAGATTCAGTTTAACCAACGAAGATGACACCCAAAAATGTCCGAAGACATTGGTGATGGCCAAAGCCATTGGTGGTTCATGAAGATAATGGCTTGAAGAAAATGAAATGCAAAAATGATTTTTTTTGTTGTTTTGTTGTTCTTTCCTGAGTCATAGGAACCACCGTAGTGTTAAGTGGGGTCGATATGATCAAAGTCACATGCTCACGTAATGCTCAACCCACATTTAGCTATGTCTTCGAGCAAAGACAATGTGAGGAAATCTCTTCTAGAGTTGGTTGAGTTAGTATTACTTGTAGTCCAAGTAATGTTGTTGTGTGTATCTTTGAAATCCGACAGTTGGAACACATGTCGGTTGGCCATTGACCGAGGGTCATTTCAGTCATAACAATTAGGGTTGCGTGTTGGATATAGATAGCCCACCGCCTCCACCGTAAGTTGGAGACTGCCCAGAGTTGATACGACTTTTGTCATTTTGGAGAAACCCATCTCAAAGACATTGAGAGAGAGAACTATCATGCGAGGATAAACCCAAACACCTAGAGCCAGAGTGTTTGAGCATTACTAAAGTCATTCTGTTTTGAGAGAATCGAACACACTTGTTACACTTTAAGACTCTGGTCTTCCAGACGGTTAGATGCCGTGATCTAGTGCATCCAAGAGTCATTTTAGATTACCGCGTGACCAGGATCTAGATCAAGCCAAGAGTCATTGTGGATTGACGGGGGACCAGTTTGTACGGGTTACGGAAGTATCCCATGAGGACTTACCTGAGTGATTGGGTGTTGAGTGAGAGACTTTGGCTCAAGGGGATCAAGGTGAAGACGAGGTATAAGCCTACTCAACCAGACGTACAATTGTCACAACAACTGGAACTGGTCCAACAAATCATGTGTCTTCCTTAATATACTACTTCTATCCTTCACTCTCTTTAGTTATTGTATTGTGAAGCCATTGCTTGATCATATCACCCGAAGAATTTCTCCGAAGACATTCCCAACTGTTGTTTATCTTCACACTACCTCAGTTTATTTTTGATATCTCTTAGTGCGCATGATGACTATGCTTTGCTTGATTGGATGTCTTTGTAGTATTGCATGATTTGCATATATCATTGATACCTATTCATGCCAGATCGTGTATCACTTCCGCTTAACTTTGAATACATTTACTGTTTCAAAGCTTTTCATAAAAATCACCTATTCACCCTCCCTCTAGTCGATAACTAGCACTTTCACTAACTAAGCACTTGACTTGTACCATTTAACACACTTTAGCTTTATCAAATTCACTCAATACCTCGAGCATGAGCCATGGACTTTCAGCACTTTGGGTCGAATATAATGATGGTAGGGATTCATACGGGGAGACAAAAATTTGAGGAAGTCTTACAACCACTCGTCGGATCATTATGCCATGGAGGTGTGATACGTCCCCAATGTATCGATAATTTATGAAGTATTGCCAATATTCTAAAACTTTCATATACTTTTGACAACATTTTATATTATTTTGGGGACTAGCATACTTATCGAGTGCCCAGTGCCAGTTCCTGTTTTTTCTTTCACAGAAAATCCATATCAAACAAAGTCCAAATGCGATAAAAATTTATGAATAATTTGTTGTAATATATGTGAATTTTGGGAAGAAGAATCAATGGAACATGATGCCCGAGGTGCACATAAGCCAATAGGGTGCGAGCAGGGGTTTGGTCGTTCCCTGATATCTTGTTACCACCCCTTAGGTTGGTTGGGTCCCTTCTTTCGCCACAATAATGATAATTTTTCGATAAAAAAAATCCCTAAAATGTTTAGCCCAATCGGAGTTATGGATCTCCAGATATTTAAGAAACAATGAAGTCCCAGAAGACAACAGCGAAAACACGAGAGAAACACACACACACACACACACACACACACATAGAAATACACACACACACACAGCGAGAGAGAGAGAGAGAGAGAGAGAGATCCAATCTCAGAGGACCTCTCGCCCCTCCGGGAGCCATGGAGACCAAGGATCAGAGGGGAGAACCTCTCCCTATCTAGGGAGAGGCCATGGAGGACCAAGCCTAAGGGGGAGACTCTCTCCCCTGTCTTCGAGTGGCACCGAAGTGCAGCCGAGGGAACTACCGCCGTGGTGTTCGTCTTCATCAACATCCCCGTCTTCATAAACTTCCCTCATTTATCTATAGCGGTCCATTCTCTCGGACCCTGTTGTAATCTCCTACTTGAACATGGTGATTTATGCCACATATTATTATTCCATGATGTGTTTCCATCCTATAATGTTTGAGTATATCTATTTTGTCCTTTGGGTTGATTGATGATCCTGATTGGTTTGATTTGTATGTTTTATTTTGATGTAGTCCTATGGTGCCCTTCGTGCCACGCACATGTTAGGGATTCCCACTGTAGGGTGTTGCAATATGTTCATGATTCGCTTATAGTGGGTTAGTGAGTGACTGAAACACAAACCCGAGTAAGAGAATTGTTGCGTATGGGAGTAAAGGCGACTTGATGATTAATGCTATGGTTGGGTTTACATTAATGATTTCTAGTAGTTGCGGGTGCTTGCTAGATGTCTAATCATAAGTTAATATGATCCAAGTACGAAAAATATGTTAGCGCATGCCTCTCCCTCATATAATATTACAATAATGATTACTGATCTTGTTACTAATTGCCTAGGACGATTTCGCATATCATACCTTCATTTTCACACTCCTTATTTGTAACATATTCTAACTCTATAAAGGACAGAAACTATTTTCCATATTTCAGTTCTCCAATGTCATGCAAAGCTATCCAATTCATACCCACAACATAGTTTTATTTCCCGTTTCTAGATAAAAAGAAACACTTAGTGTACGTAAAGTCATATCGGTGGCAGATATGACTTGAGAGAATATTGACCTAACGTTTAGTTACTTATGAGTTCGACACTCCTTACTTACCACTTCCATATTTGGAAAGTGCTATGACTACTCCTTGCACTTGGGGATTAACAAGCTCTTTTCTAGTGCCGTTGCAGGTGAGCAATAGCGTGGGTTAAATATTTCCGTGTATGCTTGTTTTCTTTTATCACTAAGTTGATTTTTTCTTTTGTTTTTGTTTTCTTGTTTTATTTCTTTAGTTAGGGGTGAAAAAAAGAAATTTATAAATTAAAAACATATTTTTTACTTGCCTCTTAAAAGAGAAGCGTTAGGAAAGTTATGCATTGAAGAGTGATGGTCGACCTTGAACACTTGTGTTCATGCTCATGGAAACAATGTATAATTTTTCATGAAAGTTTCTCATAAAAATAATTATACCCTTGTATACACAACTATACCATAACAATAATGTGCTTGTCATAATATTCATGATGCTCTTTTGCATGATTCATCAACTATTTTTATGTGAGCATCATTGAAATCATAATGCCAAGCTAAAATGCTTTAAAGAAAAGCACTTGTTGGGAGACAACCCAACACTTATCCTTCATGTTTTGTGTGTTCACATGATTAATATACTCTAGTAACCATATTTTGTATGTTTTATTTCAATAATGTGCAAAATAAAGCCTCTCGGATGATTTGGGTGATAGTAGATTTGATACTTTTGCATCCAATGCAGAATTTCTCTGATTTTTTGGAAAATAGTTTTGATCTGAGTTTTTTTTACACAGTATTCACATACGAATTCCCGAGGTTTTCTTTTTTTAAGATTTTTTGTATTTACAGAAGTATGGTGTTTGTGTTGATCATTACACATTGTTCTCCTTTAGACATGTTCTCTTTTTTATTGCATAGTTTGCTTGTTTTGATGATGTTATGGATTATATAGGGTGGTACAAGCCATGGAGAAGATAGAATATAGTACCTTATACAAAAATTAAATATGAATGAATTTATAACAATACCTAAAGTTTATGATTTGCCTATTATACTAACGGATCTTGTTGGGGATATTATCTGTTGGGTAACCCGCCCTAGTTGGGCCGGGTCACCAAAGCTGGCGACTCATCTCCAAGTGGTTTTGGCCTTGGCCCAGCAAGGCCGGAAGTCGTATGGCGGTTCAGGACCTTTGGGAGGAGTCCATAGTAGAGAAGGTCTCCAAGTCTTGGAAAGATGGCGACTTAGAGATCAGAAGAGTCACGATTTGTGTAAAGGAAAGGACCCTTGTAAACCCTAAGGACTCGACCTGTATATAAAGGCGAGTCCCAGGGAAGGAGAGGGCAGGTTAGAAATCATTGAGTTCTACGTCAGGCGAGTTACACCCCCTTGTAATTGAAACATCATCAATACAAACTCCAAGCACGACGTAGGCTTTTACCTCTTCACAAGGGGCCGAACCTGGGTAAATCTCTGTCTTGCTCCCACATAACCCCTTTGAGTCGCCACCAAGGTGCGATGGCTCCAACACTAAGTCCTTTCACGAGGACATCTGCCGTGACAAAACCACGACAGTTGGCGCCCACCATGGGGCCTGCGCACGGTGGAGTTGAGTTCTCAAAGGGAGCCCTACCAGGGTTTGGGAGCTACACAGCGGGGCTCATGACTCGGAGCCGCCGCGGGAAGTACTACATCAACAACTTGCTATGGGGGCCCGAGGCTGATTCGATCGAATCCGGTTACAGGGTCCCCTTCGGCAAGATCAGCGTCTTCGTCGGCATGATTGGATCGCCCATGCCTGAGCCGGACACCTCCTCCGACATCGTCGAGCCGGCCAGGTACGTCTGCCCTGTCGTGATGCCAAACCTAACCCGTCCGGTCTTTGTTGGGTTCACGGAGGGATCTGAGGAACCACAACAATCAGCGACCCAGGAAACCACGCCGGTCAACACTGATGACGAATCGTTGCCTGAGCCGGACACCTCCTCCGACATCGTCGAGCCGGCCAGGTACGTCCGCCCTGTCGTGACGCCAAACCTAACCCTTCCGGTCTTTGTTGGATTCATGCAGGGATCTGAGGAACCAGAACAATCAGTGACCCAGGAAACCACGCCGGTCAATACTGATGACGAATCGTCCATGGAAGATTCAGATTCAATCGAGTCTCTACACGGGGGCTGCCTTGGGGGCTTGTCACTGGCCATGGACCCCGAAGTTCTTGACCGGACTCGCCGTCAGATCGCTGTTTACATGGCACGGGCAACTCAACCCTCGCCAAACCCGGCAGGCGGAGATGGAACTGGCGAAACGTCTAGAAGCCCGGCCGCGATCTTGGTGGAATTAGCAGCGGAAATAACAAAGCTCATGGCGACCCCCATAACACCGGAAAACCAGGACGCGGTAAACACGGAACTGATGAAGCTAAGAGAGGGGGTGGAAAAGGCTCAGCGGGACGCTGAGGTCAAGGCCGCCAGGATCGAGACCCGGCAGGCTCAAATTACCGTTGAGGTAGCTCGCTTGAATACCGAAAACTGGCGGCTCGAAAGGCATCAGCGCGCATCTGACGCCGTCCATCAGCGGAGGCATCAGGGTCGTTTGCCCCTGATCTCAACCCGACCCGCCTATTCGACACTCCACGAACTCCCGGGGCAGGAGCCGCCCCGGGGGGAGGGTCGGGCCAGCCATCGAACCCGCCGTTTCAGCCAGCTGTGGATCGCGTTCCCCGATTTCAGACACCTCAAGGTCACTTTTCCAACCCGGTGGACAACGTCCTTGCCGCAACTCGCCATTTAGAATCCCTTCCGATTCACGGCAACACCCCAGACGAGATAGAGGCAAGGAACACCATTGAGATGTTGAAGACGGCGGTGGTTCAAAATGCCC
The DNA here is from genome assembly GCF_904849725.1 of Hordeum vulgare subsp. vulgare. Classification (NCBI taxonomy): domain Eukaryota; kingdom Viridiplantae; phylum Streptophyta; class Magnoliopsida; order Poales; family Poaceae; genus Hordeum; species Hordeum vulgare. The sequence goes on from NC_058520.1 coordinate 101,829,411, forward strand.
AGTTCTAACACAGCCTAGATCGACTGCACTCCACTTCCCAGGCAAGCCGCACCAGGAGTCGGCCAAAGGACCAGCCCGATATAACCAGCGGTCCGCGACCCTTTCCCCAGGTCAACTCGCCTGATCATCGAGACCCGCCAGGTCGGGATCACCCGGACACCCAATTCGCCCCAGCGCCTCTTGTTGGAAGCGGCAGACAAGTGGGGGTGCCGTGTTTGGCCCTCGCCCTTGCAACGAGCGAATGCCCAAGGATTTTAAAGGGCCAAGAAAGGTGCCTAACTATACTCCAGACCTTGAGCTGGCGTCGTGGGTCGAGAGTTACGAAATCGCCATGGACATGCTCGATGTAAGCGAAGCAGTCTGCGCCAGATACTTCGCAATGATGCTCGAAGGGACGGCGCGTACTTGGTTAAAGAACTTGCCCCCCAACTCCATCCAGACTTGGGCTGAATTAAAAGAGTGTTTCGTCAAAAATTTCCGAGAACCTGCAAACGCCCGATGACAATAGTCGATTTACAGTACTGCGTTCAATGCCCGGATGAGTCGGCCCACCACTCGTCACGGCGGGTCGCGGAAATCATTCACTCGTCGGACGGTATTACGGCGGCTCAGGCTGTGCTGATCCTTGAGCAGAATTGCCACTATGAGCCCTTGGTGCAGAAGTTGGGGCGACTCAAGCGAAAGGTCCAAGACATGGGAGAGCTAATGGACACCCTCACTAGGTACGCTGAGGCGGATGACACCAAAGATCCCGGAGAGGATGGTGGCAAAGCCAATTCGCCAAGGAAAGGCGAGTCATCCAAAAATCATACCCGGTTCCAGGGACGCGCCCGCCATAATCATGGAGCGAATAGCAAGAGAAGGCAGCAGGAAGAGTCTTCGGACTTAGTCGCCAACACCGTCACCAATAATGGCAACCAGCGCCAGAAAAAGAATAGGGGTTACAGTGGCAAAAAGCTGCGCAACTATAATGAGTTACTGAAGGGCCCCTGCCCGCACCATGCCATGGCAGACGGACCGGCGACTCATTCCTAGGAGGACTGTTACGTGATGCGGGAGTTTCGGGCGGAGGCGATCAAAAAAGGGCAAGGCAGTGACCCGGACCAACGGCAGGAACAGTTTGGCGCACCTAATCAACGCCAGAACCCCTTCGGTGGCTTCCCCAAACCCGGGGTTCAGGGTGGCTCGCAGCCAAGCAGTGGCCAGTATCCGGTGCATCACCAATGACGATATATACCCGCCTGGAGTTTTTCAACAACCACCCCCACAGGTGGCTTCGCAGGGGCAGGACGACAATGGCGGCTTCCGCAACAACCCCAAGCAGTTAAGCAATGGGCAGTACCACGTTTACACCACCAATGCGCGCAGGCGTGATAAAAAGGTGAGTCACCGAGCATACAGTGTATCTGAGCCGGCACTCCCTAGATAGCTCCAGTGGTCCGAGCAGACTATATCATGGAGTAGGAAGGATCACCCGCCAAGAGTTGAAAATCCCGGCGACTTAGCGTTGGTCGCGGCTGCCCAAGTTGGAGGATATACTTTATCGAAGGTGCTGATGGATGGTGGCAGCATCATCAAAATATTATACTTCGACACCTTCCAAAGGATGAACCTAAAGGACCCATCACGGTTGATGGTGATAGGAGGATTGCAAGAGAGTGTGAAGAAGGGGATGCGGCTGACGCAGAAGTCGCCTGTGCTGCGGAAGAGCTTAAATATCACCAGGCCAACGTTGATCTGGCTGATATGTCACCTTTAAAGAAGCCAACGACAGCACTGAGCCGCCCCTCAAGTTCAAACCAACAGATGACACTAAGACAGTGGATTTCGTCCCTGGCGACTCAACCAAGTAGTTCACTATTGGGACGGGTCTGAACCCCAAATAGGAAAGCGCGCTCATCGAATTCATCCGTGAGAATCGGGACATCTTCGCATGGAAACCTTCCGATATTCCTGGTGTGCCGAGAGAATTCGCTGAGCACCATCTTAATGTTGACCCAAAAGCAAAACCGATTCAGCAATATCTTCGAAGGTTCAATGAGGAACGACGCAAGGCAATCGGGGAGGAAGTTGCCCGTCTTTTGGCCGCCGGATTCATCGTAGAGGTCTTCCACCCCAAATGGTTGGCTAACCCAGTCCTGGTGCTCAAGAAGAACGTTACCTTCCGTATGTGCATTGATTACACGGATCTTAACAGAGCTTGTCTAAAGGATCTTTTCGCCCTTCCCCGCATCGATCAAATTATTGATTCAGTGGCGGGATGCGAATGTTTGTGCTTCCTGGACGCTTATTCCGGATATCACCAAATCAAGATGGTCGTGGAAGATCAGGAGAAAATGGCTTTTATAACCCCCTTCGGGGCTTTTTGCTATGTGTCCATGCCATTCGGACTCAAGAGTGCAGGGCGACTTATCAGCGCTGCATCCAAAATTGCCTTCGTGGCCAAATCGGACGCAACGTCCATGCCTATGTTGATGACATTGTGGTTAAAACTCACAGGAAGGAAACGCTACTCGGAGATCTCAAGGAAACTTTTGATAATCTGCGGGTATATCAAATGAAGCTTAATCCCACCAAGTGCGTCTTTGGTGTTCCTGCAGGGAAATTGTTGGGTTTTTTGGTGTCTGAGCGCGGCATTGAAGCTAACCCAGACAAGATTGAGGCGGTTACTTCCCTTGGGAAACCAGCGAATATTAATCACGTCCAACGGATGGCGGGTTGTATTGCGGCTTTAAGTCGCTTCATAAGCCGTCTGGGAGAAAAAGCTATTCCCCTTGATCAATTGATTAGGAAATCTGACCATTTTGTTTGGATAGACGAAGCCAATGAAGCTTTCGAAGCCTTAAAACGGCAGCTGGTCAACCCGCTGGTCTTGGCCGCCCCGACTGAGAAAGAGCCCATGCTTTTGTATATTGCGGCAAACTCCAAAGCGGTAAGTGCGGCGGTGGTCGTCGAAGGGAAGGAGGAAGGGAAGGAATATCCTGTGCAGCCCCTGGTGTATTTCATCAGCGAGGTGCTAACGCTTTCCAAGCAGCGGTACCCACACTGGCATAAGTTAGTTTATGGGGTCTTTATGGCGAGCTAGAAGCTCAAACATTATTTCCAAGAGCATCCCATCACGGTGGTTAGCTCCGCTCCCCTCGGGGACATCATCCAGAATCGGGAGGCGACAGGACGAATCGCCAAGTGGGCGATCGAACTTGGGCCGCACGACGTGAGATACACCCCTCGCACGGCTATCAAGTCTCAGGCCTTGGTTGATTTCGTCAATGATTGGACTGAGTTAAAGATCCCGGAAGACAGGCCTGACCTTACATACTGGACTATTTATTTTGACGGATCTAGACAGTTGGAAGGCTCGGGGGCTGGCGTGGTGCTAATGTCGCCTCAAGGAGACAAATTCTGCTATGTCCTCCGACTCATGTTTCCATGTACCAACAACGCTGCGGAATACGAAGCTTTCCTTCATGGCTTGCGACTCGCCAAGGAGATGAACCTTACGCGGGTCAGATGTTTTGGTGATTATGATTTGGTGGCTCAACAAGTTTTAGGTACTTGGGATTCTCGGGACCCCTTGATGGCGGCTTACAGGAGGGCTGTGTCTGATGTGGCGGGTCACTTCCATGGCTATCAGGTCGATCACATCGACCGGCGCCTTAACGAAGCAGCTGATGCCCTTTCACGTCTTGGTTCCCAGCGTAAGCCGGCCCCCCAATGTTTTTCTAGATACTCTGCATAATCCTTCCGTAAGGTTGCCCTCAGAGGAGGAGTTGGCAATACCAGACTCTGAGTCTCAGTTCGTGGCGGCTCTCCATGTTACGCCGGATTGGGTTCTTCCATATCTGGCCTATCTCGCCCGAGGTGAGTTACCTACGGATGAAGTATTGGCTCGCCAAATTGTTCGGCGAAGCAAATCGATGGTGATCATCAATGGCGAATTATATAAACGAAGCACTTCCGGGGTTTTCCAAAGATGTGTTTCCTCCGAAGAAGGGTGCATAATTCTAAGTGACATTCATTCCGGAGATTGCGGGCATCATGCCGGGTCACGCTCCTTGGTTTCAAAAGCGTTCCATCATGGTTTCTTCTGGTTGATGGCCCATGCAGACGCAGAGGAGATAGTTCTTCGATGTGATGGATGCCAGCGTTATGGACGACAGGTCCATGTGCCGGCTCAAGAACTAAGGATGATACCCATCACTTGGCCTTTCGCGGTTTGGGGGTTAGACATGGTTGGCCCCTTTAAGATGTCGTCCAACAAGAAAACTCATCTGCTGGTGGCGGTTGATAAGTTCACCAAGTGGGTTGAAGCAGTACCTGTTGGAGCTTGCTATGCGGAGACAGCAGTCAAATTCTTGAAAAAATTGATCTTCCGGTTCGGATATCCACACAGCATTATTACTGATAATGGCACTAATCTGTCTCAAGGAGCGATGCAGGAGTTTTGCCATCGTGAGCACATCTGGCTGGATGTTTCTACGGTAGCTCACCCGCAATCTAATGGACAGGCGGAGCGGGCGAATCAGGAAGTTTGGCGAGGAATCAAACCCCGACTCATGGTTCCCTTGGAACGTACCCCGGGGTGTTGGGTTGAGGAGTTGCCTTCAGTACTATGGAGCATCCGGACCACCCCGAACCGTTCTACGGGTTTTACTCCCTTCTTTCTGGTATATGGAGCAGAAGCCGTTCTTCCCACTGACATTAGGCATGACTCGCCCAGAGTCGCCGCTTATGTGGAACAGGACAACGAGACGGTGCGTCAAGACTCTTTGGACGCCTTGGAGGAAGCACGCGATTTGGCTGCATCTCGATCGGCCATTTATCAGTAGGACTTACAACGTTATCACAGCCGCCGGGTCAAGAGCCGAACTTTTCAGGAGGGCGGCTTAGTGCTTCGACTGATACAAGATCGTACTGGCATGCATAAGTTATCACCACCATGGGAAGGACCGTTCATCGTCAGCAAAAACCTTCGCAACGGGTCCTACTATCTGGTGGATCTACGGCCTGATCGGCCAATCACGGGGGCTGAGTCAACTCGCCCTGGAACATAGCCCACTTGTGGCCCTATTACACTTGAGCTATTAGCTCTACATTTTGTAAGTTTTTCATTTCTTATAAAGCAATAAAATTAACGCCTCCCAGCTTGGGGGCTTTCCTGCTAATTCATATTATTGAAAGGTATGGATCTTTATTTTTATTCATCAACAAGTCGCCCAAACATGGATGCTATCCATACCAAAGAGCTTAAGTCGCCATGATGCGCTTATTACAAAACTGGGTATCGATAAGCCAAAGAGGATCGAAGTCGCCACAAGCGCGTGATTCAAACATAGGCGCCTTATATGATTCTGTGAATTAGGCCGACTTACTTGAGGGCAGTTTGTTCTCAAGTCGTTTTGTGGTAATAGCGTATACGCTTCTACAATCCTATGACGGTCTTTCCCTTAATCATAGGTCACTTGGGGGGCTTCCTCTCACTGAGATCAGCCTTACTACCCATTTGGCCTGCGAAAAATTACCGCATTACAAATGGTTATACTGGACTGTGTGTTGGCCGAATCGCCATATGGACCCGTGAACTCTTGGCGAGTTATTCCGCTCAGGGACCCTGAACTCGCCTTGGTTAAAACATGTCTGGTACCGGCTAGCGCCTCACACGGAAAATAGAGAAACCATTGGTTCATTGAACCCACTTCACTGAAGCTTGACTCGTGCCTGATCAGCCGATCTAAATACTTGAGCTTTTGATACAAAAGTCTCCCTCGGGTAGCACTTGAGTTTATTTAACTCGTTCTATCCTGTCGCGACCTGATGAGCCGACGAAATTGCTATTTTTTTTTACTTTCCTGGCACTGCCACAAGGTCTTTCAGACTTTTTTCTGACTCGCCTCAAATATCTTGGGTCGATTATTATTTATTATCATCCATTACTCACCGAGATGGTTTGATATATGTTTTCAAGCCTAACAGGTTGATGATCAAAATCATTCTAGCCATGGCGGGTCAAGCATCATAAAAACGCCTCAACGGCGGGTCAAGCATTTTAAAGCGCCTTAAGGGCGACATAAGGGTTTTTCAAGACATCACAGAAGCAGTTTGATCTCTAAAAAGACTTATTACATGGCTCTTATGGCCAAATCTATGAAGTTTTATTCTACTGATGTCCTCGGATCAGCCTGCTGCGAGCTCTGGCTGACTTCAATTTGCAAGTCGCCCAGTACCCAGTTACACTTGGATAACGCGGCGAACTCATCTTCATCATTCAACACTGATGAGAGATCCACTTCCAAGTCAAAAGGATTTTTGGGTCGACGCGGAGTTAAGCTGGTCATTACAAAGGTTGACGGGTTAACTTTCTTGTTCTTGTTGTCATAGGCGGCTTGCTATTTGGATAAATCCAAGCTTGCAGCAAGCTGAGTCACTGCCAAACGGGATTCTTTGACAACACGCTGGTAATCTTCTTCAGCAAATTCTGACCCGTCATCCTTGAGCTGGGGAAAGCCCGCCGCTACTTCTTCCGGGTTTATTTCTGGAGCATACGCCAAACACCGACTCAGCATAGTCAGTGCTCCTTTTCGGGCGGCAGACCGAGTTAGCTCACCAATTTGAGGAGGAAGAGTAGATAAGCAGCCAAGCATCTTCTTTATTGATGTTATGGGTTCCTTGGCACCCATCACTGCTTTCACGGTCAGCACACTTACGGTATACAGTTGCTCCGTCAATGTATAAATCGCCTTCAGCATCAGGACACAATCATTCTGAAGATTGGCGGCTCTCGGACCTGTGTAAGAGGTAATGATGGTCAGCGATTTCTACAAGCTATTTATTTACAAAGTGCAAGGTCAAGGGTTGGTTTTTACCAAAGACGGTTTGGGCCATGTTGGAGATATGTCGCTTTAAGCCGGCCAGCTCTTGTTGCACAGTATCCAATTTAGCTTCAGCTTTTTCTGCTTGCTTTATTAAGGCATCTTGATCAGCTTGAGCCTTTTTTAAGTCGGCTTTTAGCTTCTCCATCTCAGATAAGATCAGTTGACACTTCTCTTCTGATTTTGCCCGGGCATCCTGCTGATCGGTTAATTTTCTCTTCAAGTCGCCAAATGCTGATTCAGTTTGGGTAAGTGATTCCTGTCGAAATATATAGTCAAGGGGAAAGTCTCAGAATTATTCCAAGCAACATCCCTGACACTTGGGGGCTAATGTATAACTTTTTAGACAAATTATACAGTATCAAGACCCGGTTCATCTTTTTATAGATGACACAGCCCTTGGGGGTTATAGGTCGAAAGTTTTTCTTCAATTATCAAGACCCGGCTCATCTTTTTACAGATAACCCGGCCCTTGGGGGTTACAGGTCGAAAGTTTTTTCTCAATCATCAAGACCCGGCTTCTCTTTTTACAGATGACCCGACCCTTGGGGTTACAGGTCGAAAGATTCATTTTTTACTATCAAGACCCGACTCATCTTTTTACTGATGACCCGGCCCTTGGGGGTTAATGAGGATAATACAGTGTGCAATAAGACGTACCTCATGTTTGTTCTTCAGCATAAGAAGCAGACTTTTTTCCATCTCATAACTCGCCTCCAGGCGACTTGCAAAGCCAGAACAAAGTTCTTTGAAATCAAGATTCTCATACTGGAGAGCTTAGCCTTGGAAAGTTCATGCTCAAAAGCAGGTTAAGCTGATGATGATACATGCTTCGATAAAACTGTTGTGGCCGGCTTAGAGAAGCGAGTGCCGATGATGACTACAACGTCTGGGTCTTCTGCTGTTTTCAATGGACTTGGCGGGTTAGGCGTTTCCATGGTTTCCTTGGGCGAGCTTGGGAGATCCACTTGATCTTCAGGTTTGTCTTGGTCCGGGTTATCCTAGATCGGCGCCGATTTTTCAATAGGCTCCGAAGCTGTAATGAGAGTTGACCCGCCAGTTTTCCTTTTCTTCGCCTGTGCCCTAAGAGGAGAAGAGGGTGTGCTTAAAGAAACAGACATTGCCACCATCAGGACAAGGTAAATGTAATAAAAGACTTACCCTGGGACGCGGATCATCGGTGGGAGTGCTGACATCACTGAGTCGTCGGATGAAGGAGGAGAACTCTGCAAAAATAACACTTCAAGATGTGAGCGAGTTATAAACACGATCCAAAAGGAAATGAAGAAGTGCTATTAAAAGATACCTCATTTTGCCTTTTCTTGGTTCTTGTTGGTAACCCGGACACCAAATTTCCAGAATGACTCCGAGTTTTCCGATTTGAGGCATGTTGCGCTTTCTTCAGAAGGAAATTTGGATCCAAACAAGCATTTGGGTGTGAGAAGGGAACTTTCCCACAAATTTGCCTAACCGACTTAGGTGGAGGAGAAGATGAGTCGGAGGAAATAGAAATTACCTCTATGGAGTCTTCCTGGCTTTCATTTTCCTCATTCTTCACAAGAGTTACAGAGGCGTAAATACAAAACTGTCAAACAATGAATGGCGAGTTAAAAGAGGATGGATTTTTACCTCTGAAAGTACGTCGCCGACTTGGGATTCATCGGCGTCAGATGGCTCAGTGACGGCGGCTTTGCCTTTGCCCTTGGAATTCTTCTTCGGGGGCGGCCTGGCTTGCTTCATGGCCATCTTTTTTGGCCTCTTGGACCAGAATTTATCACCTTTCTGAAATGGCATATTTTATAAGAGGTCATAGTTCAAGTAAGACGGATGGAATAAAGCAAAAACGGGTTAAGTTATTTACCTTTGGTGCCGGGTTGATCTTGCAGAACGGCTTAAGACCTATTTGGCTGCATTTTGCCGCGGGTTCGCCGGTCAACTTCTTGATGATGGTTACAATATCACTTTCTGTCAGAGACGTGTGGAAATAGCACTGGGGGTGATCCAGGGTGCCGTCAAAATCACACATTAATCCATCTGGAGACTTAAGGGGAGGATACGCCATTCAACCCAGCAGTGGATCAAGTCAACCCCAGTAATGCCGTTGTTTGTCAGAGATCTTAACTCGAACAACACTGGGATAAAGTTTGACTCCTCTTCTTCGGTGAGCTTATCTGGGAGTTTGAAATTTGTTGGAAGGTGATCTTCCCTACAACCGAGAAGCTTGTTCTCGCCCTCAGGCGAAGTCTCCTGGCAGTAAAACCCAGACTCGCCCCAGCCTTTGGGATGGCTTGGCATGGCGAGTGACGGGAATGAACTATCCCTATGGCGTTGAACATTGACACCTCCAAGCTCCAAGCTAGGGCCATTGGAAAATTCTTTTTGGCGATTCAAATGGAAGAAGTACCAGAATAAAAGAACTGAGGGTTCCATCCGCAAGTAGGCCTCACATAACACTTGGAACTGGCATAAATTGCTTATCGAGTTGGGCCCTAAATCCTGGAGGCGGACATTCATAAAGGTCATGGCATCTCTGAGGAATTTCGATCCGGCGGCTTAAAGCCCCGTTCAAGGTGTTCAACAAAAACAACTATCTCCCCTTCCTTCGGGTTGGGGATTTCCTCTCCTAACCCGGAACGCCAACCGATAACCTCTTGAGGGTCCAGATTCCCCATTTTTACATAGTTGTTAAGGAGAGCATCGTCAACCTTGGTTCAGAGCCAATCACTTTTGAAAACAGTGCCCATGCTACAAAGGAATAAAATTACGGGTAAATTAACACGCCAAGCATCTACTAAAAATGGTGAAACAAGTTCATTTGACTCGCCGAACAATTTGCCTGCTGGCCGAGGGAGTTTTTTGACCCGCCGATAAAGGTCCGGGTCAGGATGCCAGGGCCACTTATGAAACTCTTACTACTTAAAGGAGAGGTGTTTCAGAGCTTCAGTAGTATTTGCCAAGATGGTGAAGTATGAAATTATAAACAGGTTTCACTCGAAAAGCGATAAATTATGGATATACTGGACAGACAGAAATGAATGCGAAAAGGTCTGGATAAAACGGCATTTGACTAAGGTGGGAACAGTACTGTTGATCTGGTGAAATCTTTCATAGTATACAAATCAAGGCCGAACAACTAAAGGTATGGAAAACATTGCTGTATTCGCTACCATCACCGCCAACTAGTCGGGAATTACGAAGCCGTTTGAGATGTTCCAAAAACACAGTGGGCATGAACCTTGAGAAACTTAGATCTGCCTTCAATGGCGGGATGCTGACCTGGTAAATGCGGTTGGAGGCGTCCAAAGAAGGATTCGCTGCGAGCGTTGCGCGTTCAGCAGCTTCCGAACGGCGGCGAAGATCTCGGACGGTGACGAAGATCTCGGGCGGTGACGAGGTGCTCGACGGCGGCGAGGCGTTCGACGGCGACAAATGCTCGACCACGACGAGGTGCTCGGCGGCGACGAAGCTTTCGGACGACGTCGAAGTCTTCGGGTGGCGGCGGAGCTCTCGGGTGGCGATGAGGCTCTCGGTGCGACGGCGAGGAAGAGAAGGGCGACAAGATGGGTAGGTGAAATGTTCCCTGTCCCTTCCTCCCGCCTATTTATCAGGCCGGGCGCTAGGATCGAGGCGTCATGAGCGGGAACTGCCAAGAGATAAAGATTCGCCATGATGGCGCCCCGAAATTTTCGGGATGGCAATATAGAAGGATCCGTTGGAGATTACGTCATTATCTCTTCCGAGATTCAAGGGATAAGAAGGAGCCAACAAGAAGTGGTTTGGTGACTTGAGTTTTTCCGCAGCAGATGGCGGTTTAAGTGTATGGTGCATAAGAAGAGTGAGATGAATCGCCCCTAACTGAGTGAGGATATTGGCGTGAAAGAAACTCAAGTCAATCTGGGGCCTAATGTTGGGGATATTATCTGTTGGGTAACCTGCCCTAGTTGGGCCGGGTCACCAAAGCTGGCGACTCATCTCCAACTGGTTTTGGCCTTGGCCCAGCGAGGCCGAAAGTCGTATGGCGGTTCAAGACCTTCGGGAGGAGTCCATAGTAGAGAAGGTCTCCAAGTCTTGGAAAGATGGCGACTTAGAGATCGAAAGAGTCATGATTTGTGTAAAGGAAAGGACCCTTGTAAACCCTAAAGACTCGACCTGTATATAAAGGCGAGTCCCAGGGAAGGAGAGGGCAGGTTAGAAATCATCGAGTGCTAGGTCAGGCGAGTTACGCCCCCTTGTAATCAAAACATCATCAATACAAACTCCAAGCAGGACGTAGGCTTTTACCTCTTCATGAGGGGCCGAACCTGGGTAAATCTCTGTCTCGCTCCCACATAACCCCTTTGAGTCGCCACCAAGGTGCGATGGCTCCAACACTAAGTCCTTTCACGTGGACATCTGCCGTGACAAAACCACGACAGATCTCATGAGGTTTCTGTTAAGTTTTGTGTGATTGAAGTTTTGAAGTTTTGGGTGAGATACCGACATGAAGAGAATAAGGAGCATAAATACCCAAAGCTTGGGTATTACCAAGGAACCCACAAGGTAATGTCGAAAGGAATACTCAAGTGTCTAAGCTTGGGAAAGCCCCGGAAGGCATCTCCTCTTTTGTCTCCAACGTTATCGATATCTCTTACTTGGAGCTATATTTTTATTTGTCACATAATATTTGTTTTGCTTGGAGCAACATTTTATTTAAAAACAATTATTTCTGTTATTTAGAAATTTTGTTCTTCAATAAATTTTTTGAACAATTGCCTTTCGAATGCTTGAATTGCATGTGTGAGGTGTGTTATTTAAAATAGAAACTTTTGTTGTAGTATTTGAATTATGAGAATTTACTAGAGCATGGAAAATTTCTAATTTTCCTGCAAACTTCTTTCATACAATGTTTTATCATGTCCTAAATTTTTCTGATTTTTTGAGTTACATAATTACACTTTTTAATTGAATTGATATAGACTGTTTTGTTTGGACACATTGTTGTCATAGTTTTGTTATCTAATTATTCCAAAGTTTTCAGGGCTTATATTGGTAGATAAAAATTGTGGAAATAACAGTATACAGTACCTAATGTTTGCAAATTATTATGCAACTTGTCTTGGTAGTACATGAAGTGTCAATTTATTCTTATATGTACTAACCTACCTCACGAGTTATTTTCAAGTTTTATGTCGATGCAGTTTTTCAGACTCAGGGAAACCGGGATATGAGAGGATTGAACAAGATACATAAGCTCAAGATTGGGATGCACAAGGCTCCCCAAGTAAATATTATAAGTAGTCTCAAGCATCTAAGCTTGGTCATGCTATGCATCCCACCTCTCTTTGTCAAAAATTTGACGACGAAATAGGGTTTCCCCTGCTTTATATTATAAAGCATCGACCAAAGCACACAAGTTACAAGAAGGTTCAACGCACACTCTCACACACGCCGGTACACACATGAACAGGGACAAGGTGCAACATAAAACATGAAGTCTAGCTGGGGGAGTAGCACAATAATCCCCCAAAAAAGGAAGTCCAGGGACTTCTATGATAATCCGGCTCTGGAGGAGGAGGAGGAAGTGGTGGCGCGGTCATGTGTGTGGCGACGAACTGAAGTGTGGCGATATCTGTGTCGATGGAGTCTCAGACGTGGCGCCGGCTAAGTGGCCACCATAGCTATAGAAAACCACATAATTTGAATACTTCATAAGTCGCACGTAGAGGAATAACATGTTCTATCACAATCTTATTACGGATATTCCATAGCATCCACCAGAGTGCACCTATGGTAACCCAGAGGGCCAGTCGCACATCGGAGTTGTGGGTACTGAGCACCTCTCTAAAAATATCGGGAAGGTTGTCGTGGCACCAACCACCACCATCAGCCTCCCGTAAATATCTCCAAAGGAACCTTGCATCCGGACATATGTACAATATATGGTTGGAGTCCTCTGGAATCCTACACAGAGGACACAACCCGTCGGATGGGCCGTTCCGCTTTAGCACCTCCATACCGGATGGGACACGACCTCACACCAACTGCCATAACAAGATCCTAATCTTCGATGGTAGTTTGATCTCCCAAAGGAGATTCAACTCGGTCGCTCCAGGAGTCGGCATAATAGCTTGGTATAGAGATTTCACAGAGAACTGTCCATTTGGTTTGAGGTGCCAGTGCATCACGTCCTCATCTAAGGATGGAGTGTGGAGAGCCACACACGCTACCAGTTCCACTCATAGGTCCCGTTCACCGAGGCGAAGGTCCGTCTAAAGGCGATATCCGCTAGCTTGGATAAAGTGCCTGCCATAGTCATGTTTTTGTCTACACAAATTTTGGAAAGTACTTCGAAGCAAATGGCAAAGGGCTGGGAGCCACACCACCCGTCTAGCCAAAAAGGGTGGAGGTGCCCAGACCCACTTCTATAGAGGAGCCGAGCCGTAGGACATGCATGAGCTGAACAATCGTCTCCCAGAATTGCAATCTCCAGATCTTGGGGCGAATGCGAGGGGTTGTCCATGCAGGTATTTAGCTCGAATAATATCTAGCCACAAGCCACCCTCTCCGAAAGTGATCCTTCATAACCATTTAGATAGGATGGCAATATTCATCCTCTTGTATGAGATAATCCCAAGACCGCCCTAGTCCTTGGGTTTACATATCTCCGACCACTTCACCATGTGGTATTTCTATTTATCATGTTTCCCCGCCCAAAACAACGGGACTGGTACTTGGCAACATCATGGTGCTGGGATTCATTCAGACTATAGAATCCCATCAAGTACATCAGTAGACTGATCATCGAAGAGTTGATCAGGACAATCCGAGCCACCTTGGACAACCAATGTCAGTGCCACGACTCCACCTGGTGTTGGACGTTGGCCCCCGAGGGTCATAGGTCCTTTTCCAGGAGGCGAATGTCACTGATGGGCATGCCTAGATAGGTGGCCAGGAAGGTCCCTAGACGACAATTAATTCGGTCCGCTATACTAAGCTTTTCCTCCTCCGGATAGCCCATAACCATGACCTCACTTTTGGTGAAGTTAATTTTTAGGCCAGACATCTCCTAAAAGCAAAGTAGGAGGAATTTGAGGTGGGCAATGTCCTACTTAGATGCTTCAACCATAATGATCGTGTCATCCGCGTACTGGAGATGAGTGATGCCTCCTGCCCCGAGGAGGTGGGAACAAATACCCCTAAGGTGGCCGGCCCCCTTGACCTCGTCTAGGATGGTGTCTAGGGCATCAATTACGATGTTGAATATGAAGGGGGAGAAGGGGTCCCCTTCTCGTACGCCCTGAGCCGTGGGAAAGTAGGGGCCAACCTCGCCATTGATGTTAAGGGCCGTCCTACCACTCATCACCATTTTCATTACCCGAGTGATCCAGTGCAGGTTGAAGCCCTTCTTGAATAACACTTCCCGAAGGAAGGACCGATGGACCGTGTCGTAAGCTTTGTGGAAGTCGATCTTGAAAACACAACACATAGGTGTTTGACTTGATCTCATGGATAAACTCATGTAGAACCAGAATCCCGTCAAGGATGAGGAGGCCTTTGACGAAAGCCATCTGGTTGGGGTGGGTAATCTGAGGTGCTATTAGAGCCACCTGATAAACCACAAGTATAAGGGATCGCAACATTTTTTGAGGGTACAATATTCAACCCTAATTTATTGATTCGACATAAGGGGAGCCACCGAATATTCTCAAGTATTAGCAGCTGAGTTGTCAATTCAACCACTTGTGAAAGACTTAATATCTGCAGGAAAGTATTTAGTAGCAAAGTAGTATAGAACTAACGGTAACAGTGGAAAAAGTAACACTAGTAGTTTTGTAGTGATTGCAACAGTAGCAACGGAGAAGTAACTTAGCAAAGATAAATATGTGAAAAGATCGTAGGAAATGGATCAGTGATGGATAATTATGTCGATGACATTCATCATGCACTAGTTATAACATAGGGTGATATAGAACTAGCTCCAATTCATCAATGTTATGTAGGCATGTATTCCATATATAGTCATACATGCTTATGGAAAAGAACTTGCATGACATCTTTTGTTCTACCCTCCCGTGGCAGCGGAGTCCCAGTGGAAACTAAGGGATATTAAGGCCTCCTTTTAATAGAGAACTAGACCAAAGCATCAGCACTTAGTGAAGACATGAACTCCTCAAACTACGGTAATCACGGGAAAGAATCCGAGTTATTGTCACCCTGGGGGATGCGGATCATAACTCGTAATAGGTGTCTACGACTTGCAAGATAGGATCAATAACACATACATATTCATGAAAACATAATAGGTTCAGATCTGGAATCATGGCACTCGGGACCTAGTGACAAGCATTAAGCATAGAAAAGTCATAGCAACATCAATCTTAGAACATAACGGATACTAGGGATCAAACCCTAACAAAACTAAGTCGATTACATGATAGATCTCATCCAACCCATCACCGTCCAGCAAGCCTACGATGGAATTACTCACGAACGACGGAGAGCATCATGAAATTGGTGATGAAGGATGGTTTGTGAAGACGATGGCGTCGATTTCCCCTCTTCGGAGCCCAAATCAGACTCCAAATCTGCCCTCCCGAGGAAGAATAGTAGGTGGTGCCGGCTCCGTATCTTAAAACGTGATGAAATCTTCTCCTTGATTTTTTCGGGATGAATAGTAATATATAGGAGTGGAAACAAGGTCGGTGGAGCTTCATGGGCCTCACAAGCTAGGGAGCACGACCCAGGGGGGGGGGGGGGCGCCGTGCACGCTTGTGGCTAGGGGGTGGCCCCTCTCAAGTAGATTCTTTCGCTAGTATTTTTTATTAATTCCAAAAATATTATCCATAGATTTTAAGGTCAATCTGAGAACTTTTATTTCTACACAAAAGTAACACCAAGACAATTCTGGTGAAAACAATGTCACTCCGGGTTAGTTGCATTCAAATCATGCAAATTAGAGTCCAAAACAAGGGCAAAAGAGTTTGGAAAAGTATATACGTTGGAGACGTATCAACTACCCCAAGCTTAAACCTTTGTTTGTCCTCAAGCATTTCTATTGATAAACTGAAAGTTATAAAGAAAAACTATTACAAACTCTGTTTGATCTTGGTGTTATAAATATGTCTAACTGTTGTCCAGATTTTCAACAAAGAATATAGACTAACCATATTCACAATAATATTTAGGTCTCATATTCACTTATATCAATGGCATAAGCAACTAACGAGCAATAATAGTAAGTCTCGGATGACAACAATTTTATCAAAACAATCATAATACAATAAGATATAATCGTATCTCGCTAGCCCTTTTTGAGACCGCAAAACATAGATGCAGAGCACCTCCAAAGAACAAGGACTGACTAGACATTGTACTTCATGGTAAAAGAGATCTAGTCATACTCATACTCAATATCCATTAATAACAAAACATACAAATGACAGAGGTGCTCTCTAACTGGTCCCTTTTTATAAGAAGAGGATGACTCAATAGTAAAGTAAAATAGGTAGGCCCTTCGCAGAGGGAAGAATTGATTTACAAAGGTGCCAGAGCTCGAGTTTTTAAAACAGGGATGAATCATAATTTTGAGTGGTATGCTTTCATTGTCAACATAACAACCAAGAGATCTCGATATCTTTCATGCTAGATACATTATAGGCGGTTCCCAAACAGAATAGTATAGTTTTTACTCCCCCTCCACCAATCAATCACACTCCACGGCGGGCCGTATCTACGGGTACCGTCCATACCAAAAATCCTGGGGGAGTTTTGTTTCATTAATTTAGATTTGATTATGAGACTAGGCATCCCGAATACCAGCCATTTTCTCGTGAATGATAGTGAATCAACACATATCGTTAGAATAACCCACCTAGCATGGAAGATACCGACAGCCCCTAGTCACTACATGAGCGATTCGGGCATACAAAACAGATTTTTTTTGAATGTTTGGAGTATGGCACAGGCAAATTTACTTGTGACGGTAGGTAAATACCGCATATAGGTAGGTATGATGGACTCATATGGAACAACTTTGGGTTTATGGAGATGGACGAACAAGCAGTATTCTCGCTTAGTACAAGTGGAGGCTAGCAAAAGACTGAGAAGCGACCAACTAAAGAGCGACAACAGTCCTAACCATGCTTTGAGATTAACCAACATTGAAAGCAAGCATGAGTAGGATATAAATCACCATGAACATAAACATTGTGGAGGCTATGTTGATTTTGTTTCAACTACATGCGTGAACATGTGCCAAGTCAAGCATTCGAATCATTCGGAGGAGGATACCATTCTATCATACTACATCACAACCATTTTAATATGCATGTTGGCATTCAAGGCAAACCATTATTCACTCCTAGCTAATTAATCATGTCACAAGTAGCTATAATCTCTAATTATTATTGCAAATATGTTCAGTCCATAGCAAGCTGAATCGAGAACGATGAGCTAATCATATTTACAAAAACAAAATAGGTCGAGTTCATACCAGCTTTTCTCCATCTCAGTCACTTCATCATATGTCATCATTATTGCCTTTCACTTGCACGACCGAACGGTGTTAATAATAATAATAATAGTGTAAGTGCATTGGACTAAGCTGGAATCTGCAAGCTTTTACTCAAATGAGAATAAAAGGGAATGTGGGCTCTCTGATAGATAAACAATAATGCATATGAGAGCCACTCAACATGTCATCGTGGTCTTTTCCTTACGACTCAAAGAAGAAAGAAAAACTATTTACACGGGAAAGCTCCCAACAAGAAAAAGAAGAATGAGAAATCTTTTTGGGTTTTCCTTTAACACTACAACTAAACAAACTAGAGGGTAAAGCTAGAAATAATTTTTTGGATCTTCTCAAGGTTAATGAAACACATAAGAAGAAAACAAAAGAATAAATAAACTACCATGGATGGTACAAAGAAAAAGTATGACCACCGACAACTAAAATGAATGTGTGAACATGAATGTAATGTCGGTGAGAAATACGTACTCCCCCAAGCTGAGGCTTTTAGCCTAAGTTGGTCTAGGGCCATGGCTGGAAATAATCTGCATACTCCGGAGGATACTGGGGTTCCTCTCGTTTGTGAGCTCTTGTGGCTCCCACTGGAAAACTGGAACTTGATACAGATCAATGGTTGGTGCAAGCTCAGGTGACGGGGGTTGCGGCATGCCACAATATTTAAAAGTGTCCTCGGGCATAATAATGTACCTGCATGAATGGATATCAAACAAAGAACGAGCAGGCAAAGTAATAAGCTCACAAGTACCCTCACTAAATACTAAGTTGTAAAGCAACCTCTTATCATTGTCTTTCTTAATAAAATCATGTGCTACCATTCTATCCTAATCTAAAGAACTTACAGGGGGTAGCATTTCCTCTTCCTCATCGAGCCTAATGGGTACCTCAAAGTGTTTAGCTAAACGAGATGCATAGATACCTCAGAATATAGTGCCCTTCAAATGGTTTAAGGTCAACCATTGGGCCACTATGGCGCCCAGACTAAAAGTTCTATCAGCAAGTAAAGCATGGCGCAGAATAGCAAGGTCGGGAGCACTGAGGCTTCCACTCTCACCGCGACCAACTAAACACCTCCCCGCAAATAATGAATAATAGTGTAGAACAGGGAAATGCACACTGGCCGCTCTTGCCTTTGACACCCCTCTCTCTTCCCCTAAAGTGATTGTGGCAAGAAAACCCACCATGTCTCTAGGACGTGGTTCACTAATGCTGCCCTCAAAAGGTATTTTACAAACATTGCAAAAATTGTAAAGTGGCATTTCCTTAGGCACATCATATAATTGAAACTCTACCATGGGAGGATTCTTCCTAGGATAAAAGTGAAAACTTTGCACGAAAGTATTAGTAAGTAGGATACATTGGTCACACTTATCATTGAGGAAGGTGGTGATGCCTGCATGCTTTGCCAGATAATAGAAATCTTCATAAATTCCGACCGCCCTCAAGAATGCATCACTTGGCCATTCACATGGTTGAACGTCCGCGTTGTGAGGAATATTTTATCTAGGCTTCTCATTTTAACTTTCCTTAGAACCTCGGCTTGAAGAGCCTCTTAACAATCTCCTCATCCTTTCTTTCTCTGAAAAATTTCAGAAATTTTTAGTGACCTCAAATAAAGGTGAATAAAGCTCAATCAAAACTTATAGAAAATACTCCCACAAGTGTCTAGAAGCTATATCATGCATTAAAACTACTTGGGATCCTACAAATTTGACATGGAAGCTCAAGAACAAGGTCACCACAGCAGCAAAAATTTGCAGCATATTGCTACCTCTTGAGCTTGCGTTGGTTTTTCCCTTGAAGAGAAAAGGGTGATGCAGCACAGTAGCAGTAAGTATTTCCCTCAGTTTTAGAACCAAGATATCAATCCAGTAGGAGTATCAAGGCAAGTCTCCAAACTACATGCGCAAAAACAGAAAACTTGCACCCAACGCTACAAAGGGGTTGTCAATCCTTTTACGATTGATTGCAAGGTGAGATCTGAAGGAGGAAAGTGCAACAAAGTAAAAGTGTAGAGCTGAAAATATGATGTGAAGTAGACCCGGGGGCCATAGTGTTCACTAGAGGCTTCTCTCATGATACCAAGTATTACGGTGGGTGAACGAATTACTATTGAGCAATTGATAGAACCGCGCAAAGTCATGACGATATCTAAGGCAATGATCATAAATATAGGCATCACGTCCGAGACAAGTAGACTGTTACTTTCTGCATCTACTACTATTACTCCACACATCGACCGCTATCCAACATGCATATAGTGTATTGAGTTCATAACAAACAGAGTAACGCCTTAAGCAAGATGACATGATGTAGAGGGATAAATTCATGCAATAGATATAAACCCCATCTTTTTACCCTTGATGGCAACAACATGATGCGTGCCTCGTTACCCCTTCTATCACTGGGTGAGGACACTGCACGGTATGAACCCAAAACCAAGCACTTCTCCCATTGCAAGAATCATAGATCAAGTTGGCCAAACAAAACCCACAACTTGAAGAGAATTACAAGGATATGAAATCATGCATATAAGAGATCATAGGAAACTGAAATAAGATTCATAGATAATTTGATCATAAATCCACAATTCATCGGATCTCCACAAACACACCGCAAAAGAGGATTACATCGGATAGATCAACATGAAGATCATGGAGAACTTT
Organism: Hordeum vulgare subsp. vulgare; assembly: GCF_904849725.1. Classification (NCBI taxonomy): domain Eukaryota; kingdom Viridiplantae; phylum Streptophyta; class Magnoliopsida; order Poales; family Poaceae; genus Hordeum; species Hordeum vulgare. Next base: position 101,849,450 of record NC_058520.1, read on the forward strand.
GTATTGAAGATCCAAGAGAGAGAAGAAGCCATCTAGCTACTAGCTATGGACCCGAAGGTGTGTGGTAAACTACTCACCCATCATCGGAGTGGCAATGGTGTTGATGAAGAAGCCCTCCGTGTCTGAATCCCCCCTTCGGCAGGGCACCAGAACATGCCCCAGATGTCATCTAGCGGAGACAGAAGCTTGCAGCGGCGGAAAAGTATTTTCGTGGCTCTCCTCCGTGGTTTCAGATTTTTCGGGGATTAATAGGCGAAAGAAGTTGGGCAAAGGAGCCACGGGGGGCCCACAAGCCTGCTAGGAGCGGCCCCCCAGGCCGCGGCTAGGGAGCTTGTGGCCTCCCCCGGGAGCCTTTGCCTTGGTTCTCAAGCTCCCTGCATATCTTCTGTTCCGAAAAAAATCTTTTCGGAGGTTTTATTCCGTTTGGGCTCTGTTTGATATTCTCCTATGAAAAAGGTCAAATACACGGAAAAGAAGGAACTGGCACTTGGCGCTGAGTTAATAAGTTAGTCCCAAAAAATATATAAAATGCATACAAAACATCCAAAGTGTGACAAGATAATAGCATGGAACCATAAAAAATTATAGATACGTTGGAGACGTATCAAGCATCCCCAAGCTTAACTGCTGCTCGTCCTCGAGTAGGGAAGTGATAAGGACTGAATTTTTGATGTGGAATGCTACCTAACATATTTGTCCTTTGTAACTTCTTTCATGTGGCATGAATGTTCAGATCCGTAAGATTCAAAACAATAGTTTGCTATTGACATGAAAACAATAATACTTCAAGCAAACTAGCAAGGTAATCATGAACTTTCGAAATAACAAGGCCAGAGAAATTTATCCCTGTAAAATCATATAATCTCGCTATGCTCCATCAGCCCCACACAACGAATTTAAATCATGCACAACCCCGGTATTGGCCAAGTAATTGTTTTTGCACTTTTTCTTTCTCAAACTTTTTCAACTCTGACGCAATACATGAGCGTGAACCATGGATATAGCACTATAGGTGGAATAGAGTATGGTGGAGGTTGTGAGGAAAAAAGGAGGAGATGGTCACATTGACTCGGCGTATCAACGGGCTATGGAGATGCCCATCAATACATATCAATGTGAATGGGTAGGGATTACCAAGCAACAGATGCACTTAGAGCTATAAGTGTGTGAAAGCTCAAAAGGAGAACTAGTGGGTGTGCACCCAACTTGCTTGCTCACAAAGACCTAGGGCAATTTTGAGGAAGCCCATCATTGGAATATACAAGCCAAGTTATATAATGAAGGTTCCCACTAGTATAAGGGGGTGACAAAACAAGAGACTCTCAATCATGAAGAACATGGTGCTATTATGAAGCAGAAGTGTGGAAAAAGATAGTAGCATTGTCCCTTCTCTCTTTTTCTCTCATTTTTTTTGTTTGGGCTCTTTTGCCTCTTTATTTTTTTAATTTTTTTGGTAGGCATCTTTGGCCTCTTTTCATTTTTCCTCACATGGGACAATGCTCTAATAATGACGATCATCACACTTTTATCTACTCACAACTCAATACTTAGAGCAATGATGACTCTATAGGAAATGCCTCCGGCAGTGTACCGGGATGTGCAACGATCTAGCTTATCGTATGATGTTGAAACATATCGCTAGCTATCTTATGATCATGCAATGGCAATCTGAAAGTGACGGCACGAGTCATCAGACGGAACGGTGGGAGTGGCATGGCAATATATCTCGGAATGGCTATGAAAAGGCCTTGATATGTAGGTATGGTGGCTGTTTTGAGGAAGGTGTATGGTGGTTTGTGCACCGGCGAAAGTTGCGTGGCACTAGAGAGGCTAGTAAGGGTGGAAGGTGAAAGTGCATCTATACCATGGACTCACATTAGTCATGAAGAACTCATATACTTATTGGGAAAGTTTTATTAGTAATCGAAACAAAGTGCTAAACGCATACTCCTAGGGGAAGGGTTGGTAGGTGTTAACCATCGCGTGATCCCGGCCGTCAAACAAAGGATGACAATCAATAAATCAATTATACTCCAACTTCCTAACATAGTGGTTCAACATCGTGCATGTTACGGGAATCACTAACTTCAACACAAGTATTTCTAGATTCACGACACCCTACTAACATAAATCTAATATTACCATATCCATGTCTCAAAACTAATTGAGAGGAATAAAACTTCTCTTTACTAATCAATGCACAAGAATATGGAAGTTTCATTATATCTTCTTTGGATGCCTCTCATCTTTAGGACTACTTTCATAGCACAAGCCAACTACCAAGTTACTCAAAGAGAGCACTCCCAAAAAGATATAAGTGAAGATCGAGAGTTCTTATTTCTCCAAAATATGACACCGCCGTGCACTAAAAAGATCTAAGTGAATAACTAGATCAAAGTTATCTATCTCAAAAGATATAAGTGAAGCACATGCGAGCTAAATTGCCTAACTCAAAAGATATAAGTGAAGCTCAATGACTATTCTAGCAAATTCACGACGAGTGTATGTCCCTCTCAAAAAGGTGTGCAGAAAGGATGATTGTGACACAACAAAAATAAAAGACTCCTATAATACACGACGCTCCGAGCAAATCACATATCATGTGGTGAATAAAAATATAGCTCCAAGTAACGTTACCGATGGATTGAAGACGAAAGAGGGGATGCCTTCCCGGGGCATCCCCAAGCTTAGGCTTTTTGGTATCCTTGAATTTGGCTTGGGATGCCTTGGGCATCCCCAAGCTTGAGCTCTTTCCACTCTTTATCCCATTGTCCATGAGAACATCACCCAAAACTTGAAAACTTCACAACACGAAACTTAAACAGAAACTCGTGATATCATTAGCATAAGAAAACAAACCACCACCACTTTAGGTACTGTAGAAAGCTTGATTTATATTTATATTGGTGTTATATTACTGTATTCTCACTTTTCCATGGCTAGTACCCCCCGATACTATCCATAGTTTCATCAAAATAAGCAATCAACACAACAAAAAACAGAATCTGTCAAAAATAGACCAGTCTGTAGCAATCTGTATACTTCGTACACTTATGGTATCTCAAAAATTCTGAAAAATTACGCCAATTTGGAAAATTGGCATATAAACCAAAAGCAAAAAGAATCAACTCAAAATCTCTTTCTGGATAGGAATGAAAAATAATTTCGTGAGCACAAAGTTTCTGTCTTTTTCAGCAAGATCAAACAACCATCACCAAAACTAGTCATAAAGGTTTTACTTGGCACAAACACAAAAAGAAACACAAAAACACAATCATAACAGATATATGATGGTGTGGAAACAACAAAACAAAGAGCAAAAAAGCAAAGATAAATTCATTGGGTTGCCTCCCAACAAGCGCTATTGTTTAACGCCCTTAGCTAGGCATAAGGCGACAGAATCACGTATCGTCGTCTTTGGTGCTCAAACCATTAGTAGGGTGAACACTCATCATCTTAAGATCTTCATCTGTCTTACTAGATGGTTCACCACTGTTTTTAGGAACAAAAACAGACTTGGTGGCCTTATTTTGGGCAAAATTTGGAGTGTTCTGCACAGCGGCAAAAGCGGAACCCAAGTTGGTTATAACATCCTCTAGTTTGCCAATTCTAGCGGAATCAAGACCTAGTTTTTCATTAATTGTGGGTTCCCTCTCCTTTAAATTTTTCAAAGTCATTCCCACCTTGGATCCATACTGAGTGATTTGATTGTGGATCTTTTTATCCAAATTTTCAATGAGTTCAATCGTAGCAACCTTATTTTCAATGATATCCAGCCTACGCATCACATGTTCCAAAGTTAAGGTAGTTGCATTAACCATGAGTGGGCCTGAGCCAACTAAATTTATTAAAGCACCGTAAGAATCAACGGTATGGCTACCCAAGAAATTTCCACCTACGATGGTGTCAAGAATATACCTATACCAAGGGGAAATACCCACATAAAAGCTGCAAAGTAGGACGGTAGTAGATTGCTTATGAGTAGAACTATTATGAGCATTGCAAATCCTATACCAAGCATCCTTTAAGTTTTCTCCCTCAATTTGTTTGAAATTAAGAACTTTGCTGTCGGGAGTTTCGTTCAAAGCGATAGGTCTAGCCATAGGGGTAGGTAGACTATCCCACACAAGCAAACAAAAAGCAAGCGAAAGAAAAGGGTGAACGAAAAAGGCAAATATTTTTGTAAATTTTTGCTTTTCAGAAGTGGGGGAGAGGAAAACAAGAGGCAAAAAAAGGTAAATGCAAGAGATGAGTTTGTGACAGTTACTTGGATAAGCTTCACTTAGAACAGTCCCCGGTACCAGAAATTGACACATTGGAGGAAGACTATTCTTCACTTGATTCTCCCCGACAACGGCGCGAGAAATTCTTATTGCTACCTCTTGAGCTTGCGTTGTTTTTTCCCTTGAAGAGGAAAGGGTGATGAAGCACAGTAGCAGTAAGTATTTCCCTCAGTTTAAGAACCAAGATATCAATCCAGTAGGAGTATCAAGGCAAGTCTCCAAAGTACCTGTGCAAAAACAACAAACTTGCACCCAACCCTACAAAGGGGTTGTCAATCCCTTTACGATTGATTGCAAGATGAGATCTGAAGGCGGAAAGTGCAAAAAAGTAAAAGTGTAGAGCTGAAAATATGATGTGAAGTAGACCCAGGGCCATAGTGTTCACTAGAGGCTTCTCTCATGATAGCAAGTATTACGGTGGGTGAACGAATTACTGTCGAGCAATTGATAGAACCGTGCAAAGTCATGACGATATCTAAGGCAATGATCATACATAGAGGCATCACGTCCGAGACAAGTAGATCGATACTTTCTGCATCTACTACTATTACTCCACACATCAACCGCTATCCAACATGCATCTAGTGTATTGAGTTCATAACAAACAGAGTAACGCCTTAAGCAAGATGACATGATGTAGAGGGATAAATTCATGCAATAGATATAAACCCCATATTTTTACCCTTGATGGAAACAACATGATGCGTGCCACGCTACCCCTTCTATCACTGGGTGAGGACACCGCACGGTATGAACCCAAAACCAAGCACTTCTCCCATTGCAAGAATCATAGATCAAGTTGGCCAAACAAACCACAACTCGAAGAGAATTACAAGGATATGAAATCATGCATATAAGAGATCAGAGGAAACTCAAAAAAGATTCATAGATAATCTGATCATAAATCCACAATTCATCGGATCTCGACAAACACACCGCAAAAGAGGATTACATCGGATAGATCTCCATGAAGATCATGGAGAACTTTGTATTGAAGATCCAAGAGAGAGAAGAAGCCATCTAGCTACTAGCTATGGACCGGAAGGTCTATGGTAAACTACTCACGCATCATCGGAGAGGCAATGGTGTTGATGAAGAAGCCCTCCGTGTCCGAATCCCCCTCCGGTAGGGCACCAGAACGTGCCCCAGATGGGATCTTGCATAGACAGAAACTTGCGGCGGCGGAAAAGTATTTTCGTGGCTCTCCTCCGTGCTTTTAGATTTTTCATGGATTTATAGGCGGAAGAAGTAGGAAAGAGGAGCCATGGGGGGGGGGGTCACAAGCCTGCTAGGCGCGCCCCCCAGGTTGCGGGTAGGGGGCTTATGGCCTCCCCCGTGAGCCTTTGCCTTGGTTCTCAAGCTCCCTGCATATCTTCTGTTCCGGAAAAAAATATTTTCGGAGGTTTTATTCCGTTTGGACTCTGTTTGATACTCTCCTACGAAAAAGGTCAAAAACACGGAAAAAACAAGAACTGGCACTTGGCACTGAGTTAATAAGTTAGTCCCAAAAAAGATATATAATGCATACAAAACATCCAAAGTTTTACAAGATAATAGCATGGAACCATCAAAAATTATAGATACGTTGGAGACGTATCACATATAAAGCACTAGAACAAAAACTAATTGGACCATTGGAGGAGTCACATACCGATGAACAAGACCCTAAAATAGTTCTGCAAAGAAGCTTTGAGCAAGAAGATCGAAAATGGCCGCAAGACGAGCTAAAACAGGGTTTGAGCAATGGTGGGATTTTTTCTGGAGGAAGACGAAGTGGATGGGTAGTGGAATAAGTGGAGGGGCCCTACATGAGACCCACAAGCCTCGGGGGTACGGCCACGGGGGTGGCCGCTCCCTGTAGGCTTGTGGCCCACTAGTGCTGCCCCCTGATGTATTTTTAGTGCCAAAAATTCTTAAATATTCCAGAAAAAGTCATACTAAATTTTTAGGGCATGCTGAGAAAATTTATTTTGAGGTCATTTTATATTGCACAGATAAAATGGAAAAGCAGGGAAATAATAGTATTTTTTACTAAATTAAAGCTAAGGAACAGAAAATAAAAGTTGGGTAGAGAAGGTTGTGCTTTCTAAATTTATCCATCTCATGCCCGTCAAAAAGAATCCATCAATAAGGTTGATCAAGTCTTATTGACAAACTTTTTCCGAATGACATGAAACCAAAGAATTTTCGAATAACAGTAGGTTGCCTCAATGGGGATATGCATGTCCCCAACAATAAGTATATCATATTTCCTCTTGACAGTAGGGAGTGGGATTTCAAAGTCTCTAATAATAATCGTTGGAATTTTTTCAATGGAGTTGATACTATAAACTTGAGGTAGTTTCCTCGGAAAGTGAACCGTATGCTCCTTACCATTAACATGAAAGTGACATTGCCTTTGTTGCAGTCAATAACAGCACCTGCAGTATTCAGAAAGGGTCTACCAAGGATGATCGACAAACTGTCGTCCTCAGAAATATCAAGAATAACAAAGTCCGTTAGGATAGTAACATTTGCAACCACAACACGCACATCCTCACAAATACCGATAGGCAAAGTAGTTGATTTATCAGCCATTTGCACAGAAATTTCAGTAGGTGTCACCTTATTCAAATCAAGTCTACAATATAAAGAGAAAGGCATAACACTAACACCAGCTCCGAGGTCACATAAAGCAGTTATAACATAATTTCCTTTAATAGAGCATGGTATAGTAGGTACTTCAGGATCTCCTAGTTTCTTTGGTATTCCAACCTTAAAGGTATAATTAGCTAGCATGGTGGAGATCTCAGCTTCCAGTATCTTTCTTTTGTTTGTAACAATTTCTTTCATATACTTAACATAAGGATACATGATGACCCACAAGTGTAGGGGGTCTATCGTAGTCCTTTCGATAAGTAAGAGTGTCGAACCCAACGAGGAGCAGAAGAATCTCACAAGTGGTTTTCAGCAAGGTATTCTCTGCAAGCACTGAAATTATCGGTAACAGATAGTTGTGTGATAAGATGATTCATAGCAAGTAGCAAGTAACAATAGTAACAAAGGTGCAACAAAGTGGCCCATTCCCTTTTGTAGCAAGGGACAAGCGTGGAAAAACTCTTATAGGAGGTAAAGCGCTCTCGAGGACACATGGGAATTTCTGTCAAGCTAGTTTTCATCATGTTCATATGATTCGCGTACGCTACTTTGATAATTTGATATGTGGGTGGACCGGTGCTTGGGTGCTTCCCTTACTTGGACAAACATCCCACTTATGATTAACCCCTCTCGCAAGCATCCGCAACTACGAAAGAATAATTAAGACAAAGTCTAACCATAGCATTAAACTGTGGATCCAAATCAGCCCCTTAGGAAGCAACGCATAAACTAGGGTTTAAGCTTCTGTCACTCTAGCAACCCATCATCTACTTATTACTTCCCAATGCCTTACTCTAGGCCCAAATAATGGTGAAGTGTTATGTAGTCTACGTTCACATAACACCACTAGAGGAAAAACAACATACAACACATCAAAATATCGAACGAATACCAAATTCACATGACTACTTATAGCATGACTTATCCCATGTCCTCAGGAACAAAAGTGACTACTCACAAAGAATAATTACATCCATGACCAGAGAGGTGTTGAATAGCATCAAGGATCTGAACATATAATCTTCCACCGAGTAATCCAACTAGCATCAACTACAAAGAGTAATTAACACTACTAGCAACCTTACAAGTACCAATCGGAGTCGCGAGACGGAGATTGGTTACAAGAGATGAACTAGGGTTTGGAGATGAGATGGTGCTGATGAAGATGTTTATGGTGATGAGTCCCCTCCGATGAGACGACGGCGACGATTTAACCCTTCGGGAGGGAAGTTTCCCCGGCAGGACGACCTTGCCGGAGCTCTAGATTGGTTCTGCTCAAGTTCCGCCTCGTGGCGGCGGCGATTCCTCTCGAAAGCCTCCTCTTGATTTTTTTCTAGAACGAAACCCTCCTTATAGAAAAGAGGGGAGCCAGAGGGGCAATAGGGAGCCACAAGCCTCCTAGGCATGACCAGGGGGGTAGGTCGCGCCTAGCAGGCTTGTGGCCTCCTGGTGGCTCCCCTCTGGTACTTCTTCCGCCCAGTATTTTTTATAAATTCCAAAATAATTCCTCGTTGACTTTCACGGCTTTTGGAGTTACGCAGAATAGGTGTCTCAAACTTGCTCCTTTTTCAGGCCAGAATTCCAGCTGCCGGCATTCTCCCTCTTCATGTAAACCTTGTAAAATAAGAGAGAAAAGGCATAAGTATTGTACCGTGAAGTGTAATAACAACCCATAAAGCGATAAATATCAACATTAAAGCATGATGCAAAATGGACGTATCAACTCCCCCAAGCTTAGACTTCACTTGTCCTCAAGCGGAAACCGAGATCAATAAATATGCCCGCATGTTTAGAGAGAGAGGTGTCAACAAAACAAAATACGGACATGCAGGCATCATGATCATAATCAGAATAGCAATAAAATCATATAATCTCTTATGCTAAAGTGATAATTCCTTCACAAAGTAAAGTATGGATCAAGAACCTTATTGAGAATTAACAACCAATAGCCTTTAGTCATTGAAGCAATTTCAATTTATCATAACATCGGAAAGAGTCAAATAAGAGCTTGTAAAGCAAATCCACATACTCAATCATTCTTTCATCTTTTACAATTGCTACAACTCACGTGGTACTCAAGAGATCAAAGTTTCACTTGGACACAGAGAAAGATAGGGGCTTATAGTTTCGCCTCCCAACTACTTACCTCAAGGGTAATGTCAACAATAATAATTCATGAATACTTACTTCGAAGTTGACATATGAATATAGATCTTTCCCTAGCATATGACGTTAGCCAAGATAAAGGCAAAATAAGGAATTGGTGCCGATCACCATGATACTTTTAAGGACAAAAAGTAAAGGTACAAGATAGGCCCTTCACAGAGGGAAGCAAAGGTTGTCATGCGCTTTTGAGGTTTGGAGGTGTGACCTCTTAGTGTGAAGGAACATCACTTTATATTGCCTCCTGTGATATAGAACTTTATTATGCAGTCTGTCGCTTTTATGTCTTCCTCATCACAGGTTCGTACAAAGCTTATTTTCCACACACTAATAGATCATACATATTTAGGGAGCATTTCTTATTGCTTGCACCGATGACAACTTACTTGAGGGATCTTATTCAATCCATGGGTAGGTATGGTGGACTCTCATGGCAAAAATGGGTTGAAGGTTTATGGATGCACAAGTAGTATCTCTACTTAGTGTGGAAGTTTGGCTGAGATAAGGTGGAAGCAATCGTCATGTGCCAAGGGATCTCAGGTCATATAACATTGTTCGGAACCAAGCAAGCATAATTCATTATGTTGTCTTCCTTGTCCAACATCTACTTCTAAGCATGTAATAGTTTAATGAGTGTTCACAATCATAGATGGTGTCCCAGATGATATATTTATATGTGAACCTCTCCTTCTTTATCACTTCCTATTAATTGCAACAATGACCAAGGTCTACGTTTGTCCACCCACAACAAGTTTCAATCAACATTCTTTTTATATGTGAAGCCATCACTTCCCATAAGATCATTACATGATCTTTCATGCTTTTGTTCTTTTATCATTCTTTTCCTTAGATCATGGCATGAAGCAAGGCCCTTAACTAAAATACTCTTTATTATATGACTCACGAACTCGAATACATCGGGGGTGTCACAAAGCAAAACTCAAGCCTAAAACACTAAGAACTTCTATTCTACTAGAGAAAGATAAAACCAAAAAGGAACAAACTAAGAAAAGGTAAAGGAAAAATATGTGATGGTGATACGATACCGGGGCAACTCCCCCAAGCTAGGCACACGCCAAGGGGTTTGCCCATACCCGTGCTTAGTTTTCTTCCTTCGAAGGTGATGGTGGTGGAGTTGTTTTGTCTTTCGATTCCAAGAGGGCCATCAATCTTTGATTTATACCTTGGAGCTCTGTGATATGTTTCTCTAGCAAAACAACTTCACGAATGAGATAAGTATTACGAACACGAGTTATTTCACATAACCTGAAGAGTTCGATCAAGGATGGAGGTAAAAGGTGGAGATAGGGTTGAAAAAAATCCTCTTCCTCAACTCCTTCCTTGTTGAACACCGATTGCCCTTCGTCCAACGCCAGATTCTCCTTCTTAATTTTGCCCTTAGTCTCTTCAGGTAGCCTTTCTTTGGCCTCCATGACCTCCATTCTTTTCAGATCAGCATTTACTTCTTCATAGACTTGAGGGAGATCGCTCTCCCCTACAGATTCCTGAGACGACATCTTGCTCTAAATCTACGGCAGAAAACAGACTCGAAACGAAAACAGAGGAAATTTATGTGATACGAGGGTCAGACCTTTCGAGAGAATATATAATGATTTTTTCCCGACCAGAAGGAGTACTCCACAAGAAAACGGAGTCCGGGAGGCACACGAGGTGGTCACAAGCCCCCCAGGCACGACCAGGGGGTGGCCCGCGCTTGGCAGGCTTGTCGCCTCCTCGTGCGCTTTCCGGACTACTTTAAATTTTTCTATTTTTCTAAAAATTCCAAAACGGTGAAAAATTCCTACCGGAAAAGTTTTGGAGTCGGTTTACTTACCGAATCACATACCTCTTCGTTTTCGGAGTCTGAAACAGGCTGATAAATATCCCTTATGTACTCTTCCGGAGTTATGGTATTGATAATATTGCTTTCAACATTTATGGGAGTACCTGAGATATAATGCTTGATTCTTTGCCCATTTACCCCTCTCGGAAAATTACCTTCCATGTTGTTGATCTTGATGGCACACGAACGATATACTTCCTCAACAATGTACGGACCTTCCCATTTAGAGAGAAGCTTTCGTGCAAAAAATCTTAAACGAGAATTATATAGCAAGACATAATCACCTACATTAAACTCACGTTTTTGTATCCTTTTATCATGCCACCTCTTAACCTTTTCTTTGAACAACTTGGCATTTTCATATGCCTGAGTCCTCCATTCATCAAGTGAGCAAATATCAAATAACCTCTTCTCACCCGCTAGTTTGAAATCAAAGTTGAGGTCTTTGATTGCCCAATAAGCCTTATGCTCTAGCTCAAGAGGTAAATGACATGCTTTATTGTAAACCATTTTGTACGGAGACATGCCCATGGGATTCTTATAAGCAGTTCTAAAAGCCCACAATGCATCATCGAGCTTCTTAGACCAATTCTTTCTAGATCTATTAAGAGTCTTTTGCAGAATTAGTTTAATCTCTCTATTACTTAGCTCTACTTGACCACTGGAGTGAGGATGATAGGGATATGCAATTCTATGGTTGACATCATACTTAGCAAGCGTTTTATGGAAAGCACCATGAATAAAATGTGAACCACCATCAGTCATTAGATATCTAGGGACTCCAAATCTAGGTAAAATAACTTCTTTAAGCATCCTGATAGAGGTGTTGTGGTCAGCACTACTAGTTGGGATATCTTCTACCCACTTAGTAACGTAATCAACAACAACTAGGATATGAGTATACCCGTTGGATTTTGAAAAGGTCCCATATAATCAAAACCCCAAACATCAAATGGTTCAATGACAAGTGAATAATTCATAGGCATTGCCTAACGTTTACTGATATTACCTATTCTTTGACATTCGTCACAAGACAAGACAAACTTACGGGCATCCTTGAAGAGAGTGGGCCAATAGAAACCTGATTGCAATACCTTGTGTGCAGTTCTATCTCCCGCATGGTGTCCTCCGTAAGCCTCGGAGTGACACTTCTGTAGGATTTGTCCCTGTTCATGTTCAGGTACACAACGTCTAATAACACCATCTACTCCTTCCTTATAAATGTGAGGATCATCCCAAAAGTAATGTCTCAAATCAAAGAAGAATTTCTTCTTTTGCTGGTATGTGAAACTAGGTGGTATATATTTGGCAACGATATAGTTTTCATAATCAGCATACCACGATGTACTACGTGAAGCATTGATGACATTCAATTGCTCATCAGGAAAGCTATCATCAATAGGTTGTGGGTCATCAAGGACATTCTCCAACCTAGACAAGTTATCTGCTACGGGGTTTTCAGCACCCTTCCTATCAACAACATGCAAATCAAACTCTTGTAGCAAGAGAACCCATCTGATAAGTCTAGGTTTAGCATCTTTCTTTTCCATGAGATACTTAATATGTTGGAAATATGCCCTAGAGGCAATAATAAATTATTTATTATTATATTTCTTAGTTCGTGATAATCGTTTATTATCCATGCTATAATTGTATTGATTGGAAACATAATACTTGTGTGGATACATAGACAAAACACTATCCCTAGTAAGCCTCTAGTTGACTAGCTCGTTGATCAAAGATGGCCAAGGTTTCCTGGCCATAGGCAAGTGTTGTTACTTGATAACGGGATCACATCATTAGGAGAATCATGTGATGGACTAGACCCAAACTTATAGACGTAGCATGTTGATCATGTCATTTTGTTGCTACTGTTTTCTGCGTGTCAAGTATTTGTTCCTATGACCATGAGATCATGTAACTCACTGACACCGGAGGAATGCTTTGTGTGTATCAAACGTCGCAACGTAACTGGGTGACTATAAAGATGCTCTACAGGTATCTCCGAAGGTGTTCGTTGAGTTAGTATGGATGGAGACTGGGATTTGTCACTCCGTGTGACGGAGAGGTATCTCGGGGCCCACTCAGTAATACAACATCACACACAAGATCTTATCGTTTCCGGACCGAGGAGTCACTCGGGTCATGTCTACATAGTTCTCGAACCCGCAAGGTCTGCACACTTAAGGTTCTTCATTGTTTTATGCGTATTTGAGTTATATGGTTGGTTACCGAATGTTGTTCACAGTCCCGGATGAGATCATGGACGTCACGAGGGTTTCTGGAATGGTCCGGAAACGAAGATTGATATATAGGATGACCTCATTTGATTACCGGAAGGTTTTCGGAGTTACCGGGAATGTACCGGGAATGACGAATGGGTTCCGGGTGTTCGCCGGGGGGGGGGGGGGCAACCCACCCCGGGGAAGCCCATAGGCCTTGGGGTGGCGCACCAGCCCTTAGTGGGCTGGTGGGACAGCCCAAGAAGGCCCTATGCACCATCGGAAGAAAATCAAAGAGAAAAAAAAGAGGAGGTGGGAAAAGGGGGAAGGACTCCTCCTTCCAAACCTAGTTGGACTCGGTTTGGAAGGGGAGGGTTCCACCCTTTGGCTCGGCCGAGCCCCTTGGGGGTCCTTGGACCCCAAGGCAAGGCTCCCCCTCTTCCTCCTATATATACGGAGGTTTTAGGGCTGATTTGACACAACTTCGCCACGGCAGCCCAACCACATATCTCCACGGTTTTACCTCTAGATTGTGTTTCTGCAGAGCTCGGGCAGAGCCCTGCCGAGATAGGATCATCACCAACCTCTGGAGCGCCGTCTCGCTGCCGGAGAACTCTTCTACCTCTCTGTCTCTCTTGCTAGATCAAGAAGGCCGAGATCATCGTCGAGCTGTACGTGTGCTGAACGCGGAGGTGCTGTCCGTTCGGCACTAGATCGTGGGACTGATCGCGGGACGGTTCGCGGGGCGGATCGAGGGACGTGAGGACGTTCCACTACATCAACCGCGTTCACTAACGCTTCTGCTGTATGGTCTACAAGGGTACGTAGACCACACATCCCCTCTCGTAGATGGACATGACCATGATAGGTCTTCGTGCGCGTAGGAAATTTTTTGTTTCCCATGCGACGTTCCCGAACAGTGGTATCAGAGCTAGGTTCATGCGTAGATGTCTTCTCGAGTAGAACACAAAAGTTTTTGTGGGCGGTGATGTGCATTTTGCTGCCCTCCTTATTCTTTTCTTGATTCCGCGGTATTGTTGGATCGAAGCGGCTCGGACCGACATTACTCGTACGCTTATGAGAGACTGGTTTCATCGCTACGAGTAACTCGGTTGCTCAAAGATGACTGGCGGGTGTCAGTTGCTCCAACTTTAGTTGAATCGGAATTGACCGAGGAGGTCCTTGGATGAGGTTAAATAGCAATTCATATATCTCCGTTGTGGTGTTTGCGTAAGTAAGATGCGATCCTACTAGATACCCATGGTCACCACGTAAAACATGCAACAACAAAATTAGAGGACGTCTAACTTGTTTTTGCAGGGTATGCTTGTGATGTGATATGGCCAACGATGTGATGTGATATATTGGATGTATGAGATGATCATGTTGTAATAGTTAATATCGACTTGCACGTCGATGGTACGGCAACTGGCAGGAGCTATAGGGTTGTCTTTAAACTAACATTTATGCTTGCAGATGTGTTTACTATATTGCTAGGAAGTAGCTTTAGTAGTAATAGCATGAGTAGCACGACAACCCCGATGGCGACACGTTGATGGAGATCATGGTGTGACGCCGGTGACAAGAAGATCGTGCCGGTGCTTTGGTCTTGGAGATCAAGAAGCGCATGATGATGGCCATATCATGTCACTTATGAATTGCATGCGATGTTAATCCTTTTTGCACCTTATCCTGCTTAGAACGACGGTAGCATTATGAGGTGATCTCTCACTAAAATTTCAAGACGAAGTTGTGTTCTCCCCGACTATGCACCGTTGCGACAGTTCTTCGTTTCGAGACACCATGTGATGATCGGGTGTGATAGACTCAACGTTCACATACAATGGGTGCAAAACAGTTGCACACGCAGAACACTCAGGTTAAGCTTGACGAGCCTAGCATGTGCAGACATGGCCTCGGAACACATGAGACCGAAAGGTCAAGCATGAATCGTATAGTTGATATGATTAGCATAGAGATGCTTACCACTAAAACTATTCTCGACTCACGTGATGATCGGACTTGAGATAGTGGATTTGGATCATGTACCATTCAAATGACTAGAGAGATGTACTTTTTGAGTGGGAGTTCTTAAGTAATATGATTAACTGAACTAATTGTCATGAACATAGTCTAATGGTCTTTGCGAATTATGATGTAGCTTGCGCTATAACTCTACTGTTTTTATATGTTCCTAGAGAAAATTTAGTTGAAAGTTGAGAGTAGCAAACTTTGCAGACTAAGTCTGTAAAATCAAGGATTGTCCTCGTTGCTGGCAGAAGGCTTATGTCCTTAATGCACCACTTGGTGTGTTGCACCTCGAGCATTGTCTGTGGATGCTGTGAACATCCGACATACACGTTTCTGATGACTACACGATAGTTCAGTGCAAAATACTTAATGGCTTAGAAGCAAGGCGCCGAAAACGTTTTGAAAACGTCACGGAACATAAGAGATGTTCTAAAGAGATGAAATTTTGATTTCATGCTTGTGCCCTTGTTAAGAGGTATGAGACCTCCGACAAGATTCTTTATCCACGAAGTAAAGGATAAAAGCTCAATCGTTGAGCGTGTGCTCAGATTGTCTGAGTACGACAATCACTTGCATCAAGTGGGAGTTAATCTTCCAGATGAGATAGTGATGGTTCTCCAAAGTCACTGACACCAAGCTATGAGAGCTTCGTGATGAACTATAACATATCAAGGATAGATACAATGACCCTTGAGCGATTCGCGATGTTTGACACTGCGAAAGTAGAAATCAAGAAGGAGCATCAATAGTTGATGGTTTGTAAAACCACTAAGTTTCAAGAAAGGCAAGGGCTAGAAGGGATACTTCGTGAAACGACAAAGTAGTTGCTGCACTAATGAAGAGACCCAAGATTAAACCCAAACCCGAGACTAAGTGCTTCTTTAATGAGGGGAACAGTCACTGAGGTGGAGCAACTCTAGATACTTGGTAGATAAGAAGGCTGGCAAATGTCGAAACAAGTATATTTGATATACATGATGTTGATGTGTAATTTACTAGTAGTCCTAGTAGCATGAGGGTATTGGATACCGGTTCGGTTGCTAAGTGATTAGTAACACGAAATGAAAGCTACGGCATAAACGGAGACTAGCTAAAGGCGAGGTGACGATACGTGTTGGAAGTGTTTCCAAGGTTGATATGATCAAACATCGCACGCTCCCTCTACCATCGGGATTGGTGTTAAACCTAAATAATAGTTATTTGGTGCTTGCGTTAAGCATGAACATGATTGGATCGTGTTTATTGCAATACGATTATTCATTTGAAGAGAATAATGGTTACTCTATTTTCTTGGATAATCACCTTCAATGGTTTATTGAATCTCGATCGTAGTGTTACACATGTTCATGATATTGGTGCCAAAAGATACGAGGTAATGATGATAGTACCACTTACTTGTGGCACTGCCGCTTGAGTCATGTTGGTATAAATTGCATGAAGAGGCTCCATGCTGATGGATCTTTATACTCACTTGATTCTGAATCACTAGTGACATGCAAATCATACCACATGAGCAAGGCCTTGTTTTCATTAAGATGAAATAAGATAGTAACTTGTTGGAAGTGATACATTTTGATGTATGCAGTCCAATAGGTGCTGAGGCATGCAGTGGATATCATTATGTTCTTACTTCAATGACGATTTGAGTAGATACTAGAGTATTGTAGCGACCCGACTCAAAACGAGTCAAGCCTCTGTGTTTCTGTGCCATCCCTGGATCAGTATGCTGGCACACACAGTACATCAATGTATATATCAAAGTGCAATCACATGTAAATAGCGTAAAACTGATATATACCCTAAATATTTCAGCGGAAGCAGTCAAGGGAGTGGAGTCCCAATAAACACCAACGACAAGTTGAGTGTAGACCGTATCCCTGAATCGTACTCTTACTCGTCGAAGAAAAATATCTGCAACATAAGACGTTGCAGCCGTGTAGGTCAGCATATTGAATATGCCGGCAAGTCACATAAGAGAGGGGTGAAAAGTAATCATCTATACTATATGCATATATGGCAGGTGGGGCTATAAGTTTTTAGCGAAAACCAAGTTTTCTCCTACATCAAGAGAGGGCTAAAAGCAAAATGTTACTACATAGTTGGTTGTTAACGAGATGGTTCCACCAACCAGTTCTCGTACCCATGTTGTCAATAATACCCACATCAATATTATTATTTGTGTTGAGAATTTCAGATAACTTCAGTTCCTTTGGCTCAAGTTGTCCATGAACGTGGACACGGCTAATCGATTAGGTTTGAGTACTCTGCAGATTTTTGCACACGTTCCCCACAAGATTTGATCGCCTCCGTGTATGTCCTCGCACTTCAGGTTGTTTGAAGACCGGATGATCAAAACATGGTCTTTCAACGGGTCCCTCCGAATCCCTGTCGGTGCCCATCCATTCCTACCGTTCTTCCACATCTGCTAGCACCGCCTGTCCAGAGTCGCCGCGTTGTCCAACCAAGCCAGAGCCCATAATGACTTGTGGCTGTGCAGGTAAGCCTTGGGTCTTGAAAATATCCGTCCGTCTCTTTGAGCCTGGGTGAAGCTTTCCGCAGGATGTCATGGCCGTCCCCAGCATCCCGGGTCATCCACTGGGTTCTCCAGGGAGCCGATCAACCGTCCTTCACCCAGAGTTGCATTGTGTCATGAGGTCTTGAAAATCTTGTCTTAACCGGTCTTGATTATTTAATCAACCTCGCATCACTCGTGTTATGCACTCAACCGAAATCCCGTCTACTCAAGCATAGCAATATGAAATTTGTCGTCCCGGGGCCAAGTATCGGGGTTGTTGTGTGCCTACCACATGATAATACAATCTATACTAAAATTTCCAAGTACCTACTCAGCATGCAATTGGGCATAGGATGGTAGAACTACGATGCATAAAATATAGGCAATAGTATGATCAAAGTGACTTGTCTGGTGATGTTGACGAAGAAGAATTTCTCGAGAAATAACTTGATAGACTACTCGTCACTCTCCGATGAAATCTATATAACAAACATATCATTCACATAAGCACTCATACTAGCAATCATTCTAGCAATCAAAACAAAAGAGAGAGCGAATAGGAATCCGAAGGAAACTTCAAATAAGACTAGGGAGTCCTCTACTACATCAAACACTAAATGGTTTTTGTCCAACAGAAAATAATAACAAGGAACTAAGATATAAGTTTAACTAAGATAAAATAAAGTATATTTTTTCACAAAACTATTTAAAAGTATTTCCAAACAGCATTTGAAACCGTGGAGAAACCAATTTCAAGTTACTAGGGAACTAGAATTGATTTCATGATAACAAATAAAAATAAAATCAAAACTTGTTGCAAAACTACTGTTAACTAACATAAACAAAACAATAATCTTTCTGAAATAATAAAGAAAATATTTTAAAAATAATTATAGAAAAGGAATTAGCCGTAATCCTAAAAGAGGTGAAACAGAAATTGTTTCACAAGAAACACTGAGTTAAGATACTCAAACAAATCTGAAATTTTTACCACTGATAACTAAGATCACTAGTGATCAGTAGAAAAAGTAATCAAATTAAAATCTATTTTTAAACTCCTGGAATAGGCAAAACAAGGTTTAAACTAAATCTGATCTAATTCAAATTGGAAAATTTCAAACATAGACAAATTATATTTTTTTAAAAACTATAGAAAATTTGTGATCTACTGGAAAAAGAATCAACTCCATTGGAGTTGTGGATCAAAAGTTATGAGCCAAACAAAATTGGAATTTTCTCTGTTTTTGAATTAAACAGAAAAAATGAATAAAAGCTAACTAATGAACGGGCCACGTGGCGATCTCTGGTTGGCTTAGACCTGTGCGCTGTGGTGCTAAACTAACAAACGTCCGCACATTAGAAGAAAACGGTTTGGCTATTAAGTGATCTATTAGGGGCCTTAGGATCAAGATCTAACGGTGAGCTAAATAAACAGAATACAAGGAAGAAGAAGAAAGAAAAAAAAACAAAAGGGGGTTACCTCGTGCTACAGAGAAGCAGTGGCGAGGAGGAGGCACTCCGGCGAGGGGGGGCAACTCCGGTGGGGTGGGGTCGGCAGCGGGGGGGGGGGGGGGGGTGCGGGCGACGTAGGGGAGTGGCGGCGAGGTTCCACGGGGCTCCTGGTCGAGCAGGGGCAAGGGGTGTCAGGGGCTGCCGGTGCTCCTAACGTCCTGGCGGGGAACTCCTGGCAGGGAGCTCGGTGGGGATGGGGAGGGATGCAGGGGAGGGCGACGGGGTGGGGTGGTGGAGGAGATGCAGGGGCGATGGGGAAAGTCGGCGGGGTGGGGAGGGGGTGCAGGGGCGATGGGGAAGGTCGCCGGCGAGCTCCTGTGGCCGACTCCGGCGAGGTCCACAGGGGGAGGAGGAGGTGGGGAGAGGCGGCAATTCCAGCGGGAATGGAACGAGGAGAACGTGGGGCTTCTTATAGGGGTGGCGGGAGGAGCTGAGATGGAAAGTATTTCGCGAATCCGGGAGAAGGGGATTCGGTCCCTTGCCATGGAAAGCAACCGAGCTCTCGAAGGAAAGTGACCAGAGGAGGAAGACGGTAGGGGATCGGGCCGGATCGAATCTTAATGGCCCAAGATGTCTTTCCTAAATAAAAATTCACTTTCCAATTTTTTATTAATACGAGAATTAAAACAATTAAAAGGGAAAGGAATATTCCTTGGAATATAGGGTAATATATATATTAAAATTTTCAGAAAAAAAACCCAAAAAGATGGGCATTTTTTCACGACCAAAATGAAAAACTTAAAAAAAAAATTCAGAAAAATCCCCTAAGGCTTTTTCTTTTGCAAATAATTTTCAAATGACCCTCTAAGTTTTAGGGTTCAAATAACTTTCAAAATGCCCACGTGTTTGAGGGTCATGTTCCTCCGCTCTCTCTCTTGCGTGCAAGAGATTATTTCCCGGCACTTCTCGTGTGAGGAAAAATAGAAATGCAAAAAGCAAAAGTCGAAAGAATTTCAAATGCAAACTCCATTCAAATTCTTTATAGTTGAAGAAGTCATGCCATCTTCTCTCATTGCTTTTAAAAGATTGAATTTGAATTCGTCGGAGATGGGGAAAGTCATTTTATTCCCTCTCATTAAAAAGTTTTGAAAAGTTTCAAATTTCACTCAAGTTCCAACCACTCAATCAAACAAACAATCATCCTAATAATTTTATTAACATTCCAAAATTTGGGATGTTACAAGTATTTACTTAATGAATCACAAGTCTAAAATATTGAAAAGTTCAATTCTGTTTCAGAGTGAAGTTCGTCGTAACAAGAGGATAAACTATCTACGATATGATCATAGAAATGAATATCTGAGTTACGAGTTTTGGTACACAGTTAAGACAATGTGGAAATTGTTTCGCAGTTCATGCCACCTAGAACATTATAGTGTGATGATGTGTCTGAACGTCATAGCCACACACTATTTGGTATGGTGCATGCTATGATGTCTATCGAAATACCACTATCGTTTATGGGTTAAGCATTAGAGAGAACCGCATTCACTTTAAATAGGGCATCACGTATTTCCGTTGAGATGACACCGTATAGACTGAGGTTTAGAGAAATCTAAACTGTCGTTTCTTGAAAGTTTGGGGCTTTGACACTTATGTGAAAAAGTTTCAGTATGATAAGCTCGAACCCAAAATCTTCATAGGGTATCCAAAACAGTTCGGTACATCTCCTATCTCAGATCCGAAAGCAAAGTGTTTGTTTCTAGAAACGGATCCTTTCTCGAGGAAAGGTTTCTCTCGAAAGAATTGAGTGGGAGGGTGGTAGCACTTGATGAGGTTATTGAACCATCACTTCGACCAGTGTGTAGCAGGGCGCAGGAAGTTGTTCCTGTGGCGCCTACACCAACTGAAGTGAAAGCTGATGATGGTGATCATCGAGCATCGGATCAAGTTACTACAAGCCTCGTAGGTTGACAAGGTTGCGTACTACTACAGAGTGGTACGGTAACCCTGTCTTGGAGGTCATGGTATTGAGCAACAGTGAACCTACGAGTTATGGAGAAAGCAATGGTGGGCCCAGATTCCGACAAATGGCTGGAAGCCATGAAATCCGAGAGAGGATCCATGTATGAAAACAAAGTGTAGACTTTGGAAGAACTACTTGATGGTCATAGGACTATTGAGTAAAGATGGATCTTTAAAAGGAAGACAGACGATGATAGTGATAAGTCACTATTAAGAAAAGCTCGACTTGTCGCAAAAATGTTTCCGACAAGATCAAACAGTTGACTATGATGAGACTTTCTCACTCGTAGCGATGCTAAAAGTCTTCTAGAATTATGTTAGTAGTTGCTGCATTATTTATGAAATATTGCATGTAGGATGTCAAAACATTGTTTCCTCGACGGTTTCCTTGAGCAAACATTGTATGAGATACAACCATGAGGTTTCGTCGATCCTAAAGATACTAGCAAGTATGCAAGCTCCAGCGATCCTTAAATGGACTGGTGCAAGCATCTCGGAGTTGAAATATACAGTTTGATGAGATGATCAAAGATTTTGGGTTTGTACAAGGTTTATGAGAAACTTGTATTTCCAAAGAAGTGAGTGGGAGCACTATAGAATTTCTGATAAGTATATGTGGTTGACATATTGTGGATCAGAAGTAATGTAGAATTTCTGTAAAGCATACAAGGTTGTTTGAAAGGAGTTTTCAAAGGAATACCTGGATTGAGCTACTTGAACGTTGAGCATCAAAGATCTATGGAGATAGATCGAAAGCGCTTAATGGAAGTTTCAACAAGATGCATGCCTTGACAAGTTTTTGAAGGAATTCAAAATAGATCAGCAAAGAAGGAGTTCTTGGTTGCGTTGTAAGGTGTGAATTTGAGTAAGACTCAAAACCCGACCACGGCAGAATAAAGAGAATAGACGAAGGTCGTCTTCTATGCCTTAGCCGTAGACTCTAAAGTATGCCATGCAGAGTACCGCACCTGATGTGTGCATTGCAGCAAGTCTGTTAAGAGGTACACAGAGTGATCCAGGATTGAATCACTGATCAGCGGTCAAAGTTATCCTTAGTAACTAAATAGACTAAGGAATTTTTCTCGATTATGGAGGTGGTTAAAGAGTTCGTCGTAAAGGGTTACGTTGATGCAAGATTTGACACTAATCCGAATAACTATGAGTAGTGAAACGGATTCGTATAGTAGAGTAGATATTTGGAGCATTTCCGAATAGGACGTAGTAGCAGCATCTATAAGATGACATAAAGATTTGTAAAGAACGCACGGATCTGAAAGTTTCAGAACCGTTGACTAAAACCTCTCTCACGAGAAAGACGTGATCAGACCCCAGAACTATATGGGTGTTGGATTCGTTGGAATCACATGGTGATGTGAACTAGATTATTGACTCTAGTGCAAGTGGGAGACTATTGGAAATATGCCCTAGAGGCAATAATAAATTAGTTATTATTATATTTCTTAGTTCATGATAATCTTTTATTATCCATGCTATAATTGTATTGATTGGAAACACAATCCTTGTGTGGATACATAGACAAAACATTGTCCCTAGTAAGCCTCTAGTTGACTAGCTCGTTGATCAAAGATGGCCAAGATTTCCTGGCCATAGGCAAGTGTTGTTACTTGATAACGGGATCACATCATTAGGAGAATCATGTGATGGACTAGACCCAAACTTATAGACGTAGCATGTTGATCGTGTCATTTTGTTGCTACCGTTTTTTGCGTGTCAAGTATTTGTTCCTATGACCATGAGATCATGTAACTCACTGACATCGGAGGAATGCTTTGTGTGTATCAAATGTTGCAACGTAACTGGGTGACTATAAAGATGCTCTACACGTATCTCCGAAGGTGTTCGTTGAGTTAGTATGGATCGAGACTGGGATTTGTCACTCCGTGTGACGGAGAGGTATCTCGGGGCCCACTCGGTAATACAACATCACACACAAGCCTTGCAAGCAATGTGACTTAGTGTAAGTTGAGAGATCTTGTATTACGGAACGAGTAAAGAGACTTGCCGGTAAACGAGATTGAAATAGGTATGCGGATACTGACGATCGAATCTCGGGCAAGTAACATACCGAAGGACAAAGGGAATGACATACGGGATTAAATGAATCCTTGGCACTGAGGTTCAAACGATAAGATCTTCGTAGAATATGTAGGATCCAATATGGGCATCCAGGTCCCGCTATTGGATATTGACCGAGGAGTCACTCGGGTCATGTCAACATAGTTCTCGAACCCGCAGGATCTGCACACTTAAGGTTCGACGTTGTTTTATGCGTATTTGAGTTATATGGTTGGTTACCGAATGTTGTTCGGAGTCCCGGATGAGATCATAGACGTCACGAGGGTTTCCGGAATGGTCCGGAAACAAAGATTGATATATAGGATGACCTCATTTGATTACCGGAAGGTTTTCGGAGTTACCGGGAATGTACCGGGAATGACGAATGGGTTCCGAGTGTTCACCGGGGGGGGGGGGGGGCACCCACCCCGGGGAAGCCCATAGGCCTTGGGGCTGGCGCACCAGCCCTTAGTGGGCTGGTGGGACAGCCCAAGAAGGCCCTATGCGCCATAGGAAGAAAATCAAAGAGAGAAAAAAAGAGGAGGTGGGAAAAGGGGGAAGGACTCCTTCCAAACCAAGTTGGACTCGGTTTGGAAGGGGAGGGTTCCCCCCTTTGGTCGGCTGAACCCCTTGGGGGTCCTTGGACCCCAAGGCAAGGCTCCCCCTCTTCCCCCTATATATACGGAGGTTTTAGGGCTGATTTGACACAACTTTGCCACGGCAGCCCGACCACATATCTCCACGGTTTTACCTCTAGATCGCGTTTCTGCGGAGCTCGGGCGGAGCCCTGCCGAGATAAGATCATCCCCAACCTCCGGAGCGCCGTCTCGCTTCCGGAGAACTCTTCTACCTCTGTGTCTCTCTTTCTGGATCAAGAAGGCCGAGATCATCGTCGAGATGTACGTGTGCTGAACGCGGAGGTGCCGTCCGTTCGGCACTAGATCGTGGGACTGATCGCGGGACGGTTCGCAGGGCGGATCGAGGGACGTGTGGACGTTCCACTACATCAACTGCGTTCACTAACACTTCTGCTGTACGGTCTACAAGGCTACGTAGATCACACATCCCCTCTCGTAGATGGACATCACCATGATTGGTCTTCGTGCGCGTAGGAAAATTTTTGTTTCCCATGCGACGTTTCCCAACATAATAGCAGCGTGATTAGTGTGAATAGTGACTTTAGCATCAACTATGTAAGATCTGAACTTTTCACATGCAATCACGACTGCTAAAAATTTCTTTTCAGTAGTAGCATAGTTTCTTTGGGCACTGTCTAGAGTTTTACTAGCATAGTGAATAACATTCAACTTTTTATCAACTCTTTGTCCTAGAATAGCGCCAACAACATAATCACTAGCATCACACATGATTTCAAAAGGTAAGTTCCAATCAGGTGGTTGAAAAATAGGCGTAGTTATCAAGGCCTTCTTAAGTATTTCGAAGGCTTCCTCACAATCGTCGTAAAAAAACAAAAGGAATATCCTTTTGCAAGAGATTGGTAAGAGGCCTAGAAATCTTAGAAAAGTCCTTAATGAACCTTCTATAGAAACCAACATGACCAAGGAAACTTCTTATACCCTTGATATCTGTGGGACATGGCATTTTTTCGATAGCATCAACTTTAGCCTTATCGACTTCAATACCTCTTTCAGAAATTTTATGTCCTAAGACGATGCCTTCATTAACCATAAAGTGGCACTTCTCCCAATTCAAGACAAGATTGGTATCTTTACATCTCTACAAGACTCGATCAAGGTTGCTGAGGCAATCATCAAAAGAAGACCCATAAACGGAGAAGTCATCCATGAAAACCTCAACAATCTTTTCACAAAAGCCAGAGAATATAGCCATCATACATCTTTGAAGGTAGCAGGTGCATTACATAATCCAAAAGGCATACGTCTATAAGCGAAGGTACCGAAAGGGCAGGTGAAGGTGGTTTTCTCCTGATCAGACTATGCAACAGGTATTTGGGAGAAACCAGAATAACCATCTAGAAAGCAGAAGTGTGTGTGTTTAGACAATGTTTCTAGCATTTGGTTGATAAAAGGCAAAGGGTAATGATCTTTCCTAGTGGCTTTATTCAATTTCCTAAAATCAATCACCATCCAATAGCCAGTAATAATCCTTTGTGGGATCAATTCATCGTTATCATTAGGGACAACGGTAATACCTTCCTTCTTAGGGACGCAATGCACTAGGCCTACCCAATCACTATGAGCAACATGATAGATAATACCTGCTTCCAGGAGCTTTAGTATTTCTTTTCTTACTACCTCTTTCATCTTAGGATTTAATCTCCGTTGATGATCGGCAACTGGTTTGGAATCAGGATCGGTTTTCATTTTGTGCTGGCATAGAGTGGGACTAATGCCCTTAAGATCATCAAGAGTATATCCAATAGCAGCACGGTGCTTCCTCAGAGTTTTCAATAATTTCTTTTCTTCATGTTCTGAGAAGCTAGCACTAATAATAACAGGATATATCTCTTTTTCCTGAAGATAAGCATACTTAAGAGTATCAAGCAACTGTTTAAGCTCAGAACAGGATCACCCTTTGGTGGGGGTGGATCTCCAAGCAGTTCAACACGTAAATTACTCTTAAGGATAGGATGTTGTTCAAAGATAACTCTATCTATCTCATTCCTTTCATCCATATGCATTTAATTTTCATGCTCAAGCAAATATTGCTCTAAAGGATCAGTAGGAGGCACATCAATAGAAGCTAGGGCAATAATTTCATCCTTACTAGGCAACTCTTTTTCATGAGGTTGTCTACCAAACTTGGAGAAATTCAACTCATGTGACACACCTTCAAAGCCAACAGCGACAGTTTGCTTCTCACAGTCAATATGAGCATTGGTAGTATTGAGGAAAGGTCTGTCAAATATGATGGGACAAAAGCTATCTTGTGTGGTATCAAGAACGAGAAAATCAGCAGGATACTTAGTTTTACCACACAAGACTTCAACATCTCTAACAATTCCCAAAGCGCAGATAGTATCTCTATTGGCATGCTGAATAGTGACATCAATAGGTTCCATCTCAGCAGGTGCAATATCGTCTTTAATTTTATCATATAAAGATTGAGGTATTGCACTAACACTAGCACCCACGTCACATAAACCATGATAACAATGATCTCCTATCTTAACAGAAACAACAGGCGTGCCAACAACATGCCTATGTTTGTCTCTAGTGCGAGGTTTAGCAATTCTAGCAGTATCTTCACAGAAGTGAATATCATGGCCATCAACATTGTCGGACAGGAGATCTTTGATAATAGAATGCTAGTTTCAACTCTAATTTGCTCAGGGGGTGTAGGTGTTCTAATGTAGCCCCTACGTATCACAGTTGAAACTTTAGAATGATCCTTTATCCTAACAGGGAAATGTGGTTTCTCAATGTAAGCACTGGGAACAATAGGATCATTATAAGCAATGACTTTCTCTTCAACTGGATTGGGTTTAACTACATTGACTTCAAAGAGAGGATGATATTTAAACCACTTCTCTTTAGGGAGATCAATATGAGCAGCAATTGATTCACACAATGATGCTACTATCTCAGAGTCAAGTCCATATTTAGCGCTAAAATCACAAAAAGTATTTGTTTCAACAAAGGATTTAATGCAATCAAACTTTAGATTCATACCTGACTCCTTACCTTCATCAAGCTCCCAATCTTCAGAGTTGCGTTTAATTCTTTCCAATAAATTCCATTTGAAGTCAATATCTCTCTTCATAAAAGAACCGGTACAAGAAGTGTAAAGCATGGTGCGATCAGCATGAGAAAGCCAAGCATAGAAGTTCTGAATAATAATTTCTCTCGAGAGCTCATGGTTGGGGCATGAATATAACATTGATTTAAGCCTCCCCCAAGCTTGAGCGATACTTTCTCTGTCACGAGGCCAAAATAATAAATATAATTCCGATCACGATGTACCAAATGCATAGGATAAAACTTTTGATGAAATTCCAATTTCAATCGGTTGTAGTTCCATGATCCAGTATCATCACATAGCCTATGCCCTGTCAATGCTTTATCCCCCAAAGATAAGGGAAAGACCTTATTCTTGACATCATCCTCAGGCAAACCTGAAAGCTTAAATAAACCACAAACTTCATCTACATAGATTAGATGCAAGTCGGGATGTGATGTTCCATCTCGTGTAAAAGGATTAGCCAACAGTTTCTCTAGCATACCCGGAGGAATTTCATAACGAGTATTTTCAGTAGGTGCAGCAGGTTGAGGAGCAACTCCTTGTGCTTCCGTTCAAGGTGAACATACCCCAAACAAGCTCCTCAAAGGATTAGTTTCCATAGTGACATTTGACAATAAATTTCAGCACACTATATAAATGTTTCCTTACCAAATTCCACTTACCAAAGGCGCTTCACTCCCCGGCAACGGCGCCAGAAAAGAGTCTTGATGACCCACAATTGTAGGGGATCTATCGTAGTCCTTTCGATAAATAAGAGTGTCGAACCAAACGAGGAGCAAAAGGATCTGACAAGTGGTTTTCGACAAGGTATTCTCTGCAAGCACTGAATTTATCGGTAACACATAGTTGTGTGATAAGATGATTCGTAGCAAGTAGCAAGAAACAATAGTAACAAAGGTGCAGAAAAGTGGCCCAATCCCTTTTGTAGCAAGGGATAAGCCTGGACAAACTCTTATAGGAGGTAAAGCGCTCCCGAGGACACATGGGAATTTCTGTCAAGCTAGTTTTCATCATGTTCATATGATTCGCGTTCGCTACTTTGATAATTTGATATGTGGGTGGACCGGTGCTTGGGTGCTGCCCTTACTTGCAAAAACATCCCACTTATGATTAACCCCTCTCACAAGCATCCGCAACTACGAAAGAAGAATTAAGACACAGTCTAACCATAGCATTAAACTAGTGGATCCAAATCAGCCCCTTATGAAGCAACACATAAACTAGGGTTTAAGCTTCTGTCACTCTAGCAACCCATCATCTACTTATTACTTCCCAATGCCTTCCTCTAGGCCCAAATAATGGTGAAGGGTTATGTAATCGACGTTCACATAACACCACTAGAGGAAAAACAACATACAACGCATCAAAATATCGAACGAATACCAAATTCACATGACTACTTATAGCATGACTTATCCCATGTCCTCAGGAACAAAAGTGACTACTCACAAAGCATAATTATATCCATGACCAGAGAGGTGTTGAATTGCATCAAGGACCTGAACATATAATCTTCCACCGAGTAATCCAACTAGCATCAACTACAAAGAGTAATTAACACTACTAGCAACCTTACAAGTACCAATCGGAGTCGCGAGACGGATATTGGTTACAAGAGATGAACTAGGGTTTGGAGATGAGATGGTGTTGATGAAGATGTTGATAGTGATGAGTCCCCTCCGATGAGAGGAGTGTTAGTGATGACGATGGCGACGATTTCCCCCTCCGGGAGGGAAGTTTCCCCGACAGGACTACCCTGCCGGAGCTCTAGATTGGTTCTGCTCAAGTTCCGCCTCGTGGCGGCGGCGATTCCTCCCGAAAGCATCCTTTTGCTTTTTTTCTGGAACGAAACCCTCCTTATAGCAAAAGAGGGTAGCCAGAGGGCCAACAGGGAGCCCACAAGCCCCCTAGGCGCGGCCGGGTGGTAGGCCGCGCCTAGCAGGCTTGTGGCCTCCTGGTGGCTCCCCGTTGGTACTTCTTCCGCCCAGTATTTATATAAATTCCAAAATAATTCGTCGTTGATTTTCACGGCTTTTGGAGTTGCACAGAATAGGTATCTCAAACTTGCTCCTTTTTCAGGCCAGAATTCCAGCTGCCGGCATTCTCCCCCTTCATGTAAACCTTGTAAAATAAGAGAGAAAATGCATAAGTATTGTACCGTGAAGTGTAATAACAGCCCATAAAGCGATAAATATCAACATAAAAGCATGATGCAAAATGGACGTATCAATACATTTTCAGAATATCAGTCAAACACATATGTAAAAAGACTGGTCTCAGCATGTCAGCAAAGCGCTCAAAATACTCATCATCCTTATTTTTGGATGGTTTAGGAGGAAAGTGCATGGGTTTCTGAACTGATGGTTCTCTTTCTCTACCATGGTTCCGAGCAACAAAGTATGTTTTATCATATCTTTTGCTCTTAGGTTGTGGGTTATCAAGATCAACAGCAAGTTCAATTTCCACATCATTATCATTACTAGGTTGAGCATCAACATGAACATCATCATTAATATTACTAGGTTCATGTTCATTACCAGACTGTGTCTCAGCATCAAAAATAGAAATATCATTTGGTTTTTCATGCGAGTCTTCAACAGGTTCACTAGCAGCAAGCAAAGTCGCATCGTCATTCTTTTTCTTTTTCTTAGAAGAACCAGGTGCATCTATATTAAATTTGTGAAAATCTTGCTCAGTTTCCTTAGGATGGCCCTCGGGATACAAAGGTTCCCGAGTCATTCTACTTCCTCTAGTCACAACTCTAACAGAATGATCATTGTTCTTACTAATCATCTCATTTAGCAAACCATTATGTGCTTTAAGTACGTGTTCTACTTGAGTAGTTACCATGGAAGCATGTTTACTAATAAGCCTAAGATCATTGACATTACGACTCATATTTTCACCCAAGCGATCAAGCATGTAAGCATTATGTTTCAATTGTCTACTAACATAAGCATTGAAATTTTCTTGCTTGACAATAAAGTTATCAAATTCATCCAAGCATTGGCTAGCAGGCTTATTATAAGGAATATCACCTTCATCAAATCTACGAAGAGAATTTACCTCTACTACGTGTGTTAGGTTATCAAGACCATGTATTTCTTCAAATAGGCGATAGATTCTTAACATCTTCACCTTTAATACCTTTTACTTTCATAGATTTCTTTGCCTCTTGCATATCTTCAGGACTGAGGAATAGAATACCTCTTTTCTTTGGAGTTGGTATTGGAGGTGGTTCACGAATAGACCAATCAATATCATTACTGAATATATTATTCAATAGTAGTTCAGCTTGTTCGACGGTTCGCTCCCTGAAAAGACAACCAACACAATTATCTAGGTGGTCCCTACAAACATCAGTCAATTCATTATAAAAGATATCAAGTATTTCATTTTTCTTGAGAGGGTGATCAAGAAAAGCATTAAGTTACTCGAGAAGCCTCCCCCAAGCTTGTGGGGGACTCTCTTCTTCAATTTGCACAAAGTTAAATATTTCATGCAAGGCATCTTGTTTCTTATGGATAGGAAAATATTTTTCAGAGAAGTAATATATCATATCCCGGGGACTACGCACACAACAAGGAGCAAGATAATTAAACCATATCTTAGCATCACTCTTTAATGAGAATGGAAAGAGCTTAAGAATATAATAATAATGAATCTTTTCCTCATTAGTGAATAGGTTGGCTATATCATTCAATTTTGTAAGATGTTTCATAATAGTTTCAGATTCATAACCATGGAAAGGATCAGATTCTACCAAATTAATCAACTCAGGATCGACATAAATTTCATAATCTTTATCAGTAACACAGGTACGTGAAGTAGCAAACTTGGGATCATATTGCATTCTAGCATTCAAAGATTTGTTTTCCTTCCACTTGCATAGCAATTTATTAAGATCATCTCTATCCTTACAAGCAAGAAAGTCCCTAGCTACTTCTCCTTCCATAACATAACCCTCAGGTATATCAGGCAATTAATATTTAGGAGAGCTAGGTCTAGCACGTGCATCGTAGTGTTCAGTTTCAGTAATTTCATCAGACTCAGAAATATTATCAGTTTCAACATTCACTCTAAGAATTTGTTCATCAAGAAATTCACCAAGTGGCATAGTAGTATCAAGCAAAGTATCATAAGCATCATGCATAGAAGAAGTAGCATCATCAATTACTTGCGACATATCTGATTCAGTAATAGGTGGTGGTGTCGGAAATTTACTAACAATAGAAGGTGAATCAAGTGCAAAGCTAGATGGCAGTTCCTTCCAGTCCTCGAAGTTGAGGGGTAGATCTTGGTTTTAGCATCTCTCAGCAGGGTCCTAGTGGAAACTAAGGGATATTAAGGCCTCCTTTTAATAGAGAACCAGGCCAAAGCATTAGCACTCCTCAAACTATGGTAATCACCGAAAAGAATCCCAGTTACTATCACCCTGGGGGATGCGGATCATAACTCGTAATAGGTGTCTACAACTTGCAAGATAGGATCAAGAACACATATATATTCATGAAAACATAATAGTTTCAGATCTGAAATCATGGCACTCGGGCCCTAGTCACAACTATTAAGCATAGCAAAGTCATAGCAACATAAGTCTTAGAACATAGTGGATACTAGGGATCAAACCCTAACAAAACTAACTCGATTACATGATAGATCTCATCCAACCCATCACCGTCTACCAAGCCTACGATGGAATAACTCACGAACGGTGGAGAGCATCATGAAATTGGTGATGAAGGATGGTTGGTGATGATGATGGCTCGATTTCCCCTCTCCGGAGCCCAAATCAAACTCCAGATCTACCCTCCCGAGGAAGAACACGAGGTGGCAGCGGCTCCGTATCGTGAAACGCGATGAACTCTTCTCCTTGATTTTTTCGGGACGTATAGGAATATATAGGAGTGGAAACGAGGTCGGTGGAGCTTTTGTTGGAAATATGCCCTAGAGGCAATAATAAAATAGTTATTATTATACTTCCTGTTTTAAGATAATCATTTATTATCCATGCTATAATTGTATTGAGCGGAAACACAAATACATGTGTGGATACATAGACAAAATAATGTCCCTAGTAAGACTCTAGTTGACTAGCTCGTTGATCAAAGATGGTTAGTGTTTCATAGCCATAGACAAGTGTTGTCACTTGATAACGGGATCACATCATTAGGAGAATGATGTGATGGACAAGACCCAAACTATAGGCATAGCATATGATCATGTAATTTTGTTGCTATTGTTTTCTGCATGGCAAGTATACATTCCTATGACCATGAGATCATGTAACTCATTAACACCAGAGGAATACTTTGTGTGTATCAAATGTCGCAACATAACTGGATGACTATAAAGGTGCTCTACAGGTATCTCCGAAGGTGTCCGTTGAGTTAGCATGGATCAAGAGTGGGATTTGTCACTTCGTATGACAGAGAGGTATCTCGGGACCCACTCGGTAGTACAACATCACATACAAGCCTTGCAAGCAATATGACTAAAGATTTAGCCATGGGATCTGGTATTACAGAACGAGTAAAGAGACTTGCCGGTAATGAGATTGAAATAGGTATTGGGATACCGATGATCGAATCTCGGGCAAGTAACATACCGAACGACAAAGGGAATGATATGCATGATTAACTGAATCCTTGAAATAGAGGTTCAATATATAAGATCTTTGTAGAATATGAAGGATCCAATATGGGTATCCAGATCTCGATATTGGATATTGATCGGAGAATGTCTCAGGTCATGTCTACATAGTTCTTGAACCCGCAGGGTCTGCACACTTAAGGCTCGGTGACGTTTCGGTATAGTTGAGTTATAGGTGCTGGTGACCGAAGTTTTGTTCGGAGTCCCGGATGACATCCTGGACGTCATGAGGAGTTCTGGAATTGTCCGGAGACGAAGATTGATATATAGGAAGTTGGTATTTGGACTACGAAAAAGTTTTGGGCATTACCGACACTGTACCGGGAGTGGCGAATGGGTTCCGGGGGTCCACCAAGTGGTCCCACCACCCCCTAAGGGGACCACATGGGATATAGGGTGGAGCACCAGCCCCTGGTGGGCTGGGTGGCCAGCCCAAAGGGCCCATGAGGCCGAAAGGTGAAAAGTCCAAAAGGTGGAAGGGTTTTTCCAAGTGTGGGAAGGAAGGAGTCCTAGTCCTACTAGGATTGGAGGAGGACTCTTCCTCTCCACCTTCGGTCGATCCAAAGGGCTGGCCCCTTGGGGGCCAAGCCTCCTCCCTCCCTCCTCCTATATATACTAGAGGTATTGAGGATTTTTCAACATAGAAAATCAGCCACGTGCTACCCTCTCCTCTAGATCGTAGTTTTTCCTCTAGATAGTTTCAGCGGTGCTTAGGCAAAGCCCTACTGGAATACTTCCACCACCATCACCACGACGCCGTCGCTCTGCCGGAGAACTCATCTACCTCTCTCTCCCCTCTTGCTGGATCAAGAGGGCGGAGATCGTCACCAAGTTATACGTGTGCTGAACGCGGAGGTGTCGTCCGTTCGATGCTAGATCTGGACGGATCGTGGGACTGTGATTTGGATCGCGAAGACGTACCACTACATCAACCGCGTTTTTAACGTTTCGTGCTTAGCAATCTACAAGGGTATGTGGAGCCGATCTCCCTCTCGTAGATGATCATCACCATGATAGGTCTTTCGTTTGCGTAAGAAAATTTTGTTTCCCATGCAACGTTCCCCAACAGCTTCAGGGGCTCCACAAGCCATGGGCACGACCTTGGGGGGCCGCGCCTTGCAGGCTTGTGGCCAGGGGGTGCCCCTGTCCGGTACATTCTTTCGCCAGTATTTTTTATTAATTCCAAAAATATTCTCCGTAGATTTTCTGGTGAACCAGAGAACTTCTATTTCTGAACAAAAATAACACCAAGGCAGTTCTTTTGAAAACAGCGTCAGACCGAGTTAGTTCCATTCAAATCATGCAAATTAGAGTCCAAAACAAGGGCAAACGAGTTTGGAAAAGTAGATACGTTGGAGACGTATCACCTCCGTACAAGCATACCCTTTAGCCAAAATCCGGAAGATCACGTTGATGACTGTGATAGGCCGGAACTGCCGAATATACGAAGCCCCTGTAACCTTCGGGATAAGGGTGAGCATCCCAAAGTTCAATCGAGAGAGGTCCAAAACACCATGGGCAAACTCGTGAAAGAGCGCCATGATCTCCCCCTTAATAGAGGTCCAGAATGTCTCGAAGAAACAAACTGGGAGTCCACCAAGGCCCGATGCCACCTCATCCACCTCAAAGGCTACGAGAAGGGCCCTATTCTCGGAAGGCGTGAACCATTGTCCCTCACCCCATATGGTGTCTGCTAGGGCTAGTCCCGATCAGGGTCGAGTTGCAAAGAGTTCCTTATTGAAGTCGTCCACATGTTCCTGGATTTCTCCGGGGTCGTGCAACAATCGCTCACCATCCCATAGGAGTGGGATGGTGCACCTACGTGTGCGGCCATTAGAGATGGCTTGGAAATATGTTGTGTTAGCATGCCCAAAGAAGACCCAATTGAAGGACCCCCGTTGGGCCCAGTATTCCTCCTCCTTCCGATAGATTTCTAGTAGCTCATCCTCCAAACTATAACGCAAAGCCCATTCATCTGGGATGAGGCCAACCATATCCGCCTCAGGTCCACGCACTGGATCTCTAGGAGAAGGGCGCCTTTTTGGAGCTTAAGGTGATGCCCAACATTGGCACCCTGGCCTTTTATAAATAGTGCGAACCACTTGGCCAAGAAGTGCCAATCATCCACCGCGGATATCACCCGATGAGGTTCCCCTCTAGCCTCTATCCAATGTACCTTTACTACCTCGGTGACACCTGGTTGTCACAACGAGAAGGTCTCAAAACGGAACCAAGGAGGTGAGCGTGGCCTCTCATCTGAGGATGAGAACAATAGGGGGACGTGGTCGGATCCTATCTGGGTGATTGCCCGTAAGGACGTGAAAGGGAACCACGATTCCCACTCCAGGGACATGAACACCCTGTCGAGGACACTCTACATCGGATTTAGCTGGAGATTTGTCCACAATAACCCCGCTCCTACTTGGTCAAGCTGTCGGATACTGAGATCAGCAATCCAATCATTGAAATGCCGCATGCCCGGGACATCTACCCGTACATTACTCTTGTCCAAAGGGGAACGAATGTGGTTAAAGTCACCCCTTATAATTAGCGGGAGCGTCGCAGCCTCGACTTTTTGGCGTACCTGTGCAAGGAAGGCCTTGGAACGGGTGTGGTCGGCCGTGCCATACACCACTATCACTTCCCACTTGAAGTTAATTGCTCGCTCCCACACCTCCATACTTACGACCCCCCCCCCGAGTCTATGGATCCCATGTCAAAGGTGGTATACTTCACACCTAGCAGGTTACCCCCCTCCCCCGAGTGACCAGCTAACCCAGAGGAGGGCAGCCAATGCCATGAAAATAAGTGCCTACTTAGGTGCTCCAACTCAGTCAAAGAGAATTCCGTTTGCATGGTCTCCGAAATCACAACAATGCCAATGTCTTCATCATGCATGTAATCTACTATCTACCTGTGGTGGCCATCATGCTCAAAGCCCCACAGGTTCCAGAAAATTTACCACATCTATTCCTCATGGGGGTCCACCGTGGACCCCATAGAAGAGGAAGCACTCAGGGCGCGGCGTAACTGCATATTGCGGGAGAGGGTGCATCCGCTAATCTCCAACGGGTCTAGAGGACCAACCTCCTCTCTTGCCAGGGGTCGGCTAATGGCCGGGTTCTCCGCCGCTGCCGCAGCCCGCGCTCGAGCCACCACAAGACATCTAACAAGGATTTCATTGGCCTGGATGGAAGCACGGCGGTGGTGAGGTGGGCGACCTCCGGGACCGAGATATTCACCGTGAGCTTGTTGACGGCCCGGGTCAGCTCATCACTTTGCGTGCCGAAGAAAAGGCTTGCAGGGTCGGGGAAGACGACAATAAACTCATGGTACGAGACGGGAGTGACCCCCCAATCCTAGTACGGATGGAACAGGTGTGCAGCTCGGCCGTCATGATAGCTGGTGGCACAGTGCTCCCACCCAGCACAGAGATAAGAGCAGGGAGGAACAAGGTGGTCGGTGGCTAGGAGATCTCCATATGGTATTAGCCAAAGTCGTCCAGGACGTGGTCGTACACTGCAAGCTCGCCTTCTAGAGTGCCTTTTGTTCAAAGCAAGGCGGGGTTATCTGCACTCTTGCATTCTGGTAGTGACCCTCCACCTCACAGTTTAAGCAGACAACGAACGACGCACGAGGGACCATCGATGTTGGCGTGTCAGTCGGCGGTGGCCGGGGGGGGGGGGTGCCACCCTTCTTATTCTTCTTCGTCTTCTTCTTGGAAAAGGACCCCTTGCCGTTCTGCCCACCATGACCTACCGGTGGAAATTGTGGTTGGCGTTAGGGGGAGGGGGGTTGTAGCGGCATGGAGGGGAAGCCTCCGTCCAGTCCAAACACGCCGGAGATCGAGATCACTCGCTACGCTGTGAAGAGTAGAGGTCCCAACCCCTCCAGTGGTCACGGGAATGGTCGTGTTGGCAGGAATCATGCCAAGACGAGGTCTTATCGACAGCCGCTGTCTTTCCCTTGAGGTGAGAGCTGCAGATCTCGAACTCCCGACCGCTGGCCAAAGGGAAGGGACACTATGGCGCAGCCGCCCGCTCGTCCTCCCACCCAGGAGGCCGATGCTTGGGGTACGAAGCACCATCATCGACGTCCCGTGACATGGGGTCGGGCAGCACCAGACAGGGGCGAGGAGGGGGTGGGGGCAAGGAGGGCGGAGCAGATGGCGACGCCGGTGGAATGAAGAGGCATCAGGTTCAGCATAAGAGGCACGTATCGCAGCCAGTGTTATTCGGCGCCATTGGCCCATTAACTCCTACCAGACGCACGCCGAGCCCAATCCCACCCCAGAGTCCAGGCCCACCGCCACCCTGAGGCCAGGTGTCGGGCCACCACCCGATGCTTGCGGCCCATGGCCCAAGCGCCATCCCAACCCATCACCGACCACCGCAGGATAGGAGGAACGGTTTTCCGCACTATAGAGCTCCACAGGCGGTGCGACGGCGATATCCGACCAGCATCCACTGTCGATAGCTATGATCAACACGCGCGGAAGGATGTCGCGCGAGGCTCCATCGGGTGGATGACCAGGTGGAAATCCAACATCTGGGGTTGCAAGGACGAACCTTGACTTGCCGCAACCACATTGAGTCAGCCAGCAGGGCGCGCCGGGTGGCGCCACGACCTGGCCGCCGCCCCGAGATCAGCCCAGCCAGCCACACCCAAGGCCCTCGGTCGTCTCCCCCTACTACCACGAGCAGCAGGAGCACAAGGCTGGCGAAGGGAGGAGTAAGAGGGAGTGGGTTGGGGAATCACCAAGGGGTTGCGGGAGTGAGAAGGGCTGGCGAGCTCCGCGACCACGGCCTCCACCAGCCAGTCACTGTAGCGGCGCACGACAGGTCGCTGATCGGCCGACACAGCCGCCGTAGCTGCGAGGTCTTCATCCTCCACCCAGTCAGCCCACCTCGACCCTAGCGGGTCGCCCCGCGCATCACCAGTCGCCATCCCCGGCTCCTATCTGATCCGACTATGTCAAGCATGTCAATTCATTTGATCGTGTCAACAATTACCCGTTACCCAATGTTGATCCTAAGTTGTCATTCGTTCACATGTGCTATTCTTGGAGCATATTTTCTGTTATTATTCCCTTTTATTTTATGCACCATGCTACTATGAAGTAATCATTGGATTATTTATTAAATGCTTCATGCGCTTCAATTAAATATTTTGCGTATGGCTTTATAGAATGCTTCGTGTGCTTTACTTATATATTTTGAGCTTCGATATTGATACGTCTCCAACATATCTATAATTTTTGATGGTTCCATGCTATTATCCTGTCAACTTTGGATCTTTTATATGCATGAATATGCTATTTTATATCTTTTTTGGGACTAACCTATTAACTCAGCGCCAAGTGCGAGTGTCTGCTTTTTTCGTGTTTTTGACCCTTTTTCAGACGGACTCCATATGGAATAAAACTTTACGATGATTTTTTGGACCAAAAGAGACCCCCAAAGGTTTGGAAGAAGGCCAGAAGAGCCATGAGGGAGTCACAAGCCCGGGAGGTGCGACCACCCCCTAGGCTGCACCTACCAGGCTTGTGACCTCCTCGTGGGCCCAACCGACGTAATTCCACCGCCATAAATTCCTATAAATTCAGAAACCCCTAGAAAGAAACCTAGATCGAGAGTTCTGCCGCCGCAAGCCTCTGTAGCCACCAAAAACTAATCTTGAGCCCGTTCCGGCACCCTGCCGGAGGGGGAATCCATCTCCGGTGGCCATGTTCATCATCCCGGCGATCTCCATGATGAGGAGGGAGTAGTTCTCCCTCGGGGCTGAGGGTATGTACCAGTAGCTATGTGTTTGATCTCTCTCTCGTGTTCTTGAGATGTCTTGATCTCGATGTACCGTGGGCTTTGCTACTATAGTTGGATCTTATGATGTTCTTACCCCTCTCCCTTCTTGTAATGAACTGAGTTTCCCCTTTGAAGTTATCTTATCGGATTGAGTCTTTGAGAACACTTGATGTATGTCTTGCACGTGTCTATCTGCGGTGATCAACTTGCGGGTTTGTGACATTGGGAACCTATGCATATGGGTTGGCACACGTTTGGATATTCATGTGAGTACTCGATATATGTTTTGGTGATCAACTTGCGGGTTTCGTGACATTGGGGACCTATGCATATGGGTTGGCACACGTTTTGACTCTCCGGTAGAAACTTTGGGGCACTCTTTGAAGTTCTATGTGTTGGTTGAATAGATGATTCTGAGATTGTGTGATTCATATAGTATAATCATGTCCACGGATACTTGAGGTGACAATGGAGTATCTCGTTTGTTCTCCACTATTATTGACTTTGGAGTGACTCTTTGTTGCATGTTGAGGGCTA
This sequence comes from Hordeum vulgare subsp. vulgare, assembly GCF_904849725.1. Lineage (NCBI taxonomy): Eukaryota > Viridiplantae > Streptophyta > Magnoliopsida > Poales > Poaceae > Hordeum > Hordeum vulgare. Next base: position 101,888,410 of record NC_058520.1, read on the forward strand.
GTTATACGATCCAATTATGTTATCTTTGTTGAGAGAACTTCAATAGTGAAAGTATGAACCCTAGGCCTTGTTTCCACGCATTGCAATACCGTTCGTGCTCACTTTTGTTACTAGTTACCTTGCTGTTTTTATAATTTCAGATTACAAAAACCTATATTTACCATCCTTATTGCACTTGTATCACCATCTCTTCGCCGAACTAGTGCACCTATACAACTTACCATTGTATTGGGTGTGTTGGGGACACAAGAGACTCTTTGTTATTTGGTTGCAGGGTCGCTTGAGAGAGACCATCTTCATCCTACGCCTCCCGCGGATTGATAAACCTTAGGTCAATCACTTGAGGGAAAATTGCTATTGTCCTACAAACCTCTGCACTTGGAGGACAAATAACGTCTACAAGAAGAAGGTTGCGTAGTAGACATCAAGCTCTTTTCTGGCGGCTTTGCCGGGGAGGCTAGGTAAGCGGCACTAACATCCCGTCAACGAAGCTCTTTTCTGGCTCCGTTGCCGGGGAGGTTAGCGCTTGAAGGTATATCTTTAGATCTTGCAATCGAATCTTTTTATTTCTTGTTCTTTCTTTAGAAAACTACAAAAAAAGGAATTGAGGATGCCTCATATGTTCCATCTTTTCAATGTCTTTCGTGAGCATGATGGGAAGGAAAATTGTGCTCAAGTGCTGAAAGAAGAATTACATAGAATGCTTGGCATAGAATATGTGAATGATGAGCATGATTGCAATGTTGTTAGCATGAATTCTATGAATACCCATGATGCTAATGATATGCAAAGCCACAAGCTTGGGGATGCTATATTTGATGAAGATGATCTTTTTAGTTCTTCCACTTTGAATGATCAAAATCATTTTGATGAAAGCATGCCCCCTATCTATGATGATTATTGTGAGGATACTTATGCTATAAAGAAGAGGGGTGATAAACTTGTCATACTCTCGAGAACCCCTTTGATAAACCTTGCTTTTTAATTGTGGACACAATATGTAGTGCTCAAGTCTTTTACGATACTCCCACTACTATTCTTGAGAATGGATTTCCTCATGTGGAGAGTAGTAAAATTCCTATGCTTGTAGATCATGAAAAGAAAGCCTTGGGTGTTGGTTATATTAATGAATTCATTCATGATGCTACTGAAAATTACTATGAGAGGAGATCATATGCTTCTACTTATTGCAATAGTATCAAGCTTCCTCTCCATGTGTTGAAATTTTTGAAGCTATGCTTGTTTTGCCTTCCTATGCTAGTTGATTCTTGCTCCAACAAGTTGTTTGTTCACAAAATCCCTATGCATAGGAAGTGTGTTAGACTTAAATGTGCTAGCCATGTGCTCCATGATGCTCTCGTTGTGCTTCAATCCTTATCTTTTATGTGAGCATCATTGAAATCATGATGCCTAGCTAAGGGCGTTAAACATTAGCGCTTGTTGGGAGGCAACCCAATGAATTTATCTTTTTCTTTCTGTTTTATTGCGTCCACACCATCATAATTCTGTTATGATTGTGTCTTTGGTGTTTCTTTTTGTGTTTGAGCCAAGCAAATCCTTTATGACTAGTCTTAGTGATGGTTGTTTGATCCTGCTGGAAAAAGACAGAAACTTTTCGCTCACGAGATTATTTTTCATTTTTATTCAGAAAGAGCTTTTGAGTTGATTATTTTTGCTTCTGGTTGATATGCCTTTTGCCCAGGCAGTCGTAATTTTTCAGAATTTGTGAGGTACCAGAAGTATACGAAGGATAGAGATTGCTACAAACTTGTCTGTTTTTGACAGATTCTGTTTTTGTTAAGTTAGTTGCTTGTTTTGATGAAACTATGGATAGTATTGGGGGGTGTACTAGCCATGGAAAAGTGAGAATACAGTAATCCAACACCAATATAAATAGAAATCAAGATTTCTACAGTACCAAAAGAGGTGGTAGTTTGTTTTCTTGTGCTAATGATATCACGAGTTTCTGTTTCAGTTTTGTGTTGTGAAGTTTTCAAGTTTTGGGTGATGTTCTCATGGACAAAGGGATAAAGAGTGGAAAGAGCTCAAGCTTGGGGATGCCCAAGGCATCCCAAGCCAAATCCAAGGACACCAAAATGCCTAAGCTTGGGGATGCCCCGGAAAGGCATCCCCTCTTTCGTCTTCAATCCATCGGTAACATCACTTGGAGCTATATTTTTATTCACCACATGATATCTGTTTTGCTTGGAGCGTCTTGTATCGTAGGAGTCTTTTCTTTTTGTTGCATCACAATCATCCTTGCTGCACACCTTTTGAGAGAGACATGCACCCATCGTGAATTTGCTAGAATGCTCATCGTGCTTCACTTATATCTTTTGAGCTAGATAATTTTTCTCTATGTGCTTCACTTAGATCTTTTAGAGCACGGCGGTGCGTAACTTGGTAGTTGGCTTGTGCTATGAAAGTAGTCCCAAAGGTGATAGGTACCCACAGAGGATAAAAAAAATTCCATCTTCATGTGCATTGAGTAGAAAGAGAAGTCTTGATTCCTCTCAATTAGTTTTGAGACATGGATTTGGTAATATTAAGGGTTATGTTAGTAGGGTGTTGTGAATCTAGAAATACTTGTGTTGAAGTTAGTGATTCCCATAGCATGCACGTATGGTGAACCGCTATGTTAGGAAGTCGGAGCATAATTGATCTATTGATTGTCATCCTTTGTGTTGAGGTCGGGATCGCGCGATGGTTAACACCTACCAACCCTTCCCCTAGGAGTATGCGTTTAGCACTTTGTTTCGATCACTAATAAAAAAATCGCAACAAGTATGTGAGTTCTTCATGACTAATGTGAGTCCATGGTATAGATGCACTTTCACCTTCCACCATTGCTAGCCTCTCTAGTAAAGCGCAAATTTCGCCGGCACACAAACCCACCATATGCCTTCCTCAAAACAGCCACCATAACTACCTACTATGGCATTTTCATAGCCATTCCGAGATATATCGCCATGCAACTCTCACCGTTCCGTCTCATGACTTGTGCCGTCACTCTCATATTGCCATTGCATGATCGTAAGATAGCTAGCGAGATGTTTCAACCTCATACGCCAAGCTAGATCGTTGCACATCCCGGTACACTACCGGAGGCATTTCCTATAGAGTCATCATCGTTCTAAGCTTTGCGCTGTGAGTAAATAAAAGTGTGATGATCATCATTATTAGAGCATTGTCCCATGTGAGGAAATAAAAAAAGAGGCCAAAGAGCCCAAATAATAAAAAAAGAGGCCCAAGAGCCCAAATAAAAAAAAGACAAAAAGAGTGAAGGGATAATGCTAATATCTTTTTCCACACTTGTGCTTCATAATAGCATGATGTTCTTCATGATTGAGAGCCTCTCGTTTCGTCACCACCATATGCGATTGGGAATCTTTATTATATAACTTGGCTTGTATATTCCAAGGATGGGTTTCCTCAAATTGCCCTAGGTCTTCCTGAGCAAGCAAGTTGGATGCACACCCACTAGTTCTCCTTTTGAGCTTTCACATACTTATCTCTAGTGCATCCTTTGTATGGCAATCCCTACTCATTCACATTGATATCTATTAATGGGCATCTCCATAGCCCTTTAATACGCCGAGTCAATGTGACCATCTCCTCCTTTTTTGTCTAACAACCACCACCACACTCTATTCCACCTATAGTGCTATATCCATGGCTCATGCTCATGTATTGCATGATAGTTGTAAAAGGTTTGAGAAAGTAAGAGTGCGAAAACAATTACTTGGCCAATACCGGGGTTGTGCATGATTTAAATTAGTTGTGTGAGGATGATGGAGCATAGCCAGACTATATGATTTTGTAGGGATAACTTTCTTTGGCCTTGTTATTTCGAAAGTTCATGATTACTTTGCTAGTTTGCTTGAAGTATTATTGTTTCCATGTCAATAGTAAACTATTGTTTTGAATCTTACGGATCTGAACATTCATGCCACAAGAAAGAAGTTACAAAGGACAAATATGTTAGGTAGCATTCCACATCAAAATTTCAGTCTTTATCACTTCCCTACTCGAGGACGAGCAGGAGTTAAGCTTGGGGATGCTTGATACGTCTCCAACATATCTATAATTTTTGATGGTTCCATGCTATTATCTTGTTAACTTTGGATGTTTTATATGCATGAATATGCTATTTTATATATTTTTTGGGACTAACCTATTAACTCGGTGCCAATTGTGAGTTTCTGTTTTTTTCCGTGTTTTTGACCCTTTTTCACACGGAGTCCAAATGGAATAAAACTTTATGATGATTTTTTTTGGACCAAAAGAGACCCCCGAAAGTTTGGAAGATGGCCAGAAGAGCCACGAGGGAGTCACAAGCCCGGGAGGCGTGACCACCCCCTAGGCCGCACCTACCAGGCTTGTGACCTCCTCGTGGGCCCAACCGACGTAATTCCACTGCCATATATTCCTATAAATTCAGAAACCCCCAGAAAGAAACCTAGATCGGGAGTTCCGCCGCCGCAAGCCTCTGTAGCCACCAAAAACCAATCTGGAGCCCGTTCCGGCACCCTGCCGGAGGGGGAATCCATCTCCGGTGGCCATCTTCATCATCCTGGCGATCTCCATGACGAGGAGGGAGTAGTTCTCCCTTGGGGCTGAGGGTATGTACTAGTAGCTATGTGTTTGATCTCTCTCTCTCTCGTCTTCTTGAGATGTCTTGATCTCGATGTACCGTGGGCTTTGCTACTATAGTTGGATCTTATGATGTTCTTCCCCCTCTCCCTTCTTGTAATGAATTGAGTTTCCCCTTTGAAGTTATCTTATCGGATTGAGTCTTTGAGAACACTTGATGTATGTCTTGCACGTGTCTATCTGCGGTGATCAACTTGCGGGTTTGTGACATTGGGAACCTATGCATATGGGTTGGAACACGTTTGGATATTCATGTGAGTACTCGATGTATGTTTTGGTGATCAACTTGCGGGTTTCGTGACATTGGGAACCTATGCATATGGGTTGGCACACGTTTTGACTCTCCGGTAGAAAGTTTGGGGCACTCTTTGAAGTTCTATGTGTTGGTTGAATAGATGATTCTGAGATTGTGTGATGCATATCGTATAATCATGCCCACAGATACTTGAGGTGACAATGGAGTATCTAGGTGACATTAGGGCCTTGGTTGATATGTGTCTTAACGTGTTATTCTAGTACGAACTCTATGATGGATCGAACGAAAAGAATAGCTTCGTGTTATTTTACTACGGAATCTTGAATAGATCGATCAGAAAGAATAACTTTATGGTGGTTTCGTACCCGCAAATAATCTCTTCGTTTGTTCTCCGCTATTAGTGACTTTGGAGTGACTCTTTGTTGCATGTTGAGGGCTAGTTATATGATCCAATTATGTTATCATTGTTGAGAGAACTTCACTAGTGAAAGTATGAACCCTAGGCCTTGTTTCCACGCATTGCAATACCGTTCGTGCTCACCTTTGTTACTAGTTACCTTTCTGTTTTTGTAATTTCAGATTACAAAAACCTATATTTACCATCCTTATTTCACTTGTATCACCATCTCTTCTCCGAACTAGTGCACCTATACAACTTACCATTGTATTGGGTGTGTTGGGGACACAAGAGACTCTTTGTTATTTGGTTGCAGGGTTTCTTGAGAGAGACCATCTTCATCCTACGCCTCTCCCGTATTGATAAACCTTAGGTCACCCACTTGAGCGAAAATTGCTACTGTCCTACAAACCTCTGCACTTGGAGGCCCAACAACGTCTACTAGAAGAAGGTTGAGTAGTAGACATCAGATATTCGTCTCTCTAAATTCATTCAAGAATGTTGTAAACTTCACTCATTCCTTTCGGAGAGTAGATTGATGATCACTCTTGTGCTTCACTTATATCCTAAGAGAAAATGTTGAATGAGTTGTGTGTCATAAAGCGTGAAATTATATATGCTTCATATGCTTTTCCCATGAGGAGTTGTGACTTCACATGCTAAGAGTATAAGCAATAAAATTTATTGGATATTAGTACACCAAGCATTGGTCATTTGAACAATTCATGAAAGAATATTAAAGGAAGAGAGATACACGTATAAATATAACATCTTGGACAACTTCGATGATTGTGAGCCCCCATTAATTATTTTCAAACTTGATCAAGTAGTTGACTTTGGACAAGGAATACAACGTAATGGTTATGGTTGCTTATATTCACATAGAAATTATATTATCATGGATCCTCTAACATGTGGTGCTATATTAGGATCTTTTGCTAGCTTAAAACTCGTACTAGCTAGAGATACTACTTGTGCAACCAAAACCCCCTAAACCAAGTTTATTGCCATGAGAGCCCACCATATCTACCTATGGATTGAATAAGATATTTCAATTAAATTATCATTGGTGCAAAAATCAATAAAAATGCTCCTAAATATGTATGTTATTTTGTTGGAAGGGGAAATAAGCTTTGTACGTACTTGTTATGGTGAAAAATTAAAGCAACAGACTCCATAATAAAGGTTTCCATCACAAGGGGCAATATAAAGTGACATTCTTTTTCATTAAGAGATTGCACATCCAAAAATATAAAGCGCATGACAAGTTTTGCTTCCCTATGCGAGGGCCTATCTTTTACTTTTATTCATTTACTTTTCTATATTACTTTTATGCAAGAGTCAACGATGTCCATCACTATTAGTTGGCAATCATCATGTGACGGGGAAAGATCCTGGCACATATATTCAGTTGGATATAGGTGATCATGATTCACTATTGTTGACATTATCCCTGAGATATGTAAGCTGGCACGCGAAACATTAGGCCCCTATCTTCCTATGTGTTTGATTGAAACTACATGTTCGAAAAATATGCTTTGAGTGTACGCAATCATGGAAGACTAAATGATAGTTGAGTATGTGGAATTTGCTAAATAAAAGCTCTTACATGGACCCTTCGTGAAAATAATATGAATTGTAATTGTTTGATGAGTGAAAACATAGTTTGCTAGTTTTCAAGAAAGTTTGTGGTATGTACTTTAACATGTGAATAGCTTGTTACTTGATCATGAAAAGTTCTCTGAGAAAAGAGTTGTTGTTTTATGATGCTAGAAAAAGTGATTGGAAGTAGCATTGATCAAACTTATATACTATGCTAGAATTCACACTTCATAAATTGTTTCTGTTATCATTTACCTACTTGAGGACGAGCAGGAATTAAGCTTGGGGATGTTGATACGTCTCCAATGTATCAATAATTTATGAAGTATTCATGCCAATATTCTACAACTTTCATATACTCTTGGCAACATTTTATATTGTTTTTGGGACCAACTTATTTATCTAGTGCCCACTGCGAGTTCCTTTTTGTGTGTTTATTGTTTTGTGGAAAATCCATATCAAACCAAGTCCAAATGCGATAAAAAATTGGAGATTTTTGTTGTAATATATGTGAATTTTGGGAAGAATAATCAATGCAACACGATGCTCGAGGGGGCCACAAGGCAACATGGTTCGACCAAGGGGGTGGTCGTGTCCTGATAGCTTGTTGCCAGCCCCCAAGTCGGATGGGCCCTTTTTGATGCAAGAAATGGTGAAGGACCTGAAATAGGCAAGGGCCCATCCTTATACCATCCTTATTCCAGAGTCGTTATGCGTAATATATTGTACTATATTCTAAATTTATTTAGGCAGTGGCTATTTTCATATTTTAGTTCTCCAATATCATGCAAAGCTATCCTCTTCACACCCACAATGTAGTTTTATTTCCTACTTCTAGACAAAAGCAAACGCTCAGTGTAAGTGCAGTCGTATCGGTGGTAGATAGGACTTGAGAGAATATTGATCTTACCTTTAGATCCTTGTGGGTTTGACACTCCATACTTACCACTTCCATCTTTGTAAAGTGCTAATATGATTACTTGCACTTGGGGATTATCAAGGTTCCTTTCAATCAATATCGATGTGAGGAGTAGGGATGCCATGCAACTTTTAATGCACTAGAGCTATAAGTGTTTGAAAGCTCTCTACTGAAACAAAGTGAGTATGCATCTAACTTTCTTGCTCATGAAGAATGAAGGTGTTGTAGGAAGCCCATCAATAAAATTTGCAAGACAAGTTCTATATTGATTCCCACTAGTATATGACAGTGACTAAACATGAGGACTCTCTATTTGAACAACATGGTGCTACTTTGAAGCATAAGTATGGAAAAGGATAGTAATGCTACCCCCTCTCTTTTTATCTCTTTCTTGTTGGTCTCTCGTTGGCATCCTTTTTTGATAGCACTTTTTAGCCTCTCTTTTTATATCCTCATAGGTAGGGGAAATACTATAATAATGATGATCATCACACTTCTATTTACTTACAAGTCGATAAAACTGAAAAACTATATGACTACATATGAATGCCTTTGGCAGTGTACGACGATGTGCAATGATACTAGCATAACATGTATACAATGTTGAACAGTGGATGTGCCACAAATACTATGTCAACTATATGATCAGGCAAAGCAAAATGGCTATGGATACTGAAGTCATATGAACAATAATGATAGAAGTTGCATGGCAATATATCTGGGAATGGCTATGGAAATGCCATGATATGTAGGTATGGTGTCTGTTTTGAGGAAGATATAATGTGACTTATGTGTGATAGAGTGTATCATATCACAGGGTTTGGATGCACCGACAAAGTATGCACCAAATGTCAAAGTGAGAATAGGCAATGCAAGGTACCGAAGAGGCTAGCAAAATACAAGAATGATGAGAAGTTATTAAAGTTCATAAACTCACATTAATCACAAAAATCTCATATTGTTAGTCCTCTGTTAGATCTCTCGAATAAAAGCACTTATCGCATGCCCCTAGGGAGGAGGTTGGGAGGAGTTAACCACCGCGTGCTCCTGGCTAGAGAACACACAGGGCTTTCAATCAAGGATACTCAACACTCCAACTTTAGAGTTATGCCACGATCGACATTGTAATGAATAGTGGAGCACAAACTGTAATATCATTATTCTTACTAAACAACTTTCACCAACTAGTAATCCACCATATTATAATGTAAGTATCATTGATCATACGTTTCACATTTAGTGACCTACATGAAAGTTTTATTATACCTCCCTTGTATACCTATCATTTTGAATTAAACATATAACATGTGCAAATTACCACTTACTATTCAAACTCTCAAAAACATATAAGTGAAGTATGAGAGTGCACATGATTTCTATAAAAAATAATTTCCGTCGTGCTCTAAATATTTAAGTGAAGCACGTGAGCATAATTTGCCTTAACTCAAAAGGTATAAGTGAAGCATAATGAACATTCTAATGAACTCCAATGAATGTGTGTCTGTCATAATAGGTGTGTGCAGAAAATAATGATTGTGACAAACTAAAAAAGCAAACATGTAAAAAACTATAATACACGACGCTCCAAGCAAAACACGTAAAATGTGATGAATAAAAATATAGCTCCAAGTTAAATTACATATGAATTGTAGACGAAAAGGGGGATGCCAACCGGGGCATGTTGGAATTATGCCCTAGAGGCAATAATAAATGTATAGTTATTATTATAATTCCTGTATCAAGATAATAGTTTATTATCCATGCTATAATTGAATTGAATGAAGACTCATTTACATGTGTGGATACATAGACAAAACACCGTCCCTAGCATGCCTCTAGTTGGCTAGCCAGTTGATCAATGATAGTCAGTGTCTTCTGATTATGAACAAGGTGTTGTTGCTTGATAACTGGATCACGTCATTGGGAGAATCATGTGATGGACTAGACCCAAACTAATAGACGTAGCATGTTGATCGTGTCATTTTTGTTGCTACTATTTTCTGCGTGTCAAGTATTTATTCCTATGACCATGAGATCATATAACTCACTGACACCGGAGGAATGCTTTGTGTGTATCAAACGTCGCAACGTAACTGGGTGACTATAAAGATACTCTACAGGTATCTCCGAAGGTGTTAGTTGAGTTAGTATGGATCAAGACTGGGATTTGTCACTCCGTGTGACGGAGAGGTATCTCGGGGCCCACTCGGTAATACAACATCACACACAAGCCTTGCAAGCAATGTAACTTAGTGTAAGTTGCGGGATCTTGTATTACGGAACGAGTAAAGAGACTTGCCGGTAAACGAGGTTGAAATAGGTATACGGATACTGACGATCGAATCTCGGGCAAGTAACATACCGAAGGACAAAGGGAATGACATACGGGATTATACGAATCCTTGGCACTAAGGTTCAAACGATAAGATCTTCGTAGAATATGTAGGATCCAATATGGGCATCCAGGTCCCGCTGTTGGATATTGACCGAGGAGTCTCTCGGGTCATGTCTACATAGTTCTCGAACCCGCAGGGTCTGCACACTTAAGGTTCGACGTTGTTTTATGCGTATTTGAGTTATATGGTTGGTTACCGAATGTTGTTCGGAGTCCCGGATGAGATCACGGACGTCACGAGGGTTTCCGGAATAGTCCGGAAACGAAGATTGATATATAGGATGACCTCATTTGATTACCGGAAGGTTTTCGGAGTTACCGGGAATGTACCGGGAATGACGAATGGTTCCGGGGGTTCACCGGAGGGGGGCAACCCACTCCGGGGAAGCCCATAGGCATTTGGGGGGGTCACACCAGCCCTTAGTGGGCTAGTGGGACAGCCCACCAATCCCCTATGCGCCAAGGGAGAAAAAATCAAAGGAAAGGAAAAAAAAAGGAAGAAGTGGGAAGGGGGAAGGACTCCCTCCCACCAAACCAAGTAGGACTCGGTTTGGGGGCGGAGAGTCCTCCCCCCTGGCTCGGCCGACCCCTTGGGGATCCCTTGGACCCCAAGGCAAGGTCCCCCTCCCTCCTCCTATATATATGGGGCTTTTAGGGCAGATTTGAGACGACTTTCTCACGGCTGCCCGACCACATACCTCCATAGTTTTTCCTCTAGATCGTGTTTCTGCGGAGCTCGGGCGGAGCCCTGCTGAGACAAGATCATCACCAACCTCCGGAGCGCCGTCACGCTGCCGGAGAACTCTTCTACCTCTCCGTCTCTCTTGCTGGATCAAGAAGGCCGAGATCATCGTCGAGCTGTACGTGTGCTGAACGCGGAGGTGCTGTCCGTTCGGTACTAGATCGTGGGACTGATCGCGGGATTGTTCGCGGGGCGGATCGAGGGACGTGAGGACGTTCCACTACATCAACCGCGTTCTCTAACGCTTCTGCTGTGCGATCTACAAAGGTACGTAGATCACTCATCCCCTCTCGTAGATGGACATCACCATGATAGGTCTTCGTGCGCGTAGGAAAATTTTTGTTTCCCATGCGACGTTCTCCAACAGTGGCATCATGAGCTAGGTTCATGCGTAGATGTCTTCTCGAGTAGAACACAAAAGGTTTTGTGGGCGGTGATGTGCGTTTTGCTGCCCTCCTTAGTCTTTTCTTGATTCCGTGGTATTGTTGGATTGAAGCGGCTTGGACCGACATTACTCGTACGCTTACGAGAGACTGGTTTCATCGTTACGAGTAACCCCCTTTGCTCAAAGATGACTGGCAAGTGACGGTTTCTCCAACTTTAGTTGAATCGGATTTGACCGAGGAGGTCCTTGGATGAGGTTAAATAGCAACTCATATATCTCCGTTGTGGTGTTTGCGTAAGTAAGATGCGATCCTACTAGATACCCTTGGTCACCACGTAAAACATGCAACAACAAAATTAGAGGACGTCTAACTTGTTTTTGCAGGGTATGATTGTGATGTGATATGGCCAATGATGTGATGTGATATATTGGATGTATGAGATGATCATGTTGTAATAGTTAATATCGACTTGCACGTCGATGGTACGGCAACTGGCAGGAGCTATAGGGTTGTCTTTAAACTAACATTTATGCTTGCAGATGTGTTTACTATATTGCTAGGAAGTAGCTTTAGTAGTAATAGCATGAGTAGCACGACAACCCCGATGGCGACACGTTGATGGAGATCATGGTGTGACGCCGGTGACAAGCATAAGTAGCACGTCGATGGTACGGCAACCGGCAGGAGCCATAGGGTTGTCGTTATACTAACATATGTGCTTGCAGATGCGTTTACTATTTTGCTAGGATATAGCTTTAGTAGTAATAGCATAAGTAGCACGACAACCCCGATGGCAACACGTTGATGGATGATCATGGTGTGGCGCCGGTGACAAGAAGATCGTGCCGGTGCTTTGGTGATGGAGATCAAGAAGCACGTGATGATGGCCATATCATGTCACTTATGAATTGCATGTGATGTTAATCCTTTTATGCACCTTATTTTGCTTAGAACGACGGTAGCATTATAAGGTGATCTCTCACTAAAATTTCAAGACGAAATTGTGTTCTCCCCGACTGTGCACCGTTGCTACAGTTCGTCGTTTCGAGACACCACGTGATGATCGGGTGTGATAGACTCAACGTTCACATACAACGGGTGCAAAACAGTTGGGCACGCGGAACACTCGGGTTAAGCTTGACGAGCCTAGCATGTGCAGACATGGCCTCGGAACACATGAGACCGAAAGGTCGATCATGAATCATATAGCTGATATGATTAGCATAGGGATGCTTACCACTGAAACTACTCTCGACTCACGTGATGATCGGACTTGGGATAGTGTAAGTGGATCATGAACCACTCAAATGACTAGAGAGATGTACTTTTTGAGTGGGAGTTTAGCATATAATTTGATTAAGTTGAACTCTAATTATCTTGAACATAGTCTAAGTCCACTTTGAATGTATTTGTGTTGTAGATCATGGCTCACGCAAGTGTCATCCTGAATTTTAATACGTTCCTAGAGAAAGCTAAGTTGAAAGATGATGGAAGCAACTTTGTAGACTGGGCTCGTAATCTTAAGCTAATCTTACAAGCTGGAAAGAAGGATTATGTCCTTAATGCTGCGCTAGGAGATGAACCACCCGCTACGGCTGATCAGGATGTTAAGAACGCTTGGTTAGCACGTAAGGAGGACTACTCAATAGTTCAATGTGCAGTCTTGTATGGCTTAGAACCGGGACTTCAACGTCGCTTTGAGCGTCATGGAGCATTTGAGATGTTCTAGGAGTTGAAGTTTATCTTTCAGAAGAACGCCCGGATCGAGAGGTATGAGACCTCCGATAAATTCTATGCTTGCAAGATGGAGGAAAACTCGTCTGTCAGTGAACATGTGCTCAAAATGTCTGGGTACTCAAACCGTCTAGCTGAACTGGGGATTGAACTCCCGCAAGAAGCTATCACTGACAGAATCCTTCAATTACTGCCGCCAAGCTATAAAGGCTTTGTGTTGAACTACAACATGCAAGGGATGAACAAGTCTCCCGGCGAGTTGTTTGCGATGCTGAAAGTCGCAGAGTCTGAACTCCGTAAAGAGCATCAAGTGTTGATGGTGACCAAGACCACTAGTTTCAAGAGAAACGGCAAAGGCAAGAAGGGCAATTCGAAGAAGAGCGGCAAGCCCGTTGCCAATCCGCCGAAGAAACCCAAGGCTGGACCTAAGCCTGAAACAGAGTGCTTCTATTGCAAGGGTATGGGTCACTGGAAGCGCAATTGCCCCAAGTATATGGCAGATAAGAAGGCGGGCAAAGAAAAATCAGGTATATTTGATATACATGTTATTGATGTGTACTTAACCGGCTCTCGTAGTAGTGCCTGGGTATTCGATACCGGTTCTGTTGCTCACATTTGCAACTCGAAACAGGAACTGCCGAATAGACGAAGGCTGGCGACAGACGAAGTGACGATGCGCGTAGGAAACGGTTCCAAGGTTGATGCAATCGCCGTCGGCACAGTGTCACTTCACCTACCATCGGGATTAGTGATGAACTTAAATCATTGTTATTTAGTGCCTGCGTTGAGCATGAACATTATATCTGGATCTTGTTTATTGCGAGACGGTTACTCTTTTAAGTCTGAGAATAATGGTTGTTCTATTTCTATGAGTAACATCTTTTATGGTCATGCACCGAATGTGAGAGGATTGTTCATATTGAATCTTGATAGAGATACGCATATACATAACATTGAGACCAAAAGAGTTAGAGTAAACAATGATAGCGCCATATTTTTGTGGCACTGCCGCTTGGGTCATATTGGTGTAAAACGCATGAAGAAACTCCATGCTGATGGACTTTTGGAGTCACTTGACTTTGATTCACTTGACACGTGCGAACCGTGCCTCATGGGCAAGATGACTAAGACTCCGTTCTCCGGAACAATGGAGCGTGCAAGTGACTTGTTGGAAATCATACATACCGATGTGTGTGGTCCAATGAGCGTGGAGGCACGCGGCGGATATCGTTATTTTCTCACCTTCACTGACGATCTAAGTAGATATGGTTATGTCTACTTGATGAAGCACAAGTCTGAAACATTTGAAAAGTTCAAGCAATTTCAGAGTGAAGTGGAAAATCATCGTAACAAGAAGATCAAATTCCTACGGTCTGATCGTGGGGGTGAATATCTGAGTTTCAAGTTTGGTACTCACTTAAGACAATGTGGAATTGTTTCACAGTTAACACCGCCTGGAACACCACAGCGTAATGGTGTGTCCGAACGTCGTAATCGTACTTTATTAGAAATGGTGCGATCTATGATATCTCTTACTGATTTGCCGTTATCGTTTTGGGGTTATGCATTAGAAACAGCTGCATTCACTTTAAATAGGGCACCATCGAAATCCGTTGAGATGACACCATACGAACTGTGGTATGGCAAAAGGCCAAAGTTGTCGTTTCTTAAAGTTTGGGGATGTGATGCTTATGTCAAAAAGCTTCAGCCTGAAAAGCTGGAACCCAAAGCGGAAAAGTGTGTCTTCATAGGTTACCCAAAAGAGACAGTTGGGTACACCTTCTATCTCAAATCCGAGGGCAAAGTGTTTGTTGCTAAGAACGGAACTTTTCTCGAGAAGGAGTTTCTCTCAAGAGAATTGAGTGGGAGGAAGATAGAACTTGATGAGGTTGTCGAACCTCTCATCCCTCTGGATGATGGCGCAGGGCAAGGGGAAACCTCTGTCATTGCGACGCCGGTTGAGGAGGAAGTTAATGATGATGATCATGAAACTCCAGTTCAAGTTTCTGTTGAACCACGCAGGTCGACGAGATCACGCGCTGCTCCAGAGTGGTACGGTAATCCCGTCTTATCAATCATGTTGTTAGACAACAATGAACCTGCAAATTATGAAGAAGCAATGGTGGGCCCAGATTCCAACAAATGGCTAGAAGCCATGAAATCCGAGATAGGATCCATGTATGAGAACAAAGTGTGGACTTTGGAGATGCTGCCCGAGGGCCGCAAGGCTATTCAGAACAAATGGATCTTTAAGAAGAAGATGGACGCTGACGGTAATGTGACCGTTTATAAAGCTCGACTTGTGGCAAAGGGTTTTTCACAAGTTCCAGGAATTGACTACGATGAGACTTTCTCTCCCGTAGCGATGCTTAAGTCCGTCAGAATCATGTTAGCAATAGCTGCATTTTTTGATTATGAAATCTGGCAGATGGATGTCAAAACGGCGTTCCTTAACGGTTTCCTTAAGGAAGAGTTGTATATGATACAACCCGAAGGTTTTGTCGATCCTAAAAATGCTGACAAGGTGTGCAAGCTCCAGCGATCCATTTATGGACTGGTGCAAGCATCTCGGAGTTGGAACAAACGCTTTGATGAGGTGATCAAAGCATTTGGATTTATACAAGTGGTTGGAGAATCTTGTATTTACAAGAAAGTGAGTGGGAGCTCTGTGGCGTTTCTAATATTATATATGGATGACATATTACTGATTGGAAACAACGTAGAGCTTTTGGAGAGCATAAAAGGTTACTTGAATAAAAGTTTCTCTATGAAGGACCTAGGAGAAGCTGCTTACATTCTAGGCATTAAGATCTATAGGGATAGATCAAAACGCCTGATAGGACTTTCACAAAGCACATACCTTGATAAAGTTTTGAAGAGGTTCAAAATGGAACAATCCAAGAAAGGGTTCTTGCCAGTGTTACAAGGTACGAGATTGAGTAAGACTCAGTGCCCAGCAACTGATGAAGATAGAGAGCATATGCCCTCCGTCCCCTATGCTTCAGCCATAGGCTCTATCATGTATGCAATGCTGTGCACTAGACCGGATGTTAGCCTGGCCATAAGTATGGCAGGTAGGTTCCAGAGTAATCCAGGAGTGGATCACTGGACGGCGGTCAGGAATATCCTGAAGTACCTGAAAAGGACTAAGGAGATGTTTCTCGTGTATGGAGGTGACGAAGAGCTCGCCGTAAAAGGTTACGTCGATGCAAGCTTTGACACAGATCCGGACGACTCTAAGTCGCAAACCGGATACGTATTTATTCTTAATGGGGGTGCAGTAAGCTGGTGCAGTTCCAAGCAAAGCGTCGTAGCAGATTCTACATGTGAAGCGGAGTACATGGCTGCCTCGGAGGCAGCTAAGGAGGGTGTCTGGATGAAGTAGTTCATGACGGATCCTGGAGTGGTGCCAAGTACACTCGATCCAATAACCCTGTTCAGTGACAACACTGGTGCCATTGCCTTAGCAAAGGAACCAAGGTTTCACAAGAAGACCAGACACATCAAACGACGCTTCAACCTCATCCGCGACTACGTCGAGGAGGAGGACGTAAATATATGCAAAGTGCACACGGATCTGAATGTAGCAGACCCGCTGACTAAACCTCTTCCACGGCCAAAACATGATCGACACCAGAACTGTATGGGTGTTAGATTTATTACAATGTAATTCACATGGTGATGTGAGGGCTAGATTATTGACTCTAGTGCAAGTGGGAGACTGTTGGAATTATGCCCTAGAGGCAATAATAAATGTATAGTTATTATTATAATTCCTGTATCAAGATAATAGTTTATTATCCATGCTATAATTGTATTGAATGAAGACTCATTTACATGTGTGGATACATAGACAAAACACCGTCCCTAGCATGCCTCTAGTTGGCTAGCCAGTTGATCAATGATAGTCAGTGTCTTCTGATTATGAACAAGGTGTTGTTTCTTGATAACTGGATCACGTCATTGGGAGAATCACGTGATGGACTAGACCCAAACTAATAGACGTAGCATGTTGATCGTGTCATTTTTGTTGCTACTATTTTCTGCGTGTCAAGTATTTATTCCTATGACCATGAGATCATATAACTCACTGACACCGGAGGAATGCTTTGTGTGTATCAAACGTCGCAACGTAACTGGGTGACTATAAAGATACTCTACAGGTATCTCCGAAGGTGTTAGTTGAGTTAGTATGGATCAAGACTGGGATTTGTCACTCCGTGTGACGGAGAGGTATCTCGGGGCCCACTCGGTAATACAACATCACACACAAGCCTTGCAAGCAATGTAACTTAGTGTAAGTTGCGGGATCTTGTATTACGGAACGAGTAAAGAGACTTGCCGGTAAACGAGGTTGAAATAGGTATACGGATACTGACGATCGAATCTCGGGCAAGTAACATACCGAAGGACAAAGGGAATGACATACGGGATTATACGAATCCTTGGCACTGAGGTTCAAATGATAAGATCTTCGTAGAATATGTAGGATCCAATATGGGCATCCAGGTCCCGCTGTTGGATATTGACCGAGGAGTCTCTCGGGTCATGTCTACATAGTTCTCGAACCCGCAGGGTCTGCACACTTAAGGTTCGACGTTGTTTTATGCGTATTTGAGTTATATGGTTGGTTACCGAATGTTGTTCGGAGTCCCGGATGAGATCACGGACGTCACGAGGGTTTCCGGAATAGTCCGGAAACGAAGATTGATATATAGGATGACCTCATTTGATTACCGGAAGGTTTTCGGAGTTACCGGGAATGTACCGGGAATGACGAATGGGTTCCGGGGGTTCACCGGAGGGGGGCAACCCACTCCGGGGAAGCCCATAGGCATTTGGGGGGGTCACACCAGCCCTTAGTGGGCTGGTGGGACAGCCCACCAATCCCCTATGCGCCAAAGGAGAAAAAATCAAAGGAAAGGAAAAAAAAAGGAAGAAGTGGGAAGGGGGAAGGACTCCCTCCCACCAAACCAAGTAGGACTCGGTTTGGGGGGGGAGAGTCCTCCCCCCTGGCTCGGCCGACCCCTTGGGGATCCCTTGGACCCCAAGGCAAGGTCCCCCTCCCTCCTCCTATATATATGGGGCTTTTAGGGCAGATTTGAGACGACTTTCTCACGGCTGCCCGACCACATACCTCCATAGTTTTTCCTCTAGATCGTGTTTCTGCGGAGCTCGGGCGGAGCCCTGCTGAGACAAGATCATCACCAACCTCCGGAGCACCGTCACGCTGCCGGAGAACTCTTCTACCTCTCCGTCTCTCTTGATGGATCAAGAAGGCCGAGATCATCGTCGAGCTGTACGTGTGCTGAACGCGGAGGTGCCGTCCGTTCGGTACTAGATCGTGGGACTGATCGCGGGATTGTTCGCGGGGCGGATCGAGGGACGTGAGGACGTTCCACTACATCAACCGCGTTCTCTAACGCTTCTGCTGTGCGATCTACAAGGGTACGTAGATCACTCATCCCCTCTCGTAGATGGACATCACCATGATAGGTCTTCGTGAGCGTAGGAAAATTTTTGTTTCCCATGCGACGTTCCCCAACAGGGCATCCCCAAGCTTAGATGCTTGTTATTCCTTGTATATTACCCTAGGTGTGCCTTGGTAATCCCCAAGCTTGGGACCTTGCCACTCCTTATTCCTTAATCCATTGTGATCGCACCAAAATTTGAAAACTTTAGTACACAAAACTTAGTAGAAACCTCGTGAGATCCATTAGTATAATATAGAAATCAATCACCTTAAGTATTTTTATAAATAGATCATAATTGTTCTTGCATATTACCTAACGTATCCTAACTCTCCATGACTTATACCCCACGATACAATGCATATAATTATTGAAACAAGCACACTATGAAAAAAATAGAATATTTCTAACACAAAACAATTTGTAATGATCTAGAATGAAAACGTACTTATGCAACTCAAAAAATTCTGAACAATTAGGACAACCTCGTTAATTTTCATCTCAATATTGTGTATAACTTTCAGCAATTTATCACATACCAGTAAAATCAAATAATTAAAACACTAGACACAAGTGTTTTTGTTTCTACATTTTATCAATTCAGCTATCAAACAAATCATCTTAAAAGGTTTATTTCACACAAAAGTCAAAAGGAAGGATACACACATAACTACTATAGTATGAATAACCATGTTGATGTAAGAAAAATAAAAATAAAAATAAAGCAAAGGATAACTATTGGGTTGCCTCCCAACAAGCGATATTGTTTATTACCCTTTAGCTAGGCATAATGCAAAGTCTATATTTTGTAATCATTCAAAGTAATACCATAAGTGGCTCTCATAATAGATTCATAAGGAGTTCCAAATATATTCCTTGGGAACTGTTCCATCCATTTATTTAGTGGGAATTGGAATCTTATATTACCTTGCTTCATGTCAATAACTGCACGTATGGTTCATAGGAAAGGTCTAATAACTATTATAGGACAAGATGGATTACATTAAATATCAAGTACAATGAAATCCATGGGTACATAATTTCTGTTAGCAAGTACGAGTACAAGAATAATCCTACCCAATAGATTCTTAATTGTTGAATCCACGAAGTGCTAGTCGAGGGAACATTCATCCGTATCGGGATGACCTAGAACATCACATAGAGATTTTGATATTTTTGAAACGCTAGCTCCTAGATCACCTAAATAACTAAATTCATAATATTTAACCTTTATTTTAATAGTAGGATCCCACTCATCATGCAACATTCTTGGTATAGACACTTCTAGTTCAAGTTTTTCTTGAAGAGCTTTAATAAGAGCTTCTACAATATGTCAAGTAAAAGCTTTGTTTTGTTCATAAAAATTAGGTGAATTGATCATGGATTGTAACAAGAAAATAAATCAAAATTAACATCCTTATAATCCAAAGTAGTAGGCACATTTCTATCTAAAGTTTTGACCTCTTCAAACCCACTTTTTCCATTCTTAGCATCAAGATCATAACCCACCAAACAATTGGGACGACTTCTAATTAAAGTTGACTCATCTCTAGTACATTTATCATAAAGTTTTATGTTACTGAATAGATATTCAGTTGGTGACACAAGAATCATTTTAATATCTTCATCATTGTTATCGTGAAAACCGGACGCAACCATCTTTTCTAAATTTCCCGTTTAGCTCTTATCATTTCCATTTTTCCATACTCTCATCTATGGTGACTTGGATAGACTTTAGAGATTCAGAAATATCCCTATTAGGTGGCAATAATTTAATTTTAAGAGTATCCACATCATGCACAAGCCTATCCATGTTTCTAGGCAAATCATTTATTTTATTCAATTTTTCCTCTACCATAGTGTTGAAAGTCTTTTGGGAACTAATAAATTATTTGATGTTATTCTCTAGTTAAGTAGGTCTATTATTATTATTATTATTACATGAATTTCCATAAGAATTGCCATAATTAATAGAGAAATCACCGTAATATGATCTAGGATTGAAATTCCCTCTACAAGCATTGTTTTGAAATTATTTTTAGTAATGAACTTCATATCAATAGCATCAATATTTTTCTCAATCAAAGTGGATAGTGTAATATCATCAGGATCAATGTGAGCATTCTTACTAGAAATTATATTCACAATAGCATCCATTTTATTACTCAAAGTAGAGACTTCTTCGATAGAATTTCGCTTCTTATTAGTTGGATCTCGCTTGGTGTGCCACTAGGAATAGTTTGCGATCGTGTTGTCAGGAATCTTCATGGCTTCTCCTAATGTGACTCCCATAAATGTGCTATCTGCAACTTCCGTTTGTTTGATGGATTCCTAGTGACCCACAAGTATAGGGGATCAATCATGGTCCTTTCGATAAGTAAGAGTGTCGAACCCACCAAGGAATAGAAGGAAATGATAAGCACTTATCAGCAAAGTATTATGTGCATGTGCCGTGACTAACAATAATAGATAGTTTTGTAGCAAGATAATTGGTAACAAGTAATAAGTAACAAGAGTAGAAAGTGTGCACCAAGGTGGCCCAATCCTTTTTGTAGCAAAGGACAAGCACAAAAGTTCTCTTATATAAAGGAAAACACTCTTCAGGACACATGGGAGTTTCCATCTAGTCATGTTCATCATATTGAGTTGATTCTCGTTCGTTACTTTTATAATTTGGTATGTGGGTGGACCGGCCCTAAGGTATTGTTCTTACTTGAACAAGCAACCCACCTATGATTACCCCCTCTTGAAAGCATCTGCAACTATGGAAGAAGAATTAAGATAAACCTAATCATAGCATGAAACATGTGGATCCAAATCAGCCCCTTATGAAATAACACATAAACTAGGGGTTAAGCTTCTATCACTCTAGCAATCCATAATCTACTTATTACTCCACAATGCCTTCCCTTTGTCCCAAAATATGGAGAAGTGTCATGTAGTCAACGCTCACATGACACCACTAAAGGAAGCAACAACATTCATATCATCAAAATGTCGAACGAATACCAACTTCACATGATTACTTATAACAAGGTTTATCCCATGTCCTCGAGAACAAAAGCAACTATTCACAAATCATTACCATGTTCAAGATGAGAGATATACTAAATATGATAAAGGATCTAAAGATATTATCTTCCACCAAGCAAACCAACAAGCATCTACTACAATATGTAATCAAAACTACTAGTAGCCCCCATGTACCAATCTAAGATTTTGAGATAATAATTGAATACAAGAGATGAACTAGGGTTTCAGATGACATGGTGCCGGTGAAGATGTTGATGAAGATTGATCC
Organism: Hordeum vulgare subsp. vulgare; assembly: GCF_904849725.1. Taxonomy (NCBI): domain Eukaryota; kingdom Viridiplantae; phylum Streptophyta; class Magnoliopsida; order Poales; family Poaceae; genus Hordeum; species Hordeum vulgare. The sequence goes on from NC_058520.1 coordinate 101,910,266, forward strand.
TTCCATGAAGGTGGAAGCGTTGGTGATTGTTGGGGATATAGCCCACCGTATGACCCGACCAGGTTGTGACCGGACTAACAAAGTGGCGGTTAATGCTCGGACTCAATATATGGGTCGTAGATGACCAAGAGATTCAGGGACTAGAAGGTGACTCAAAGAGAAGGTCGACTCGTGCCCAGTACTTGGTAGGACAGCTTACGAGGAAAGCTATAAGGAATTTTCCTTACCTAAAATACAAGATAAATAGGAAGTAAACTTGGTCACACATTATATTTCGACCCCAGCTCTATTGTAAACTAAGGGCGTAGACCTATATATAAAGGGGAGTCCCTGAGGCAAAAAGACCAAGGAAGAAATCCTTGACAGCTATGTTAGCGATTCCGCACCCTTGTAATCGATATTACCATCATCAATAACACACAAAGCAGGACATAGGATTTTACCTCCATCGGAGGGGCCAAACCTAGGTAAACACTTGTCTCACGTTCCTGATCAAGCCCATCCAAGATATCACCTAGTTGTGATAGCTCCTAGACTTAGTCCTTTCACGAGGACATCTACCGTGACAAAACAACGGTAGTTTGCGCCCACCATGAGGACAGCGCATGGTGGTGTTGAGTTTTTGGAGGGAGCTCTCCCATGGATTGATGAATATGCAATCGGCCGAATGATCAAGAGTCATCATAGCAAGCTCTACATTGATGATTCGGGATGGGGTCCCGAGGCTGGCTTAATCGAGTATGGGTACCAAGTCCCCTTTGGAAATAGTCACGTCTTCATCAGACAATTGGAAAATTAGGACCCGAGCTGGACATCTGTTCCAAAATCGTCGAGCAGGCTCAGCACACCGAATTCGATAGGGCTTAGGCCGGTCAGCATCATGTCTTCGTCGGCTTCACTCAGGGAGTCGACCTCGCAGATCGGTTCATTCGTCCTGTTCTAATATTCAGGACCAAGAGGTACTGGATTCTCTTTTGGATAGGCCGTGAAAGGAGAAGAAAGGCTGAAATGCCAACGGACCTCTACGACTAGTGGAGATAGCTTATACATCTCCAACGTATCTATAATTTTTTATTGTTCCATGCTGTTATATCATCATCCTAGGATACTTTTTTGGCTCATAATTTATGAATTTATATTATTTTTTAGGAGTATCCTATTGACCCGGTGCCTAGTAAAAGTTGTTGTTTTTTTCATGTTTTTAACTTTTCAAGTTTACAGTACCAAACGAATTCCAATTATGCCGATTTTTTTCTGATTTGTTCTGTACCAAAAGAAGACGTGGAAGCTTCATGAGAAGGCCAGAAGCCACATGAGGGAGGCACAAGCCAACAGGGCGCGGCTAGCGGGGTCGGTGCGCCCTGATGGCTTTTCCCTCCCTGATGGCCCTTCTACCTCCGTTCTCTGGCCTATAAATTCACATATATTTCAAAAACCATAAATATCATAGAGAAACACTTTTTCCGACACCGCAAGTATATGTTCCATGGCGAGCCTATTTGGAGCTCCGTTCTGGCACCCTGACGGAGGGGGGGTCGATCACGGAGGGCCTCTTCATCCACCTTGCCGCCCTCATGATGATGTGTGACTAGTTCACCACAGACCTACGCGTCCGTAGTTAGTACCTAGATGGCTATCTCTCTATCTCTTGATCTTCAATATAATGATTATCGCATCTTCGCTTTGATCTACCCGATGTAATTATTTTGTACGGTGTGTTTGTTGGGATCCGATGAATTGTGGGTTTATGTTCAGATTATTCATGAAAAGTATCTGAGTCTTCCCTAAAATTATTATGATTCTTATTTGCATGATCATCATAGCTTCATAATTCTCTCCAATCTATTGAATTGCTTTGGCCAAGTAGTTTGGTATTTCTTCGGTGATAGGGGTACATTGTATTGGGTTCAACCTGACTAGTTTCTATACCCCAATGACATAAAGGGTCAAGTTGTGTCTTTGTGTTGCTGCCACTAAGGATAAAACGGTGGGGTTTATTCATATTGGTTGAGTTTACTTTGTCTACTTCATGTCATCATTCTCCAAGCATTACTCTATTTGTCATGAACTTAATACGTAGAGAGGCACGCATAGAAGCTCTCTTGAAATTTCTACATGTAGAGAGATGTAGGCAAGATCAGCCTATTTGCTTATGGATGTAATGCCCATATACACATGATCATTGCCGCGAAAATCGCATAACTATCCGCTTTTCTATCAATTTCCTAATAGTAATTTGTTTACCCACCATATGTTGCTTTCATGAGAGATGACACTAGAGAACACTATGCCCCCCCCCCAGTCTATTCACTTATATATTCAGAAAAAATAATATTTTCTTTGTTGTTCTTATTTGTATTTCATTTTATTTTGTAAGTTACAATTATCTACACACCTCATTTTCTTGCAAATAACAAGATCAAGGGGATTGACAACCCTCTAGCATGCATAGGGTGCAAGTTGGTTGCTCTTTTGTGTGCAGACGGTTGAGGATTGATATTCCTATTGGTTTGATAAACCTTGGTTTCTTAACTAAGGGAAATACTTACCTGTATTGTGCTGCAATTACCTGTTCCTTTTCACGGAAAACCCAATGCTGATCACAAGTATTAACACCCTCATTTACTCCGACAACGAGTCATCAGTTGGAAAACCCGATTCGATCGGCCCGCTCTTCGATGGTATACTCCGATGATGAGACCTCTCGAGAATACCTCGAGCTGCCATGTCAAGCCGTCATCTTCATGGCAGGGACATTGACGTCCCTTGACTCCTTGCCAGCCGATCCGGCAGCCTGAGCCGGCTCAGAGAAAACACCGGCTCAGGCAATGGCCGACCCGATGGCTGAGATGACGATGCACCTAGCGACACGTGCGACAATGGAGAATCAGTCTGAATGTAACACAAAGTTGATGAAGTTTCGCACGCAGATGGCTAAGGTTCACGAGGAAATTGACACTCAGAATACTCGCATGGCGGAGTTGCACGCTGATACGTCCATTTTGCATCATGCTTTCATGTTGATATTTATTGCTTTATGGGCTGTTATATTACTTTGCGGTACCATATTTATGCCTTTTCTCTCTTATTTTGCAAGGTTTATTTGAAGAGGGAGAATTCAGGCAGCTGGAATTCTGGACTGGAAAATGGGCAAATCTTAGTCCACTATTCTGCACATCTCCAAATGCCCTGAAAAGTTACGTGGATTTTTTTGGGATTATATAAAAATACTAGGCGAAAGAAGTACCAGAGGGGGGCAGCCAGGGCGCCACAAGCCCTGGCACCGCCACCCCCTGGTGGCGGAGTGGGGGCTTGTGGGCTCCCTGGCGGCCGACTAGCCCCCTCTTTTGCTATATGAAGGGTTTTGGTCCAAAAAAATCATTCGGGAGATTTTTCATGGTTTTGCCGCCGCCACGAGGTGGAACTTGAGCAGATCCAATCTAGAGCTCCGGCACGACGATCCTGCCGGGGAAATTTCCCTCCTGAAGGGGGAAATCGTCGCCATCGTCATCACCAACACTCCTCTCGTTGGAGGGGAGGCATCTTCATCAACACCATCTCCCCTCCAATCCCTAGTTCATCAATTGTAACCAATCTTCGTCTCACAACTCAGATTGGTACTTGTAAGGTTGCTAGTAGTGTTTATTACTCTTTGTAGTTGATGCTAGTTGGATTACTTGGTGGAAGAGTTTATGTTCAGATCCTTGATGCTATTCATTACACCTATGATCATGATTATGATTATGCTTTGTTAGTAGTTACTTTTGTTCCCGAGGACATGGGAAGTCATGCTGATAATAGTCATGTGAATTTGATATTCGTTCGGTATTTTGATATGATGCATGTTGTCTTTTCCTCTAGTGGTGTTATATGAACGTGGACTACATAACACTTCACCATATTTGGGCCTAGAGGAAGGCATTGTTGAGTAGTAAGTAGATGATGGGTTGCTAGAGTGACATAAGCTTAAACCCCAGTCTATGCGTTGCTTCGTGAGGGGCTGATTTGGATCCACTAGTTTAATGCTATGGTTAGACTTTGTCTTAATTCTTCTGCGGATGCTTGCGAGAGAGGATAATCATAAGTGGGATGCTTGTCCAAGTAAGGGCAGTACCCAAGCGCCGGTCTACCCACATATCAAACTATCAAAGTAACGAACGTGAATCATATGAACATGATGAAACTAGCATGACAAAAATTCCCGTGTGTCCTCGGGAGCGTTTTTCCTCCTATAAGACTTTGTTCAGGCTTGTCCCTTGCTACAAAAGGGATTGGGCCACTTGCTGCACCGTTGCTACTACTTGTTAATTGTTACTTTTTGCTTGCTACGTTTCACCTCGCTACACAATCACTTGTTACCGCTACTTTCAGTGCTTGCAGTTATTGCCTTGCTGAAATCCGTTTATCAGAGCCTTGTGCTCCTCGTTGGGTTCGACACTCTTACTTATCGAAAGGACTACGATTGGTCCCCTATCCTTGTGGGTCATCAAGACTTTTTTCTGGCGCCGTTGCCGGGGAGTGAATCGCCTTTGGTAAGTGGAAATTGGTAAGGAAACATTTATATACTCTGCTGAAATTTATTGTCACTTGTCACTATGGAAACTGTTCCTTTGAGGAGTTTGTTTGGGGTATCTTCACCACGAATGGAAGCACGAGGAGTTGTTCCTCAACCTGAGGTACCTAATGAAAATATATTTTATAAAATTCCTTCGTGTATGCTTGAAAACTGTTGGCTAATCCTTTCACAGGAGATGAATCTTCACATCCAGACTTGCATCTGATCTATGTAGATGAAGTTTGTGGTTTATTTAAGCTTACGGGTGTGCCCGAGGATGAGGTAAAGAAGAAAGTCTTTCCTTTATCTTTGAAGGATAAGGCATTGACATGGTATAGGCTATGTGATGATGCTGGATCATGGGGCTACAATCGGTTGAAATTGGAATTTCATTAAAAGTTCTATCCTATGCATTTAGTACATCGTGATCGGAACTTTATTTATAAATTTTGGCCTCGTGACAGGGAAAGCATAGCTCAAGCTTGGGGGAGGCTTAAATCAATGCTATATTCATGCCCCAATCATGAGCTCTCGAGAGAAATCATCACTCACAAGTTTTATGCTCGGCTTTCTCATGAAGATCGTACCATGCTTGACACTTCTTGTACCGGTTCTTTTATGAAGAAGGATATTGATCACAAGTGGAATTTATTGGAGAGAATCAAACAAACTCTAAAGATTGGGAGCTTGAAGAAGGTAAGGAGTCAGGTATGGATTTCCAGTTTGATTGCTTTACATCTTTTGTTGAGACAAACACTTTTAGAGATTTTAGCGCTAAGTATGAACTTGACTCTGAGATAGTAGCTTGTATATGTGAATCTTTTGCTACTCATGTTGATCTTCCCAAAGAGAAGTGGTTTAAATATCATCCTCCTGTAGAAAGCAACATAGCCAAAACCAATCTAGTTGAGGAGAAAGTCATTGCTTTTAGTGATCCTGGTGTTCCTTGTGCTTACACTCAGAAACCACCATACCCTGCTAGGATAAAGGATTGTTCTAAAGCTCCAACTATGATACGTAGGGGTTACATTAGACCACTTGCACCCCCTAAGGAGATTAGAGTTGAACCTAGTGTTGCTATTATCAAAGATCTCTTAGCCGAAGACATAGATGGGCATGCTATCAAATTCTGTGAGGACTCCGCCAGAATTGCTAAATCTCACGCGAAGGACAAATACGGACTTGTAGTTGGCCTGCCCGTTGTTTCTGTCAAGATAGGAGATCACTGTTAGCATGGTTTATGTGATATGGGAGCTAGTGTTAGTGCAATACCCCGTTCTCTATATGATGAAATCAAAGAAGAGATTGCACCTGCTGAGTTAGAACCCATTGATGTCACTATTACGCTAGCTAATAGAGACACTATCTGCCCTCTGGGAATTGTGAGAGACGTAGAAGTCATGTGTGGTAAGAAGAAGTATCCTACTGATTTCCTCGACCTTGGTACTGCACAAGATAGCTTTTGTCCTATCATATTTGGTAGACCCTTTCTCAACACTGTCAATGCTCACATTGATTGCATTAAGCAGACTGTCATTGTTAGTTTCGAGGGTGTGTCTCATGAATTTAACTTCTCCAAGTTTGGAAGACAACCCCATGAAAGAGAGTCGTCTGGTAGGGATGAAATCGTTGCTCTTGCCTCTATTGTCGTACCTCCTACGGATCCTTTAGAGTAATATCTGCTTGAGCATGAAAATGATATGCATATGGAGGAGATAGATGAGATAGATAAAATTGTGTTAGAACAATATCCTATTCTCAAGAATAATCTGCATGTTGAACTGCTTGGGGATCCTGCCCCACCAAAGGTGATCCTGTGTTCGAGCTTAAACAGTTGCCTGATACTCTTAAGTATGCCTATCTTGATGAGAAGGAGATATATCATGTTATTATTAGTGCTCTCCTCTCAGAGCACGAAGAGAAGAAGTTACTAAAAACTCCAAGGAAGCACCGTGCTGCTATTGGATATACTCTTGATGATATTAAGGGTATTAGTCCCACTCTATTTCAGCACAAGATTAAAACTGATCCTGACTTCAAACCAGTTGCTGATCATCAAAGGAGATTGAATCCTAAGATGAAAGAGGTTGTTAGAAAAGAAATATTAAAGCTTCTGGAAGCAGGAATCATTTATCTTGTTGCTCATAGTGATTGGGTAAGCCCAGTACATTGTGTACCTAAGAAGGGAGGTATCACCGTCGTTCCTAATGATAAGGATGAACTAATCCCACAAAGGATTATTACTGGCTATAGGATGGTGATAGACTTCCAGAAACTGAACAAGGCAACCAGGAAAGATCATTATCCTTTGTCGTTTATCGACCAAATGCTAGAAAGGCTATCAAAACACACACATTTCTGCTTTCTAGACGGTTATTCAGGTTTCTCGCAAATACCTATTGCACAATCTGATCAAGAGAAAACCACTTTCACCTGCCCCTTCGGTACCTTTGCTTATAGACGTATGCCTTTTGGATTATGCAATGCACCTGCCACCTTCCAAAGATGTATGATGGCTATATTCTCTAACTTTTGTGAAAAGATTGTCGAGGTTTTCATGGATGACTTCTCCGTTTACGGGTCTTCCTTTGACGGTTGCCTCAGCAACCTTGATCGAGTCTTACAGAGATGTGAAGATACCAATTTCGTCTTGAATTGGGAGAAGTGACACTTTATGGTTAATGAAGGCATCGTCTTAGGACACAAAATTTCTGAAAGAGGCATTGAAGTAGATAAGGCTAAGGTTGATGCAATTGAGAAAATGCCTTGCCCCACAGATATCAGATGTATACGAAGTTTCCTAGGTCATGCTGGATTAAAGACTTCTCTAAGATTTCTAGGCCTCTTAACAACCTCTTGCAGAAGGATGTTCCTTTTGTTTTTGATGAGGATTGTGAGGAAGCTTTCGAAATACTTAAGAAGGCTTTGATAAACGCACCTATTGTTCAACCACCTTACTGGAACTTGCCCTTTGAAATCATGTGCGACACTAGTGATTATGCTGTTGGTGTTGTTCTAGGACAAAGAGTTGACAAGAAGTTGAATGTTATTCACTACGCTAATAAAACTCTAGACATTGCCCAAAGAAACTATGCCACTACGGAGAAGGAATTTTTAGCAGTCGTGTTGGCATGTGAAAAGTTCAGATCATATATAGTTGACTACAAAGTCACTATTCACTCTGATCATGCTGCTATTAAGTACCTTATGGAGAAGAAGGACGCTAAGCCTAGGCTGATCAGATGGTTCTCCTGCTACAGGAATTTGATTTGCACGTCGTTGACCGAAAGGGTGCTGATAACCCTGTAGCAGATAACTTGTCTAGGCTAGAGAATGTCCTTGATGACCCACTACCTATTGATGACAGCTTTCCTGATGAGCAATTAAATGTCATCCGCACTTCACATAGTGCACCGTGGTATGCCGATTACGCAAACTATATCGTAGCCAAATACATACCACCCAGTTTCACCTATCAGCAAAAGAAGAAATTCTTCTTTGATTTGAGACACTACTTTTGGGATGATCCTCACCTTTATAAGGAAGGAGTAGATGGTGTTTTTAGACGTTGTGTACCTGAACATGAACAGGGACAGATCTTGCAGAAGTATCATTCCGAAGCCTACGGAGGACACCACGCTGGAGATGGAACTGCCCATAAGGTATTGCAATCAGGTTTCTATTGGCCCACTCTCTTCAAGGATGCCCGTAAGTTTGTCTTGTCTTGTGACGAATGCCAAAGAATAGGGAGTATCAGTAAGCGTGAAGAAATTCCTATGAACTATTCACTTGTCATTGAACCATTTGATGTCTGGGGCTTTGATTATATGGGACCCTTCCCGAGTTCCAATGGGTACACTCACATCTTAGTTGCTGTCGATTACGTTAATAAGTGGGTAGAAGCTATCCCCACTAAAAATGCTGATCACCACACCTCTATTGAGATGCTTAAAGAAGTCATATTCCCAAGATTTGGAGTCCCTAGATATCTGATGACTGATGGCAGTTCACACTTCATTCATGGTGTTTTCCGCAAGATGCTCGCTGAGTATTATGTCAAACCATAGAGTTGCATCTCCTTATCATCCTCAGTCTAGTGGTCAAATGGAGTTGAGTAGTAGGGAGATCAAATTGATCCTAGAAAAGACCGTCAATAAATCTCGAAAGAATTGGTCTAGCAAACTTGATGATGCACTATGGGCTTATAGGACTGCTTATAAGAATCCCATGGGCATGTAACCGTATAAAATGGTTTACGTAAATCCTGTCATTTACCTCTTGAGCTGGAACACAAAGCTAATTGGGCAATCAAAGAGCTCAACTTTGATTTCAAACTTGCCGGTGAGAAGCGATTGTTTGATATCAGCTCGTTAGATGAATGGAGGGCCCGGGCATATGAGAATGCCAAGTTGTTCAAGGAAAAGGTTAAGAGATGGCATGACAAACGAATACAGAAATGAGAGTTAAATGTAGGTGATTATGTCTTGCTATACAATTCTCGTTTGAGATTCTTTGCAGGCAAGCTTCTCTCTAAATGGGAAGGTCCTTATGTTATCGAGGCAGTATATCGTTCTGGTGCCATCAAAATCAATAACATGGAAGGAAATTTTCCTAGAGTGGTAAATGGGCAAAGAATCAAGCATTACATCTCTGGTACTCCCATAAATGTTGAGACCAATATCATCAATGTCATAACTCCAGAGGAGTACATAAGGGATGTTTATCAGCCTGTTTCAGACCCTAAAAACGAAGAGGTGTCTGTTTCGGTAAGAAATTGAACTCTGATGCTTTTCCAATAGGAAATTTCCTCCGTTTTGGAATTTTTGGAAAATTAGAAAAATAAAAAGCAGTCCGGAGAGCGCACGAGGCGACCACAAGCTTGGACACTGCCCCCTACCCCCCCTAGTGGCGGAGGGAGGGCTTGTGGGCACCTCGTGTGCCTCCCGGACCCCGTTTTCTTGCGGAGCACTCCTTCTGGTCCAGAAAAAAATCAATATATACTCGCCCGAAGGTTTTGATCTCCGTATCGCGCAATTTTCCTCTGTTTTCGTTTCGAGCCTGTTTCTGCCGCAGATCTAGGTCAAGATGTCTTCTCAAGATTCAGAGGGAGAGAGCTATGTGGCTGACTACCTTTCTAACCCCAAGGTCTATGGGGACTTGGAACCATCTGGCTGGACTACTGACGAGGAAGAGGACTATGAGCCCAAGGGGAAGGAACAAACGAGTTCCGATGAAGAGGAGGCTCCTCTACCTCAACCTGGACCCACTCATGTGGAGTTCAAGAAGTCAAGCCTCCTTGACCATAGGAAAAGCCTAAGACCTTGTTTATCTCTTCTCGTTTCTTGTAGGAGAGTAAGCAGGAACTTTGCCACAGAGTGTTGAAACTTGAGGAGGAAAATGACGATCTAAGGGAGCAGAACTTTTTGCTCAAGTGGAAATTAAACAAGCTCAAGACTACTCCAACAACTCCACCACCATCACCACCAAAGGAAGACAACTAAGCATTGGTATGGGCAATCCCCTTGGTTTCTGCCAAGCTTGGGGGAGTTGCCCAGGTATCGTATCACCTTTATGTCTTTTGCTTTTACCTTTGTTTTAGTTCTTTGTTTTTCAGTTTTTATTTCTTCTCTTGGAGTAATAAGTCTTTAGTGTTTAGTTTGAGTCTTTTGCTTTTGTCTCTCCCCCGATGTATTCGAGCTTACGAGCTATATAATAAACAGTATCTTAGTCAAGGGCTTTGCTTTGTGCCATGATCAAAAGTATGAAAAGAACGATAGCATGAAAGATCATGAGACGATCTTATGGAAACTGATAACTTCACTTATGACACGTATGATGATTGAAACTTGTTGAGAATAAATCAACATAGACCTCAGTTAGTGTTGCAATTAATAAGAAGTAATAAGGAAAGAGAGGTTCACATATAAATATATCATCTTAGACACTTTTTACAATTGTGAGCACTCACCAAACTATTACATGCTTAGGAGTAGATGTTGGACAAGGAACACAACATAATGAATTGTGTTTGCTTGGTTCCAAACAATGTTATATGATTAGAGATCCCTTAGCATGTGACGATTGCTTCCACCTCATATTAGCCAAAACTCCCGCACCAAGTAGAGATACTACTTGTGCATCCATAAACCTCCAACCCAGTTTTGCCTTGAGAGTCCACCATACCTACCTATGGATTGAATAAGATCCTTCAAGTAAGTTGTCATCGGTACAATAAATAAAAATTGCTCTCTAATATGTATGATCTATTAGTGTGTGGAAAATAAGCTTTGTACGAACCTGTGATGAGGAAGACATAAAAGCGACAGACTGCATAATAAAGTTCTTTATCACAGGAGGCAATATAAAGTGACGTTCCTCCGCACTAAGAGGACACGCATTCAAACCTCAAAAGTGCATGACAACCTCTGCTTCCCTCTGTGAAGGGCCTATCTTGTACCTTTACTTTTTGCCCTTGTAAGAGTCATGGTGATCTTCACCAATTCCCTATTTTGCCTTTGTCTTGGCTACCGTCACATGCTTGGGAAAGATCTATATTCATATATCAACTTGGAGTTGAGTACTTATGCTTTATTATTGTTGACTTTACCCTTGAGGTAGATCGTTGGGAGGCAAAGCTATAAGCCCCTATCTTCCTCTGTGTCCAGCTGAAACTTTGACACCATGAGTACCACGTGAGTTGTAACAATTGTGGAAAATAAAAGAGATGATTGAGTATGTGGGTTTGCCTTACAAGCTCTTATTTGACTCTTTTTGATGTTGTGATAAATTGCAATTGCTTCAATGACTATGGACTGTTGTTGGTTACTTCTCGATAAGGTTTTTTGCTTCATGCTTTGCTTTGTGAAGGAATTGTTACTTTCCCATAAGAATCTTTATGATGTATTGTTGTTCTATGTGTGATCATGATGCCCTCATGTCCGTATTATGTTTTATCAACACCTTCGTCCCTCAACATGTGGACATGTTTATGGAACTTGGTTTTCGCTTGAGGACAAGCGAGGTCTAAGCTTGGGGGAGTTGATACGTCCATTTTGCATCATGCTTTAATGTTGATATTTATTACTTTATGGGCTGTTATATTACTTTGTGGTACCATATTTATGCCTTTTCTCTCTTATTTTGCAAGGTTTTTTTGAAGAGGCAGAATTCATGAATTGGAATTCTGGACTGGAAAAGGAGCAAATCTTAGTCCACTATTCTGCACATCTCCAAATGCCGTGAAAAGTTACGTGGATTTTTTTGGGATTATATAAAAAAATACTCGGCGAAAGAAGTACCGGAGGGGGGCTGCCAGGGCGCCACAAGACGTGCCACCGCCACCCCCCTGGTGGCGGAGTGGGGGCTTGTGGGCTCCCTGACGGCCCACTAGCCCCCCTCTTTTTCTATATGAAGGGTTTTGGTCCAAAAAAAATCATTCGGGAGCTTTTTCGTGGTTTCGCCGCCGCCACGAGGCGGAACTTGAGCAGATCCAATCTAGAGCTCCGGCAGGACGATCCTGCAGGGTAAACTTCCCTCCCGGAGGGGGAAATCGTCGCCATCGTCATCACCAACACTCCTCTCGTTGTAGGGGAGGCATCTTCATCAACATATTCATCAGCACCATCTCCTCTCCAATCCCTAGTTCATCTCTTGCAACCAATCTTCGTCTCGCAACTCCGTTTGGTACTTGTAAGGTTGCTAGTAGTGTTGATTACTCTTTGTAGTTGATGCTAGTTGGATTACTTGGTGGAATAGTTTATGTTCAGATCCTTGATGCTATTCATTACACCTCTGATCATGATTATGATTATGCTTTGTGAGTAGTTACTTTGTTCCTGAGGACATGGGATAAGTCATGCTGATAATAGTCATGTGAATTTGATATTCGTTCGGTATTTTGATATGTTGTATGTTGTCTTTTCCTCTAGTGATGTTATGTGAACGTCGACTAGATAACACTTCACCATATTTGGGCCTATAGGAAGGCATTGGGGAGTAGTAAGTAGATGATTGGTTGCTGGAGTAACAGAAACTTAAACCCGAGTCTATGCATTGCTTCGTGAGGGGCTGATTTGGATCCACTAGTTTAATGATATGGTTAGACTTTGTCTTAATTCTTCTTTTGTAGTTGCGGATGCTTGCGAGAGAGGTTAATCATAAGTGGGATGCTTGTCCAAGTAAGGGCAGTACCCAAGCGCCGGTCCACCCACATATCAAACTATCAAAGTAACGAACGTGAATCATATGAACATGACGAAACTAGCATGACAGAAATTCCCGTGTGTCCTCGGGAGCGTTTTTCCTCCTATAAGACTTTGTTCAGGCTTGTCCCTTTCTACAAAAGGGATTCGTCCACTTGCTGCACCGTTGCTACTCTTGTTACTTGTTACTTTTCACCTGCTACGTTTCACCTCACTACACCATCACTTGTTACCGCTACTTTCAGTGCTTGCAGTTATTACCTTGCTGAAAACCGTTTATCAGAGCCTTCTACTCCTCGTTGGGTTTGACACTCTTAAGGTTCGATGATGTTTTAGTATAGTTGAGTTATATGTGTTGGTAACCCAAGGTTGTTCGGAGTCCCGCATGAGATCATGGACGTCACGAGGGTTTTTGGAGTGGTCCAGAAACGAATATTGATATATATTATGGTTTCATTTGGTTACCGGAAAGTTTTCGGGCATTACCAGCAGTGTACGGGGAGTGACGAATGGGTTCCGGGTGTTCACCGTGAGGGGCCCACCCACCCGGGAGTGAACCTAGTGACCCTAGGGTGGCGCATCAGCCCTTAGTAGGCTGGTGAGGCCAGCCCAAGAGGGCTATGGCGCCACAAGTGGAAAAACCAAAGGAAAGGGAAAAAACAAGGAAAGAGGGAGGTGGGAAGGAAGGAGTGGACTCCTTTCCCCAAACCGAATTGGGGTGGGAGTCCACCTCCTCCCATCGGCCGGCGCCCTTGGGGCTCCCTTGAGCCCCAAGGCTAGCCCCTCCCCTCCTCCTATATATATTGGTGGCTTTAGGGCTTTCGCGACATAACTTGATGGTGATTTGAATCACGAAGATGTACCACTACATCAACTGTGTTTATTAAGGCTTCCCGCTTAGCGATCTACAAGGGTATGTGGATCTAATATCCCCTCGTAGATGAACATCACCATGATAGGTCTTCGTGTGCGTAGGAACTTTTTTGTTTCCCATGCAACGTTCCCCAACAGGTTGATGTATTTGTTCTCCTTGGTATAGTCTGGTTGATATTTTGACAAGTCTAGCTTATCATCAAGTTGAGTCGCGAGCATGCGATTCTCCCTTGTACAATTGGCATAATCTATGTGAGAAAATTCTGAGTCGTCCACGTTAAATTCTGGAAACCCGCCCTCCATTTGGGTCGGCTCCAGCTCATGCAAGTAAGATTCTGCCCATGAAAGTGCAAAGTTGGCCCCATTAAGATCCACCGATCTCTTTAATTCTTGGATCTCTTGAGGGAGTGCTGACAAGTCCGTGAGCATTCCTTTGAGCCGGCTAGGAGACTTTTCGATGTTTGTCACTGTCTTTGTTGCATAAACACATCTAGTGAACATTCGCTCCAGGTATGTGAATATGGCCTTCAACTTTATTATGGAATGCTGCACAAGATTGTCACTTTTTTTGCCTACGCAAAGCAAAGGTACATCAATATGTCAGTCAACAATTTAAACCTGAAAATGATTACGATGACATGATAACTTACCAAAGATAGCCAGAGTCAAGTTGGTGATATGACGATTCAGAGCCGTCAACTCCTCTTTCATTGAGCTTTGGTTTTCGGCCACTTCGGTATGATTATCTAGAACGCCTCTTTCTTCACGGAAGATGGATTCAGTCTTGTGCAAGATATTAGCAGATTGATGCAAGGATTCTTGTAGATCACCCGCCAAGATTTCCGATTTCTTATTAAGCTATTTTTCTTGCTTGAGATTCTTCTGCAAGCTGGCCATAAATGGCTCAGCCTCATCCAACATATCCTACACATTACAAATTATTAGAGACAATTTATGTTGGGCAAACGACGATCTATGGGACCTATGGGGTGCCTTTACGGTTGTGCAGGGGACTCCGAGTGCACTAAGATCAATCAATCGACAAATTGTGCGCCGGATTTATACAGGTTCGGGCCTATCGGGAGCGTAAGACCCTACGTCCTATGTGTGTTTGGTTCATTATTTGAGTTCAAGTACAAGAGCGCAACAACCCGACAAGGATGCTCGAGAGTTGCAACTATCGTGCCATTGAACAGGGTGCCGACCCCCTAAAAGGTAGCCTCGGCCTCCTTTTATAGTTCAAGGGGTCACCACAATGGTTATAATGGTCTTGTCCTGGGTGTACAGTGTGTACTTCGGCTACAGAGGCTGCTTGTTAGGATAGGTAGTGGGAAATACCTAACTCTGACGGACATGCACACGTGCATTGAATGCACCGTGAGGTGCCGCACTGGCGATGTTCCACGGCAAGGATTTCCTCTCCTTCTGTGTCATCCGCCCACCCACCTCCTATTCTTCTGCCACGCCGCGGGACAGGTGTCGTGAAAGTTACAACAGGCCCGCCGCTCTGGCCACGTGCCCCTCACAGCTCCACATGTCCGCTGATACGTCTCCATCGTATCTACTTTTCCGAACTCTTTTGCCCTTGTTTTGGACTCTAATTTGCATGATCTGAATGGAACTAACCCAGACTAACGCTGTTTTCAGCGGAATTGCCATGGTGTTGTTTTTGCGCAGAAATAAAAGTTCTCGGAATGACCTGGAAATTTATGGGGATTCTTTGTGGAATATATAAAAAATACTGGCGCAAGAATCAACCGGAGAAGTGGAGCGTGGAGCCCACAAGCCCACCAGGCGCGGCCCCCCTGACCGCGCCTAGCAGGCTTGTGGGGCCCATGGAGCTCCACTGCCTCCAACTCTAGCTCTATTTAGTCCCTTCCGTCCGGAAAAAAATCAAGGAGAAGAGTTCATCGCGTTTTACGATACGGAGGCGCCGCCACCTCCAGTTCTTCCTCTGGAGGGCAGATCTCGAGACCGTTCTGGGCTCCGGAGAGGGGAGATCGTCGCCATCGTCATCACCAACCTTACTTCATCGCCAATTCCATGATGCTCTTCACCGTTCGTGAGTAATCTCATCGTAGGCTTGCTGGACGGTGATGGGTTGGATGAGATCTATCATGTAATCAAGTTAGTTTTGACAGGGATTGATCCCTAGTATCCACTATGTTCTGAGATTGATGTTGCTACTAGTTTGCCATGCTTAATGCTTGTCACTAGGGCCCGAGTGCCATGATTTCAGATCTGAACCTATTATGTTGTCGCCAATATATGTGTGTTCTTGATCCTATCTTGCAAGTTGTAGTCACCTACTATGTGTTATGACCCGGCAACCCCGGATTGACAATAGCCGGAACCACTCTCGGTGATGACCATAGTATGAGGAGTTCATGTATTCACTAAGTGCTAATGCGTTGTTACGGTTCTCTATTAAAAGGAGAACCTTAATATCCCGTAGTTTCCATTATGACCCCGCTGCCACGGGAGGGATGGACAATAGATGTCATGCAAGTTATTTTCCCTAAGCACGTATGACTACATACGAAATACATGCCTACATTACATTGACGAACTGGAGCTAGTTACATATCTCTCCGTGTTATAACTGTTGCATGATGAATACCATCCCGCATAATTATCCATCACCGATCCAATGCCTACGAGTTTTTCCAACTGGTCCTTGCTATGTTACTTTGCCTCTACTGCTGTCAGTGCTGCTACTGTTACTCTGTCACTACTGTTGTCACTGCTGCTACTGTTACTCTGTCGCTACTACTGTCACTATTGCTACTGGTTACTGTTGCTACTGTTGCTATCACACTACTCTGCTACTGATACTTTGCTCCAGATACTAAGTCTTTCAGGTGTGGTTGAATTGACAACTCAACTGCTAATACTTGAGAATATTCTTTGGCTTCCCCTTGTGTCGAATCAAAAAATTTGGGTTGAATACTCTACCCTCGAAAACTGTTGCGGTCCCCTATACTTGTGGGTTATCAAGACTATTTTCTAGCACCGTTGCCGGGGAAGCATAGCTCTATTCTCTGAGTCACATGGGATTTACGCCTGCTGATCACTATGAGGAATCCGAGAGATCCAAAAATATAGTCTTGCCCTCACTACGAGGACATGTAAGGAACTGCCATCTAGCTCTGCACTTGATTCATCTTGAGTGATGAGTAAGTTTGTGACACCACCTCGTGCTAGAAATTTTGATGTGTCGCCTGTGCTTGATGATGCTACTTCTGCTGTCCATGATGCTTGTGGTCATGCTATGCTTGATACTGCTTTGCCACTAGGTGCATTCCTTGATGCACAAATTGCTAGAGTTGCTGCTAGATGTGATGATACTTCTGAAACTGCTGAGATTATTGAAGTAGAACCTGCTATTGCACCTATTAGAACTAGATCTCCTAGATATGAATTGCATGGTATGCCTGAGGGTTATGTTATGGAGGGAGAGATAGCTGAGGACTTTCTTGCTTGTAAGGATAGCTATGATGTTGAGAAATTACTGCGCAAGTGGAAAGAAAAATCTTTGAACGCTAGGATGAAATACGACCCGAAGTTTGCTACTTCGCCTATCTTTGTGACCGATAAGGATTATGAATTCTCTGTCGACCCTGAGTTAATCACTCTGGTCGAATCTGATCCTTTTCATGGTTATGAGTCTGAAACGGTTGTAGCCCATCTTACCAAACTGCATGATATAGCCACTCTATTCACGAGTGAGGAAAAGATCCGCCACTGCTATATCCTTAAGTTGTTTCCTTTCTCGCTAAAGGATGATGCTAAGACTTGGTTCACCTCTCTTTCTCCTGGTTGTGTGCGTAGCCCTAGGATATGATCTACTACTTCTCTGA
Organism: Hordeum vulgare subsp. vulgare; assembly: GCF_904849725.1. NCBI lineage: Eukaryota > Viridiplantae > Streptophyta > Magnoliopsida > Poales > Poaceae > Hordeum > Hordeum vulgare. Next base: position 101,927,755 of record NC_058520.1, read on the forward strand.
GAAATATTTCCCTGCCCATAAGAAACAAGCTGCCTTGCAGGAAATATACAACTTTGCGCAAGTTGAAGAAGAGAGTCTCCCACAAGCTTGGGGGAGGCTCGTCCAGCTACTGAATGCTTTGCCAGATCACCCTCTTGAGAAGAATGAAATACTTGATATCTTCTATAATGGACTAACCGATGCTTCCAGGGACCACCTAGATAGTTGTGCCGGTTGTGTTTTCAGGGAATGAACTGTAGAACAAGCTGAGATCCTATTGAATAATACCTTGTGCAATGAGAATGCTTGGACTATTCCCGAACCACCTCCAAAGTCAACTCCTAAGAAAAGAGGTATCCTATTCCTCAGTCCTGAAGATATGCAAGAAGCTAAGAAATCTATGCGAGAGAAAGGCATTAAATCCGAAGATGTAAAAAAATCTACCACCTATCGAAGAGATCCATGGTCTTGATAACCTGGTACAGGTAGTAGAGGTAAATTCTCTTCGTAGATTCAATGAGAGTGATATTCCTTTTGATAAGCCTGCTAGCTTATGCCTAGATGAATTTGATAACTTTGTTGCCAAACTACAAAGTTTCAATGATTATGTTAGCAGATAATTGGAACAGAGTGCTCATATGCTTAGTCATTTAAGTGCTTGTGTAGATAGAAATGTCAATGATCTTAAGCTCTTGAGTAAACATGCCTCTATGGTTACCACTCAGGTAGAACAAGTACTTAAAGCTCAGAATGACTTGATGAATGAGTTGAATGACAATTCTGTTAGAGTCGTCATAAGAGGCGGTAGAATGACCCAGGAACCTCTGTATCCTGAGGGTCATCCTAAGAGGATTGAACAAGATTCTCAAGGAGTTAGCAGTGATGTACCTAGTCATCCTAGGAAGAAGAAGAAAGATGATAGGAACTTGCACGCTAGCAACCCTGTTGTTGTTACACCTGAGATTCCAAATGATGTCTCTGTTTCTGATGCTGAAATGCAATCTGGTGGTGAATATGAGCCTAATGATAATACCGATAGTGTTGTTCATGTTGATGCTCAACCTAGCAATGATAGGGATGTAGAGATTGAACCTAGTGTTGATCTTGATAACCCACAACCTAAGAATAGGAGGTACGATAAGAACGACTTTGCTGCTAGGAAGCATGGTAAAGAAAGGGAACCATGGGTTCAGAAACCCATGCCCTTTCCTCCCAAACCATCCAAGAAAAAGGATGATGAGGATTTTGAGCGATTTGTTGAAATGATTAGACCTCTGTTTGTGCAAATGTGTTTGACATATATGCTCAAAATGTCCCCTTATGCTAAGTACATGAAGGATATTGTTACCAATAAGAGGAGGATACCTAAGGTTGAGATTTCCACCATGCTCGCTAATTATACCTTCAAGGGTGGAACTCCTAAGACACTAGGTGATCCCGGAGTGCCTACTATACCTTGCTCCATTAAAGGCAACTACGTTAGAACTGCTTTATGCGACCTTGGAGCCGGTGTTAGTGTTATGCCTCTCTCTCTTTATCGTAGACTTGAACTGGATAAGTTGACACCCACTGAAATCTCTCTGCAAATGGCCGATAAATCAACTTCTTTCTCTGTCGGCATTTGCCAGGATGTGCCTGTTGCAGTTGCTAACGTTACTATCTTAACGGACTTTGTTATTCTGGATATTCCCGAGGATGATGCCATGGCGGTCATCCTTGGAAGACCCTTTTTAAACACTGCAAGGGCTGTTATTGATTGCAACAAAGGCAATGTCACTTTTCATGTCAATGGTAATCAGCATACAGTGCACTTTCTGAAGAAACAATATCGAGTAGATTGCATCAATCCTATTGAAAAAACTTCATCGATTCTTATTGGGAGCTTTGAATGCCCTATACCTACTGTTAAGATGAAGTATGATTTGCTTGTTGGGGATATGCACATCCCCATTGAGGTAACCTAGTGACTATTCGAAAATTCTCCGTTTTTGCGCGATTCGAAAAAGTTTGTCAACGAGACTTGATCAACCTCATTGACGGATTACTTTTGATGACCATGATGGATGAATCTGAGAGTCACAACCCTTTGTTCCAAACCTTTACCTTCGGTTCCTTAGAAGAAAAATGATAGATTTAGCTTTAGTTTTCCCTGTTTTCTGTTTTTGCGTCCCGTAGAAAAGTGTCTCAAAAATAAAAGTTCTCCAAATGCCGTGAAAATCGAGTATGATTTTTTCTGTAATTTTTGAAAAATTCTGAGACGGAGAGCTTGTCCGGGGGATGCACCAGAGGTATACAAGCCCTGGAGGCGCGGGCACCCCCCCCTGGCCGCGCCTACCAGGCTTGTGGGGCCCACGTGTCCCCCTTCCACTTATTCCACCTCCCATCTCCTTCTCCTACCTCCAGAAAAAATCATTTCGCAACTCAAACCCGTGTTCTTGCTCTTCTTGCTGCGATTTTCGATCTCCTTGTGCAAAGCTGTTGGGGAACGTAGCATAAATTCAAAATTTTCCTACGCCATATTCAGATCTTCCTATGGAGAGACCAGCAACGAGAGAGGGGTAAGAGCATCTTCGTACCTTTGAAGATCGCTAAGCGGAAGCGTTACTAGAACGCGGTTGATGGAGTCGTACTCGCAGCGATTCAGATCACGGTGTGATTCCGATCTAGTGCCGAACTACGGCACCTCCGCGTTCAACACACGTGCAGCCCGGTGACGTCTCCCGCACCTTGATCCAGCAAGGAGGAGGGAGAGATTGGGGAAGAACTCCAGCAGCACGACAGCATGGTGTCGATGGAGAGAAGAGGTCTCCCGGCAGGGCTTCGCCAAGCATCGGCAGAGAGGAGGAGAAAGAAGGGCAGGGCTGCGCCGAGAGAGAGGGAAAAGTCTATCTCCCAATGGCCAAAAGTGCCCGGTATATATAGGGGAGGGGAGGGGTTGCGCCCCCTTGAGGGTTTCCCCCTCCTGGGGGTGGCAGCCCTAGATGGGGCTGGTGCGGCGGCCAAGGGGGGAGGAGGGGTGTAGCGCACCCGTGGTGGCCCTTAGGCCCACCTGGCTTAGGGTTTGCCCCCCCTTTTTCTCTCCCCTCTGTATTGGGCTGAGTGGGGAGGCGCACCAGCCCACCTAAGGGCTGCTTCCATCCCCCACTTGGCCCATCTCACCTCCCGGGGTCGTTGCCCCCCTTCGGTGGACCCCCGGGGCCACCTCTGGTGGTCCCCGTGGTCCCGGTACGTTACCGGTGATGCCCGAAACACTTCCGATGTCCGAAACCATCCGTCCTATATATCAATCTTTACCTTCGGACCATTCCGGAGCTCCTCGTGACGTCCGGGATCTCATCCGGGACTCCGAACAACTTTCGGTAACCTCGTATAACAATTCCCTATAACCCTAGGGTCATCGGACCTTAAGAGTGTAGACCCTACGGGTTCGGAAGACAGGCAGACATGACCGAGACACCTCTCCGGCCAATAACCATCAGCGGGGTCTGGATACCCATGGTGGCTCCCACTTGCTCCATGATGATCTCATCAGATGAACCACGATGTCAAGGATTCAATCAATCCTGTATACAATTCCCTTTGTCTGTCGGTATAGAACTTGCCCGAGATTCGATCGTCGGTATACCAATGCCTTGTTCAATCTCGTTACCGGTAAGTCTCTTTACTCGTTCCGTGGCACGTCATCGTGTGACTAAATCCTTAGTCACATTGAGCTCATGATGATGTTCTATCGAGTGGGCCCAGAGATACCTCTCCGTCACACGGAGTGACAAATCCCGATCTCGATTCGTACCAACCCAACAGACACATTCAGAGATACCCGTAGTGCACCTTTATAGTCACCCAGTTACGTTGTGATGTTTGATACACCCAAAGCACTCCTATGGTATCCGGGAGTTGCACAATCTCACGGTCGAAGGAAAAGACACTTAACATTAGAAAAGCTTTAGCATACGAACAACACGATCTAGTGCTATGCTTAGGATTGGGTCTTGTCCATCACATCATTCTCCCAATGATGTGATCTAGTTATCAATGACATCTAATGCCCATGATCAGGAAACCATGATCATCTATTGACTAACGAGCTAGCCAACTAGAGGCTTGCTAGGGACACATTGTGATCTATTTATTCACACGTGTATTATTGTTTCCTGTTAATACAATTATAGCATGAACAATAGACTATTATCATGAACAAGGAAATATGATAATAACCATTTTATTATTGCCTCTAGGGCATATTTCCAACAGTCTCCCACTTGCACTAGAGTCAATAATCTAGTTACATTGTGATGTATCGAACACCCATAGCATTATGGTGTTGATCATGTTTTGCTCGTGGAAGAGGTTTAGTCAACGGGTCTGCAACATTCAGATCCGTGTGTACTTTACAAATATCTATCACTCCACTCTTGACATGGTCCTGGATGGAGTTGTAGCGGCGTTTGATGTGCTTTGTCTTCCGATGAAACTGAGCTCCTTGGCTATGGCAATGGCCCCAGTGTTATCACAGAAGAGTGTCATTGGACCCGACGCGCTTGGAACCACTCCAAGATCGGTGATGAGCTCCTTCATCCAAATTCCTTCATGAGCCACTTCCGAAGCAGCTATGTACTCCGCTTCACATGTAGATGCTGCCATGACTTCTTGCTTGCTGCTGCACCAACTCGCTGCCCCACCATTTAACACATATACGTATCCGGTCTGTGACTTCGAGTCATCCGGATCTGTGTCGAAGCTAGCGTCGACGTAACCCTTTACGACGAGCTCTTCGTCACCTCCATAAAGGAGAAACATTTCCTTAGTCCTTTTTAGGTACTTAAGGATATTCTTGACCGTTGTCCAGTGTTCCATACCGGGATCACTTTGGTACCTCCCTACCAAACTTATGGCAAGGTTTATATCAGGTCTGGAACATAGCATGGCATACATTAGAGAGCCCATGGCTGAAGCATAGGGGACATAACTCATCTTCTCTCTCTCTCTGCTGCCGTGGTCGGCGACTGAGTCTTACTCAATCTCATACCTTGCAAAACTGGCAAGAACCCTTTCTTTGAGTTTTCCATATTGAACTTCTTCAATATCTTGTCAAGGTATGTACTTTGCGAAAGACCTATGAGGCGTCTTGATCTATCTCTATAGATCTTGATGCCTAATATGTATGCAGCTTCTCCAAGGTCTTTCATTGAAAAGCTCTTGTTCAAATAGGCCTTTTTGCTCTATAACATTTTTGTATTGTTCCCCATCAATAATATGTCATCCACATACAGTATGAGGAAAGCTACAGAGCTCCCACTCACTTTCTTGTACAGACATGCTTCTCCGTAAACCTGTATGAACCCAAACGCTTTAATCACCTCATTAAAGGGAATGTTCCAACTTCGAGATGCTTGCACCAGCCGATAGATGGAGCGCTGGAGCTTGCACACTTGTTAGCACCCTTAGGGTCGACAAAACCTTCTGGTTGCATCATATACAACTCTTCCTTAAGGTTCTCGTTAAGGAACGCTGTTTTGACGTCCATTTGCCAAATTTCATAATCATAAAAGGCGGCAATTGCTAACATGATTCAGACTGATTTCAGCTTCGCTACGGGAGAGAAAGTCTCTTCGTAGTCAACTCCTTGAATTTGTCGAAAACCCTTTGCGACAAGTCGAGCTTTATAAACGGTTACATTACCGTTTGCATCAGTCTTCTTCTTGAAGATCCATTTATTTTCTATGGCTCGCCGGTCATCGGGCAAGTCCACCAAAGTCCATACTTTGTTCTCATACATGGATCCTATCTCGGATTTCATAGCTTCAAGCCATTTGTTGGAATCCGGGCCCGCCATCGTTTCTTCATAGTTCGAAGGTTCACCGTTGTCTAACAACATGATTTCCATCACACGTTTGCCGTCCCACTCTGGTGCAGAGTGTGCCTTTGTGGACCTTCGTGGTTCAGTAGTAACTTGATTCGAAGCTTCATGATCATCATCATTAACTTCCTCTTCAGTTGGTGTAGGCGTCACAGGAACACATTCACGCGTTGCGCTACTATCCTGTTCGAGAGGGGGTGTAATTACCTCATCAAGTTCTACTTTCCTCCCACTTCCTTCTTCCGAGAGAAACTCTTTCTCTAGAAAGGATCCGTTCTTGGCAACAAAGGTTTTACCTTCAGATCTAAGATAGAAGGTATACCCAATAGTTTCTTTAGGGTATCCTATGAATATGCATTTATCCTCTTTGGGTTCGAGCTTTTCTTGTTGAAGTTTCTTCACATAAGCATCGCAGCCCCAAACTTTAAGAAACGACAACTTAGGTTTCTTGCCAAACCACAGTTCATACGGTGTCGTCTCAACGGATTTAGACGGTGCCCTATTTAAAGTGAATGCTGCAGTTTCTAATGCGTATCCCCAAAATGATAGCGGTAGGTCGGTAAGAGACATCATAGATCGTACCATATCTAATAAAGTACGATTACGATGTCCAGACACTCCGTTGCCTTGCGGTGTGCCCGGCGGCGTCAGTTGTGAAACGATTCCACACTTTCTTAGGTGTGTGCCAAACTCGTGACTCAAATATTCTCCTCCACGATCACATCGTAGACACTTAATTTTTCTGTCACGTTGATTCTCGACTTCACTCTGAAATTCCTTGAACTTTTCAAATGTCTCAGATTTGTGCTTCATCAAGTAGATATACCCGTACCTACTCAAATCATCGGTGAGAGTGAGAACATAACGATAGCCACCGCGAGCTTCAACGTTCATTGGACCACACACATCAGTATGTATTATTTCCAATAAGTCGGTTGCTCTCTCCATTATTCGTGAGAATGGAGTCTTAGTCATCTTGCCCATGAGGCACGGTTCGCATGTGTCAAATGATTCAAAATCAAGAGACTTAATAGTCCATCAGTATGGAGCTTCTTCATGCGCTTAACGCCGATATGACCAAGGCGGCAGTGCCACAAGTATGTGGGACTATCATTATCAACTTTACATCTTTTGGTACGCACACTATGAATATGTGTAACATCATGATCGAGATTCATCAAGAATAAATCATTCACCAGCGGAGCATGACCATAAAACATATCACTCATATAAATAGAACAACCATTATTCTCTGACTTAAATGAGTAGCCGTCTCGCATTAAGCAAGACCCTGATACAATGTTCATGCTTAAAGCTGGTACTAAATAACAATTATTAAGGTTTAAAACTAATCCCGACGGTAGATGTAGAGGTAGCGTGCCAACGGCGATCACATCGACCTTGGAACCATTCCCGACGCGCATCGTCACCTCGTCCTTGGCCAGTCTCCGTTTATTCCGCAGTTCCTGCTTTGAGTTGCAAATGTGAGCAACAGCACCGGTATCAAATACCCAGGAGCTACTACGAGCGCTGGTAAGGTACACATCGATAACATGTATATCACATATACCTTTAACGTTGCCGGCCTTCTTGTCCGCTAACTATTTGGGGCCGTTCCGCTTCCAGTGACCTTTTCCCTTGCAATAGAAGCACTCAGTCTCAGGCTTGGGTCCATTCTTTTTCTTCTTCCCGGCATCTGGCTTACCGGGCGCGGCAACAGCTTTGCCGTCTTTCTTGAAGTTCTTCTTACCCTTGCCCTTCTTGAAACTAGTGGTTTTGTTGACCATCAACACTTGATGCTCTTTCTTGATTTCTACTTCTGCAGACTTGAGCATCGAGTACAACTCGGGAATGGTCTTCTCCATCCCTTGCATGTTGTAGTTAAGCACAAAGCCTTTGTAGCTTGGTGGGAGAGACTGGAGGATTCTGTCAATTATAGCATCATCCGGAAGTTCGACTCCAAGTGAAGTCAGACGATCGTGTAACCCAGACATTTTGAGTATGTGCTCACTAACAGAACTATTCTCCTCCATCTTACAGCTAAAGAACTTGTCGGAGACTTCATATCTCTCGACACGGGCATGAGCTTGAAAACCTAGTTTCAGCTCTTGGAACATCTCATATGCACCGTGTTGCTCAAAACGCCTTTGGAGCCCCGTTTCTAAACTGTATAACATGCCAAACCTAACCAGAGAGTAGTCATCACTCCGTGTTTGCCAGACGTTCAGAATGTCCTGGGCTGCTGCGGGAGCGGGAGGGTCACCTAGCGGCGCATCAAGGACATAAGCCTTTTTAGCTGCTGCAAGGATGAGCTTCAAGTTGCAAACCCAGTCCGCATAGTTGCTACCATCATCTTTCAGCTTGTTTTTCTCTAGGAATGCGTTGAAATTGAGGTTGACGTTGGCCATCTACAATATTTATAAAGACAACTTTTAAACTAAGTTCACGACAATTAAGTTCATTTAATCAAATTAAGTATGAACTCCCACTTAAATCGACATCCCTCTAGTCATCTAAGTGATACATGATCCATGTAGACTAACCCGTGTCCGATCATCACGTGAGACGGACTAGTCACCATGGTGAGCAACTTCATGCTGATCGTATTCAACCATACGACTCATGTTCGACCTTTCGGTCTCTTGTATTTGAGGTCATGTCTGTACATGCTAAGCTCGTCGAATCAACCTAGGTGTTTTGCGTGTGTAAATCTGGCTTACACCCGTTGTATGCGAACTTTAGAATCTATCACACCCGATCATCACGTTCTTCGAGACAACGATCCTTCGCAACGGTGCACACTTAGGGGAATACGTTCTCGAAATTTTAAGAGGGATCATCTTATTATGCTACCGTCGTTCTAAGCAATAAGATGTAAAACATGATAAACATCACAATGCAATCATATAGTGACATGATATGGCCATTATCATCTTTGCTCTTTCAATCTCCATCTTCAGGCATCGCATGATCATCATCGTCACCGGCGTGACACCATGATCTCCATCATCGTGTCTCCGTGAAGTCGTCACGCCAACTACTAGTATCACTACTACTATAGCTAACCGTTAGCAATGAAGTAAAAGTAGTAAGCACATGGCGTTGCATCTCATACAATAAATTAAGACAACTCCTATGGCTCCTTCCGGTTGTCATACTCATCGACATGCAAGTCGTGAAACCTATTAAAATAACATGATCATCTAATACATCATACATGCAACATCACAACTTTGGCCATATCACATCACATGTCAAACCCTGCAAAAACAAGTTAGACGTCCTCTAATTGTTGTTGCAAGTTTTACGTGGCTGATTTGGGTTTCTAGCAAGAACGCCTTCTTACCTACGTGACAGCCACAATGATGATATGCTAAAGCTATTTACCCTTCATAAGGTCCCTTTTCATCAAATCCAATCCGACTAGAGTAGGAGAGACACACACCTGCTAGCCACTTTTATGCAGGGTGTGCATGTCTGTCGGTGGAACCAGTCTCACGTAAGCGTACGTGTAAAGTCGGTACGGGCCGCTTCATCCCACAATACCACCGGAAAAGAATAAGACTAGTAGTGGCAAGCAAATTGACAAATCATCGCCCACAACTTTTGTGTTCTACTCGTGCATAGAATCTACGCATAGAAAACCTGGCTCGGATACCACTGTTGGGGAACGTAGAATAAATTCAAAATTTTCCTACGCCATATTCAGATCTTCCTATGGAGAGACCAGCAACGAGAGAGGGGTAAGAGCATCTTCATACCTTTGGAGATCGCTAAGCGGAAGCGTTACTAGAACGCGGTTGATGGAGTCGTACTCGCGGCGATTTAGATCGCGGTGTGATTCCGATCTAGTGCCGAATTACGACACCTCCGCGTTCAACACACATGCTGCCCGGTGACGTCTCTCGCACCTTGATCCAGCAAGGAGGAGGGAGAGGTTGGGGAAGAACTACAGCAGCATGACGGCGTGGTGTCGATGGAGAGACGAGGTCTCCCGGCAGGGCTTCGCCAAGCACCGGCAGAGAGGAGGAGAAAGAAGGGCACGGCTGCGCAGAGACAGAGGGAAAAGTCTATCTCCCAATGGCCAAAAGTGCCCGGTATATATAGGGGAGGGGAGGGGCTGCGCCCCCTTGAGGGTTTCCCCCTCCTGGGGGGGGCAGCCCTAGATGGGGCTAGTGCGCCGGCTAAGGGGGGAGGAGGGGTGTGGCGCACCCCTCGTGGGCCTTAGGCCCACCTGGCTTAGGGTTTGCCCCCCCTTTTTCTCTCCCCTGCGCATTGGGCTGAGTGGGGAGGCGCACCACCCCGCCTAGGGGCTAGTTCCCTACCCCACTTGGCCCATCTCACCTCCCGGGGTCGTTGCCCCCCTTCAGTGGGTCCCGGTACGTTACCGGTGATGCCCGAAACACTTCCGGTGTCCGAAACCATCCGTCCTATATATCAATCTTTACCTCCGGACAATTCCGGAGCTCCTCGTGACGTCCGGGGTCTCATCCGGGACTCCGAACAACTTTCGGTAACCTCGTATAACAATTCCCTATAACCCTAGGGTCATCGGACCTTAAGTGTGTAGACCCTACGGGTTCGGAAGACAGGCAGACATGACCGAGACACCTCTCCGGCCAATAACCATCAGCGGGGTCTGGATACCCATGGTGGCTCCCACTTGCTCCACGATGATCTCATCGGATGAACCACGATGTCAAGGATTCAATCAATCCCGTATACAATTCCCTTTGTCTGTCGGTATAGAACTTGCCTGAGATTCGATCGTCGGTATACCAATACCTTGTTCAATCTCGTTACCGGTAAGTCTCTTTACTAGTTCTGTAGCACGTCATCGTGTGACTAACTCCTTAGTCACATTGAGCTCATGATGATGTTCTACCGAGTGGGCCCAGAGATACCTCTCCGTCGCACGGAGTGACAAATCCCGATCTCGATTCGTACCAACCCAACAGACACTTTCAGAGATACCCGTAGTGCACCTTTATAGTCATCCAGTTACTTTGTGACGTTTGATACACCCAAAGCACTCCTATGGTATCCGGGAGTTTCATAATCTCACGGTCGAAGGAAAAGACACTTGACATTAGAAAACCTTTAGCATGCGAGCAATACGATCTAGTGCTATGCTTAGGGTTGGGTCTTGTCCATCACATCATTCTCCCAATGATGTGATCTCGTTATCAATGACATCTAATGCCCATCATCAGGAAACCATGATCATCTATTGACTAACGAGCTAGCCAACTAGACGCTTGCTAGGGACACATTGTGATCTATTTATTCACGCATGTATTACTGTTTCCTGTTAATACAATTATAGCATGAACAATAGACTATTATCATGAACAAGGAAATATGATAATAACCATTTTATTATTGCCTCTAGGGCATATTTCCAACAGTCTCCCACTTGCACTAGAGTCAATAATCTAGTTACATTGTGATGTATCGAACACCCATAGCATTATGGTGTTGATCATGTTTTGCTCGTGGAAGAGGTTTAGTCGGGTCTGCAACATTCAGATCCGTGTGTACTTTACAAATATCTATCACTCCACTCTGGACATGGTCCTGGATGAAGTTGTAGCGGCGTTTGATGTGCTTCGTCTTCTGGTGAAACCTGGGCTCCTAGGCTATGGCAATGGCCCAGTGTTATCACAGAAGAGTGCCATTGGACCCGACGTGCTTGGAAACACTCCAAGGTTGGTGATGAGCTCCTTCATCCAAATTCCTTCATGAGCCGCTTCCGAAGCAGCTATGTACTCCGCTTCACATGTAGATGCTGCCACGACTTCTTGCTTGCTGCTGCACCAGCTCACTGCCCCACCATTCAACACATATACGTATCCGGTCTGTGACTTCGAGTCATCCGGATCTGTGTCGAAGCTAGCGTCGACGTAAGCCTTTACGACGAGCTCTTCGTCACCTCCATAAACGAGAAACATTTCCTTAGTCCTTTTCAGGTACTTAAGGATATTCTTGACCGCTGTCTAGTGTTCCATACCGGGATCACTTTGGTACCTCCCTACCAAACTTATGGCAAGGTTTATATCAGGTCTGGTACACAGCATGGCATACATTAGAGAGCCCACGGCTGAAGCGTAGGGGACATAACTCATCTTATCACTATCTGCTGCTGTGGTCGGCGACTGAGTCTTACTCAATCTCATACCTTGCAAAACTGGCAATAACCCTTTCTTTGTGTTTTCCATATTGAACTTCTTCAATATCTTTTCAATGTATGTTCTTTGCGAAAGACCTATGAGGTGTCTTGATCTATCTGTATAGATCTTGATAGTCACCCGTAGTGCACCTTTATAGTCACCCAGTTACGTTGTGACGTTTGATACACCCAAAGCACTCCTATGGTATCCGGGAGTTGCACAATCTCACGGTCGAAGGAAAATACACTTGACATTAGAAAAGCTTTAGCATACGAACAATACGATCTAGTGTTATCCTTAGGATTGGGTCTTGTCCATCACATCATTCTCCCAATGATGTGATCTCGTTATCAATGACATCTAATGCCCATGATCAGGAAACCATGATCATCTATTGACTAACGAGCTAGCCAACTAGAGGCTTGCTAGGGACACATTGTGATATATTTATTCACACATGTATTACTGTTTCCTGTTAATACAATTATAGCATGAACAATAGACTATTATCATGAACAAGGAAATATGATAATAACCATTTTATTATTGCCTCTAGGGCATATTTCCAACAAAAGCCCCATTCACCAAACTGTTTTGGGGAAATTGCTCCTTGGTATGTGAGTCCTCCATTGGTCCAATTAGTTTTTGCTCCAGTGCCTTATTCGTCGCGTGTTTTCGCTGCCTTCGTGACCCTGTTCTCGAGCTTTGCATGCTAATTTTAGCTGGTCCCAAGTAGTTTTGATGCGTGATATGGCCTCTAGGCACTGGAAGAAGTAGTTGCTACGAGTTTAGTTGAGCCTTGTTCATTTCTCCTTTGAGTCTTTGAAAATTTAAGAAAAGGAAGATGTTCAGGAGAAACTAGCATGGTGGTTCCTCAAGCAAGAGGGGTCCCCGTCTCGCGATTCGGGAACCCGATCCTTACCAACCGAGGAACGCACAGGCACAACCATGTGAATGGCCTTCTGATGAATTCATGATTGATGCAGGTTTGAAAGACGAGTTTGATACACTTGTTCACAATGTTGGACTTGAAGAATTCATCTCCGATAAATGTGAACAGTATACTACTCTCATTGCCTCTTTTGTTCGTAGATTCAAATTTTCAGTTGGCCGTGACACATCCGTACTGTTTGATCTCTATGACAAATCGTATACCATGGATTTAGAGGATTTCAATAGAATTTGCAAGATACCCGATTGGGGTAGTCTCAATGATCCTCCTAAATCTTCGGTTAGAGATTTTTTCTCTAGTATAACTGTTTGAGAAACTAGAGATATTACGCAGGCTACCATGGGGAGCATTCATTTTCGTGCCTTGCATTACTTTGCCCTCTTCATAGGTAGATGCATTAATGGCAAGATTGAGCATTGTCACCTGTGCGCACCTGACCTTAGCATTCTTAAGAGCGCAGTAACGGGTGATAGAAGTTTCAACATGGGAGCTATAATAGCAAGGAGGCTGAATAATAATGCTAATGAAGGGGATTTCTTTGGTGGGATCTATGCCACTCGCATAGAAAATTTTCTTGGAGTGCCCATCCGCGAAGGAGATCCCCCGCTCCATACAGCTTTCCTTGATCGCGCCGCTATGACACGCTATCAGTTCCTTGAGAGGGATAATGAATCCCTCCTATACCGGTTAATATTTAACCGACATCGTGTTTTCCATATTACCCTTCCTGCTCCTGCCTTCTTTGACTTTCAGGTAAAACAGAGATATTACATAACCAGAGGAGAGGCAGAGGAGTATGAGAGGGAGGCAAAGGTTGCTCGCCTCCGTGAGGCAGCTATTCAGGCGGTAGCTACAGCGCTCCCGTACAACCCCCATTATGATTTTGGGTATCGCCCGGACCATCCTTGGGAGTAAACCAACTTAGGCCAAAAGCCTAAGCTTCGGGGAGTACGTGTTTCTCACCGACTTTATATTCTTGCTTACACTTTCACTTTGATAGTCGGTGTTCACACATTGCCACTGTAACATCCATGCTAGTTTATTTCTTTTTCTCGCTTTCTTCTCGTGTGTTTGTCTAGTTTTAGAAAACCCAAAAAGATTTCCTTTTCTTCTTTTGATTGTTGGGAGCTTTCCCGTGTAAATACTTTTCTTTTTCTTTGGGTCAAGGTAGAAGACCATGGTTATAATGTTTAGTGGCTCTCGCATGCATATCTGTTTATCCGTCAAAGAGCCATATTACTTTGTCTTCTCCTTTGTGTTTGCTTGTAGATTCCATCTTAGTCCAATGCACGAGCACTCTTATTATTTTTCACATCATTCGGTCATGCAAGTGAAAGGCAATACTGACGATATATGATGAAGTGACTGAGCCTGGAAAAGCTGGTATGAACTCGATCTATTTTGTTTTTGTAAATATGACTAGCTCATCTTTTCTAGTTCAGCTTTGTTGTGAGAGAAACATGTTTGCAATTACAACTTAGAGATCATAGTTTCTGATGCCATGCTTAATTAGCTAGGAGCTTAGAATGGTTTGTCTTGGATGCTAACATGAATCTCGAGATGATTATGATGTTGTATTATAGGATGGTATCCTCCTTTGAATGATTCAACTGGCTTGACTTGGCGCATGTTTATGCATGTAGTTGAAACAAAATCAACATAGCCTCTATGATATTCATGTTTATGGAGATTTATGATTTACTCATGCTTGCACTAAATGTTGGTTAATTTCAATGCATCTTGATGACTGTTGTCGCTCTCTAGTTGGTCGCTTCCCAGTCTTTTGCTAGCCTTCACTTGTATTAAGCGGGAATACTGCTTGTGCATCCACTTCCATAAACCCAAAGTTGTTCCATATGAGTCCACCATACCTACCTATATGTGGTATCTACCTGCCGTTCCAAGTAAATTTGCATGTGCCACTCTCTAAATCTTCAAGAAATAATTTGTTTTGCATGCCCAAACCGCTCATGTGGTGACAAGGGGCGATCAGTATCTTCCATGTTAGGCGTGTTATCCTCGATATGTGTTTATTCACGATCACTCACGAGAAAGGGGCCGGTAATTGGAATGCCCAGTTCCATGCTCAAATCGAAAAGATAATTATAAACAAAACTCCCCCTGGATTGATGTTGGTATGGACGGCACCCGAGTATTCGACTAGTCGTGGAGTGTGATTGATTGGTGGTGGGGGAGTCAAAACATTACTTTTCTATTTGGGAACCGCCTATAGTATGTGTAGCATGGAAGATGGTGAAAACTCTTGGTCATTGCATTGACAATGAAAGCATGCCACCCAAAATTATTTATCTCTGTCTTCAACGCTTGAGCTCTGGCACCTATGCAAATCAATGCTTCCCTCTGCGAAGGGCCTATCTTTTTATGTTTCTGTTGAGTCATCCTCTTCTTATAAAAGCACCAATTAGAGAGCACCTCTGTCATTTTTATGCTTTTCTTTTGACTGATGTTGAGTATGACTGTGACTGGATCTTCTTTGCCATGAATTACAATATTTAGTTAGCCCTTGGTCATTGAAGGTGCTCCGCATTTATGTTTTGCGGTCTCAGAAAGAGCTAGCGAGATGTGTTCACACTGCTTCATGATTGTTTTGATTGAAGTGTTGACGTTTGAAACTTACTATTATTGCTTGCTAGTTTATTATGCCATTGATATGAGTTTACCATGAGACCTAGATGTCATTTTCTTATGTGGTTTGCTTATGATCTTGCTGAAATTCTGGATATGAGTTAGGCATAATTGCAACAACAAGATCAAAGAGAGTTCGTAAAAGTTTTTCTTTTGTCTCTTTCAGTTTGTCAACTGAATTGCTTGAGGACAAGCAAGGCTTTAAGCTTGGGGGAGTTGATACGTCTCCGTCGTATCTACTTTTCCAAACTCTTTTGCCCTTGTTTTGGACTCTAATTTCCATGATTTGAATGGAACTAACCCGGACTAACGCTGTTTTCAGCAGAATTGACATGGTGTTGTTTTTGTGCAGAAATAAAAGTTCAAGGAATGACCTGGAAATTTACGGGGATTTTTTGTGGAATATATAAAAAATACTGGCGCAAGAATCAACCGGAGAAGTGGAGCATGGAGCCCACAAGCCCACCAAGCGCAGCCCCCCTGGCCGCGCCTAGCAGGCTTGTGGGGCCCACGGAGCTCCACCGCCTCCAACTCCAGCTCTATTTAGTCCCTTCCGTATGGAAAAATCAAGGAGAAGAGTTCATCATGTTTTACGATACAGAGGCACCGCCACCTCCTGTTCTTCCTCTGGAGGGCAGATCTGGAGTCCGTTCTAGGCTCCGGAGAGGGGAGATCGTCGCCATCATCATCACCACCCTTCCTTCATCGACAATTCAATGATGCTCTTCACCGTTCGTGAGTAATCTCATCGTAGGCTTGTTGGACGGTGATGGGTTGGATGAGATCTATCATGTCATCGAGTTAGTTTTGACGGGGATTGATCCCTATTATCCACTATGTTCTGAGATTGATGTTGCTACTACTTTGCCATGCTTAATCCTTGTCACTAGGGCCCGAGTGCCATGATTTCAGATTTGAACCTATTATGTTGTCGCCAATATATGTGTGTTCTTGATCCTATCTTGCAACTTGTAGTCACCTACTATGTGTTATGACCCGGCAACCCCGGAGTGAAAATAGCCGGAACCACTCCCGGAGATGACCATAGTATGAGGAGTTCATGTATTCACTAAGTGCTAATGCGTTGTTCCGGTTCTCTATTAAAAGGAGAACCTTAATATCCCATAGTTTCTATTAGGACCCCGCTGCCACGGGTGGGATGGACAATAGATGTCATGCAAGTTATTTTCCCTAAGCACGTATGACTACATACGGAATCCATGCCTACATTACATTGACGAACTGGAGCTAGTTACATATCTCTCCGTGTTATAACTGTTGCATGATGAATACCATCCGGCATAATTATCCATCATCGATCCAATGCCTACGAGTTTTTCCTACTGGTACTTGCTACGTTACTTTGCCGCTACTGCTGTCACTTCTGCTATTGTTACTCTGTCACTACTGATTTCACTGCTGCTACTGTTAGGCTGTCGCTACTGCTGTCACTATTGCTACTGGTTACTGTTGCTACTTGAAAGGACGTGGATGTCCCCTAGAGGGGGGTGAATAGGCGCTTTAAAATAATTACGGGTTAGGCTTGAACAAATGCGGAATAAAACTAACGTTTAATTTGTCAAGCACAAAACCTACAACAACTAGGCTCACCTATGTGCACCAACAACTTATGCTAAGCAAGATAAACAACTAAGTGATAGCAAGATATATGGCAATAAACAATATGGCTATCACAAAGTAAAGTGCATAAGTAAAGGGTTCGGGTTAGAGATAACCGAGGCACGCGGAGACGATGATGTATCCCGAAGTTCACACCCTTGCGGATGCTAATCTCTGTTGGAGCGGTGTGGAGGCACAATGCTCCCCAAGATGCCACTAAGGCCACCGTAATCTCCTCACGCTCTCGCACAATGCAAGATGGTGTGATTCCACTAAGGGACCTTTGAGGGCAGTCGCCGAACCCGTACAAATGGCAAACCTTGGGCGCGATCACCGATACCCGTACAAATTGCTCGGGGCAATCTCCACAACCTAATCGGAGACCCCGGCGCTTTCCAGGAGCTTTACACCACAATGATTGAGCTCCGAGACACCACCAAGCTTCTAGGACGCCAAAGCATTCACGAAGAACAATATCTAGGGTACTAAGTACCAAAGGTAATAAGCTTCTCAAACTTCACTTCCACGTATCACCGTGGAGAACTCAAACGATGCAACTAATGCAATGGCAAGGGCACACGGAGTAACCAAGTCCTTCTCTCCCAAATCCCACCAAAGCAACTAATGCTAGGGAGGAAAATGAGAGGAAGAACGAAGAAGAACATGAAGAACTCCAAGATCTAGACCCAAGGGGTTCCCCTCACTTAGAGGAGAAAGTGATTGGTGGAAATGTGGATTAGATCTCCTCTCTCTTTTCCCTCAAGAACTAGCAAGAATCATTGGAGGGATTGAGAGTTAGCAAGCTCGAAGAAGGTCAACAATGGGGCAAGAACATGAGATAAAGAGATAAGGTTCAATGGGGAAGAAGACTCCCTTTTATAGGTGGGGAAAAATCCAACCGTTAAGCCTCACAGCCCGCACAGAGCGGTACTACTGCTCATGGGAGCGGTACTACCGCTCGGTAGGTTCACCAACCATGCTGAGGCCAAAAAGGATGCAAAAAATAGTCTGACGGAGCGGTACTACCGCTAGGAAGTGGTAGTAAAAAAATTACTGCCGCTCCGGGGGCGGTACTACCTCTCCGGGAGCGGTACTACCGCTAGAGGAGCGGTACTACCGCTACAGGAGCGGTACTACCGCTGGCACTAGGAGCGGTACTACCGCTGGATACTGAAACTACTGTAACTTTCGCATACGGACTCCGAATTCAACGAAACCAAGTATCTTGGAAAGCTAATGACATGGACTAACACAATATTGATAGAAATATCAATAAGAAGCAAGTGATAAAAGTCCCATAAGAAAATGGTGAGAACCCTTCTTCGAATAAGACCGGTAAAAACTCCTAACATCGAAAACATCATATAAGATGCATATGGACTCCGTTTTCGATGAACTCGAGCGTGTCATGAAGATCGCCATAAGCTCTAAAACTCACTAAGAGAAATACCAAACAAGAACCAAGAAGTTTGATGCAAGGATGAAAATGGTTTGAGCTCTCGACGAATGATACGATCAAGCTACTCACTTGAGAGCCCCCCTTGACAGTACAGCAATCTATCCTAAAACCGAAAACCTATCAAGGGAAAACCTATACCTTGCACCTCGTCCTCTTGAGTTTGATGACGATGATCTTGGCTTCCTCAAGATGGATCACCTTTCTTGATTGCGTTGGCTTGATGAAGACTAGTTTATTGCTCCCCCATACACACTATGGGTGAGACGCTCTTCAGCATATCTTCACAAGTCCATTGCCACCATCCTCCACCACTTGACGTCATCCTCCATGGGTTGTATGAGATCTTCATCTTGACGCAAGCCCATGAAAACACACCTAACCCCACATAGAACTCTCACGAAAACCATGGGTTAGTACACAAATACGTAATGGACAATGCTTACCATACCATGGGATCACTTGATCCCTCTCGGTACATCTTGTACGCTTTGTGTGTTGATCATCTTGATTTACTCTTTGTCTGACGATCTTGATCAACCTTGTGTATCTATGACCATTCTTTGGATAATACATTGAATACCACCTTGGTCATCATATAAACTACTTGAACCCAATAGATGGACTTCAAGAAGTGCCTATGGACAAATCCTATAAATATAACTTAAGGCAACCATTAGTCCATAGGAATTGTCATCAATTACCAAAACCACATATGGAGATACATGCTCTAAGAATCTCCCCCATTTTGGTAATTGATGACAACCACTTCAAGAAAGTTTATATAAGGAAATAAGCATAACCAAGCGCACACATACAAAGCAATAATGCATGCGTGCAAGATGTAAATGCTTATGCAATAAAAGCAAAACCCTCTAAACATATCCAAAGTAAACTCCCTAAACTTCTCCCCCATTGGCATCGGTTGACAAAATGGACGAAAAGTTTAGAAAGCCAATATATTTGGTGGTCCTCGAAAAGGTGTGTACTTCTCAGTAAATGAGTGCAAAGAAATACACAAATACAATGATAAGTAGTTGGAGGAAAACAAACTATATTGAGGACCCAAAGATTGCAAATAAAAGGATCGTATGCCACAAAGACATACAAAAATAGAGGCAAGCAATCAAAAGATACCAGATGGAACAAAAAACCATATGGTCCTTCAAACTACATGAATAAAAGGTATTATGATAAAGGAACAGAGTGTTTTATCAAAATTGGAGAAGCTCCCCATGATTTGTGCACAAATAAGAGATTTTTGTATTTCATACAAGTGCACAAAATAGGATCGTTGCTCCCCCAAAATTAATAAAAACACACAACGAGTGCAAGAAGATAAATGAAACAATAAGCATATCACTTGGACAAAACAAATGGTTGAGCAACATGTAAAAGAAGCAACTTAAGAATTGGCTCAACCAAAATAATGTGTGTGAGTCATGGCAAAGCACTTGAGAAGACTAAGATAAGGATGAGCATTACTCATCAACATAGTATTGATGAAATGAGACACAAAGTGCAAGACATATCATTCCCACACACACATACAAGAAAATGGGTTCACAAGCTTACTAATAAACAAAATAAGAACCAACGCTTGTGACAACCCATGGTGAATATAGGAAATAAGAACCTTGTCAAGAGGAGGGATACCAATCGAAATGGCAAAACCCTCATCAAGACAAGCATGAGGAAAAAATAATCTTCACGGCCAAAGAGAGCATCAAGATGTAGGAAAATAAGATACGCATTCAAGACAAATCCTTTCACGAAGCCACCAAAAACTGAAAAAGGAAATGCAACGGTGGACGTGAAAGAAAAGAGGATATCAATTAGAGATGTAACTTCTCTCATGTGTAAAAGATTCTAAGTAGAAGACAATCATGATGATATATATCCACAAAGAAGGATGTACACACGAAATGGTTACAAGAAGGAACAAACAAGATATCCAAAAGGAAGTCATAAATATATCAATAAGATCTTTGCTTGGAAGCATAGAACATGGCCTAATATTTTCTCATTGTACAATATGAACTTCCAACATACGAACATCAAAGACATCCGAACTAGCAATAAGACATCATCGTTCGGATGCTTTGAGAAAGGAAACAAGTACTACAAGAACGAATTAAGAGATTCATGCCATGCTCGCAACCTAGAAAAGAAAAGACAAGTTTGGGCCTTTGCAAGAAATGAATGCATGAAGTAGATACTTGTTACCGAGACAACATTGGATTGATGTAGTAGATAGTTGTTCGTTGATCATCCTAACTTGGCTCCAATAACCACATGGTCTCAACACCTTCCTTATAGGTGAGCCGAGCATCCAACGCATCTCCAATTGTTCCTGGAACAACAAAACAAACAAAATGGTTCCCAAGCTCATTGGGACCAAAGAGTTAGAAAACCAACAATACATAGGACAAACTCCACATACATATGTGCACATATATATGAATTTGAATTTCATGCACACTTTAGCCAATTTATGACAAGGTGGAGTTTCCCCTATATATTGGCTCAAAGAAAGATAGCAAGCAAAAGAACCTATATATAGTAAATATCCATGCTCAAGGCTTTCAAGAATCAACTCAACACAAAGTTGATAATACACAAAAATACAAGGTATCAAGTGATAATAAGATACCAAACGAAAAACTATCACTTGAAGGATATCATAAAAGATACCTCAAGGAATGAGATATCCATTTACACATGCCAAATAAAAGGAAACAAGATACCAATTGAAGGAAAACAAACACGTGGTATCTAGTTTCCAAAAGAGAGCTAGGTTCCAACAAACCAAACCCTCGACAAATTTTCATGATGGCACAAAGCATCATAAAGAGCAAGACTAGCCTCCCATCAACACACACTTGATGGGGATCAAAAGATTTTATGATGGGCGAATAAAGAGAGTGTTCTAAAGAAAATAGGATAGCTCCCCCAAGGGATGTGCATTATATAGAATTTGCATTTAAATACAAAATGCACAAGATGGGATCATCACTTTCTCTATATCTATAAAAACACTAGACATGTTAAAATAGATCCACAAGAGGCAAGGAAGACAAACGAAACACAAAATCCAATGTAAAGACGATTAGCAATTCCTACCACATGATGGGAATACCAATTGTCAAGGACAAGAAGTATTTTGGAAATGATACTCATTGGTAGATCAAAAATATATCCAAGATCATCTTTACCCATAAAACGCAAGCAAATGACACTTGTAGAGCAAACATGCCACCTAGGAACAAGATAATTTACAATATCAACACTAAGTGGCAATACCTCAAATGTACACATTCTCTAGGCTTGTAATATGCACATAGCATATTACTCCCCCATAATGTAATAACCCAACAATATTAACAAGTGGCAAATTAAAACCAACAAGAGATAATTAATGGACCATATAGAATTTGAATTTATCATGAGTAAGAGATACCACATAGAAACTAGATAATCTTGAAAGATCAATCCTAAGTGGTATTCCCCATGTATACACATTTATAGGATTGTGAGGTGTGCAAAGCACATCACTCCCCCACAATGGGATAATCCATTAATCTCACACAAGAGCCAACAAGGATACAAACAAGATGCAAAAAGGCTCAATACAAGACTCACATGTACATGATATGCAAACCAACATACACATACTCGATTACTCAACATAAGCAAGTTGGAAGCACAACATGTACAAACACATGCAAGGTACAAAACCACAACATGCAAAGGGGCAAGCAACTAACAATGTAAACAGTTGAAGTACAAGTTACCGTAAGGAGGCACATTGGATATAAGATAGAAACTCGATAATCCAAATGACTTGGCTTGAGAAAATATGAATGATGAAGAACCCTTAATTCTTCATTATGTATCCAAGTCTCTAATGTCCTCCAGAAACACCTATCGATCAAGTTTGAGCTTGTTGGTCCCCAACCACGTTGGGTCCTAAGAGGTTAGTCACAATAGGCTTGGCAACCCAAATGATACTTTTCTTGACACCACTTTTAGTACCAACAAACTTGGCAAACACATTGCCAACCTTATCCTTCCCAAGTGAATAGATATCATCAATAATGATTGGGTTGGACAAATTACCTCTCGTGCAAGAAGAAGCGAAGTGACCCTTCTCATGACATAAGTAGCAACATCTACCCTTTAAATTCTTCCCTATTGATTTGTCAACATGAGGAGAGTTGGCTTGGGTCTTCTTGGGACGGGGCCTTTCTTAAACTTGTAGTTGAGTATGTGAGTGCACTTGTGGCCTCTTCCCTTGTTGCTTGTGACTTTGGGGCTTCTTCTTTAGTAGGCAAGATCTAACATGGTGCCCATCAATTTTGCACTTGAAGCAAATAATCTTGGCCGAATTCTTGACTTGTTCATGGCCCTTCTTCTTGAAGCTTTTGGACTTATTCTTCTTGTTGGAATTGAATCCAAGTCCATAATTGTCATTTGGGGATTTTTGTGTTGGAAATATGCCCTAGAGGCAATAATAAAATGGTTATTATCATATTTCCTTGTTCATGATAATCGTCTATCGTTCATGCTATAATTGTATTAACAGGAAACAGTAATACATGTGTGAATGAATAGATCACAATGTGTCCCTAGCAAGCCTCTAGTTGGCTAGCTCGTTAGTCAATAGATGATCATGGTTTGCTGATCATGGGCATTAGATGTCATTAATAACGGGATCACATCATTGGGAGAATGATGTGATGGACAAGACCCAATCCTAAGCCTAGCACTAGATCGTATTGTTCGTCTGCTAATGCTTTTCTAATGTCAAGTATCTTTTCCTTCGACCATGAGATTGTGCAACTCCCGGATACCGTAGGAGTGCTTTGGGTGTATCAAACGTCACAACGTAACTGGGTGACTATAAAGGTGCACTACGGGTACCTCCGAAAGTGTCTGTTGGGTTGGCACGAATCGAGATCGGGATTTGTCACTCCGTGTGACGGAGAGGTATCTCTGGGCCCACTCGGTAGAACATCATCATGAGCTCAATGTGACTAAGGAGTTAGTCACACGATGACGTGCTAAAGAACGAGTAAAGAGACTTACCGGTAACGAGATTGAACAAGGTATAGGTATACCGACGATCGAATCTCGGGCAAGTTCTATACCGACAGACAAAGGGAATCATATACGGGATTGATTGAATCCTTGACATCGTGGTTCATCCGATGAGATCATCGTGGAGAAAGTGGGAGCCACCATGGGTATCCAGACCCGGCTGATGGTTATTGGCCAGAGAGGTGTCTCGGTCATGTCTGCGTGTCTCCCGAACCCGTAGGGTCTACACACTTAAGGTTCGATGACGCTAGGGTTATAGGGAATTGTTGTACGAGGTTACCTTTTCGGAGTCCCGGATGAGATCCCGGACGTCACGAGGAGCTCCGGAATGGTCCGGAGGTAAAGATTGATATATAGGACGGATGGTTTTGGACACCGGAAGTGTTTCGGGCGTCACCGGTAATGTACCGGGACCACCGGGACCACCGGAGGTGGTCCCAGGGGACCACCGAAGGGGGGCAACGACCCCGGGAGGCTAGATGGGCTAAGTGGGGAAGGGAACCAGCCGCTAGGTGGGCTGGTGCGCCCCCCACCCAGCCCATGCGCTCCAGAGAAGGGGGGAGGGGGAAACCCTAGGCGCAGATGAGGCCCAAGGCCCACCTAGGGCGCACCCCCCCCCCTTTCCCTGCCCTGGCCGCCGCCCCCCTCCCATCTGGTGGCTGCCGCACCCCCTAGGGGGGGAACCCTAGGGGTGGTGCACCCCCTCCCCCTCCTCCTATAAATATAGAGGGGTTTTGGCCTTTGGAGAACACACTTTTGCCCTCTCCCTCGGCGCAACCCTGCTCTTCTTCCTCCTCCTCTCCGCCGGTGCTTGGCGAAGCCCTGCCGGGATACCTCGTCTCTCCACCGACACCACGTCGTCGTGTTGCTGGACTTCTTCCCCAACCTCTCCCTCCTCCTTGCTGGATCAAGGTGCGGGAGACGTCACCGGGCTGCACGTGTGTTGAACGCAGAGGTGCCGTTGTTCGGCACTAGATCGGAATCGCCGCGAGTACGACTCCATCAACCGCGTTCTAGCAGCGCTTCCGCTAAGCGATCTTCAAAGGTATGAAGATGCTCTTACCCCTCTCTCGTTGCTGGTCTCTCCATAGGAAGATCTGAACATGCGTAGGAAAATTTTGAATTTATGCTACGATAACCCAACAGTGGCATTAGAGCCAGGTTTTCTATGCGTAGATTCTATGCACGAGTAGAACACAAAAGTTGTGGGCGATGATTTGTCAATTTGCTTGCCTCTACTAGTCTTATTCTTTTCCGGCGGTATTGTGGGATGAAGCGGCCCGGACCGACTTTACACGTACACTTACGTGAGACTGGTTCCACCGACAGACATGCACATCGTGCATAAAGGTGGCTAGCGGGTGTCTGTCTCTCCTACTCTAGTCGGATTGGATTTGATGAAAAGGGTCCTTATGAAGGGTAAATAGCTTTGGCATATCATCGTTGTGGCTGTCACGTAGGTAAGAAGGCGTTCTTGCTAGAAACCCAAATCAGCCACGTAAAACTTGCAACAACAATTAGAGGACGTCTAACTTGTTTTTGCAGGGTTTGACATGTGATGTGATATGGCCAAAGTTGTGATGTTGCATGTATGATGTATGAGATGATCATGTTATTGTAATAGGTTTCACGACTTGCATGTCGATGAGTATGACAACCGGCAGGAGCCATAGGAGTTGTCTTAATTTATTGTATGAGATGCAACGCCATGTGCTTACTACTTTTACTTCATCGCTAACGGTTAGCTATAGTAGTAGTGACAGTAGTAGTTGGCGTGACGACTTCACAAAGACACGATGATGGAGATCATGATGATGGAGATCATGGTGTTACACCGGTGACGATGATGATCATTCGATGCCTGAAGATGAAGATCAAAAGAGCAAAGATGATAATGGCCATATCATGTCACTATATGATTGCATTGTGATGTTTATCATGTTTTACATCTTATTGCTTAGAACGACGGTAGCATAATAAGATGATCCCTCTTAAAATTTTGAGAACGTATTCCCCTAAGTGTGCACCGTTGCGAAGGTTCGTTGTCTCGAAGCACCACGTGATGATCGGGTGTGATAGATTCTAACGTTCGCATACAACGGGTGTAAGCCAGATTTACACACGCGAAACACCTAGGTTGACTCGACGAGCTTAGCATGTACAGACATGACCTCGAATACAAGAGACTGAAAGGTCGAACATGAGTCGTATGGTTGAATATGATCAGCATGAAGTTGCTCACCATGGTGACTAGTCCGTCTCACGTGATGATCGGACACGGGTTAGTCAACATGGATCATGTATCACTTAGATGACTAGAGGGATGTCGATTTAAGTGGGAGTTCATACTTAATTTGATTAAATGAACTTAATTGTCATGAACTTAGTCTAAAAGTTGTCTTTATAAATATTGTAGATGTCCAACGTCAACCTCAACTTCAACGCATTCCTAGAGAAAAACAAGCTGAAAGATGATGGTAGCAACTATGCGGACTGGGTTCGCAACTTGAAGCTCATCCTTGAAGCAGCTAAAAAGGCTTATGTCCTTAATGCGCCGCTAGGTGACCCTCCCGCTCCCGCAGCAGCCCAGGACATTCTGAACGTCTGGCAAGCGCGGAGTGATGACTACTCTCTGGTTAGG
The DNA here is from genome assembly GCF_904849725.1 of Hordeum vulgare subsp. vulgare. Lineage (NCBI taxonomy): Eukaryota > Viridiplantae > Streptophyta > Magnoliopsida > Poales > Poaceae > Hordeum > Hordeum vulgare. The sequence continues at coordinate 101,954,179 of NC_058520.1, forward strand.
TGTGGCATGTTATACAGTTTAGAAACGGGGCTCCAAAGGCGTTTTGAGCAACACGGGGCATATGAGATGTTCCAGGAGCTGAAGATAGTCTTTCAAGCTCATGCCCGTGTCGAGAGATATGAAGTCTCCCACAAGTTCTTCAGCTGTAAGATGGAGGAGAACAGTTCTGTCAGTGAGCACATACTCAAAATGTCTGGGTTACACGGTCGTCTGACTTCACTTGGAGTCGAACTTCCGGATGATGCTATCATTGACAGAATCCTCCAGTCTCTCCCACCAAGCTACAAAGGCTTTGTGCTTAACTACAACATGCAAGGGATGGAGAAAACCATTCCCGAGTTGTACTCGATGCTCAAGTCTGCAGAAGTGGAAATCAAGAAAGAGCATCAAGTGTTGATGGTCAACAAGACCACTAGTTTCAAGAAAGGCAGGGGTAAGAAGAACTTCAAGAAAGACGGCAAAATTGTTGCCGCGCCCGGTAAGCCAGATGCCGGGAAGAAGAAAAAGAACGGACCCAAGCCTGAGACTAAGTGCTTCTATTGCAAGGGAAAGGGTCACTGGAAGCGGAACTGCCCCAAATACTTAGCGGACAAGAAGGCCGGCAACGTTAAAGGTATATGTGATATACATGTTATTGATGTGTACCTTACCAGCGCTCGTAGTAGCTCCTGGGTATTTGATACCGGTGATGTTGCTCACATTTGCAACTCAAAGCAGGAACTGCGGAATAAGCGGAGACTGGCCAAGGACAAGGTGACGATGCGCGTCGGGAATGGTTCAAAGGTCGATGTGATCGCCGTCGGCACGCTACCTCTACATCTACCGTCGGGATTAGTTTTAAACCTTAATAATTGTTATTTAGTACCAGCTTTAAGCATGAACATTGTATCAGGGTCTTGCTTAATGCGAGACGGCTACTCATTTAAGTCAGAGAATAATGGTTGTTCTATTTATATGAGTGATATGTTTTATGGTCAAGCTCCGCTGGTGAATGGTTTATTCTTGATGAATCTCGATCGCGATGTTACACATATTCATAGTGTGAGTACCAAAAGATACAAAGTTGATAATGATAGTCTCACATACTTGTGGCACTGCCGCCTTGGTTAGATCGGCGTTAAGCGCATGAAGAAGCTCCATACTGATGGACTATTAGAGTCTCTTGACTTTGAATCATTTGACACATGCGAACCGTGCCTCATGGGCAAGATGACTAAGACTCCATTCTCAGGAATAATGGAGAGAGCAACCGACTTATTGGAAATAATACATACTGATGTGTGTGGTCCAATGAACATTGAAGCTCGCGGTGGTTATCGTTATGTTCTCACTCTCACCGATGATTTGAGTAGGTATGGGTATATCTACTTGATGAAGCACAAATCTGAAACGTTTGAACAGTTCAAGGAATTTCAGAGTGAGGTTGAGAATCAACGTGACAGAAAAATTAAATGTCTACGATCTGATCGTGGAGGAGAATATTTGAGTCACGAGTTTGGCACACACCTAAGGAAGTGTGGAATCGTTTCACAACTGACGCCGCCTGGCACACCGCAGCGCAACGGAGTGTCTGAACGTCGTAATCGCACTTTATTAGATATGGTACGATCTATGATGTCTCTCACCGACTTACCGCTATCATTTTGGGGATACGCATTAGAAACTGCAGCATTCACTTTAAATAGGGCACCGTCTAAATCCGTTGAGACGACACCGTATGAACTATGGTTTGGCAAGAAATCTAAGTTGTCGTTTCTTAAAGTTTGGGGCTGCGATGCTTATGTGAAGAAACTTCAACCAGAAAAGCTCGAACCCAAAGCGGAGAAATGCGTATTCATAGGATACCCTAAGGAAACTATTGGGTATACCTTCTATCTTAGATCAGAAGGTAAAACCTTTGTTGCCAAGAACGGATCCTTTCTAGAGAAAGAGTTTCTCTCGAAAGAAGTAAGTGGGAGGAAGGTAGAACTTGATGAGCTAATTACACCCCCTCTCGAACAGGAAAGTAGCGCAGCGCAGGAAGTTGTTCCTGTGGCACCTACATCGACTGAAGAGGAAGTTTATGATGATGATCATGAACCTTCGGATCAAGTTAATACTAAACCGCGAAGGTCCACAAGGGTACGCTCCGCACCAGAGTGGTACGGCAACCCTGTGATGGAAATCATGTTGTTAGACAACGGTGAACCTTCGAACTATGAAGAAGCAATGGCGGGCCCGGATTCCAACAAATGGCTTGAGGCCATGAAATCCGAGATAGGATCCATGTATGAGAACAAAGTATGGACTTTGGTGGACTTGCCCGATGATCGGCGAGCCATAGAAAATAAATGGATCTTCAAGAAGAAGACTGATGCAAACGGTAATGTAACCGTTTACAAAGCTCGACTTGTCGCAAAGGGTTTTCGACAAATTCAAGGAGTTGACTACGAAGAGACTTTCTCTCCCGTAGCGAAGCTGAAATCAGTCTGAATCATGTTAGCAATTGCCGCCTTTTATGATTATGAAATTTGGCAAATGGACGTCAAAACAGCCTTCCTTAACGGGAACCTTAAGGAAGAGTTGTATATGATGCAACCAGAAGGTTTTGTCGATCCTAAGGGTGCTAACAAAGTGTGCAAGCTCCAGCGCTCCATCTATGGGCTGGTGCAAGCATCTCGGAGTTGGAACATTCGCTTTAATGAGGTGATTAAAGCGTTTGGGTTCATACAGGTTTACGGAGAAGCCTGTCTGTACAAGAAAGTGAGTGGGAGCTCTGTAGCTTTCCTCGTATTATATGTAGATGACATATTATTCATGGGGAATAATATAGAGATGTTGGAGAGCATAAAGGCCTATTTGAACAAGAGTTTTTCAATGAAGGACCTTGGAGAAGCTACATACATATTAGGCATCAAGATCTATAGTGATAGATCGAGACGCCTCATAGGTCTTTCGCAAAGTACATACCTTGACAAGATATTGAAGAAGTTCAATATGGAAAACTCAAAGAAAGGGTTCTTGCCAGTTTTGCAAGGTATGAGATTGAGTAAGACTGAGTCGCCGACCACGGCAGCAGATAGAGAGAAGATGAGTTCTGTCCCCTACGCTTCAGCCGTGGGCTCTCTAATGTATGCCATGCTGTGTACCAGACCTGATATAAACCTTGCCATAAGTTTGGTAGGGAGGTACCAAAGTGATCCCGGTATGGAACACTGGACAGCGGTCAAGAATATCCTTAAGTCTGAAAAGGACTAAGGAAATGTTTCTCGTTTATGGAGGTGACGAAGAGCTCGTCGTAAAGGGTTACGTCGACGCTAGCTTCGACACAGATCCGGATGACTCTAAGTCACAGACCGGATACGTATATGTGTTGAATGGTGGGGCAGTGAGCTGGTGCAGCAGCAAGCAAGAAGTCGTGGCAGCATCTACATGTGAAGCAGAATACATAGCTGCTTCAGAAGCGGCTCATGAAGGAATTTGGATGAAGGAGCTCATCACCGACCTTGGAGTGGTTCCAAGCGCGTCGGGTCCTATGACACTCTTCTGTGATAACACTGGAGCCATTGCCATAGCCAAGGAGCCCAGGTTTCACCGGAAGACGAAGCACATCAAGCGCCGCTACAACTCCATCGAGGACCATGTCCAGAGTGGAGTGATAGATATTTGTAAAGTACGCACGGATTTGAATATTGCAGGCCCGTTGACTAAACCTCTTCCACGAGCAAAACATGATCAGCACCATAATGCTATGGGTGTTCGATACATCACAATGTAACTAGATTATTGACTCTAGTGCAAGTCGGAGACTGTTGGAAATATGCCCTAGAGGCAATAATAAAATGGTTATTATCATATTTCCTTGTTCATGATAATCGTCTATCGTTCATGCTATAATTGTATTAACAGGAAACAGTAATACATGTGTGAATGAATAGATCACAATGTGTCCCTAGCAAGCCTCTAGTTGGCTAGCTCGTTAGTCAATAGATGATCATGGTTTCCTGATCATGGGCATTAGATGTCATTGATAACGGGATCACATCATTGGGAGAATGATGTGATGGACAAGACCCAATCCTGAGCCTAGCACTAGATCGTATTGTTCGTCTGCTAATGCTTTTCTAATGTCAAGTATCTTTTCCTTCAACCGTGAGATTGAATCCTTGACATCGTGGTTCATCCGATGAGATCATCGTGGAGCAAGTGGGAGCCACCATGGGTATCCAGACCCCGCTGATGGTTATTGGCCAGAGAGGTGTCTCGGTCATGTCTGCGTGTCTCCCGAACCCGTAGGGTCTACACACTTAAGGTTCGATGACGCTAGGGTTATAGGGAATTGTTGTATGAGGTTACCAAAAGTTGTTCGGAGTCCCGGATGAGATCTCGGACGTCACGAGGAGCTCCGGAATGGTCCGGAGGTAAAGATTGATATATAGGACGGATGGTTTTGGACACCGGAAGTGTTTCAGGCGTCACCGGTAATGTACCAGGACCACCGGGACCACCGGAGTTGGCCCCGGGGGACCACCGAAGGGAGGCAACGACCCCGGGAGGCTAGATGGGCTAAGTGGGGAAGGGAACCAGCCCCTAGGTGGGCTGGTGCACCCCCCACCCAGCCCATGCGCACCAGAGAAGGGGGGAGGGGGAAACCCTAGGCGCAGATGAGGCCCAAGGCCCACCTAGGGCGCCCCCCCCCTTTCCCTGCCCTGGCCGCCGCCCCCCTCCCATCTGGTGGCTGCCGCACCCCCTAGGGGGGGAACCCTAGGGGTGGCGCACCCCCTCCCCCTCCTCCTATAAATATAGAGGGGTTTTGGCCTTTGGAGAACACACTTTTGCCCTCTCCCTCGGCGCAGCCCTGCTCTTCTTCCTCCTCCTCTGCGCCGGTGCTTGGCGAAGCCCTGCCGGGAGACCTCGTCTCTCCACCGACACCACGCCGTCGTGTTGCTGGACTTCTTCCCCAACCTCTCCCTCCTCCTTGCTGGATCAAGGTGCGGGAGACGTCACCGGGCTGCACGTGTATTGAACGCGGAGGTGCCGTTGTTCGGCACTAGATCGGAATCGCCGCGAGTACGACTCCATCAACCGCGTTCTAGCAACGCTTCCTCTTAGCGATCTTCAAAGGTATGAAGATGCTCTTACCCCTCTCTCGTTGCTGGTCTCTCCATAGGAAGATCTGAACATGCGTAGGAAAATTTTGAATTTATGCTACGATAACCCAACATTTTGCCCACACAAGACATTGTTGAGTGTGTACATTCCTTCATGACTCTTTTCCAAGTCTTTCTTCAAGGAAGTGACTTGGGCCTTGAGCTCTTTGATTTCCTCTACATGGTTAGTATCAACATAAGTACTAGAGGAAGTATAAGCTTCATTGTTAGAGCAACAAGTCATGGAAAGTAATTCATCACAAGATGTAGCAACATTGTGAGTACATGAATTACGAGGACTAGCACATGGCAATATAGCTTTTTTGACCAGAAGTAGTGCTAATGTCCACATGAGGCTCACTCGATGTTACCTTGGTAGTAATAGCCTCATGACCAAATTTTAGCGCATTATGGGATACTAGAAGATCATCATGAGATCTTGTGAGCATTACATGACTTTCTACCAATTTCCCATAATTGCTAGATAGCAACTCGAGTAGAGCCCTTAGCTCAACATTCTCCTTTAAAATGGATGCTTCACAAGAAGTAGAATTGGTAGCACAAGCATCATTATTAACAATAAGAGGAGAAGGCAACTTGGCAAGATCTTTAGCATATGAAGCTTCAAGTTGAGCATGAGACTCGGTGAGTTCGATGAGCGAACTCTTAATAGCCTTTGAGCCATTTTCGAGGTGCTCATAGTCCTCAACGAGTTTAGCATGTGCAACTTCAAGCTTATCGTTTTTAGTTCTAAAATCATTAGCCACCTCGAGAGCTCTATAATGGGATTCCTTTAATATAGATAATTCTATAGCAAAGGTTTCCTCAAGAGATTCCTTGGTGGTTTGTTCATTTTCAAGAGCTTGAGATAGCTCCGCGATCTCGTTAGCGTATTCACGCTCATGACCTTCCATTGTCTCAATGGTGGCCTCATGCTCCTCGAGATGAGCTCCCAACTCCTCAATGTATTTCTTGCCCTCAGTGGCAATAGACATGATTTCCAAGAAGTTGGAACAAGCAAGTTTATTCTTATAAAGAGATTTAAAAATCATTTCACCCTTAATTCTTAAGGATGCAATATTATCACTCTCTTCATCATTATTCTCATCCCCATTATCATCAACATCGTCATCATGAGATATATTGGGATTCAAAGTAGGAGATACCTTTGAAGCCTTAGCCATAAGGCAAAAGTGAGTCACAATAGATGATGATGTAGCATCCCTTGAAGCATCATTCAAGGCCACATCTTGTTCCATGGAGTGATGAATTTCCTCTACATTGTTAGCACAACAACTCGAGGAAATATATACATTTTTATCATGGCAACAAGATATAGGAAGCATATCATCATGAGATTTAGTCAAGCAGTTTTTACATGATATGCAAGGACTATCAACACAAGCATGTAAAACATTTAGAGTGCTCGAAGTGTTAATGCCCAAAGATGAAGCATTGCAATAATATAGTGATGAAGGATCATCAACAATAAACCCAGTATCATCGTTGCAATGATCACCACTACTCACCATATCATTACCTTGTGGCAATTCACATGTAGGTGAAGTAGATGAAGTTGAGAAGACCACACGACCGAAGGTGGAGGGAGAACAATCATTCCCACAAATCTTGGACATACCATATTTATCTTGAAGCTTTGTCCACAACTCATGAGCATCCCGAAATGGCATAAGTTGAAATATAACTACATTGCTCAAAGCATCAAAAAGCACATTAGAAGCTTGAGCATTGAGATAAGAGTTTTTCTCATACTATAAAGATATACTTTGAGAATCCTTTGGAGGAGAAAAAACCCATATCTACAATTCGCTCTAAATTTGGGTCCAAGACCCGAAAGTGATTAAGCATGCGAATTACCCAAACATCAAAATTTGTGCCATCGAAACTAAGAGTGTCAGTGAATCATAAACCCCTAGTCGACATCCTTACTCTCTAGGTGGTTAAACCTAATAAAGAGAGACCTAGCTCTGATACCAATTGAAAGGACGTACATGTCGCCTAGAGGGGGGTGAATAGGCGCTTTAAAATAATTACGGTTTAGGCTTGAACAAATGCGGAATAAAACTAACATTTAATTTGTCAAGCACAAAACCTAGAACAACTAGGCTCACCTATGTGCACCAACAACTTATGCTAAGCAAGATAAACAACTAAGTGATAGCAAGATATATGACAATAAACAATATGGCTATCACAAAGTAAAGTGCATAAGTAAAGGGTTCGGGTAAGAGATAACGGAGGCACGCGGAGACGATGATGTATCCCGAAGTTCACACCCTTGTGGATGCTAATCTCCGTTGGAGCGGTGTGGCGGCACAATGCTCCCCAAGATGCCACTAAGGCTACTGTAATCTCCTCACGCTCTCGCACAATGCAAGATGCTGTGATTCCAATAAGGGACCTTTGAGGGCGGTCACCGAACCCGTACAAATGACAAACCTAGGGGCGGTCACCGATACCCGTACAAATTGCTCGGGGCAATCTCCACAACCTAATTGGAGACCCCGACGCTTGCCCGGAGCTTTACACCACAATGATTGAGCTCCGAGACACCACCAAGATTCTAGGACACCAAAGCATCCACGAAGAACAATATCTAGGGTACTAAGTACCAAAGGTAATAAGCTTTTCAAACTTCACTTCCACGTATCACCGTGGAGAACTCAAACGATGCAACTAATGCAATGGAAAGGGCACACAGACTGCCCAAGTCCTTCTCTCCCAAATCCCACCAAAGCAACTAATGCTAGGGAGGAAAATGAGAGGAAGAACGAAGAAGAACACGAAGAAATCCAAGATATAGACCCAAGGGGTTCCCCTCACTTAGAGGAGAAAGTGATTGATGGAAATGTGGATCTAGATCTCCTATCTCTTTTCCCTCAAGAACTAGCAAGAATCATTGGAGGGATTGAGAGTTAGCAAGCTCGAAGAAGGTCAACAATGGGGGAAGAACACGAGCTAAAGAGATAAGGTTCAATGGGGAAAAAGACCCCCTTTTATAGGTGGGGAAAACTCCAACCGTTAAGCCTCACAGCCCGCACAGAGCGGTACTACCGCTCGGTAGGTTCACCAACCATGCTGAGGCTAAAAAGGATGCAAAAAACAGTCCGACGGAGCGATACTACCGCCCCTGGAGCGGTACTACCGCTAGGGAGCGGTAGTAAACAATTACTACCGCTCCGGGAGCGGTACTACCGCTACAGGAGCAGTACTACCGTTGGCACCACGAGCGGTACTACCGCTGGATACTGAAACTGCTGTAACTTTCATATACGGACTCCGAATTCAACGAAACCAAGTTTGTTGGAAAGATAACGACATGGGCTAACACAATCTTTATAGAAATATCAATAAGAAGAAAGTGAGAGAAGTCACATAAGAAAATGGTGAGAACCCTTCTTCGAATAAGACCGGTAAAAACTCCCAGCATCGAAAACATCATAGAAGATGCATATGGACTCTGTTTTTTATGAACTCGAGTGTGTCATGAAGATGACCATAAGCTCTAAAACTCACTAAGAGAAATACCAAACAATAACCAAGAAGTATGATGCAAGGATGCAAATGGTTTGAGCTCTCAACGAATGATACGATCAAGCTACTCACTTGAGAGCCCCCCTTGACAGTACGACAATCTATCCTAAAACAGAAAACCTATCAAGGGCAAACCTATACCTTGCACCTCATCCCCTTGAGTTAGATGATGATGATCTTGGCTTCCTCAAGCTGGACCACTTTTCTTGATTGCGTTGGCTTGATGAAGACTAGTTGATTGCTCCCCCATACACACTATGGGTGAGCGGCTCTTCAGCATATCTTCACAAGTCCATTGCCACCATCCTCCGCCACTTGAAGTCATCCTCCATGGGTTGTATGAGATATTCCTCTTGACGCAAGCCCATGGAAACACACCTAAGCCCACATAGAACTCTCACGAAGACCATGGGTTAGTACACAAATATGTAATGGACAATGCTTACCATTCCATGGGATCACTTGATCCCTCTCGGTACATCTTGTACGCTTTGTGTGTTGATCATCTTGATTTACTCTTTGTCTGACGATCTTGATCAACCTTGTGTCTCTATGACCATTCTTTGGATAATACCTTGAATACCACCTTGGTCATCATATAAACTACTTGAACCCAATAGATGGACTTCAAGAAGTTCCTGTGGACAAATCCTATAAATATAACTTAAGGCAACCATTAGTCCATAGGAATTGTCATCAATTACCAAAACTACATATGGAGATATATGCTCTAACACTACTGTTGCTATCACATTACTCTGTTACTGATACTTTGCTGCAGATACTAAGTCTTTGAGGTGTGGTTGAATTGACAACTCAACTGCTAATACTTGAGAATATTCTTTGGCTTCCCCTTGTGTCGAATCAACAAATTTGGGTTGAATACTCTACCCTCGAAAACTGTTGCGATCCCCTATACTTGTGGGTTATCATCCGCCTGCCCGCTCGACACCTTAGTCGATCTAGAAAATCAGACCCGTGGTGAGGTAGAGCAGTGGCTTGGCGGGTTGGAATCTTGTCGGGCGTTGCTTGTGGGCGGCTTTATTGACTGATGAGAGTCTTTCCGCCTCGCTTCGGTCTTGGCTTTGGCTTCCTTCGGGCTTTGGTGTGATCCCAACATATGGGTAGTTATATTCAGGGTTCCGGAAAAGTTCAGTTTTTTTTGGTAGAGTACCAGGAAAGTTCTAGAAGGTTCCGAGGTTTCCACCCTGGGGTCCAACGACCCGGGAAGGTCCCACATGGTGTGAGGGGTGGGGCTACAGCCCACAAGGGCTAGCCACACCTTTCCCCAAGGCACATGTCATTTAAATCTGGAGATAAGTTCTTATCTCTAAATTTAAAAACGGTTGAATCTAGAGATAAGATGTTATCTTCATGTTTAAAGGGTTTTTCTACCTTGTGGTCGTCCCTAGGAGGGTTTTGGACGCACTCTCGTGCCCTCTAGCCTATATATAGATGGGGGAGGTGCATAGGGGCAGCCAACCCCCTTGCCCATTGGCTATCCAACTCCTCCTATGTTTTTGCGGTACGCGCTTGGCGAAACCCTCCAAGAATTCCGCTGCCACTACCACCACCAAGCCATCGTGTTGGTTCAGATCTCATCTACATATTCATCCTATATTGATAGACCAAGAAGGAGGATACGTCGTTGAGTCGTACATGTGCTAAACTTAGAGGTGCTTCACGTGCAGTGCTTGGATCTGATTGGATCACGATGCGAGTACGACTATGCCAACCACGATCTCTAGATTGTTAATGTTTTTTGTCTACAAGGGTATGTAGACACGTCACCCTCTCATTTCTAGCATCTCCGTAGAATAGATCTTGGGTGTTTCATAGGAAAAAAATTGTTTCCCATGCAACATTCCCCAACAAGAAGCTAATCACGGCTGCACACCGGGATGAGGCTACGATTGCTTCCATGCATGCCGACCCCTAGATCTTGGAGGAGCACCTCGTCGTTGAGGCCACTGTCAATGCGTCATGCATGGACGCCGCCACGTGGTTGGCTGCTGTAAATGATAGTTCGTTATCTTTTCTCAAGGGCACCGCAGGTGCCTTCAATAAAGACTACAAGGTGTTTTCTCAGTGTGCCCATGCTTACCTCAGGTGTAGAGTTGGCAGGTTGGTGTCGGGACAGGACCAGCCACTCACCACTACAAGGATGGCATGCACAATGTGGAGGCCTCGCCCTCTTCCATGTTTAAGGAGCCTAGTGTCGATATCTCCAATGATGAGGAATAGCTTGTTTTTCTTCACTTTAATACTAAGGGCCAACGTTCAGCTAGCCATGTCGGTTAAGCATGTTTTGTTTACCTGTTGCATGTGCTACTCCCTCCTTTCATTTAAAATTCTAGTGAAATGTCCAATGTAATGCTACTTGCAAGCTCATTTGTGCAATGTGGTGCTCAGTTAACTGTTTGGTTCATCTGGTGTGGTGATTATTTAACTATTTAGTTTAATTCTGCAATGTGATGTTCGATTGTTGTTGGTATAATTTTGTATTGTTATAGATGTGAGAAATAAATCAAATTTGGATGTACTAAATACGTGTGGAAGTTATACAATTGCTATATTTCCTAGTTGTTAGCACCTTGGTTTAGACAACTCGCTTTTGCATGCATTTATTTGGATGTGGCTCGAATTAATCTGTTGGATCTACAATGCGTTTATTTTTCATTAACATATTTTACTCATAGAATGTCAAATTTCACTTATAATCTGGTCAATATCTATCTTAAATATATTGAGGGGGCACAATGGGAGACACTGAAGTTTCCCATCGAGGTTTGCACATCCATAGTCCTTTGGATAATAACACCTTATTATGCAATTGCAGAAACAATTCTAATATTTAGGTTTTTACTAATTGGTTCATGCACATGTAGGTCCTGTTGTACGATGTTTAGACCCACAATTTGACCCCTTTTGCATCTGGGGAAATGAGGAGTCCATGAATATAAGTCAAATCAAGAAACTGAGAAAGATTGTTAACATAAAGAAACTAGCAACTAAAAACAACAAGATGTTTGTCTGCACAATGAAGAAGACATTAGTCACCTATAGGATGGCACTATCTCTTTCACCTTGTCCTTTTCGTTTGCGGCATTTCAAATTTTAGAAAAAATATTTATGCATATCTTTGTTTTCAGTCCTTTTTAAGGAAGTCCATTGATGATTACATGTAAAAACACATATATGGTAAAGAGGCAAGGAAGGTATTCATACAACACCCATGGTAAAATCTTTAAGTCCTCCTTGAGAGGACGAAGGATGGGCAGGAAATCATCCATAGGCACTGGCCTAAAGTTGCAAGGACCTTCAACATCATTGAAGGCTCAATATTCGCCTTCCACTTCAGCAGTTTTCTAGACGAGACTCATATGTCTATTTATCGTCTATGATGCTACCTTCCAAAGTTTTAGATGTTGCATTTGAAACTTGGTCATGTTTTATAATTAGGTAAGTAAGTAGTATATGCCTATATGATGCTACACTCTGATGTAATTCAATTATGAAATCCTCGTTATCATAACAGGAATATGAAATATATTATGTGTCTGATATGAAATGTCAATTTCATTACTAAATGGATTATAAATAATAGAGCAATTAGGCTACTTATTAGGGTTTCCTATTGCAGACGGTTTCTCAGACAACACCATAGGCGATGACCGCCCTCTCGGCGACGAGCTGCTCCTCCTCCTGTAGGTCCTCCTGCATGAGGTGGTTATTATAGGCGGCGTCGTCATGCGCCTACTTAAACTATTCCACCTGCACCATGCCCATGTAATGGGAACGGGCCTTTCCGATGGTCATGGTGTAGAGCACCGGCGAGGGAGGCACGATGAAGGAGGAGGGTGGCGCCGAGGAGGAAGAAGAGGAGGGTAGTGAGGGAGGAAGTGCACACCCCAACAATGATTAATCATGTGCGGACCCTTGAAGAAAAACAAGCCCCTTGACGGGTCCCAAATCGTACTTGATAAGCTACCGCACAGCCCATGTCCCATACATTCCGCATTACCCAACACTATTTTGACTCACATGCTTCGAACCTGTTGGGTCATCACGGACTTGGATAAAAGCGGAGAGGTTATCCTTGGTACCCAACCACTGCAAGGGTGTTCATCCAAACTGCCTCACAACAGTGTCGACGTACTCACAATTTATGAGACTTTCTGCTCAAATAATAAAAGAAAAAGGGCTCTCCAGGAAACCGACCATGTATTCATGGTGACCGCAACAAATCCTTGGACAAACACTCCTATAACCTTTATGGCGGAAGACCAGCATGCAATACGTTCTAACCAAACACCCGCCGCATTAGTCCTTAATCCCATTATAGATGTTTTCAAGCTATCCAAGGTACTAATGGATGGTGGCAGTGGCTTAAACCTCATTTATGGGGATACGTTAGATAAAATGCAGTTCGATAGATCTCGCATCGAACAGAGCGACACAGCCTTTCAAGGAATTATCCGTGGAAGAGAAGCGCGATGCACAGGCCGAGTCTCCCTCGATGTAGTATTCGTCACCCATGAGAATTACACGTCATAAGAACTCACTTTACATATTGTACCCTTCAAAAGCGGCTATCACGGTCCTCTGGGATGAGAGGCCTCCACCAGATTCCAGGCTATACCACACTATGGATACATGAAACTCAAAATCTCCGGACCTAATGGTGTCATTACCCTCATAAGCGACCCGGATAGGGCTCTGCACGCTGAGAATAAAACCGCAGCGCTCCCCCTTGAGGCACTTTTGGAGGCCCTTGCGGCTAAAGAAGTCATCGGACTCAGATCGTTCATCGACATGGATGATGTAACTATTAGCAAGAGACCCAAGTCCACATCCTTCAAACCCGCCGGTGAAATAGTCAAATTCCAAGTGCACCCGACGGACCGTGCTAAAACAGCGTCCATCGGAGTATAACTCGACCTTGCGGTCGATGAAGCATTGCGCACATTCTTACGAGAAAACTAGGATATATTTTCCGGGAACCCTTCAGACATGACAGGATTCCTACAAAGATTGGCCGAGCACAGCTTGAACATAATTGATGGCTTCAAACCCGTCAAACAGACGTTATGTTGCTTCTGTGAACCCAAGCGTCAAGCCATGGAACCGAACTAGCAAAACTGCTCGAAGCCGGATTCATTCGAGATATCAAACACCTCGAGTGGTTGGCAAATCTAGTCATGCTCCCAAAAAAGGACAAATCCTCGCGATTATGCATCGATTTCAAAGACCTCAATAAAGCTTTCCCTAAGGATCTATTCCCTTTACCTCACATAGACGAAATCATTGATGCCACCACGGGACACGACTCACTATGTTTCCACGATGCTTACTCCGGCCATCAAATAAAGATGAAGGAATCCGATCAGGCTGCAACTGCTTTCATCACTTCCTATGGGCCATTCTGCTCCAACACAATGCCCTTTGGGTTAAAGGACGCAGGCGCCACATATCAACGCGTGATTCAAACATGCGTGGAAAAACAAATCGGCAAGACAGTCGAGGCATACATGGATGATGTGGTCATCACGACCAAACACGTCAGTCAGCTGGTGGACGACCTCTCACAAGCCTTCGACACTCTCGAGCAATATGACATACGACTCAATCCAGAGAAATGTGTCTTCAGTGTCCCCGTGGGTAAACTGCTCAGTTTCATCATCTCCGATATGGGAATAGAGGCCAACCCGACAAAAATCCAAGCTCTATCCTAGCTGGCAATCCCGACGGAGTTGAAACGTGTACAAAACTGGCGGCTTGTGTGGCGGCTTTAAGCTGTTTTATCTCCCGCCTCGGTGAAAAGGCACTACCGCCCTATCGACTGCTCAAGCGAACCAAAAACTTTGAGTGGACCGCAGAAGCAACAACAACCCTGGAGGAAATTAAAACATTGCTAGCCAGCAACCCAATATAGACAACACCTACAACAGGAGAACCAATACTATTGTACATATCAGCCACAAACCAAGTTGGCAGCCTAATACTCATGGTTGAACGAGAGGCGGTGGATCACAAACTACAGATACAAAAACAAGTTTACTATGTGTCCTAAGTCCTCACCCCGTGTAAAACTCGCTATCCTCACTACCATAAGATAGTCTATATACAGTCTTTGTGGCATCTCACAAGCTCCGACACTACTTTCAAGAGTGTTCAGTAATGGTAGCATTTGAGGTACCCTTGAATAATATAATCAATAATAAGGACGCCATGAAATGAATAGCGAAATGGGCTATAGTCTCCTACCCTTTGAAATCACTTACAAGCTACGCCGAGCTATAAAATCTCCCAAAAGAGTATAGTACATATTCCCCTTGGACGATGTACTTTGATGGCTCCAAGACGCTTGTTGGCCCGGGGGTTGGTGTCATACTTACATCCCGCACCGATGATAATATTCAGTACTTGTTGCAAATCATGTATACTAATTCTAATAACGTGGTCGAATATGAAGCTCAGCTGCATGGTTTAAGGATGGCAACTTCGATGGGCGTACACAGGCTGGAGATACGGGGGGACTCGAACCTTGCTATCTCTCAAATCAATGGCGAATTTGACGCCAAAAATATGAAGATGGTAGCTTATAGGAACGTTGTCCTCTAAATATCATCTCGGTACGAAGGCCTTGAGTTCCACCATGTCTCTAGAGACAATAATCAGGTTGCCGATGTCCTCACTCGTATGTGCGCCAAGTGTGACCCTGTCCCTAAAAATACCTTCTTGGGACGACTTTACAAGCCTTCTGTGGTATGGAAGGACGAGAGCGGGGACATTGGAGCCACAGGAAAGGAACAAGTTACTCCTCCTATAGTTGAGCCAGATGATCAAATCATTGACGGCTCCGCACTAGAGGAAACACTCCCGGCTTACGAAATTTTGGTCGTAATCACGCCATCGAGCAAACCCTTCCTATCTTATCTTCTTCGCCAGGAACTCCCCAATGACCAAACAAAAGAAAGATAGATAGTTCGACGATCCAAGTCTTACAAGGTTCATGAAGGAGGACTCTATAGAAAAAGCACAACCGACGTCCTCCAGCGATGCATATCTGAAGAAGAAGGTAAACAACTTTTGGTTGAAATACACGCAGGTATGGGCGGCCACCATGCATCAGCTAGAGCTCTAGTAAGCAAAGCATTCTAAGCTGGCTTCTTTTGGTCAACAACTCGAGCAGACGCACATTCGCTTGTCCAGCATTGCGTTGGATGCCAACTATTCACAAATGAGAGTCACATGCCTGCATCAGCTCTTCGGACAATACCGGTCACTTGGCCATTCGCGGTCTGGGCTAGACATGGTTGGACCTCTGAAAGGGGATCCAAGAAAAATAAATATTTACTGGTTATGGTCGATATGTTCACTAAGTGGATCGAAGCTAAACCAGTAACTTTTGCCAAATCTGGACCGGTCATCGATTATATATTAGATGTGGTTCACCGTTATGGTGTTCCGTCGAGTATAATAATGGATAATGGATCGAATTCACAACCCATGAAGTTAAGGAATGGTGCGCCAACTTGGGCATTAAGCTTGACTACGCTTCTGTGTATCACCCACAAACAAATGGACAGGTCGAACGGGCTAATGGCCTCATCATAAGCGGCATTAGACCTCATTTAGTCCGATCTCTTAAAGAATCTGATTGCCATTGGGTAGAGGATCTCTACTCCGTATTGTGTGGCTTCCGCATAACTCTGAAGAGGTCCACGGGTTATACTCCATTATTTATAGTGTACGGGGCTGAAGGAGTCCTCCCGTGTGATATTATCCATGATGCACCTAGAGTGCGCATGTATGAGGAAAAAGAGGCCGAGTTAGATCGGAAGGATGAATTGGACGCACTAGAAGAAGAGTGCGACATAGCTCTGGAACATTCCACCTTCTATCAACAGCAGGCTCGACACTATTAGAGCAGGGAAGTTCGGACAAAGACTTACAACATGGGTGAGCTTGTGTTGCATCTCCTTGTGAAGAAAAAGAATAAACTTGCACTCAAATGGGAGGGCCCCTTCATCATCAACGACATACTTACCGGATGGGCGTATCGTCTCCACAGTGTGTCGGATAATCATCTTGAACCAAACCCATGGAACGCGGCTCGTCGTTGGCGTTTCTACAACTAAGTTGGTGCAGTCATATTACTTTATTCCCTCGTTATCTTTTCAGTTCTTCGTGTATCCTTTTTCCTCCTTCAAGTGGATTAACATATCTTAGTTTATGTTCGGCTTAACCGAACTATGTCCATGAACATGTATTTTTTGTAGACACCTGGGGGCTTTCTAAAGCCGATAATAGTACATGTGTGCAACTCTTTCATGATGCGTCTATTCTTCCTATACTTAAGCCTCAATATGCACTAAATTTGACTTAAGATTTTGGCAAGTTGGGTTGCCTCACTCCTTTGTTTATCCTCTACGTTTCCAGTTGTTCATCTAGAGGTTAAAGGGAGCACCTCTGCGATTGTTACAACCGGGTAATTCGGATACGTACCTCACCTGGGTGAAGCTGAAAGCTAGAGTTCTTAATAAAAATAAAAATAAAAATCACCATGTGCTTGTCTCGTGAAACTCTTAACTTGTTCTAGTTCGGCTTTCGCAACCTCGAGTTGTGTTCGGTACGTCCCAATCTCCTGGGACAACTCCTTATTCTTGTCCCTCACAGCCTAACACGCATGTCGACAGTTGTGGTTAGACACTCAGATCAGCCGTACTGCCCAATCGAGGATCGGGGCTAGTGGCTTGGTATTTGTAGACAATGGCAAAATTTTGAATACATACCTTAAGGCTTGTTGACATACGACTGGCTACTCTTTAAAGTCCTCCTCGGGCAGCTCCGAGGTGCGCTTCTACCGAACTCCACGCGTTAAACTCTTGTTCGGAAAATTCAGGATGGCGTAATGTTTCTTTCCGGCGGAGGTGGTTCATTATGCTCTCCACTTTGGAGTTGGTAACCAAAACCTCGTCATGGACCTCGAGGGGCTGACCTGCAGGAGGGACCTCCGCATTGTCCGTTAATGTTCATAGTGGTGGCAGTGTTCATTTCCTATAAAATATGGCGACAGATGTGAATATGTGTCGTTGATCGAAAAAGTAACGCTTGTATTAAAATTGTTACCTCTTGGCGGGGGGAGAAGTTGCAGTAGTACGTGTAGATGCTCCGCATTTAGAGGAACGACCATTGTTCGGCACGGGTTTGACACACCCTTCATTAATAGGTGTCCGACGTGTGGAGCGATGAACCGTTGTAATAGGAGTGGCCGCTGTGGCAGGTGGGCGACCTTTTTGGCAAGGAGCTTTCTTCTTTTCCTTGGTCGACGAAGGATGTATCTTGGGATAATCATCTATGAGGGTGACCTCGGAGTCGTTAACGCTCATCTCAAAGAAGAACCCATTTTCAAAGATAATTGACGTATCTGAATCGTCATGGAATCCTGGGTCGTCGTCCTTGGCATAGTTCTCTCGCTGAGGAGGAGGGTAGTTGATTTTCTCTAACAAGCGCCTCCATTCCTGTTTGAACAAAATTTCAGGGATTTAGTGAGACGAGGGACGCTATAAAAATCCGAATTATGGGAGTTAATATATAATAACCCATTCAATGGGGTTATGATTAGAATAGCCTTCCTTGGTGTTGTGACTGATACATTCTTCCTTTTCTCCTTTATAGAGGTCGGCCAATACGGCAGCCAATGCCACTGGACTAGCCGGGCTCTCCCACTTGTATCAGGTGGTATCGCTCGAACCATTGAATTTCCATAGCGGATGGGACCTTTGTTGGAGAGGTTGAACACACCGCCTTATGGCCTCGGTGTTGGAATTATGCCCTAGAGGCAATAATAAATATGGTTATTATTATAATTCCTGTATCAAGATAATGGTTTATTATCCATGCTATAATTGTATTGAATGAAGACTCATTTACATGTGTGGATACATAGACAAAACACCGTCCCTAGCATGCCTCTAGTTGGCTAGACAGTTGATCAATGATAGTCAGTGTCTTCTGATTATGAACAAGGTGTTGTTGCTTGATAACTGGATCACGTCATTGGGAGAATCACGTGATGGACTAGACCCAAACTAATAGACGTAGCATGTTGATCGTGTCATTTTGTTGCTACTGTTTTCTGCGTGTCAAGTATTTATTCCTATGACCATGAGATCATATAACTCACTGACACCGGAGGAATGCTTTGTGTGTATCAAACGTCGCAACGTAACTGGGTGACTATAAAGATGCTCTACAGGTATCTCCGAAGGTGTTAGTTGAGTTAGTATGGAACAAGACTGGGATTTGTCACTCCGTGTGACGGAGAGGTATCTCGGGGCCCACTCGGTAATACAACATCACACACAAGCCTTGCAAGCAATGTAACTTAGTGTAAGTTGCGGGATCTTGTATTACGGAACGAGTAAAGAGACTTGCCGGTAAACGAGATTGAAATAGGTATGCGGATACTGACGATCGAATCTCGGGCAAGTAACATACCGAAGGACAAAGGGAATGACATACGGGATTATACGAATCCTTGGCACTGAGGTTCAAACGATAAGATCTTCGTAGAATATGTAGGATCCAATATGGGCATCCAGGTCCCGCTATTGGATATTGACCGAGGAGTCTCTCGGGTCATGTCTACATAGTTCTCGAACCCGCAGGGTCTGCACACTTAAGGTTCGACGTTGTTTTATGCGTATATGAGTTATATGGTTGGTTACCGAATGTTGTTCGGAGTCCCGGATGAGATCACGGACATCACGAGGGTTTCCGGAATGGTCCGGAAACGAAGATTGATATATAGGATGACCTCATTTGATTACCGGAAGGTTTTCGGAGTTACCGGGAATGTACCGGGAATGACGAATGGGTTCCGGGAGTTCACCGGGGGGGCAACCCACCCCGGGGAAGCCCATAGGCCTTTGGGGAGACACACCAGCCCTTAGTGGGCTGGTGGGACAGCCCACAAGTGCCCTATGCGCCAAGGAGAAGAAAATCAAGAGAGAAAGAAAAAAAAGGAGGAGGTGGGAAGGAAGGGGGACTCCCTCCCACCAAACCTAGTCCAACTCGGTTTGGGGGGGGGAGAGTCCTCCCCCTTGGACTCGGCCGACCCCCTTGGGGCTCCTTGAGCCCCAAGGCAAGGCCCCCTCCCTCCCACCTATATATACGGAGGTTTTAGGGCTGATTTGAGACGACTTTTCCACGGCAGCCCGACCACATACCTCCACGGTTTTTCCTCAAGATCGCGTTTCTGCGGAGCTCGGGTGGAGCCCTGCTGAGACAAGGTCATCACCAACCTCCGGAGCGCCATCACGCTGCCGGAGAACTCTTCTACCTCTCCGTCTCTCTTGCTGGATCAAGAAGGTCGAGATCATCGTCGAGCTGTACGTGTGCTGAACGCGGAGGTGCCGTCCGTTCGGTACTAGATCGTGGGACTGATCGCGGGATTGTTCGCGGGGCGGATCGAGGGACGTGAGGACGTTCCACCACATCAACCGCGTTCTCTAACGCTTCTGTTGTACGGTCTACGAGGGTACGTAGATCACTCATCCCCTCTCGTAGATGGACATCACCATAATAGGTCTTCGTGCGCGTAGGAAAATTTTTATTTCCCATGCGGCGTTTCCCAACAGTGGCATCATGAGCTAGGTTCATGCGTAGATGTCTTCTCGAGTAGAACACAAAAGTTTTTGTGGGCGGTGATGTGCGTTTTTCTGCCCTCCTTAGTCTTTTCTTGATTCCGCGGTATTGTTGGATTGAAGCGGCTTGGACCGACATTACTCGTACGCTTACGAGAGACTGGTTTCATCGTTACGAGTAACCCCCTTTGCTCAAAGATGACTGGCAAGTGACGGTTTCTCCAACTTTAGTTGAATCGGATTTGACCGAGGAGGTCCTTGGATGAGGTTAAATAGCAACTCATATATCTCCATTGTGGTGTTTGCGTAAGTAAGATGCGATCCTACTAGATGCCCTTGGTCACCACGTAAAACTTGCAACAACAAAATTAGAGGACGTCTAACTTGTTTTTGCAGGGTATGCTTGTGATGTGATATGGCCAACGATGTGATGTGATATATTGGATGTATGAGATGATCATGTTGTAATAGAAATATCGACTTGCACGTCGATGGTACGGCAACCGGCAGGAGCCATAGGGTTGTCTTTATACTAACGTTTGTGCTTGCAGATGCGTTTACTATTTTTTCTAGGATGTAGCTTTAGTAGTAATAGCATAAGTAGCACGACAACCCCGTTGGCAACACGTTGATGGATGATCATGGTGTGGCGCCGGTGACAAGAAGATCGTGCCGGTGCTTTGGTGATGGAGATCAAGAAGCACGTGATGATGGCCATATCATGTCACTTATGAATTGCATGTGATGTTAATCCTTTTATGCACCTTATTTTGCTTAGAACGACGGTAGTATTATGAGGTGATCTCTCACTAAAATTTCAAGACGAAATTGTGTTCTCCCCGACTGTGCACTGTTGCTACAGTTTGTCATTTCGAGACACCACGTGATGATCGGGTGTGATAGACTCAACGTTCACATACAACGGGTGCAAAACAGTTGTGCACACGGAACAATCGGGTTAAGCTTGACGAGCCTAGCATGTGCAGACATGGCCTCGGAACACATGAGACCGAAAGGTCGATCGTGAATCATATAGTTGATATGATTAGCATAGGGATGCTTACCACTGAAACTATACCCAACTCACGTGATGATCGGACTTGGGATAGTGTAAGTGGATCATGAACCACTCAAATGACTAGAGAGATGTACTTTTTGAGTGGGAGTTTAGCATATAATTTGATTAAGTTGAACTCTAATTATCTTGAACATAGTCTAAGTCCACTTTGAATATATTTGTGTTGTAGATCATGGCTCACGCGACAGTCATCCTGAATTTTAATACGTTCCTAGAGAAAGCTAAGTTGAAAGATGATGGAAGCAACTTTGTAGACTGGGCTCGTAATCTTAAGCTAATCTTACAAGCTGGGAAGAAGGATTATGTCCTTAATGCTGCGCTAGGAGATGAACCACCCGCTACGGCTGATCAGGATGTTAAGAACGCTTGGTTAGCACGTAAGGAGGACTACTCAATAGTTCAATGTGCAGTCTTGTATGGCTTAGAACCGGGACTTCAACGTCGCTTTGAGCGTCATGGAGCATTTGAGATGTTCTAGGAGTTGGAGTTTATCTTTCAGAAGAACGCCCGGATCGAGAGGTATGAGACCTCCGATAAATTCTATGCTTGCAAGATGGAGGAAAACTCGTCTGTCAGTGAACATGTGCTCAAAATGTCTGGGTACTCAAACCGTCTAGCTGAACTGGGGATTGAACTCCCGCAAGAAGCTATCACTGACAGAATCCTTCAATCACTGCCGCCAAGCTACAAGGGCTTTGTGTTAAACTACAACATGCAAGGGATGAACAAGTCTCCCGGCGAGTTGTTTGCGATGTTGAAAGTCGCAGAGTCTGAACTCCGTAAAGAGCATCAAGTGTTGATGGTGAATAAGACCACTAGTTTCAAGAGAAACGGCAAAGGCAAGAAGGGCAATTCGAAGAAGAGCGGCAAGCCTGTTGCCAATCTACCGAACAAACCCAAAGCTGGACCTAAGCCTGAAACGGAGTGTTTCTATTGCAAGGGTATGGGTCACTGGAAGCGCAGTTGCCCCAAGTATCTGGCAGATAAGAAGGCGGGCAAAGAAAAATCAGGTATATTTGATATACATGTTATTGATGTGTACTTAACCGGCTCTCGTAGTAGTGCCTGGGTATTCGATACCGGTTCTGTTGCTCATATTTGGAACTCGAAGCAGGAACTGCGGAATAGACGAAGGCTCGCGAAAGACGAAGTGACGATGCGTGTAGGAAATGGTTCCAAGGTTGATGCAATCGCCATCGGCACAGTGTCACTTTAGCTACCATCGGGATTAGTGATGAACTTAAATCATTGTTATTTAGTGCCTGCGTTGAGCATGAACATTATATCTGGATCTTGTTTATTGCGAGACGGTTACTCTTTTAAGTCTGAGAATAATGGTTGTTCCATTTCTATGAGTAACATCTTTTATGGTCATGCACCGAATGTGAGAGGATTGTTCATATTGAATCTTGATAGTGATACGCATATACATAACATTGAGACCAAAAGAGTTAGAGTAAACAATGATAGCGCCATATTTTTGTGGCACTGCCGCTTGGGTCATATTGGTGTAAAGCGCATGAAGAAACTCCATGCTGATGGACTTTTGGAGTCACTTGACTTTGATTCACTTGACACATGCGAACCATGCCTCATGGGCAAGATGACTAAGACTCCGTTCTCCGAAACAATGGAGCGTGCAAGTGACTTATTGGAAATCATACATACTGATGTGTGTGGTCCAATGAGCGTGGAGGCACGCGGCGGATATCGTTATTTTCTCACCTTCACTGACGATTTAAGTAGATATGGTTATGTCTACTTGATGAAGCACAAGTCTGAAACATTTGAAAAGTTCAAGCAATTTCAGAGTGAAGTGGAAAATCATCGTAACAAGAAGATCAAGTTCCTACGTTCTGATCGTGGGGGTGAATATCTGAGTTTCGAGTTTGGTGCTCACTTAAGACAATGTGGAATTGTTTCACAGTTAACACCGCCTGGAACACCACAGCGTAATGGTGTGTCCGAACGTCGTAATCGTACTTTGTTAGAGATGGTGCGATCTATGATGTCTCTTACTGATTTGCCGTTATCATTTTGGGGTTATGCATTAGAAACAGCTGCATTCACTTTAAATAGGGCACCATCAAAATCCGTTGAGACGACTCCATACGAACTGTGGTATGGCAAGAGGCCAAAGTTGTCGTTTCTTAAAGTTTGGGAATGTGATGCTTATGTCAAAAAGCTTCAGCCTGAAAAGCTGGAACCCAAAGCGGAAAAGTGTGTCTTCATAGGTTACCCAAAAGAGACAGTTGGGTACACCTTCTATCTCAAATCCGAGGGCAAAGTGTTTGTTGCTAAAAATGGAGCTTTTCTCGAGAAGGAGTTTCTCTCGAGAGAATTGAGTGGGAGGAAGATAGAACTTGACGAGGTTGTCGAACCTCTCATCCCTCTGGATGGTGGCGCAGGGCAAGGGGAAACCTCTGTCGTTGCGACGCCGGTTGAGGAGGAAGTTAATGATGATGATCATGAAACTCCAGTTCAAGTTTCTGTCGAACCACGCAGGTCGACGAGACCACGTGCTGCTCCAGAGTGGTACGGTAATCCCGTCTTATCAATCATGTTGTTAGACAACAATGAACCTGCAAATTAAGAAGAAGCAATGGTGGGCCCAGATTCCAACAAATGGCTAGAAGCCATGAAATCCGAGATAGGATCCATGTATGAGAACAAAGTGTGGACTTTGGAGATACTACCTGAGGGCCGCAAGGCTATTCAGAATAAATGGATCTTTAAGAAGAAGACGGACGCTGACGGTAATGTGACCGTTTATAAAGCTCGACTTGTGGCAAAGGGTTTTTCACAAGTTCCAGGAGTTGACTACGATGAGACTTTCTCACCCGTGGCGATGCTTAAGTCCGTCAGAATCATGTTAGCAATAG
The DNA here is from genome assembly GCF_904849725.1 of Hordeum vulgare subsp. vulgare. Taxonomy (NCBI): domain Eukaryota; kingdom Viridiplantae; phylum Streptophyta; class Magnoliopsida; order Poales; family Poaceae; genus Hordeum; species Hordeum vulgare. The sequence goes on from NC_058520.1 coordinate 101,978,477, forward strand.
CTGCATTTTTCGATTATGAAATCTGGCAGATGGATGTCAAAACGGCGTTCCTTAACGGTTTCCTTAAGGAAGAGTTGTATATGATGCAACCCGAAGGTTTTGTCGATCCTAAGAATGCTAACAAGGTGTGCAAACTCCAGCGATCCATTTATGGACTGGTGCAAGCATCTCGGAGTTGGAACAAACGCTTTGATGAGGTGATCAAGGCATTTGGGTTTATACAAGTGGTTGGAGAATCTTGTATTTACAAGAAAGTGAGTGGGAGCTCTGTGGCGTTTCTAATATTATATGTGGATGACATATTACTGATTGGAAACAACGTAGAGATTTTGGAGAGCATAAAAGGTTACTTGAATAAAAGTTTCTCTATGAAGGACCTAGGAGAAGCTGCTTACATTCTAGGCATTAAGATCTATAGGGATAGATCAAAACGCCTGATAGGACTTTCACAAAGCACATACCTTGATAAAGTTTTGAAGAGGTTCAAAATGGAACAGTCCAAGAAAGGGTTCTTGCCAGTTTTACAAGGTACGAGATTGAGTAAGACTCGGTGCCGAGCAACTGATGAAGATAGAGAGCATATGCGCTCCGTCCCCTATGCTTCAGCCATAGGTTCTATCATGTATGCGATGCTGTGCACTAGACCGGATGTTAGCCTTGCCATAAGTATGGCAGGTAGGTTCCGGAGTAATCCAGGAGTGGATCACTGGACAGCGGTCAAGAATATCCTGAAGTACCTGAAAAGGACTAAGGAGATGTTTCTCGTATATGGAGGTGACGAAGAGCTCGCCGTAAAAGGTTACGTCGATGCAAGCTTTGACACAGATCCGGACGACTCTAAGTCGCAAACCGGATACGTATTTATTCTTAATGGGGGTGCAGTAAGCTGGTGCAGTTCCAAGCAAAGCGTCGTAGCAGATTCTACATGTGAAGCGGAGTACATGGCTGCCTCGGAGGCGGCTAAGGAGGGTGTCTGGATGAAGCAGTTCATGACGGATCTTGGAGTGGTGCCAAGTGCACTGGATCCAATAACCTTGTTCTGTGACAACACGGGTGCCATTGCCTTAGCAAAGGAACCGCGATTTCACAAGAAGACCATACACATCAAACGACGCTTCAACCTCATCCGCGACTACGTCGAGGAAGAGGACGTAAATATATGCAAAGTGCACACGGATCTGAATGTAGCAGACCCGCTGACTAAACCTCTTCCACGGCCAAAACATGATCGACACCAGAACTGTATGGGTGTTAGATTTATTACAATGTAATTCACATGGTGATGTGAGGGCTGGATTATTGACTCTAGTGCAAGTGGGAGACTGTTGGAATTATGCCCTAGAGGCAATAATAAATATGGTTATTATTATAATTCCTGTATCAAGATAATGGTTTATTATCCATGCTATAATTGTATTGAATGAAGACTCATTTACATGTGTGGATACATAGACAAAACACCGTCCCTAGCATGCCTCTAGTTGGCTAGCCAGTTGATCAATGATAGTCAGTGTCTTCTGATTATGAACAAGGTGTTGTTGCTTGATAACTGGATCACGTCATTGGGAGAATCACGTGATGGACTAGACCCAAACTAATAGACGTAGCATGTTGATCGTGTCATTTTGTTGCTACTGTTTTCTGCGTGTCAAGTATTTATTCCTATGACCATGAGATCATATAACTCACTGACACCGGAGGAATGCTTTGTGTGTATCAAACGTCGCAACGTAACTAGGTGACTATAAAGATGCTCTACAGGTATCTCCGAAGGTGTTAGTTGAGTTAGTATGGATCAAGACTGGGATTTGTCACTCCGTGTGACGGAGAGGTATCTCGGGGCCCACTCGGTAATACAACATCACACACAAGCCTTGCAAGCAATGTAACTTAGTGTAAGTTGCGGGATCTTGTATTACGGAACGAGTAAAGAGACTTGCCGGTAAACGAGATTGAAATAGGTATGCGGATACTGACGATCAAATCTCGGGCAAGTAACATACCGAAGGACAAAGGGAATGACATACGGGATTATACGAATCCTTGGCACTGAGGTTCAAACGATAAGATCTTCGTAGAATATGTAGGATCCAATATGGGCATCCAGGTCCCGCTATTGGATATTGACCAAGGAGTCTCTCGGGTCATGTCTACATAGTTCTCGAACCCGCAGGGTCTGCACACTTAAGGTTCGACGTTGTTTTATGCGTATATGAGTTATATGGTTGGTTACCGAATGTTGTTCGGAGTCCCGGATGAGATCATGGACGTCACGAGGGTTTCCGGAATGGTCCTGAAACGAAGATTGATATATAGGATGACCTCATTTGATTACCGGAAGGTTTTCGGAGTTACCGGGAATGACGAATGGGTTCCGAGAGTTCACCGGGGGGGCAACCCCCCCCCCCCCCCCCCCCCGGGAAGCCCATAGGCCTTTGGGGAGACACACCAGCCCTTAGTGGGCTGGTGGGACAGCCCACAAGTGCCCTATGCGCCAAGGAGAAGAAAATCAAGAGAGAAAGAAAAAAAAGGAGGAGGTGGGAAGGAAGGGGGACTCCCTCCCACCAAACCTAGTCCAACTCGGTTTGGGGGGGAGAGTCCTCCCCCTTGGACTCGGCCGACCCCCTTGGGGCTCCTTGAGCCCCAAGGCAAGGCCCCCTCCCTCCCACCTATATATACGGAGGTTTTAGGGCTGATTTGAGACGACTTTTCCACGGCAGCCCGACCACATACCTCCACGGTTTTTCCTCTAGATCGCGTTTCTGCGGAGCTCGGGCGGAGCCCTGCTGAGACAAGGTCATCACCAACCTCCGGAGCGCCGTCACGCTGCCGGAGAACTCTTCTACCTCTCCGTCTCTCTTGCTGGATCAAGAAGGCCGAGATCATCGTCGAGCTGTACGTGTGCTGAACGCGGAGGTGCCGTCCGTTCGGTACTAGATCGTGGGACTGATCGCGGGATTGTTCGCGGGGCGGATCGAGGGACGTGAGGACGTTCCACTACATCAACCGCGTTCTCTAACGCTTCTGTTGTACGGTCTACGAGGGTACGTAGATCACTCATCCCCTCTCGTAGATGGACATCACCATGATAGGTCTTCGTGCGCGTAGGAAAATTTTTGTTTCCCATGCGGCGTTTCCCAACACTCGGCTATTAAGTCAATAATAGTAAGTCAGAAATGTGTCAGTAGTTTTACTTTGCCAACCAACTGTCTCACCTTCGAGCTATCTTCTTTATATGGGCTTCTTGGACGCCAGTTGAACCGCTTCTTAAGAGGAGCGGTTGAGAATTTGAGCAGACTCCTTCAGATAGGGTCAAATAAAAGCACGTCTTCGATAGAGAACCACTCTGAGGTCCCCTCTTCGGAAGGTGTCCTCGGGGTCCCTACCGGATACGTAGTCCTAGCTATGTGCCATACTTCGACTCTGCCAACTTCGCAAATAGTCCCTCCCTCAGTTCGTGGGACAAGGCAGAAAAAATTCTTCCACAATTCGAAATGGGCTTCCCAACCCAGGAACATCTCACAACGAGAGACAAACCCCAGGATATGGAGGATGGATCCTAAGGTAAGGTGATGAAGTTGGATCCCGTAATACTCCAATAGGCCCCGTAGAAAGGGGTGAATTGGGAAGCCCATGCCTCGTAAGAGGAACAGAATGAAGCATACCCTCTCCATCGTGTTGGGCATGGGGAATCTCTCTGCAAATCCTCGCCATTGGCGGAGATTAGGCCAGGGCAGGAGGGTGCCAAATCTGAGTCAGGCAAATACCCTTGCAATTCAATCTCGCACAGACGTAGGCATGATACAGACCAACTAGCCCAATCTCGTGGATTAGAGCCATGAGGGCGCGAGGATGAGACTAGAGCAGTCACCATCTATTGGTTTCTCTAGTGTTCTTCTCGACGTACTCGAGGGTATGTGGAGCATTGCCGGGGGCACGTGTAGGTTATATGATAAGTAACTTCTCTTTTTATTTGGGAAGGAACCACCTATTTTCATTAGCATGCAAGAATCGAGGAGGTGGTTAACCCATGCGGGAAGAAAATATTCATTTTCATGGGCCCAACGACGTTTCATCAGTCGTAGATGAAAAAACAATGTGAAATAAGATCAGTCGAATTTAAGGTGGAACTCACCCTGCAAGACGGAGATCGCAGAAACATGAAGATGGTGAGCCTAGACTACAACATTGGAGGCTAGTTCCGGGGCTACTCAGGGAGTCCGGGACTAAGGGCTCCACGGGCTGCCTATCTATTCTCATGGGACAGATTCGCAGGCCTGTTAGGTCATCATTAGAAGTATCGGAATCAAGATGGGCTCTTCCGAAGACTTGGCATACGATCCAAGGCGACGTAGTAATCGGCATATTCCTTCCCTATTGTAACTGACTTTGTGTAATCCTAGTACCCTTGGTATCTATATAAACCAGGGCGGCATAGTTCGTAGGATACATTAAGCTCATCATGATTAGGGTTTAGACCACAACATCTGATCTTGAGATAGATCAACTTTGTACTCTATACTACTTCATCAATACAATAAGAGCACGACATAGGGTTTTACCTCCATCAAGAGGGCCCAAACCTGGGTAAAACATCGTCTCCTTCGCCCCTTGTTACCCATCGATCCAAGATCCATAGTTTGTACCCCTTACTCGAGATCAGCAGATTTTAATACCAACAGGTAGTACCGGGTCATCAGCGGTGGCATCCTCCCATTTGGACGTCCATGTCCTATGGCTGCCAGCAGACAGCAACGTCGGCCATCTCCTTCTACCGCTACGATGTCATCCCGTCCCAGAGAGCTTTGGCGGGGGAGGAATCCATAGTGGAAGAGGTATCGGAGGCTATGACTGCGGCTACGATTGGTGCAGCGGTTTATATAGCAATGGCGAGCGGCATATGGACGGAGGATGGCGCTGAACGAGACGCCTCACCAACCGTGTGTCATCAATGTGCAGGGCAGATGGACGGATGGGCGACCGTCGTGTCGTTTTAACTCGCATCAGTCACCTACAACAATAAGTGGCGCATGTGGCACACTCTGGCCGGCGCGCCGCTTCAATGCCAGCGCTAGTGAGCGGTCATGTCCGCTCTGTACGGGCATGAATATAGGCACTAACACTTTGGAGAGGTGCTAGCCATTTTGCTCGGAGGAGAGAGTGGTGGGTCAGGGTGGTCAGAACTGGGCAAAGTACAGGTCCTAACTGCCGCAAACCTCCGTGGGAGAAATCGCGTCCGGACCACTTCGCGAACCATTACAGGACGGTGTTGAATGGTTTCCACGGTCCGAACCATTACATAAGGTTTGCAGGTCTAGCTTGCTTTGGCTTTGGGGCATTTCATGTAGTGGGTTTGTATGGTCCTGGGATATGGGTATCCAACTTTATTACTAAGTGATAGAAACCCCTTAATACAATGTTCGCTTTTCCTAAATGTTATAAGGTAGGTAGGCCTCATCTTGTGCTCGTCCAATTAAGTGGCACGTTGTGCTAAGTGCTGGAACCATTGGTTGATCTCAGTTGTATTGGATTAGATAAAGTTCTCTGTTACAAACATTTCCTAGAAGTAGATGACATGTTTTAGATCTTAATGCTCACATGGCATATTTCGTTGAATTAGACTTTTTTGCCACATCGCGTATAAAGGGAATCAAACCCAACTCTCCCACGAAACCCCGTGAATGGGCCCCCTTAATTCAATGAACTATGATAAAAAAATAGTTACTTCTTTTTAGTTCTCATAAGTCCTTATATTCTAGTAGAAACTCAATACTTGACCGACTGCATGAGACTCTAGTACAGTGGTAGTGGTTGAAAGCGAGTGGAAACGTTAGTGTTTTCTATGCGTTACGATAGTAGTGGTGAAACAAAATCCAGTTCAATGTCTCAATGTAAAAGGAAAATCGTTTCACTTTGAAAGGAAAGCTAGCTATATGAGATTGAAATCACTCTCTACGATATTCATAGAAATAAGAATTTTGATAGATTACTTCAGGTGAGCGGGGCCTTCAGCGCCTTCAGCGGCCATAATACGCTTCCACCTGAACATGCTTGCAGGACTTAGAAAAGTCTTGTATAAGATAACTAGCTTGACAACGGGAATTCTCTAACTTACTTGTAGATAACGAACTTTCCCAAGGAGGAGATGATCTTAAGATAGTTTTGTGTTAATAGGGAGAGTGTCGGGAGAGACCTCCCACGGCCTCACTCGTCTCGCCCGCTCCCGCGAGTGGGGAGGTGAAACCTAGGGTCGCCCCCTCTAACCTCCCTCGCGCTCCGCCCCTCCCTCGTCGCCGCTGGCTCGTGTCACCAGGCAAAGCCCGGCCACCATCGGTGGCGGCGGGGCCTCTTTCCCTTCCTCGCGGTGGGCTGGCGTGGGACATCGCCATGGCGCGAGACAGCATCATGTCGCGGATGTGCGTAGTTCTACAGAACGGCGCGTCGCGGCTGCCGCCGGGACGACACGGCGGTGGCATCCTGGGGTGGCGGTGCGGGCGGCTGCTCGTCGTGGACGAGGTGGGGCGTGCCTGCGCAGGTGGCCGCTATGGGCATTCCGACATAGATCTGGATCGAGCGGATGCTCTGTCCAGCTACCATCTCGTGGCGCGGGCTGAGACGGCATGGGCCGGCCACCGCTCATGGCTGTGCTACTGCAGAGGACCAGTGTGGCGGCGTGCTCCTTGCTAGGTTGGTCCGGCGGCTCTATGGCTGTAGTGACCGCGTCCTGGGAGCGAATGGTGCGGATCGATGGGGAGGCGACGATTGGTGCTCCGGGTCATGTCACTCTCGGTTGCGCTGGGTGGCAGTTCAACTGGCCTCCATCCCCTAGTTCTAGGCCGACTTGGGTGCGAGCCGGGGCTCGTGCTCGGGCGGATCTGGACAGTGCCTGAGGCGAGTCGGAGTTCACCCTCGGCGTAGGTATGCTTGGGCTTGATCTGGGAGGTTCCCGTGGGTGGTGAGCCCCTTTCCTCATGGATATGGTGGACGTTGGTGGTGGTCCGAACTCTGCTACTCTGCCGGCCAGATCGACATCAAGGGCCATGGTCCTGGCGTCGTGCGAGCGGGCTCGGCGACGACCGTCGGTAGTCACGGAGTAGGGTCTCCCTTGTCCATCGGGTACGGCTGGGGATCCAGGCGTGGATGCCACTTAACATGGAGGCGTCAACCCACACTCTGCGGCTGATGTCGGGCTAGGAACAAAGGTGCCGCCTTTTTCTCCTCCTTCCGTGGCAGGTGTACCATGATGTGGACGGTTGGTGGAGTCCTGGACATGGATACCGGGGTGGCGGCCCTGGATGGAGGTTCGCATGGTTGGCTCTCTGACGGGCACCATAGCGGCGAGGATAGCATTACCTCTTGGTCGTGTGGCGGCGAGAGATGATGCTGCGGGTGGCTCAGGCGCGCTCGCTGTCGATGACGATGGTCGTGCCCCGATCCGGAAGTGGAAGTTATATGCACCTCCCGCTTGCCCTGAAGACCTCATGGTGACTCGGGGGAGCTGTCAAGCGAAAGCTCCGCGCTTTGTCGCTGACGACGGCGACGCTTGCGGACGCCATTATCTTCTTGAAGACGTCGTCATGGTGCTCCTCTCTGTGTCTGAGTTCCGGTGAAAACCTTTGTCTATGTAGACTCGGCAACGGCGACACCTAGCGTTGTTATCCCTAATGGGGGACGTTGTTTGTGGAGGTTAGGTGTTATAGGGCTTAACACGGTGTTTCTTTAGTTCATCGTGTACTTTATTTCGATTGCATAGTCGCATGTGTTCTACGTGGTCTGGTTATCTTGAGATCGGCAGTGTTTGAAGGCCACACCATCTCTTTGTATCGTTCGGTCGTGTATTTTATTTGGTTGTTACTTTATATATAAAGCTGGACAAAGGCATGTTTCGAGAAATAGGGAGGAAGCTATTTGAGCGAGCGAGGAAGCTCGAGCTTCCCCCTTCCCTCACCCAAGAATTGCATTTCCGTTTCAGCTTCCCCGGTTTAGTTGGTTTGTAGGATTAATTGATTGGATATCGGATCCGCGTAATTTTTTAAAGTCACTGCTTCTAAGACCATAGGCGTAAAGGCAAGGCTTTGTCGCGATTCGATCATATGTGAGTACTCTCACATTCCGTGTGGAATCCCGTGTATGCTAAACTGAACTGAAGTGAAGCTCCGGGAGCCTTGGAAATATGCCCTAATCACCTCCGTATAAGATATGGACACACAGGTTATAACATTGTACTCCCTCCGTTTCAAAATATAAGACCTTTTAAGTATTTCACTAGAAGACTACATACGAAGCAAAATGAATAAATCTATACTCTAAAATATGTCTATGTACATCCGTATGTAGTTTATAGTACAATGTCTAAAAGTTCTTATATTTAGGAACGGAGGGAGTATATCCTAAACTGGGAGCATTCTCAAAGACCTCCATCCCTTCCTTGCTCTGTTTTTTGACAAGTAAACGAACCGGATATGTCATTGGGCATTGTGGGCAACATGAACAGCTCGTTCTCTGTAAATTTAGTGTGTGGTATTGCATTGTGGTATCATCATAGTAGCCCGCGTGCCTTTCAAACAACAGCACCTTCATCAGATAAGCAAAGACTAGAAGACCATGACAACTCTGACAGCCACTCCGGCGATGCCTCGTTCGCAGTTGGATCGTTCCCATGTGTCGAAAGCTGCGAGCACGTACTCAGGCGGCCTAGTCAGCCACCAGAGCCTTCTCCGGCACGCAACCGGTGAATGAATCAAAGGACTATTATTGTTTCTGGTGATTACATCACACTCCAACTAGGATCAGTCGACATCGGATAAATATCCTGGACGAAGTTGCTTGGAGAAAACTACGGGGAAATGTGTGGAATGATGTAAGATAAGGTGAAAGGGACACCGCTGCCATTGCCAAGCCAGCCCGTCAATGGTGGAGGGCCGAGACGTGAAGCTGCCGTCCACCGCGGTTCTCGCCTGCGTGGAATTTTTCGAGCTCCCCTGGAACTGCGAAGAAAGTGAAAAGGTATCTCTGAGACCAGACTCATCTCCATCCGGTTATTTATTTTTTATAAAAAGTACAGAAAAAATCATTTTTTTGCATGCTAGATAATTTGAAGTGTGATGTGCGTTCTTAATTTCAGATAATTTAAACTTACGAGTAGCTCTCAAAAAAAAAATTGGGTCCGAACAATAAATGAACACTAAACTTTTTTACAAACCTCTAATTTGTCCTTTTGCCGAAAGTTACTCAAATGTTCAAATAATTTGAAATTTAAGCGCACCTCACGCATCAAATTGTCTACTATGTAAAATAATAGATTTTTTTGAATTTTTTGAGTATTTGTTTTGAATTCTTTCTTCAACGCACGTGCAGATGAGCCTTTCAACCGAATCAACACTCTTGTCATGCGAGCTCCTATTCGACGCATTTGCGTGAAACAGCCATGCAATGCATGCACGGACCCCCAGTCCCCAGACTGGGCCGGCCCAATACTGGGCGTTGTAGCAAGCACGCCTGTTTGCATCTACTGTAGTCAGACATGGGCATTCTGTTAGACCGAATAGTTTGGTCTGGTGCCTTGGTTTATTTTCAAATTTGGTTTTATGCGTGGCCTGCGTGTGTGGACGCCTCGAGGGAATCTTAGGATAAGTCAAAAGGGCTGCGTGTGTTTGTGGCCGAGAAAAGACCAGGGATAAACTTTCTGCGGTTACTGGATGGTATTAATGCTGGTAGGTTATTGGGCTTTATGTGCTAGGCTCCAGCAATACATACCCAATATTTGGGTTAATTCAGTGATTCGGTCAACAAACGCGAACGACCGAACTTACCGATATATTTTCGGTTTCTACAGTTTTCCAACCGAACGAACAACCGAAGCATTGGTCCTCGGTTTTTTCGACTTCGGTCTTCGACTTTTGGTTTTTATGCCCACCCCTAACTGTAACACAACGATGTTAAAAAATGGAGAAGCGCGCAAAGCCTCGCTAGGATTCGAACTTTGGACCTCTGTCTTGTGTATGAGAGCAACTAACCAGTAGAGCTAAGCATAAAGAGGAGCATTACGTTGTTAACAAATTCCAAGGCATGATACGGGCAGTTTTTTTTTCAAACTTTCCTTGGAATTTGTCAACATTTTTAACAATGTGTAATATTAGAAAATCCGATAATTTTGTTAAAAACTTTGGCAAATTTTCCAATTTGAAAATAAAAATACAAACATGAATATTTTCTGACAGATTTTTTTTCAAGTTCCTAAATATATTTTTAAAAGTGAACAATAATTGAATTTCTAGAACAAACATTTGTTAATAGGACAACCTTTGAAAACGCAATATTTTGTTGAAATTTCCGAACATTTTTAAAAACATCAAATATTTATTGAATTATTGAAAAACATTCAGAAGCACGATGAAATTCCCTGTCATTTTTTGAAAACACAAACAACATTCAAATTTTTCACACAGATTTCTAATATTCGGAACATATTTTCATAATATGGAAAACAATGAATTTCTGAACATTCAGAAGCACAAACATTTTTGGAAAGTCTCACACGTTTTTTTAAAACAAAAAAAATGAAAACATGAAAAGTTTTAGATATTTTTGAACTGTTTTCCGAAAATGAGAACATTTTAAATTTCTGAACATTTTTTTAATTTATCAAAAATAAAATATCATATTTGAAATTTTGAATATAAAACTAAAACATGACCATTTCTTAAAAAATTCATGTACTTTTAGAAATTATGAAACAATTTGAACAACATAAAAATTTTCTAAAAAAAAATCGAATTTAAAAAATCCTAGACAGTTTGTAAAACTGCAAACATGTGTTGAAAAGTAAAATTAAGCATGAAAACAAAATAAACTAAAATAAAAAAAAGAAATATAAAAGTTAATAAAAATGACAAAAACGATAAAAGAAACAAAAATTCAGTTCACGTTCACAAAACCGGATTGGACAGTTTGCAAGCTATCAACATAAGTGGGCCGACCCAAAACACGTTGCTCGGTTGCTCGCCTTGTGCGAAGAACCAACAATTGGCTGCAATGACCTGCCAATAGGAAATCCCGCCTGTCAATGCACAATTTTATTTTTGTGAGACAAAGTCATTGCACTATTGGCGACCTCCTATATGTCACTCTCTCCGGCAAAGAGTCACCATTTTGCACAGATGGGTTCGCGACTGGGCTGGCCCGTGAAGACAGCGATCGACATTGAACGTGCACAGAATTGTTACTACCACATCAGCTAGGAGTCATCTCTATTCGAAATGGGAGCGTCAAGCTTAAAAGAACCAACACAATGTGTAGATCCGAATAAGTTTAGGAAATTCAAAAGCATTTTTGTCCGAAAGATGGAATGCTCAGTGAAACGCAAATACTTTCCAATATTTGTGAACAACATTTTGAAAAAATATAACATTTTCGAAAAAAGGAACATTTTCTTTAAACCGTGAACATTTTTTTGGATGATGAGGCATTTTTACCAAAATTCTAAAACAAAATTTGGAATCATGAACAAATTTTGAAACTCCTGAATAAAATTTGAAAACACAAACATTTTTCAAACTCATGAACAAATTCCGAAACATGAACAAATTTCAGATTCATAAACAAAATTATAAATTTGTGAACATTTTTGGAATTGAGAACAAATTTCAAACTCATGAACAAAATTTTAAAGTTATGAACATTTTTTAAATTGTGAACAATTTTTGAAACCGCCACCATCAAAGGACTAAGCTCGGCAATCCGAACCTTTCGGTCGCACCCTTGCCTATGATACTAGATCTGGTCAAGGAACCGCACATAACCTCCGCCCCGGCGCTGATTTCAAACCAGCCATGGGATGAAAATTACACGTCATCGAACAAAGCCTAGAACCTGAATCTGGTGGCACACTATGCTGTCCTGGTTATCCTCGCCGTGCAAGTGGAGTCGAGGGCGATGTAGATCAACCTCGAGAAAATCCTCTTGGGAGACTAACGTCAAATCAGATCACAACACACTTGGAAGGCTACTAAGGACTCGTGAGACTAGTATTGACATGTCTTAGGCCGTTGCTACGAATCATCCGACTGATTTCCAGGGGAAATTAGTCGGGTCCCCAGCCGTTGGATCTCACCCTCCACAGTCGTTTGATTCGTTGACGTATCGATCTCATCTCATCAAGCGATGGCAGCACACACGCCCCTCGTCGGCTGAGTTGGGTGTTCGGCAGCAACGGTAGCGCCGCGATGCTCCATTGCAGTGCCAACTCGGGCGCGGCGGTGCTACATCGCAGCCCCGGTGGTGCTCCACTTCAGCCACGAGACCAGCTCGTGGTGCCCCAATGCAGTGCCAGCAGCCCGCCAAAGCTTCGACCATGATTCATTGCAACAGCGACACCGGCACGGCGGTGCTCCATTGTGTTGGCGCATTGTAGCTTCACTGACGAAGGCCGGCGATGCTACAACATCGGTGTGGTGGTGCTCCATTGCAGCCGTGACATCGGTTCACGGTGCTCCAACGCGGTGCCGATGGCCCCTCGCTGCTCCGCGACGCAACACAGCTCCACCAACCAAAGTCAGCAATGATGTAACACGGGCGTGGCGGTGCTCCATTCCAGTCGCGACATCGACGTGCAGTGCTCCAATGCAGCGCAAGCAGGACATCACAGCTCCGGACATGCTTCAATGCAGATGCGATAGTGCTAAGCGGTTCTCCAACATAGAAATGGTGGCTCGTCGTCGTACTGCATCGCCGGCGGTACCAAATGAGCGGATGCCTTCCCGCTCTCATGGCAGCAGTGCGTATAGCGTTGCTCCCGCAAGGGGTTCAAGTGCCATGGCAGTGGGCGTGCGGGCTTCATGTGCCAATGTTTTCAGTGGGGATGAAGTTGTGTGGAGGTGATGGCATTGCCATGAGTGTTGGGGAACGTTGCATGGAGAAAAAAATCCTACGCACATGAAGACCTATCATAGTGATAATCATCTACGAGAGGGAGATCAGATCTACATACCCTTGTAGATCGCTAAGCGGGAAGCGTTAAGAAACGCGGTTGATGTAGTGGAACATCTTCGCGATCCAAATCGCCGTCGTCTCACGATCCATCCCAATCTAGCACCGAACGGACGACACCTCCGCGTTCAGCACACGTACAGCTCGATGACGATCTCCGCCTTCTTGATCCAGCAAGAGAGACGGGTAAGTAGATGAGTTCTCCGGCAGCGTGACAGCGTGCCGGTGATGGTGGTGATCTATTCGTGCAGTGCTTCGCCTAAGCACCGCAGAAATCCGATCTAGAAGAAGAACTACAAACTAGAGGAGAGGGTAGCACGTGGCTGAAATTGTGTCTCAAAAACCCTCAAACCTCCAGTATATATAGGAGGAAGGAGGGGCTAGCCTTGAGAACCAAGGGAACCTCCCTTGGGCTTGGCCGAATAGGAGAGGAGGAGTCCTCCTCCAATCCTACTTGGAGTAGGACTCCTCCCCAAGTTGTCCACCTCTTTTGGTTTTTCCACTTTTTACCCCATGGGCTTTCTTTTGTTGACTAGTCAGCCCATCAAGGGCTGGTGCACCACCATCAAGTCCACGTGGCCCTCTTGGGGAGTGGTGGGCCAACCCGTTGGACCCCCGGTACCCATTCGTCACTCCCGGTACACTTCCGGTAATGCCCGAAATCCTTACGGAATCCAAATACCAACTTCCTATATATCAATCTTTGTTTCCGGACCATTCTGGAACTCCTCATGACGTCCGGGATCTCATCCGGGACTCCGAAAAAAACTTCGGTCACCAGCACCTATAACTCAACTATACCGAAATGTCATCGAACCTTAAGTGTGGAGACCCAGCGGGTTCGAGAACTATGCAGAAATGACGTGAGACACTCTCCGATCAATATCCAATAGCGGGGCTTGGATGTCCATATTGGATCCTACATATTCTACGAAGATCTTATCGGTTGAATCTCTATGTCAAGGATTCATATAATCCCGTATACCATTCCCTTTGTCCTTCGGTATGATACTTGCCCGAGATTCGATCGTCGGTATCTCCATACCTATTTCAATCTCGTTACCGGCAAGTCTCTTTACTCATTCCATAATACAAGATCCCGTGACTAACTCTTTAGTCACATTGCTTGCAAGGCTTGTATGTGATGTTGCATTACCGAGTGGGCCCCGGGATACCTCTCCGTCACACGGAGTGACAAATCCCAGTCTTGATCCATGCTAACTTAAAGGACACCTTCGGAGATGTCTATAGAGCACCTCTATAGTCACCAAGTAACGTTGCGACGTTTGATACACACAAGGCATTCCTCCGGTGTTAGTGAGTTACATGATCTCATGGTCATAGGCATGAATACTTGACATGCAGAAAACAATAGCAACAAAATGACACGATCATATGTTGCGTTTATAGTTTGGGTCTTGTCCATCACAACATTCTCCTAATGATGTGATCCTGTCATCAAGTGACAACACTTGTGTATGGCTAGGAAACCTTAACCATCCTTGATCAACAGGCTAGTCAACTAGAGACTCACTAGGTACATAGTTTTTTCTATATATCCACACATGCGTTTATGTTTCCATTCAATACAGTTATAGCATGGATAATAAACGATTATCTTGAAACAGGAAATATAATAATAACTATTTTATTATTGCCTCTAGGGCATTATTAAAGTGAATGCAGTTTTCTCTAATGCATAGCCCCAAAACGATAGTGGCAAATTGGTAAGAGACATCATAGATCGCACCATATCTAATAAAGTATGATTACGACATTCGGACACACCATTACGCTGTGGTATTCCAGGCGGTGTCAACTGTGAAACAATTCCACATTGTCTTAAGTGAGCACCAAACTCGTAACTCAGATACTCTCCTCCTCGATCAGATCGTAGGAACTTGATCTTCTTGCTACGATGATTTTCAACTTCACTCTGAAATTGCTTAAACTTTTCAAATGTTTCAGACTTGTGCTTCATCAAGTAGATATAGCCATACCTACTCAAATCATCAGTGAAGGTGAGAAAATAAAGATATCCGCCGCGCGCCTCTATGCTCATTGGTCCGCACACATCGGTATGTATGATCTCCAATAAGTCACTCGCATGCTCCATTGTTCCAGAGAATGGAGTCTTACTCATATTGCCCATGAGGCATGGTTCGTATGTGTCAAGTGATTCAAAATCAAGTGACTCCAAAATCAAGTGGCATTATCATTGTTAACTCTACATCTTTTGGTCTCAGTGTTATGGATATGAGTGTCGTCATAATCGAGATTCAACATGAAAAAACCCCTCACATTGGGTGCATGACCATAAAAGATATTACTCATATATATAGAACAACCATTATTCTCAGACTTAAATGAGTAACCATCTCGCAATAAACAAGATCCAGATTTGCTCAACGCTGGCACTAAATAACAATTATTTAAGTTCATAACTAATCCCGATGGTAACTGAAGTGAGACCGTGCCAACGGCGACCGCATCAACCTTGGAACCATTTCCCACGCGCATCGTCACTTCATCCTTCGTCAGCCTTCGTTTATTCTGCAGTTCCTGTTTCGAGTTGCAAATGTGAGCAACAGAACCGGTATCAAATACCCAGGCACTACTACGAGAGTTGGTGAGGTACACATCAATAACATGTATATCATATATACCTTGTTTGGCGTTGGCCGCCTTCTTATCGGCCAGATACTTGGGGCAGTTGCGCTTCTAGTGACCAGTCCCCTTGCAATAATAGCACTCAGTTTCCAGCTTAGGCCCAGCCTTGGGTTTCTTCATCGGAGGGGCAACAAGTTTGCCACTCTTCTTGGAGTTACCCTTCTTTCCTTTGTCGTTCTTCTTAAAACTAGTGGTCTTATTGACCATCAACACTTGATGCTCTTTCTGGCTTTCTGACTCAGCGACTTTCAGCATCACAAATAACTCGCGGGGTGACTTATTCATCCCTTGCATGTTATAGTTCAACACGAAGCTCTTGTAGCTAGGTGGCAGTGATTGAAGAATTCTGTCAGTGATAGCTTCTTGCGTGAGAGCGGTCCCCAGCTCAGCTAGACGGTTTGAGTACCCACACATTTTGAGCACGTGTTCACTGACAGACGAATTCTCCTCCATTTTGCAAGCATAGAATTTATTGGAGGTCTCATACCTCTCGATCCGGGCATTCTTGTCGAAGATAAACTTCAACTCCTGGAACATCTCATATGCTCCATGACGTTCAAAACGTCTTTGAAGTCCCGATTCTAAGCCATACAAAACTACACATTGAACTAGTGAGTAGTCATCCTTACTAGCTTGCCAAGCGTTCAAAACATCTTGATCAGCCGTAGCGGGTGGTTTATCTCCTAGCATTGCATCAAGGACATAATTCTTTGCCCAGCTTGGAGGATAAGCCACAGATTTCGAACCCACTCTACAAATTTGCTACTATCATCTTTCAGCTTAGTTTTCTCTAGGAACATACTGAAATTCAGGGTTGCTACTGCGCGAGCCATTGTTCTACAACATAAAATTTTGCAAAGATTACTTAGTCTATGTTCAAGACAATTGAGTTTAGCTAATCATATTACTTATAAACTCCCACTCAAATAGACATCCCTCTAGTTATTCGAGTGTCGCATGATCCAATCTAACTAACTCAAGTCCAATTATCACGTGCATTGAGTATAGTTTCAATGGTGAACATCTCCATGTTGATCATATCTACTATATGATTCATGCTCGACCTTTCGGTCTCTTGTGTTCCGAGGCCATGTCTGTACATGCTAGGCTCGTCAAGTTTTACCCAAGTGTTCGCGTGTGCAACTATTTTGCACCCGTTGTGAGTGAACGTTGAGTCTATCACACCCGATCATCACGTGGTGTCTCGAAACGACGAACTGTCGCAACGGTGCACAGTCGGTGAGAACATAATTTTATCTTGAAATTTTAGTGAGGGATCACCTTATAATGCTACCGTTGTTCTAAGCAAAATTAGGTGTATAAAAGGATTAACATCACATGCAAATCATAAGTAACATGATATGGCCATGATGTTATGCTTCTTGATCTCCATCACCAAAGCACCGGCATGATCTTCATCGTCACCGGCGCCACACCATGATCTACATCATCATGATCTCCATCACTGTGCCGTCATCGAGGTTGTCGTGCTATCTATGCTATTACTACTAAAGCTACTACTTAGCAATATAGTAAACGCATATGCAAGCACAAACGTTAGTTTAAAGACAACCATATTTCTCCTGCCGGTTGCCGTAGCATCGACGTGCAATTCGATATTTAACTATTACAACATGATCATCTCATACATCCAATATATCACATCATGTCTTTGGCCATATCACATCACATGCATACCCTGCAAAAACAAGTTAGACGTCCTCTAATTTGTTCTTGCATGTTTTACATGGCTACTATGGGTATCTAGTATGATCGCATCTTACTTATGCAAAGCCACAACGGTGATATGCAAATTGCTATTTAACCTTCTCCAAGGACCGCCTCGGTTAAATCCGATTCAACTAAAGTTGAAGAAAAAGACACGCGCCAGTCAAGTTGCAGGTTAGTCGTTGAAACCGGTCGCTCGTAAGCGTACGAGTAAGGTTGGTCCGGGTTGCTTCAATCCAACAATACCGCCGAATCGAGAAAAGACTAAGGAGGGCAGAAAATTGAACATAAACGCCCACAAACTCTTTTGTGTTCTACTCGAGATTCATCTACGCATGAACCTAGATCATCATGCCACTGTTGCGGAACGTTGCATGGGAAACAAAAAATTTCCTACGCACACGAAGACCAATCATGGTGATGAACATCTACGAGAGGGAGATTGGATCTACATACCCCTTGTAGATCGCTAGCGGGAAGCGTTAAGAAACGCGGTTGATATAGTGCAACGTCTTCGTCATCCAAATCACCGTCGTCCCACGATCCGTCCCGGTCTAGCACCGAACGGACGGCACCTCCGCGTTCAGCACACGTACAGCTCGATGATGATCTCCGTCCTCTTGATCCAGCAAGAGAGATGCGAAGTAGATGAGTTCTCCGGAAGCATGACGGCGCGCCGGTGATGGTGGTGATCTATTCGTGCAAGGCTTCGCCTAAGCACCATCATTGATAACGGGATCACATCATTGGGAGAATGATGTGGTGGACAAGACCCAATCCTAAGCCTAGCACTAGATCGTATTATTCGTATGCTAATGCTTTTCTAATGTCAAGTATCTTTTCCTTCGACCGTGAGATTGTGCAACTCCCGGATACCGTAGGAGTGCTTTGGGTGTATCAAACGTCACAACGTAACTGGGTGACTATAAAGGTGCACTACGGGTACCTCCGAAAGTGTCTGTTGGGTTGGCACGAATCGAGATCGGGATTTGTCACTCCGTGTGACGGAGAGGTATCTCTGGGCCCACTCGGTAGAACATCATCATGAGCTCAATGTGACTAAGGAGTTAGTCACACGATGACGTGCTACGGAACGAGTAAAGAGACTTACCGGTAACGAGATTGAACAAGGTATAGGTATACCGACGATCGAATCTCGGGCAAGTTCTACACCGACAGACAAAGGGAATCGTATACGGGATTGATTGAATCCTTGACATCGCGGTTCATCCGATGAGATCATCGTGGAGCTAGTGGGAGCCACCATGGGTATCCAGACCCCGCTGATGGTTATTGGCCAGAGAGGTGTCTCGGTCATGTCTGTCTGTCTCCCGAACCCGTAGGGTCTACACACTTAAGGTTCGATGACGCTAGGGTTATAGGGAATTGTTATACGAGATTACCGAAAGTTGTTCGGAGTCCCGGATGAGATCCAGGACGTCACGAGGAGCTCCGGAATGGTCCGGAGGTAAAGATTGATATATAGGACGGATGGTTTCGGAGACCGGAAGTGTTTCGGGCATCACCGGTAACGTACCGGGACCACCGGGACCACCGGAGGTGGTCCCGGGGGACCACCGAAGGGGGGCTGCGACCCCAAGAGGTAAGATGGGCTAAGTGGGGGTGGGAACCAGCCCCTAGTTGGGCTGGTGCGCCTCCCCACTCAGCCCATGGCGCAGGGGAAAGGAAAAGAGGGGGGGAACCCTAACTCAGGTGGGCCTTAGGCCCACCAGAGGGGTGCGCCACCCCTCCCCCTTGCCCTGGCCGCCACCCCTTTCCCATCTAAGGGCTGCCGCACCCCTTAGGGGTGGGAACCCTAAGGGCTGCGCCCCCTCCCCCTCCCCCTATATATAGATGAGGTTCGGGGCTGTTTGAGACACAGTTTTCCCTCTCCCTCGGCGCAGCCCTGCACTTCTTCCTCCTCCTCTCTGCCGGCGCTTGGCGAAGCCCTGCCGGGAGACCTCGTCTCTCCACCAACACCACGCCGTCGTGTTGCTGGTCTTCTTCCCCAACCTCTCCCTCCTCCTTGCTGGATCAAGGTGCGGGAGACGTCACCGGGCTGCACGTGTGTTGAACGCGGAGGTGCCGTTGTTCGGCACTAGATCGGAATCGCTGCAAGTACGACTCCATCAACCGCGTTCTAGCAACGCTTCCGCTTAGCGATCTTCAAAGGTACGAAGATGCTCTTACCCCTCTCTCGTTGCTGGTCTCTCCATAGGAAGATCTGAACATGCGTAGGAAATTTTTTGAATTTATTCTACGTTACCCAACAGTGGCATCCGAGCCAGGTTTTCTATGCGTAGATTCCATGCACGAGTAGAACACAAAAGTTGTGGGCGATGGTTTGTCAATTTGCTTGACGTTACTAGTCTTATTCTTTTTCGGCGGTATTGTGGGATGAAGCGGCTCGGACCGACCTTACACGTACGCTTACGTGAGACTGGTTCCACCGACAGACATGCACATCGTGCATAAAGGTGGCTAGCGGGTGTCTGTCTCTCCTACTCTAGTCGGATTGGATTTGATGAAAAGGGTCCTTATGAAGGGTAAATAGCTTTGGCATATCATCGTTGTGGCTGTCACGTAGGTAAGAAGGCGTTCTTGCTAGAAACCCAAATCAGCCACGTAAAACTTGCAACAACAATTAGAGGACGTCTAACTTGTTTTTGCAGGGTTTGACATGTGATGTGATATGGCCAAAGTTGTGATGTTGCATATATGATGTATGAGATGATCATGTTATTGTAATAGGTTTCACGACTTGCATGTCGATGAGTATGAAAACCGGCAGGAGCCATAGTAGTTGTCTTAATTTATTGTATGAGATGCAACGCCATGTGCTTGCTACTTTTACTTCATTGCTAACGGTTAGCCATAGTAGTAGTGATAGTAGTAGTTGGCGTGACGACTTCACGGAGACACGATGATGGAGATCATGATGATGGAGATCATGGTGTCACGCCGGTGACGATGATGATCATGCGATGCCTGAAGATGGAGATCGAATGAGCAAAGATGATAATGGCCATATCATGTCACTATATGATTGCATTGTGATGTTTATCATGTTTTACATCTTATTGCTTAAAACGACGGTAGCATAATAAGATGATCCCTCCTAAAATTTCGAGAACGTATTCCCCTAAGTGTGCACCGTTGCGAAGGTTTGTTGTCTCGAAGCACCACGTGATGATCGGGTGTGATAGATTCTAACGTTCGCATACAACGGGTGTAAGCCAGATTTACACACGCAAAACACCTAGGTTGACTCGACGAGCTTAGCATGTACAGACATGACCTCGAATACAAGAGACTGAAAGGTCGAACATGAGTCGTATGGTTGAATACGATCAGCATGAGTTGCTCACCATGGTGACTAGTCCGTCTCACGTGATGATCGGACACGGGTTAGTCAACATGGATCATGTAACACTTAGATGACTAGAGGGATGTCGATTTAAGTGGGAGTTCATACTTAATTTGATTAAATGAACTTAATTGTCATGAACTTAGTCTAAAAGTTGTCTTTATAAATATTGTAGATGTCCAACGTCAACCTCAACTTCAACGCATTCCTAGAGAAAAACAAGCTGAAAGATGATGGTAGCAACTATGCGGACTGGGTTCGCAACCTGAAGCTCATCCTTGAAGCAAGTAAAAAGGCTTATGTCCTTAATGCGCCGCTAGGTGACCCTCCCGCTCCCGCAGCAGCCCAGGACATTCTAAACGTCTGGCAAGCGCGGAGTGATGACTACTCTCTGGTCAGGTGTGGCATGTTATACAGTTTAGAAACGGGGCTCCAAAGACGTTTTGAGCAACACGGGGCATATGAGATGTTCCAAGAGCTGAAGCTAGTTTTTCAAGCTCATGCCCGTGTCGAGAGATATGAAGTCTCTGACAAGTTCTTCAGCTGTAAGATGGAGGAGAACAGTTCTGTCAGTGAGCACATACTCAAAATGTCTGGGTTACACGGTCGTCTGACTTCACTTGGAGTCGAACTTCCGGATGATGCTATCATTGACAGAATCCTCCAGTCTCTCCCACCAAGCTACAAAGGCTTTGTGCTTAACTACAACATGCAAGGGATGGAGAAAACCATTCCCGAGTTGTACTCGATGCTCAAGCCTGCAGAAGTAGAAATCAAGAAGGAGCATCAAGTGTTGATGGTCAACAAGACCACTAGCTTCAAGAAAGGCAAGGGTAAGAAGAACTTCAAGAAAGACGGCAAAGCTGTTGCCGCGCCCGGTAAGCCAGATGCCGGGAAGAAGAAAAAGAACGGACCCAAGCCACAGACTGAGTGCTTCTACTGCAAGGGAAAAGGTCACTGGAAGCGGAACTGCCCCAAATACTTAGCGGACAAGAAGGCCGGCAACGTTAAAGGTATATGTGATATACATGTTATTGATGTGTACCTTACCAGCGCTCGTAGTAGCTCTTGGGTATTTGATACCGGCGCTGTTGCTCACATTTGCAACTCAAAGCAGGAACTGCGGAATAAGCGGAGACTGGCCAAGGACGAGGTGACGATGCGCGTCGGGAATGGTTCAAAAGTCGATGTGATCGCTGTCGGCACGCTACCTCTACACCTACCGTCGGGATTAGTTTTGAACCTCAATAATTGTTATTTAGTACCAGCTTTAAGCATGAACATTGTATCAGGGTCTTGCTTAATGCGAGACGGCTACTCATTTAAGTCAGAGAATAATGGTTGTTCTATTTATATGAGTGATATGTTTTATGGTCATGCTCCGCTGGTGAATGGTTTATTCTTGATGAATCTCGATCGTGATGTTACACATATTCATAGTGTGAGTACCAAAAGATGCAAAGTTGATAATGATAGTCCCACATACTTGTGGCACTACCGCCTTGGTCATATCGGCGTTAAGCGCATGAAGAAGCTCCATACTGATGGACTGCTAGAGTCTCTTGACTTTGAATCATTTGACACATGTGAACCGTGCCTCATGGGCAAGATGACTAAGACTCCATTCTCAGGAATAATGGAGAGAGCCACCGACTTATTGGAAATAATACATACTGATGTGTGTGGTCCAATGAACGTTGAAGCTCGCGGTGGTTATCGTTATGTTCTCACTCTCACCGATGATTTGAGTAGGTATGGGTATATCTACTTGATGAAGCACAAATCTGAGACGTTTGAAAAGTTCAAGGAATTTCAGAGTGAGGTTGAGAATCAACGTGACAGAAAAATTAAATGTCTACGATCTGATCGTGGAGGAGAATATTTGAGTCACGAGTTTGGCACACACCTAAGGAAGTATGGAATCGTTTCACAACTAACACCGCCTGGCACACCGCAGCGCAACGGAGTGTCTGAACGTCGTAATCGCACTTTATTAGATATGGTACGATCTATGATGTCTCTCACCGACTTACCGCTATCATTTTGGGGATACGCATTAGAAACTGCAGCATTCACTTTAAATAGGGCACCGTCTAAATCCGTTGAGACGACACCGTATGAACTGTGGTTTGGCAAGAAACCTAAGTTGTCGTTTCTTAAAGTTTGGGGCTGCGATGCTTATGTGAAGAAACTTCAACCAGAAAAGCTTGAACCCAAAGCGGAGAAATGCGTATTCATAGGATACCCTAAGGAAACTATTGGGTATACCTTCTATCTTAGATCCGAAGGTAAAACCTTTGTTGCCCAGAACGGATCCTTTCTAGAGAAAGAGTTTCTCTCGAAAGAAGTAAGTGGGAGGAAGGTAGAACTTGATGAGGTAATTACACCCCCTCTCGAACAGGAAAGTAGCGCAGCGCAAGAAGTTGTTCCTGTGGTGCCTACACCGACTGAAGAGGAAGTTAATGATGATGATCATGAAGCTTCGGATCAAGTTACTACTGAACCACGAAGGTCCACAAGGGTACGCTCCGCACCAGAGTGGTACGGCAACCCTGTGATGGAAATCATGTTGTTAGACAATGGTGAACCTTCGAACTATGAAGAAGCGATGGCGGGCCCGGATTCCAACAAATGGCTTGAGGCCATGAAATCCGAGATAGGATCCATGTATGAGAACAAAGTATGGACTTTGGTGGACTTGCCCGATGACCGGCGAGCCATAGAAAATAAATGGATCTTCAAGAAGAAGACTGATGCAAACGGTAATGTAACCGTTTACAAAGCTCGACTTGTCGCAAAGGGTTTTCGACAAATTCAAGGAGTTGACTACGAAGAGACTTTCTCTCCCGTAGTGAAGCTGAAATCAGTCCGAATCATGTTAGCAATTGCCGCCTTTTATGATTATGAAATTTGGCAAATGGACGCAAAACAGCATTCCTTAACGGGAATCTTAAGGAAGAGTTGTATATGATGCAACCAGAAGGTTTTGTCGATCCTAAAGGTGCTAACAAAGTATGCAAGCTCCAGCGCTCCATCTATGGGCTGGTGCAAGCATCTCGGAGTTGGAACATTCGCTTTAATGAGGTGATTAAAGCGTTTGGGTTCATACAGGTTTACGGAGAAGCCTGTCTGTACAAGAAAGTGAGTGGGAGCTCTGTAGCTTTCCTCGTACTATATGTGGATGACATATTATTGATGGGGAATGATATAGAGATGTTGGAGAGCATAAAGGCCTACTTGAACAAGAGTTTTTCAATGAAGGACCTTGGAGAAGCTGCATACATATTAGGCATCAAGATCTATAGAGATAGATCGAGACGCCTCATAGGTCTTTCGCAAAGTACATACCTTGACAAGATATTGAAGAAATTCAATATGGAAAACTCAAAGAAAGGGTTCTTGCCAGTTTTGCAAGGTATGAGATTGAGTAAGACTCAGTCGCCGACCACGGCAGAAGATAGAGAGAAGATGAGTTCTGTCCCCTACGCTTCAGCCGTGGGCTCTCTAATGTATGCCATGTTGTGTACCAGACCTGATATAAACCTTGCGATAAGCTTGGTAGGGAGGTACCAAAGTAATCCCGGTGCGGAACACTGGACAGCGGTCAAGAATATCCTTAAGTACCTGAAAAGGACTAAGGAAATGTTTCTCGTTTATGGAGGTGACGAAGAGCTCGTCGTAAAGGGTTACGTCGATGCTAGCTTCGACACAGATCCGGATGACTCTAAGTCACAAACCGGATACGTATATGTGTTGAATGGTGGGGCAGTGAGCTGGTGCAGCAGCAAGCAAGAAGTCGTGGCAGCATCTACATGTGAAGCGGAGTACATAGCTGCTTCAGAAGCGGCTCATGAAGGAATTTGGATGAAGGAGCTCATCACCGACCTTGGAGTGGTTCCAAGCGCGTCGGGTCCTATGACATTCTTCTGTGATAACACTCGAGCAATTGCCATAGCCAAAGAGCCCAGGTTTCACCGGAAGACGAAACACATCAAGCGCCGCTACAACTCCATCCAGGACCATGTCCAAACTGGAGTGATAGATATTTTTAAAGTACACACGGATCTGAATATTGCAGACCCGTTGACTAAACCTCTTCCACGAGCAAAACATGATCAGCACCATAATGCTATGGGTGTTCGATACATCACAATGTAACTAGATTATTGTCTCTAGTGCAAGTGGGAGACTGTTGGAAATATGCCCTAGAGGCAATAATAAAATGGTTATTATCATATTTCCTTGTTCATGATAATCGTCTATCGTTCATGCTATAATTGTATTAACAGGAAACACTAATACATGTGTGAATGAATAGATCACAATGTGTCCCTAGCAAGCCTCTAGTTAGCAAGCTCGTTAGTCAATAGATGATCATGGTTTCCTGATCATGGACATTGGATGTCATTGATAACGGGATCACATCATTGGGAGAATGATGTGGTGGACAAGACCCAATCCTAAGCCTAGCACTAGATCGTATTGTTCGTATGCTAATGCTTTTCTAATGTCAAGTATCTTTTCCTTCGACCGTGAGATTGTGCAACTCCCGGATACCGTAGGAGTGCTTTGGGTGTATCAAACGTCACAACGTAACTGGGTGACTATAAAGGTGCACTACGGGTACCTCCGAAAGTGTCTGTTGGGTTGGCACGAATCGAGATCGGGATTTGTCACTCCGTGTGACGGAGAGGTATCTCTGGGCCCACTCGGTAGAACATCATCATGAGCTCAATGTGACTAAGAAGTTAGTCACACGATGACGTGCTACGGAACGAGTAAAAAGACTTACCGGTAACGAGATTGAACAAGGTATAGGTATACCGACGATCGAATCTCGGGCAAGTTCTATACCGACAGACAAAGGGAATCGTATACGGGATTGATTGAATCCTTGACATCGTGGTTCATCCGATGAGATCATCGTGGAGCTAGTGGGAGCCACCATGGGTATCCAGACCCCGCTGATGGTTATTGGCCAGAGAGGTGTCTCGGTCATGTCTGCCTGTCTCCCGAACCCGTAGGGTCTACACACTTAAGGTTCGATGACGCTAGGGTTATAGGGAATTGTTATACGAGATTACCGAAAGTTGTTCGGAGTCCCGGATGAGATCCAGGACGTCACGAGGAGCTCCGGAATGGTCCGGAGGTAAAGATTGATATATAGGACGGATGGTTTCGGAGACCGGAAGTGTTTCGGGCATCACCGGTAACGTACCGGGACCACCGGGACCACCGGAGGTGGTCCCGGGGGATCACCGAAGGGGGGCTGCGACCCCAAGAGGTAAGATGGGCTAAGTGGGGGTGGGAACCAGCCCCTAGTTGGGCTGGTGCGCCTCCCCACTCAGCCCATGGCGCAGGGGAAAGGAAAAGAGGGGGGGAACCCTAACTCAGGTGGGCCTTAGGCCCACCAGAGGGGTGCGCCACCCCTCCCCCTTGCCCTGGCCGCCACCCCTTTCCCATCTAAGGGCTGCCGCACCCCTTAGGGGTGGGAACCCTAAGGGCTGCGCCCCCTCCCCCTCCCCCTATATATAGATGAGGTTCGGGGCTGTTTGAGACACAGTTTTCCCTCTCCCTCGGCGCAGCCCTGCACTTCTTCCTCCTCCTCTCTGTCGGTGCTTGGCGAAGCCCTGCCGGGAGACCTCGTCTCTCCACCAACACCACGCCGTCGTGTTGCTGGTCTTCTTCCCCAACCTCTCCCTCCTCCTTGCTGGATCAAGGTGCGGGAGACGTCACCGGGCTGCACGTGTGTTGAACGCGGAGGTGCCGTTGTTCGGCACTAGATCGGAATCGCTGCGAGTACGACTCCATCAACCGCGTTCTAGCAACGCTTCCGCTTAGCGATCTTCAAAGGTACGAAGATGCTCTTACCCCTCTCTCGTTGCTGGTCTCTCCATAGGAAGATCTGAACATGCGTAGGAAATTTTTTGAATTTATTCTACGTTACCCAACAGGAACCTCCCTTGGGCTCGGCCGAATAGGAGAGGAGGAGTCCTCCTCCAATCCTACTTGGAGTAGAACTCCTCCCTAAATTGTCCACCTCTTTGGTTTTTCCACTTTTTACCTCATGGGCTTTCTTTGGTTGACTAGTCATCCCATCAAGGGCTGTTGCGCCACCATCAAGTCCACATGGCCCTATTGGGGAGTGTTGGACCCACCTGGTGGACCCCCGGTACCCATTCGTCACTCCCGGTACACTACCGGTAATGCCCGAAATCCTGCTGGAATCCAAATACCAACTTCCTATATATCAATCTTCGTTTCCGGACCATTCCGGAACTCCTCGTGATGTCCGAGATCTCATCCAGGACTCCGAACAAAACTTCGGTCACCAACACCTATAACTCAACTATACCGAAATGTCACCAAACCTTAAGTGTGCAGACCCTGCGGGTTCGAGAACTATGCAGACATAACCTGAGACACTCTCCGATCAATATCCAATAGAGGGACCTGGATTTTCATATTGGATCCTACAAATTCTATGAAGATCTTATCGGTTGAACCTCTATGTCAAGGATTCATATAATCCCGTATTCCATTCCCTTTGTCCTTCGGTATGTTACTTGTCCGAGATTCGATCGGTGGTATCTCCATACCTATTTCAATCTCGTTACTAGCAAGTCTCTTTACTCATTCTGTAATACAAGATCCCATGACTAACTCTTTAGTCACATTGCTTGCAAGGCTTGTATGTGATGTTGCATTACCGAGTGGGCCCCGAATTACCTCTTTGTCACATGGAGTGACGAATCCCAGTCTTGATCCATGCTAACTCAATGGACACCTTCAGAGATGCCTTTAGAGTACTTTTATAGTCACCCAATAACATTGCGATGTTTGATACACACAAGGCATTCCTCCGGTGTCACTGAGTTACATGATCTCATGGTCATAGGAATGAATACTTGACATGCAGAAAACAATAGCAACAAAATGACGCGATCATATGCTACGTTTATAGTTCGGGTCTTGTCCATCACATCATTCTCCTAATGATGTGATCATGTCATCAAGTGACAAGACTTGTCTATGGCTAGGAAACCTTAACCATCCTTGATCAACAGGCTAGTCAACTAGAGACTCGCTAGGGACATAGTTTTGTCCATATATCCACACATGCATTTATGGTTCCATTCAATACAGTTATAGCATGGATAATAAACGATTATCTTGAAACAGGAAATATAATAATAACTATTTTATTATTGCCTCTATGACATATTTCCAACAATGAGAGCTCCTCTCTCGCACAGGGATGGATAGAGGTGAGAGAGGGGGAAATGTGTGGAAGAATACGCACGCGAATAGATAAGGTCATGGAGGGGAAACGGTGGATGGCCCCACGGGCACGTGTCGAGCGCAAGGCACGGTTTATGTCCCGTGAGAATCAGTCGATTGATTTTAATGTTTTTCCCATGTCTTACCTCTAAACTTCTAGCGAAGACCTCGTCAATGCTCTTAAGGCTAAGGCCAATGTCATCTTCATGTACTCCCACCGTCCACAGAACTTCCCATTGTTGGGATGTAAATCCTCTGTTATTAATGGGGATTTTTCTTGTTCCTATGATGCGCCACACTCTCAATCTCGAACTTGATAGCAGAAAGCACCGAGGGATCCAGTTCAGCAACAACCCGGATACCATCCGAGGTCATCAACGGAGGAGGAACTGTTGGGTGTCCCGATGCTGGAGGTACAATTGTATTACGTGTAGCTATGTGATTAGAGCATGGTTAATAGTGTTGACACATGCTGGCTATAAGCCATTGCCACATCTATAGCCCATCTTATAGGTAACATGTACAATAGTTGATTAGAAAAGTGTACTACTTTTTTATTATATGGTCCACATTTCACTCTCACAAAATGCCTAGGAGCACGTGCTAGAGCTATCTCTTAACTAAGAGCTCACTGACCTTGTCTCTCCTCTTCTTTTTCTTTCAACTAAGCAAAAAATATACTAGTTTATTTCTTAAAGCTCATTGGCTCAGCTCTATTATACTTTCCCTTAGGCCTGCAAAATAGAAGACCTTTGAATATTATGGCATTCCTCTTAAGGAGGGTCATATATTAACGAGGAGGTTGTCTTTATCAAGGAGAAGAGGATGGCCTTTGATGCACTATTTCTCGGTTGTCGTTCTTCTTCTACTTGATGGCTCCATGGCACTTTGCCCTACGTTGTTTCCCCCGAGGTCTGCCTTTGATGTTTGGGCCGCAAACCCTCTTCGGTTAAGTCTGGTCATAATGGGAGTATCATAGGTAGTATCATGCATGCCAACAAGGTAATTTTGATGAGGTGGTATAGAATAAAATGAAGAAAGGGAGGTTTTGAATATCATATTATGTTACCATATCTTATTAAATGATGTGCTATTTGTCATGCATGACAATAAAAAAATATCTATGATACTAACATATGATACTATGCATTACAAATGTATTATCATACACTAGTATCATATGCATGATACTATTATACGATACTCCCCATTACGACTAGCCTAAGGGAGCCGAGGTGCCTCAATGTCGAGCAGCCCGTGCGGTGGAAGCACGAGTTCTTTGTGGAGAGGGTGCTCCATCCACCATAGCACCTAGGGATAAGATCGTACCTGGGTTGTCAAAAACAAATGGTGACTTCGTCCTCATCAATACCTTCCTGGTAAAACACGTCGTCCCAAAAGATGAGGTCAGTGTGTGGACCCCGGATAGACCGCGCATGCATTTCCGATCCCAAGAAATGTCTGGTTGTGGAGTCGTACATTCTAAGTTTGTTGACCATTGTACCCAGCTCTAGTCGGGTGAAGTAAAAAAAGCTAATCACACAATTATATAATTTGTCCTAATGAAACAATGGACGTTTGTAAAAACTTACAGCTCGGGGAGGATTTTCGCAGGAGAAACCATCGTGTCCTACCCTCTTGAGAAAGTCCGACTCCTCGCCCTTGAACATTGACGCCATCATTTGAGTAAGTGTATGGCACTCATGGAAATCACCTTTGATGGAGTGAGTCGAGTCATTGGAATCAATATACTTCCACAAGGGATGAGAGCAATGCCGAAGAGGTTGGATTTCTCGGAGAAGCAATGTTGCTATAACATTGGGCAATGTGAGGCCATGGTTGTGGATAAGGGAGATGTCGTGTGAAAGATAGGTCACCTCCTATGTCCCCTCCCTCGTATGAGTCCTCGGAGTTAGTTGTACCTCTTCTGGGGAAGGGAAGGAGAAAAGGGGGCAATTTAGTCTCACAATGTAACTCGCGGTCGTTCCCTACATGACATGTGTATAATGGGTGCAAAGATCGAGGGGGCTGGCAACGATGTTGCTCCTTGTGTGTTAGGTTTCGTAAAGGATGCTTTGCAGTTGGACCCCTGTCGGTGTCAAAACCGGTGACTCTCTGGTAGAGGGTCCCGCACTGTGGATCTTGAGTTGATGGATAACATGATACAAGGGAGACAGTGTTTACCCAGGTTCGGTCCCTCTTGATAGAGGTAAAATCCTACGCCCTGCTCTTGTTTATATGGATGATGGAATATCTAGTACATAGTTGATCTACCTCGAGATTGTTTGTTGTGGTCTAAAACCCTTGGAATAATGATCTTAACATGCCTTACGGACTAAAGCCCTCTAGTTTATATAGATACCAGGGGTACTAGGGTTACATAATGCCGATTAGACCAAGAAGAAAACATGTCGACTATCATCTTTCCTTGGAGAGTACGCCAAGTCTTCGAAAGAATTCACCCTGGATACGGTGTCATTTTGTTATTTGGGCTACAATGATAATCACACGGCATCCATGAATCCGGCCCATGACAATACGTCAGCGGCCCGAGGACCCTTAGTCCCGGACTCCCCTAGTAGCCCCTGAAATGGCCTCCAATGTTGTAGTCTTGATTCCTAGCAGGTCCTTGCGTCCAAGGTCTTCAGCTTGCAGGGCGAGTTCCTTCCCCACTTACACTTGGCCGGTTATAGTTCGGTCACCAATTACTTCCCTATTTTTGAACAATATATGTGACTTAGCCACGTAGGCCAACCATTCATTTGCGAACAACACTTTTGTGTGACAACCTTTTAGCAAAAGGTCACGGCTGGTCATGGCCAGTGACCAGTTACAAAAACGTGGTTCAAGGCAGTTTTCCCATTGGCACGTTCCATCAATACGGAGATCATGCCCCACATTTTAGGGGATATGGTTTATGATTTGGGCTATCCCACGTGCGCATAACTGCACGACTCATCGATAAACGGCGAGGTTCACGGCGCGGCACAGGGGCTCTTGGTATTACAACGGCTTATAAAAAGGAAACCGTCACCATGGCCTCCACACACTCCCAGATCTCATATCCCCATCACCTTCCCCAATCCTCAGAGCTCCAAGCTTCCAAGCTTCCTCCTCTACCCAATCACCACGAACCCCTTCTCCAATTCGTCCAAGGCCGGCTCGGGATCGAAAGGCAAGTCGGAGGTTTCCAGTGTCACCAACAATTATATTTTTGAGTTGAAGCACGTCGTCTAATTGTCGCCAAACATTGTTCACCATGCTTCGGAGAAGGGCCAGGTCATCCCTATGCCTAAAGAAGGTGAGAGGGTGGTGTTCATCCCTCACTTCCTCCGAGGCCACACCTTCCCTCTCCACCCATTCGTACGAGGTCTAGTGTTTTATTATGGGTTTGACTTCCATGATCTTCCCCCGAACTCTTTTTTGCATATTTAGGCTTTTATCATCGCCTGCAAGGCCTTTTTGCAGGTCCAACTCCACTTAGGCTTGTGGTTCAAGGTATTCACCTCAAGCCGAAGGTAGTTAACGGCGAGGAGGCAGCCTGCGGGGGAGCGGTGATTAGCAAACTCCCCCTGGTCCAATGGTCGGACGGTTCCTTCATACACTGTCAAGGTTTGGCAGCAAGAGTGGTTTTACATCACCGAGCCACGTGACGCGAGGTGGGAAGTACCCCTCGGATTTAGATATAGACCTCCCACCAGACTGGGTATCAGCATCTAAGCCCACGTCTTGTTCCTTGGTCGTCCATTCCTATTGGGGTTTGTACAACACCTTCCACAATTTCTCGTGGCTAGTGTGGTAGACCTGGCGCACGATGTTGGGGTCATCCAGCTGGTGGGACCACATTGGAGTATCCCTACGCTGGCAGGGTAGGATGCGGCGGTGGACCATGACCTGAATCATGTTGGTCAGTTCGATCTTTGCCTCCACCATCTTCATGGCGCGCTTCTGCAGCAACTTCACCTCCGAGGCTGATCCCCAATCTAGACTTATTGTAACCCACGAGGTTAGCCTCTCGGGGGGTCTGGATCTGAATTCGGCGGGCGCTCACTAGTTTGTTTCCCGAGGTTCGATGATGTAAAACCACTCTTTTTGTCACACTTTGATGGTATCAATAAAAGTACCCTCCGACCATTCGACCGAGGGAGTTTGCTGATCGCGGCTCCTCCCCAGTCAGCTTGTTGGCCGCTGACCGTCTTTGGCTTGATGTCGAAAGTATTCAGCCATAGGTGAAAGTGTAGTTGAACCCACATGAAGGCCTCGCAAATGGTGATGAAAGCTGAGATGTGCATAAACGAGTTCGGGGGAAGATTGTAAAAATCTAATACATAGAAGAACATGAGGCCCCTGACAAAGGGGTGGAGCGGGAAGCCTAGTCCTCGGATGAAGTGGGGGACAAACACCACCCTCTCGTTTGGCTTTGATGTAGGCACCACATGGTCGTCCTCCCGCGCACGGTGGGAAATGTCACACGAGAGATAGCCGGCGTGCCTCAGTTCACGGATAACCTTCTCGGAGACGCATGCGACCTCCCACTAGTCTTGGGAGCCCGAGCCAGCCATGGCTGAGCTTGGGGAAGGGCGGCTGGGAGAGGACATAGAATGAAATGGATCTGGGCGCTTGGAGATTGAATGAAAGGGGGGTCGAGTCTCGAATGCCTGTGGTAGCTTTGAGGATCTTTTTTCTATTTTATAGGGGGCGTAAGACCAAGGGTTCCTGTTTACTGCACCACAAGCCCTGCCACTTCCAAAAACAACTGTGTCGTTGAATGCCCGCAGGATAACATGGACCATTATTTGTATCCCCTTAAACGCGGGGCACAATCTCCTCATTGATAAGACACGCCCATGGGAAAGTGGCCTCGAACCGCGAATCGAGTTTGTCATAACTGGCTATCCGACCTTTCGTTAGAACGTATGTTAGATGAGGAAGTCTTCACACTCGGGCATTTAAGCCTTCGGATTAAGCAATGCCTATTTTAAAGGCCCGACATCACCAAACGACCAAGTCAAAACCGGTCGAACATGAAGGGAACTCGCCTTGCAAGCCGATTACTATAGATAGGAGGAGCTACCGAAGACCATATACATCGGCGTTGCAGGCCAGTTCGGGGGCTACTGAGGGAGTCCGAGATTAAAAGGTCCTCGGACGGTCGGCCCATCTCTTACAGGCTGACCTAATGGGTTGTGTTGTTGAAGACCGAATTGCATGATGACCTTATGTTTAGGAAGGAAAACTCTGAAGGTTGGCGTGTCATCCAAGTTAAGTAGGCTAGATCGGCACATCTCTCCCCGGCTCGAGGTCGGTTGTATGTAAACCTAGGAACCCCTCGTGTCTATATAAAATAGAGGGTTTCATCCGTATAGGCAAGTTGACTCATCTAGGGTTTTAGCTCATATAATCTCGAGGTAGATCAACTCTATAATTCTCATCCACATGAACATAATCAAGCAAGATGTAGGGTTTTACCTCCTCAAGAGGGCTCGAACCTGGGTAAAACATTGTCTCCTTCGTCCCCTGTAACCCATCGATCCAAGGTCCACAGCTGTGGACCCCCTACCCAAGATTCGTCGGTTCACACACCGACATTGGTGCTTTCATTGAGAGTTCCACTGTGAGATCACCGGAAGGATTGATGGCTTGCTTAATCATCAGTGATCAAATCAGCAACGGGGTCATCTTTGTTCCTGGGCAGGTTCTCGCGTTCGGTAGCTTCACGCCACATGCCGACCCGATCGGCCATCTCGGTCGGGTCGGAGGACCCGTCCCCAGTCAAGATATAAAGTTTGGGAATCTCAAATTCTCCGCCGACTCCCGGGGCAATATTTTCCGTGCTAAGATCACGGTTTCATTCAATGACCTCCAAAATCCTGAAGCCTTGACTTCGGGTCTCTTGCCCGGCCATGCCCTTGATTCCTTCTTTGTCGGTGAATTGTCTTTGAGCCCGGACCCGACCTTAGTGCCCGAGCAATAGCAAACGTCCATTGCCGAATACGTGTCCCTCGTGGAAGCCACAGAGGTCAACTCCGAAAACTGTCAAGAGATTGATTAAGACAGCCTCTTGATGTTAAACGAGACGCTCGACCGGATCCGGTCACTGAAAATCTAGGACGGCCTGAGCTCGACCTATATTCGGATCAGTTCAGATGCGGATTATGAGGACTTTTACGACCCACCTGATACGTCTCCAACGTATCTATAATTTTTGATGGTTTCATGCTATTATCTTGTCAAACTTGGGATGTTTTGCATGCCTTTTATTTATTTTCTGGGACTAACTTATTAACTCAGTGCCAAGTGCTAGTTCCTATTTTTTCCATGTTTTTGACCCCTTTCAGAGGAGATTTTGAAACGGAGTCCAAACGAAAGAAAATCCCCGAAAAGATTTTTTCTGGAACGGAAGAAGATCGGAGAGCTTGGGGGCCAAGCCAGAAGAGCCTCAGGGGGCCCACAAGCCCCCACCTCGCAGCCAGGGGGGGCGTGCCATGCAGGCTTGTGGGCCCCCTGGAGGTCCCCTAACCTAGATCTTGCGCCTATAAATTCCCAAATATTCCCAAAAAAACAGGGGAGCATCGTAATCACTTTTCCGCCGCCGCAAGCTTCTGTCTCCGCAAGATCCCATCTGGGGCACGTCCCGGTGCCCTGCCGAGGGGGGGATTTGGACACAGAAGGATTCTCCATCAACACCATGACCTCTCCAATGATGCGTGAGTAGTTCACCATAGACCTACGGGTCCATAGCTAGTAGCTAGATGGCTTCTTCTCTCTCTTGGATCTTCAATACAAAGTTCTCCATGATCTTCACGGAGATCTATCCGACGTAATCTTCTTTTACGGTGTGTTTGTCGAGATCCGATGAATTGTGGATTTATGATCAGATTATCTACGAATCTTATTTGAGTTTCTTCTGATCTCTCTTATGCATGATTTCATATCCTTGTAATTCTTTTCGAGTTGTGGGTTTTGTTTGGCGTTACTCTGTTCGTCATGAACTCAATACACTAGATGCATGCTGGATAGCGGTCGATGTGTGGAGTAATAGTAGTAGATGCAGAAAGTATCGGTCTACTTGTCCCGGACGTGATCCCTATATGCTAGATCATTGCCTTAGATATTGTCATGACTTTGCGCGGTTCTATCAATTGCTCGACAGTAATTTGTTCACCCACCGTGATATTTGCTATTTTGAGAGAAGCCTCTAGTGAACACTATGGCCCCAGGGTCTACTCCACACCA
Source organism: Hordeum vulgare subsp. vulgare (assembly GCF_904849725.1). Taxonomy (NCBI): domain Eukaryota; kingdom Viridiplantae; phylum Streptophyta; class Magnoliopsida; order Poales; family Poaceae; genus Hordeum; species Hordeum vulgare. The sequence continues at coordinate 102,013,746 of NC_058520.1, forward strand.
TATTTTCAGCCTTACACTTTTCACTTCGTTGCACTTTCCGCCTTCAGATCTCACTTTTGCAAACAATCTTGAAGGGGTTGACAACCCCTTTGAAGCGTTGGGTGCAAGCTTGTTTGTGTTTGCACAAGTACTTTGGACTTGACAAGGCCCTCCTTTTGGTTCGATACCTTGGTTCTAAAACTGAGGGAAATACTTACTACTCCTGTGTTGCATCACCCTTTCCTCTTCAAGGGAAAAACTGACGCAAACCAGAGAAGTAACAAGAAGAATTCCTACGCGCCAGGGAAGGACTTTTGTTGCCGCGGCAGAAAAATTTCTGGCGCTGTTGCCGGGGAGGAAGATCAAGTCAAGAACTCATCCAAGTAGGTGTCGCAAACTCATCTCTTGCATTTACTTTATTTGCCAGTTGCCTCTCGTTTTCCTCTCCCTCACTTCACCCATTTGCCTTTTTCGTTCGCCTTTTCGTTTGCCCTTTCTCTCTTGCTTGCTTTCTGCTCGTATGTGTGGGATAGTCTATCTTGATGGCTAGATCCACCACTTCGAACGATACTCCCGAGAGCGAAGTTCTCAATTTCAAACAAATTGAGGGAGAAAACTTAAAGGACGTGTGGTATAAGATTTGCAATGCTCAGAGTAGATCTACTCATAAGCAATCCACCGCCGTCTTGCTTCGCAGTTTTTATGTGGGTATTTATCCTTGGAATAGGTATATTCTTGACACCATCGTAGGTGGAAATTTCTTGGGTAGTCATACCGTTGATTCTTACGGAGCTGTGATAAATTTGGTAGGCTCACCCCACTCATGGTTAATGGAACTACCTTAACCCTGGAACATGTGATGCGTAGGCTGGACGCTATTGAAAATAAAGTTGCTACGATTGAACTCATTGAGAATTTGGATAAAAAGATCCACAATCAAATCACTCAGTATGGGTCCAAGATGGGAATGGTTTTGAAAATTTTAAAGGAGAAGGAAACCACAGTTAGCGAAAAGCTAGGTCATGATTCCGCTAGGATTGGCAAACTAGAGGATGTTATAACCAACTTGGGCTCCGCTTTTGCCGCTGTGCAGAATACTCCCAATCTTGCCCACAATAAAATCACCAAGCATGTCTTTGTTCCTAAATGTAGTGATGGATCATCTAGCAAGAAAGATGATACGTGATCCTATCGCTACTATGCCCAGCTAAGGGCGTTAAACAATAGCGCTTGTTGGGAGGCAACCAAATTTACCTTTTTTTTCTTTCTGTTTTGTTGCGTCCACACTTTCACTATTCTGTTGTGATTGTGTTTTTTGTGTTTCTTTTTGTGTTTGAGCCAAGCAAAACCTTTATGAGTGGTCTTGGTAATGGTTGTTTGATCTTGCTGGAAAAAGACAGAAACTTTTCGCTCACGAGATGATTTTTCATTTTTATTAAGAAAGAGCTTTTGAGTTGATTCTTTTTGCTGATAATTGATATGCTTTTTCCCCAGACCGTCGTAATTTTTCAGATTTTTTTGAGGTACCAGAAGTATACGAAGTATACAGATTGCTACAGACTGGTCTGTTTTTGACAGATTCTGTTTTTGTTGAGTTGGTTGCTTGTTTTGATGAAACTATGGTTAGTATCGGGGGGTACTAGCCATGGAAAAGTGAGAATACAGTAGCCCATCATCAATATGGATGGAATTCAAGTTTGCTACAGTACCAAAAGAAGTGGTAGTTTGTTTTCTTGTACTAATGTTATCACAAGTTTCTGTTTAAGTTTTGTGTTGTGAAGTTTTCAAGTTTTGGGTGACGTTCTCATGGACAAAGAGATAAGGAGTGGAAAGAGCTCAAGCTTGGGGATGCCCAAGGCCGCCCAAGCCAAATTCAAGGACACCAAAAAGCCTAAGCTTGGGGATGCCCCGGGAAGGCATCCCCTCTTTCGTCTTCAATCCATCGGTAACATTACTTGGAGCTATATTTTTATTCACCACATGATATGTGTTTTGCTTGGAGCGTCTTGTATCATAGGAGTCTTTTCTTTCTGTTGTGTCACAATCATCCTTGCTGCATGATACGTCCATTTTGCATCATGCTTTCATGTTGATATTTATTGCTTTTTGGGCTGTTATATTACTTGTGGTACCATACTTATGACTTTTCTCTCTTAATTTGCAAGGTTTATTTGAAGAGGGAGAATTCAGGCAGCTGGAATTCTGGACTGGAAAAGGAGCAAATCCTAGTCCACTATTCTGCACATCTCCAAATGCCCTGAAAAGTTACGTGGATTTTTTCTGGATTATATAAAAAATAATGGGCGAAAGAACTACCGGAGGGGGGCCACCAGGGCTCCACAAGCCCTTCCACCGCCACCACCCCCCTGGTGGCGCAGGGCAAGCTTGTGGGCTGCCTGACGGCCCACTAGCTCCCCCCTTTTGCTATATGAAGGGTTTTGGTCCAGAAAAAAAATTAATCGGGAGCTTTTTCGTGGTTTCGTCGCCGCCACGAGGTGGAACTTGAGCAGATCCAATCTAGTGCTCTGGCAGGACGATCCTGCGAGGGAAACTTCCCTCCCGGAGGGGGAAATTGTCGCCATCATCATCACAACACTCCTCTCATCGGAGGGGAGGCATCTTCATCAACATCTTCATCAACACCATCTCCTCTCCAATCCCTAGTTCATCTCTTGTAACCAATCTTCGTCTCGCAACTCCGATTGGTACTTGTAAGGTTGCTAGTAGTGTTGATTACTCTTTGTAGTTGATGCTAGTTGGATTACTTGGTGGAAGAGTTTATGTTCAGATCCTTGATGCTATTCATTATACCTCTGATCATGATTATGATTATGTTTTGTGAGTAGTTACTTTTGTTCCTGAGGACATGGGATAAGTCATGTTAATAATAGTCATGTGAATTTGATATTCGTTCGGTATTTTGATATGTTGTATGTTGTTTTTCCTCTAGTGGTGTTATGTGAACGTCGACTACATAACACTTCACCATATTTGGGCCTAGAGGAAGGCATTGGGAAGTAGTAAGTAGATGATGGGTTGCTGGAGTGACAGAAGCTTAAACCCCAGTCTGTGTGTTGCCTCGTGAGGGGCTGATTTGGATCCACTAGTTTAATGCTATGGTTAGACTTTGTCTTAATTCTTCTTTTGTAGTTGCGGATGCTTGCGAGAGAGGTTAATCATAAGTGGGATGCTTGTCCAAGTAAGGGCAGTACCCAAGCGCCGGTCCACCCACATATCAAACTATCAAAGTAACGAACACGAATCATATGAACATGATGAAACTAGCATGACAGAAATTCCCGTGTATCCTCGGGAGCGTTTTTCCTCCTATAAGACTTTGTTCAGGCTTGTACCTTGATACAAAAGGGATTGGGCCACTTGCTGCACCGTTGCTACTACTTGTTACTTGTTACTTTTTGTTTGCTACGTCTCACCTCGTTATACAATCACTTGTTACCGCTACTTTCAGTGCTTGCAGTTATTACTTTGCTGAAATCCGTTTATCAGAGCCTTCTGCTCCTCGTTGGGTTCGACACTCTTACTTATCGAAAGGACTACGATTGATCCCCTATACTTGTGGGTCATCACCCGCCGCGCGTGCGCATTTACTTTGGGTTGTGGGGGTAGTTGGAGGTCGCCACGCGTCCCCGAGGTGGACAAGGAGAAAGCGCGTGCATGTCCATTCCACGTATATGTAGGGTGGGCCAGACTCACTCGTCACGTACAAAGAGCGACACAGTCCAGCACGGCCCCACTCGTGAGCAGTTAACGGTCAAACCTTGACCCGACGGCATCATCCATTGTGACCATTTCTGAGGATTTCGGACAAGGGGGTGGAGAAAAGTGAGCAAACATTAAGAGCATGGGGATGAATGAGTACATCTAAGGAACCATGGTCATAGATGTAAAAACCTACAAATAATGTGCTTGTCATAATATTCATGATGCTCTTTTGCATGTTTCATCAACTATCCTTATGTGAGCATCATTGAAATTATCATGGCTAGCTAAAATGCTTTGAAGAAAAGCGCTTGTTCGGAGACAACCCAACACTTATCCTTTCTGCTTTTGTGTGTTCACATGATTAAGCTACTGTATTAATCATGTTTTGTGTCTCTTATATCAATAATGTGCCAATTAAAGCCTTTAGGATGATTTGGATGGTAAGTAGAATTGATACAGTGCAAAAACAAAAACTTTGACGTGAAGTGCAGAATTTATGTGATTTTACTTGAACGTATTTTTTATCTGAATATTTTACAGAGCATTAATATCCAAATTACGGAGGTCCTCCTAATGTTTCAAAAAAATTGAGTTACATAAGTTTGGTATTTGTGTTGATCGTTACAGACTTTTCTGTTTTAGACAGATTCTAATTTTGCTTGCATAGTTTGCTTGTTTTCATGATGATATGGATTGTATCGGGAGGTATAAGCCATGAAGAAGTTAGAATACAGTACCTTATGCAATAATTAAATATAAATCAATTTATAACAGTACCGAAAGTTTATGATTTCCCTATTATATTAACGGATCTCACGATGTTTCTGTTAAGTTTTGTGTGATTGAAGTTTTCAAGTTTTGGGTGAGATACCGATATGAGGAGAATAAGGAGCGTCAAGACCCTAAGCTTGGGTATTCCCAAGGCACCCCCAAGGTAATATCCAAGAAAAACTCAAGCTTCTAAGCTTGGGGATGCCCCGGAAGGCATCCCCTCTTTGTCTTCAACCCTATCGGTATATTTTACTTGGAAATATATTTTATACGTCACCTAATATGTGTTTTTCTTGGAGAGTCATTTTGTTTTGTCAGTATTTGCTTGCTCTTACTTATAATCTTGTTTCTCAATAAAAAGTTCCAAGAATTTCCTTTAGAATGCTTGAATTGCATGTGTGAGGTCTGCTGTATAAAAACAAAAACTCTTGTTGTAGTATTTGAATTATGAGATTTTACTGGAACGTCGAAAGTTTCTGAAACTTTTATACAGTATTATCATACAGATTTTTTAGCTTCTACTAAATTTTCAGAATTTGTGCAGATACAGAAGTACATTGTTTAATTGCTAGAGGTTGTTCTGTTTGCACAGATTGTTATCATAGTTTTGTTATCTACTTATCCTAGAGTTTTCGTGGCTTATATTGGTAGATATAAATTGTGGAAATGATAGTATAGAGTACCTAATGTTTTAAAATTATTATGCAACTTATCTTGGCACTACATGAAGTGTAGATTTATTCTTATGTGTACTAACCTATCTCATGAGTTCTTTCCAACTTTTATGTGGACGGAGTTTTTGAGACTTAGGTGAAACCGGGATATGAGAGGATTGAACGGGATACAAAATCTCAAGCTTGGGTATGCCCAATGCACCCCAAGTAAATATTACAAGAAGTTTCAAGCATCTAAGCTTGGGGATGCTACGCATCCCACCTCTCTTCGTCAACAACTATCGATTAGCCAATGTTGATCCTAAGTTTTCATTCGTTCACATGTGTTATTCTTGGAGCATATTCTGTGTTTATTATTCCTTTTTGTTGTATGCACCATGATGGTATGAGATAATCATTGGTTGATTTATAGAAGGCTTCATGTGCTTCACTTAAATCTTTTGATTATGGCTTTATAGAATGCTTCGCGTGCTTCACTTATATAGTTTAAGCTTGGATATTGGTCTCTCTATATTCATTGAAGAATGCTCTATGAACTTCATGTTTATCTTGTTGAGAGTAGTTTGATGGTCACTCTTGTGCTTCACTTATATACTAAGAGAAAATGTTGAATGAATTGAATGTCATAAAACGTGAAATTATATAAGCCTCATATGCTTGTCTCATGGGAGTAGTGACTTCACACACTAAGAGTATAAGCAATAAAATTTATTGGAGGTTAGCAAACATAGCATTGGTCACTTGAGTAATTCATGAAAGAACACTGAAGGAAGAGAGATTTCACATATAAATATATTACCTTGGACATCTTATATGATTGTGAGCCCCCATTAATTATTTTCAAACTTGATCAAGTAGTTGACGTTGGACAAGGAAGACAATGTAATGGTCATGTTTGCTTATATTCGCATAGTGGTTATATTGTCATGGATCCTCTAACATGTGGTGCTTCCTTAGAATCTTTTGCTAACCCAAAAATTCGTACTAAGTAGAGATATTACTTGTGCATCCATAACCATTAAACCCAGTTTTCTGCCATATGAGAGTCCACCATGCCTACCTATAGATTGAATAAGATCCTTCAAGTAAGTTTTCATCAGTGCACAAAACAATTAAAAATTCTCTTGAACATGTATGATCTTTTATTGTAAGGAAAAATAAGCTTTGTATGATCTTGTGATGGCAAAGAAATAAAAGTGACGGAATGCATAATAAAGTTTGCTATCAAAAGGGGCAATATAAAGTGATGTTCTTTTTCATTAAGACATTGTACATCCAAAAATAAAAAGTGCATGACAACATATGCTTCCATCTGCGAATGGTCTATCTTTTACTTTTCTATTTTTCACTTTTATGCAAGAGTCAATATTGTTCATCCATATTCCAATCTATTAATTTTTTAGTTGGCAAGCATCATGTGATGGGGAAAGATTGATGCACATATATCCAGTTGGATATGGATGATCATGATTCATTATTGTTGACATTATCCCTGAGATAAATAAGTTGGGAGGAGAAACATTAAGCCCCTACCTTTCTATGTGTTTGATTGAAATTGATAGTTCTAAAAATATGCCTTGAATGTCATCAATCATGGAAGACTAATGGATAGTTGAGTATGTGGATTTGCTAAATCAAAGCCCTTATATAAACCCTTCCTGAAAATAAAATCAATTGTAATTGTTTGATGACTGAAAACATAGTTTGATAGTTTTTAAGAAAGTTTATGGTCTATACTTTAACATGCGAATAGTTTGTTACTTGATCATGAGAAGTTCTATGAGAAAAGAGTTGTCGTTTTATAATGCTAGAAAAAGTGATTGTAAGTAACTTGATCAAACATATATGATATGCTAGCATTCACACTTCATAAATTATTTCTTTTATCATTTAACTACTCGAGGACGATCAGGAAGTAAGCTTGGCGATGTTGATATGTCTCCAACGTAACGGTAATTTATGAAGTATTCATGTTAATATTCTACAACTTTCATATACTTGTGGCAACATTTTATATTATTTTTAGAACCAACTTACTTATAATGTGCCTAGTGTGAGTTCCTCATTTTTATGTGTTTTTTGTTTCGTCGAAATTTCATATCAAACGAAGGAAAAACACGATAAAAATTTACGTAAACTTTTATAAAATACATATATTTAAATAAAAAATCAACGCAACACGGTGGTCGAAAAAGACACAAGCCAACAGAGCATGGCAAGAGGATTGGCCGCGTCCAACGGTAGGCGCAGTTTTCCTTCTGCCTTTCACTAGCGAGAAGGGGATGGCTGAAATCCCCATTCATACAGTATTTGGCTAATCTCAAACTGGTATGTACAAAATTTTCATACGTATTTTTCTTTCTTTGTTTGTTTCTGGTGGTCTGTTGCCCAACTACCCATATGCATCACGGGCACTCTACCTGGCGCCGCCGGCGACAGTGATAGGCCAGGAATGCGCGCCGATCTGGACGAGGGGAGATGCCAAAACGACGGGGCTCAACACACCGGGGCTGGACGCGAACGTGTCGGCCTCGTGGACGGATTACCTGGTCCACCTGGCGTTAGCCAAGCAACTAACAAAACGGTCAACACAGGGGAGGGATCCAATGCACGGCAACTGCGAGCAACAATAATTGTTTCCTGCAGATTTGAAGGCATACTTAGGCTGGTCACAATGGGGAGGAACTTAGCAGTAACATCACACACTCCAATACAACTTTGTTTATGTGGCACGTATTTAGTGAAGAGAGAGGTGCTTGTGGTAACTAGCTAAGTTACCGGAACATCACACACTCCAAGAAACAATGAGTCTATAGCCTAATAAATGCATTGTTGCATGACACTATATACATGTTAGTCCCCATTGTGAAGGTAGGAACATAGTCTAGGAAAGCGTGTAGGTTCCTACCTTATGTTACTCTCCATTGTGACCAGCCTTAACCTAACATGCCGTGCTTCTCTTCACTTTTTAGCGACCTACTATAGGTAGGTACCTACGTCCTGCATCAAAACGCCGCCAAATGTTCGGACAACATACCATTAAAAAACGTTTACAAACAAAATGTTCGGACAACACCGTTAGGATATTTTGTGCCATCCAACGCCTTGCATCCAACGTTTGTGGACCGGGTCGTATGTCTGAATTCCGTCAAACCGTAAACAATTTTGTGGAAGGTTTGAAAGAATCCAAACACCCGTCACGTCGGACCTCAACACACTCGGCCCATCCAAAACCCCTGGCATGGAGCTTATTCCCTTACTTTGTCCATCATCCTACTTTGTGTCCGTATTCACTAGAATCGTCGCCACCTCTACACCATTCTGGTTGTCACCTAGTTCTGCCATATCACCTCTCCTTCATCCAGGCGCCTTGTACTTAATCGTCGATGCCCCCCACATACGTCCGCAAAGCAGGCATCATCTGCCCCCTGTTGACGCGGTCCATGACAAACACCACGCCCGATAAGTGTTTGTCCAAATCCTCATAGAATATATATTTATGACACTCTCCTTGTTTAACATGAAGCGACCAAAGTGGCGGGATACTCGGTGAGGGCGAATGCATTGTTGTGCGACGCATGGTTGGCCACAAGTGCAGGGTTTGTAGGCATGAAGCAAATTGACACAATATTTTGGCAACATGTGCATTCTTGGTTTCATGAGCACAAGCACTATGTGTCATACAGTTTGGATGCATGATCGTATTGCGAAGTCGTCGCCATGAAGTATTGCAGTGCGATTGCACATGTGGAAGGAATATGGCCAATGGGCACGTCAATGATGGAGATCGTAAGTATTGCTTCTTGTTGCTCTATGTGTTGATCAATTATTTGATACACTCAATATTGCTACTTGATGATCGCAATTGTATAGTCCGACGTGATGTTGCGATGTGATGGAGGGCAAGCCCTTCACATTGATGCATTATTGGATGAAGCTCAAGAAGGCGGATCATTTGGGTAAACAACATGCGTCGATTTAAAAAACTTGTTGAACATCCAGTGGATTTAAATGTATGGTTGAATTGCTATTGACCGATGATCCAAAGTGAGCCCGCATGAACATTTGATTTAGGTTTATTCATTTTTTTCGGCCAAAAGGGGCAAAATTAGGTGCACGGGGTTGAATGGTCGCCCCACTATCCGATGTCTCCAAAGTCCACCGGCGTTTGGGGAGTCCCGTTTTGATGCGCTGCGTTGGTTTTGGGGTGAAATATTTTGATGCACGGTGTTGGGGTGACCCGTTTTGATGCATGGCGTTGGACATGCTCTAGGTTACCTGAAAGTCTCAATCCAGCGCCGGCCAAACCGATTGCTACCGCCACCCACAGCCATTGATGCTCCTATGTGTGCCTCGCTGCCGCCCCCATACCATGTTGTGCTCTCTGTAGTCAGTCACCCTGACCTCCCCCTCTAATCCCTCCACCATCTTTCTTCTCCGACTCTGGGTTACCCCGGCTCGGCTTCAGAGCTCCAACTCGCCTCCCTTCTTTTTGAAAATCAAATTACGTAAATTTGGTTTTCAGTCAACTTACCAGAAGCAAATGTGTACCTTTTATCCACACAGGTTATGTGCACGGGACCATATCTGCTTCGACAATGGAGATTTCTTCCATACAGGCATGTGTCGATCCACTGATCATGGCGAGATGTGGAGAGGCTTAAAACTTGCATATTATACGATCAAATTTCAAGAGTACAAATGGCATCTATACTTTTTCTTTCCTTGGGTTGTCTGGTCTGGTAAACATGAAAGTAAAAAATTTACAGTCACTCTTCCAAGAGTAGGAAGATAATGTATTTTGTTTTCTAAAGGAAGGAATTCGGCAACAATGGTGTACGCACAGGATAAATGAAAAGAATAAAAACAAGTTGGTAATCAACAAATGGGGGAAAAGGGCGGCGAAATGCGACTTGTGAGGACGGTTCGGATGGAAACAAGATCGGAGGAAGTTGCTCTTCTCTCTTGGTCTTCTTTCATGCTTTGCTGCCCTCATCATCAAAGATTACCTTCACTGGCTCTGCTCTGGACCTCCCTCCGGTCTAGCCCACTGTTTGCTTGCTCAAGGGGAGCTCAAAGGCGCGAGGAAACGTCGAAGTCATCGGCTTCTTGGCCTAAGTCCCGTAATGCCTCACTGAATACTCCAGCAGTTGTTGGCTGGGGCAGATCATCTCCTTCACTCTTATAGCGTTCTTGTAGATTTTGAATGTTGGAACTGTCCTCACATTCTCTGCACGAGCGACAGCAGGGCTCTCATTTACATCCACCTAAGTAGAATAAGAGAATGATATATGTCAAAAATAGGCCACATATAGGAAGATGACAAGGATGAACCATTTTACCCAATCAGTTACCTTGAGGAAATTAACAGATGGGTATTTGGTACACAGTGCATTCACAAAGGGGGAAATTTTGCAGCACTGCTGATTCGACGGAGTCATGAAATGGACAACCGAAACACCTGTGAATTCAAAACCACCAAATGACAGTGCATCAGCTTTCAAAAAAACTAACAACTTTCACCACTGCTACAAGATAAGAGAGCAAGGTAAAAGACAGAATGTAACTGAATTATGTACCCCAAAACTGCCAAAAGTACAGACTTCTAAATATAGTCATGGTACAGTGCCAGCAAACCAAAGGTCACGTGAAGGCTTGCTTGCAACGCACTAAACAGTAACAAGTACCACCAACTGGTGGTACAACCTCATGCCTATCAACAAAAGTCAAGATGCAGTACTGGTGTACTATAAAATGCTGCTCATCTGCAAGTCAACATCATGAAGTGCAGGCGCAAGATACAAGCAGAAGCAGCAAAACACTCCCAAGATGGAAGGTTAATCAAAATGACCAAATGGGATTGCTCATTCTTGAGAAGCAGCAACATCTATAGAAGAGTGATAAATAATGTATTTGTCATATGTGGCAAGGTTATTAATAAAAGGCTTCCTTTTCCCCAAGGGAAGAAATCAGCGGCAAGATTAACCTAGCAAAATAGGATTCCAGTTCATTGTTTGGTTACTCTGCACCTAAGCCAACTGCGACTACTTTTGTATGTAATAGATCCATGAAATACCCACAAAGCGCGCAAAAAAAGACAAGAAACATGGTATTACCAACGGGCGTCATCAACTGCTTTGAGGAACGGCTGAATCAATGTGTCGACTATCAAATGCAAGGCTTACAAGCCAGTCTTACTGTTTTTATGCTTTATTTTAAGGAATGTGTATGTATGTCTCATATTATTTCAGGAACTCTACTTAGTAGATAATAGTTTGTCATCATTTTCAGTAATTGTATGTGTTACAGGGTTATAACAAATTAGCAAATGGTGATTCCCAAAAAGGCATGAAGCAGCATTTTCAAATGAAGGCCACCAACCAATAAGACAAACCTGGCAAGGAAGTAGCCATCTGGAATTGTTCCATTCCTGTAACTGCTTCAACTTCTCCTCCAAACTTCAAGTTTGATACCTCCTCACCCCTAGATGACTTGAGGGCAACCTGAGCATGGAAATAGGCCTCAGCAACCTCAGTGTCACCTGGGAGTTCCTTTCTGAGAACCTCATAATCCTTCAACGCTTCAGCCCATCTCTCCACCTAAACACCAAATGTGCAACAATTTCTGAGTTTTTCAATTCTAAATCAGAAAAGCACAAAAAGATAAACACTATGCTACCTTGCCATAGGAAGCTGCACGCCTCAGAAGAGCCTTGGTATAGTTGGGTTGAATCATGAGGGCTTCATTGCAGTCCTCAATAGACTTCTCCCACTGCCCTAGCTTGAACCTGCAAGCGGCCCTGTTGCAGTGAAGGACTGGATTTACAGGGTGATGTTTGAGCCCTTCGCCATAAGCTATGCAAGCTTCTGAAAATTTTCCAGATTTAAATAGCTCATTCCCTAGAGATCGTGCTCTTGCTACAGCTTTCACATTGTTATGCATTGTTATCACTTCGTCATTTCTTGGATCTATTATCCGCGCCTTGTCAGCTGAAGAGACAGCATGATCAAACCTGAAAAATGTTTACTAGCGTCAAGTCATGTAAAGGTACAGATATAACAGGCAACCGACGAGTTTACCCGCCAAATCAAAACTTTCAAGCTCTTATCTGTGCGAGTAAAATGAGTAATCACTGAATTACCTTCCCAATGCGATGTCAACTTGGGCATGTGCGTAATAGAGGTATGCGTTAGCAAAGAAGCCACAGAACTTGGTGTCTGATGTGCAGGAAGATGAATAATCCAATTTGGAAGCACTAGAGATGGCCATATCAGCCTCATCGAGCTGATTGAGTCGGAGAAGAGCCTCTGCTCTTGCGGCAAAGAGCTGCAAGAGGCGAATCACATAAGTATATACTCTCTGATCAAGAAATCGCCTGTCAATATCAGAGTGGATAATGTGCAGAATCATACCAGAGCAGACGAGTCGGCTCCAGCCGCAATAGCGGCATCACATTCCCTTAGCACATTCTTCCAGTCCCCAACCTTCCGCGAGTCAAGGCATCTGCCCAGGTGCTTCTCCACTGTTTGTAGTTTGTGCAGCTCTAGGAGGTCAGGCTGCGGGGTTGCCAGGGAAAGGTGCTTCTGAGCATCCTCAAGGTGTCCCAACCTGCAATTCAGTAAGATCCTTGGGATGAATAGCTTGCACAGCTGAAGAATTGAGAATTCAAGGGCGACTTAATCTGGTATCGGTGATGAATCTAGGTAGTAACTAGTGTTGACCGATTTACTAACTATAGCAAAAACTTGCACATCCGTGTGCCCACTGTTGCCATTTATGTTCCGTTCCAAATTCAGCTATTTCTGATTCTCGCGGAACTGGAGGAGCAGATATTTTCATGCCAAGCAGGGAAATCCAGGGGCACATAAAGCAGTGTCCATTTCAGATCAATCAGTCTCCATATGGATGCCAACTCGCGAAGTAGGATTTCCGAAATGAAGCTAGAAAAAAACGTGTGCCCACTGTACAAATCGCCCTTCCATTACCGGCCAATAATAATGAAATAAACACTCGATGCACATGTGTGTTTTGTAAGCCCTACTAAAAATAGCAAATTTGCTTTCATATTATTGCTGCATTGTGGTTTGTGGGGGCAAACCATATATGTATATCCAGATCGCCGGAGCGAATAATCTTACGTGACGTAAGTAGAGTAGATAAAAAAAGTTGAGTCGTTTTCGGCGACCGACAGTGAGAGCGGCAACAAGGAAAAGGATTTCGCGGTAGCCTCGCAGATCTAGGAGCGAACGATTCTTTCACCTTATGTGGAGCGACGCGAGCCGTTGGTGCGCGCGTCCGTAGGACGGATCGATCCGCACGGCCTCCTCGCACTCCTTGATGGCGTCGCCGAAGCGGCGGAGGCCGGTGAGCGCGGCGGCCCGGTTGCCCCGGCACGCGGCATTGTCCGGGCAGAGGGCGAGCGCTCGGTCGTAGAGCCTGAGCGCCTCCTCGAAGTAGCCCTTCTTGTACTGCTCGTTCCCGGCCCGCTTGAGCTCCTCCGGGTCGGCGCTGGACATGGCCCGCCGGACGGCGGCGTCCTCCTCGGGGGCCACGCCGCCGCTGCGCGAGCGCATGATGCTGCCGTGGCCGTAGTTGCCGGTGCCGGAGCCGAGCACGTCGTGGCGGATGGCGCGGGGAGGGGCCGGGGGCGGCGGGGTGGAGGCCGCGGAGAAGGAGGGGAGCGGCTTGGCGAGGCGGCCGGTGGGGCAGATGTTGCCGGCGGGGAGCGCGTTGGTGAGCGGCGAGGTGGCGGAGCTGGAGGTGGAGCCGGAGGTGAAGATGAGGGGGCCAGAGCCGGTGCGGCGGTGGCCCGGGCGCGGCCCGCGCGGGGGGCCGTCGGAGGGGAGCGGGATCTCCCCGGAGTGGCTCCGGCGCGAGGCGAAGGCGGGCGCGCGGGAGAGGGAGCCGGAGGAGCCCGAGGAGGAGCTCGGGGTGTGGTGGTGGTGGTGGTGCTTGGAGGGAAGTGGGGAGACGGGCGAGAGGCGGCCCGGCGGGAGCGTGTCGGGCTTGTCGTTGGAGGAGAGGAGCACGGCGGCGGCGAAGGCGTCGGAGAGCGTGTCCGGCATTGGCGCCGGCGGGCGGCTGGACATTCCGCCGAGCGCCTGCCTGCCTCTCAGATCTCGGCGCTGGTGCTGGTGCTGATGCTAATGCAGCATGGGGCGGCGGCCTGGGCCGGGGGAGGGGAAGGCGGGGATGGGGATGGGGATCTCGTGAAATGGGGGAGGGGAGGCGAGGGGAGGGGAGGGAGCAAGCAAGGAATGATGAAGGCGAGCGGGCGAGGGGGAGGGCGGGCGGGCGGGGGTGGGAGTGGAGCGCTGCGGGAGGGGAGGGGAGGGTAGATTTGGAGCGCAGTAAACACAGCGGCCGCAGCGGCGCCGCGCGGTGGAGTGAAAATGGAAAGCCAAGGTGGCCTAGCTAGCGCGCCCCCGCCCAGCCCAGCGAGCATTTCGCCCGCGGTCTCTCTCCCCTCGTTGCTTTTCTTTTCTTTTCTTTTCCTTTCCTTTCCTTTCCTTTCAGGAAAGAGGAAGATTTCCGGCAAACCACATGAGGTGGTCAAACGCTGTTCAAACAACAAAAACTACATGACTTCACCGTGTAATAAGCATAACTCAATCAAATAGATAACATGTAAAACAACTTGGCACTCCACCGAGAAAGTGAATGGAAAGGTTAAATGAGGTTTTCTTTTTCACATGTGTTGGCCATTACGGCTCGACGAGTGTCGTCACTCCTATCCTTTGGATGGTCGTCTCTTCAGAGACGCCGGCTGCGTAAGCATAACACCACTGATTATTCATAAGGATGGAGAGACGTCGAATAGATAGACGGACAATGATAAAATAAAGATATATCCGAAAGAAAAACGTTATTGGAGGACGTTGCTTGATTCGTGTCACCGATGTGCGATCGCCACTGGTATCTAGGGGGGAGGCGTTTTCCGGCACATCCTGGCCACGCAAGCGTAAGCATGATAGCTGACTTTTTGAAAAAAGTCATATCGTTTAAAGCAAAAATCGGTGAGGTATGCGGGTGTTGCTTGCCTAGGATCGATCAGCACCAGGTGTATCCAGGGAAGGTGTTTTGTAGAACTGGCTGCACGCCAGATGTATCTAGGAAAGATTTCTCATAGGACACTGTTTTGAGAAGGTGCTTTACAAAACATGATGATCGAACTAGCCAACTTTTTTAAGTAAGACGACGAATGTACAATAGCTTGAAGCTCACAATGAGTTAGTACATGTGTTGCTTCCATGTTATCAATGAGTAACGCTTATATAAAGGCATGCATGAGTACACTAGCCGACTTTTCATGCAAATTGACAAAAAGGTTAAATAACTGAAGACTAAAGGAAATTTGATACGATTGTTGTTTGATTTTAGGTGTTAATTGCTTTGGGAGGTGTGTAACACTCGTACATAAGAAGGGTGTTTTTCTTACTAAATTGATTGAGTATACAAACCAATTTGTCAACAAAAAATGAGGGTTTCATGAAAATACAATATCAAAGAACACAATAAAAAGACTAAAGATCATATACATGTTTGCGAACAGTCTAGCTTGAGCATATACTAGTGTGGAACAGTCTAGCTTGATCAACACACAGCAACAAAGACCAAAATGTTGGAACAAACTTTACTATAAATCTGACATGGTGAAAATGGAAAACAAAGGTGGTCTAACTCCCCCCCCCAAGCCCAGCGAGCATTTTTTTCCTGCTTCTCTCCTCTCATTGTTTCTCTTTTCTGGTGAAGGAAGAGAAAAAAATTATGTAAACTACAAGAGATGGTGAACATTGTAACTATGCAGCGAAGGTTGATTTCCAATTTTGCACTCGTGACACTCATCATTGGCCAAACAACAACAAAAACTACATGAGATCATTGTGTGATAAGCATAGCATTGACTTTTCAACCGAATAGACAAATTGTCAAGCAATCGTGGCACTCTAACAAGGAAGTGAATGCAAAGGTCATACGAGGATTTCTTTACATGTGTTACCATTGCGGCTCAACAAGCCTTGTCACTCGTATCTTTGGGATGGTCATCTCTTTACACATGTGTGCTACGTAAGCACAACACTGCTGACTTTTCAGATAGATGGAGCGACGTCGAAAAGATAGACAGGCTATGATAAAAGAAAGATATAAAAAATGTTATTGGATGATGTTGCTCGTCTTGTGCCATCGACTGTCACTCGTGTTTGTGGCCGTTTTTAGCACATCTTGACCGCGTAAGCATGATAGTTGACTTTTCAAGTAAACTAACAAAAGTCGTACCGTTCAAAGCAGAAATAGGTGAGTATGCGGGTGTTTCTCCTCTAAAATCAACGAGCACCAGGTATATCTGGGTAAGGTGCTTCGTACAACACGAGCACCAGGTGTATCTGTTGGAAATATGCCCTAGAGGCAATAATAAATTAGTTATTATTATATTTCTTTGTTCGTGATAATCATTTATTATCCATGCTATAACTGTATTGATTGAAACACAAATACATGTGTGGATACATAGACAAAACAATGTCCCTAGCAAGCCTCTAGTTGACTAGCTCGTTGATCAAAGATGGTCAAGGTTTCCTAACCATAGACAAGTGTTGTCACTTGATAACGGGATCACATCATTAGGAGAATCATGTGATGGACAAGACCCAAACTATGAACGTAGCATATTGATCGTGTCGTTTTATTGCTATAGTTTTCTGCGTGTCAAATATTTGTTCCTATGACCATGAGATCATATAACTCACTGGCATCGGAGGAATACCTTGTGTGTATCAAACATCACAACGTAACTGAGTGACTATAAAGGTGCTCTACAGGTATCTCCGAAGGTGTCCGTTGAGTTAGTATGGATCAAGACTGGGATTTGTCACTCCATGTGACGGAGAGGTATCTCGGGGCCCACTCGGTAATACAACATCACACGCAAGCCTTGCAAGCAATGTGACTAAGTGTAAGTCACGGGATCTTGTATTAAGGAATGAGTAAAGAGACTTGCTGGTAACGAGATTGAAATAGGTATGCGGATACCGACGATCGAATCTCGGGCAAGTAACATACCGAAGGACAAAGGGAATGACATACGGGATTATATGAATCCTTGACACTGAGGTTCAACCGATAAGATCTTCACAGAATATGTAGGATCCAATATGGGCATCCAGGTTCCGCTATTGGATATTGACCGAGGAGTACCTCGGGGCATGTCTACATAGTTCTCGAACCCGCAAGGTCTGGACACTTAAGGTTCGACGATGTTTTAGTATAGTTGAGTTATATGTGTGGTTACCGAATGTTGTTCGGAGTCCCAGATGAGATCACGGACGTCACGAGGGTTTCCGGAATGGTCCGGAGATGAAGATTGATATATAGGATGACCTCGTTTGATTACCGGAAGGTTTTCGTGTTGGAAATATGCCCTATAGGCAATAATAAAATGGTTATTATCATATTTCCTTGTTCACGGAAATCGTCTATTGTTCATGCTATAATTGTATTAACGGGAAATAGTAATACATGTGTGAATAAATAGATCACAATGTGTCCCTAGCAAGCCTCTAGTTGGCTAGCTCGTTAGTCAATAGATGATCATGGTTTCCTGGTCATGGGCATTAGATGTCATTGATAACGGGATCACATCATTGGGAGAATGATGTGATGGACAAGACCCAATCCTAAGCATAGCACTAGATCGTATTGTTCGTATGCTACAGCTTTTCTAATGTCAAGTGTCTTTTCCTTCGACCGTGAGATTGTGCAACTCCCGGATACCGTAGGAGTGCTTTGGGTGTATCAAACGTCACAACGTAACTGGGTGACTATAAAGGTGCACTACGGGTATCTCTGAAAGTGTCTGTTGAGTTGGTACGAATCGAGATGGGGATTTGTCACTCCGTGTGACGGAGAGGTATCTCTGGGCCCACTCGGTAGAACATCATCATGAGCTCAATGTGACTAAGGAGTTAGTCACACGATGACGTGCTACAGAATGAGTAAAGAGACTTACCGGTAATGAGATTGAACAAGGTATAGGTATACCGACGATCGAATCTCGGGCAAGTTCTATACCGACAGACAAAGGGAATTGTATACGGGATTGATTAAATCCGTGACATCGCAGTTCATCCGATGAGATCATCGTGGAGCAAGTGAGAGCCACCATGGGTATCCAGACCCCGCTAATGGTTATTGGCCGGAGAGGTGTCTCGGTCATGTCTGCCTATCTCCCGAACCCGTAGGGTCTACACACTTAAGGTTCGATGACGCTAGGGTTATAGGGAATTGTTATACGAGGTTATCGAAAGTTGTTCGGAGTCCCCGACGTCACGAGGAGCTCCGGAATGGTCCGGAGGTAAAGATTGATATATAGGACAGATGGTTTCGGACACCGGAAGTGTTTCGGGCGTCACCGGTAACGTACCGGGACCACCGGAGGTGGCCTCGGGGGTCCACCGAAAGGGGGCAACGACCCAGGGAGGCTAGATGGGCCAAGTGGGGAAGGGAACCAGCCCCTAGGTGGGCTGGTGCGCCCCCACCCAGCCCATGCGCACCAGAGAGGGAGGGAGGGGGAACCCTAGGCGCAGGGGAGGCCAAGGGCCACCTAGGGCGGGCCCCCCCTTTCCCTACCCTGGCCGCCGCCCCCTCTCCCATCTGGTGGCTGTTGCACCACCTAGGGGGGAACCCTAGGGGTGGCGCACCCCCCTCCCCTCCCCCTATATATAGTTGAGGTTTCGGGGCTGTTTCGCACACGGTTTTCTCTCTCTCTCTCTCAGCGCAGCCCTGCCCTTCTTCCTCCTCCTCTCTGCCGGTGCTTGGCGAAGCCCTGCCGGGAGACCTCGTCTCTCCATCGACACCACGCCGTCGTGCTGCTGGAGTTCTTGCCCAACCTCTCCCTCCTCCTCGCTGGATCAAGGTGCGGGAGACGTCACCGGGCTGCACGTGTGTTGAACGTGGAGGTGTCGTAGTTCGGCACTAGATCGGAATCACACCGCGATCTGAATTGCCGCGAGTACGACTCCATCAACCGCGTTCTAGCAACGCTTCCGCTTAGCGATCTTCAAAGGTATGAAGATGCTCTTACCCCTCTCTCGTTGCTGGTCTCTCCATAGGAAGATCTGAATATGCGTAGAATTTTTTTGAATTTATGCTACGTTACCCAATATTGGCATCCGAGCCAGGTTTTCTATGCGTAGATTCTATGCACGAGTAGAACACAAAAGGTTGTGGGCGATGATTTTTCAATTGCTTGCCGCTACTAGTCTTATTCTTTTCCGGTGGTATTGTGGGATGAAGCAGCCCGGACCGACCTTACACGTACGCTTACGTGAGACTAGTTCCACCGACAGACATGCACACCGTGCATAAAGGTGGCTAGCGGGTGTCTGTCTCTCCTACTCTAGTCCGATTGGATTTGATGAAAAGGGTCCTTATGAAGGGTAAATAGATTTGGCATATCATCGTTGTGGCTGTCACGTAGGTAAGAAAGCATTCTTGCTAGAAACCCAAATCAGCCACGTAAAACTTGCAACAACAATTAGAGGACGTCTAACTTGTTTTTGCAGGGTTTGACATGTGATGTGATATGGCCAAAGTTGTGATGTTGCATGTATGATGTATGAGATGATCATGTTATTGTAATAGGTTTCACGACTTGCATGTCGATGAGTATGACAACTGGCAGGAGCCATAGGAGTTGTCTTAATTTATTGTATGAGATGCAACGCCATGTGCTTACTACTTTTACTTCATTGCTAACGGTTAGCTATAGTAGTAGTGATAGTAGTAGTTGGCGTGACGACTTCACGGAGACACGATGATGGAGATCATGATGATGGAGATCATGGTGTCACGCCGGTGACGATGATGATCATGCGATGCCTGAAGATGGAGATCGAAAGAACAAAGATGATAATGGCCATATCATGTCACTATATGATTGCATTGTGATGTTTATCATGTTTTTCATCTTATTGCTTAGAACGACGGTAGCATAATAAGATGGTCCCTCTTAAAAAATCGAGAACGTATTACCCTAAGTGTGCACAGTTGCGTACGATCGTTGTCTCGAAGCACCACGTGATGATCGGGTGTGATAGATTCTAACGTTCGCATACAACGGGTGTAAGCCAGATTTACACACGCGAAACACTTAGGTTGACTCGACGAGCTTAGCATGTACAGGCATGACCTCGAATACAAGAGACCGAAAGGTCGAACATGAGTCGTATGGTTGAATACGATCAGCATGAAGTTGCTCACCATGGTGACTAGTCCGTCTCACGTGATGATCGGACACGGGTTATTCAACATGGATCATGTATCACTTAGATGACTAGAGGGATGTCGATTTAAGTGGGAGTTCATACTTAATTTGATTAAATGAACTTAATTGTCATGAACTTAGTCTAAAAGTTGTCTTTATAAATATTGTAGATGGCCAACGTCAACCTCAATTTCAACGCATTCCTAGAGAAAAACAAGCTGAAAGATGATGGTAGCAACTATGCGGACTGGGTTCGCAACTTGAAGCTCATCCTTGAAGCAGCTAAAAAGGCTTATGTCCTTGATGCACCGCTAGGTGACCCTCCCGCTCCCACAGTAGCCCAAGACATTCTGAACGTCTGGCAAACGCGGAGTGATGACTACTCTCTGGTTAGGTGTGGCATGTTATACAGTTTAGAAACGGGGTTCCAAAGGCGTTTTGAAAAACACTGTGCATATGAGATGTTCCAAGAGATGAAGCTAGTTTTTCAAGCTCATGCCCGTGTCGAGAGATATGAAGTCTTCGACAAGTTCTTTAGCTGTAAGATGGAGGAGAACAGTTCTGTTAGTGAGCACATACTAAAAATGTCTGGGTTACACGGTCGTCTGACTTCACTTGGAGTCGAACTTCCGGATGATGCTATAATTGACAGAATCCTCCAGTCTCTCCCACCAAGCTACAAAGGCTTTGTGCTTAACTACAACATGCAAGGGATGGAGAAGACCATTTTCGAGTTGTACTCGATGCTCAAGTCTGCATAAGTAGAAATCAAGAAAGCGCATCAAGTGTTGATGGTCAACAAGACCACTAGTTTCAAGAAGGGCAAGGGTAAGAAGAACTTCAAGAAAGACGGCAAAGCTGTTGCCGCGTCCGGTAAGACAAATGCCGGGAAGAAGAAAAAGAATGGACCCAAGCCTGAGACTGAGTGCGTCTATTGCAAGGGAAAAGGTCACTGGAAGCGGAACTGCCCCAAATACTTAGCGGACAAGAAGGCCGACAACGTTAAAGATATATGTGATATACATGTTATTGATGTGTACCTTACCATAGCTCATAGTAGCTCCTGGGTATTTGATACCGGTGTTGTTGCTCACATTTGCAACTCAAAGCAGGAACTGCGGAATAAGCGGAGACTGGCAAAGGACGAGGTGACGATGCGCGTCGGGAATGGCTCCACGGTCGATCTGATCGCCGTCGGCACGTTACCTCTACATCTACCATCGGGATTAGTTTTAAACCTTAATAATTGTTATTTAGTACCAGCTTTAAGCATGAACACTGTATCAGGGTCTTGCTCAATGCGAGACGGCTACTCATTTAAGTCAGAGAATAATGGTTGTTCTATTTATATGAGTGATATGTTTTATGGTCATGCTCCGCTGGCGAATGGTTTATTCTTGATGAATCTCGATCGTGATGTTACGCATATTCATAGTGTGAGTACCAAAAGATGTAAAGTTGATAATGATAGTCCCACATACTTGTGGCACTACCGCCTTGGTCATATCGGCGTTAAGCGCATGAAGAAGCTCCATACTGATGGACTATTAGAGTCTCTTGATTTTGAATCATTTGACACATGCGAACCGTGCCTCATGGGCAAGATGACTAAGACTCCATTCTCAGGAATAATGGAGAGAGCAACCGACTTATTGGAAATAATACATACTAATGTGTGTGGTCCAATGAACGTTGAAGCTCGCGGTGGCTATCGTTATGTTCTCACTCTCACCGATGATTTGAGTAGGTATGGGTATATCTACTTGATGAAGCACAAATCTGAGACATTTGAAAAGTTCAAGGAATTTCAGAGTGAGGTCGAGAATGAACGTGACAGAAAAATTGAGTGTCTACGATCTGATCGTGGAGGAGAATATTTGAGTCACGAGTTTGGCACACACCTAAGGAAGTGTGGAATCGTTTCACAACTGACGCCGCCTGGCACACCGCAACGCAACGGTGTGTCTGAACGTCTTAATCGCACTTTATTAGATATGGTACGATCTATGATGTCTCTTACCGACTTACCGCTATCATTTTGGGGATACGCATTAGAAACTGCAGCATTCACTTTAAACAGGGCACCGTATAAATCCGTTGAGACGACACCGTATGAACTATGGTTTCGCAAGAAACCTAAGTTGTCGTTTCTTAAAGTTTGGGGCTGCGATGCTTATGTGAAGAAACTTCAACCAGAAAAGCTCGAACCCAAAGCGGAGAAATGTGTATTCATAGGATACCCTAAGGAAACTAGTGGGTATACCTTCTATCTTAGATCCGAAGGTAAAACCTTTGTTGCCAAGAACAGATCCTTTCTAGAGAAAGAGTTTCTCTCGAAAGAAGTAAGTGGGAGGAAGGTAGAACTTGATGAGGTAATTACACCCCCTCTCAAACAGGATAGTAGCGCAGCGCGGGAAGTTGTTCCTGTGGCGCCTACACCAACTGAAGAGGAAGTTCATGATAATGATCATGAAGCTTCGGATCAAGTTACTACTGAACCGCGAAGGTCCACAAGGGCACGCTCTGCACCAGAGTGGTACGGCAACCCTGTGATGGAAATCATGTTGTTAGACAACGGTGAACCTTCGAACTATGAAAAAGCGATGGCGGGCCCGGATCCCAACAAATGGCTTGAAGCTATGAAATCCGAGATAGGATCCATGTATGAGAACAAAGTATGGACTTTGGTGGACTTGCCCGATGACCGGCGAGCCATAGAAAATAAATGGATCTTCAAGAAGAAGACTGATGCAGACGGTAATGTAACCGTTTACAAAGCTCGACTTGTCGCAAAGGGTTTTCGACAAATTCAAGGAGTTGACTACGAAGAGACTTTCTCTCCCATAGCGAAGCTGAAATCAGTACGAATCATGTTAGCAATTGTCGCCTTTTATCATTATGAAATTTGGCAAATGGACGTCAAAACAGTGTTCCTTAACGGGAACCTTAAGGAAGAGTTGTATATGATGCAACCAGAAGGTTTTGTCGACCCTAAGGGTGCTAACAAAGTGTGCAAGCTCCAGCGCTCCATCTATGGACTGGTGCATGCATCTCGGAGTTGGAACATTCGCTTTAATGAGGTGATTAAAGCGTTTGGTTTCATACAGGTTTACGGAGAAGCCTCTCTGTACAAGAAAGTGAGTGGGAGCTCTGTAGCTTTCCTCATACTGTATGTGGATGACATATTATTGATGGGGAACAATACAGAAATGTTGGAGAGCATAAAGGCCTATTTGAACGAGAGTTTTTCAATGAAGGACCTTGGAGAAGCTGCATACATATTAGGCATCAAGATCTATAGAGATAGATCGAGACGCCTCATAGGTCTTTCGCAAAGTACATACCTTGACAAGATATTGAAGAAGTTTAATATGGAAAACTCAAAGAAAGGGTTCTTGCCAGTTTTGCAAGGTATGAGATTGAGTAAGACTCAGTCGCCGACCACGGCAGCAGATAGAGAGAGGATGAGTACTGTCCCCTACGCTTCAGCCGTAGGCTCTCTAATGTATGTCATGTTGTGTACCAGACCTGATATAAACCTTGTCATAAGTTTGGTAGGGCGGTACCAAAGTGATCCCGGTATGGAACACTGGACAGCGGTCAAGAATATCCTTAAGTACCTGAAAAGGACTAAGGAAATGTTTCTCGTTTATGGAGGTAACGAAGAGCTCGTCGTAAAGGGTTACGTCGACGCTAGCTTCGACACAGATCCGGATGACTCTAAGTCCATGTGAACTAGGCATGCATGAGTATACTACGCGACTTTTCGTGTGAATCTACAAAAACTTGTATAATTGAAGGAAAACTTGATATGATTGTTGTTTGAGTTTATTGGTGTTGCTTGCTTTGGGAGGTGAGTAACACTCGTATATATAAGGATAATGCTTTCTTACTAAATTGCTTGAGTATACCAACCGATTTCTCTCTAAAAGAGGGTTCAATGAAAACTCAATATAAAGGAACACAACCAAAACAACAACAAATATCATTTACATGTGTGGAAACATGTTGGTTACTGAAGAATCACCTAGCTTGATCAATACGGAGCTTGTGTGGACATGTTAATCAGCGTAAAATAATCTAGCTAGATCAACACATAGCAACATAGACCAAAGCATTGGAACACACTTTTACTATAAACCTAACATAACGAAAATGTGTATGTTTTATAGGATCGATTGCTATGGTCTAGAGGGGCTTGAAAAGATCTATTGTAAATTCAACTCCATTTTTAGTTGAGAAGTAGTTTTTATCACTTTTCCTTAGAGAGCCTAAATATGCAAGTCTACGACAAAAGTAAGAAAATAGAAGTGAAGCTTGCAAAAGGTAGGAGTATGAAAAGATATTGCAAACACAGTCGAGGAAAGAGAAATGTCGTTTCTTTGCGGTTTTCGACAAACTACAACGCGCACACGTACATGACAGTCGCCATGAGAAGGACAAATGCTATCCCTATGCACCAAAGGTTGATTTGTAGTTGCGTTTGTCGCACTAATGAGCCAAACAACACTGCATGAGATCCTTGAGTACAAAAAAATGATCTTACGAATGTTGTTCACTTGGATTGGCGGAGAGGAAGATGTTAATTGTTAAGCATATCAGTGAGTTTTTAATTGAATAGACATCAATGTCAAACAGCTTGGCCCTCCGTGAAGAAAGAGAATGCAAAGGTCATATGTGGTTTACATGCGTTTACAATTTTGGTTCAAGGAGAGTGGTCACTCTTATCTCTAGGATGGTCATTTTTTCACACACGATGGCTACGTAAGCACAACATGATTAACTTTCTATACAGAGGGAGATATGTCGAATAGCTAGACATACCTTGATAAAAGAAAGATATATGTGAAAAAATGCAACAAGAAAAGGGACGTTTTTTAGCACATCGTGATCGCGTAAGAGTAATAGCTGACTTCTCGAGAAAATTGACAAAAATTGTATCGTTCAAAGAAAAAATCAAAGAGTATACGAGTGTTGTTCGATGAGTATACAAGTGTTGTTTCCCTAGGATCGATGAGCGACAGGTGTATACACGGAAGGTACTATGTACATCACGGTGAGAACCAGATGTATCTAGAAAGGATGCCTTGTAGGACACTATTTTGAGAAGATGATTTACAAGACACCTCGAGAAAACTAGCCAACTTTTTAAAATAAGACGACAAATGTAGAACAACTTGACACTCACAGTGAGTCACTACATGTATCGCTTCCATGTTACCTGTGAGCAACACTTCTATCTAGGCATGCATGCATTAGTATACTAGTTAGGTTTTCATGTCAATAGACAAAAAAGTTAAATAACCAAAGACCTTAAGGAAATTTGATATGATTGTTGTTTGAGTTTACTAGTGTTGCTTGCTTTGTGAGGTGCATGACACTCATATCCAGAGGGTGCTTTCTTACTAACTTGCTTGAATATACAAACCGATTCGTCAACAAAGACGAGGGTTTTATGAAAAAACAATACAAAAGAACACAATCAAAATGACAATAGATCATGTACATGTGTGTGAACATGTCAACTAGTGTGGAATAACCTAGTTTGATCAACATAGAGCAACAACGACTAAAGGGTTGGAAAAAACTTCACTATAAACCTGACATAATGAAAATTCATGAGGGTGTGAAAAGATCTCTTGAAATTTCTCCATTTGTAGTTTGCAAGCATTTAGATTTCTATCAGGGTTCAATAGAAAGCCCAAACGCAAGAATACAACAAAAGTATGAATATAAAAGTGAAACTTGCAAAAGGTGGGAGTATGTAAATATACTACAAACAAATTTGACATGCAATATTTTCCCTTGGTTTGGATAGTTGACGTGTCATATTCCTTGTTGGTGGAGAATCTGATATTGAATCCTAAGACCAGAAATATGTCAACCAAATGATTACATTTGGTCAATTATACTAAACCTTGAATGCACTAAGCACCTTGGCCTCATATTCCACCATGGCAAGCGCTGAGAAATCTCACTAGGGTTTGTCGTGCACAAGGAAAGTGATTCTAGCGCCGTGCATAGCTTTGGATTCCTTCACACATTAAAGGTTCTTAGATAATTTATAACCGTTTAGGAAACACATACCCTTCAAAAGTTACAAGCAAACCAAACTCACTTATATAATCTCTTCAAAAGACCTTCAATCAACCCCATATAATCTCTCTCTCCATCTCTCTCTTCCAATCTCTCCCCTCTCTCCTCCTTTCTCCCCTCTCTCTCCCTCCCCCTCTCTCCCTCTATCTGTGTGTGTGTGTGTGTGTGTGTGTGTGTGAAGGTAGGGTTGAAATGATAGAGATGGAGCATTAAGCATGTGTTCATGAAAAGAAGGATATTGGGATTCAAACTCTCAAGTTTTTGCTCTCAAAGATATGTCGATGTTTTTCCTAAACATGCACTCAACACATGGTGTATGGGTTATATTTATAGAAAGATCATAAATCTGACAATTACTCAAATAAATAGCTAGTCCAATGACCACACAAGAAAATTCTCGGTATACCATACACACTCATACTTTGAATAGTTGGAAATGTGTAGTGCTCTGAGGTACTATGTTGTTGAGTAAGCCTCTTAGTAATCAAAAGCGTGTAGTTGTTGGGAACAGAAAGCTCGGACATACCATCACAAAGGTGTCTCATTATGCAAGACCATGCTTGAAAGTACTTTAGAATGACTCCAGGATGTAGTAGTGCCTACACAGCATGTCTCACAAGGGGTTAGTGTAAAAATGACTAAGTAACAGCTTGGAGGTGTCATGTAGATTTTGCTCGAAAGTACCAGATCTATACCGGGACATCAAGTCAAATGGAGTTGATTGGTGTTCAAAAGTTCCAAAATGGTTACGCTTGGAGGTATTGAAGGTAGCATGTATAGTTTCAATTAAAACAGAGCTCGGTAGTACCAGGGAAAACTTCTCAACGACCCCAAAACAAACCGAAGACCATGTTCACTCCACGGAAACACTCAATTCTCATTGTTTCAGTAGTACCATGTAAAAGCTCTAAGAAGGACAATGAAGTGAGAAGGCTAGAGAAATGAAGTGAAATTATTGTGATCTGGTCGAGGATCTTGGTGTGGACTTTAACGTTAATTAGTTTTTCCTGTACGCCTCTTGATAGTATGTATGTGCTTAAACTCAACGTGAATAATGGATCCACAAAAAGTCTGTACATGTTACAAGCTTAAGAGGCCAACCATTCGTTAGCACAAAAGGTATAGGTTACCAATAATGTTTTTGTTGGAAATATGCCCTAGAGGCAATAATAAATTAGTTATTATTATATTTCTTAGTTCATGATAATCGTTTATTATCCATGCTATAATTGTATTGATTGGAAACACAGTGCATGTGTGGATACATAGACAAAACACTGTCCCTAGTAAGCCTCTAGTTGACTAGCTCGCTGATCAAAGATGGTCAAGGTTTCCTGACCATAGGCAAGTGTTGTCACTTGATAACGGGATCACATCATTAGGAGAATCATATGATGGACTAGACCCAAACTAATAGACGTAACATGTTGATCGTGTCATTTTGTTGCTACTATTTTCTGCGTGTCAAGTATTTGTTCCTATGACCATGAGATCATATAACTCACTCTCACCGGAGGAATGCTTTGTGTGTATCAAACGTCACAATGTAACTGGGTGACTAGAAAGATGCTCTACAGGTATCTCCGAATGTGTTCGTTGAGTTAGTATGGATCGAGACTGGGATTTGTCACTCCGTGTGACGGAGAGGTATCTCAGGGCCCACTCGGTAATACAACATCACACACAAGCCTTGCAAGCAATGTAACTTAGTGTAAGTTGCGGGATCTTGTATTACGGAACGAGTAAAGAGACTTGCCGGTAAACGAGATTGAAATAGGTATGCGGATACTGACGATCGAATCTCGGGCAAGTAACATACCGAAGGACAAAGGGAATGACATACGGGATTATATGAATCCTTGGCACTGAGGTTCAAACGATAAGATCTTCGTAGAATATGTAGGATCCAATATGGGCATCCAGGTCCCGCTATTGGATATTGACCGAGGAGTCACTCGGGTCATGTCTACATAGTTCTCGAACCCGCAGGGTCTGCACACTTAAGGTTCGACGTTGTTTTATGCGTATTTGAGTTATATGGTTGGTTACCGAATGTTGTTCGGAGTCCCGGATGAGATCACGGAAGTCACGAGGGTTTCCGGAATGGTCCGGAAATGAAGATTGATATATAGGATGACCTCATTTGATTACCGGAAGGTTTTCGGAGTTACCGGGAATGTACCGGGAATGACGAATGGGTTCCGAGTGTTCACCGGGGGGGGGGGGGGGGGCAGCCCACCCCGGGGAAGCCCATAGGCCTTAGGGGTGGCGCACCAGCCCTTGGTGGGCTGGTGGGACAGCCCAAGAAGGCCCTATGCGCCATAGATAGAAAATCAAAGAGAAAAAAGGAGGTGGGAAAGGAGAGAAGGACTCCACCTTCCAATCCTAGTTGGACTAGGATTGGAGGAGGACTCCTCCTCCCTTGGTGGCGCAGCCCTTCGGGCTCCTTGAGCCTCAAGGCAAGCCTCCCCTCCCCTCCTCCTATATATATGGAGCTATTAGGGCTGATTTGAGACGACTTTTGCCACGGCAGCCCGACCACATACCTCCATGGTTTTTCCTCTAGATCGCGTTTCTGTGGAGCTCGGGCGGAGCCCTGCTGAGATTAGATCACCACCAACCTCCGGAGCGCCGTCACGCTGTCGGAGAACTCATCTACCTCTCCGTCTCTCTTGCTGGATCAAGAAGGCCGAGATCATCGTCGAGCTGTACGTGTGCTGAACGCGGAGGTGCCGTCCGTTCGGCACTAGATCGGAGCGGATCGTGGGACGGATCGCGGGACGATTCGTGGGACGGTTCGCGGGGCGGATCGAGGGACATGAGGATGTTCCACTACATCAACCGCGTTTCTTAACGCTTCTGCTGTGCGATCTACAAGGGTACGTAGATCGGAAATCCCCTCTCGTAGATGGACATCACCATGATAGGTCTTCGTGCGCGTAGGAAATTTTTTGTTTCCCATGCGACGTTCCCCAACAGTTTACACTCGTAAACGTGGACTATATTGACGATAAACTCGATAAATATTATCCCTCTGAATGTCCCTGTTGTTAATCGCCATAGCCTACTAAAGACTTAAGATACACTTTCGGTGTGTTAAAATTAGACTCTCGTGAAGGTGCGTGAAGTGGTTACGGATGGCGGCAATTTCTTTTAAACCAAATGCATCCTCCCGAAAATTTATCGCATGCATTATATTTGCACTTCATGCCAACTATTCCTTTCACGTCTAATAAGTAGGACTAATTATCTTTTGTGGTGTTCTTACTGTTTATTATTGGTTTAAAAAACCTAGGATATGTCTCGTCCAACGTATTGCTTTGAACTTTCCCAAGGTTTTCAAGGTTCATTGGGTCACATGGGACAAGATGCGTAGAAATAATAGGACGGTTGGCATAGGGTTCCATGACTTCAAGTCATTAAACCAAGTCCCCCTAGCCAAGTAGGCATGATGAAGACTGGTTACAATACCCGATTTATGCAGTAGAGTGTTAAAAGCAAGATACTATGCCAACAAGGATTTTATGAAGGCAATTTGTCCCAAGCATGGCTCCTTTACATGGATAAGTATCATGCGGGTAAGGAGTTATTCAAAGTAGGCATGATATGGAGAGTTGGTGACGGGTCCAAAATAAGAGTATGGGTGGATAGGTGGACACGAGTGAAAGGTTCTTGTATTCTACTTGTATTTAAGGATGATATTAATCACATGAGTGGTCTGCTAGATGAGTATAGAAGGAACTGGAGCCACACAACATTACGTAAATTTTTCCATGAGAATGATGTACGTGACATACAATAGGTGATAGTCGGTGGTCTGGATAGATAAGACTATCTAGCATGGAACTCCACAAAAGAGTGGAGGTGTTTGTTAGAGCATATTTCTCCATGTGTGGTTTTGGTAATCGATGACAATCCCTATGGACCAATAGTTGCCTTAAGTTATATTCGAAGCATTTATCCATAGGCACTTCTTGAAGTCCATCTGTTGGTTTCAAGGAGTTTATATGATGACCAAGGTGGTATTCAAAGTATTATCCAAAGATTGGTCATAAAGACACAAGGTTAATCAAGACTAAGCAAAGAGTAAATCAATATTATCAACACACAAATTGTACAACATGTATCGAGAGGGATCAAGTGATCCCATGATATGGTAAGCATTGTCCATAATGCTTTTGTGTACTAACCCATAGTCTTGATGAGAGTTCTATGCGAGGTTAGGTGTGTCTCCATGAGTTTGCGTCAAGAGGAAGATTTCATTAAACCTATGAAGGATGACATCAAGTGGTGATTGTCATCAAGATTGTAGTGTGCAAGTTCAAGTGGAGCATCACGAAGATATCATGCTTGAAGCTTGCCGTCCATTTTGGTGCAATGGACATGTGAAGATGTGCTGAAGAGTGGCTCATCCATAGTGAGTATGGGGGAGCAATCAACTAGTCTTCATCAAACCAACACAATCAAGAAAGTTGGTCCATCTTGAGGAAGCCAAGATTCATCGTCATCTAGCTCAAGAGGACTAAGTGCAAGGTATAGGTTTGCCCTTGATAGGTTGTTCTATTTTAGGATAGATTGTCGTACTGTCAAGGGGGGCTCTCAAGTGAGTTGCTTGACCGTATCATTCGTTGAGAGCTCAAACCATTTGCATCCTTTCATCATATTTCTTGGTTCTTGTTTGGTGTTTCTCTTTGTGAGTTTTAGAGCTTATGGTCATCTTCATGACAAGCTCGAGTTCATCGAAAACGGAGTCCATATGCATCTTATATGATGTTTTCGATGTTGGAAGTTTTTGCCGGTTCTTCATTCGTAGAGGTCTCTCATCTCTATATCATTGGCATTTTCATAACTGCATGTTCTTAAGATTTCCAAGAAGCTTTAGTTTGCTCAATTCGGAGCTCGTATGCGAAAGTTATGGCAGTTTCAGTGGCCAGCGGTAGTAGTTTTTTACTACCGCTCTATGGCGGTAGTACCGTCCAGTACTACCGTGCCGTCGGACTTTTGCTCAACCGCAGGCTCAGCGATGGTAGGCACGGAAGTATTTTTTTACTACTGTGGTTGGTGAACCTACCGTGTAGTAATACCGCTCCTAGCAGCGGTAGTACAGCTCTACTCGGGCTGAGAGTGGGGGTAACGGTTGGATTCTTCCCCCCACTATATAAAGGGGGTCTTCTTCCCCATTCGATCTGATCCATCCGTTGAGCTCGTGTTCTCCCCCCATTGTTGACCTTCTTAGAGCTTGCTAACTCTCAATCCCTCCAATGATTCTTGCTAGTTCTTGAGGGAAAAGAGAGAGAAGATCTAGATCCATATCTCCACCTTGATCTTGGAGTTCTTTGTGAGCTCCTTGTTCTTCCTCTCATATTTCTCCATAGCTTTTGTTGTTGTGGAGGGATTTGAGTGTGAGGGACTTGACCACTTCGTGTGTTCTTGCCATTGCATTAGTTGCATCGGTTTGAGTTCTCCACGGGGATACGTGGAAGTGAGAAGTTGAGAAGCTTATTACCATTGGGTACTTGGTGCCCCTAGTGATTATTCTGCGTGGATGCTTTGGCAAACTAGAATCTTGGTGGTGCCTCAGAGCTCAATCATTGTGGTGTAAAGCTTCGAGCAAGCGTGGGGGTCTCCAATTAAGTAATGGAGATTGCCCCAAGCATTTGTGATCACCTCGAAGCCCTATGCCATTGTGGTGAAGCTTCATGGTGTTGTTTGGAGCCTCCAATTAAGTTGTGGAGATTGCACCAACCTTGTTTGTACGGGTTCGGTGACCGCCCTCAAGGGCCCTTTAGTGGAATCACGACATCTTGCATCGTGCGAGGGCGTGAGGAGATTACGGTGGCCTTAGTGGCATCTTGGGGAGCATTGTGCCTCCGCACCGCTCCAAACGGAGATTAGCATTCGCAAGGGTGTGAACTTTGGGATACATCGTCGTCTCCACGTGCCTCGGTTATATCTTACCCGAACCCTTTACTTATGCACTTTAACTGTGATAGCCATATTATTTCTTGTTATATATCTTGCATTCACTTAGTTATTTATCTTGCTTAGCATAAGTTGTTGGTGCACATAGGTGAGCCTAGTAGTTTTAGGTTTTGTGTTTGACAAATTAAACGTTAGTTTTATACCGCATTTGTTCAAGCCAAAACCGTAATTATTTTGAAGTGCCTATTCCCCCCCTCTAGGCGACATCCACGTCCTTTCAGTGTTCATTGTCAGGTCTACATGTCACCCATGCGTGTAACTCAAGTACGTGCACGCAAGTACAACTGAATGCTCTTCTAGAGTCTCTGTTCACTGAGGTTGGCTCGAGCTTGTGAATACGTATGTCCCAAAAAAGATCAATATCCATGCATGACACCTCCTCAGGAAGTCAGGAATGGCTTGATGGTAAGCTCTAAGATGCAACATCGACAAATCAAGGCATGTGTTCTTTACACAACTTGCGAAAGGATGGAAGCAACATTGTGTTAATTTTAGTGTTGTCTGCATATAAAGTTGTGTTGGAAACTGCAATACCATGATCTATTGGCTCCAAACCTCAAGTTGGCACAAATGATTAGAGAACAAAGCGAATTACGGGGATGAGTTGTGTATTGAATGGTGAAATCTGTGGAACCAGACATGACGATTGTTGTTATATTGTTGTATCACATGTGTCTCGCCTGAAATGTTGCTTGCCTACTTGAGATGGCAAGCCTATTGAAGCTCTGAAGGGGAGCACCAATCAAGCATGGATATTGCTTGATGAATAGTTAGGCCTCCTTGACGATGTCACAAGTCCCGCACCCACGTTGAAGGAGGAGTGGCGTCCACCGCAGGAGGGTTGGGTTAAGGCGTATGCTAACGGAGAAACTCACAAAAGCGATAACTCTGAAGGTGGTTGGGTGATAATTCGAGATCACCATAGTGAGTTCCTTGGAGGGCATGCCATTTCCCCCTCGTCTTCTAGTGTCCCTAAGCTTGTCGAGTTGCTCGTGTGTATATGGGCCACATAACTAGCTATGAAGGTCAATGTTTAAAAGCTTCCATTGGAGATGGATTGTCAAGGAGCAATGAAGGCGCTTTCAAACACTAATCTAGACTGATCCATGCATGGGCCTCTCGTTGAGGAGATCAAGGTGCTACTAGAGAATTTTGATCAACATCAAATCAAGTGTATGAAGCGATCTACCAAGGCATCTCATAATTTGGCTAGGTATAGCTTCTTAAACATAACTTGTAAGATTTGGTTTAGCGTTCCATCGTGTTGTATCTAGTACATGTTAAACTCGTAGCATAGTGTAGTTGAATAAATAAAGCAGCAATTTCCTTTAAAATAAAACTTCTCTATCTTTTTACGTTAGCTTGGTGCAACCAAGTTTGTTTTTGGAAGGAAAACTTCCGATCTATTCATTTCCAGTCATGGTAGTACAACGAATACCAGAAATAATAAAAACTACATCTAGTTCGTAGACCACCTAGCGATGACCACAAGCACAAAAGAAAGCTGAAGACATGTCGTCATCAACGCCCCTCCCTCATCGGAACCGAGCAAAACTTATTGTAGTAGGCAGTCAAAAAGGCGTCGTGCTAAGGCCTCATAGGAGGAGCATACCAAAACAATAGTCGTCGCCCATGAAGAGCAACGTAGATCGGAATGATCCAACCTAAAGACGTGCGAACTTAGACGAATGAATACAAGATCCGAGGAGATCCACCAAAGACAATCATCGACCAAATCCCGCTAGATCTGCCGGAGACACACACCGTACCCACATGCCCTCTGATGATACTAGAGGCATCACCGAGACGGTGTATAGAAGGGGCAAACACGGTTCCATCTTAAATGAGCCATCGTCGTCTCGATTTTCTCATTATCTCACAAACCATAACAAAATTCAAAGAAACATCTAAGGGCATGTACAATGATGGCATATGGATACACATGCCCCATAATAAAAAGTAGCTTGAGGCATCTATATTGACTTTTTCTCTTCAATGCAAGCTACCATCAGGTTGCCTTGTCGAAGAATAAAAAAGTAAAGACTTTAATATACATTCATCTCTATTTTTCACTCTAACTTTTTTAGCTTTGTACACCGGACCACACCTTTTCTCCTGAAGCACCCGCCTCGTGCATAGGATCCAGCTTCCTTATTCGGACCTACTTTTTCTGACATCCGATCCTACATGACATATGGGGCATCACCTTGAGGCTATGCATTGTACATGCCCTAAGAACGAAGCCCTCCCACCAGTAAAGGGTTGGTTCCACCACGTCGCTATGGCCCACAGGACATGAGGCAAACTGTTGTTGGCGTCGTCGTTGGGAGGGAGAAACCCTAGTCGTGTGTTTGATTGAGAGGAGAGACGAAGGGGTAAGTCAGCTTGGTGCAACCAAGTTTGAGTTTCTTGTTGGTTGTGATGAGCTCTGATCCTAAAGTTGTACGTACCATATACAACATATTCTCCGCAGCTTTTCCACGGGGACAAAGCCAAACGTAATTCATCTATCAAGCAAAAAAAGAACATAATAATTCATCTCAAGTACGTACGTAGTCTACAACGGTATACACACAACCGTGGCTTCCAAGCAGGCCACAATTAATAAGACGCACGCACCAGCGAACTCTTTATTGAAGCATGTCGTGTTGCTCAACGTTGCAAAGGTCACTCACATAGGCATGACATGAGCACCTGGTGTTTGTATATGAGCCATGGCCAAGTAATCTTAGCTAGGTGGCACCAGGACCAAGCCAAGCAAAGAAAAGCTGTAGGAACTAGGAACAAGGCCGTTGCGTTTCATAGGATGAATGGATGGATGGATGGACGGAGAGAGGGACCGATCGAAAGTAATTCATGTAGTGTCGCAAACCAGCCCAACAAATTGCCTGTGGCAGGGGAAAATAAAGAGTATTTTGTATCTTTCTAGATCCAGCATAGGTAGTAGATGATACATATGACAAGAATGCGGTAAGCGTTGTGAGAGAGAATACAAATTTAGTAGGAGTAGCGCCGTTGTCCCTTGTGGTTAAAGAGTCGCTATGGGTGGTGAAGCATGCATGCATGCAATGTTATACACATACGGCTAACTTGCTCGATCTTCGTACACGTTTCCAAGATTATCTAACGAACGAATTCAAAAGCTAAGCTAAGCTGAGTTAAGCATATATTGCCAACGAAAATAACGTGACAATCAACACCCTAAATAAATGCCGTGCAATTCTCAGAAAAACAAACAAACAAACAAAACACACGCCGTGCCAACATTTTTTCAAGAGCTACTTTTAGTAGCGGTATATAGTGGCTGCAAATCAGGCCAGTAAAATATCTACGAGTAGTCGTTTTCCGAAAGAAAGAAAAAAATCTACCAGTAAGTAACTTGTGGTTTATCTTTTTTTTTTCTTGCAAGAAACTTGAGGTTTATCTACTACAGCCAGTGGTGCTAATCTCGATTCTATCTTTTCCGGAATAAAAGTACCTGCACGCCTCTACTATAATTTATTATCCAAAATCCTCGGGCCTTTTTCTGCAGATTCTTACTTCTGCGCCACTCTTCCTGTTCCTGCACAGTAGGACTTTAATATTCTACCAGCCACAAAACGGTAGCATGGTAAGATTCCGTTTCCGTTTCCACCGTAGATAATCTGCGTACAAAACAAAACGTGCATTTCAGGCACTGGACGTACGGTCGGATCTGTTATCTTTCTAGAACCAGGTAGTATTAATTCCCTCAACAAATAATTAACACTGCCCGAGGCAGCAGATTATTTCATGCAAATTCATCTTATCTTTTCGAAAGAAAAGAAAAACCCCACACATTCATGTTTAAAAAATGGGCCGCCAGATCGACATCCCACCAAGTATTGCTAGTGCAAAAAATACCACTGTACAATACAAATGTGAAAATTTGATTTGGCAGGAAAAAGAAAAGGAAAAATCAGAGAAGAAGTGGCAATGCTCGATCGATGGTGGTAGAAGCTGCTGGGTTGGGTGGGTTATTAAAATCTCAAATCGCAAGCTTGCAACTAACTGAGCATCTCATGATCATGCCTAGGATTCACATGTGGAGCGCCCTCCCTTTTCCTAGCACGCATATGGAGAGAACATATTTGTATTGTTGGCGAGGTGGCCATGCAAGCCATGATGCGAGAAGGCTACATACATATACACTGTCCAAGCAGCAAAACGGTGGCGATCCGGCCGATGGATCGACCTAACGAGGCCATTAGTAGCAACATTTGGATTATTTTCTTTCTAGGCACCTTAATAACACAGCTGGTGCGGGCGATTAAAAGAGGAGTAGGCATGTTAACCATGTGACGACCCTCTTAGTTTAATCGTTTCCCGTGGCTACAGGTAGGCAGGTCACTTGAGCAGGAATCCAGACTTTATCGGCTCATACATACTCCTACTACATGTCAGCATCCATCCATCTACACATAACACTACGTGGTCGACC
The DNA here is from genome assembly GCF_904849725.1 of Hordeum vulgare subsp. vulgare. Lineage (NCBI taxonomy): Eukaryota > Viridiplantae > Streptophyta > Magnoliopsida > Poales > Poaceae > Hordeum > Hordeum vulgare. The sequence goes on from NC_058520.1 coordinate 102,050,692, forward strand.
GATCCGTCCTGAAAAGACTCGCCATTAGTATTATTCTCAAAGAAGGGTTCAGCTCTGGCGTCTCTGATCGTTGCCTGTTGAGATGCAACGAGCTGTCAGGAAAAACCACGGCAAATTGGGCTATCAAGTCAATACCGGCTCCTAGAAACCCCCAAAATCGCGTCTGACCCGCATTGATGTCCTCCTCTCCTCCGGTGATTAAGATTTAAAGAAGCCAATTCCTCGGAGCCTTGCGGCTGCAGCGCAGCTCGGATCTGGACCTAGTACCACCACAGTACTGATCTGCCAAGGAGGAAGGATGACAGTGCGTGAGTCAGCAGTAGAAAGGGGAGTGAGATATACTGTACGTACTACTTTGTGATTAACTAGTAGTCCCGGCATGGTTAGATTAAAGCTAAACGCTGCACTTTGGTGACGACCGCTCTTTGGGGAAACCATCCATGATGATGATGAGGATGATGCTGTCCTGCTCGGCCGGCCTCGGGCGGGGAATATTTTGGTGGCGTCACCCCGCGTCACGGCAAAAGGCCGGGCAAATAAGATTTCGGGCCGCTTTTGTCAGTCCCGTCCCCACCCACTGCCACTGCCACCGCCACCGCCACAGCCACCGTGCGTGAGGCAGCGTGCCAAATCATGACCGCGCTCATCCCTAGTTTAAGCCTAATAAAGCCTGCGTCTCATGCCGGTAACACATTCTCTTTTTCCCTCGTCTCATCTCATCTCATCTCATTGTGAGATGAGATGGGCGCTGTATATAGTAGCACTACGTGTCGCCATGCGAGAGTACTTTGGAGGCCGTCTGCATCGACGGCAACTGGCGGACGGCGCCGGTGCAGACCCTGCTGAGTTGGTATGGTATGGTGTGTGTGTGTCCAGGATGGATGGATGGATGGATCCGGTGGCTGGACGGTCGCCAGCAAGGAACAAAGGAGTCCAGGTCGAGGCGGCGCGGCGCCCTGCCACGCCGTGTGGGTGTGGGTGGGCACCGGGCATGGCCGCATGGGGGATGCAGCAGCAGCAGCAGAGAAATCCGCAGATGCAGGGATGGCGTATGGTTATTCGGTCCTAGCTGGAAATATCGTCTAGTGGTAGTGGTGGTATAGCTTTAATGCCACCTGTGCTCGATTAGCTGGAGCCCCGGTGGACCAGCCCGGGGACACGCTGGAAATATCGGCCATGCATGTGTGCTCGCTCGTACGGGTACGACCAACCAGCCGTGGTCTAGCTAGCAAGCAACCAAGGAAAGGATAGATAGATACACGCCCATCTGCAGCTTCTTTCGTGTGTATTTTTCTTCTCTCTTTTTTGATTTCAGCTTCTTCCGTTCGCTGCACGTCCATCTGAGGGAGGCCACTACGATCGATCCATCCATCTACTCTCCCACGACCAACGCATAGAAAAACCATGTAGTTGGCTTTTGCAAACTGCTCTGGCCCGATTCATCAAGGAACTGATGGCAATCAGATGCATGGACAAGTGGTACCGTGTTTCTCATTGGCCGAAACGGAAACGGAAACGTAGTTCAGGCCAAGATACGTAAACGTCAGGAGAGAGGCACATGGTACCGGGAAAACCCTACTCCTGCATTCTCATCACAAGCTGTACTACTGCCGTACACTGACATAACTGGTTACAGAGGCCGTGTGGAAGGAAAACGTCCAAGCAGTGTATACGTGTCCCCCTACTTGGAACCAACCGTATGGGTGTCGCCCCAAATGCAAGAACTAATCATTCGAGACGAGATTTTTTTTCTTCCTTTGTTGTTGTTGTTGTTGCGAAATAACGGGAGGTGCACCTCAACGGGACATGTAGTATTATGGTGGATACATGCATGTGATCGGGATCATGAGTATTGGTAGTTGGTATGGTATTCTACTAGTAGTATGAATGAGGAGCTACCTACGCTAGCCGCTAGGCCATGCTACCGTGCGAGAGATCTCTAAGGTTAGGGGCCGGCTCATGAGTATACTTGTTGGGCAAATGATTGATGTGTCATTAAAAGGTTGTGTACGTGTTGGCGTTGCGTGTACATAAGTTTTGTACGAGGCCAACATTTTGTTACAATAGCTTGGGTCGGTTTTGCATAGAGAAACTGGTCATGAAAATGTCTAGTGTAAAATTTCTTGTATAACAAGATCGTGAGAGGTGCGGATGGGCAAACGGCACACGGATCCGGCAACGACTGTTGGAGAGGGGCCGGATCCAGGACAGAAACGACAACGGTGTGCGGATCCTTTTCGCGGCCAAGGCAGAGAGCTCCTGGTTGGCCATGTCGACGACCTACACACGCATAAGCACAGGAGGTGAGTAAAACCGAAGAAAGAGGGAGAGGGAAAAGAGAAACAAGGGAGAGGAAGGAGATGAAGAGCGCATCGGGGCTGGTCACCGATGGTGAGGTCCTCCGTCGTGGTGGCATGGAGGCGAGGGGGAAGACATGCAAGCTCCTGGACGCCAGCGAGGTGAGGAGGCCGTCTCGTTCGGCACCATGGATGAGGAGGTGTGCTTGGGCAGGAGCACCATTGAAGAGTCTATGGAGAGAGGGAGGAGAGTGAGGGAGAGAGGAGGGATTCGGTCGAGGATATGAAGATTTCACCTACCTTGTACTTAGTAGTAGCGAGGGGTATAAACCCGCGCTACTACTATCAACTTAATAGTAGCGCGTGTTTATACCCCTCGCTACTACTATGGCAATGTCACGGAAAAGCAAGGTAGAGACCATTTATAGTAGTAGCGATGGGTATAAACCCGCGCTACTACTATGACAATGTACCGGGGGAGCACGGTAGAGACCATTTATAGTAGTAGCAATGGGTATAAACCCACGCTAGTACTATCAACTTAGTAATAGCGAGGGTTATAAACTCGCGTTACTAGTAAGCGTCTATCTATAAACTTTTTCCTAGCAGTATTACACAAAGAACCAAGAGTCAAGAAGTAAAATTACAATCAAGAACAAAGAATCCTCTAAGCTTGACACTAGCACTAATCACTACCTCCGGCACCATCATAGTAACCATCAAAGAAAAAAATGATAAATTACCTCCTCGTGCGAGTTCGGCGCGGCTCCATCGCTGATATGCAACATCACATACCTCCAAGGTGGCTCACCAAGGGCGAAATCATTTTCATTGAACGAATCAGACTGGACAACACTCTAGACATGCCATCGAACTCCACACCTGCCAACCCGCCACGACTAAGACGCAGAAGGAGGAAACAATACGTGCCAGCCATCAACCATAAATTCATCACACGTTCCATTTTTCACCTTTCGTCGATGCAGACCACGATATGTATCTGTTCCTAGACTACCTCCCAAGCTTCGCACCGACGCGGGAGCAAACGGCGGAGCTCGAGGACACAAGTCCATCATAAGGATGTCGTAGTCACCACGACATCCCCGCTTGAACATACTAGTTTCTAAATCCATCACCAACTACAAAGACGACCGCCTCATCGGGGATGAACGTGGAGCTTCCTTATTGAGCATAGTCATCGCCGCAATCGAAGCCAAAACGTCGAGCGAATCAAAAACCTAAACTGCTTGGACGCTGAAACCTAAAGCTAAAACGATCCACACGCACGGGACCCATCAACCCCCCTTCCATCGACGACCAAAAGATAGCAGACGGAGGAGAGCCGCCGGACGACGGTGTCAAAAGGAGGGGTTCTCGTGGCGACGGCTAGGTTTCTTAGTCGCTCGATCTATGTTGGATGTTTAATGCCTAGTTATTCCTGTGACTTGACCCAGTTCTACAGATGATACATACATACATCTACATGCACCCTCTTTTTAACTTGAGGAAGGAGTCGATCCGAGTCACACAACATAAAAATGGTGGTCAACTTAAGGCTAACCCAACCAAGCGATTTCCATCACTAAATTACGGTTACATACACCAGGGATCTCGATGAGGTGGCAGCAGTGCACATGTGGCCGGGTCGGGTCTCCCACCGGCGCGAGGATGAGTTAGGTTAGTGCTCCTTAATTAATCACTGCATGAGTAGTGGTGGTAGTACTAGTACTAGTACTCCTAGCTAGCAGTAGCCTGCATGAACAATGAACAAACTAACTTATTCAAACCGTTGTTTAATCGTCCTCTGAAATCAGCGACCCTCCCCTGCTCCTTCGGGATCTGAAAAGAACCTAAGCTAGCCTCCCGCTCATTCTCTCCCACGCTACTTGTATAATTTCTTAATCAGCTGGATACGTACAGTACTCGGATATGTCACTACTCTTCTGATGAATGAACCACTGTCAGATGCTATTAGTAATTTACCGTCACCAGTCTGAATCCACCATTGCTGGCTGCTGCTGCATCCGGAGAACCGCGAGAGCAAAGCTGAGCCCACCGGTGGTCCAACACAAGGCGATCCTGCAAGTCCCTATGAACACGTTAAGTGGCTTAATTACCACTGCCTGGGAACACGTCGATACAGATTCGATCTCACTGTCAGAGGCGAATAGTATGCGACAGTGTTGGCCTCCAGTCGATGACGGTCAAGGTTGCGCTTGTCCCACCCAGCCGAGGTGAAGCTGAAGCTGTCCTTCATGGCTTCATGTGACTGAGTGAATAGCATACAACCACCCCTTTTCGTGTTAGGGGTTTAAAAGAAAATTGTGTTAACTTCCAGTCCACTAGAGGTTAGCGATAGATCCGCACGACTCCTTTAATACCTGATCGCTATTATTTCAAAAATAAAAGTGATTGAAAGATGATTCAAACCTAGGTCTATGCAATAGCGTGTTAGGGTTTAAGAAAATTGTGTTAACTTCCAGTCCACTAGAGGTTAGCGACAGTTCCGCACGATTCCTTCAGTACCTATTATTTCAAGAATATAAATGCTTGAAAGATGATTCAAACCTAGGTCTATGTAATAGTTATTGACCCTAATAACCATCTAACCCATCTTTTGTTGTTGTCTATCGTAAATAAGCAATGTTATTTGAACCTTTTTTATTTCTGTCATATCAAAAATAATAATAATAATAATTGACTTGATAACTTTGGCATGATCAGCATGATAAATATAGTTTGAGCAACATGATAACTATATCATGATAAGGCTGGTAACTATAGTACGAGAAGGTTAACTAAAACATGGGGCAGTATGATAATTTAACACAGAAATTACCGGTGAAATGTTTCAAAACCTTTTTCCCCTTGGATAAAAGAAACCATGATGTTTAAACGTAAGATATTATGTGTGTGATGCACATAATTGTCATAAATTTACATGAAAGTTACCGGAGGAGTTGTGTTTCAATGTTTTTTCCTACAAGTCAAAGTTAGCATGGTGGTTGAACGTAATTTACACACAAGTTATCAGGGCATGTTTGAGTAATGTTTTTCCCATGGGTAGATGTTATCAATGTCTTGTATGTAAGTTATCGGTGCCTAGTGCGTAAATTACCACGCCATTTGCACTAAGTTATCAGGGGATATTTCTAGAACTTTTTGCCCAAGGTGAAAAGTTATGAGTGTGTTTATATGTAAGTTATCAGGTTAGTTGTACGTAAGTTATCATCTTATTTACATTGAAGTTACCGGGGTATATTTCAACAACTTTTTCACCTTGGATGGTCAAAAAATGGTATTTTATTTGAACTTGTAGGAGCCAAGTAGTGGGTGAGTTGGTTAGTGTGTTAAGATCTCAGTATTAAAGTCTTGAGTTCAATTCTCAGCTTTAGCATGATTTTTTAGGCTAAAAAACTATAAGTATGAAAACTCCTAGCATCAAGATTTGTTTGCAACATCTTTTTCTTCCGGGCAAAAAGTTATCATGGTGTTTGTGTGTTAGCTATCATATTTTTTATGTGTATATCACCATGCTATTAACATAGAAGCTATCACGGGTGTGTCTCCAACAACTTATTTTCCTGGATCAAAGTTATCACGATGTTTGTACCTAAGTTATCAGGTTCATGGTGTGTATATTATCATGCTATTTAGATAGAAGTTATCACGTATGTGGTGTGTACAAAAAATATCGCGCTGGATCCAATCTAGAGAAAAATCGCAACGGTTAACGTCAACGTTTTTGAAAATCTACCCTCTAAATGCGCCATCAAATTAGCAACTAGTTCAGATTTTTAGTCCTAAATGAAGAGCGATTATGCATTAAATACAAAGCTTGAGTAATTATCCCAACAACAATGTCTAGGTGGAGGGGTTAGTGTGATGGTGTTTCTTGTGGAGGTGTGGGGTTCGATTTCCATCCTTGCCCCGTTTTTTCCCTTTCTTTTTGAAGCTTAAAAAGTTAATGTTGACTTAATGTGGCCGTTCGATCCGGAATGGACGCGGATAAACTAAATTCCCTTGTTTCAAAAACCCAAATCGTCCTTTACTAAGACATTAAACCGGTTTATGATAGGTCGGGCCGACACCTAAAGAAGCGTCAGTTTGACCGTTAGCTCACATGTGAGTGTTTCATCAAAAAATTCTTAAATTCCATTGTTCTTTTACAAATTTATAAATATATGTTCTTTCTTTTAGAGATTGACCCCTATGAGTTTTTTTAAAAGCAATATGGTCCTTATAGATTTTAATGCAAATCAGTCGGTCCTGGCGGTCTGCCCGCCCTCGGCGCCGAAGGCGGCCAGGTTGCCGGCCCCATGGTGGCGGAGGTGTCCGGTGAATGGGCCAGCCACGCTGGAAGGGAGGTCCGCGGCGACGCACACTGGACGCCGACGGGCAAATGATTGGAGCACTGCAGTGCCCCTCCCGTGCTCTTCAGAGGAGCTGCGCCAGCAGGGCGACAAGGAGTGCACCGGCAAGCATCCATGGCGCCACTGCGAAGCTCTCTTCCCTCGCCTGGGTCGTCGTCCAGTTCGCGCAGCCGCCGAGCTCCCTTCCAACGCCATCTCAGTGCTCCGTCATGCGCCGTCGGCGACCAGTGCGCGCCGACAGTGAGCTGCCCCTGGAGCCGCCATGAGCCCCGAGTCGCACAACCTCTCTCTCTCTTTCCTCTTCCTGGGCACGGCGGCCCAAGATCCCGGCCATGCGTGGCGGTGGTGAAGCTCGGCCTTCGTGAGGAGGAGAAAAGAAAGAAAAAAGATAGGAGGAAGATGAGATACCTTACATGTGAGTTCTACATGTACGTTAACGGTCAAACACAACAGTCAAAGAGACGAACTGCTTAGGAGTGGGTCTGACATTTGAGAAAATAGCTTAAATCGCTAGCAACGGGCGGTTTGGGTTTGTTGAAACAACTGACCTGGATTCTGATAGTTATCCGTCATAAACAAAATTTTGATAGTTTTCAAAAATCATAACACGAAAAGTGATCCCCCTCATGTCGATTCCACTGTGGCAACACATGGGGATGGATGGATAGATCTCTCATTCTCTCCTCCTCCTCTCCCTGGGTCCTGTGTGCCAGTACTGCTGTGTGTCTCTCTATGGCGGCACTGCGCCACCTACTTGCAAGTCTGTAGCTATGCTTAGGTCTGCATCGTCAAGAATTCATGAGCTCAGCGGAGTCAGGGATGCGCCAGTGAATCAGTGATCTTTGGTTTGGTTTGTCATCGACTTGCCATGGGCGCGGCCGTACGGTCCATTGATGGTTCCCTGCCTGAACACCCACTTGAATAGTAGGAGGAGGGCTACTGTCTACTGTGGGTCTGTGGCAACAAGGTGTCGGTGTCGGTGCGAGATGTTGAGATGCATGCAAGGATCACTTGTGACAAGTAGGAGTAGAGATTCGAAATCCATGGACATGTAGCCAATCTAGATTACATTGCTGCTGCTTCTTTTCTTTTGGGGTAGTTGTACTGATTTTCATCAGTCTACCTTTTCGAAAAACGGAACATCTTCGGTCTGAGTCCTGCGCATGCGCATGCATGCAGGAAAAATCTCCGCCTCTGAAAGATCCTAAGAAAGCAGGTGCTCCTCCACTACACAGAATCGTATGCTTGGAGGCTGGTAGATTAGTTTTGCAGTTGGACAATGGACAAATTCTAGCTACTGTAAGTCGCACTCAAAAGTCTGAATAGCTTGAAAAATGCCAATCCTTATACAAATTAAAGACAATCACCCCAAGCACCGCACCGACTACTACTCCCTCCGTTTCTAAATATAAGACCTTTTATGTATTGCACTATGAACTACATACGGATGTACATAGACATATTTTAGAATGTAGATTCACTCATTTTGCTCCGTATGTAGTCTCCTAGTGTAATCTCTAAAATGTCTTATATTTTAAAACGGAGGGAGTAGTAAGCAATGTTCAGTTCACGTGGCATTTGGCTTTGGTACCTCCACGAGCCACGACCGATGAAAAGTCAAGTCGTAGTACGATCTTTGCATCGCAGGCTCAGAACAATCTGTGCGCGAGGAAGCCGGATGAATCCAGCATGCATGCATGCACCAAAGCGCGCTACTCCTCGTCCTCGGTCCGTTCCCAAGCTGGCCGGGCCGTCTCAAGAAGAAGAGCTCGAGGAGTCGAACGTCGAGACCCGGCGGCGTTTGCTGGCCAGGAGCGAGTCCCTCGGGGAGAACTCGAAGGCGGCGGCGGCGCTGGCGACCTTGTCGAGCACCGAGTCGAGCGCCTGGCGGACCGAGGCCGCGGTCACGGCGCCCTCGCGCGACATGGCCACGGTGATCCGGACGCGCCCGCCCAGCGTGGTGACCTCCGAGCCGACGACCCTCGGCGCGAGCGGCTGCAGCGCGCGCCTGACGTCGGCGAAGAGGTCCGCGCAGCCGTCGCCGCAGCTGAGCGTCGCCTTGACGACCAAGTGGTGGGGGGATGCTTGCGATTGCTGGACGACCTCGACGGTGACCTCGTCGGCGCCGGACGGGACGGGGCAGTGCTTGCCCACCCGCGCCGCGTCGCTCTTGAGCTTCTTCACGTGGTTTATCACCTCCGCGAGCAGCGCCGCCTTGTCCATCTGCAAAAGCCAATAATATGTCGACGGATCAGGTTTTTGGTGCCGTGTGGGCCGGTTTCTCAACCTAACCATGCACGTAGACGAAGCAGCGGGATTTGAAGGGCCGTCCATTCAAACAGGGAGGCGAAAGCCTTTTTCGACGAAATCACTACAGCTTTTAACCATCACTCCCACTTTCTCGCAAATGACGCATTACATGCGTGTCATCTGTCGCAACCTAATTTTTTTCTTTTTTCATAAATTCGTATTTTTAAAGCGTTTTATCTCCTAAACCGTGCATTCAAATCTTGAACTGTTTTCATCATTTGGTTCTCGCGTCGAGATCTTCCATGTTGATAGGTTTTGACAATTTTTTTTTCATGAAAAAACCCGATGTTTTTTCGTGTCTCTCGCGATAACAAAATCCTGCCTCTCGCGATAGTAAAACCGTGTCCCTCACGGAAAAAAGTGAGACAGAAAACACATTTTTTCCCTTCCCGAGAGGCACGGCCATGCCTCTCGCGATAGCAAAATCATGCCTCATAGAAAAAAAAGAAAGCAAAAAACGCGTTTTTTCCTTTCCGAGGGGCACGACCGTGCCTTCCGCGGAAGCAAAACCGTGTCTCTCACGGAAAAAAAAGAGCAAAAAACACTTTTTACCCTTTCCGAGACGTGCCTCTTGTGATTGAAAAACCGTGCCTCTCGCTGAAGCAAAACTGTGCCTCTCACGAAAAAAAAGAGTTTTCTCCTTTCCGAGAGGCATGACCGTACCTCTCGCGGAAGCAAAATCGTGCCTGCCGCGGGGAAAAAAGAACAGAAAACGTGTTTTTTCCCTTTTACGAGAGGCACGGTCATGCGAAAAAAGCCTGGAAAAAACCACTCTAAAAAACCGAAAACACGTGCGGAAAAAATAAAAAAATAAAAAAACGAAGGGAACACTCAAAACGCGATACGTGGCGGCGACTAAGAACGCATCAAATGACGACGCACGGAAGTAATCGCTAGGAGGCTCCTGAAGGAGTGCTCGCTAACTAGTTACTCCCTTTTTTCGGTACCCAAACGAAGCGGGCCAACGCCCATGGCCAACCACCTAGCTACCCAAACCAAACGGGCAACACCCGTTTAACTGGGATTTCTAATAAGGCCGTTAAAATAAACGCTCTCCACCAGGGCGGCAAATCGTAGGAGGGGCTTTACGGGCAGCCCAAACATCGTCATTTCTCTTATATTCGATATTTTTTATTTAATACTCTTCATTACAAATATGTTTTTTTTCTAAAAAGTTAATACATTATTAATATGTTGCACTATATTTTTTTTACAAAAAAATTATAGACTTAAAAAGTTCTTCATGTATTACCAATAAAAGTTAGACCACAAAAATAGTAATAATAAGTAACAGAAAACCAGCAGAAAGCCAAAAAAGGGGGTATGCGACTTGGGGTCTATCTTACGCTAAGACAGATTTGCCCAATTGGGTTGGGCCAATTTTACCCATAAAAATTAAAGCATAATAATAGTAGTAGTAGTAGTTTCTTCAAAGAAAAAGTAGTAGCAGTAGTAATAATAATAATAGTAATAGGGGAAATACATTTTGGTTCCTGGTTGTTTATGCACCTTATATGTGATTTTTTAATAATTAATTAAAAAGTCAAAATAGTTTCGAAGTATTTTTAGATTAAACTTGACTTTGTTTTGCACTAGTATATATATTTTCACAAAAAAATCAATATTGAATTCTGAAAAAAGGCAAAATTTATTTGCTATTATAAGTCACTGTTCACATTATTTTGACCAAAAAATTATCCTTTTCTGAAAAGAAGTCAATGTGTAATTTTATTTTTGTGGATTTTTTTACAAGTATAATGAAAGGTAAAGTTTATTTCAAAAATATTTGCAGAGTTTTTGGACTTTTTGTTGAATTGCATTTTTTTTTGCATATGGTCTATATACACCCAGGTTTCAAAAGTTCCCCTCCATAGTAATAGTAGCAACTAACAGAAAATTAGAAGGAATCCAAAAGAGGAAAATAGAAACAAAAGCCAACAAAAGCATGAGAGAAAAATAAACGGCTTAGACCCACTAAGGCTATGTGATTTGGGGTCCTATATGAGTTAAGACATAGAATAAGATTTGTTGGATCTGGGGTCCCTTAGACTAATCACGAATATGTAGTGCCAAACAAGTATACATTCCACACGAGGACGACGAATTGTGTTTGGACAGATAGCCACACAGTCGTCCGTTTTTTCCATGTCGCCTTGCATACTTGGAGCCTATAGTTCTTCCACGCAACTTCAACATGTGGACTAGTCTTGACTTTAGGTGAAAAACCGAAGATCCATCCATGACGGCGTTTATGAGCATCAGTCAGTCTCTCACATGTGTTTGTCTTCACGTTTCTCATGATGCTATGCTTTCACTTTGTTCCTTCTCCAGGTAAAAATCCGTGAGATGGTTTAGGTGACAGGCATAGGACTGTGTTTTTGGAGTTTCGAACCCTCATCTCTTTATCGATGACAAAGAACTTGTTGGCGATGGAATGTGCATCGCCATGAAGATAAGAGGCACCAGGTGGAACTTTCCTAGGACGACGGTCGTGAATGTTACTCTTCTAGGAAGACAATCCTCAAGGCCACGAGGGTCGGTTGCCCGCTTTGCCCCGCTCGTTGTGAGACCACCAATCACTTGGTTTTTGGTTGCTCGTTCGTGGCTAAGTTCTGGGATCGGCTGGTTGTCCCTTTCGTGGGCTCTTCGATGATGCATTCCTCCACCTTCACCTTTCTCCGATGTTGTCACCTTTGGAAGCATCTGAACGGGGCGGTTTTTCGTGGGCTCGTGTCCTCTCTACCCCTTCTTCACAAGTGCTTACGGAATGATGTTTCTCTATGACGAGCAAGCTACAGGTGGATTGTCGGCGTGATGCACATGCGTGAAAAATCGTCATGTCCCGTATTGACGAAGTTCCACCTAGCCCCCTCATTTTGTGTATCTCTCGCTTGACAACCCATGTCTTCTTGTTGTAAAACCATCTCGAGATTTAAGCCCGTTTTAGTAAAAATTCACGCAAGGGACACCCCCTCCTCCGAAATTTTAAAAAGAAAGTGTTGTGCTCGTATGTGTTGACTATGTTATTGCTGACTTGTCATATCTTATTAGTGACTGAGTTTATCATTTTGTACCATCTTGATGCTTTAATAACATCACTTTCTAAAAATGTAACGTGAATGTTTGTGTGCACTACATATAATAAGTGCCCTTTCAAATTCGTAGGATTGCAAAAATACAGGAATATAAAAAGCACATGATTGAACTGTCATGCCCATTATATGAGTTTAGTTTTTTTATTGCAACGAAGGTAAAACAAAACAGTTTTTTGAAGATTTTAGAGTGGATGTTAGATTTTTTATAAAATATACTGTAGTAGAAAAAGAAAATCCTTAGAAAGAGTTTCTGTTAAATTCAATCATAATCCTATGAATAAAACGACCAATGCAATAGAACTACCAAGAGTTTTCTTCTTCACGAGATCGTGAAAATATCAAAATCGACTCGCTACCTTCGCTCCCTTAGAGTCCTAAGAATCCTCTAGATATTAATTAGGAGATGGTGTTCGACTGTCCGTATAACCTCAAACAATATCGCAACAAAAAGTTCCTCAAGACGCGTCATGCATATTTTTTGCGAGCGACTAGCTAGCTCTTCGCTGTTATGTACTGCGACCTGGGCCTAGAGTCTTATTAGTAAATCCATGAATTATACAAATCGTGTGCGAAAATTGAAAAGGTAATAGTCGACTAGGAGGATTTTGCAGGGACTGAAGGACGACAATCACATCAGAACGGGGCGGATTTTCTAGTATTTGTCTTTACCTTCGAGTCAGTCTAGAAAGTGTTTGAACGAAATCCTCTTTCGATGTTATTTTGTTTTCTCAATCGATGCGCTTCGCATGCCACACATAGTGGATCTGCCCAGTGAATTTGATAAATATATCCTTGTTTGTTTTGGGTAGGTTGTTCAATGGCCGAGAGTATTTCTTCTTTAGGAGATCGTGAAAATATTAAAACCGACTCGCTACCTTCGCTCCCTTAGAGTCCTAAGAAGCCTCTAGATATTAATTAAGACATGGGGTTCGAATGTCCGTATAACCTCAAACACAATTGCAACAAAAAGTTTCGCAAGACGGGTCATGCATATTTTTTGCGAGCGACTAGCTAGCTCTCGGCTGTTATGCCCATGAATTATACAAATCGTGTGCAAAAATAAAAAAGGTAATAGTCGACTAGGAGGATTTTGCAGGGACTGAAGGACGACAACCACATCAGAACGGGGCGGTTTTTCTAGTATTTGTCTTTCCCTTCGAGTCAGTCTAGAAAGCGTTTGAATGAAATCCTTTCTCGATGTTATTTTGTTCCCTCAATCGATGCGCTTCGCATGCCATGCATAGTGGATATGTCCAATGAATTTGATAAATATAGCCTTGTTTATTTTGGATAGGTTGTTTAATGTGAAAATATTAAAACCGACTCGCTACCTTCGCTCCCTTAGAATCCTAAGAAGCCTCTAGATATTAATTAAGACATGGGGTTCGAATGTCCGTATAACCTCAAACACAATCGCAACAAAAAGTTCTGCAAGACGGGTCATGCATATTTTTTGCGAGCGACTAGCTAGCTCTCCGCTGTTATGTACTACGACCTAGGTTGGAGTCTTATTAGTAAATCCATGAATTATACAAATCGTGTGCAAAAATAAAAAAGGTAATAGTGGACTAGGAGGATTTTGCAAGGACTGAAGGACGACAGCCACATCAGAACGAGGCGGTTTTCCTAGTATTTGTCTTTCCCTTCGAGTCAGTCTAGAAAGCGTTTGAACGAAATCCTTTCTCGATGTTATTTTGTTCCCTCAATCGATGCGCTTCGCATGCCACATATAGTGGATCTGTCCAATGGATTTGATAAATATAGCCTTGTTTATTTTGGGTAGGTTGTTCAATGGCCGAGAGTATTTCTTCTTTAGGAGATCGTGAAAATATTAAAACCGACTTGCTACCATCGCTCCCTTAGAGTCCTAAAAATCCTCTAGATATTAATTAGGAGATGGGGTTCGAGTGTCCGTATAACCTCAAACACAATCGCAACAAAAAGTTCCGCAAGAGGCGTCATGCATATTTTTTACGAGCGACTAGCTAGCTCTCCGCTGTTATGTACTACGACCTGGGTTGGAGTCTTATTAGTAAATCCATGAATTATACAAATCGTGTGCAAAAATAAAAAAGATAATAGTCGACTAGGAGGATTTTGCAAGGACTGAATGACGACAACCACATCAGAACGGGGCAGTTTTCCTAGTATTTGTCTTTCCCTTCGAGCCTGTCTAGAAATTGTTTGAACGGAATCCTTTCTCGATGTTATTTTGTTCCCTCAATCGACGCATAGTGGATCTGTCCAATGGATTTGATAAATATAGCCTTGTTTATTTTGGGTAGGTTGTTCAATGGCCGAGAGTATTTCTTCTTCAGGAGATCGTGAAAATATTAAAACCGACTCGCTACCATCGCTCCCTTAGAGTCCTAAAAATCCTCTAGATATTAATTAGGAGATGGGGTTCGAGTGTCCGTATAACCTCAAACACAATCGCAACAAAAAGTTCGCAAGAGGCGTCATGCATATTTTTTGCGAGGGACTAGCTAGCTCTCCGCTGTTATGTACTACGACCTGGGCCTGGAGTCTTATTAGTAAATCCATGACTTATACAAATCATGTGTAAAAATAAAAAAGGTAATAGTCGACTAGGAGGATTTTGCAAGGACTAAAGGACGACAACCACATCAGAACGCGACGGTTTTCCTAGTATTTGTCTTTCCCTTTGAGTCAGTCTAGAAAGTGTTTGAACGAAATCCTTTTTCGATGTTATTTTGTTCCCTCAATCGATGCGCTTCGCATGTCATGCATAGTGGATCTGCCCAATAGATTTGATAAATATAGCCTTGTTTATTTTGGGTAGGTTGTTCAATGGCCGAGAGTATTTCTTCTTCAGGAGATCGTGAAAATATTAAAACCGACTCGCTACCTTCGCTCCCTTAGAGTCCTAAGAATCCTTTAGATATTAATTAGAAGATGGGGCTCGAGTGTCCGTATAACCTTAAAAACAATCGCAACAAAAAGTTTCGCAAGAGGCGTCATTCATATTTTTTGCGAGCGACTAGCTAGCTCTCCGCTATTATGTAGTACAACGTGGGCGTGGAGTCTTATTAGTAAATCCATGAATTATACAAACGTGTGCAAAAATAAAAAAGGGCTGGCGCTTTGGTGATGCATTCCTCCACCTTCAGCCTTCTCTGATGTTGGCATCTTTGGAAGCATCAGAACGGGGCGGTTTTCCGCGGGCTCGTGTCCTCTCTACCCCTTCTTTACAAGTGCTTATGGAATGATATTTCTCTTTGGCGAGCAAGCTGGAGGTGGATTGTCGGCGTGATGTAGATGCCTGAATCACCGTCTTGTCCCGTACAGACGAAGTTCCACCTAGCTCTTCCACTCC
This sequence comes from Hordeum vulgare subsp. vulgare, assembly GCF_904849725.1. NCBI lineage: Eukaryota > Viridiplantae > Streptophyta > Magnoliopsida > Poales > Poaceae > Hordeum > Hordeum vulgare. The sequence continues at coordinate 102,066,104 of NC_058520.1, forward strand.
CTTTGTGTATCTCTCGCTTGACGGCTCATGTCTGGTTGTTGTAAAACCATCTCGAGATTTAAGCCCGTTTTAGTAAAAAAACAGGTGAGGAACACCCCCTCCGTCGAAAATTCAAAAAGAAAGTGTTGTGCTCGTATGTGTTGGCTATGTTATTGCTGACTTGTCATATCTTATTAGTGGCTGAGTTTATCATTATGTACCATCTTGATGCTTTAATAACATCACTTTCTAAAAATGTAACATGAATGTTTGTGTGCAAAACATATAATAAGTGCCTTTTCAAATTCGCAGGATTGCAAAAATACAGGAATATAAAAAGCACATGATTGAACTGTCATGCCCATTCGATTCCTATATGTGTTCAGTTTTCTTATTGCAACCCAGGTAAAACAAAATAGTTTTTCGAAGATATTAGAGTGGATGTTAGATTTTCTATAAAATCTATTTTCTCTGTTTTAAAATAACTGTCTCAATTTTATACTAGCTCTAGTATAAAATTGAACTAAGCTTAAGACACTTATTTCGAGATGGAGGGAGTAGCAGAAAAAGAAAATCCTCAGAAAAAGTTTCTGTTAAATTCAATCGTAATCCTATGAATAAAACGACCAATGCATGAGAACTTTCTAAGAATCCTAATTCTCTATAAAAATCTGATGAAATTCTTTTGAATCAAAGGAGCCCTAACTGTCGCTTTTCATCAGCGCAAAAAAAAAACTGTTGCTTTTCACCCCTGGACTCTTCTAAAATCCGCATATTGCAACGGTGGAATAATTCAACTGGAAGAAAAAAAAGGAAATTGGCGACAAGGAGAAGGAGAAGGAGAAGGGACTCACCTTGTGGGTGCAGGGGACCATGCTCCGGAGCGTGGCGAGGTGCGCGTTGATCCTCTCCCTCCGCCGCCGCTCCGCTTCGCTGTGGCTCCTGAGGGCCGTCGCCGCCTTCTCCTCCCGCCCTCCTCCCTTCCTCTTCTGCACGTCCGCCGCGCCCGGCTCCCCCGACGTCGACGCTCCCAGCCGCTGGCTGAAGCCATGTTCATGTTCATGTTCATGTTCATGCCCGCCGACGAAACCACCGTAAAACCCATCGTAGAGCCCCACCGCGCCGCTGAACGGACCGGAGTTCATCTCGATCGTCCCACGAGGCCAAAGGACGCAAGATCGAGAGCGTACCGGATGAAGCTGCAGCGACAGAGAGACCGTGGAGGTGAAAATGAAATGCCAGACAGAGCCAGGGGTCAGACCAGAATATGGTTTCCTCAACTGCGGTTGGCAAGGCAGCAGGGCCAAGAACCGAGCTCACGCCTGTGCGTGTCGTCCCGAATGTCGCAGATCTTCGCGACAGCGACGAGGGAGGAGCAGGCTCCAAAGCGCGGCAAGCACCTGTGTTTCCCAAGAAATATGTTGACCTGCAGCAGCCGCAAGCGCAGACAACGGAAGCCAACAGGAAGGAAACAACGGCGGGACCGACCGACGGCCTGGTTCCCAAGAACACGGTGGTCCAGGCAAGGCAAGCCGAAGACCTTCTCCCAAGGTCAATCGCCTCAGAAATGGCGAGAGCGAGACCCTTGGGGAGCAAAGCTTCCAACGAGATCACAGGAAAAGCAGAGCCGCGGGAGGGCAGGATCAGACACGACAAGGAGCAGAACACAAGGACCGTAGCTTGTTCCCTCAAGGACTGTTCACGAACCGTAGGAGTAGGGACACAAATCGAAAGAGGAGGAAGCACAAGACGAGAAGAACACCGGGCAAGCTCAGGTGCCCGGAGGCCGGTTGGGAGGGCAGGACCAGGAGGGCAGCTCGACGCGCCGTAGCTTCCTCTGCTCGGACTCCACCCTGCTCCCGCCGGCGTCGGACTCGGTCCTCGGCGTGCCGCCGCGCGCTTCCATCGTCGCCGTCGATGGGCTTGTGCTCGAGGGCTGGCGCAGCTAGATCAACTCGGAACTCCTCTGCTCTATAAACGGGATCATCTTCTATTCTCTTCTCACGCAGATGGAAGCAATACGTGTCTGCTTTTACTCTCGGTTTCTTGGCGATAGGTAGGCTCTTTAGATTGTGGATCTCTTCCTCGGAAAATTCCGCGTGGAGAGGAAGGAGAAGAAGAGTGGGATGCTGTGGAGCTCGGAGGAAGAAGAAGACCACCCAACCCGTTGGTTTTTCAAGGATTGGGAAGAGGGGTCGTCTGCAGCTTGTCATGTGTATGCCTCTGATTCGTTCTTGTTTTTCTAAATTTGGTTTGACACACAGGATAAGGACACGCTGTGCAAATTCTACGCTTGCTTATTAATTTGCTTGTCAAAAAGATTTGTTTTTTGGTTGCTTGCTTGATTGGCTACTACTGTACTTGGCTCTTTGTTTGGGTAGAATTTTTCTTGTCCTGGTTCCAGATGGTGCCACCAGGATTTCTGTACCACTTCACTGACATCATCATGGAAAAACAAGAGCGGTAACTTTTTTTTTTCCGTTGTAAGCATGACTTTTGCCACCAAATTTTATTAGGTTCAAGTGACTGTTCAGTGCCCCAATCGTCAAATTTAACTGCTGATAGCAACATTACAAAAGTTACATTGGAAAAAGATCTAGGTTTCTATATTAGTATTCCCTCGGTAAACTAATATAAAAGCGTTTAGATCACTATTTTAGTTATCTAAACACTTTTATATTAGTTTACAGAGGGAGTACCATAGATTGACTGGGCGGATCCTATCGACGCCGTATCAATCCTTCAACTTCTCATCCTAGATTACACGCCGATTCTATGATTCGCAACCCTACTGTAAAAATTCAGGTAATCAAAACTGTCACAACCTTGGTGACTAGGCATTTGGTGCCGTTGCAGTGTTGGTTTGCAGCGCAACACCTTACGTATATCTTATGCATATCTTGTAACCCTTTTTTTATTCTCCCGTTGCCATTTTGAATAACATATCTAGTGGATAGAATACATAAAATGAATGTGCAAGTATTACTTTGGTTGTTCAACTGATTGAATATATTTTCTATACGCCCTGCAATTTGTTTTTTGCGATTATCTTTCCGGCCAACCCACCAGCTCTGGACTTCTTGATGTTGCCACTTCAACCCTTTTACTTGGCTGTAGCCCAAGTGTTCCGCATGACATTCTGATTCTCAAGTCGTCCTCATAAGCCTATAATAATTCGTGACAAGATGTTTGGATTGAAAAATGAGTCCCCTCATCCATTAAACAAGCAAGATGTTCTTGAGAGATGACCGAACCCATTTCTTTTTTGTTTGACCTAGTGTACAAATCTTTAAGATGTGTGGATGTAGAATTACAGGGTATACATGCCTGACCACAGGTGCATGAACCTTGCTTGGCATGAACTATCAAAGGGAAGTGCTACCGATAGCGCGACGATCATCAGCGAAAGAGGATTTTGAGTCCTATGCCCGCTTAGGTCGAGCACGAAGACGAAGACAGGAGGAAGGAGACAGTCCACTTTGCAGTCGGTGCGGCGTAAAACGTGGCTAATTATTGGATGGCAGGATGCATCATACATGAGTTCTACCACCATCTGCGATAAGTTCTTTTTTACTGGAGGTTTCTTCTTTGGAACTGGCACTTGTAGGAGTGCCAACATTAGTGATTGAATCACTGGAACAAGTAGGGTGCTGCTTGTCATCTTCTGTAGACGAGTTTCTGTCACAAGGCAGCAAAAGTGATTGGTTGGGCAGCTCAAAGCTGACAGCAACAAGGGACAAGATAATAATTCCTTCAGGGATAATCTTGAACACCTGGCCCTTTTAGAACCATGTGTTGCAGAATTTAATTTTGAGCATTGCTGTCGTGGCGTCAACTTGTCTTCATTGGGTAAGCAGAAATAAACCTGTCTTCATTGGAATGTTTAAAAGGAGTGTTGTACTCACCTTCCTTTTCTAGTGGAATTTTTATATTAGTGAAAGTGTCTTGGCTTTTTTTAGCCTTAGAAAGTGATCACAGTGCTTGAGAATTTTGGGAAGCAGCAGCTAATAAATCAGTCGAACCATTTGTGCTGTCGTTGTCATCTATCATTTTTCCGCAGGATGGTACACACAACACAACCTTAGGATATGCAAAGAGTGCCACAGTAAAAGCACCAAAGCACTTCACCAAAAGTGCATTATGCAGTGCTAAAAAATGGATACCCTGGCAATGGGGCTATTTCATGAAAGATACCAGGCACGGATCTTTTTAGTAGTCAATCAGAACTCACAAGGTTAAACAAAAAAGACACGAATCCTTGGTAAAGAGGCAAACCACAGATGAAGGTGCATGAATTTGCAGTTGAACAATGCCTAGAAAGTGTGGATGAATGCTACAACCACTTCAGACACACAGAAACGAGTGCAATAAGCATCTCAGGCAGGGATCTGGTCATAGACTGAACTGTGTCACCTTTCATTTAGTCGCCTAAAGTAAATGTGAGCCATATCCACCTATCATTCTACTCCTAGTTCCATCCAACACAAGGAGAAATATGCCACTTCCTTTCATTCCTAATTTATTCACTGATGGCGTTTCATTCTTGCCTAGGTATTCATTCCACAGATGAACATTAAGTAGGCTTTTCTCAGGCGTTGTGGAAGTTGCAACCGATCCCAAGTGTAGAAATGGTGATTCAGGGAGAGAGAACAAAGCATATAACTCACAAATCACAAGCAATGGAGTCTGCACAGAGATAGCACAGTTCAATGGAAAGAAAAAGGTATTGTCGCAAAGGTAAAAACCATCCCTTGGTGTTTTTATCTGTGCCCTTGGTAGATCCTTACACAGATGTACTACGGCCACAAGTACATAGGTGTTAACAACAGACAACTGCAATGCACCGCAAAACAGCAACGTTTTAGTATACAGGCTATGATACATATACCACGACATCAACGATAAGGGCGAGGCGAACAGATTATCTTGACCAAACAGCTTATTAACAATTGATGAAAGTGTGACTTACTGCAGTTTCTCAGTTTTTCCTCGACGAAGCTAAGATGATAACTCCATTTGCGCATGGAAAGTATGTTGTACATTCACTGTAAACATGTTTACGGTATGCTTCTGTAGTTCCAGTAAATGCACACACAGTTCTTACGAGCGCAGGCATGATGTACACAGAGTTTTGGTTATCCACACAGTTTGCACTTTGCACTGCACACAGCACCAACTCAGTTTGTTATCACATGAAAACAAACTCCTTCGCTATACCGACCGCTTTCTCTCGACCAAATAGCTTCTCAACAATAGCCAGGGCGAACTCTGTCGCAGTCCCTGGGGCTCTGCTGGTGATAAGATTACCGTCAATCACAACCCTGTTCTCACATAGGCTCTGGTCTGTAAGCAGGTGCGCCATGGGTGGAAATGCCGTCGCCTTCTTCCCCTACAATGATGGAAAATCTTCCAAGTTAGATCAGCTCAAAAGTTATACTAAAATGTTTTCTCCAAAATTTGGAATAGTGTCTTTACTGCTATCTCTAGATGAAACAAGATTCCATAGGAGCATAATGAATTTTAACACACATGATGTGCAAATTTGTCATCACACTACCTTTAGTAAACCGTGGGGCTCGAGGACATGAGCTGGGGAAGCACATATTGCACCATAGGGTTTACCAGATCCTGCCTGCTTTTTCAGTAAATCAACAAGTTTGTCTGTACAAGCAAACTTTTGAGCACCTGACAGACCGCCCTGGATACAATATACACCAGTGTAAGTGAAGTGCTCTTAAGAATACCACTAGACAAATAAATGAATACCTCAACAGGTCTGTACCGGCATGACAATCAGATCAAATTCCATTTTAGCAGCTTCGTCCAACATCATGTCAGCTATCAGATTAAACTTGTGACGCCGGGTCACGATTTGCAGGGTATCCTCAACTGACGCAACTGTAACATTTGCGCCTGCTCTACGCAGGACATCTATTAAATTAAGAGCTTCAATTTCCTCTGAACCATTAGCAACTGGCACAAGAATCTGCAAGGGATATTACAGGAAAAAAAATCACATGTATATCAAACTCAACTCAGATTAAACTCTAGAACAGGGAAGTGTTAGCATTGTTAGAGTTATATTGTGATGGCCTTTGGCCTTTTGTATTCTTGCCTTTTGACATCCTCGTGTACATCATATATATGGTGGCTTTGCCCTCCTAGTAATACAAGTTGCTATTCCAACATGATATCAGAGCCTAGGTTTTAGGGTCTCCACCACACGTTGCAACTCGTGCTGCTCAGATCGATATTTTTTTCGGTCTTCCTCCAATCTCTACATCGATGCCGCTCGCGGCTGCTCTGCTGCATTTTTGGTCTTCCTTCGATCGGCTTGAAGGTGCTGCCTTACACGTGTGACGCCTGCTGCTCCAGATCAAGTCATCTGTACATTGGTTTCTCTTGCTGGATCGGCACCTCCCATATCCTCCAAGGTCAGGCATCAGGCCATCATATCAAATCCTACGGTTTTATTGTCTTGTTATTGACTCATGTTCTATTTTCTCACTAGCTAAATACCCGTGCGTTGCAACAGGGCAACTTTATTCTATTGGTTCAGTGTAGAATTTTTTTGATTGGGTTGAGATTGAGATATGCTGTGGGAAGGGAATCCATAGGCAAAGTTAAGGAAAGATATGATGTGATTGGGATTGTCTATTACAACTAGAGTTGATTTTGTTGTTTACTTGCAAGGGATTTCTTGCTATTGGCGTTTAATTGATTTCTGTTGATTGCTTTGCAAGGGATTTTCCCCCCAGAAACGAGAAGGTGGTTGGTCGGTTTGGAATAAAAAAAATGAGGGTTATCGCGTGGGTTGGAAAAAACAATTGGTGGGAGGGGGCATATATCGATTGGGAGGGGTGGAAGCGATAGAAGCGAAACTAACAAACTCCCCTTCAATAGTAGAGATATTTAATGTCAACACGTTTCTTGCTTAATAATTCAATATGAGCCAAATTAGTTGCCAACTGAAGACATGCGTTCCTGAACTATGAATGGTTTACATAAGAACATATAGGGCCTTGCATTGAGTGGTAACCCGACTATGCTACATGCTTCTGTGCCTCTCCTCCCCCACACTACCCAAATAAATGCACCATTGATCATATAAGTGGAAGTTTACAATAAGCTGCTTACACCAATGACCGTTTGTAACTAATTATTTATGACATTAACATACCACTTCCTTCTTACATAAACCAGGAATTTATATTTAATGAACAACCAGATCCACAAATACGATTTTAGTTATTACTAATAGGTTTAAGAAACATCTGAATATGTTGTCTTATTGCTAACATTAACAAAAGGTTTGTAATCACAAGCAGGCTGCAATATGCCACCTTTGCTAAAATGTTTGTAAACAGATGTAATATAAAGTACATGAGTTGTCTATGGAAGAAAGGCAGAAGGCAACCTAAGATGCATGGAAATCCTTTTCTTAACAAGTGGAATTCAATTTCATCTCATACCTGAGGTGTACCACTGCATTTCCATTCAATCGAATTAAGCTCTTCGATGGTATACTCGGCTCCATGTTGAGGGCGGACATACTAAATGAAAACAAAACACCAGATAATGCAAGTTTGAGTCACTGAGATTGATGAAATTTGAACCCAATAAATTCAATTCCAGAATACAAATAAATTGTAGGATCTTATTAACAGAGGTCAATAGATGGTTTTAGTCTTTTAAGGATAGTAGATGAAAGGGTGCCTCTGTTAGCACATTAGATCATACTACCAGCCCTGTAGACCTAAACATAATTCCAGTGTGCACTATTTGTAAGTTGTAAGGTGAGGCAATAACCCATTCAGATAACTGGTTCACGTGAAATCACCATAGGTATAAATTATTTGCAGGTATTACTAATGTGAACAAATATCGTTTATGGCACAGAATCATATATAGGAATTGCCATGTTATTAATAACAAAAAATCAGTAACACAGCAAAAAGAAGCAGATATAGGGTGCTGCAGTTTATAGCTCACCAAAGGTCCAGCAACCTCCTCCATCTTCTCCTTGTCATATAGCTGCTCCACCAAAGCAAGAGCAAACTCGATTGCTGTTCCTGGACCCTGGCTGGTCACCACATTTCTATCCACCACCACCCTGGAGTTCACAGGGATCACTTCAGAAGTGAACTTCTCCATGAATGACGGGTAGCAAGTCGCCTGAGGTAACAAAGCACGACAGCAATTTGTGAATACAATTCATCTTTCCACCAAGACCACCCTCACAACAGTCAACTGATCATAAACGCTGACGAATTATTCACCTTTAAACCTTTGAGCATGCCCCAATGGGCCAACGTCACCGCGGGCGCAGCGCAAATGGCGCCGTAGAGTTCCCCCTTCTCTGCATGCATCTTGACCATCTTCTCGAGCACTTTACAGTCTCTGAGATTAGTTGATCCCGGCATCCCGCCCTACACCGAATTAAGCAGCAATACCAAATGATCAGGCCATGTGTATCAACATCTTTGAGGTTGCAGCGAGCGAGCGCGAACGCCAATGGAACAGTTAGGCAGGCAGAGTAGGCGGTTGTTGATTGATTCAGGGAAAAGAAAAAGGCTGATTTGGGAGAAGATGTAGATTGTGGTCGGAGAGGGGAGTGGTGGACGCACCGGCAGGGCGATGAGGTCGAAGGCCTCGCCTTCGAGGTCGGCGACGCGGGCGTCGGCGACGAGCTTGACCCCGTAGGCGGCCTCCACGAGGAGGCCCTCGTCCCCGGCCGGCGCGGAGGCGACGGTCGCGACGGTGACCCTTGCGCCAGCTCGGTTGAGGACGTCGGCCGTGGCGGCCGCCTCGACCGGCTCCGTGCCGGCCGCGACCGGCACGAGCACCCGCTTGGCCGGGCGGGCGGCGGCTGCGAAGGCGCGGGAGAGGAGCAGGCGGCGGTAAGAGACGGCCCGCCTCGCCAGCGAGGAGGCCATCGGGAATCCGGCCGGGGATCGCGGGGCGATGATTCTTGCCTTGCTCCGCGGAAAGGTGGTGCGATGCCGAGGCGAGAGTGGGATCCTCGCCTTCTTGGCTCGCTTTGTTTTCTTCCGAGTAGTTGGGGCTGCTGCGACTGCGAGTAGCCTTGATTCCCGTTCTCTTCACCCTTTTTGAGAGGATTGATTCCCGTTCTTGAGCGTGCTGAGTGCTGACTTGCCGTCGCTTTTTCTAGATGGAAATGCGGTTGCCGTCGTGTGTGTCAGCGAGTCTTCTTCGGTCGCCGTCGGTTTTGCTGGATAGAGTAGCGGTAGTGGATCATGCGCTGTACTCGGTTGGTGGTATGCTTCTTCTACTTCTTGTCGTGCAATTTCTGTTTGTGGATAACAAAAAAACAATGAGTGACTCCTGTTGGGGCAAGGAACATGCGAGTCTGGACTGAGAAGGAAGGTTCAAGAAAACCCGGTATTTATGTATTTTTGAGATGTAAAAACGTTAGATGTATAATTTGCATCATTTTTAAAAATGTTTTTACATGACACTCATTTTCAATACTAGATAATATATAATTAATGAAAAACAATTAGAATCAATGGATGAAAACAACGAGATGTAAGTATCTTTCCACGATTGACACGTGTTCCTGGATGGTTCCATGCGCCGCTTCCCCATCTCCGTCTTATCCACCCACACAAGGCACATCCACACATTTTTCTTCCCCACTGTTGCGGCTGTGCGTTGTCTTCCTCGCGCTCGCATCCCTCCCTGTAGATCCCTGTCTCTCTCGTGTGCTCAATGCCATGGTTGCACTTTCTTATCTGTATCCCAGAGCTCTCTTCTCTTCTTATCCTCTTCCTCCCGGGCGACGAACCGATGTTGTTGCAGGGGCACCACCGTGCTGCCATGAATTGAGGAAAAGCGTGACCACAATATGCCATGGACGTCGGAACTAGTGCCGCTGCGACGGGAAGCATCTACGGATGGCCGTCCGAGCTGTGATTTGTGCATCACGCGTGGCTCCCTGAGCTGCAATGGAGTGCGCGTCGTTACGATGGTGACCACGGGGAGTGGCCAACGGGGGCACTGCAAGTCCGACGATATTGCTTTGAAGCTGTCGCCGGGCCACCGGAAGCATAGCCGACGCTGAAATGAAGTTTCGTCGGAGTTGCAATGGAGCAATGCCGGGCGTCCGAAAGCATAGTCGGAGCTGCAATGAAGCTTCGCCGGAGTTGCAATGGAGTTTTGCCGAGCGTCGTCGATGCTGCATTGGATCTTCACCGAGGTTGCAATGAAACTTCGTCGGACGCTGTCGGTGTTGCGTTGGAGCTACGGCCGCGTGCGCACTGTTGCAATGGAGCTTTACGGGGTGCCAGCCGCGCTGCATTGAAGCTGCCGCTCGCCCTGCTCCTGCAGTTGCATGGCTGCATCTAACGGCCACCAACACACTGATCTGACGGCTCGCTAGACGGATGATTTTCTAGAGAAATCATCCGGCTGATTTGTAGCAGCCGTCGTAATTAATCATGTAAAACTAGTGCTTGGATAGCTGATGTAAAACGAGTGCACGACAATAGGGCTACAACGGGAGTACAAAAGCATTTCAGCCACACTCTAGCCGCATAATTTTAAATAAAATACATTCCAAATTAGAACAATACTTCTCCATCACATTTCTCAAGTTCAGTGTGTCTATCGACATCTCAAATGTCATGGTACACTTTCATGAAACATTTGATTCAGTCCTCACTTCTAATCAAACTATCGCGTACGCCCATGAAATCGTAGAAGGTGTAATTTAATTCATGCCCGCGCTCATTATCAATGATATGTTGTGCATGATCACACAAACAGTCCTGATGTGTGAAAGGTTCTTCTGGTCATAAAACCTAGCCGGTCCTTGGATAATAACAAATTGAGATTATAAAATCCCAAATGTGCTCTTAACATATTTTCTAACTATCACCTTCTTTCTTAGCGTGGGGGCTTTGCATTGGCTTCATAAAAGTACTCCACTTTGGATAGACCCATCTGCAAGGTAGTACCTATAGTCGTAGGTGCGGCCATTTGCTTTGATGGTCATTGGTGGAGCTGCTCCATTGGCTAACTTGGCAAAAAGAGGTGATCGATCGAGCGCATTGAAGTCATTGCAAGATGGAGGAATACCAAAATATGAGTGCCAAATCCATGTCTCTTTATCCATAGTGGCCTCAAGAATGATGGTGACATCCTTCGAGCGTCATCTAAACTGTCCATGCCATGTCTTAGGACAATTCTTCCACTTTCAATGCATGCAATTGATAGACCCAAACATACCTGAAAACCCACGGGCTTTATTCATCTCCAAAAGCCTCTAGGTGTCTTGAGCATTGAGTGCTCTCAAGTACTCTGGACCAGACACTTCTATCATAGTCTTTACATATTATTTGACATAATAGATAGAAGTGATCTCTACCATTGCCAAATTGTCATCAGTGAAGTTTGCCGGAACATTGTAGACCATAATGCGCAAAGCGGCAATGACCTTCTGCTCACTATTATATCCAAGCAAACTTGGACAATTTTGTTGGGGAACGTCGCATGGAAAACAAAAAATTTCCTACGCGCACGAAGACCTATCATGGTGATGTCCATCTACGAGAGGAGATTTGGATCTACATACCCTTGTAGATCGCACATCAGGAAGCGTTAAGAAACGCGGTTGATGTAGTGGAACGTCCTCACATCCCTCGATCAGCCCCCGCGAACCGTCCCACGAATCGTCCCACGATCTGCTCCGATCTAGTGCCGAACGGACGACACCTCCGCGTTCAACACACGTACAACTCGACGATGATCTCGGCCTTCTTGATCCAGCAAGCAAGACGGAGAAGTAGATGAGTTCTCCGGCAGCGTGACGACGCTCCGGTGGTGGTGAAGAATCTACTCCTGCAGGGCTCCGCCCGTGTTAGAGCATATATCTCCATATGTGGTTTTGGTAATTGATGACAATTCCTATGGACTAATGGTTGCCTTAAGTTATATTTATAGGATTTGTCCATAGGCACTTCTTGAAGTCCATCTGTTGGGTTCAAGGAGTTTATATGATGACCAAGATGGTATTCAAGGTATTATCCAAAGAATGGTCATAGAGACACTAGGTTGATCAAGATCTTAGACAAAGAGTAAATCAAGATGATCAACACACAAAGCGTATAAGATGTACCGAGAGGGATCAAGTGATCCCATGGTATGGTAAGAATTCTCCATTACGTGTTTGTGTACTAACCCATGGTCTTTGTGAGAGTCCTATGTGGGGGTTAGGTGTGCTTCCATGGGCTTGCGTCAAAAGGAAGATCTCATACAACCCATGAAGGATGACGTCAAGTGGCGATCGTCATCAAGGTTGTGGTGTGCAAGTTCAAGTGGATCAGCACGAATATATCATTGAAACTATTGTTAATGATCATGTGTTGATAAGGACAAGCTCATGTGCTAACAAGGACAAGATCAAGATAAGCATTCCTGAGCACTACATGCTTGATTCTTGTGGATGTTCACATGGTGGACAAATGAAGATGAATACATAAGCTAGGCTTTCCACATTGTGTATGGGAGAGCTACTTGAAGACTTCATCATGTCTTGCTTTCAACTTGAGCCAAGAAGGAACAACAACATCAAGCTCAAGTGAAAGGGATAACTCAAAGGTATCAGTTCCTTTGATGTTAGTTGTGCGGAGTGATGATCAGCGAATAAAAGTATACACTCAAGTATGGATCATCAGTACCCCTTTTATGATTCTTGAGTCTTTAGGGATCCCGCACTATTAAGAGGGGATCACAGGTTTTGCGATGAACTTGCTCAAACTACATCTCCACTGTTCTGCTCAGACCACATCTCCACTGCTCTGCTGTTATCTGAAAACAGAACCAGTGCCTCGGACATCTGGCTTCCTCCGGATGTCCCAGGGCCGGACGACCGACTGCTTTGGAAATCCAGAATCCTATACCAGAGAAATCAGAGCCATATAACTCGGACTTCCGGCTCCCTCCGGACGTCCGAGGCCCGGATATCCGACCAGCTTCGGAATTCCGGAACTATGCACCAGAGAAACTTGAAGCCATATAACTCGGACTTCGGGCTCCATCCGGACGTCCGATGGCCGGTCAAGGGTCGGACGACCGACCAGCTTCGGAAATCCGGAGCCCTGGACCAGAAGAACATGAGCTCTATAACTCGGATTTCCGGCTCCCTCCGGACGTCCGAGGGCCGGACGTACGTCCCCTTTCGGAAATCCGGAACCTCCCACCAGAAGAAGTTGAGTCGAATAACTCGGATTTCTGGCCTTCTCCGGACGTCCGGTCGCTGTTCAATTCACAGTGTTTCCAGTCATAGCTATAGCCCTCGGACAACCGACCCTTGTCGGACGTCCGACCCCTTGCGAACGCCCGGACTTCCAAGAACTGCCGGACGTCCGGACCCTGTGTGACTTAAAGTGTCCCCAACGGCTGTTTTTCTCTCCCCACTATAAATACCCCTCTGCCACTTCGTGAGAGGGTGCCTCACACAACCTTATCCTCATAAGAACACACTTCTACCTCACACACATTTGCTCACACCAAATCTTAGATCCCAAGAGCATTTGTGAGCCCCTTTGAGAGTTGTTCCAATCAAAAGATAGATTGTCTCCCTCTCCTCCTCTCAACCCAAGCTATTTGAGATTTGAGCAAGTTTTGAGCATTCCCCGTGATCTTGTTACTCTTGGAGGTTGGAGACTCCTAGGCGGTAGGAGTTCTTCGGAGAGGAATCAATCCGTGTGATTACCCCCGGAAAAGTTTGTGAGGGTTTGGAAGCCACCTCAAAGGCTTACCACTAGTAGTTGAGAAACGCCTTCGTGGTGTTATCTCAAAGGGAGAATAGGGTGAGCCTTCGTGGCGTTGGTGTGCCTTCGTGGTAACATCCACCTCTCTAACGGTGACTAGCTTCCCTCCAAGGAAGTGAACATCGGGATACATCTTTGTCTCAGTGACCTTGGTTATCCTTAACCCTAACTCCTTACTTGTGGTTTACTTGTGTTACTTGAGCATACATACATTGCATATTGTTTGTGCTCATTATATTGTGTTGGTCATTTCTTGTACAAGATTAATCATTCAAGCATACCCTCTATATCCACACGTTCACACTTGCAGCTTTTGATATATCGTGTGCTATAGTGTGATCTAGTATCTTGTGTCGTTCACCTACTTGTCGTGTGATATAGCTAAAGTAAGTTTGTGTAACTTACTTGTGCTTATTAGTAACTGTATTGTGTCCATCTTGGTAGATCGTGTTGTTGATACACGTTGCAGTGCCCAGTGCATTTAGGATTTGTGCTTGACAAGTACCCTCTTAGTTTATTTCCGCATTAGGTTCAAGCCAAATCTGAAGAAGTTTTTAAATAGCCTATTCACCCCCCTCTAGGCGTCATCGAGGTCTTTTCAATTGGTATTAGAGCTAGGTCTCTCTTTAATTAGGTTTCACGACCTAGAGAGTATCGATGTCGACTATTGGATTAGTGCACAATGGCATCTTTGACTTTAATGGCACAAATTATACCCTATGGAGAATTCGTATGCTTCATCACTTTCGGTCCATGGGCCCAAATACTTTACGAATTGTTCTTGTAGGGATTGCCGACAAAAAGGATGATGCATCTTCATCTACTAATGAGATGTATCTTGATTGTGAGGCTTTTCTTGCCATTCATCGAACCATAAGTCCTGAAGTGTTTAAGTCTATCTCGACTTGCAAGTCAGCTCATGAAGTTTGGACTAAACTTGAAGATATATATGGTGGGTCCAATCTTGATGAAGACGGTATTATGATGAAGGAGTTGGTGCATGAGCTCTTCACTCTTTTTGATCTTAAAGAGTCCACCACTACTTCCATATCCGATTGCCTGCACACCTCAACATCTTCAATCTCAGAAGGTAATGACATGGTGAGTGAAGAAATATATGTTGATGAAAATGTCATAGCCTCTACGGACACGAGCATATCTAGCACCACACATAGTGTAAATTATTATGCTGATAGGTCATGCATTTCACCTAAAGATCCCTCGACAAATGTCTGTGGTGATATGCCTGCTTCCTCGTGTCCTCTTGATCAAAATATCTTGTTTCTCCCTAGTTTCTCTATGACTAATCATTTAGGGGAAATCAAGAAATATGAAGTACCTTTGACTAATGAAGAATCTGATTCACCAAAAGAATCATCAACTCCTCCAGTTCACATGTGCCTCATGGAAAGAGGTAATAATGAGGTATCATCTTCCCTGTGCAATAACGATGATATTTGCGATGAGGATGATGATGATGATTTGACCGAAAATATCTATGTGATCAGTAAAATTCTTCATAAAGCTAAAAATAATGCTCTTCAAAGATTCCAAGATGTTCTTGCTTACTTTGAAAATCGTAATGATTCAGTTAATCATGAACAAGCTAAAAGTGAACAACTTGAACATGAACTATCATAAAGAGCAAGCAGTCCTGATGTGTGAAAGGTTCTTCTGGTCATAAAACCTAGCCGGTCCTTGGATAATAATAAATTGAGATTATAAAATCCCAAATGTGCTCTTAACATATTTTCTAACTATCACCTTCTTTCTTAGTGTGGGGCTTTGCATTGGCTTCATAAAAGTACTCCACTTTGGATAGACCCATTTGCAAGGTAGTACCTATAGTCGTAGGTGCGGCCATTTGCTTTGAAGGTCATTGGTGAAGCTTGGAAGTTCATTGGTGGAGCTGCTCCATTGGCTAACTTGGCAAAAAGAGGTGATCGATCGAGCGCATTGAAGTCATTGCAAGATGGAGGAATACCAAAATATGAGTGCCAAATCCATGTCTCTTTATCCATAATGGCCTCAAGAATGATGGTGACATCCTTCGAGCGTCCTCTAAACTGTCCATGCCATGTCTTAGGACAATTCTTCCACTTTCAATGCATGCAATTGATAGACCCAAACATACATGAAAACCCACGGGCTTTATTCATCTCCAAAAGCCTCTAGGTGTCTTGAGCATTGAGTGCTCTCAAGTACTCTGGACCAGACACATCTATCATAGTCTTTACATATTATTTGACATAATAGATAGAAGTGATCTCTACCATTGCCAAATTGTCATCAATGAAGTTTGCCAGAACATTGTAGACCATCATGCGCAAAGCGGCAATGACCTTCTGCTCACTATTATATCCAAGCAAACTGGGACAATTTTGTTGGGGAACGTCGCATGGGAAACAAAAAATTTCCTACGCGCACGAAGACCTATCATGGTGATGTCCATCTACGAGAGGAGATTTGGATCTACATACCCTTGTAGATCGCACAACAGGAAGCATTAAGAAACGCGGTTGATGTAGTGGAACGTCCTAACATCCCTCGATCCGCCCCCGCGAACCGTCCCACGAACCGTCCCGCGATCCGTCCCACGATCTGCTCCGATCTAGTGCTGAACGGACGACACCTCCGCGTTCAGCACACGTACAACTCGACGATGATCTCGGCCTTCTTGATCCAGCAAGCAAGACGGAGAAGTAGATGAGTTCTCCGGCAGCATAACAGCGCTCCGGTGGTGGTGAAGAATCTACTCCTGCAGGGCTCCGCCTGGGCTCCACAGAAATACGATCTAGAGGAAAAGCCGTGGTGTTTGTGGTCGGGCTGCCGTGGCAAAAGTTGTCTCAAATCAGCCCTAAAACTCCACTATATATAGGAGGAGGGGAGGGGAGGCTTGCCTTGGGTGCGCCGGCCAAGGAGGTGGAGGAGTCCACCTCCAATCCTAGTCCAACTAGGATTGGAAGGTGGAGTCCTTCCCTTCCTTCCCACCTCTTTTTTTTTCTTTTCTCTTTCATTTTTCTTATCCCTTGTGCATAGGCCTTATTGGGCTGTCCCACCAGCCCACCAAGGGCTGGTGCGCCACCCCTAGGGCCTATGGGCTTCCCCGGGTGGGTTGGCCCCCTCACGGTGAACATCCGGAACCATTCGTCACTCCCGGTACATTCCCGGTAATGCCCGAAAACCTTCCGGCAATCAAATGAGGTCATCCTATATATCAATCTTAGTCTCCGGACCATTCCGGAAACCCTCATGACGTCCGTGATCTCATACGGGACTCCGAACAACATTTGGTAACCACACATATAACTCAACTATACTAAAACATCGCCGAACCTTAAGTGTGCAAACCCTGCGGGTTCGAGAACTATGCAGGCATGCCCCGAGGTACTCCCGGTCAATATCCAATAGCGGGACCTGGATGCCCATATTGGATCCTACATATTCTCCTAATAACTTTTCAGTTGAACCTCAGTGTCAAGGATTCAGGCAATCCCGTATGTCATTCCCTTTGTCCTTCGGTATGTTACTTGCCCGAGATTCGATCGTCGGTATCCGCATACCTATTTCAATCTCGTTACTGATAAGTCTCTTTTCTTGTTCCGTAATACAAGATCCCGTGACTTACACTAAGTCACATTGCTTGCAAGGCTTGTGTGTGATGTTGTATTACCGAGTGGGCCCCGAGATACCTCTCCGTCATACGGAGTGACAAATCCCAGTCTTGATCCATACTAACCCAACTGACACCTTCGGAAATACCTGTAGAGCACCTTTATAGTCACCCAGTTACGTTGTGACGTTTGATACACACAAGGTATCCCTTCGGTGCTAGTGGGTTATATGATCTCATGGTCATAGGAACAAATACTTGACACGCAGAAAACAGTAGCAATAAAATGACACGATCAATATGCTACGTTCAAAGTTCGGGTCTAGTCCATCACATGATTCTCCTAATAATGTGATCCAGTTATCAAGCAACAACACTTTGCACATAGTCAGAAAACCTTGACTATCCTTGATCAACTGGCCAGCCAACTAGAGGCTTGCTAGGGACATTGTTATGTCTATTTATCCACACATGTATCTATGTTTTCATTCAATGCAATTATATCATGGATACTAAACGATTATCTTTAAACAAGAAATATAATAATAACTTTTTATCATTGCCTCTAGGGCATATTTCCAACAGTCTCCCACTTGCACTAGAGTCAATAATCTAGTCCTCACATCGCCATGCGATTTAAATTGTAATAAATCGAACACCCATACAGTTCTGGTGTTGATCATGTTTTGCCCGTGGAAGAGGTTTAGTCAGCGGGTCTGCTACATTCAGATCCGTATGCACTTTGCAAATATTCACGTCCTCTAACTCGACGTAGTCGCGGATGAGGTTGAAGCGTCGTTTGATGTGTCTGGTCTTCTTGTGAAACCTTGGTTCCTTCGCTAAGGCAATGGCACCAGTGTTGTCACATAACCGAGTTAATGGATCTAGTGCGCTCGGCACAACTCCAAGATATGTCATGAACTGCTTCATCAAGACACCCTCCTTTACCACCTCAGAGGCAGCCATGTACTCCGCTTCACATGTAGAATCTGCTACGACGCTTTGCTTGGAACTGCACCAGCTTACCACACCCCCATTAAGAATAAATATGTATCTGGTTTGAGACTTAGAGTTATCCGGATCGGTGTCAAAACTTGCATCGACGTAACCTTTTACGACGAGCTCCTTGTCACCTCCATACACGAGAAACATTTCCTTAGTCCTTTTTAGGTACTTTAGAATATTCTTGACCACCTTCGAGTGATCCACTCCTGGATTACTCTGAAACCTGCCTGTCATACTTATGGCCAAGCTGACGTCTGGTCTAGTGCACAACATTGCATACATAGGGGACGGAACTCATTGTCTTTCTATCTTCCTCAGTTGCTGGGCACTGAGTCTTACTCAATTTTATACCTTGTAACACTGGCAAGAACCCGTTCTTGGACTGATCCATTTTGAACTTCTTCAAAACTTTATCAAGGTATGTGCTTTGTGAAAGTCCTATCACGCATTTCGATCTATCCCTATAGATCTTAATGCCTAGAATGTAAGCATCTTCTCCTAGGTCATTCATAGAGAAACTTTTATTCAAGTAACCTTTTATGCTCTCCAAAAGCTCCACGTTGTTTCCAATCAGCAATATGTCGTCCACATATAATATTAGAAACGCCACAGAGCTCCCACTCACTTTCTTGTAAATACAAGATTCTCCAACCACTTGTATAAACCCAAATGCTTTGATCACCTGATCAAAACGCTTATTCCAACTCCGAGATGCTTGCACCAGTCCATAAATGGATCGCTGGATCTTGCACACTTTGTGAGCATTCTTAGGATCGACAAAACCTTCGGGTTGCATCATATACAACTCTTCCTTAAGAAAACCGTTAAGGAACATCGTTTTGACATCCATCTGCCAGATCTCATAATCGTAAAAGGAAGCTATTGCTAACATGATTCAGACAGAATTAAGCATCTCTACCGGTGAGAAAGTCTCATCGTAGTCAATTCCTTGAACTTGTGAAAAACCCTTTGCCACAAGTCGAGCTTTATAAACGGTCACATTACCGTCTACGTCTGTCTTCTTCTTATAGATCCATTTGTTCTGAATAGCCTTGCGGCCTTCAGGTAGTACTTCTAAAGTCCACACTTTGTTCTTGTACATGGATCCTATCTCGGACTTCATGGCCTCTAGCCATTTGTTGGAATCCGGGCCCACCATTGCTTCTTCATAATTCGCAGGTTCATTGTTGTCCAACAACATAATTGTCAAGATAGGATCACCGTACCACTCGGGAGCAGTACATGATCTTGTCGACCTGCGACGTCCTCCAGTAACTTGATCCGATGTTTCATGATCATCATCATCAACTTTTTCCTCAACCGGTGCCCCAGCAACAGGGGTTTCCCCTTGCCCTGCGCCACCATCAAGAGGAATTAGAGGTTCGACAACCTCATCAAGTTCTCTCTTCCTCCCACTCAATTCTTTTGAGAGAAACTCCTTCTCAAGAAAAGCTCCGTTTTTAGCAACAAACACTTTGCCCTCGGATTTGAGATAGAAGGTATACCAACTGTCTCTTTTGGGTAACCTATGAAGACGCACTTTTTCGCTTTGGGTTCCAGCTTTTTAGGCTGAAGCTTTTTGACGTAAGCATCACATCCGCAAACTTTAAGAAACGACAACTTTGGTCTTTTGCCATACCACAGCTCGTATGGCGTCGTCTCAACGGATTTTGATGGTGCCCTATTTAAAGTGAATGCAGCTGTTTCTAATGCATAACCCCAAAATGATAACGGCAAATCAGTAAGAGACATCATAGATCGCACCATCTCTAATAAAGTACGATTACGACATTCAGACACACCATTACGTTGTGGTGTTCGAGGCCTTGTCAACTGTGAAACAATTCCACATTGTCTTAAGTGAGCACCAAACTCGAAACTCAGATATGCACCCCCACGATTAGACCGTAGGAACTTGATCTTCTTGTTACGATGATTTTCGACTTCACTCTGAAATTGTTTGAACTTTTCAAACGTATCAGACTTGTGCTTCATCAAGTAGACATAACCATATCTACTCAAATCGTTAGTGAAGGTGAGAAAATAATGATATCCGCTGCGCGCCTCCACACTCATCGGACCACACACATCGGTATGTATGATTTCCAATAAGTCACTTGCACGCTCCATTGTTCTGGAGAATGGAGTCTTAGTCATCTTGCCCATGAGGCATGGTTCGCACGTGTCAAGTGAATCAAAGTCAAGTGACTCCAAAAGTCCATCAGTATGGAGTTTCTTCATGCGTTTTACACCAATATGACCTAAGCAGCAGTGCCATAAAAACATGGTGCTATCATTGTTAACTCTAACTCTTTTGGTCTCAATGTTATGTATATGTGTATTATCACTATCAAGATTCAATACGAACAATCCTCTCACATTGGGTACATGACCATAAAAGATATTACTCACAGAAATAGAGCAACCATTATTCTTTGACTTCAACGAGTAACCGTCTCGCAATAAACAAGATCCAGATATAATGTTCATGCTTAACGCATGCACTAAATAACAATTATTTAAGTTCATAACTAATCCTAATGGTAACTGAAGTGAGACTGTGCCGACGGCGATTGCATCAACCTTGGAACCATTTCCCACGCGCATCGTCACTTCATCCTTCGCCAGCCTTCACTTATTCCGCAGTTCCTGTTTCGAGTTGCAAATATGAGCAACAAAACTGGTATCGAATACCCAGGCACTACTACGAGAGATGGTTAAGTACACATCAATAACATGTATATCAAATGTACCTTATTTTTCCTTGGCCGCCTTCTTATCAGCCAGATACTTGAAGCAGTTGCACTTCCAGTGACCCATACCCTTGCAATAATAGCACCCCGTTTCAGGCTTAGGTCCAGGTTTGGGCTTCTTCGTCGGATTGGCAACAGGCTTGCCGCTCTTCTTTGAATTACCCTTCTTTCCTTTGCCGTTTCTCTTGAAACTAGTGGTCTTATTCACCATCAACACTTGATGCTCTTTACGGAGTTCTGACTCTGCGAGTTTCAGCATCGCGGATAACTCGCCGGGTGACTTGTTCATCCCTTGCATGTTATAGTTCAACACAAAGCTCTTATAGCTTGGTGGCAGTGATTGAAGAATTCTGTCAGTGATAGCCTCTTGCGGGAGTTCAATCCCCAGCTCAGGTAGACGGTTTGAGTACCCAGACATCTTGAGCACATGTTCATTGAGAGATGAATTCTCCTCCATCTTGCAAGCATAGAATTTATCGGAGGTCACATACCTCTCGATCCGGGCGTTCTTTTGAAAGATAAACTTCAACTCCTGGAACATCTCATATGCTCCATGACACTCAAAGTGATGTTGAAGTCCCGACTCTCAGCCATACAAGACTGCACATTGAACTACTGAGTAGTCCTCCTTGCGTGCTAACCAAGTGTTCTTAGCATCTTGGTCAGCCGTGGCGGGTGGTTCATCTCCTAGCGCAACATTAAGGACATAATCCTTCTTCCCAGCTTGCAGGAGCAACTTAAGATTACGAGCCCGGTCTACAAAGTTGCTTCCATCATCTTTCAACTTAGCTTTCTCTAGGAACGTATTAAAATTCAGGGTGACTATCGCGTGAGCCATTGATCTACAATGCAAATATTTTCAAAGTGGACTTAGACTACGTTCAAGATAATTTAGAGTTTAACTAATCAAATTACTTGCTAAACTCCCACTCAAAAAGTACATCTCTCTAGTCATTTGAGTGGTACATGATCCAATTTCACTAGCTCAAGTCCGATCATCACGTGAGTTGAGGATAGTTTCATTGGTAAGCATCCCTATGCTAATCATATCAACTATATGATTCATGGTCGACCTTTCGGTCTCACGTGTTCCGAGGCCATGTCTGCACATGCTAGGCTCGTCAAGCTTAACCCGAGTGTTTCGCGTGTGCAACTGTTTTGCACCTGTTGTATGTGAACGTTGAGTCTATCACACCCGATCATCACGTGGTGTCTCGAAACGATGAACTGTAGCAACGGTGCACAGTCGGGGAGAACACAATTTCGTCTTGAAATATTAGTGAGAGATCACCTCATAATGCTACCATCGTTCTAAGCAAAATAAGGTGCATACAAGGATTAACATCACATGCAATTCATAAGTGACATGATATGGCCATCATCATGTGCTTCTTGATCTCCATCACCAAAGCACCAACACGATCTTCTTGTCACAGGCGCCACACCATGATCTCCATTACCATGATCTCTATCAACGTGTCGCCATCGGGGTTGTCGTGCTACTCATGCTATTACTACTAAAGCTACGTCCTAGCAATATAGTAAACGCATCTCCAAGCACAAACGTTAGTTTAAAGACAACCCTATGGCTCCTGCCGGTTGCCGTACCATCGACGTGCAAGTCGATATTAACTATTACAACATGATCATCTCGTACATCCAATATATCACATCACGTCATTGGCCATATCATATCACAAGCATACCCTGCAAAAACAAGTTAGACGTCCTCTAATTGTTGTTGCATGTTTTACGTGGTTGCAGTGGGTATCTAGTAGATCGCATCTTACTTACGCAAATACCACAACGGAAATGTGCAAATTGCTATTTAAACTCTCCAAGGACCGCCTCGGTCAATACCAATTCAACTAAAATTGAAGAAACCGACACCCGCCAGTCATCTCTTCGCAACGAGGTTGCATGTCAAGCGATGAAACCAGTCTTTCGTAAGCATACGAATAATGTCGGTCCGGGCCGCTTCAATCCAACAATACCGCCAAATTGAGAAAATACTAAGGAGGGCAGCAAATCGAACATCACCGTCCACAAAACCCTTTGTGTTCTACTCGAGATTACATGTACGCATGAACCTAGCTCATGATGCCACTGTTGGGGAACTTCGCATGGGAAACAAAAAATTTCCTACGCGCACGAAGACCTATCATGGTGATGTCCATCTACTAGAGGAGATTTGGATCTACATACCCTTGTAGATCGCACAACAGGAAGCGTTAAGAAACGCGGTTGATGTAGTGGAACGTCCTCACGTCCCTCGATCCGCCCCGGGAACCGTCCCACGAACCGTCCCGCGGTCCGTCCCACGACCCGCTCCGATCTAGTGCCGAACGGACGACACCTCCGCGTTCAGCACACGTACAGCTCGACGATGATCTCGGCCTTCTTGATCCAGAAATCAAGACGGAGAAGTAGATGAGTTCTCCAGTAGTGTGACGTCGCTCCGGTGGTGTTGAAGAATCTACTCCTGTAGGGCTCCGCCCGAGCTCCGCAAAAATACTATCTGGAGGAAAAACCGTGGTGTTTGTGGTCGGGCTGCTGTGGCAAAAGTTATCTCAAATCATCCCTAACACTACTGAAATTCAGAAATTTGTCGTCCGCCAAGGCGGACGGCAAAGGGGGCTACCACGGACGGCAAAGGATTTGCCGTCGGTCAGCAGACGGCAAAGTAGACGGTAAAAAAAAATCCGGTGAAGAAGCTCTTTGCCGTCTGCTTTCCCAAAGCGGACGGCAAAGAATCTTTGCCATGAGGGGGCGGACGGCAAAATAAGTGGGACGGCATATATTGCAACGTCCCCGTTAAGTGTTAACGGAGGCCTCCCCCCTTTGCCGTCTGCCTTCCCCCCTTTGCCATGTGGTGGCAGACGGCAAAGAGGGGAGAGAGGGGGGGCAGATTCCCCCCTTTGCCGTCTGCCTCCCCCCCTTTGCCATGTGGTGGCAGACGGCAAAGAGGGGAGAGAGGGGGGCAGATTCCCCCCTTTGCCGTCTGCCTCCCCCCCTTTGCCATGTGGTGGCAGACGGCAAAGAGGGGAGAGAGGGGGGCAGATTCCCCCCTTTGCCGTCTGCCTCCCCCCCCTTTGCCATGTGGTGGCAGACGGCAAAGAGGGGTGAGAGGGGGGGCAGATTCCCCCCTTTGCCGTCTGCCTCCCCCCCTTTGCCATGTGGTGGAAGACGGCAAAGAGGGGAGAGAGGGGGGGCAGATTCCCCCCTTTGCCGTCTGCCTCCCCTCCTTTGCCATGGGGGGCAGACGGCAAAGAGGGGAACCAGCCCCTTTTTTATTTGTTTTTTGTTATATCCAGCATTTTTAACAATAATCAGGATATATATATATTTGACATAAATAAATATCTTTCCGTACTCATAACCATATTAAAATAACTCTCATCCATAGTGCATACATATTATGGAAGTTACATCCGTACCAAACCATATATTACACTAGTTTCATCCACGTGCATACAAAGTTTCATATATTCATATACTACAATAGTTTCAATACAACACATGGTACAAGAAATCATCTTCAAGCATTCCATCAACCAAGCTTCCCGTGAAGTGAAGGTAATCTGCAAAATGACAAATAAGAAAGTTAGAAAAATAATACTAGATGAAGTAGTGTATATATAGGTTATTTCGGAGAGAAATTAGCTAAGTATAGACCATTTAGGAGCTAAGCTAATTATGTCATTTAGGTGGAACCCTAGCTAACTATAGGAGAAGAGAAAGAGAAGAAGAAGTAAAAGAAGGAGGAGGAGGAGGAAGAGGAGAAGAAGAAGAAAAAGGAGGAGGAGGAGAAGGAGGAGAAGGAGGAGGAGGAGAAGGAGAAGGAAGAGGAGAAGGAGAAGAAGGAGAAGAAGGAGAAGAAGAAGGAGAAGAAGAAGGAGAAGGAGCGGGAGCACCTAAGTTAATAAAGAGAAAATTGAGTGCGTAAGAACCAAATCAAGGAAACTAACTACAAAGCCTTAATAATATGTAATTACCTTCATGTAATGCTCCTTCTCCATCTTAGCATCACGGCACTTCGCCTTATCAATCCTAATACGCCGCGTGGCATAGTAGTCTCGAACAGCCTGCACCCGAGCCTCGTGCCGAAAGTTTTGAAGTAGGCGGCGACATTCGGTTTCGATAACCTTTGCCGCGTCGTCCTCGTATCCCTCCTCACACCTGTAGAAGGTCTGCAAACGAGACAACACCGATTAGTACAATAAATAGCTATGGTTAATTTATAATTGTGTGAAAGAGAAATTACCCAAAACTTTCGGATCACCATGTCCGCCCTCGTGTCACACAAAACACCGTCGATCTCCACCTCCGGCGGGGCCGGGGCACCCAAGTAGTGCTCCCAGGTCATCCCTACCTCTCGCTCCCGACCGGGCAACGTAACAAACCCTGGGAAGTTTTGACGGCAAAGAACACCGAGGACGCTGTTGGGCTTGCGGACACCCTTGGCAACAATCCAACCCCTACAGTATGACAAATTGAAGCCAAAACATTAGATATTTGAGAAAACGCGAAGGCAAAAGGTTAAATAAGAGTAAATTAACTTACTTGTCCCCATTTGGCCTAATCGACCACCTCTGGTCGGGGGTCGCTGGCACGAGCGGGAGCCCCGAACTACCACGCTGGTAGACGGTATCCCACTGGGTATCCCCCTCACCCAGCTCCTCGTCGCTACCAGCATGGCCAGTTGGCTCAGGCCAGGTATCCCACTGGGTCTCTTGGGACGTACCCTCATCCCTGCTGTGCTCCGCAGTCGTGTGGAAGGAAGCCTCTGGGACACGAGTCTCGTGGGTCAAAGGCTCGTCGACCTGAGGCTCGTCGACCCGAGGCTCGTGAACCGGAGACCGTGTAGCCTCCACCTCAGACGAATCCACCCTAGAAGTCCTCCTGTGCTCAGGTGAATCAGCTTGGGGTGGTGGCGGAGACCGTGTAGCCCTACCTCTCCCGCGGCCACGTGTACCTTTAGTACAACATAAATACCAACATGAGTAATAAAATACCAATATGCATACAACATGAGTACAACATAAATACCAACATGAATACAACGTGTACCTTTAGTGCCTCTCGGCTTCGCGGGTGGTCGACCTCCTCTCACGGGGGCCGCTCCTTGCATAGTAGAGAGCAACACTCTCCGAAGAGGCGAGGCAGGAATGGAAGTACCCATCCCATCACCCGCCGACGAAGAAGCAGTCGCGGCATGCTTTCGACCCTTTCCCACCATCTTTCAACACCTGTCATGACAAAGAGTAAATGAAATTAGTACAACAGAAATACCAACATGACTAATAAAAATTGAATACCTAACATGAACTCAAAATTTATATATAGTATAATAGTTGAATACCTGACATGAACTAATAACAATCGTCCTCGTCTATATATGCTTCGGGGTCAATAAATGCATCATGATCATCACTATCATCAATAAATGCATCATCATCATCACTATCTAGAAGAACATGTGGAAGGCCACCATTATGTAATCGGTCAAGAAGTGACAGGTCATCCGCAGCAGTAACCTCTTCTTCTTCCAGCTCTTCCTGTTCGGGCTCAGGGGTTAAGACGGATTCACTGTCGCTGTCTACTTCAATGTTCTGGGGTGAAGTAGAGCGGTTCTTGAAACGTTTCTTGGACATACGTGTTTCTTGGAAGAATTCTCCTTCATATGTGTCTGGGTTAATGTGAGGTTCGTAATCCTCTTCATTGAGGGTAGGTGGTCTAAAATGTGGTGGCACTTCATAAACGACATCCCAACCTTTGAGATTTGGATCAGTTTGGCAGGCCCACGGTAGATAGAAAACTTGTGTCGCCTGTTGAGCCGTAATATAGACATCGGGAACATCTAAGTGGGTGTTTTGGTTGATTTCGACTAGTCCTATATGTTCATGAGTCCTTCTAGTCTCCCTCGGCTCAAACCAATAACATTTGAATACTACGACGGTCGGTGGGTTTTCACAATAGAATAGAAGTTCATAAATTGCTTCAACCCTTCCATAATACTCGGTGTCTCCTTCGCCGATAGCAGAGACAGAACAATTTGTAGTCTTTAGGTCGGGCATAGATAGCTCTTTGCCAAAGGTACGAAAGTGATACCCGTTGATGTTGTATTTGTCAAATGAACGGACCTTATAGTCAAAACCATTAGCGACTTGTCTCAACTCGGCGTCCATAGACTCTGCATCAGCCTACAAGTTTAATACGAAAGAATGGATGCATTAGCCGCAAATTAGACCAATAAGTCAAATGGGCCCTTAAAGGTAATTAATTACCCTTTGTTTGAACCAAGAGATGAAACCAGGATAGTCGCCTCCATGTTTTGCGAGAAGCTCATACTCTTCGACGGAATCCTTTTCGATGACCGCTCCATCCGAGAATTCGGCGACATATCGACTATATCAAATATCCGGGAATAAGAGTGGTTCAAAGCAATTAGAAGTTGCGGAACAATAAATTACCGAGAACTTACTCGATGTACGGCCGCACTTCTGTTAGGTTGGTGAAGATATACAATGAAATGGTCCGCCATTCTTCGACATCCAACGATTTCCCTTTCGAAGCACCGGATGGTGCGAGCTTACCTTTGAATAGGCTGAGGTTGGATCGAACTTTTTCTCGATCGCCATCATTGTACCGAGGCTTCGGGTTATGCAAATGATAATTTTTGGCTTCGTAGTGTGCTGTCACGAAGTTTGCCGCCTCCTCAGTAATGAATGCCTCGGCCATCGATGCTTCAATTCTACATTTATTTTTACACTTAGCTCGAAGCGTCTTCTGCATCCTCTCAGTTGAGTAGCACCATCGATTTTGAACGGGCCCCCCCATTCTTGCCTTGGTCGGGAGATGCAAAATCAAATGTTGCATTGGATTAAAGAAGCCCGGTGGAAAGATCTTTTCTAATTTGCAGACCAACTCCGGCGCCAACTCTTCCATTTCATCTAGCACGCCAGGCGATAGTTCTTTCACACAAAGAGAACGGAAGAAATAGCTCAGCTCTGCCAGTACTAGCCATTCATCCTCAGGGATAAAGCCACGCAACATCACCGGCATTACCCGCTCAATCCATATGTGCCAATCATGACTCTTGAGCCCAAATATTTTCAATTTCTCAAGACTCGCTCCCCTCTTTAGATTCGCAGCATACCCATCGGGGAACATCAACCGCATTTTCACCCACAATAGCATTTCCCTCATAGCTGGCCTTTCAAGATTGAACCATGCCTTTGGCTTCGCTATGCTTTGCTTTCCTTTCCGTTGTCGCAAGTTTTGCAACGGTCTATCACATAGAGCCTCCAGGTCGATTCTAGCCTTAGGATTATCTTTTGACTTCCCCTCTATGCCGAACAATGTACCAAAAATGGCCTCCGCAATATTCTTTTCAGTGTGCATCACGTCAATGTTGTGTGGGCAAAGGAGGTCTTTGAAGTAAGGGAGATCCCATAAGCATGACTTGTGAGTCCAGGCGTGTTCCGTATTATACCCTTTGAAGTATCCTGGACGCAAAGGATCGGGCTCGAGAGCGTTTAACTGATCAAGGGTCTGTTGGCCTGTCAACGCAGCTGGTGCAGTGTTTTTGACAACTCTACCTTTGATGAAATTCTTCTTGTCTTTTCTGAACTTATGGTCAGGATCCAGGAATTGTCTATGCATGTCGAAGCAAGAATACTTGCGACCAGCCTGCAGCCAACGGAACTGAAGAGCTGCCTTGCATGTGGTGCACGGGAACCTTCCATGCACACACCAGCCAGCGAATAGCGCAAACGCCGGATAATCATGCGTCGAGTACATGTACCACACATGCATTTTGAAATTTGTTTTGGTAGCCGCGTCGTAGGTCTTGATCCCATTATCCCAGGCTTCTTGCAACTCATCCTTAAGCGGCTGCATGTACACATTCATATTCTTCCCCGGATAGTTGGGCCCTGGAATTATCAACGTCAGGAAAATGTTCTTTCTTTTCATAATCTCTCCGGGTGGCAAATTTAGTGGAATGACAAATGCAGGCCAACAACTGTATTGTGCTTCCGTCATACCATACACATTGAACCCATCCGTGCTGATGGCAACTCTAGGTTGCCTTGGATCTTCCGATTTATCCTTATGTAATGCATCGAAGTGCCTCCACGCAAAACCATCTGAAGTGTGTACCAGCATCTTGTTCCCATCCGCATCTAGTTCGGTTCTTTTGCCCAATTTGTGCCATGTCATCTGTCTGGCCGTCTCTTCGACCATGAAAAGACGTTGAAGTCTTGGTACGATTGGCAGATATCGAAGAACACTAATGGGGATTTTGGTCTGATTCTTCTCACCCATGCCGTTATCTACCACAATATACCTGGAAGAATTGCAAATGGGGCAATAGTTCAAGGCCGCATACTCAAGCCTAAATAAGGCACATCCATTCTCACAGGCATGTATCTTCTCATAGGGCATCTTTAGTACACGGAGGATTTTCTCTGACTGGTACAGGTTTGAAGGCAGTACATGGCCTTTGGGTAGAAAGCGTCCAAATATCGTCATCATCGCGTCGTAGCATTCTCTGCCTAGGTTGAATTGAGCCTTCAGAGCCATTACTTGCGCGATGGCATCCAGCTGACAAAGCTCAGTCTGCTCGTGGAGAGGACGTTTTGAAGACTCCAGCATTTCATAGAAGGCCTTTGCAGATTCCTCCATCTCATCGTCCGAATCCCGAGCATCATCAAAGTCTTGCACCATGTCTTCAATCCCGGTACCATGCTCGTCGGTTCGACGACGAATCACCTCAGCTCTGGCACGTTGGTCAGACTCACCATGAAAAGTCCACACCGTATAATTAGGCGTAAAACCCCACTTCTGCAAGTGTTTACCCATTTCAAACTCTGTCTGCTTTTTCCAGTTGTCGCAGTTGGGACAGGGGCACCATGTTTTTTGCTGGCCATTTGCAAATGCGGCTCTCACAAACCCCCTGGTTTTTGTTAACCATTCATGGGTCATGTCTTTCTGACTAGGGTGACCAGTGTACATCCAAGCACGATCACTCATGTTGCCTAGCTACCTATGGGGGCACAAGAAATAAATACATAATTCATCATCTATATTCATACGCTAATCAAGTTTGTCAGTTTTATTACGTCCATGCAACCTACACGCTAATAGGTAAAGATAGGTCCTAATCCCACCCGAGTATGTGTAGACTGGGTTCGTTTTCCCATGCTCTGCTCCAGATGCGACGCACAATTTCGGCAGCACCTCCCCGCCGTTCTCCTGATACACGTCTCGGCAATAAGCAGAGAGGATGTGTACCCGGAGAACAACAGGGGAGGCACTGACGAAATTCCGCATCGGATCCGGAGCACAGCATACGGGAAAACAAACCCAATCTACACATACTCGGGCTGTCCATGGATAATGTTGGACAATTCGAAAGGATGGCGGTTATAAATATGCAAAGAAATGCATATTTATAGATGTCGCCCTTTCGAACGGGAGACGCATACTGGTCACGCATACTCATGATTGAAGAAACCTATAGCTAGCAAGTTTCATCGGCACGAAGACCGGGACAGAGCAAATTAAGGGGGTAGGAGGAGAAGTCATTTGTGCTCACCAACAAACGTCCAACGCACGTGGAGGTCGTCGAACAACTGCACATTGAAATTCACCCGATCAACACAAATACGATGTTTTTATAATTAACATGATCGGAAAATATGTGACCTAACTCATAATTTTCAAAACTATGACCCCGTGGGCCTCTGGAAGGCCGAAAAGCACCTTCTCGTTCAAAAGAAGGCAGAAGAGGTGTCGGGGGTCGGGGCTTAGTGGCGTCGGGAGTCAGTGCCGTCGAGGGTCGGTGGCATCGGTGGTCGGGGGGTTAGTGGCGTCGGTTGTGGGGGGTCAGTGGCGTCGGGGGTCCAGGGTTAGTGGCGTCGGGGGTCCAGGGTCAGTGACGTCGGGTGTCAGTGGCGTCGGGGGTCGGGGGTTGGTGGCGTCGAGCGTCGGGGGTCGGGAGTCGTGGGCCGAGGGGCTGGGTCGGGGGCAGTGGCGTCGGGGGTCGAGGGTTAGTGGCGTCGGGGGTCAGTGGCGTCGGGGGTCGGGGGTCGGGGGTCAGTGGCGTCGGAGGTCGATGGTCGGGGGTCAGTGGCGTCGGGCGTCAGGGGTCGGGGGTCGAGGGTCAGTTTTGGGGTGTCGGGGTTCCCTTTTCCTCTTCTTTCTTCTTCTCCTCTCTCCTCTTTTTCTTCTTCTTCTTCTTCTTCTTCTTCTTCTTCTTCTTCTTCTTCTTCTTCTTCTTCTTCTTTTTTCTCCTCCTACTCCCCCTCCTCTTTTTCTCCTTCTATTCTTTTTCTTCTTCTTCTTCTTCTTCTTTTTCTTCTTCTTCTTCTTTCTCCTCCTCTTTCTCCTCCTCCTCCTCTCCTCTTCTTCTTCTTCTTCTTCTTCTTCTTCTTTTTCTCCTCCTCCTCCTCCTCTTCTTCTTCTTCTTCTTCTTCTTCTTCTCCTGCTTTTTTTCCTTCTGCTTTTTTTCTTCTAACCTAACTAACTAACCTAATTAGCCTAATAATCTAACCAAATAAACTAACTAAATTACCCTATATATAATAAAAAAAACTAACCTAATAAACTAACTAAAGTAATTAACTTTTTTAAAAAGAAAAACAAAAAAAACTCACCGGCAGGGGGCGGCGGCAGGGGGCGCCGGCGGCACGGGGGCGCGCGGCTGGGGGCTCGCCGCAGGGGGCGTCGGCGGCAGGGGGCGGCGGCAGGGGGCGGCAGCGGCAGGGGGCGGCGGCGGCAGGGGGCGGCGCGCGGCAGGGGGCGGCGGCGGCAGGGGGCGGCGGCAGGGGGCGGCGCGCGGCAGGGGGCGGCGGCAGGGGGCGGCGGCGGCAGGGGGCGGGGGTGGGTCGCCGCGGGAAGGGGGTCGCCGGGGGGGGGGGGGTGGGCTCGCCGGGGGGTAGGCTCGCCGCGGGGAGGGGATCTCGCCGGCAGGGGTGAGAGTGGTCGGGGTGAGAGAGAGAGAGAGACAGTGAGCGAGGTGGGGGGTAACGGCCGTTATAGGGAGGCCCCTTTGCCGTCCGCCCCCCGACGGCAAAGGGACGTAAGGCAGACGGCAAAGGGCCGTACGGCTGACGGCAAAGGACGGCGGACGGCAAAGGCCCCGGATTTCGGACACGGCAGGCATGGGGCCCACGCGTCCCCTTTGCCGTCTGCCCTGGGGCTCTTTGCCGTCCGCTGGCAGACGGCAAAGGACCCACACATGGCAAATAGTATTTTTGCCATGTGTCAGTTCTTTGCCGTCTGTATTGTGTCAACTGATGGCAAAGAGGTTCTTTGCCGTCAGCCAGCAGACGGTAAAGAACTAGCTGACGGCAAATTTCTGGATTCCAGTAGTGTAAAACTCCACTATATATAGGAGGAGGGGAGGGGAGGCTTGCCTTGGGGTCCAAGACCCCAAGGGTGCGCCGGCCAAGGAGGTGGAGGAGTCCACCTCCAATCCTAGTCCAACTATGATTGGAAGGTGGAGTCCTTCCCTTCCTTCCCACCTCTTTTTTCGTTTCTCTTTGATTTTCTTATCCCTTGCGCATAGGCCTTATTGGGCTGTCCCACCAACCCACCAAGGGCTGGTGCGTCACCCCTAGGGCCTATGGGCTTCCTGCTACTTCTCAAACAACAGCGCCAGAAATTGACACGTTGACGGAGACTGGGCTTGCGTTGGTTTTTCCCTTGAAGAGGAAAGGGTGATGCAGCACATGAGTAGTAAGTATTTCCCTCAGTTTGAGAACCAAGGTATCAATCCAGAAGGAGGGTCTCGTCAAGTCCGGAGTACCTGCGCAAACACAAACAAGCTTGCACCCAACGCTTCAAAGGGGTTGTCAATCCCTTCAAGATTGTTTGCAAAGTGAGATATGAAGGCAGAAAGTGCAACGAAGTAAAAAGTGTAAGGCTGAAAATATGGTGTGGAGTAGACCCGGGGGCCATAGTGTTCACTAGAGGCTTCTCTCAAAATAGCAAATATCACGGTGGGTGAACAAATTACTGTCGAGCAATTGATAGAACCGCGCAAAGTCATGACGATATCTAAGGCAATGATCATACATATATGCATCACGTCCGAGACAAGTAGACCGATACTTTCTTCATCTACTACTATTACTCCACACATCGACCGCTATCCAGCATGCATCTAGTGTACTGAGTTCATGATGAACAAAGTAACGCCTTAAGCAAGATGACATGATGTAGAGGGATAATCTCAAACCAATGATGAAAACCCCATCTTTTTACCCTTGATGGTAACAACATGATGGTAACAAGATCATGGAGAACTTTGTATTGAAGATCCAAGAGAGAGAAGAAGCCATCTAGATACTAACTATGGACCCATAGGTCTATGGTGAAGTACTAACGCATCATCGGAGAGGTCATGGTGTTAAGCCCTCCGTATTCGAATCCCCCCTCCGGCAGGGCACCAAAACGTGCCCCAGATGGGATCTTGCGGAGACAGAAGCTTGTGGCGGCGGAAAAGTACTTTCGATGACCTCCTAATTTTTTTGGGATTTTTACGGAATATATAGGAGCAACCCCTAGGGCAGAGGGCGCCCAGGGGGCCCACAAGCCGCGGCCTCCCCCCTGGCCGCGGGGTGAGGGCTTGTGGGGCCCCTAGGGCTCCCCTGCCTTGGCTCTCAAGCTTCCCGATCTTCTTCCATTATGGAAAAAATCTTTTCGGGGATTTTCTTCCGTTTGGACTCCGTTTCAAAATCTCCTCTGAAAGGGGTCAAAAACATGGAAAAAAGGAACTGGCACTTGGCACTGAGTTAATAAGTTAGTCCCAAAAAAATATAAAAGGCATGCATAACATCCATAGTTTGACAAGATAATAGCATGAAACCATAAAAAATTATAGATACGTTGGAGACGTATCAAGCATCCCCAAGCTTAGCTCCTGCTCGTCCTCGAGTAGGGAAGTGATAAAGAATGAATTTTTGATGTGGAATGCTACCTAGCATAGTTGTACTTTGCAACTTCTTTCACGTGACATGAATGTTCAGATCCGTAAGATTCAAAACAATAGTTTGCTATTGACGTGAAAACAATAATACTTCAAGCAAACTAGCAAGGTAATCATGAACTTTCAAAATAACAAGGCCAAGGAAAGTTATCCCTACAAAATCATATAGTCTGGCTATGCTCCATCATCCTCACACAACTATTGTAAATCATGCACAACCCCGGTATTGGCCAAGTAATTGTTTTCGCACTCTTACTTTCTCAAACTTTTTATAACTATCACGCAATACATGAGCGCAAGCCATGGATATAGCACTATAAGTGGAATAGAGTGTGGTGGTGGTTGTGAGACAAAAAGGAGGAGATGGTCATATTGACTCGGCGTATCAAAAGGCTATGGAGATGCGCATTAGTAGATATCAATGTGAATGAGTAGGGATTGCCATACAAGAGATGCACTAGAGCTATAAGTATGTGAAAGCTCAAAAGGAAAACTAGTGGGTGTGCATCCAACTTGCTTGCTCACGAAGACCTAGGGCAATTTTGAGGAAGCCCGTCATTGGAATATACAAGCCAAGTTATATAATGAATATTCCCACTAGCATATGGTAGTGATAAAGAAAGAAGCTCTCAATCATGAAAAACATGGTGCTATTATGAAGCACAAGTGTGGAAAAAGATAGTAGCTTTGTCCCTTCTCTCTTTTTCTCTTTTTTTTCATTTGGGCTCTTAGGCCTCTTTTTTTCTTTCCTTTTCTTTTCTCTTTTCTTTTTTGTTTTTTGGGCTCTTTGGCCTTTCTTTTATTTCCTCACATGGGACAATGCTCTAATAATGATGATCATCACACTTTTATTTACTCACAGCTCAAAGCTCACAATGATGACGACTCCATAGGAAATACCTCCGGCAGTGTACCGGGATGTGCAACGATCTAGCATGGCGTATGACGTTGAAACATCTCGCTAGCTATCTTACGATCATGCAATGGAAATATGAGAGTGACGACACAAGTCATGAGACGAAACGGTGGGAGTTGCATGGCAATATATCTCGGAATGGCTATGAAAATGCCATAGTAGGTAGGTATGGTGGCTGTTTTGAGGAAGGTATATGGTGGGTTTGTGCACCGGCGAGAATTGCGCGGCACTAGAGAGGCTAGCAATGGTGTAAGGTGAAAGTGCATCTATACCATGGACTCACATTAGTCATGAAGAACTCACATACTTGTTGCGAAAGTTTTTTTAGTAATCGAAACAAAGTGCTAAACGCATACTCCTAGGGGAAGGGTTGGTAGGTGTTAACCATCGCGCGATCCCGACCTCAACACAAAGGATGACAATCAATAGATCAGTTATGCTCCGACTTCCTAACATAGCGGTTCACCATACGTGCATGCTACGGGAATCACTAACTTCAACACAAGTATTTCTAGATTCACAACACCCTACTAACATAGCTCTTAATATTACCAAATCCACGTCTCAAAACTATTTGAGAGGAATCAAAACTTCTCTTTTTATTCAATGCACATGACGATGGAGGTTTTTGCATCCTCTTTGGGTATCTATCACCTTTGGGACTACTTTCATAGCATAAGCCAACTACCAAGTCACGCACCGCCGTGCTCTAAAAGATATAAGTGAAGCACATAGAGCAAAAGTATCTAGCTCAAAAGATATAAGTGAAGCACTATGAGCATTCTAGCAAAATCACGATGAGTGCATGTCTCTCTCTCTCAAAAAGGTGTGCAGCAAGGATGATTGTGACACAACAAAAATAAAAGACTCCTATGATACAAGACGCTCCAAGCAAAACACATATCATGTGGTGAATAAAAATATAGCTCCAAGTAATGTTATCGATGGATTGAAGACGAAAGAGGGGATGCCTTCCCGGGGCATCCCCAAGCTTAGGCTTTTTGGTGTCCTTGAATTTGGCTTGGGATGCCTTGGGCATCCCCAAGCTTGAGCTCTTTCCACTCCTTATCTCTTTTTCCATGAGAACATCACCCAAAACTTGAAAACTTCACAACACAAAACTTAAACAGAAACTCGTAATAACATTAGCACAAGAAAACAAACTACCACTTCTTTTGGTACTGTAGAAAACTTGAATTCTATCTATATTGGTGTTGGGATACTGTATTCTCACTTTTCCATGGCTAGTACCCCCCGATACTAACCATAGTTTCATCAAAACAAGCAACCAACTCAACAAAAACAGAATCTGTCAAAAACAGACCAGTCTGTAGCAATCTGTATACTTCGTATACTTGTGGTAGCTCACAAAATCTGAAAAATTACGACGGCCTGGGGAAAAAGCATATCAACCAGCAGAAAAAGAATCAACTCAAAAGCTCTTTCTGAATAAAAATAAAAAATCATCTCGTGGGCGAAAAGTTTCTGTCTTTTTCGAGCAGGATCAAACAACCATTACCAAGACTAGTCATAAAGGTTTTGCTTGGATCAAACACAAAAGGAAACAGAAAAAAAACAATCACAATAGAATTGTGATGGTGTGTACGCAACAAAACAGAAAGAAAAAAAGATAAATTCATTGGGTTGCCTTCCAACAAGCGCTATTGTTTAACGCCCTTAGCTAGGCACAAAAGTGATAGAATCACGTATCGTCGTCTTTGGTGCTCAAACCATAAGTGCCCCTCATCATGGATTCATAAGGCAATCTTATTTTCTTTCTAGGAAAGTGTTCCATGCCCTTCCTTAAAGGAATTTGAAATCTAATATTCCCTTCCTTCATATCGATGATAGCACCGATAGTCCTTAGGAAAGGTCTACCAAGAATAATAGGGCATGTAGGATTGCAATCAATGTCAAGCACAATGAAATCCATGGGTACATAGTTCCTATTTTCAATAATAAGAACATCATTGATCCTTCCCATGGGTTTCTTGACAGTAGAATCAACAAGATGCAAATTAAGAGAACACTCTTCAATCTCATTAAAACCCAGAACATCACATAAAGACTTTGGAATCGCAGAAACACTAGCACCCAAATCTCACAAAGCATTGCACTCATAGTTTTTGATTTTGATTTTGATGGTAGGTTCCCACTCATCATGAAGCTTTCTAGGGATAGAGACTTCCAATTCAAGTTTCTCTTCAAGAGATTTTATCATAGCTTTGACGATATGATCGGTAAAGGCCTTGTTTTGGCTATAAGCGTGTGGAGAGTTTAACATGGATTGCATCAAAGAAATGCATTCAATCAAGGAGCAACTATCATAATTGAATTCATTGAAATCCACGGTAGTAATTTCATTACTACTCAAAGTTTTAACATCCTCTACTCCACTTTCAATGCTTTTAGCATCAAGATAGATGGACTCCGAATCATTGGGGCACTTTTCAACCAAAGTGGATTCGTATCCAGCCCCATACTCATTAGGTTTGACACAAGAAAACAAAGATTCAATGGGAGTCACACCAAGCACTTTAAGATCTTCGTGATTCTCATCACGAGAACACGCCTTTTTAAGCCATTCATGTCTAACACGAATTTGGGCGGTTCTTTCTTGGCTCTCAATCATGGAAACACGCATAGCTTTCAAAGTTTCATCCATGTTGATCTTGGGAGGAGCAAATCTAACTTTCAAAGCATCAACATCACTAGACATTCTATCAACGCTCTTAGCTAAATCGTCAATTTTGAGTAGCTTTTCCTCTATGGACGCATTGAAAATCTTTTGAGAGTTGATGAACTCTTTGATATTACTCTCTAGATCAGAGGGTAATCTATTGTAATTTCCATGATTACTGTTGTAGGAGTTGCCAAAATTATTAGAGGAGTTACTAGGAAAAGGCCTAGGAACATAGTTTCCTCTAAAAGCATTGTTGTTGCCAAAGTTATTCCTACCAACGAAATTAACGTCCAAGCTAGTGTTGCTACTCTCAATCAAAGAAGACAAAGACATATCATTAGGATCCAAAGGAGCACTTCTACTAGCAACCAAATTCATTAACTCGTCCATCTTAGCACTCAAGAGTTAATTTCCTCTATAGCGTGTACCTTCTTACTAGTAGGTGACCTTTTAGTGTGCCACTGAGAGTAGTTTGTCATGATGTTGTGTAGGAGCTTTGTGGCTTCCCCTAACGTGATTTCCATGAATGTTCCACCTGAGGCGGAGTCGAAGATATTTCTAGAAGCGAAATTCAAGCCAGCGTAAAAGATTTGAATAATCATCCAAAGACTCAAGCCATGAGCGGGACAATTTCTAATCATTAATTTCATTCTCTCCCAAGATTGTGCAACATGTTCTTGATCAAGTTGCTTGAAATTCATGATATCATTACGGAGAGAGACGATCTTAGCCGACAGAAAATACTTGGATATATAAGCATCTTTGCACTTATCCCAAGAATCAATACTATTTTTGGGCAAAGAAGAAAACCAAGTTTTTTTTGCGCGATATCGCAACGAGAAAGGAAAAAGCTTCAATTTAATCACGTCATTATCCACATCTCTCTTCTTTTGCATATCGTAGAGCTCAATGAAGGTATTGAGATGGGATGCGGCATCTTCGCTATGAAGGCCAGAGGATTGCTCTTTCATAACAAGATTCAGCAAAGCGGCACTGATTTCATATGACTCCGCACTAGTGGCGGGAGCAATCGGAGTACTAATAAAATCATTATTATTAGTATTCGAGAAGTTACAAAGTTTGGTGTTTTTGTTCATGGTGACTTCAGCAAGCAAGCAGGCACACAAGCAAAGAAAGAGCAGGCGAGAAAAAGGGCGAACGAAAAGGCGAACGAAAAAGACAAACGAGAAAGGCAAATTGCTGAAGTGGGGGAGAGGAAAACGAGAGGCAACTCGCAAACAAAGTAAATGCAAGAGATGAGTTTGCGACACCTACTTGGATGAGTTCTTGACTTGATATTCGTCCCTGGCAACGGAGCCAAAAATCCTTCTGCTACTTCTCAAACAACAGCGCCAGAAATTGACACGTTGACGGAGACTGGGCTTGCGTTGGTTTTTCCCTTGAAGAAGAAAGGGTGATGCAACACAGGAGTAGTAAGTATTTCCCTCAGTTTGAGAACCAAGGTATCGATCCAGAAGGAGGGTCTCGTAAAGTCCAGAGTACCTGCGCAAACACAAACAAGCTTGCACCCAACGCTTCAAAGGGGTTGTCAATCCCTTCAAGATTGTTTGCAAAGTGAGATCTGAAGGCGGAAAGTGCAACGAAGTAAAAAAGTGTAAGGCTGAAAATATGGTGTGGAGTAGACCCTCGGGGCCATAGTGTTCACTAGAGGCTTCTCTCATAATAGCAAATATCACGATGGGTGAACAAATTACTGTCGAGCAATTGATAGAACCGCGCAAAGTCATGACGATATCTAAGGCAATGGTCATACATATAGGCATCACGTCCGAGACAAGTAGACCGATACTTTCTGTATCTACTACTATTACTCCACACATCGACCGCTATCTAGCATGCATCTAGTGTATTGGGTTCATGACGAACAGAGTAACGCCTTAAGCAAGATGACATGATGTAGAGGGATAATCTCAAACCAATGATGAAAACCCCATCTTTTTACCCTTGATGGCAACAACACGATGCGTGCCTCACTACCCCTTCTGTCACTGGGTGAGGTCACCGCACGTTATGAACCCAAAACCAAGCACTTCTCCCATTGCAAGAATCATAGATCTAGTTGGCCAGACAACCCACAACTCGAAGAGAACTACAAGGATACGAAATCATGCATAAGAGAGATCAGAAGAAACTCAAATAAGATTCATAGATAATCTGATCATAAATCCACAATTCATCGGATCTCGACAAACACACCGCAAAAGAAGATTACATCGGATAGATCTCCATGAAGTTCATGGAGAACTTCGTATTGAAGATCCAAGAGAGAGAAGAAGCCATCTAGATACTAACTATGGACCCG
The DNA here is from genome assembly GCF_904849725.1 of Hordeum vulgare subsp. vulgare. Classification (NCBI taxonomy): domain Eukaryota; kingdom Viridiplantae; phylum Streptophyta; class Magnoliopsida; order Poales; family Poaceae; genus Hordeum; species Hordeum vulgare. Next base: position 102,106,169 of record NC_058520.1, read on the forward strand.
TAGGTCTATGGTGAACTACTCACGCATCATCGAAAAGGTCATGGTGTTGATGAATAAGCCCTCCGTATCCGAATACCCCCTCCGGCAGGGCACCATAACGTGCCCGAGATGGGATCTTGCGGAGACAGAAGCTTGCAGCGGCGGAAAAGTACTTTCGATGATCTCCTGATTTTTTGGGATTTTTAGGGAATATATAGGCGCAACCCCTAGGGCAGAGGGTGCCTAGGGGGCCCACAAGCCTATGGGCCGCGGACTCCCCGTGGCCGCGGGGTGAGGGCTTGTGGGGCCCCTGGGGCTCCCCTGCCTTGGCTCTCAAGCTTCCCGATCTTCTTCCGTTACGGAAAAAATATTGTCGGGGATTTTCTTCCGTTTGGACTCCATTTCAAAATCTCCTCTGAAAGGGGTCAAAAACATGGAAAAAATAGGAACTCGCACTTGGCACTGAGTTAATAAGTTAGTCCCAAAAAATATATAAAAGGCATGGGTAACATCCAAAGTTTGACAAGATAATAGCATGAAACCATAAAAAATTATAGATACATTGGACACGTATCACTTCCCCGGGTGGGTTGGCCCCCTCCCGGTGAACAACCAGAACCCATTCGTCACTCCCGGTACGTTCCCGGTAATGCCCGAAAACCTTCCAGCAATCAAATGAGGTCATCTTATATATCAATCTTCATCTCCAGACCATTCTGTAAACCCTCATGACGTCCGTGATCTCATTCGGGACTCAGAACAATATTCCGTAACCACACATATAACTCAACTATACTAAAACATCGTCGAACCTTAAGTGTGCAGACCGTGTGGGTTCGAGAACTATGCAGACATGCCCCGAGGTACTCCTCGGTCAATATCCAATAGAGGGACCTGGATGTCCATATTGGATCCTACATATTCTACGAATAACTTATCGGTTGAACCTCAGTGTCAAGGATTCAGGCAATCCCGTATGTCATTCTCTTTGTCCTTCGGTATGTTACTTGCCCGAGATTCGATCGTCGGTATCCACATACCTATTTCAATCTCGTTACCGGCAAGTCTCTTTTCTCGTTCCATAATACAAGATCCCGTGACTTACACTAAGTCACATTGCTTGCAAGGCTTGTGTGTGATGTTGTATTACCGAGTGGGCCCCGAGATACCTCTCCGTCACACGGAGTGACAAATCCCAGTCTTGATCCATACTAACCCAACGGACACCTTCGGAAATACCTGTAGAGCACCTTTATAGTCACCCAATTATGTTGTGACGTTTGATACACACAAGGTATCCCTCCGGTGCCAGTGGGTTATATGATCTCATGGTCATAGGAACAAATACTTGACATGCAGAAAACAATAGCAATAAAATGACACAATCAATATGCTACGTTCATAGTTTGGGTCTAGTCCATCACATGATTCTCTTAATGATGTGATCCAGTTATCAAGCAACAAACTCTGCACATAGTAAAAAAATCCTGACTATCCTTGATCAACTGGCCAGCCAACTAGAGGCTTGATAGGGACATTGTTATGTCTATTTTTCCACACATGTGTCTATGTTTTCATTCAATACAATTATAACATGGATAATAAACGATTATATTTAAACAGGAAATATAATAATAACTATTTATCATTGCCTCTAGGGCATATTTCCAACAAATTCCTCCTATGTTGGAAGGCTCGGTCATGTTGCTTCACGAAATTGCACATGTGGATGAACAAATCCTTGGACATCCTGAACCAGCGACAATTACCTCTTTGGGAAAATGGGTAGTGTACTGAAATAGTTGTGCCTCAATCTCTCGTGTGCATCAACCCTTTCTCTCCGGATGAACTCACGGCCAAACATGTAATCGTCGTGCTTTAGTTTCCTCTTCTTGTGCATTGTCACTAGCATATCAATGTCCACTTCTTCGATCAAATTGAGTTCCTCATTCGACAAGGAATCATGCATGAAAGAGGAGTCACACGAGCTCATCTACAATATGAAATCGTCTTTAAACTACATCTTCATGCCCGACATAAAAAATCATAGTTTGCACAAAGTTTTACCATGGGGGATGTTTTATCGAACACATTGTGTGAGAAGTGGAAGAAGCCAGTTGACGGTTGGTCGAAGCCTTGATGGGGCTCACATAACCTAAGGTGAATCAAAATGATTCATAAATCTCTGTACCATTTTTAGCATCAGAAAGTTATTCATGTGTGTAAGTTAATGATTACTAGACCCCTCTATCCTTTCACCTGCAAATCAAATCGCAAGCTGCTAAAGGAGGTTGTTTTTATACATTTCCCTCTCAGATAGCAATGCCTTTTGTACTTGTTCAATTGTGGAAGGATACCTTTATAGAGTTGTAAACAAGTCATTATAAAGGTAGACATAGAGGAAAGAACAACATTTACCATCATAACTCATGAATTTTGAGTAAGAAATGCTCTGTCGATAATATACATGAAATACTCCATCTTTGGCTTAACAAAACATACTGGAGTACACATATAGGTGGATGGAAAAGAAATCGTGCGAAAGTTATGAGCGAGGTTTTAGATTTCATTATCACGAATGTTAATAGAAATAAAATTGGACTTTTGACACTTATTTCACCTTTAAACCAGATGACTTGGAGAATATATCGACAAGCTATTTGAGGTGAGATAACTGATGAGAGAAAACATGCATGAAGCTGATATGCCCATTTTGCATCATGAATTCCTAATGTTATTTACAATATTTTGATCATTATGATACAATTCTTATGCCCTTTATCTCTTAATTTTCAAGATTTACTTGAACAGGCAAGTTACCAACAACAAGTGGTGGAGAAGATCAACTGTGGGCCCACAAGGGAAGGGGATGCCCTACCCCCTAGGGTGCGCCCTCCCCCTTGTGGATCCCACATGGGCCCTCTAGTGCCCGTCTTCTTCTATGTGAAGCCATTTTACCTAGAAAAATAAATAAGAGAAGACTTTTGGGACGAAGCGCCACCGTCTCGAGGCGAAACCTGGACATGAGCACTTTTGCTCCCCGGTGGGGTGATTCCGCTAGGGATACTTCCCTTTGTGAGGGGGAAATCGAAGCCTTTGTCATCATCAATGTTCTTCGCATCATGGGATGACTCATCTTCATCAACATCTTCACTATCACCATCTCATCTCAAACCCTACTTCGTCTCTAGTATTTAATCTTTGTCGCAAAACCTCAGATTGGTAGCTCTAGGTTATTAGTAGTGTTGATTACATCTTGTAGTCGATGCTAGTTAGTTTAATTGGTGGAAGATCATATGTTCATATTGTCAATTACATATTTATCACCTTTGATCATGAACATGAATTTACTTTGTGAGTAGCCCCGCTTGTTCTTGAGGACATGGGAGATGTCTTGTTATAAACTATCATATGAAGTTGGTATTCATTCAATATTTTGATGACATGTATGTTGTGTGTCCTCTAGTGCTGTCATGTGAACGTCGACTACATGACACTTCATCATACTTGTGCCTAAAGAAAAGCATTGTGGAGTAGGAAGTAGATGATGGGTTGCGAGAGTGACAGAAACTTAAGCCCTAGTTTGAGTACTATTTCTGTAAGGAGCTGATTTGGATCCATATGTTTCCTGCTATGGTTAGTATCTTAATTACTTTTTCATAGTTGCAGATGCTTGCAAGAGAGGGTAATCATGAGTAGGTTGTTTGTTCAAGTAAGAACATGACCTAGCACCGGTCCACCCACATATCAATTTATCAAAGTAGTGAACATGAATCAACTAAACCAAGATAAGTATGACTAGAAATAAAAATTCTCATGTGTCCTCGAGAATGCTTTGCTCACTATAAGAAACCCTTTTGGCCCATCCTTTGCCTAATAAGGACTGGGCTATCTTGTTGCACTTTGTTACTTGTTCTACTTGTTACTTGCTACAAAATATCCTGCTAACAAACCACCTTGTACCACACTTTTTAACAACACTTGCAGAGATTACTTTGCTGAAACCACTTATCATTTCCTTCTACTCTTTGTTGGGTTCCACAATCTTACTTATCAAAAGGACTACGATTTACCCCCTATACTTGTGGGTCATCAAGAATATTTTTTGGCGCCATTGCTGGAGAGTGAAGCGATTTTGGTAAGGAAACATTTGTATTACGTGCTGAATTTTATCTCCGCTTGTTACTAAGAGAACAATCATTTGAGGGGCTTGTTCGGGGTATCTTCACCTCGACCGAAAATGGTAAAAGCCGCTCCTCAACCTACTGAACCTACTGAAAATATTTATTATGAAATTCCTCCGGGTATTATGGAAAAACTACTTGCTAATCCTTATGCAAGAGATGGAATAATACATCCTGATATGCACTTAATTTATATAGATGGACTTTGTGGATTGTTTAAACTTGCAGGATTATTCGAATATGGAGTTAACAAGAGGGTATCCCCTTTATCTTTGGGGGAAACATTTTTATGGTATAGTCTATTCGATGGCTATGGAACCTGGGATTGGAATCGATTAAAGCTGGAATTTCACTAGACGTTTTATCCTATGCACTTGTGGAATTATATATGTAATTTTTAGCCTCGCGAAGGAGAAAACATCACTTAATCTTGGGGGACACTTCAATATATGTTAAATATATGCCCCACTCATGAGCTCTTGAGAGGAATGATTATTGAAAATTTTATGATCGACTTTATGATCATAATGGAGCAATACTTGATACTTCTTCCGCGGGTTCTTTCATGAATACAATTAATGAATTCCAATGGGATCTTATTGGGATAATTAAACATAACTTCGAAGACTAGGGCATCGATGACGGTAATAAGTAGGGTATGAATTTTGAATTTGATTGTGTTAAGTCTTTTATAGAAACAAATGTTTTCATAAGATTAATGCAAAATATGGACTTGACTCTCAGATAGTTGCTACATTTTGTGAATCTTTTGCTACTCATTTTTATCTTCCTAAGGAGAAGTGGTTTAAATTTCCTCTGCCTGTTGAAATTTCTTGTGAAGAACCCCCTATTATTGAAACTGAAACACTTACGCTACTAACCGAGCTGTCCCTACTAGTTATATCGAGAAACCTACTTTTCCTGTTAGGATTAAGGAACATGCTAAAAATACAATTGTGGTTCACAAGAGTAATAATAAAACATAGAAAACCTTGTGGCAAATTAAAGTATAATCCTCTGGTTCAATGGTTGAAGATCTCTTGGTTGACAATATTGACGAGCATGTTATTTACTTTTGTGATGCTGCTCCTAGAATTGCTAAGCCTGTTAGAAATGAACATGATTTGCTAGATAAGAATACAAAGGTTGTTGGCATGCACATTGTTTTTTTCAAGATCGAAGATCATTGCTATCATGGTTTGTGTGATATGGATGCTAGTATTAGTGCTATTCCATTCTCTTGATATCAAGAAGTCATGCATGATATTGCACCGGCCGAGAAAGAACATACTGATGTTACTGTTGGAAATATACCCTAGAGGCAATAATAAATTAGTTATTATTATATTTCTTTATTCGTGATAATCGTTTATTATCCATGCTATAATTGTATTGATTGACAACATAGATACATGTGTGGATACATAGACAAAACACTATCCCTAGTAAGCCTCTATTTGACTAGCTCGTTGATCAAAGATGGTCAAGGTTTCCTGACCATAGACAAGTGTTGTTGCTTGATGACGGGATCACATCATTAGGGGAATCATGTGATGGACTAGAAGCAAACTATGTATGTAGCATATTGATCGTGTCATTTTATTGCTATTGTTTTCCGCGTGTCAATTATTTATTCCTATGACCATGAGATCATATAACTCACTGGCACCGGAGGAATACCTTGTGTGTATCAAACGTCACAACGTAACTGGGTGACTATAAAGGTGCTCTACAGGTATTTCCGAAGGTGTCCGTTGGGTTAGTATGGATCAAGACTGGGATTTGTCACTTCGTGTGACGGAGAGGTATCTCGGGGCCCACTCGGCAATACAACATCACACACAAGCATTGCAAGCAATGTGACTAAGTGTAAGTCATGGTATCTTGTATTACAGAACGAGTAAAGAGACTTGCCGGTAACGAGATTGAAATAGGTATGCGGATACCGACGATCAAATCTCAGGCAAGTAACATACCGAAGGACAAAGGGAATGACATACGGGATTATATGAATCCTTGACACTGAGGTTCAACCGATAAGATCTTCGGAGAATATGTAGGATCCAATATGGGCATCCAGGTCCCGCTATTAGATATTGATCGAGGAGTGCCTCGGGGCATGTTTGCATAGTTCTCGAACCCGCAGGGTCTGCACACTTAAGGTTCGATGATGTTTTAGTATAGTTGAGTTATATGTGTGGTTACCGAATGTTGTTCGGAGTTCCGGATGAGATCACGGATGTCATGAGGATTTCCGGAATGGTCTGGAAACCAAGATTGATATATAGGATGGTTTCATTTGGTCATCGGAAAGTTTTGGGCAATTCTGACATTGTACCGGGAGTGACGAATGGGTTTCAGGAGTTCACCGGGAGGGCCCCACCCACCCGGGAGTGAGCCCAACACACTAGGGTGGCGCCACAAGTCCTTAGTGGGCTGGTGGAGTCATCCCAAGGGCCCAAGGCGCCACATAAAGAAATACCAAAAGAAAATAAAAAGAAAAAGGGAAAGAGGGAGGTGGGAAGGAAGAGGAGGACTCCTCCTTCCCAAACCAAATTGGAGGAGGAGTCCTCCTCCTCCCCTTGGCCGGCGCACCTTGAGAGCTTGTCCCTCAAGGCTAGCCCTCCCCTCCCTCCTATATATAGTGGTCTTTTAGGGCTGATTTGAGACAACTCTTCCCACGTGCAACTCAACCCTAGACCACATAGTTCTACCTCTAGATCGGATTTCTGCGGAGCTCGGGCGGAGCCCTGCAGGAGTAGATCATCACCACCACCGGAGCGCTGTCACGCTGTCGGAGAACTCATCTACTTCTCAGTATTTCTTGCTGGATCAAGAAGGCCGAGATCATCATCGAGCTGTACGTGCGCTGAATGCGGAGGTGCCATCCGTTCGGCGCTAGATCGGAACGGATCGTGGGACGGATCGCGGGACGGTTCGTGGGATGGTTTGAGGGACGTGAAGACGTTCCACTACATCAACCGCGTTTCTTGACGCTTCCTGCTGTGCGATGTACAAGGGTACGTAGATCCAAATCTCCTCTCGTAGATGGACATCACAACGATAGGTTTTCGTGTGCGTAGGAAAATTTTGTTTCCCATGGAACGTTCCCCAACAGTGGCATCATGAGCTAGGTTCATGCGTAGATGTTATCTCGAGTAGAACACAAAAGGTTTTGTGGACGGTGATGTTCGATTTGCTGCCCTCCTTAGTCTTTTCTCGATTCGGCTGTATTGTTGGATTGAAGCGGCCCGGACCGACATAACTCGTACGCTTACGAGAGACTGGTTTCATCGATTGACATGCAACCTCGTTGCATAAAGATGACTGGCGGGTGTCGGTTTCTCCAACTTTAGTTGAATTGGTTTTGACCGAGGCGGTCCTTGGAGAGGTTAAATGGCAATTTGCATATGTCCGTTGTGTTTTTTGCGTAAGTAAGATGCGATCATACAAGATACCCATAGCAGCCACGTAAAACATGCAACAACAAATTAGAGGTCGTCTAACTTGTTTTTGCAAGGTATGCTTGTGATATGATATGGCCAATGACGTGATGTGATATATTGGATGTATGAGATGATCATGTTGTAATAGTTAATATCGAATTTCACGTCAATGCTACGGCAACCAACATGAGCCATAGGGTTGTGTTTAAACTAACGTTTGTGTTTGCAGATGCGTTTACTATATTGCTAGGTCGTAGCTCTAGTAGTAATAGCATAGATAACACGACAACCTCGATGGCGACACGTTGATGGAGATCATGATGATGGAGGTCATGGTGTGGCACCGGTGACAAGAAGATCGTGTCGGTGCTTTGGTGATGGAGATCAAGAAGCACAAGATGATGGTCATATCATGTCACTTATGAATTGCATGTGATGTTAATCCTTTTATGCACCTTATTTTGCTTAGAAGGACGCTAGCATTATAAGGTGATCTCTCGCTAAAATTTCAAGATGAAATTGTGTTCTCCCCGACTGTGCACCATTGTGACTGTTCGTCGTTTCAAGAAACCACGTGATGATCGGGTGTGATAGACTCAACGGTCACATGCAACGGGTGCAAAACAGTTGCACACGGGAACACTCAGGTTAAACTTGACAGGCCTAGCATGTGCAAACATGGCCTCGTAACACATGAGACCAAAAGGTTGAGCATGAATCGTATAGTTGTGTTGGAAATATGCCCTAGAGGCAATGATAAATAGTTATTATTATATTTCCTGTTTAAAGATAATCGTTTATTATCCATGCTATAATTGTATTGAATGAAACATAGATACATGTGTGGATACATAGACACAACAATGTCCCTAGCAAGCCTCTAGTTGGCTGGCCAGTTGATCAATGATAGTCAAGGTTTTCTGACTATGTGCAAGTGTTGTCATTTGATAAATGGATCACATCATTAGGAGAATCATGTGATGGACTAGACCCAAACTATGAACATAGCATATTGATCGTGTCGTTTTATTGCTTTTGTTTTCTGCGTGTCAAGTATTTGTTCCTATGACCATGAGATCATATAACCCACTGGCACCGGAGAATACCTTGTGTGCATCAAACGTCACAACGTAACTGGGTGACTATAAAGGTGCTCTACAGGTATCTCCGAAGGTGTCCGTTGAGTTAGTATGGATCAAGATTGGGATTTGTCACTCCGTGTGACGGAGAGGTATCTCGGGGCCCACTCGGTAATACAACATCACAAAGCAGCCTTGCAAGCAATGTGACTAAGTGTAAGTCATGGGATCTTGTATTACGGAACGAGTAAAGAGACTTGCTGGTAACGAGATTGAAATAGGTATGCGGATACCAATGATCGAATCTCGGACAAGTAACATACCGAAGGACAAAAAGAATGACATACATGATTATATGAATCCTTGACACTGAGGTTCAACCGATTAGATCTTCGGAGAAAATGTAGGATCCAATATGGGCATCCAGGTCCCGCTATTGGATATTGACCGAGGAGTGTCTCGGGGCATGTCTACATAGTTGTCGAACCCGCAGGGTCTGCACACTTAAGGTTCGGTGATGTTTTAGTATAGTTGAGTTATATGTGTGGTTAGAGAATGTTGTTTGGAGTCCCGTATGAGATCACAGACATCACGAGGGTTTCTGTATTGGCCGGAAACATAGATTGATATATAGGATGGCTTCATTTGGTTACCGGAAGGTTTTCGGGCATTACCGGGAATGTAACGGGAGTGACGAATGGGTTCCGAAATTTCACCTGGAGGGGGGAAACCCACCCGGGGGAAGCCCAATGGCCCTAGGGGTGGCACACCAGCCCTTAGTGGGCTGGTGGGACAGCCCAAGAGGGCCTTGGCGTCAAGGAAAGAAAACCAAAGAAAAAGAAAAAAAGAGAGGTGGGAAGGAAGAGAAGTACTCCACTTTCCAATCCTAGTTGGAGTAGGATTGGAGTAAGACTCCTCCTCTCCCTTGGACAGTGCACCCTTGAGGGCTTGGCACTCAAGGCAAGCCTCCTCCCCCTCCCTCCTATATATACTGGTGATTTAGGGCTGATTTGAGACAACTTTTTCCACGTGCAACTCAGATCTAGAGACCATAGTTTTACCTCTAGATCGTATTTCTGCGGAGTTCGGGAAGAACCCTGCAGGAGTAGATCCTCACCACCACCAGAGCACCATCATGCTACCGGATAACTCATCTACTTCTTCGTCTTTCTTGCTGGATCAAGAAGGTCGAGATCATCGTCGAGTTGTACGTGTGCTCAACGCGGAGGTGCCGTCCGTTCGACACTAGGTTGGAACGGATCGTGGGACGTGAGGACGTTCCACTACATCAACCGCGTTTCTTAACGCTTCCTGCTGTGCGATCTACAAGGGTACGTAGATCCAAATCTTCTCTCGTAGATGGACATCACCATGATAGGTCTTCGTGTGCATAGGATTTTTTTCCATGCAACATTCCCCAACAGTGGCATCATGAGCTAGGTTCATGCATAGATGTTATCTCTAGTAGAACACAAAGGGTTTTGTGGATGGTGATGTTTGATTTGCTGCCCTCCTTAGTATTTTCTCGATTCGGCGGTATTGTTGGATAGAAGCGGCCCGGACCGACATTATTCGTACACTTACGAAAGACTGGTTTCATCGCTTGACATGCAACCTCGTTGCATTAAGATGACTGGCGGGTGTCGGTTTCTTCAACTTTAGTTGAATTGGTTTTGACCGAGGCGGTCCTTGGCGAGGTTCAATAGCAATTTGCACATCTCCATTGTGGTTTCTGCGTAAGTAAGATGCGATCATACTAGATACCCATAACAGCGACGTAAAACATGCAACAACAAATTAGAGGACGTCTAACTTTTTTTTCCAGGGTATGCTTGTGATACGATATGGCCAATGACGTGATGTGATATATTGGATGTATGAGATGATCATGTTGTAATAGTTAATATCAACTTGCACGTCGATGGGACGGCAACCGGCAGGAGCCATAGGGTTGTCTTTAAACTAACGTTTGTGTTTGCAGATGCGTTTACTATATTGCTAGGACGTAGCTTTAGTAGTAATAGCATAACTAGCACGACAACCCCGATGGCGACACGTTGATGAAGATCATGATGATGGAGATCATGGTGTGGCGACGGTGACAAGAAGATCATGCCGATGCTTTGGTGATGGAGATCAGGAAGCACAAGATGATGGCCATATCATGTCACTTATGAATTGCATGTGATGTTAATCCTTTTATGCACTTTATTTTGCTTAGAACGACGGTAGCATTATGAGGTGATCTCTCACTAAAATTTCAAGACGAAATTGTGTTCTCCCCGACTGTGCACCATTGCTACAGTTCGTCGTTTCGAGACACCACGTGATGATTGGGTGTGATAGAATCAACATTCACATACAACAGGTTCAAAACAGTTGCACACGCGGAACACTCGGTTTAAGCTTGACGAGCCTAGCATGTGCAGACATGGCCTCGGAACACATCAGATCGAAAGGTCGAACATGAATCGTATAGTTGATATGATTAACATAGAGATGCTTACCACTGAAACTATTCTCAACTCACGTGATGATCAGACTTGAGTTAGTGAATTTGGATCATGTACCACTCAAATGACTAGAGAGATGTACTTTTTGAGTGGGAGTTTAGCAAGTAATTTGATTAGTTAAACCCTAATTATCTTGAACATAGTCTATGTCCACTTTGAAAATATTTGTGTTGTAGATCAATGGCTCACACGACAGTCACCCTGAATTTTAATACGTTCCTAGAGAAAGCTAAGATGAAAGATGATGGAAGAAACTTTGTAGACTGGGCTCATAATCTTATGTTGCTCCAACAAGCTGGGAAGAAGGATTATGTCCTTAATGCTGCACTAGGAGATGAACCACCCGCCGCGGCTGACCAAGATGTTAAGTATGCTTGGTTAGCACGCAAGGAGGACTACTTAGTAGTTCAATGTGCAGTCTTGTATGGCTTAGAGCCGGGACTTCAACGTTGCTTTGAGCGTCGTAGAGCATTTGAGATGTTCTAGGAGTTGAAGTTTATCTTTCCGAAGAACACCCGGATCGAGAGGTATGAGACCTCCGATAAATTCTATGCTTGCAAGATGGAGGAGAATTCGTCTGTCAGTGAACATGTGCTCAAAATGTCTGGGTACTCAAACCATCTAGCTGAGCTGGGGATTGAACTCCCGCAAGAGGCTATGACTGACAGAATTCTTCAATCACTGCCACCAAGCTACAAAAGCTTTGTGTTGAACTATAACATGCAAGGGATGAACAAGTCACCCCGCGAGTTATTCGCAATGCTGAAAGTCGCAGAGTCAGAACTCCGTAAAGAGCATCATGTGTTGATGGTGAATAAGACCACTAGTTTCAAGAGAAACGGCAAAGGAAAGAAGGGTAATTCAAAGAAGAGCGGCAAGCCTTTTGCCAATCCGACGAAGAAACCCAAAGCTGGACCTAAGCCTGAAACGGAGTGTTATTATTGCAAGGGTCTGGGTCACTGGAAGCGCAACTGCCCCAAGTATCTGGTTGATATGAAGGCGGCCAAAGAAAAATCAGGTATATTCGATATACATGTTATTGCTGTGTACTTAACCAGCTCTCGTAGTAGTGCGTGGGTATTCGATACCGGTTCTGTTGCTCATATTTGCAACTCGAAACAGGAACTGCGGAATAAGCGAAGGCTAGCGAAGGATGAAGTGACGATGCGCGTGGGAAATGGTTCCAAGGTTGATGCAATCGCCGTCGGCACAGTCTCACTTCAGTTACCATCAGGATTAGATATGAACTTAAATAATTGTTATTTTGTGCCTGTGTTAAGCATGAACATTATATCTGGATCTTGTTTATTGCGAGACGGTTACTCGTTTAAGTCAGAGAATAATGGTTGTTCTATTTCTATGAGTAATATATTTTATGGTCATGCACCCAATGTGAGAGGATTGTTCATATTGAATCTTGATAGCGATGATACACATATACATAACATTAAGACGAAAAGAGTCAGAGTTAACAATGATAGCGCCATGTTTTTATGGCACTGCCGCTTAGGTCATATTGGTGTAAAGCGCATGAAGATACTCCATACCGATGGACTTTTGGAGTCACTTGACACGTGCGAACCATGCCTCATGGGCAAGATGACTAAGACTCCGTTCTCCGGAACAATGGAGCGTGCAAGTGACTCGTTGGAAATCATACATACCGGTGTGTGCGGTACGATGAGTGTGGAGGCGCGTGGCGGATATCATTATTTTCTCACCTTCATTGACGATTTGAGTAGATATGGTTATGTCTACTTGATGAAGCACAAGTCTGAAACGTTTGAGAAGTTCAAGCAATTTCAGAGTGAAGTTGAAAATCATTGTAACAAGAAGATCAAGTTCCTACGGTCTGATCGTGGGGGTGAATATCTGAGTTTCGAGTTTGGTGCTCACTTAAGACAATGTGGAATTGTTTCACAGTTGACATCGCCTGGAACACCACAGCGTAATGCTGTGTCCGAATGTCGTAATCGTACTTTATTAGAGATGGTGCGATCTATGATGTATCTTATCGATTTGCCGTTATTGTTTTGGGGTTATGCATTAGAGACAGCTGCATTCACTTTAAATAGGGCACCATCAAAATTCGTTGAGACGACACCATACGAACTATGGTATGGGAAAAGACAAATTTTTTTCATTTCTTAAAGTTTGGGGATGTGATGCTTATGTCAAAAAGCTTCTGCCTGAAAAGCTGGAACCCAAAGCAAAAAAGCGCGTCTTCATAGGTTACCCAAAATAGACAGTTGGGTATACCTTCTATCTCAAATTCGAGGGCAAAGTGTTTGTTGCTAAAAACGGAGCTTTTCTTGAGAAGGAGTTTCTCCTGAAAGAATTGAGTGGGAGGAAGATAGAACTTAATGAGGCTGTCGAACCTCTAATTCCTCTAGATGGTGGCGCAGGGCAAGGGGAAACCCCTGTTGCTGCGGCGCCAGTTGAGGAGCAAGTTGATGATGATGACCATGAAACTTCAGATATAGTTCCTATCGGACCTCGCAGGTCGAGGAGATCACGTACTGCTCCTCAGTGGTACGGTAATCCTGTCTTAGCGATTATGTTGTTGGACAACAATAAACCTGCGAATTATGAAGAATCAATGGTGGGCCCGGATTCCAACAAATGGCTGGAGGCCATGAAGTCCGGGATAGGATCCATGTACGAGAACAAAGTGTGGACTTTGGAAGTACTACCTGAAGGCCGCAAGGCTATTAAGAACAAATGGATCTATAAGAAGAAGACATACACAGATGGTAATGTGACCATTTATAAAGCTCGACTTGTGGCAAAGGGTTTTTCACAAGTTCAAGGAGTTGACTATGATGAGACTTTCTCACCGGTAGCGATGCTTAAGTCCGTCCGAATCATGTTAGCAATAGCTGCCTTTTACGATTATGAAATGTGGCAGATGGATGTCAAAACGGTGTTCCTTAACGGTTTTCTTAAGGAAGAGTTGTATATGATGCAACCCGAAGGTTTTGTCGATCCAAATAATGCTAACAAAGTATCCAAGCTCCAGCGATCCATTTATGGACTGGTGCAAGCATCTCGGAGTTGGAATAAGCGTTTTGATGAGGTGATCAAAGCATTTGGGTTTATACAAGTGGTTGGAGAATCTTGTATTTACAAGAAAGTGAGTGGGAGCTTTGTGGCGTTTCTAATATTATATGTGGATGACATATTGTTGATTGGAAATAACGTGGAGCTTTTGGAGAGCATAAAGGATTACTTGAATAAACGTTTCTCTATGAAGGACCTAGGAGAAGCTCCTTACTTCTAGGCATTAAGATCTATAGGGATAGATCAAAACGCCTGATAGGACTTTTACAAAGCACATACCTTGATAAAGTTTTGAAGAAGTTCAAAATGGATCAGTCCAAGAATAGGTTCTTGCCAGTATTACAAGGTATAAAATTGAGTAAGACTTAGTGCCCAGCAACTGCGGAAGATAGAGAACAAATGAGTTCCGTCCCCAACGCTTCAACCGTAGGTTCTATCATGTATGAAATGTTGTGCACTAGACCAGAAGTCAGCTTGGCCATAAGTATGGCAAGCAGGTTTCAGAGTAATCCAGGAGTGCAACACTGGACGACAGTCAAGAATATTCTAAAGTACTTGAAAAGGACTAAGGAAATGTTTCTCGTTTATGGAGGTGACAAAGAGCTCGTTGTAAAGGGTTACGTCGACGCAAGTTTTGACACTGATCCGGATGACTCTAAGTCACAAACCGGATAAGTATTTATTCTTAATGGGGGTGAAGTAAGCTGGTGCAGTTCCAAGCAGAGCGTCGTAGCAGATTCTACATGTGAAGCAGAGTACATGGCTGCCTCGGAGGCATCAAAGGAGGGTGTATGGATGAAGCAGTTCATGACAGATCTTGGAGTTGTGCCAAGCGAACTAGATCCATTGACTCTGTTATGTGACAACACTGGTGCGATTGCCTTAGCAAAGGAACCAAGGTTTCACAAGAAGACCAGACACATCAAACGATGCTTCTACCTCATCCGCGACTACGACGAAGGAGAGGATGTGGATATTTGCAAAGTGCACACAGATCTGAATGTAGCAGACCCGCTAACTAAACCTCTTCCACGGGCAAAACATGATCAACACCAGAACTGTATGGGTGTTCGATTTATTACAATGTAAATCGCATGGCGATGTGAGGACTAGATTGTTGACTCTAGTGCAAGTGGGAGACTGTTGGAAATATGCCCTAGAGGCAATGATAAATAATTATTATTATATTTCCTGTTTAAAGATAATCGTTTATTATCCATGATATAATTGTATTGAATGAAAACATAGATACATGTGTGGATACGTAGACACAACAATGTCCCTAGCAAGCCTCTAGTTGGCTAACCAGTTGATCAATGATAGTCAAGGTTTTCTCACTATGTGCAAGTGTTGTCACTTGATAACTGGATCACACCATTAGGAGAATCATGTGATGGACTAGACCCAAACTATGAACGTAGCATATTGATCATTTCGTTTTATTGCTATTGTTTTCTACGTGTCAAGTATTTGTTTCTATGACCATGAGGTCATATAACTCACTGGCACCGGAGGAATACCTTGTGTGCATCAAACGTCACAACATAACTGGGTGACTATAAAGGTGCTCTACAGGTATCTCCGAAGGTGTCCATTGAGTTAGTATGGATCAAGACTGAGATTTGTCACTCCGTGTGACGGAGAGGTATCTCAGGGCCCACTCGGTAATACAACATCACAAACAAGCCTTGCAAGCAATGTAACTAAGTGTAAGTCACGGGATATTGTATTACGGAACGAGTAAAGAGACTTACCGGTAATGAGATTGAAATAGGTATGCAGATACCGACGATCGAATCTCGGGAAAGTAACATACCGAAGGACAAAGGGAATGACATACAGGATTATATGAATCCTTGACACTGAGGTTCAACCGATAAGATCTTCGGAGAATATGTAGGATCCAATATGGTAATCCAGGTCCCGCTATTGGATATTGACCGAGGAGTGCCCTGGGGCATGTCTACATAGTTCGCGAACCCGCAGGGTCTGCACACTTAAGGTTCGGCGATGTTTTAGTATAGTTGAGTTATATGCATGGTTACCGAATGTTGAACGAGTAAAGAGACTTGCCGGTAACGAGATTGAAATAGGTATGCTCATACCGACGATCAAATCTCGGGCAAGTAACATACCGAAGGACAAAGGGAATGACATACGGGATTATATGAATCCTTGACACTAGGGTTCAACCGATAAGATTTTCGGAGAATATGTAGGATCCAATATGGGCATCCAGGTCCCGCTATTGGATATTGACCGAGGAGTGCCTCGGGGCATGTTTGCATAGTTCTCGAACCCGCAAGGTCTGCACACTTAAGGTTCGATGATGTTTTAGTATAGTTGAGTTATATGTGTGGTTACCGAATGTTGTTCAAAGTCCCGGATGAGATCACGGACGTCACGAGGGTTTCCGGATGTGGGGACCCCGACTTACGAGTCGAGATCGCCGTGCTCAGTGATCCCAGAGATCAATGCTCACCGAACACAGATACCAAATAAAAGAGTCTTACATCCGAATACCGATTATTACAACACATGACCGAACGGTCAAGTTCACAAATAGGGCCTAAGGCCAATCACACTGATACATCTAATAGCGGAAATCATAGGGGCTAAGCGGGTGCCCATGCCATCAAGCCTACACCGACATGCATTCTGACTCGGAAGCGTCCTAGTTCGTAGGGGCGTCTCTGAAGACGTACTCATCTCCAAAGTCCGGTCCTTCCATGTCTGGTAAATAATATAACCAGTGTCAAGCCAATGAGTAGTTTTGAATGTACTTGTAAACATCCCATGATATGAACAATGAAAATGAAGGATAAAAATATCATGCATCTTTGGTGTAACTCATCTTGGTGGAATGATCATGATTATGCATCAAGTTAAAGAATTACTTTTGAGGAACAAGTTACAAATATCAATATATCTGTTGAGGGTTGAACCATCTGGGTTCACCCTATATGCCACTTCACCAAACTTGGTCATATCATTACCTTCATAATAGCTCATTTTTATCACAACTCACACACACTTGGTTTATGCGGAAACAACTGGACGTAGTTTATGCAGGATTACCCAACTATCCTTGACCGTGGACACGGCTATTCAAATAGTTTTACACTCTGCAGAGGTAGTACGCTGGACCCACGAGATCCGGGAAACTTCCGTGTCATCCACGACTCGCGGTATATAACATACCCGAGGAAAGTACCCGACCAATGCCTTTTCCCTGACGATACTAGACAAAGAGGTCCACTCGATTGGTACCCAACCCACATGTTGTACGTCTTACGAGAACCGACTCTGGACAGTACCAACCTTGCGGGGACCAACGGTGTGCCTAGAACTCATAAAAATGGCATAGTCGTCCTACCTGGCACGACTCCATCACGAGAGTGACCACACATCACTCCTGCGAGTAGTAATGTGGCTCTTCGCTAGCACCGACCAGAGTAATTAACATAGCCCCGTACCATAAGGGGTAACAAGGTCGTACTGGTAAGGTTGGGACGGTCGACACATCATAAATCTAATCCCATTTCTGAAACCATACTCACTCTAAATAACCGATGCACCACTTCACCAAAGTGGCCACCTAACTCATCATCACCCTCGGGCGTTAGTGGCACACGACGGGGTTTTCATAAACTCTTGATTTATACCAACAACATGCTCATGCTTGTTTACTCTATCATTACTTGTCAACATGATACTCGCATGATCCTCATAGGGGTAGGATCAAGCTTAATGCATGTGCTCCGGAGGAGCCATCGGTAACATCACATCAAACGATTTACCGGCATTTATGATCATATGCAACGGAAATATTTGCTACTTTAACATGCAATATAACATATGCTCAGTCATGGTCAAAGGGCTGCTTGCCTTGGTCTGCAAGGTATCCGGGGAGTCGAGGTCTTCCGCTCCGATTCCCTCGTCACACAGATTTTCTATCATTGTAAAAAGAATAAATAACTAATAGCTCACTCAAAAACATATCACAAAGTTATTTTTAAAATGTTCTATATTACTAATAAATCTAAATTGTTATTTTGAAAAATATTTTTCTCTATTTCCAATGAAGGAACATTTTTAAAATCAACCAAACAGAAGCAAAACTATTCCGAATTAGTCCTTTTTATTATTGTAAAACATAATAGTTGTTGAAAAATTCATCCACTCGTCTCATTAAATACTACACATTTTTAGAAGAATAACAGTGGAATTTTTTTATTTTTACACTGGTTAAATATTTTTACAAAAATCTTAGAAAACATATTTTAAAAATAAAAGAAAAAGGGCTAAATCCCTGGCCTGGTTCGAGGTGGAACTGGGCCGGCCCAAGGCCAGCCGACAGCCTGCCCAAGCGCGCGCGCCGTCAGGTTTGAACCTGACGTGTGGGGCCGTGTGGTCAGCGGCTGCGGGCAGCGCGGGGGAGGAGGCTGGGCCACCGACATGTGTGGCACACCTGTCGGGGTCGTCTCCTACCTCCGGCCAGAGAGGAGGAGGAGCACGCCAGCGAGGCTGCCGACGTCCTCAAGCCCAAACAAGGACATGAATGGGTTTGGCATGACGCCGCCTACGTGCTGGTTGTCGGAACAATGACGGAGAGGCAGGGGTTTGCTGGCGACGAGAAGGCCGCGGCGGAGGAGTTCTGGGAGGTGGTCGAGGAGATAGCTAGGGCACGAAAATGCACGGGCGAGTTGGGGGAAAACTTCCTGGGGTTGAGGGGATCAGTTTGGTGGGTCGGGGGATGCAGGAGCCGTTGTGTAGCCGGAGATCGACCGGAGCTCCGAGGCAGAGGGGCCTCGGTCGATCTCGAGCACCGGGGCTCTGCTGGATTGCTGGGGTGGCTAGGGAGGTGCTAGTGGTCATGGTGAAGTTATCTGAGGGGTGCAGGAGCGAGGGGAAGGGCTATAAATAGGCCCGTGACGGTGAGCCGATTCGGGAGCGCCGGTGACTCACCATGGCGTGCATGGGGGTGCAGGGAGGAGCTGGGGTTGATACCACGGTCTTAGGACGTGGTTTTGGACCACGAGAACCATCTGCAACAGAGAGAGAGAGAGAGAGAGAGAGAGAGGAGTCGAGCATCCGTGGCCGCGCAACCTTGGCCAGTTCTGGTGCGTGGGGGCATGCGTCGCACGAGCTCTAGTGTGCGAGAGGAGGGGCCCTGAGGGTTGCTCGACGCAGAGGGGTTGTCGGGGAAGAGGTTGGACACCTCGGGGGAGGCTCGAACTGGCCGAGAGAGTCGCCCCCACCTTGGTGGCTTCCTGTAGCACGCCCAGAGAGCAGTTTTGGCATGCCACGGCATGCTGGTGCGCTCTGAGGCACTTTGGACGTGTCTAGCATGTCCTGGCACTGGCTCGGAGTGTGGCTAGCCGTTTGGGTCTCGTGGGAGGTTCGGCTGGTCAAGGGAGACAAGGAATACTAGTGCTGTCAGCTTTGAACTAAAGCTTAGATTGGGGTTTTTGTCATTTCTACTTTGAACCAGTGAGGGGCCACTTGTTTGGGGTTGGGCATTGATACTGGCCACCTAATCTGAGAGTTTGGAGCAAAGGGGTTGGGTTTAGCTATGGGTTAAAGGGGCTTTTACCCATGTGTCAAAAGGTGCTCGACAGTGGTTTGAGGGGGTTGCACCCCACCACTGGTGCTGCAACTTAACAGGTTTGGGTTTGGTGCTAAAACATGGGGTTTCACCAAGTTTGAGCTCCATTGGACAAGTTTAGCTTTGTAAACTTGAAAAGACCACTATTTGACCACATCTGTCCCTTCCAAAGAGAGTGTGGGCAAACTAAGTCCTATAAATCTCATTTTTGGTGTGGAACCCTCATTTGAGGTATTAGGCACTCCTGCAAAGTTTCAACATCAAAGGACAAACTTTGCTATGTAGAGTTGCTCTAACTCCAATCTGGAAAGAAAGTGTTTTAGGGTTATTTGGGGTCATTCTTTATGTCGACACCAAATATGGCTTAATTATGGATACTACTGGAATTTTCTAGGATTTTATTGAGAATATTTCCTTTGGAAATATTTCAAAAGGTCAAAACAGACAGATATGGTTTTCAAGGTTTTATTCAAATAATTATAATATAAATAGGGGTTTAAAATCTTATATATGGAAAATATATGTCCTTCTGATCATCTCCAAATTTAATCAGATTTTTCTAAGGCAGAAAAGTATTTTTCCAAGTAGGAATACCAATTCTGGCCTAAGAAATGGACATGTGAATTAATTAGGAAAGTAATTCTAAAAATAATTATTTTGTGGTTTTGAAACACTAAAATGAAGTTAAAATCAGATCACCAACTTTGGGTAGAAACACTTCTTGCCATCAAGGGCATGTAGTGCAACTCAAGGTAGGGTTTTTCCTTAATCAGGAACAAGCAAGGGTTTTTGGAAAATCAATATTGTGAAATGGGGTTTTTATCATCACATGATCAAACACACAAGCATACAATGACAATCATGGCACTCACATCATTAGTTTTGAAATTTTTTTAACAAGCTTAGATTTTTGCATTATAGAGAAGTGGTGGTAAAAACAGGGTGTGACAGACCTATCCCCCTTACAAGAATCTCATCCCCGAGATTCCTAAGCTAGGTGCTAAAAAGGTTCGGAAACTCAGATTGGAGATAGTATTCACGCTCTCATGTTGCTTCGGCTTCGGTGTGGTTGCTCCACTGAACCTTGAAATACTTGATGATGCGGCTTCTGGTGCAATGCTCAACTTCATCAAGAATGCGGATCAGCTTCTCGCGGTAGGTGAGATCCGGCTGAAGGTCAGTGGCCAGATGGTCAATGTCCTTGTAAGGATCAGAACTGTTTGGCGCTTGAAGACACTTCTAGATCTGCGACACGTGAAAGACATTGTGCACACCCGAAAGTTCCGGAGGTAGTTCTAACTGATAAGCAATTTCTCCACGCCTTGCCGTGATCTTAAAAGGTCCAATGAACCTTGGAGCGAGTTTCCCTTTAACATGGAAATGCTTGGTTCCCTTGAGAGGTTTGACACGGAGGTACACCTGGTCTCCGGGAACGAACTCCACATCTCTGCGGCGAGAATCCGCATAGCTCTTTTGTCGCGACTTAGCTGCCTTCAGATTTTCTCGAATAAGTTGCACCTTCTCTTCTGCCTTGTGCAAAACTTCTGGCCCAAAAATCAGCCCTTCACCGGTTTCGGACCAATTGAACGGGGTGCGGCACTTCCGTCTGTACAACACTTCAAATGGGGCCATCTGGAGACTGGACTGGTAGTTGTTGTTGTATGAGAACTCAGCGAATGGCAGACAGTCTTCCCATTTGGCACCATGTGCTAAGACACAAGCGCGGATCATATCTTCGAGTATCTGATTCACTCTTTCCGTTTGTCCGCCCGTTTGCGGGTGGAAAGCGGTGCTGAAAGAGATCTTGGTTTCGAGGGCTTCTTGGAACTTCTTCCAAAATCTTGAGGTGAACTGCGTGCCTCGGTCAGATACAATCTCCTTGGGAACTCCGTGAAGGCTTACAATACGCTCAATGTAGAGACTGGCCAACTTGTTCCCATCATAAGTGGTGTTGACTGGAATGAAATGGGCCACCTTGGTCAAATGGTCGACAATGACCCATATGGAGGCATGGCCTCTGTTTGACCTCGGTAGGCTGGTAATAAAATCCATGCCTATCTTGTCTCACTTCCATTCTGGCACTTGGAGAGGTTGTAGCAATCTAGCACGTCGCTGATGCTCAACCTTTACTCGCTGGCATACGTCGCACTTTGCAACATAAGATGCTATTTCCCTCTTCATACCGTGCCACCAGAATCTTTCTCGGAGATCTTGATACATCTTGGTACCACCGGGGTGAATAGAGTAGGGTGTATCATGTGCTTCCTTTAGGATCAAGTCCTTGAGTTCAGCCTTGTTGGGTATGCATAAACGTTTCCCAAACCACACTACTCCTTGTTCATCCACCGAGAATCCTGGGGCCTTGCCTTCTTGAATCTTCTTCTTGATGCCTTCAATGCTCTTATGACCCTTCTGGGCCTCCTTGATATCATCAACCAGCGTCGGTTTGACTTCGAGGTTGCCTAGGAATCCTGGTTCTACTAGCTCCAAACCGAAGTTTTCCAACTCCTCGTACAAGGCAGGCTGCCTTTCCTTGATCATGACATTCAAGGTGCTGGTCTTCCGGCTTAAGGCATCAACTACTACATTGGCCTTACCGGGGTGATATTGAATGCTGAGGTCGTAGTCTTTGATTAACTCCAACCATCTTCCTTGCCTCATATTCAAATCCCTTTGGGTGAAGATATACTTCAGACTTTTGTGGTCAGTGTATATTTCACATCGCTTCCCCAGAAGGTAATGTCTCCATGTCTTCAGGGCATACACGACTGCTGCCAACTCGAGGTCATGGGTGGCATAGTTCTCCTCATGCGGGTGTAGTTGTCATGACAGATATGCCGCAACTCTGCCATCTTGCATTAGAACCCCACCGAGCCCGGTCCTGGAGGCATCACAATATATCACAAACTCCTTGCTGATATCTGGAGTGGCCAATACCGGGGCCGTAGTTAGTCTCTTCTTCAATTCTTGGAAGCTTGCTTCACACTCCGGCGTCCATTCGAACTTCTTGCCTTTCTTCAAGAGCTGAGTCATAGGTCGAGCGACGCAGGAGAATCCTTCTACAAACTTGCGGTAATATCCCGCGAGTCCGAGGAAGCTCCTGACTTCCTTCACATATTGGTGATTCCCAGTTGGTTACTGTAGTAATCTTGGAGGGACGAACTGCCAATCCACTTGCTGTCATGGTATGACCCAAGAATCCAACTTCCTTCAGCCAAAATTGGCACTTGCTGAACTTGGCATAAAGTTGGTGCTCTTGAAGCTTCTCCAACACTAACCTCAAGTGTTGCCCATGCTCTTCTTCGGACTTGGAAAAGATTAATATGTCATCGATGAATACAACGACAAACCTGTCCATGTATTCCATGAAGACCTTGTTCATGAGATACATGAAGTAAGCTGGAGCATTAGTCAGTCCAAAAGACATGACAGTGCATTCATACAGACCATACCAGGTCACGAATGCAGTCTTGGGTATGTCTTCGGGTTGGATCTTCAATTGGTAATACCCAGATCGGAGATCGATCTTGGAGAATACCTTAGCTCCATTTAGCTGATCAAACAAGTCTTCAATCTTGGGGAGTGGGTACTTGTTCTTGATCATGACCTCATTGAGAGAACGGTAATCGATGCAGAGTGTGACGGTTCCATCCTTCTTGAACACGAAGAGAACAGGTGATTCCCAAGGTGACGCACTCGAACGAATAAACCCTTTCCTGAGTTGCTCATCCAGTTGCCTCTTCAACTCTGCTAGCTCTTCGGAACCCATCCTGTAAGGCTTCTTATAGATAGGACTTGATCTGTGCATGAGCTCGATGATCAACTCGATGTCTCGGTCAGGAGGCATCCCTGGTAGCTCATCAGGAAAGACGTTTGGGTACTCACAGACTATTGGCACTCGATCGAGTTCTACCTCTGACAGGCTGTTAACCCATGGCACTCGAGCGAGTACTGGCTCAGAGACATACTTGACTTTGACCCCTTGGTCGCTTGTCATGGTAATGGCCCTGTTGGCACAGTCCAAGATGCTTTGATGCTTGGCCAACCAATCCATGCCGAGAATTACTTCTAGGCCTTGCGACTTAAGCACAATGAGATCCGCTGAGAAGCTCGTGTGACAGCCCGATGCCGACGCCCCACAAGATTCCCCCTTTTATTTCCGTTTCCGTCGTGTGCTTATTTTTTATTTGTTGCATCATCATGTAGTTGCATCATCGCATCATGCATGGCATCTTGCATCGTCTGTCGCGTGTGGTGTTTGGAGTGTTGTGCTTCGAGTGATCACCGAGTCGTAGAGCGATAGTAGTTCCCCCTCTCTCTCTCCTCTTATTTCTTTTTGTGGTTGTCGTGGGTATAAGCCTGACAGTAGATGTGTAGGGTACGAATGAGATGGGCAGAGTCCTAGCTACGGCGAGGTTGCATGAGTTTGGGCCCCTCTGCGGTGGAGGTAACAGCCCTACGTCTCAGTGCTCTCGGAGCTTGTTACCGAGTGTGATATGGAGTACAAAGATTTGCTAACCCTTTTACCAGTGGGGGAGGGCGGCTTATATAGAGTGCGCTGCCCTCCACAACGGTTCTGATTCAAGGGTGGAGTAGTGGCGATTGAATGCATACGTTACAGGTAACGTATGCTCTAAATGCTAGTAAATGCACCCGGAAACGTACAGCAGTTTCCCTCCAGAGAGGTTACGGCGCACCGAGTGTATCCAGTCGGTAGGCCCGGTGTTCTCCGAATGTTAGTCTCCGACTGGATGATTCCGGGCCTGCTACCGACTGGATGATGGGGGCACCTTAATTCAGTCGGGGCATACTTAAGGTCTTGTCCCTTGTGTGGGGTAGCCCTTGGGTAGGACGTGTAGGGCAGGCCTATGACCCTACCCTAGGACTATGACCCCATCATTAGTCCCCGAATGGATTGGGGTTGAAACATCGAAGCAGTGCTTGAGGTTCAGATCTGACTGAACTAGGTTCGGCTTGGGCGTTGATTGCCCTTATCCATTTTATCTCTCTCTCGACCAACGCTCTGAGTGGAAGTGCTTGCGAAACAGACTGTCGGGAACCGAGTGCTTCCACGACATCTTTTGACGCGACCGGTCAACTGACAGCGGCGGATTTTCCGGGATCTCAAATTTCGGGTTCCGCACGCTTAGCGGGGACGACGTCAGCGCGCTCGAGTAGCGCCTGACTCCTTGATCCTCGCGCCTTCAACTCCTTCACTGATATCGCCGCGGCTGGTTGGGCAGATAAGATTCCGGGCCCGCTCGCCAGCGACCCAGTCGGTGCTCTATTTAACTCTGGGCGACGAGACCTTTCGGTTACGCTCGCCGAATCCTTTAATCTTGGTTGCTCCGTCTTCCTCGCCACCTCCTGCGCCTACACGCCCTTCTCTTCCCCTCCTTCTCGAGAGCTCACCGTCGCCGCCATGACCAAAGGTCAGACCAGCAAGATGGAGGCGAGGAAGAAGAAGACCAAGGCGGCGGCTGCTCAGCGGCGGCAGCGGCCGTTGCCGGCGGGGTGGATCCAGGGAGACTTTCTCCCCTCCACGGTGACGGAGGGGGACCTGCTGGAGCTGGTAGAGCACGGCCAGCTCGTGCATAAGTCCTGGAGGCTGCCGGCGGACGACGAGGTCGAACCGGCGCCACGGGAGGGGGAGCGCGTCTTGCTCCTCAGCCATGTTCACAGAGGTTTCTCTCTGCCCCCGCATCCTTTCTTCAAAGGTATCATGAATCATTTTGGTGCTCAACTCCATCACTTCCCTCCGAATGCCATCGCCCACCTTTCTGCCTTCATTGTTTTGTGCGAGTGCTTTATCGGTTGCCCCCCCATTGTGGTTTATTCAAACATATCTTCTCCGCCCGCTCTCAAACCATCAAACGTCTTAGTCAGTCGGATGACAAGACGCATCTCCTCCAGCTCTGCGGGGGTTTAGGGTTTCAGAAGAAGAGTCGGAGCAGCTACCCTGCTCTCCAGTTGAGCGAGTCGGTTAGGAACTGGCAGTCAACGTGGTTCTACTGCCAGGACATAGCCTGTCCGAACGCGTCGACTGGGCTGCCTCCATTTAGTCTAGACCGCCCTGCTCCGCCCTGCTCCGCCCAAGCAACTCGCCCTCTCGAAAGCCGAGAAGAACGACATCCAGCCTTTGGTCGAGGCACTCGTGGATGTTGTCAGGAGGGGGGTCACCGATATTGACCTGCTGGAAGTCTTCATCGGTCGGCGAATCCAGCCTCTGCAGGCCCGCCACCACGCTATGTGGCACTACACAGGACCCGAGGATTCCACTCGGACCAACGTGGAGGGCATTCTCGAGGAGAAGGTGACCTCATGGGTGCTCCAAATCACGGGTCCCTGTGAGAACCCCAAAGGAGCCCGCCGAGTGACGCCTTACAGCGCGGACAACCCTCCACCGAATCAGGTGAGTAGCATTAGCCGAGTGCATTGAACTGTCTTGATTTCAGTCGTTTATTTATATCTCCGTGTGATGCTTAATGTTTCCGACTGAACCTCATGCAGGAGTGGACCAACTGGTCTTCCCCCGTCTCGAACGGGAATCCGGAGGAGGAGGAGGAAGAAGGCAGCCAGGAGGGGAGCATGGAGAGCGCCGAATATGTCTCCGACAGCGGGGAGTCGGAGGAGGAAGACAGCGAGGAAGAGGAAGAGGATGAAGAGCCAGATTCGCCACCTCCACGACCAGAGCATCGGAGTAAGCGTCGGCATGAGCCTGCCGTCCCTTCAGCCCCTCCTACGTCATCGAGTGCTCCGCCTGCTGCCCCGGCGGTACCGAGTGTTCGAGGCACCAAGAGGGCCAGGGACGCAGCCGCTGAACTTGCAGGCCAGTCCTCCAGAGCACCCAAGCCGAGTGGGCCCAAACCTAGGAAGGCTCTGCCGCAGATGAGGATGGCCATCCCTGTCACCTCCACGTAAGTGAATCTAACTTTCGGCTCTTTCTGTTGACCGAGTGAACTCCTGCTTTACAAGTCGAATGGACTTCACTCGACAGGGTTGCCACTTCTGCGACCTCGCCGGCCCGCCAAGGGGACGACATCATGGACACGGACGACATCGTTTCGTCTCAGCCAGGTATGTTGTGGGAGAGTCGGGTATTTTATTCATGTAGACTGCGCCATCCTTTTCTTTTTCTGAGGCGTTATGTTATTTGGCATGTCAGGGGCGATCTGCCTGGACGAGGGTGACCAGGGGAGAGCCGACCCCGTCATGGAGCCTGTCCTGGAGCTTGTCCTTGAGGCCTCTCTTCCTGCTGCCGCCCCTGCCGCCAACGCTCCCCCGACTGAAGTGCCTCCACCGACTGAAGTGCCTCCATCGACTGAACCGGTGCCGGTGGGTGAGGAACCTACTGGGGCGAACCTTGGGATACCCCAGGAACTTCCCACGATTCCCGGTTCGTTGAATGCTGAATTCAGCATTCGGTGTGTCCTAGAGGAGCAGGTGGGGGCGACCAAGGGGGCCATGATCCAGGCGGAGCTGATGGCCGGAGAGGCCAAGAGGGCTTATGACTCCGTTGCGGCCTTGTACCGGCGGAGCTTGGAGCTGCGCGATGACATCCGAGTAAGTAGTCTAGTAAGTACTTACTTTTCTTCTGTAACCCACTGGGTGTTGTCTGCTGTTTGCAATGGGTTCACTCCGAGTGAACCTAGTGGGTGTAGTCCCCGAGACTTCTGTCGAGTGCTTGCACCGACAGTTGTCTTTATACATTTGGTCTTTAGTTTAGTTGTGTCTGTAGACAATATTTCCGAGTGCGAGTACTTATTGCAGTCGGAGGGCTCTTGCGGTAAGAGTCTCCGAGAGTAAGTTGCACGCAGGTGGAGTAGTATTAGCCCCTGAGGCGTAGGTGAAAACATGCATCTCAATAGGGCGGGCCTGCTTGAGGTGCATGCCAGTGGGGTCACTCTTAGTGAACCCACTGGGTGTAGTCCCCGAGACCGCTGTCGACTGCTTGCGTCGGCAGGGGTCTGAAGAACTTATACTGTGTATTGAGAAACTTGCTGATTACCCTTTGTTTCGTGGTGTAGAAAACTTGTGAAATGGGAACTGCTTATGAAGTCTTGAGGGCGGAGAGGAACCAGTATGCTGGTGAACTAGAAGCTGCAATGCTCACCATGGCCGGCATGAAGGACGCGCTGGAAGTTCGAGAGAAGTCCTTGGAGGAGGCGCTGGAGGCAAACAGGGTGTTGGTGGCGGAGGTGGAGAGACTGAAGAAACAGAGGACTGAACTGCACAATCAAATGGCTGTTCGGAACAAACGATGGACAACTCAGGAGAAGTATGTCAACGACTGGGCTGTCTAGATGATGACTCGTCTGGCAGGTAAGTCTTATGCTTTGTCGAGTGGTTGTACCGTGTGACGAACACTCGGTTTTTACTGTCTGTTTGCTCGTTTGGTGCAGATTTTTGTGGTGACGCCGAAGCTGAAGCGGCGGCTGTAGAGCGGTCCATGAAGGACAATGTGCCACTCGGCGAGGACGCCAACCGGGATCTGCTCCGGGCGCATATCCGTGTAGGCAAAGTGGGTCCTTTCGTCAGCCGACTGAGAGAAGTCACCGGCCGCATTGAGAAGGAGCTTTGGCCGGAAGACGAGTCGCGACAGGAGATGGAGACTCTGTTGGGGCGAGTGGAGGAGATTCCGGACCGAGTGCAATCCTGGAAGAAATCGGCAGCGTGTTGCGGTGCTGACGTTGCGCTGTCCTTGGTCCGAGTCCATTGCAAGGAGGTGCGGGAAGATAAGCTGAAAGCATTGAAGGTTGCCAACACGAAGAAGCTTCAATTCGAAGACTTCATGGAGACGTTCCTTGAGACTACCACCCGCATCGCTGATGGAATTGACTTGGACACTTTTGTGGAGCCCTCTAGTCCTGACGCCGGCCCAGCTAACGCGTGATCAAACTTTATCCTCGGTATGCCGAGTGTTTACCTGTAAGATACTGTGGCCACTTCTGTTGGCCGTCATACTTTTAGATCGGTGCGCGTAATCTTGATCCGCACTGAGTCAGCTATCGTTTTTGGACTTATGTTGTCGGAATGAAAACATTTAGTCTTTTGTTGAAATGTTGTTTCGAGTGGAACACTTAGTGCGTACTCGGAGAAGATTAATACTTAGGTGATTCTTGGTCACGTCTAAGTCCCCGAGTGGGACTTGTAGTGCACACTCGGAGGAGATTAAGACTTAGGCGATTCAGGATCGCAGCTAAGTCATCGAGTGTGACGTATAGTTTACGCTTGGAGGAAGTTATTACTTAGGTGATTCTTGATCACAGCTAAGTCTCCGAGTGCGACGTATAGTGCACACTCGGCGGATGTTAATACTTAGGCGATTTGTGATCACAACTAAGTCTCCGAGTGCGACGTATAGTGCACACTCGGAGGGAGTTATTACTTAGGCGATGCAGGATCGCGACTAAGTCCCCGAGCGCGACGTATAGTGCACACTCGGAGGAAGTTAATACTTAGGCGATTCGTGATCACCGCTAAATCTCCGAGTGCGACGTGAAGTGCACACTCGGAGGGAGTTATTACTTAGGTGATTCTTGATCACAGCTAAGTCTCCGAGTGCGACGTATAGTGCACACTCGGAGGATGTTAATACTTAGGCGATTCGTGATCACAGCTAAGTCTCCGAGTGCGACGTATAGTGCACACTCGGAGGGAGTTATTACTTAGGCGATGCAGGATCGCGGCTAAGTCCCCGAGCGCGACGTATAGTGCACACTCGGAGGAAGTTAATACTTAGGCGATTCGTGATCACCGCTAAATCTCCGAGTGCGACGTGAAGTGCACACTCGGAGGGAGTTGAAACTTGGGCGATGCAGGATCGCGGCTAAGTCCCCGAGTGCGACGTATAGTGCACACTCGGAGTAAGTTAGTACTTAGGTGATGCAGGATCGCGGCTAAGTCGCCGAGTGCGACGTGAAGTGCACACTCGGAAGGAGTGACTACTTAGGCGATTCTTGATCACAGCTAAGTCCCCGAGTGCGACGTGAAGTGCACACTCGGAGGGAGTTATTACTTAGGCGATGCAGGATCGCGGCTAAGTCCCCGAGTGCGACGTATAGTGCACACTCGGAGGAAGTTAATACTTAGGCGATTCGTGATCACAGCTAAGTCTCCGAGTGCGACGTGAAGTGCACACTCGGAGGGAGTTATTACTTAGGCGATGCAGGATCGCAGCTAAGTCACCGAGTGCGACGTGAAGTGCACACTCAGAGGAAAGTAGTACTTAGGCGATTAGGATCGCGGCTAAGTCCCCGAGTACGACGTATAGTGCACACTCGGAGGAAGGTAGTACTTAGGCGATTCGGGATCACAGCTAAGTTTTTTTTTTGAAAACTCTGAATCTGCACAAAACTGAGTGTGCTAAATATATTATTTCTTCAAACTTATTCGTTACACTGCTTCAGTCGACGATCACGTATAAAAATGCTTGAGGAAATCTCCGTTCCATGCACGCGGCTCGTCTGTCTCCCTCTGAATGTTGTATAGTCTGTATGCTCCGTTGTTCAGCACCTTGGAAATGATGAAAGGCCCTTCCCAGGCCGGAGCCAACTTGTGTGGTCTTTGCTGATCCACTCGGAGCACTAAATCGCCAACTTGGAATGTGCGACTCCTGACGTGACGTGCGTGAAAGCGTCGCAGATCTTGCTGGTAAATTGTTGAGCGAGTGAGTGCCATCTCGCGCTCCTCCTTTAGAAGATCGACTCCATCTTGCCTTGCTTGTTCCGCTTCGGCTTCGGAGAAGAGTTCGACTCGCGGGGCATTGTGAAGCAGGTCACTCGGAAGGACCGCTTCTGCTCCATAGACGAGGAAGAACGGCGATCACCCCGTTGATCGGTTTGGAGTGGTGCGAAGGCCCCAAAGTACTGAAGGTAACTCGGTGACCCATGCACCAGCAGCATGTCCTACCTCTCGCAAGAGTCGAGGCTTCAAACCTTGAAGGATAAGTCCATTCGCACGCTCAGCTTGTCCATTGGATTGCGGATGTGCTACGGAAGCAAAATCCACTCGGATACCCTGACTCGCACAGAAGCCTTTGAATCTGTCCGAGTCAAAGTTTGTCCCATTGTCTGTGATTATGCTGTGAGGCACCCCGAATCTAGGAATGATGTCCCTGACAAACTTGACAGCTGTTGAGGCATCGAGTTTCTTGATGGGCTTGGCTTCTATCCATTTGGTAAACTTGTCGACTGCCACCAACAGATGTGTGTAGTCTCCTTGGCCTGTCTTGAATGGTTCGACTGTGTCTAATCCCCAAACTGCAAATGGCCACACAAGTGGGATTGTCTTTAGTGCAGATGTTGGCTTGTGGGACTTGTTGGAGTAGAACTGACAACCTTCACATCGGTTGACCATAGCTTTCGCCATCTCGTTAGCCTGCAGCCAGAAGAATCCAGCTCTGAACGCCTTGGCGACGATTGCTCTCGAAGAAGCGTGATGGCCGCAGGTTCCCGAGTGGATATCCTCTAAGATCAACTGTCCTTCCTCTGGGGAAATGCAACGTTGGAAGACGCCTGAAACACTCTCCTTGTACAATTGACCGTCAATGACAGTGAATGCCTTCGACCTGCGAACTATTTGCCGGGCTTGGACTTCATCTTCTGGAAGTTCTTGTCTCAAGATAAATGCCATGATCGGCACAGTCCAATCGGGAACGACTACCAGAATATCTGTGACCAGATCAACCACAGCAGGCACATCGACTTCAGTCAGATCTGTTGCGCTTTTGGGTTGTATTGGTTCTTTAGTGAAGGGATCTTCTTTGACTGAGGGAAGATGGAGGTGCTCAAGGCAGACGTCACTCGGGACTGGTCTCCGAGTGGATCCGAGTTTCGCCAACTCATCAGCTGCTTGGTTCTTCAGTCTCGGATCATGATGAAGTTCTAGACCTTGAAACTTCTTCTCCAGCTTCCTGACTACAATGCAGTATGTCGTCATGGTGGGGTTCCTTATGTCCCACTCTTTCATCACTTGGTTGACCACCAAGTCCGAATCGCCGTAGACCATCAGGCGACGGACGCCGAGTGAGATGGCCATGCGCAATCCGTAGAGAAGAGCTTCATACTCTGCCTCGTTGTTAGAGGAATCAAAGTGTATCTGAAGCACGTACTTGAGCTTGTCACCTTTTGGCGATATGATCACAACACCAGCGCCGGATCCATTCAACATCTTAGACCCATCGAAGAACATTGTCCAATGAGCCGAGTAGATGTGAGTCGGTTGCTGTTGTTCTACCCATTCTGCTATGAAGTCAGTCAGGGCTTGAGACTTAATAGCTTTCTTGGCCTCGAACTTGATGTCGCAGTACAGCATCTCCATCGCCCACTTCGCCACTCGGCCCGATGCGTCCCTATTGTGGAGAATTTCCGACAACGGAGCATTAGAAACGACAGATACCGAGTGGTCTTGGAAATAATGGGCCACCTTCTTCGCAGTCATATAGATCCCATAGATAAGCTTTTGAGAATGGGGATACCTCTGCTTGGAAGGGGTCAGGACTTCGGAGACGTAGTACACTGGCCACTGAACTTTGTATGCTTTGCCTTCTTCTTCTCGTTCGACTGTAAGAAAAGTACTGACGACTTGATTTGTAGCCGCGATATATAGAAGAAGGGGCTCTTTACTGAGCGGAGCAGTAAGAACCGGCTGGGTGGAAAGTAGGACTTTGAGGTCGTCGAATGCGACTTGAGCTTCGTCTGTCCACTCGAAGGTATCTGACTTCTTCATGTAGAGGAAGTGCTTTTTCGCCGAGTCGACTGATGAACCTGCTCAAAGCCGCTAGGCAACCTGTGAGCCTTTGAACATCGTGTATTCTGACCGGCCTATCGATTCGGACGATGGTCCCAATATTTTCGGGGTTAACATCGATCCCTCGTTCGGAAACGAAGAAACCGAGTAACTTTCCGCTGGGAACACCGAATGAACACTTGGCTGGGTTTAGCTTGATATCGTACCTACGAAGGCTGGCAAATGTTTCTGCCAAGTCAGTCAGCAGGTCGGAACCTTTGCGTGACTTGACTACGATATCATCCATGTATGCCTCCACATTGCGACCGATCTGGTCGAGGAGACATTTTTGGATCATGCGCATAAAGGTAGCTCCTACATTCTTCAGACCGAAAGGCATAGTGATGTAGCAGAAGCACCCAAACGGGGTGATGAAGGCTGTTTTCAACTCATCGGGACCATACAGACGGATCTGATGATAACCCGAGTAGGCATCAAGGAATGACAAACGCTCGCATCCCGCAGTCGAATCGACAATTTGATCTATGCGGGGGAGCCGAAAATGGTCTTTCGGGCAGACCTTATTGAGGTGCTTGAAATCAATGCACATTCGGAGTGATTTGTCCTTCTTGGGCACCATGACGACATTGGCGAGCCACTCGGAGTGGTGAACCTCGCGAATGAAGTTGGCAGCCAGCAACTTGGCCACCTCTTCTCCGATTGCCTTCCTCTTGTGCGCGGCGGACCGACGCAGGCGCTCTCGGACGGGCCGAGCGACGGGATCCACATGCAGTCGGTGCTTAGCCAACTCCCTGGGAACACCCGGCATGTCAGAAGGCTTCCATGCGAAGATGTCCCAGTTCTCACGGAGGAATTGGGTGAGCTCGGCTTCCTATTTAGGATCGAGGGTGGTGGAGATGTTCGTCGGGGCGGCAGACTCGTCCGTCGGGTGGATGCTCACTTTCTTCGTCTCTCCCGCCGACTGGAACGCGGACTCAGAAGCTGGTTTCTTCGAGCGCATCAGGTCGGCAGGGTCGACTGTCTTCTTGTACTCTTCGAGCTCAAGTACAGCCATCTGCTGGTCGGCGATCCTTGATCCCTCTTGCAGACACTCCTCAGCTCGCTGACGGTTGCCGGTGATGGTGATAACGCCTTTTGGACCTGGCATCTTCAACTTCAAGTACACATAGCATGGGCGTGCCATGAAACTCACGTACGCCGGCCGGCCTAGAATTGCATGGTAAGAGCTCTGGAAATCCACCACCTCGAATGTGAGCTTCTCCTTGCGAAAGTTTTTGTCAAAGGCGAAAGTGACGTCCAACGCGATCTGGCTGAGTGACTTGGCCTTCCGTCCGGGGACGACTCCGTGGAACTGCAAATTGCTCTCGCTGAGTCTGGACATCAGAAAGCCCATTCCCTTGAGGGTGTCGGCGCACATGATGTTCAGTCCGCTACCGCCGTCCATGAGGACTTTGTGCAGTCGGACTCCTTCCACTACCGGGTCGACGACCAGCGCCTGTCTTCCTGGAGTGGGGACATGCGTTGGATGGTCTGACTGATCGAAGGTGATCGCAGTCTGAGACCATCTAAGGAACTTGGGAGCAGTCGGAACGGCCATGTTGACCTCTCTGTTCACTAGCTTCAGTCGACTCTTTCTTTCAACGTCAGCAAAAATCATGAGGGTTGCATGGACTTGGGGGAACGGATCCTCCTTATCCTCCTCATCTTGTTCAGGATTCTTCTCACTCGGTTGTCCTTCGCTGAACCCCTGGATCAGGAGACGACACTGCCGAGTGGTATGCTTCGCGTATATGGGATTGCCTTCTTCGTCCATCTTCGTGTGTATTGGACAAGGCTGATCCAGGATGGGATTATTGAATGGCTTCTTCTTGGGGGTAAACTGCGCTTTCCCTTTGCCCTTGAACTTGGCGCTGGTTACAGCTGCAGCTTCTACTTGTGGTGTGGGTGGAACCTTCTGTTTCTGCTTCCGAGTGTTACCTCCGTCGGTATCGCCGACTGTCTTGTGTTTGCCGCTCCGGATGCGGTCTTCTTCCTCGCCATTTGCATAACGAGCAGCTATCTCCATCATCTTGCTCATGGAGATGTCGCCTGTCCGGCCGAAATTTAGGTACAACTCTCTGTACCATACGCTTGCCTTGAATGCGCAGACTGCTTGATGCTCGGTGACGCTCTCCACCGTGTGATAAAGAGTCGTCCATCGCTGGATGAAGTCGCGCAAGGGCTCATTCGGCTTCTGGACACAATGCTGAAGCTCCACAAGGCCTGCATGGCGTTTGCACGTCCGTTCGAAGGTCCTGATGAACACTTGGGCAAGATTTGCCCAACTGTAAATGCTTGAGGGGGCTAACTGGTTCAGCCAAGCTCGCGCCGAGCCGTCGAGCATCAGAGGGAGGTGCTTCATAGCGACATAGTCGTCCCCTCCTCCGATCTGGACTGCCACTCGGTAATCGTCTAGCCATGTTTCAGGCTTGGATTCCCCCGTAAATTTACCGATTCCCGTTGCCAATCGGAAGTTGGGCGGGATGTCAGCCGAGCGGATGGCTCGACTAAAACACTCGGGGCCGGACACGATGGTCCTGCCGCCACTTGGACGATCCAGATCGTGGCCATCGCGGTGGGCTCGACCCCTGTCGACTCTTTGCTGGGCGATTCGCCCTCTTGCGTCGGGTCTCGGGTCATAAGTGTCGCCGACTGAACGTCGATCATCATGATGTCGGGACCCACAGGGCCCACCCCGCGGAGGGGTCCGCGAACGGCGACGATCTTCACGGACCATGGAACGACTGCCTCCCCTGTGGTGCTGATAGGAGCCGGGGCTGTGAACCGACCGATGCGTGTTTGCATGGGCGGAACTATTGTGGATCCGATTGTGCGACTGGGAGACTGCCGAATTCTGCTGCTACGCCGTGTGCAACAGAGCACGGATCTGCTCAATTTCTCTTCCTGCCTCTGAATCAGTCGGCTGGAGGGAATCGGCGATCTTGGCTGCCGCAGCCAAGTTGAGGAGAGGTGTGCAGAACAACTCTACGTTGCTCTGCCGGGTGTGCCGACTGGCAGAACGGCGAGGCGGACGGCGTGCACCGGATGCTTCACCGGCTTCGCGCTCGTTCCGGCCAGCCTGATGGGGATCTTCATGGGTGTTGGCCATGTGAACTTCTGTTGCAGGCCCGAGGCCCATGTACTCGGAAGGGAGCTCAATCGGAACCGAGCCCGAGCACTGGGGACGCGGGGCAACCACAACAGACTCCAGAACCGCCACTTGAGAGGTCGCGAACTGACGCGCTCGGGCATGTTGCACCCAACGTTGTAGACGCGGACTGCGAGATCGTTTGCTGCGGCGCGTGACGAAGGTGCAAGCCGGCAATGGAGCCGATTGTTGGAGAAGAAGAACGCCGCGAGCCCCGACACGGAAGTGTGTGGCCCCGCGATGGGGAAGCGCCTCGACGTCGAGAGGTGCCTCCCGAAGCCACGCCGAATCATCGACGACAAACGAGAGAGCGCCGAAAAGGATCTGGTGACCCATGCTCGAACCTCCACCGGACGACATGACGAAAGGAAGTAGTCGCAAACTCGCCGGAAGTCGCTTAGACGCCTGCCCCATGGTGGGCGCCAACTGTCGTGGGTATAAGCCTGACAGTAGATGTGTAGGGTATGAATGAGATGGGCAGAGTCCTAGCTACGGCGAGGTTGTATGAGTTCGGGCCCCTCTGCGGTGGAGGTAATAACCCTACGTCTCAGTGCTCTCGGAGCTTGTTACCGAGTGTGATATGGAGTACAAAGATTTGCTAACCCCTCTCGATCGAGTTCTACCTCTGACAGGCTGTTAACCCATGGCACTCGAGCGAGTACTGGCTCAGAGACATACTTGACTTTGACCCCTTGGTCGCTTGTCATGGTAATGGCCCTGTTGGCACAGTCCAAGATGCTTTGATGCTTGGCCAACCAATCCATGCCGAGAATTACTTCTAGGCCTTGCGACTTAAGCACAATGAGATCCGCTGAGAAGCTCGTGTGACAGCCCGATGCCGACGCCCCACAAGATTCCCCCTTTTATTTCCGTTTCCGTCGTGTGCTTATTTTTTATTTGTTGCATCATCATGTAGTTGCATCATCGCATCATGCATGGCATCTTGCATCGTCTGTCGCGTGTGGTGTTTGGAGTGTTGTGCTTCGAGTGATCACCGAGTCGTAGAGCGATAGTAGTTCCCCCCTCTCTCTCCTCTTATTTCTTTTTGTGGTTGTCGTGGGTATAAGCCTGACAGTAGATGTGTAGGGTACGAATGAGATGGGCAGAGTCCTAGCTACGGCGAGGTTGTATGAGTTCGGGCCCCTCTGCGGTGGAGGTAACAGCCCTACGTCTCAGTGCTCTCGGAGCTTGTTACCGAGTGTGATATGGAGTACAAAGATTTGCTAACCCTTTTACCAGTGGGGGAGGGCGGCTTATATAGAGTGCGCTGCCCTCCACAACGGTTCTGATTCAAGGGTGGAGTAGTGGCGATTGAATGCATACGTTAGAGGTAACGTATGCTCTAAATGCTAGTAAATGCACCCGGAAACGTACAACAGTTTCCCTCCAGAGAGGTTACGGCGCACCGAGTGTATCCAGTCGGTAGGCCCGGTGTTCTCCGAATGTTAGTCTCCGACTGGATGATTCCGGGCCTGCTACCGACTGGATGATGGGGGCACCTTAATTCAGTCGGGGCATACTTAAGGTCCTGTCCCTTGTGTGGGGTAGCCCTTGGGTAGGACGTGTAGGGCAGGCCTATGACCCTACCCTAGGACTATGACCCCATCAGTGGTTGTGCTAAAGTTCCATTTTAACCCCTTTTCTTTAAAAAAATAATAAAGATTCGTCTTCTTTTAAAGAAAATTCCTTTTATTAGATGTGGGGGCAACCCCTTGGGTTTCCTTCAATTCTCCTTTTGTCTATTTTCAAAATAGAGTCACATTTTTTTATTTATAAAAGGGGTTTTTATTTTATAATTTAAAAAAAGGGTTTTAGTTTTATTCTTAAAAAAGGCCCAATCTATTTTTATAGTGTGGTATATTTTTCAACGAGCCCAAAGTCATTTTATTTATTTATTTCGTTTAGTTATTTTTCTTTTGTGTGTGATTTTTTTTTTCTGTTTTAAAGAAAAAAAACGTCTTTTGTGTGAGGCCTTTTAGCCGAACAAAGCCTAGCCACCCAAAGCCCACTAACAGCCATCGCCGCGCCTGCCTAACCTAGCCCACAGCCTCCCCGCGACTCCCTCTCCCTCGTCCCGACAGCGCCGCCGTTCGAGCACCAGAGGCGAGCGAGAGCCCCGCTCCCGAGGCTCGTCCCGTGCTTTCCGTGCCCAACGCCTCGACGACCCCGCCGCCTCCAGGAGCCTCGGCCGCCGTCGTTGACCTCCGAGATAGCCCCATCGGCCCTCTCCTTCTTGTGCCCCCTCCCCGTTCTTCCTCTCTCTCTCTCCCTAATTTTCTCTCTGTCTACAGGCCCAGGCAACCATGGCGCTAGCTGCAGAGCCGACCTGTCGCACGCGCCTTGCCTCTTCCGTCGGAGCTCCAAGGCCGGAATTCGCCCGTCCCCGACCTGAATCATGGTGCTGCGCGCTTCCTCCACCTCGCCTTGCTGGAGGTGCCTCACGTTGCCTCCTCCTCCTCCTATTCCCGTAAATCTCTCTCCCTCTCCCTAAAACTGTTTTTCCCTCTCCTATCTCCCAGGTGGCGCAGCGCAGGTTGCTTTCGTCATTCTGGACCTGCCGACCCCATCTCACCTCGCCTTGGGCCGCAGGAGCTAGGAGGATCGGATCCGGGCGGCCTCGGCCAGAGGAAGACGTCCCATAACCTTCCCCCGCCGGCCCTCCGCTACCAGCAGCAGCTGCCGTTGACCTCCCGTCGCGTCCAGGTTCTTCCTGGGTCCTGGATCGATGGTGAGTAGGCCAGGCAGTGGAGTACCTTGGAATAATTAGCCCCCCACGTTTAGGATAAGCTCTTGTACCAGCGCAGTGGTTAGCGCCCTTGTATCCAGCCGGGAGGTCTGGGGTTCGAATCCCAGACAACCCCATTTTTCCTTCTGTTTTATTATTTGGTGCAGGTTAGCTCCTTACATTGATTCTAAGCGAGGGTTTTGTCACAAAATCTTTGTAGCCAGTTGGTCTATGAGCAGCGCTAGCACCAGGGAGGTTGTGTGTTCAAATCCAGGATGCTCCAATATTTTTGCT
Source organism: Hordeum vulgare subsp. vulgare (assembly GCF_904849725.1). Classification (NCBI taxonomy): domain Eukaryota; kingdom Viridiplantae; phylum Streptophyta; class Magnoliopsida; order Poales; family Poaceae; genus Hordeum; species Hordeum vulgare. The sequence goes on from NC_058520.1 coordinate 102,144,994, forward strand.
TGTTTTGACTAGGCCACTTGTTGCACACTCAACCCCTCGGGTAATTCACGTCTTGCTTCGTTGTATGTGTTGCGTCGTTTCCCGTTTCGTAGATGCCATGTTAGTTGCACGTACCACATATTTATGCCTCCGGCACATGGGAACCCGATAACCGGGATCACTCCATCATCCTTTGGCATGACACGCACACGCTCACAATTCGTTGGCACTTATACCTCTTCTAGTTATCGGGACTGAAATGTTGCCGTGGCATCGTTTCCGATTTGCCGCCATGGTTCCCTCTCGCTCGCCATGGCGACATATGCTTCTTTCCCTTCTTGCCGTGATGTTGTAACTTGCATGCATAAAGCATTCATGGCATATGTTCTTGTGTTGCATGTCTCTCGTGCCGTAGCTCTGCTCTTGTTCCGCGAGTTAAACCCACTAGCATGCCATGTAGAACCGTCGCTACACCCTTGCCATGTTAACAACAATTTAATCTTGCCGGTAAATTAACGGGAGTGAACTAATAATTAAACGTGGAGTTTTGTCGGTATGCAACCCGTTGCATATCGAGCTTCACTTAACGTGTAGTGTTTGCGTGAGGTGAATTGCCATGCCATGCCTTGCATTAGACCGTTCATGCATCATATGTGTCCTGCATCGTGTGGTGAATAGCGTGTGTTGATGCTTGTTTCCGTTTCCCTCCATCTCGATAGAGTTCCGCAAGCGTGTCAGATGTGAGGACCGTTCGACTACGTCGGTTCGTCTGCTTCATGGAGTCATTCTTCTTCTCTGCGGTATCTCAGGCAAGATGATCATTTCCCCAGATACCATTACTATCATTGCCATGCTAGTTTACCGCTTCTATCGATTATGTCTCGTTACCTACCACTTGTTAAATATCAGCCTCTCAACAATGCCATGATAACCTTCAACCTGTTCGACCTAGCAAACCACTGATTGGCTATGTTACTGCTTGGTTACCATGTTGTTAGCGTTGCTAGTTGCAGGTGCAGATGCTTCCATGTGAAAATATGGGTTCCTTGTCATATCACCATAGTTAATGCTATTTAATTTAATGCACCTATATACTTGGTAAAAGGTGGAAGGCTCGGCCTTTCTAGCCTGGTGTTTTGTTCCACCTTTGCCCCCTTAGTTTCGGCTACCGGTGTTATGTTCCATAAACGAGCGCTCCTAACACGTCCGGGGTTGTTATGGGGACCCCCTTGATAACTCGTTTTAGATTAAAGCTGGTCCGGCAAGGCCCAACATTGGTACTACATTTGCCCAACATAATAACTTGTTAATACTGAAAGCATAGGGCGTCATGAACCCGAGGAGTAATTTCACATAATACAGGGGGCCAGTGCTGTTGGTACTGGTCCAAAACTAGAGCCGTTTGCGGGGCCAACCCGGGGCAACTCGGGAGATTTCTATCACGCCACCGTATGCTGTGCCTATCCGTCGTGTCCTGAGAACGAGATACGCGGCTCCTATCGGGATCGTCGACACGTCGGGCGGCCTTGCTGGATTAGTTTTACCTTTGACGAGATATCTTGTGCATCGGGATTCCGGTGATACTTTGGGTAATCTCAGAGTTGAGGTTTTCCACTAGGGAATCCGACGAGATCGCGAGCTTCGTGATGGAGGATTTCTATACGGCTTGTGGTAATTTGTGATGGACTAGTTGGAGCACCCCTGCAGGGTTAAATCTTTCGGAAAGCCGTGCCCGCGGTTATGTGGCAACGTGCAAACTTTGTTTAACACTGGTTCTAGATAACTTGAACTTAACTTAATTAAAATATGCCAACTGTGTGCGTAACCGTGACTGTCTCTTTCGTGAGTTCTTTCTCCGATCGAGGACACGGTGGGGTTATGTCTGATGTAGGTAGGTGTTCAGGATCATTCATTTGATCATCAGTAGTCACGTCCGTTATGCGTAGATCTTCCCCCTCTTATTTTTCTTGTACTCGTAAGTTAGCCACCAAATATATGCTTAGCCGCTGCTGCAACCTCACCACTTAACCATACCTCACCCATTAAGCTTTGCTAGTCTTGATACCTTTGGAAATGAGATTGCTGAGTCCCCTATGGCTCACAGATTACTACAACACCAGTTGCAGGTACAGGTAAAGGTTACTTGACGCGAGCGCGTTGACTGTTCATTTGGAGTTGCTTCTTCTTCTTCATCGATCTAGGGTGGGTTCCAGGCCGGCAGCCTGGGATAGTAAGGATCGACGTCGTTCTTCTTTTGTCGTTTGTTTTCGTCCGTAGTCGGACCCTGTTCTTACTCTTGAAGTTTATGTAATGTACTGATGTGACTTTGATGTAGCTTGTGGCGAGTGTAATCCAATTCTAAATATATCTCTTCTTTTCAGTACATGTACTTGTAACGATATCCATTCTTGCGACACGACAAGATGCGCTTCTATCCCTGACGAGGCCTTCGTGCCAAATTGAGGATAGGGTCGCATCTTGGGCGTGACAAGTTGGTATCAGAGCCATACCGACCTAGGAGCCCCCTTGATTGATCGAACTTGGTCGAGTCAAGTCTAGTGAAAAACTATTTGAGTCTAGTTATATATCGGAGAGTAGGATTCTTTTTTCTCCTCTTCTATGCTCTGGTGAGGAATCTTGACGTAATAATTTAATTGTACTCCTCTTCTCACTCAAAAAATTTTAGGATCACGCAGATATTTTGGTATCTATATGATGCCGATGTGACGTAATTCTATCTTGGTGCCTCCTGTGTGACTTGATTTTCTTCCGGGGAGTTGAGCTCCAGGGGATTCTTGAGCACATCGTTATCATTCAGATTTCTTAGTATCTCAGAACGAAGGATGTTCGTAATTGCTTCAATACTAGTAGTGGCGAGATAACCCCGATGTCCCCAGTACTGGTGCAGATTGTTCGGGAGTACTGCCATACTTTGTATCGTTGTGATCACGAGGGTCTGTTGTAGATGAAGGTATGAGATTCTGGTTGTGTGTTGACGGATGTGATACAAGTGACGGGTTAGTATAGGAGTTGTGTGATTTTACTCCTTGTATCCGTGTACCAGATTAGATGACCAGATATTTTGGGAATTCATAGGTGGGAATTCAAGTAGTTGCTTATAGGACAATCTTCCAACAAATAAATGATGTTAGGTTGGGGTTCGACATCTAGTGGATTCGTTTGTTCACGGTCGACTTACAGCGGTACACGTTGTGTCTTAAAGAGTCCTTGTAGCTTGCTACGACTCGGGGACGCTTCGTATGTCGGGTGCACTGCCTTGCACTTGATGGCTACTGTAAAATCGAGCCCGTGCGATCCTGTCCACGAAAATATCGAACGGAAATCTTTCTCATGAGTTTGTTCAGGTTTGTTTCTTAAGCCTCATCCTTGTTTTATTGTAATATGGTAATTTGTGTTGCTTCGATGTCAAGTGGTGATTTCAGATCTTTCCTGATCTGTGTTCTCATAGTTTTATGTGAATGCCAATTCGTTGCTCATTCAGATCGTCATATCAATTCCATTTTATCGGTGTGCTTCTCTGCAACTGAATTCAATCTTCTCCAGTTGTTGCAGATCATTCTCTCATTTTATTCCGGAGTTCATCTCATCTAGCCCAAGTTGTCTTTGTTTTTCCCCGCCCTCCCACCCCTTTTTCTTCGGTGATTCAATTTTCATCCAAGAGTCTTCTTATTATTGTGCTTCCGCTGTTTGTTCTTTTCTCTCTTACCCGGTGATTCTTGTGAAGATTCTCAGGAGCTTCTTGTTCATGCTTATTCAGTCATGTTATCCTTTTTGGTGAATTCAATGCAGTTATCCATGTTCATTGTATCCTAATTATCCTTGAAATTGTTTTCATGTTGGAGATTCTTATCAGCCTATCCTGTTATTCATTCATCTCCTTTTTATCCGGTGTGTTGAAGATATATCAGTAGTTTCGTGTTTTCAACTCTTTTTATTATTTCGAGGTGCTAACCTCATCTAGTTTTTCTTGTACCGATGCAATATCTCTCTTTTTCTAGCAATTTTTCTAACGGTGGTTTCTTTGAGTGGGCCCATAACGCACAGGTTCTTTCCCAGGATCTTACCTGGCTCTTCTAATCTTTTCTCGGAGATCTCTAAATCTTTTCAACTATGACGTAAGTATGATTTCCATCAGTCATATTCCTTCTTAAGATTAATTTGAATTAATTCATTCGTTGGCTCAACCTTTCATTCTTCATTATTCCGGAGTGTCTTAGTTATTCTTGGTGGTGTTCTTCTCATCATTCTCTCCTTTGAAGACCGAAGAGGTGTTTCTCTCAAATCTTGGTTCATTATCTAGGAGATTCATCATTTCAGCTTGGTGTCGTCATCTTATTTGTTCCAATCATGAGTAATCCCTTTCGTGCTATCCGGTGCATTTCTGAGTTGTTTATATTTCTCGTTCCTCCGAAGGCCATCATTTCAGAAGACTTCTTCATTCTCAGCTTTCAACTTTCATCCTCAATTCTTCTCAATTGTTGTCTCTTCGTTCGTCTCTCGTTTATCCGGTGCCTTGTTCAAATTTTTTCTCTCAGGTGGCTCATGATCTCTTCATTTTCATGTGTCTTCATTAATTCTTAGTTTTTTTTTTCCATTAATTGGCATTCTTTACCGGTGCTTCTTTCATTTATGCTTCAAGTGGTGCTTATCTCTCTGCCTCTTCAAGATTTTTTTCAAGAGTAATAAGTTGTAAGCTAAATCCGTTGCTTGTCATCAATTAAACTTGATGAAGGATAAGCATAACTTAATTCTTATTCTTGTTCTTCCTTATTCCAAGAGATTTCAATTCTTCTTCAGGAGTGGCTCATGATATCAATTCTTTTCTCAAGTGTTCTTATCTTTCTTTTCCGGAGTTCCAAGTTCTTTTAAGTATCTCTTTATGAGGCTTCATCTAAATCTTGGCAGGTCATAATCTTATTCTTTTCTACCCCGTTACCTTTGCATCATCATTCGTATACGGAGGTCCTTCATGACGGTTCATCATCATATCAATTCATTCTCAAGTGTTCTTCAAGATTCTTGTTGGAGAACCTCAAGTATATTTTTTTCTCTTGCATTTATATGTGCAATTGTTCTTCCTTTATCCTTTGAGGTGGTATTATAACATTCTTGTTAGTGTAGGAGTTCGTAGAGATTTCCTTTCTAGTATGAGATAACTAAACTCACAAATTCTATGATCTTGAGATATTTTCAACCCATGATTTCTTCATTGAGCTATCTTGGCTTGGACTTCACCTAAAGCTTTCCTATGGATTGTGCTATCATGGTGCTTGTCATTAATCCCAGTTCTCAATGTATCCTTTTGGTGTAAGAAGTGTTCATATCTTGTTGCTCCCAATCTATCCTTGTTTCTTTTAGTGGTTGTTTGTCACCTCATATTTGCTGAGATGATTTTCATAAGCCCACTACTATCTTGTTCTTTCGTTGTTGTTTGTCCAACAACTCCGTCCAATTCTTCTTGCAAGGATGATTGCCTAGTTCATTGGAGTTAGTAGTTGTCATTCTCTTTGTCCGTATGAGCTAGTTCTTATTCTATTGTTCCGGAGGCATGGTGATGTTGCTCTTTTGGGTCAATCTTGTTGTTCTATCAAGATCATGGTGTTTCCTTGCTCTATTTACTTGTTTGTTGTGAATATTGTCTAATTCTCTCTTCTTATCGAATTTTTTGTCCCATTTTCCTACCGAAGTGCTGCCGAAATTTTCCGTGAATTCTGGCTTCTTTCTCATGTCATTCCTCATCTCCTTGCAACCGTCAAGGATCGTTGGTTTCACTCGTTTGTCAAAGAAGCAACTAAGTTTTACCTCGTGTTCGTTCTCATCCTCCTCCCCCTTTCATTCTTGGATATCGGGGCGAGATCCTCTTGTAGTGTAGGAGAGTTGTGACAGCCCGATGCCGACGCCCCAGAAGATTCCCCCTTTTATTTCCGTTTCCGTCGTGTGCTTATTTTTTATTTGTTGCATCATCATGTAGTCGCATCATCGCATCATGCATGGCATCTTGCATCGTCTGTCGCGTGTGGTGTTTGGAGTGTTGTGCTTCGAGTGATCACCGAGTCATAGAGCGATAGTAGTTCCCCCCTCTCTCTCCTCTTATTTCTTTTTGTGGTTGTGCTAAAGTTCCATTTTAACCCCTTTTTAAAAATAAATAAATAAAGATTCGTCTTCTTTTAAAGAAAATTCCTTTTATTAGATGTGGGGACAACCCCTTGGGTTTCCCTCAATTATCCTTTTGTCTATTTTCAAAATAGAGTCACATTTTTTTTATTTATAAAAGGGGTTTTATTTTATTCTTAAAAAAAGGGTTTTAGTTTAATTCTTAAAAAAAGGCCCAATCTATTTTTATAGTGTGGCATATTTTTCAACGAGCCCAAAATCATTTTATTTATTTATTTCGTTTAGTTATTTTTGTTTTGTGTGTGATTTTTTTTTCTGTTTTAAAGAAAAAAAAACGTCTTTTGTGTGAGGCCTTTTAGCCGAACAAAGCCTAGCCACCCGAAGCCCACTAACAGCCGTCGCCGCGCCTGCCTAACCTAGCACAGAGCCTCCCCGCGACTCCCTCTCCCTCGTCCCGACAACGCCGCCGTTCGAGCACCAGAGGCGAGCGAGAGCCCCGCTCCCGAGGCTCGTCCCGTGCTTTCCATGCCCAGCGCCTCGACGACCCACCGCCTCCAGGAGCCTCGGCCGTCGTCGTTGACCTCCGAGACAGCCCCATCGGCCCTCTCCTTCTTGTGCCCCCTCCCCGTTCTTCCTCTCTCTCTCTCCCTAATTTTCTCTCTGTCTCCAGGCCCAGGCAACCATGGCGCCAGCTGCAGAGCCGACCTGTCGCGCGCGCCTCGCCTCTTCAGTCGGAGCTCCAAGGCAATGGATCCACACCGCCATGCCGGAATTCGCTCGTCCCCGACCTCAATCATGGTGCAGCGCGCTTCCTCCACCTCGCCTTGCTGGAGGTGCCTCGCGTTGCCTCCTCCTCCTCCTATTCCCGTAAATCTCTCTCCCTCTCCCTAAAACTCCTTTTCCCTCTCCTATCTCCCAGGTGGCGCAGCGCAGGTTGCTTTCGTCATTCTGGAGCTGCCGACCCCAGCTCACTTCGCCTCGGGCCGCAGGAGCTAGGAGGATCGGATCCGGGCGGCCTCGGCCAGAGGAAGACGTCCCATAACCTTCCCCCGCCGGCCCTCCGCTACCAGCAGCAGCTGCCGTTGACCTCCCGTCGCGTCCAGGTTCTTCCTGGGTCCTGGATCGATGGTGAGTAGGCCAGGCAGTGGAGTACCTTGGAATAATTAGCCCCCCACGTTTAGGATAAGCTCTTGTACCAGCGCAGTGGTTAGCGCCCTTGTATCCAGCCGGGAGGTCTGGGGTTCGAATCCCAGACAACCCCATTTTTCCTTCTGTTTTATTATTTGGTGCAGGTTAGCTCCTTACATTGATTCTAAGCGAGGGTTTTGTCACAAAATCTTTGTAGCCAGTTGGTCTATGAGCAGCGCTAGCACCAGGGAGGTTGTGTGTTCAAATCCAGGATGCTCCAATATTTTTGCTTGTTTTGACTAGGCCACTTGTTGCACACTCAACCCCTCGGGTAATTCACGTCTTGCTTCGTTGTATGTGTTGCGTCGTTGCCCGTTTCGTAGATGCCATGTTAGTTGCACGTACCACATATTTATGCCTCCGGCACATGGGAACCCGATAACCGGGATCACTCCATCATCCTTTGGCATGACACGCACACGCTCACAATTCGTTGGCACTTATACCTCTTCTAGTTATCGGGACTGAAATGTTGCCGTGGCATCGTTTCCGATTTGCCGCCATGGTTCCCTCTCGCTCGCCGTGGCGACATATGCTTCTTTCCCTTCTTGCCGTGATGTTGTAACTTGCATGCATAAAGCATTCATGGCATATGTTCTTGTGTTGCATGTCTCTCGTGCCGTAGCTCTGCTCTTGTTCCGCGAGTTAAACCCACTAGCATGCCATGTAGAACCGTCGCTACACCCTTGCCATGTTAACAACAATTTAATCTTGCCGGTAAATTAACGGGAGTGAACTAATAATTAAACGTGGAGTTTTGTCGGTATGCAACCCGTTGCATATCGAGCTTCACTTAACGTGTAGTGTTTGCGTGAGGTGAATTGCCATGCCATGCCTTGCATTAGACCGTTCATGCATCATATGTGTCCTGCATCGTGTGGTGAATAGCGTGTGTTGATGCTTGTTTCCGTTTCCCTCCATCTCGATAGAGTTCCGCAAGCGTGTCAGATGTGAGGACCGTTCGACTACGTCGGTTCGTCTGCTTCATGGAGTCATTCTTCTTCTCTGCGGTATCTCAGGCAAGATGATCATTTCCCCAGATACCATTACTATCATTGCCATGCTAGTTTACCGCTTCTATCGATTATGTCTCGTTACCTACCACTTGTTAAATATCAGCCTCTCAACAATGCCATGATAACCTTCAACCTGTTCGACCTAGCAAACCACTGATTGGCTATGTTACTGCTTGGTTACCATGTTGTTAGCGTTGCTAGTTGCAGGTGCAGATGCTTCCATGTGAAAATATGGGTTCCTTGTCATATCACCATAGTTAATGCTATTTAATTTAATGCACCTATATACTTGGTAAAAGGTGGAAGGCTCGGCCTTTCTAGCCTGGTGTTTTGTTCCACCTTTGCCCCCTTAGTTTCAGCTACCGGTGTTATGTTCCATAAACGAGTGCTCCTAACACGTCCGGGGTTGTTATGGGGACCCCCTTGATAACTCGTTTTAGATTAAAGCTGGTCCGGCAAGGCCCAACATTGGTACTACATTTGCCCAACATAATAACTTGTTAATACTGAAAGCATAGGGCGTCATGAACCCGAGGAGTAATTTCACATAATACAGGGGGCCAGTGCTGTTGGTACTGGTCCAAAACTAGAGCCGTTTGCGGGGCCAACCCGGGGCAACTCGGGAGATTTCTATCACGCCACCGTATGCTGTGCCTATCCGTCGTGTCCTGAGAACGAGATACGCGGCTCCTATCGGGATCGTCGACACGTCGGGCGGCCTTGCTGGATTAGTTTTACCTTTGACGAGATATCTTGTGCATCGGGATTCCGGTGATGCTTTGGGTAATCTCAGAGTTGAGGTTTTCCACTAGGGAATCCGACGAGATCGCGAGCTTCGTGATTGAGGATTTCTATGCGGCTTGTGGTAATTTGTGATGGACTAGTTGGAGCACCCCTGCAGGGTTAAATCTTTCGGAAAGCCGTGCCCACGGTTATGTGCTAATGTGGAAACTTTGTTTAACACTGGTTCTAGATAACTTGAAGTTAACTTAATTAAAATATGCCAACTGTGTGCGTAACCGTGACTGTCTCTTTCGTGAGTTCTTTCTCTGATCGAGGACACGGTGGGGTTATGTCTGACGTAGGTAGGTGTTCAGGATCATTCATTTGATCATCAGTAGTCACGTCCGTTATGCGTAGATCTTCCCGCTCTTATTTTTCTTGTACTCGTAAGTTAGCCACCAAATATATGCTTAGCCGCTGCTGCAACCTCACCACTTAACCATACCTCACCCATTAAGCTTTGCTAGTCTTGATACATTTGGAGATGAGATTGCTGAGTCCCCTGTGGCTCACAGATTACTACAACACCAGTTGCAGGTACATGTAAAGGTTACTTGAGCGAGCGCGTTGATTGTTCATTTGGAGTTGCTTCTTCTTCTTCATCGATCTAGGGTGGGTTACAGGCCGGCAGCCTGGGATAGTAAGGATGGACGTCGTTCTTCTTTTGTCGTTTGTTTTTGTCCGTAGTCGGACCCTGCTCTTACTCTTGATGTTTATGTAATGTACTGATGTGACTTTGATGTAGCTTGTGGCGAGTGTAAGCCAATTCTAAATATATCTCTTCTTTGCAGTACATGTACTTGTAACGATATCCATTCTTGCGACACGACGAGATGCGCTTCTATCCCTGACGAGGCCTTCGTGCCAAATTGAGGATAGGGTCGCATCTTGGGCGTGACAAGTTGGTATCAGAGCCGTACCGACCTAGGAGCCCCCTTGATTGATCGAACTTGGCCGAGTCGAGTCTAGTGAAAACTATTTGAGTCTAGTTATATATGGGAGAGTAGGATTCTTTTTTCTCCTCTTCTATGCTCTGGTGAGGAATCTTGACGTAATAATTTAATTCTACTCCTCTTCTCACTCAAAATTTTTTAGGATCACACGGATATTTTTGGAATCTATATGATGCCAATGTGACGGAGTTCTGTCTTGGTGCCTCCTGTGTGACTTGATTTTCTTCCGGGGAGTTGAGCTCCAGGGGATTCTTGAGCACATCGTTATCATTCAGATTTCTTAGTATCTCAGAACGAAGGATGTTCGTAATTGCTTCAATACTAGTAGTGGCGAGATAACCCCGATGTCCCCAGTACTTGTGCAGATTGTTCGGGAGTACTGCCATACTTTGTATCGTTGTGATCACGAGGGTCTGTTGTAGATGAAGGTCCGAGATTCTGGTTGTATGTTGACGGATGTGATACAAGTGACGGGTTAGTATAGGAGTTGTGTGATTTTACTCCTTGTATCCGTGTACCAGATTGCATGACCAGATATTTCGGGAATTCATAGGTGGGAATTCAAGTAGTTGCTTTTAGGACAATCTTCCAACAAATAAATGATGTTAGGTTGGGGTTCGACATCTAGTGGATTCGTTTGTTCACGGTCGACTTACAGCGGTACACGTTGTGTCTTAAAGAGTCCTTGTAGCTTGCTACGACTCGGGGACGCTTCGTATGTCGGGTGCACTGCCTTGCACTTGATGGCTACTGTAAAATCGAGCCCGTGCGATCCTGTCCACGAAAATATCAAACGGAAATCTTTCTCATGAGTTTGTTCAGGCTTGTTTCTTAAGCCTCATCCTTGTTTTGTTGGAATATGGTAATTTGTGTTGCTTCGATGTCAAGTGGTGATTTCAGATCTTTCCTGATCTGTGTTCTCATAGTTTTATGTGAATGCAAATTCGTTGCTCATTCAGATCGTCATATCAATTCCATTTTACCGGTGTGCTTCTCTGCAACTGAATTCAATCTTCTCTAGTTGTTGCAGATCATTCTCTCATTTTATTCCGGAGTTCATCTCATCTAGCCCAAGTTGTCTTTGTTTTTCCCCGCCATCCCACCCCTTTTTCTTCAGTGATTCAATTTTCATCCAAGAGTCTTCTTTTCATTGTGCTTCCGCTATTTGTTCTTTTCTTTCTTACCCGGTGATTCTTGTGAAGATTCTCAGGAGCTTCTTGTTCATCCTTATTCAGTCGTGTTATCCTTTCCGGTGAATTCAATGCAGTTATCCATGTTCATTGTATCCTAATTATCCTTGTAATTCTTTTTCATGTTGGAGATTCTTATCAGCCTATCATGTTATTCATTCGTCTCCTTTTTATCCGGTGTGTTGAAGATATATCAGTAGTTTCGTGTTTTCAACTCTTTTTATTATTTCGAGGTGCTAACCTCATCTAGTTTTTCTTGTACCGATGCAATATCTCTCTTTTTCTAGCAATTTTTCTAACGGTGGTTTCTTTGAGTGGGCCCATAACCCACAGGTTCTTTCCGAGGATCTTACCTGGCTCTTCTAATCTTTTCTCGGAGATCTCTAAATTTTTTCAACTATGACGTAAGTATGATTTCCATCAGTCATATTCCTTCTCAATATCAATTTGAATTAATTCATTCGTTGGCTCAACCTTTCATTCTTCATTATTCCGGAGTGCCTTAGTTATTCTTGGTGGTGTTCTTCTCATCATTCTCTCCTTTGAAGACCGAAGAGGCGTTTCTCTCAAATCTTGGTTCATTTAGCTAGGAGATTCATCATTTCAGCTTGGTCTCGTCATCTTATTTGTTCCATCATGAGTAATCCCTTTCGTGCTATCCGGTGCATTTCTGAGTTGTTTTTATTTCTCGTTCCTCCGAAGGCCATCATTTCAGAAGACTTCTTCTGAATCTATTACAGTCAGGGGAAAAGAATGTACAAGGGTGGGGTAGATATTACAACCCTCAAGGAGGTAAAAAGGAAATCCATTTCAATAGGGCCTCCCTCAGCCTAGGTTTAATTCTGTAAGCTAGGAGGGACAAATCATAAATAAAACTAGACCTCCATGTCCTGAAGCTAGGCTGCTCATTCCTGAAGACCTTGGCATTCCTGACAGTCCAAATGTTCCAGCATGCAGTGAAGACCGTCTCTGAGAAAAATGGGTGGGCAAAGTCCTCCCTTGCTGCAAGAGTGGTAGTGTACATGTCAGATCCCTGGCATGAGATCTGCAGATAGGTCCATATCCTATTGCTAAAAGAGCAGCTGAAGAAAAGGTGATCTCTGTCCTCCTTGACCTGAGCATGACAGAGAACACATAGGTTGAATTAAGAGACTTTCCAATGTCTGCGTTCAAGCATGTCCTGTGTATTCAGTTTGTCCATAATAAGCATCCAGGCAAACATCTTGATTTTGATTGTACAACAGCTCTTCCAAATCCAGCAGAGTAAAGGATTAGGGACAATAGACTTGTGCACATGGTTGTAATATTTTTTAGCAGAATAAGATTTACTATCAGGACCCCAAAGCCAAATATCTTTGGTGTTTGGGTCTCTATGTAGGTTTTGGACTAGACAACTGACTGTTTGAAACTCCTGATGAGCTCTATCTGATAGAGGTAGATGAAAGAGATTGATCATGCTGTCAGTGTGGGCAGCTTGGAAGACTTCCTCAGCAGTACAAAAAGAGTCCACGGCAAAAGAGAATAATCTTGAAACCTTTGTGCCAGAGGGGTGATAGAACCATCTACAACCCAGGGATCAGACCAGAATAAGAATGTGTCACCTCTGTTGGGCACAACATAAGAAACATCTCTGAAGTTGTCCATTTTTTGCAAATATCCTTCCGCCAGAAAGAGCCACAAAGAGAAGTCCCCTGAGGGACAGTGTTATGGTAATAAGTATCCCAGATTAGCTTCACCCAAGGAACATCATATTTGTTAAGAAATTTATCTACATGCTTGAGTAGGAGAGCTTCATTCTGAATAGACAATTTCATAATGCCCAGACCCCCCTCATCTTAGGCCTGCACACCAGGTCCCATGCATCAAGAGAAGGGGCATGATCCTGACCATTTTTCCTCCACAGACATTGCCTCTGAATCCTTTCCAACTGCTTAAGTATGCCAGGGGGGATATCCAGACTGCACAGGAAAAATAGTGGAACAGAAGAGAAAGCAGAGTTGAGATATTAAAGCCTTCCCCCCTGAGCTAGAAAAGAGGAGCTGGCAGAGAGCTTCCTCTCCATATTGTCCACCAAGGGCATGAGGTCAATGATTCTGGATTTAGTTATACCAACAGGTAGTACTAGATAGGTGAAAGGAAGAGATCCAGTCTTACAACCTATTGCATCAGCCAAGAGGTGAAGATGATGTTGATCAATGTTTACTCGTAGCATGGCAGATTTGTGGTAATTCACCTGAAGACCTGTGGACTGTGAGAAGAGCAAGAACATTGCCTTGAGCTCCAGAAGTTGTGATTTATCAGCAGCCATGATGATAAGAGTATCATCAGCATATTGGACAATTGGAAAGTCCTTGTCATGAGTAGGAATTGGGAGTTGTAGCAAACCATCATGTAGCAACTTATTAACCAAGGTTTGAAGGAAATCTGCAGCTATTGCAAAGAGAAGAAGGGACAAAGGGTCCCCCTGCCTAACCCCTCTTCTACACAAGAATTTTTTCCCAGGAACTCCATTAACAAGGATGGAGTAAGAGCCAGTGCTAAGAAGCTGCTGAACCCAAAGAAGCCACTTGGCAGGAAAGCCTTTGTGCTGCAGGATTTGAAGAATAAACTCATGTTCTATAGAGTCAAATGCCTTTTCAAAATCTAGCTTTAGTATGACAATAGGCCTTTTAGACTGATGACATTCATGCAAGTACTCAAGTGTCCAACCCACACAGTCCTGAATGGTCCTAGACTTAATGAAGCCATACTGGTTCTTATGAATGCATTTCATAATCTGGAGCTGAAGTCTATTAGCAATCATTTTGGATAGAAATTTGAGCCCATACCAGTGAGGGAGATATGCGTGAAATCACCCACTTGCTCAGGAGATCTCTTCTTTGGCACAAGGGTGATGTAAGAGGAGTTCATGTTTTCCAGCTGGGCTGATCCAACATGAAATGCAGCAACAAGTTGGTAGAACTCAGGGGAGATGATGTGCCAACACTTTTTGAAAAAGAGTCCATTAAAACCATCAGGGCCAGGAACTTTGTCAATTGTCATTTCTTTGATAGTTCTGTCCATTTCCTCTTCGGTAAAAAGTTCAGTCAGAATTGATAGTCCTTCTACTTTGTGAATGAGAGCCTGTAGATCAAAAACTAGATTGATGCCATGTGAGGTGCCCATCCTCTCTTTGAAGGAAGACCAGAAACAAGCAGCAATCTGTTCATGTTCAGTGATGACTGAACCATCAGGCAGGGAAAGAGATGAGATGGAGTTTTTCCTATATCTCTCAGTGGCCATTGAATGGGAAATTTTGTGTTCTCCTCCTCCACCTTAATATGTCTGATTTTGGCTCTCTTTTTCCAGTACAGAAACTTCAAATGTAACAAGTGCTCCAAGTGCAACTTAAAAATTATCTTGAAGTTTGCTTCTGGTCTGTATAGCGATCTTAGCTCCTCCAGATCATCAAGACAGAGTATTACCTTATTGCTTTTGTCAATAACAACTTTTAGTTTGGACAGGCTGGTTTGCCATTTCCTAAGAGCCTGTCTTAGATGCTTGAACTTGTCCATGATGATAACTGATATTGGTCCCTTTATGGAAGGAACATTCCATGAGCTTGCAACACATTCCAGGAAACCCTCCATTTCTACCCAATAGTTTTCAAACCTAAAATGGTTACTTTTGGGAATGGTTGTGTTAACTGAGACCACACAGGGAACATGGTCAGAAGTAGACTTAGCTAGAGGAGTCACTTGGGTCAATGGATAGGAAGATATCCAATTAGCAGAGGTGAAGAACCAATCAAGCTGTTCAAGCAGTGGAGAGTCTTGCATGTTAGACCAGGTAAAAGATCTTCCCTTGAGGGGCAGTTCCAAGAGGCCAAGGTGCCCAATAATCTCATTGAAAATGAACATATCATTGACATCAGCTCCTTGTAAGTTTCTGTTGGTAGGAGAACGAATGAAATTAAAGTCCCCAACCAGCAACCAGTTGTCCATTACTGGTATTTGGAGATGATATAACCAGCTCACAAATTGGTCCCTTGGCTCACCCTGACAAGGGCCATAAACATTGACAAGAGTCCAGGATTCAGAAGTGTGATTGGAGATGAAGGACACAATCACCCCAAATGGTGCACTGTTACGAGAGTACCAGACAACACTGTGGAATTCTAGAGAGTAATCAAGCCACCCGAAACACCCCTCGAGGGGGTATAAGCAAACTGATCAAAACGTTTGGGACAAAATTTTCTGACAGCCCGAAAGTCGATATTTTGCATTTTAGTTTCTTGCAGACAGACAACTGTTGCAAGGCTCTCGTCAATTTTGTTGCGCACTGCTCGTTGCCGTGAGTCTGAATTCAGGACCCGCACATTCCAGCATAGGACACGCCAACTTCTAGTAGAACGACTATCCATGGAAAAGTAATATAGTAGCAAAAGCAGAGTTACGTAGCAACTCCCGCAGCCAAGATCCAGCAAAGTACCACAACAAGCAAAAGAGCCCATAACATGTCTCAGAAAAACAGGAAAATAGATACATTAATAACATTTGTTCAAACATCAGATGATCTAGGCTTGGAGCTCGCCGGATCCTCCATAAGACGATCCACAGTCAGCTTGTCGGGGTTGATGCCAAGACTTTGGCCAACAGCCTGAATCACCTGGACAGGAGTTGCAGGTGGGAGAGCTTCATCTTGCTACGCCTGATCCACCGGGTCCTCCAATGGCTTGGCCCGAGGCTTCCTCTTCTTTGGCACCGGCAGTGGCAATTCCTGCAACACAGGCTTAAAACCATCTCTCTTAATTGAACCTCTGATACAACGACCCACTGAGGAGTCAACTATTGGAGTCGCCTTCTTGTGAGAAGCCCTCTTTGGAGCAACAGGGGAGGCAAACACCTCACCACCTGTCAGTGCAGCAGTGGAGTTGGAGGGGACTGCAGGGGTGTCATCAAAGTAGATGATGGCTCGTTCAGCCTGCACCTCATCAAAAGCGAAGGACCAGGATCGCTTGGGCAAAACAATTGGCAGCATGGGAGGCAAATGCAGGTGATGAGGAACATGTAGGGAGGATATCTCCCCCTTAAGCTTGTCAAAAGCACGAGCCCATGCCAAAGCAGGGGGAAGAACAGGCCCAAGCATGATGCGTGCCGCACCAACAATCGGAGTGTCAGAACGTACCGGAGGCTGTTGGTACGGGAGAATCGCCAATGCGTTGTTCTCCTCCTGGGCTTCCTCAATGGCAGCATCATCAGCAGCTCCAAAACCTTCCTCATGCTGTACCTGAGGATCAGCAGGCTGTGCAAAAAACCCCTCAGGTGCAGCGTCAGTGTTGTGGGCCTCTGGACCAGCACCTTCTGCAGCCGCATGAGCCACCATATTGTCTTGTGGAACAAGGAAAACCTCCTGAACAGAGTCAAAGGAGGAGGGTTGATCGATTACCATCGATTCTTGATCCTGCACTGGGGCAGCAGGCTCATCTGCAGGGACTTCAGGATGCCATCCCCTGCCGCCATCATCAGCAGGCGCCTCCGGCATTGGTGGCGGCGGTGGTGGCGATACTGGTACAACATTCCATCCAAGCGCACGGAACGGCGGGAGAGCAAACATCAGATTATCATTGATCAACTGTCCAGGGAGAGGGTGGGGGTTGCCATTCAAAGGCATGTGATCCTCATCATTTGGCATTTTCTCAGCAAAGCTAGCCCCTAGAATAAACACTGGAGCAGTCCAAGAAACCCTCGCACCCCCACGCAGCATATTCTGAGAAGGTAACGCTTCAAGGAACCAGGATGTCATCAGGGAAAGAGGCAAATATGATCGAGTGTGCAAGAAAAGGGTCATCACTGACCCAATGATGGAATTCTCCGAAGGTGTTGACTGCCGCCCGAAGATCATTTGTGTTGCGGTAATCCAGGGGGACCCCCAAGAATATCAGGCAGCCTTGACGAGAGCCAGCAGCTCCCCTAAAACCAACTCCGGCGTTGTGACGCGTACACCGAACAAAAGAATCGTTCCCCAATGCTTGAGGTAACATCTGGACTGCGGTGAAGCTTTCACCCACATCTCGGAGCTCTAACAGACCCACCCCCTCAATCCATGGTTGGGCCAAACGTACATGAAAACCCCTATCAGTCAAGATCTCAATGACTTGCTGTCGTACCTCAGCAATCTGGTCCATCGGCGGAGCAGGCATGACTTCAGCAATCACGTATTGCTCAAAGCGGCGGGCAATGGGCATCGTCAGCGTGATGAAGGAGTGTGGCAGTCGATCAGGTCCGCCGTCGATGATGTGGTGCCCCGCCGAAAGAAAGCGTGCAAGATCAAGCTAAAAGTTGGCCATGTCCGGCAGAGAAGCAGGAGGGTCAGGTGTCAATGGTGTTGGCTCCGATGGCGTTCTGGGAGATGATGGAGGTGACGGGGCGATGTGACAGGGAGGAACTGCTCGATAAGCTTTGCAATTTCCCCAAAATTAGGAGCAGTTCCCGAGATATCGGCGGCTGGGTGGGTGGTGGGGCTCTTGTGTTTCCAAGTGAGACAATTATCACGCCTAAAAGCATCGCAGCTAGATTTGGTATGGCCCACGATGATGCAAGAGGAGCAGATCAATGTGGGCGAGTTCGGGCAGGCCGAAGCAAAGTGGCCACGTTCAGAACAGTTTGAGCATGATAAAATTTCGTCCACCATCTCATTAATAAAATCGTCGAACTGTCGCTGGGCCTCCTGCGACGAGGGCAGGCTAGCAGTATCATTGAAATCCTCTGGCCCAGTGGAGAAAAAAGGCTCATGTGCACAAGGTAAATCAACTGGTGTAGTTTCAAACGGACCCGTAGACCCGTCTATCCCGGAAGGACATCCCGTATCAGTCGTTAGAATCCCTGTAATATCGCTATTTGAATTTGAACTACCAGGAATTACGGAATGGATACCCGACGGATTGACCGTACCAAAAGAGATGTGAGGCGTCGCCGACATCCACCGGAGCTCCGCCGGTGGCGGGGCACTGATAATAACACGCTCACGAGGAGTCAATGAATATCCGGCATCTTGTAGTGTAGTAAGCTCATCATTTGTGACAGGGCAGCGATATCCTTTGCAAACCTCGTATTGCTGAAGGGTTGCAAAAGACAACTTCCTGCGAACCGAAGAACTCGATTTAAAACATGATTTCCTAGGTCTAGAATGCATTGCCATCAGACCTAAAGAAGCCCTTCTCTTAGAGGGACTAACCAAAATCCATTCTGCATCACATTGTTTCTTCCAAAGAGAGAATTCACGATGCCAATTGGGTCCACCATTGCCCCAAAGATGAAAAAAGCACTTGAAACTTGAGCACTTAAAAGAACGTAGATCAATAATACGAAAACCAACTTGCTTCGAGGAAACCATGAAAGAGAAGACCGAATCAGTGACTTTTGAGACCATAAGCTCCACAACAGAACCACCAATGGCCGCCTCTAGGGCCGCCACAACTGAATCCTGTGAGAGCCTGAATGCATGGCGACCAAACGAGACCACCATGATGAACGGACGATGTCGAGGGAGAGGATGTACCGGGAGTGCATAGTGATAAAACACTTCATTCGCGAAAGAAGCCCCATGGGAAAAATCCAGATCCAACGTGGAGCCACCCATGCAAGCCATAAAAACACACCGCGTGGTCGAGAGAATGCACCTGTGATGTTGGCTGGAGTGGAATAGGTATCCACCGGCTAGAAGGCCAGATCGCCATGGAGTCGTCGGAGAGGGAGGTGGGAGGTGGGAGTCCCATTCCGAAGGTGCTGTTGCGAGTAGCATTGACCATCCTGTCAGGGGAGTAGACAGGTCAATTTGCCGCACTGGAGGAATCATAAGGGATGATGCTCTAGTAAAGAGGGGTCTGGTGCTGTGCTAGTGTGGATTTTTTAAACCAAAGGTTTTTGAAGAGCTAATGCATTAGATTGAAACAGGCGATGTAGTCGCTCACAAGCTGCCTAAGGCAGAATGCGACTTGCATCCAGCATGCTTACACAACACTCGTGGTTCACCGAACCGATACATGAACTCCTACGCTACTAATGCTAAGCGGCAGACTGCACGGTCTCATGGCCTGGTTCTGCGGGATCTTCGTATTCATCTTCATCTTCATCTTCATTAGTGCTTCCCTTCCTTGAAGGGGTAGGAGAAGGAAGCGGACCATCACGACGTCTCTTGGTTGGCGAGGTAGCGAAGAGTTTGGTGTACTCTTCTGCAGTCACGCGACGACTCTGAAGAGGAGTGGCCTGAAGCGGTGGTATTCCTCCCCGGAAAGCGAAACCAGGTGGTCCTTCTGGTGCTCCTTCCTTATTCACCTTATGGTTCTTCATCTTCTCCATGCGAAGCAGATCCTTGACTTGGTGCAGCTCTTGGCGAATCTTAGTTGACTCTTTGATCAAAAGGTGCGTCAAAGTTTCGGAGGAGAGACTGAAGTAGGTTTGAAACCTTAGTGGCATCCCGTCCTCGGACGATGGGTTGAGCGTCCAACTCCCGTCTATCCCCTCCTTAACAAAGGGTAGGTGACGAGTAGCTGGCTCGTCAGCCATCTCGGGAAGGATGTCGCGGAGTCGCACGAGCGCTTCTCGTGTTGCTGTCTCCACTGCCAACATTAGATCTTCCATCTGTGGCCCTTCAAAGAACTAACTAGTCGGGGAGTTGTTAGCCTTCACTATCACATCCACATGATATTCCTTAGTGTCAGTGTTGACCCAGTGCTCATGGTAGAGGAAGATGGGCGTGCGGCGTACTTGGCACTTCTCGAGGCTATAACTCAAAAGTAGAGGAAAGCCCGTCTCCAGAAGCATCTCAGGTACGGCGGCCATCTACAAGATGTAGAGGAGAGGGGTTAGAAAGCTTTTAGTGTGTGCAGAATCTCAGGTTAGGGTCTACGTGCACTAGTCGTCTTTGCTATCGTCCATGCTACCTAAGGCTTCCTATAGTCAGGATGGCTCTGATACCAGCTCTGTGGGGACCCCGACTTACTAGTCGAGATTGCCGTGCTCAGTGATCGCAGAGATCAATGCTCACCGAACACAGATACCGAATAAAAGAGTCTTACATCCAAATACCGATTATTACAACACATGACCGAATGGTCAAGTTCAAAAACATGGCCAAAGGCCAATCACACTGTTACATCTAATAGCGGAAATCATAGGGGCTAACCGGGTGCCCATGCCATCAAGCCTACACCGACATGCATTCTGAGTCGGAAGCGTCCTAGTTCGCAGGGGCGTCTCCGAAGACGTACTCATCTCCAAACTCCGGTCCTTCCATGTCTGGTCAATAATATAACAAGTGGCAAGCCAATGAGTACTTTTGAATGTAGTCACAAACAACCTATGATATGAACAATGAAAGTGAAGGATAACAATATCATGCATCTTTGGTGTAACTCATCTTGGTGGAATGATCATGATTATGCATCAAGTTAAAGAATTACTTTTGAAGAACAGGTTACAGATATCAATATATCTGTTGAGGGTTGAACCATCCGGGTTCACCCTATATGCCACGTCACCAAACTTGGTCATATCATTACCTTCATAATAGCTCATTTTTATCACAACTCACACACACTTAGTTTATGCGGAAACAACTGGACGTAGTTTAAGCAGGCTTACCCAACTGTCCTTGACCATGGACACGGCTATTCGAATAGTTTTACACTCTGCAGAGGTAGTACGCTGGACCCATGAGATCCGGGAAACTTCCGTGTCATCCACGACTCGCGGTATATAACATACGCGAGGTAAGTACCCGATCAATGCCTTTCCCCTAACGATACTAGACAAATAGGTCCACTCGATTGGTACCCATCCCACATGTTGTACGTATTACGAGCACCGACTCTGGACAGTACCAACCATACGGGGACCAACGGTGTGCCTGGAACTCATAAAAATGGTATAGTCGTCCTACCTGGCACGACCCCATCACGAGAGTGACCACACATCACTCCCGCCAATAGTAATGTGGATCTTTGCTAGCACCAGCCAGAGTAATTAACATAGCCCCGTCCCATAAGGGGTAACGTGGTCGTACTGGTAAGGTTTGGACGGTCGACACATCATAAATCTAATCCCATTTCCGAAATGATACTCACTCTACATAACCGGTGCACCACTTCACCAAAGTGGCCACCTAACTCATCATCACCCTCACGCGTTAGTGGCACCCGACGGGGTTTTCATAAACTCTTGATTTATACCAACAACATGCTCATGCTTGTTTACTCTTATCATTACTTGTCAACATGATACTCGCATAATCCTCATAGGGGTAGGATCAAGCTTAATGCATGTGCTCCGGAGGAGCCATCGGTAACATCACATCAAATGATTTACCGACATTTATGATCATATGCAATGGAAATATTTGCTACTTTAACATGCAATATAACATATGCTTAGTCATGGTCAAAGGGTTGCTTGCCTTAGTATGCAAGGTATTCGGGGTCTTCGAGGTCTTCCGCTCCGATTCCATCGTCACACGGATTTTCTATCGTCGTAAAAAGAATAAATAAGAAATAGCTCACTCAAAAACAGATCAAAAAGTTAGTTTAAAAATGTTCTATATTACTGATAAATCTAAGTTGTTATTTTGAAAAATATTTGTCTCTGTTTCCAATGAAGGAACATTTTTAAATCAACCAAACAAAAGCAAAACTATTCCAAGTTAGTCCTTTTTATTATTGTAAAATAGAATAGTTGTTGAAAAATTAATCCACTCGTCTCATTAAATACTACACATTTTTAGAAGAATAACACTGAAAAAGTTATATTTTTACAATGGTTATATATTTTTATAAAAATCTTAGATTTTTTAAAAAGAAATAAAAGAAAAAGGGCTAAATCCCTGGCCTGGCTCGGCCTGGAACTTGGCCGGCCCAAGGCCAACCGATAGCCTCCCCAGGCGCGCGCGCTGTCAGGTTTGAACCTGACGTGCGGTGCCGTGTGGTCAGTGGCTGCGGGCAGTGCAAGGGAGGAGGCTGGGCCACCGACAGGTGTGGCATACCTGTCGGGGTTGTCTCCTACCTTCGGCTAGAGAGGAGCAGCGAGGCTGCCGACGTCCTTAAGCCCAAACAAGGATAGGAATGGGTTCGGCATGACGCCGCCTACGTGCTGGTGGTCGGAACAATGACGGAGAGGTAGGGGTTTGCCGATGATGAGAAGGCTGCAGTGGAGGAATTTCGGGAGGTGGTCGAGGAGATAGCTAGGGCACGGAAATGCACGAGCGAGTTGGGGGAAAGCTTCCTGGGGTTGAGGGGATCAGTTTGGTCGGTCGGGGGACGCAGGAGCCGTCGTGTAGACGAAGATCAATCGGAGCTCCGAGGCGGAGGGGCCTCGGTCGATCTCGAGCACCGGGGCTCTGCTGGCTTGCTGGGGTGGCTAGGGAGGTGCTAGTGGTCGTGGTGAAGCTATCTGAGGGGTGCAGGAGTGAGGGGAAGGGCTATAAATAGGCCCGCGACGGTGAGCCGATTCGCGAGCGTCGGTGACTCACCGTGGCGCGCATGGGGGTGCAGGGAGGAGTTGGGGTCGATACCACGGTCTTAGGACGTGGTTTTGGACCACCAGAACCATCTGCAACAGAGAGAGAGAGAGAGAGAGAGAGAGAGAGAGAGAGAGGAGTCGAGCATCCATGGCCATGCAACCTTGGCCGGTTCTGGTGCGCACGGGCATGAGTCGCACGAGCTCTAGTGCGGGAGAGGTGGGGCCCTGAGGGTTGCTCGATGCAAAGGGGTTGTCGGGGAAGAGGTTGGACACCTCGGGGTAGGCTGGAACTGGATGAGAGCATCGCCCCCACCTTGGTGGCTTCCTGTAGTGCGCCCAGAGCGTAGTTTTGGCATGCCACGGCATGCTGGTGCGCTCTGAGGCAGTTTGGACGTGTCTAGCATGTCCTGGCACTAGCTGGGAGTGTGGCTAGCCGTTTGGGTCTCGTGGGAGGTTTGGCTGGTCAAGAGAGACAAGGAATACTAGTGCTGTGAGCTTTGAACTAAAGCTTGGATTGGGGTTTCTGTCATTTCTACTTTGAATCAGTGAGGGGCAGTTGACTGGGGTTGGGCATTGATACTGGCCACCTAATCTGAGACTTTGGAGCAAAGGGGTTGGGTTTAGCTATGGGTGAAAGGGGCTTTTACCCTCTATCAGAAGGGGCTCGACAGTGGTTTTAGGGGTTTGCACCCCACCACTTGTGCTGCAACTTAACATGTTTGGGTTTGGTGCTAAAACATGAGGTTTCACCAAGTTTGAGCTCCATTGGACAAGTTTAGCTTTGTAAACTTGAAAACACCACTATTGGAAATACCATAAGTCCTTAGTGGGCTGGTGGCGCCACAAGTCCTTAGTGGGCTGGTGGAGTCAGCCCAAGGGGCCCATGGCGCCACATAAAGAAATACCAAAAGAAAATAAAAAGAAAAAGGGAAGGAGGGAGGTGGGAAGGAAGAGGAGGACTCCTCCTTCCCAAATCGAATTGGAGGAGGAGTCCTCCTCCTCCCCTTGGCCGACGCACCTTGAGGGCTTGTCCCTCAAGGCTAGCCCTCCCACTCCCTCCTATATATAGTGGTCTTTTAGGGCTGACTTGAGACAACTTTTGCCACGTGCAACTCAACCCTAGACCACATAGTTCTACCTCTAGATCGGATTTTTACGCTGCTCGGGCGGAGCCTTGCAGGAGTAGATCATCACCACCACCGGAGCGCGGTCACGCTTCCGGAGAACTCATCTACTTCTCCGTCTTGCTTGCTGGATCAAGAAGGCCGAGATCATCGTCGACTTGTACATGCGCTGAACGCGGAGGTGTGATCCGTTTGGCGCTAGATCAGAACGGATCGCGGGACGGTTTGAGGGACGTGAAGACGTTCCACTACATCAACCGCGTTTCTTAACGCTTCCTGCTGTGCGATCTACAAGGGTACGTAGATCCAAATCTCCTCTCGTAGATGGACATCACCATGATAGGTTTTCGTGTGCGTAGGAAAATTTTGTTTCCCATGCAACATTCCCCAACAGTTACTATTAAGCTTGCAGATAGACATACTATTTCACCGCTTGGGATTGCTTGAGATGTTGAAGTTTTATGCGATAATATTAAATATGTTGGGGAACATCGCATGGGAAACAAAAAAATCCTACAGACACATTAGATCTATCCATGGTGATGACCATCTACGAGAGGAGAGATTGTATCTACATATCCTTGTAGATTGCTAAGCGGAAGAGTGTATAATGCGGTTGATGTAGTGGAACATCTTCGCGATCCAAATCATAGTCCATCCCATGATCTCATCACGAACCGTCCCGCGATCCCATCACGATCCATCCCGATCTAGTGCCAACGGACGACACCTCCGCGTTCAGCACACGTACAACTCGATGAAGATTTCCACCTTCTTGATCTAGCAAGAGGGGAGAAGAGGTAGATGAGTTCTCTATCACGACGGTGTGGTGGTGGTGGTGAATTAATCGAGCAAGGCTTCGCCAAGATCTGGGAACTAATCTAGACGAGGGAGACGATCTATGGAGGAGAGGGCAACAAGTGGCTATTTTCTAGTGTCTGTTGCCCTCAAAACCTCCACTTTATATAGGAGGAAGAGGTGCGAGGGCTGCCTTGCCTCCTCCTCCAAGGAGGAGAGGTTCGGTTGAGCTAGGTAGGAGAGTCCTCCTCCAATTAGGTTTGGTGGAGGACTCCCTTCCTAGTTGGTCTCCTCCTTCCGTTTTCCCTTTTCCTTTCCTTTTACACTTGGCCAAAATAGGCCTTATTGGGCTGGCCGTACCAGCCCACTAGGGGATGGTGCGCCGCCTTTAGGCCTACTAGGTCTCCTCCAGGGTGGGTGGCCCCTCCCGGTGAAACCCTCGAACCCATTCGTCACTCCGTGTACTTTACTGGTAATGCCCAAAATCTTTCCAGAAGCCAAATGTAAATTTCCTATATATCAATCTTTACCTTCGAACTATTTCGGAGCTCCTCATGGCGTGTGGGACCTCATCCGAGACACCGAACAACTTTCGGTCACCAACATACATAACTCAAAAGTACCGAAACGTCATCGAACCTTTAGTGTGCAGACCCTGCGGGTTCAAAAGCTATGTAGATATGACCGAGACACTCTCCGGTCAATAACCAATAGCGGGACCTGGATGCCCATATTGGCTCCTACATATTCTATGAAGACCTTCATCGGTCAAACCTCTATGTCATGGATTCAGTTAATCCCATATACTATTCCCTTTGTCCATCGGTATGTTACTTGCCTGAGATTCGATCGTCGGTATCTCTATACCTAGTTCAATCTCGTTACCAGCAAGTCTGTTTACTCGTTCCATAATAAAAGATCTCGTAATTAACTCCTTAGGAACATTGCTTGCAAGGCCTGTTGTGATGTTGTATTATCGAGTGGGCCCCGAGATACCTCTCCGTCATACGGAGTGATAAATCCCACTCTTGATCCATGCCAATTCAACGGACGCCTTCGAAGATACCTGTAGAGCACCTTTATAGTCACCCAGTAACGTTGCGACATTTGATACACACAAGGTATTCCTCCGGTGTCAGTGATTTACATGATCTCATGGTCATAGGAACAAATACTTGACATGCAGAAAACAGTAGCAACAAACTGACACGATCATATGCTACGTTTATAGTTTGGGTCTTGTCCATCACATCATTCTCCTAATGATGGGATCCTATTATCAAACGACATATCATGTCTATGGTTAGGAAACCTTGACCATCTTTGATCAACGAGATAGTCCTTAGAGGCTCACTAGGGTCAGTGTGTTGTCTATGTACCCACACATGTATTTGAGCTTCCTATCAATACAATACTAGCATGGATAATAAACAATTAGCACTTACACGAAAATATAATAATAACTAATTTATTATTGCATCTAGGGCATATTTCCAACAGGTAGGTCCTAGATGGTACCTATTATTGCCCAAAGACATGTTTGACCATAGCTCGGTCGAGCCGAACACTTGGTCCCTGGATAGCGGGTCCCCACAGCAGTCCATGGTATTTTGAGCACGAAATTGTGCCTTCGAGGCACATACCTTAATGCTAGCAGGGCCATGTTGTGAGGAGCGTGTTCCTATTTATGTTGAGCGTGGGAAGACTCCAGGAGCTGTGATAGGGATCCGGCTCGTTTGCTCAGCTCTCGTGACTTGACGGTGGACAATGTTACCACTTTTCCACACTTGTGCATATTAAGCACCATGATCTTCATGGTTGAGAGTTTCTCGTTTTGTCACCACCATATAGCTAGTGGGAAATTTTCATTATATAACTTGGCTTGTATATTCCAATGATAGGCTTCCTCAAACGTGCCTTAGGTCTTCGTGAGCAAGCAAGTTGGATGCACACCCACTGGTTTTCTTTAAGAGCTTTCACATACTCTTAGATCCAGTGCATCATTTGTATGGCAATCCCTACTCATTCACATTGATATCTATTGATGAGCATCTCCACAGCTCATTGATATGCCTAGTTAATGTGACCATCTTCTCCTTGTTTTGTCGTGCAACCTCCACCACACTCCACACCATCTATAGTGCTATAACCATGGCTCACACTCATGTATTGCGTGAGAGTTGAAAAGGTTTGAGAAAGTAAAGGTGTGAAACAATTACTTGGCCAATACCGGGGTTGTGCATGATTTAAATTCGTTGTGCAATGATGATAGAGCATAGCCAGACTATATGCCTTTGTAGGGATAACTTTCTTTTGGCCTTGTTATTTTGAAAGTTCATGATTACCTTGCTAGTTTGCTTGAATTATTATTGTTTCCACGTCAATAGAAAACTATTGTTTTGAATCTAATGGATCTGAACATTCACGTCACATAAGAGGAGTTACAAAGGACATCTATGCTAGGTAGCATGAAAGCATCAAAAATTCATTCTTTATCACTTCCCTACTCGAGGACGAGCAGGAGTTAAGGTTGGGGATGCTTGATACGTCTCAAACGTATCTATAATTTTTGATGGTTTCATGTTGTTATCTTGTCATCTTTGGATGTTTTATGTACCTTTTATATCTTTTTTGGGACTAACTTATTAATTCAGTGCCAAGTGCCAGTTCCTGTTTTTTCTGTGTTTTTGGCTCTTTTCAGACCTGATTTTGGAACGGTGTCCAAACGGAATAAAATCCCTGAAATGATTTTGTCCCGAACGGAAGAAGATCAGGGGGCTTGTGGGCCAAGCCAGGAGGGCTACAGGGAGCCCACAAGCCCCCACTCCGCCACCAGGGGGGAGGCGGTGGTGGGCAGACTTGTGGCCTCCCTGGCGCCCCCCTGACCTAGATCTTGCGCCTATATATTCCCTAAAAATCAGAAAAAATCAAGGGATCCAAAAAAATACTTTTCCGCCGCCGCAAGCTTCCGTTTGTGCGAGATCTCATCTGGAGACCCTTCCCGGTGCCCTGCCGGAGGGGACTTTGGAGTTGGAGGGCTTCTTCATCATCATCATCGCCCCTCCAATGACTCGTGAGTAGTTCACCTCAGACCTACGGGTCCGTAGTTAGTAGCTAGATGGCTTCTTCTCTCTCTTGGATCTTCAATACAAAGTTCTCCATGATCTTCATGGAGATCTATCCGGTGTAATCTTCTTTGGCGGTGTGTTTGTCGAGATCCGATGAATTGTGGATTTGTGATCAGATTATCTATGATATATATTTGAGTCTTTGATGATTTCTTATATGCATGATTTGATATCCTTGTAAGTCTCTCCGAGTCTTGGGTTTTTTCTGGCCAACTAGATCTATGATTCTTGCAATGGGAGAAGTGCTTGGTTTTGGGTTCTTACCGTGTGGTGACCTTTCCCAGTGACAGTAGGGGAAGCAAGCCACACATCATGTAGTTGCCATCAAGGGTAACAAGGTGGGCTCTGTTGTAGATATGAGATTGTCCATCTACATCATGTCATCTTGCTAAGGCGTTACTCTGTTCTTTTGGACTTGATACACTAGATGCATGCTGGATAGCGGTCGACATGTGGAGTAATAGTAGTAGATGCAGAAAGTATCGGTCTACTTGTTTTGGAAGTGATGCCTATAGATATAATCATTGCCATAGATGACGTCACGACTTTGCGCGGTTCTATCAATTGCTCGACAGTAATTTTGTTCACCCACCGTCTACTTGCTTTCATGAGAGAAGCCACTAGTAAACACTACGGCCCCCGGGTCTATTCACATCTATCGTTTCCAATTTTGTTTTTTTTACTTTGCTTTGTTACTTTGTTGCTTTCAGTTCTCACTTGGCGAACAATCTATAAGGGATTGACAACCCCTTCATAGCGTTGGGAGCAAGCTTTTTGTTTTTGTGCAGGCACTTGTGATACTCCTTCACTGGATCGATACCTTGGTTCTCAAACTGAGGGAAATACTTACCACCGCTGTGCTACATCACCCTTTCCGCTTCGAGGGAACACCAACACAAGGCTCCAAGGCCACGGGGGAAATCCTTTGCATATTTGCCTAGGAAGTCCCTTAAGGCGTAGCAGTAGAAGAAGGATTCCTGGTGTCGTTGCTGAGGAGTATCAAGCAACACTCCTATTTCTGGCGCCGTTGGAAGGTCTTTTGTTGTAGTAGCAGTAGGTCCATCCCGATTTCCTTTGGAGGACTTCTTCTGTGGTCCTAATTTTGAATTGTTCAATACAACATTTAATGTCGTATCCTCGGCATCACCGCTGTTGTGTTTATGCTTGTTCTTGTAGCACCATGGTTTCCCGTTTCCATCCCGAACTTCAGAGGTGTCAGGATCTTCAGGATTGCTGTTTCGATGAGCTAACCAGCCGTCCTCGCGTGCTCAAAAGCGGGTTATGAGTGAGGTAAGGTCCGACATTATTCTAGGCTTGTCTTGGCCGAGCTGACGAGCTAGCCATTCATCGTGGATGATGTGTCTAAAAGAGGTTATTTCATCGGCATCCGGATAGTCGACGATTTGGTTCTTCTTAGTCAAGAACCAATTCCAGAATTGCCAGGATGACTTTCCAGGCTATTGAACGACGTGGCTAAAGTCATTGGAGTCCAGAGGCCGGACATAGGTGCCTTGGAAGTTAGCTCAGAAAGTTTCCTCGACCTCTTCCCAGCTCCCGATGGAGTTCTCGGGGAGGCGGTTTAACTAGTGTCGTGTTGGTCCTATGAGATTTAATGGAAGGTATTTTATGATGTGGAGATTATCTCCTTAGGCCGTATGAATGTGTAGAAGGAAGTCTTCAATCCACATGGCCGGGTCCGTTGTCCCGTTGTATTGTTTAATATTTATGGGTTTAAACCCTTCGGGGAGCTGATGCTGCAGCAACTCATCTGTAAAGCACATTGGGCGAGCGGCGCCCCTGACCCAGGCTATGTTACGCCGAAGGTCGGCTGTCATCCGAGCCTGGTGCTGTTCCCGAGCTCTATCGATTTGGTCAAGGCAAGTTTGGTATCCGTCCCGTCTAGTGGGAGTGTACCCTCTAGATCCATAAATGGATCTTGTCTGACCCGCTCCAGCATCTAGGTCGTTTCGTAGGTCGTATGGGTCCTTAGGCTATACTGTCTACTTCCTTCAGCGAAGGGGGGGAGGTGATGACGCACAAGTATAGGGGATCAATCGTAGTCCTTTAAATAAGTAAGAGTGTCAAACCCAACGAGGAGCAGAAGGAAATGATAAGCAGTTTTCAACAAGGTATTCTCTGCAAGTGTTGTAAGTAACATGGATAGATAGTTTTGTAGCAAGATAATTCGTAACAAGTGACAAGTTACAATAGTAGCAGAAGTGTAGAACGATAGCCCAATCCTTTTATAGCAAATGACAAGCCTGAAAGTACTCTTATATAAAGCAAGTGCTCCCGAGGACACATGGGAATTCCTGTCTAGTCATGTTCATCATATTGAGTTGATTCGCGTTCGCTACTTTGATGATTGGATATGTGGGTGGACGGGTGCTAAGGCGTTGTTCTTCCTTGAAATAAAAACCTACTTATGATTACCCCCTCTCGCAAGAATCCACAACTAGGAAAGAAGAATTAAGATAAATCTAACCATAGCTTGAAACATGTGGATCCAAATCAGCCCCTCATGAAGCGATGCATAAACTGGGGTTTAAGCTTCTGTCACTCTCACAACCCATCATCTACTTGTTACTTCACAATGACTTCCTTTAGGCCCATAGTATGGTGAAGTGTCATTTAGTCGACGTTCACATGACACCAGTAAGGAAGTAAAAATATACATATCATAAAGATATCGAACGAATGCCAACTTTATATGATTACTTATAACAAGACTTCTCCCATGTCCTCGGGAACAATAGTAACTGCTCACACCTCATAAACATGTTCAACATCAAAGGTATGATAGTAGTGATTAAGGATGTGAACATAATATCTTCCACCAAGTAATCCAACATGCATCAACTACAAGATGTAATCAACACAACAAGTGACCCACAAGTACCAATCTGAGGTTTTGAGAGAAAGATTGAATACACGAGATGAACTAGGTTTGGAGGTGAGATGGTGCTGGTGAAGATGTTGACAAACATTAGTCCTTCCACGAAGGAGGTAGCATTGGTGATGACGATGTCTTTAATTTCCCCCTCCCGGAGGTGAATTCCCGTGCATAATCTCTCTATCGGAGAGAAAAAGGGCCTCTGCCCAGGTTTCCACCATGAGACAACAGTGCTTTGTCCCGAAAGATGACTTATGATTTTTCTAGGGTAAAACACACCATATAGTAGAAGAGGGGCATCGAGGAGGCCAGCAGGGGACCCACAAGCCATCAGGGCGCGACGTAGGGGGTGCCGTGTTGGCTTGTGCCCAACTGGTGGACCCTCTTCGGTATATTTTTGTCCAAGCAATTCTGAAATATTCTAGAAAATTATCCGTGAAGTTTCAGGTCATTTGGAGCAACTTGATTTTTCTAACTTTTCTCGGTTTCTCGGTCCAGAATTCCAGTTTCCAAGTTTTTCCTCTTTGTGATGCACCTTGCATATCCAGGGTGAAAAGGCATAAGAATTACATAATATCATGGAATAATGGACAATAATAACACAAATATCAATAAATAATCATGATGGAAAATGGACGTGTCAACTCCCCCAAGCTTAGACCTCGCTTGTCCTTAAGCGAAAGCTGAGCTCGAGAATAATGGCCTCATGATTTGAAAGGGAGGGGTCGATAAAATAAAATATGGACATGAGAGCATCATGAATAATAACATACTAGCAAGTATTTTAGCATATAGCTTCTCATAAACAAGTAACAATCCATTCACAACTATTGGAGCACAAAGCATAAACTTTTATTGACAAACAATAAACTATGTTATCAGTCATTAGGGCAATTATAATTTATCATAATTCAGAGGAGAGTCTATATCATAGCTTTATTTTTTGCAAGCTCACATACTCAATTACCATTTAATCTTCTATGATTTCTCATGGTCAAGACATATTTTTGGAGCTCATGTTTCCATAGGACACATATGAAGATATGGGCTTAAATGATTTGCCACCCAACTCATTTACCTCGAGGATAATGTCAACAATAATAAATCATGATCATCTACATCCACTTGGATATATAGTTCTGAATCTTTCCTCAACACATGATGCTTGCCACTATAGAATTTATGAGTAGGAGGAATAATAACTTATTGACTCAAGTACATGATTGAACTCCTGAAGATAAAAGATGGGCCCTTCATAGAGGGAAGCATAGGTTGTGATGCGCTTTTAATTAATTGAATGTGAAAACTCTTAATGCAAAGGAATGCCACTTTATATTTCCCCTTATGATGGCAAACTTTATTATGCACTCTATCGGTTTTATTTCTTTGCCATCACAAGATTGTACAAAGCTTACTTTCCCTTGAAATAAAAGATCATAGATATTTAGGAGCAATTTTTACTGCTTGATGAACCGATGGGAACTTACTTGAAGGATCTTAATCAATCCATGGGTAGGTATAGTGGACTCTCATGGCAAGAAACTAGGTTTTAAGGTTATGAATGCACAAGTAGTATCTCTACTTAGTGTGGAAATTGGGCTAGCGAAGGGTCCAAAGCAAGCATCACATGTTGAAGGATTCAAGACTATATAAATTCTATGTGAATATAAACTACCATGATCATTATATTGTCTTCCATGTCCAACATCAAAACTTGATCATTATATAATATTTGATGAAAGCTCACAATAAAAGACGTTCAAGATAGTGTATTTACATGTGAGTGTCCTCTCCTCTATCATAATTTTGCTTAGATTGCAACAATGACTAATACTATATTTATTTACTATCAACAACTTTTTTCACGTGTACCCTTTTTGTGTGAAGCCATTAATTCCCATGAGATGAACATATGATCTTTATATTTCTGTTTATTGCCATGCTATGATAATGGGTGCACATAGGTAAAGCACAAAAACTCAACTAATCTTTATTATATAGCTTGCATACTTGATTACAAGGATAGATGGATCCCGAAAGCAAAATACTAAGCAAAGCAAATCTGAAATTTAATTCTCTAAATCACGAAAAAGCCAAGGATCGAACTAAGATTGATAGTAATGATGGAAGTGATGGTAATACGATACCGGGGCACCTCCCCAAGCATGGAACAAGCCAAGGGTGGTGCCCATACACACGTGCTCAAGCATACTCCTTAGGTGATGACGGTCGTGTAGTAGCATTTTTCTTCTCCATCTTGCGTCGAAGGATAAAGTTTTCCTCCGTCAAGTCATCATTTTCTTGCTCAAGCTTCAATACCTTTTTGCATAATGCCATATTTCTTTCCTATAGAAAACATGACAGGGTAAATTGATCCTTAGACTTATTTACCCTCTTTGGGAGACTTGACTTCTTGAATTCCACATGGATATCTTCAAGTTGAGGGAATGGAGCTTCATCTTTATCTGAACTGGTGTCACGACCATCATCTTCTATTCCCTCCAAATCCCCCTGTTCTCCCTCATCCAAGGACCATAGGTAAAGATAAATATCTCTAAAGATATTTGGGTCCGCGGTATAGTGGGAGATATATCCCTCTCCATCTAAATCTTGAGACGACATATTCTCAGTTATGTCAGAAAAACAGCCCGAAACAAGAATAGAGTAAAATTTCACGATGCGATTGTCAAAACAGTCAGGAGTATATATAATGAATTTTTCCAGGGAAGAATACGTGCTTGGGAAGAATTCGGAGTCTGAGAGGTGCACGAGGGCCCCACAAGCCATTAGGACGCGACCTAGGGGGGCTCCTTGTTGGCTTGTGCCTCCCTCATGGATCCCCCGTACTCCTTTTTTATTTTTATTTTTTTCTAAAATACCAAAACGAGTAATTATTTTTTGGAATTTTTCGTGTCGATTTACATATCGTACCACATACCTACACCTTTTTTAGGTTTCTCGAATGTTCCAGAAGACCTCCTTTATGTGCTCCTTTGGTGTTACGACTTGGATGACATTAGTTTCCTCATTAATGGGTGTACCTGAAATATAATGCTTGATTCTTTGCGCATTCACCACTCTCGAGTTTTTACCTTCGAAGTTATTATTTTTATAGCCCCGGAGTGATAAACCTCCTCAACAACGTAAGGTCCTTCCCATTTGGAGAGGAGTTTCCCTCCAAAAAAAATGTAAAACGAGAGTCATACAAAAGAACTAGGTCTCCAACATTAAATTCTCGTTTTTGAATTCTCTTCTCATACCATCTTTTAACCTTTTCTTTAAATAACTTGGCATTTTCATAGGCTTGCATCCTCCATTCATTGAGTGAGCTAATATCAAATAACCTCTTTTTATCGACAAGTTTAAAATCATAATTAAGTTTTTTAATTGCCCAATAAGCTTTATGTTCTAACTCAAGAGGTAAATCAAAATATTTTCCACAGACCATTTTATATGGGGACATCCCCTTGGGGTTCTTATAAGCAGTTATGTAAGCCCATAAATCATCATCATGTTTCTCAGACCAATTCTTTCTGGACCTATTAACAGTCTTCTTCAAGATCAATTTTATTTCTTGATTGCTTAATTCAACTTGACCACTAGATTGGGGATGATAAGGTGATGCGATTCTATGATTAACATCATATTGGCTAGCAGCTTAAGAAAAGCACCATGAATAAAATGCGAACCACCATCACTCATTAAATATCTAGGGACTCAAATCCTCGGAAATATAATGTCTTCAAGCATTTTAGTAGAAGTGTTATGCTCCGCACTACTAGTTGGAATAGCTTATACCCACTCAATAACGTAACCAACAACAACTAAAATATGAGTATATGCATTGGAGGAAGGAAAAGTACCCATAAAATCAAAACTCCACACATCAAATGGTTCAAAGCAAGTGAATAGTTCATAGGCATTTTGTTGGGGATATTACCTATGGGTGACCTGCCCCTAGTGGGCCGGGTCACCAAAGGGGCGACTCACCATTAGCTGCGCATCCCGTAGCGCAGATGCTGATGGCGGTTCGAGAGGTCGTGCGGATGACGGATTACCAAGAAAGCTCCTGGTCGTGGGGAACACAACAACTTAAAGATAAGGAAAGTCACAAAGAGTAGAAGGTCAGGACTTTGTAAACCCTAGGGCCTCGATCTGTATATAAAGGCGAGTCCCAGGGAGAGGTCAGGCGGGTTACAGAGAATCGAGAGCTAGGTCAGGTGAGTTACACCCTCCTTGTAATCGAAACCACCATTAATCCATACATAGGAGGACGTAGGATTTTACCTCTTCACGAGGGGCCGAACCTGGGTAAATTTGAGTCTTGCTTTCGCTCACCCCCTTTGATTCGCCACCAAGGTGCGATGGCTCCATCTCTAAGTCCTTTCACGAGGACATCTGCCATGACAAAACCACGACAGTTGGCGCCCACCGTGGGGCTAGCGCACGGTGGAGTTGAGTTCTCAAAGGGAGCCCTACTAGGGTTAGAAAGCTATGCGGTCGGCATCATGACTAAGAGCCGCCGCGAGAAGTACTACATCGACAGCTCGCTATGGGATTTGGAGGCCGATTCCATCGAATCTGGCTACCAAGTCCCCTTAGGCAAGATCAACGTCTTCATCGGCATGATCAGGACGCCTGTTCCTGAGCCGGACATCTCCACCGACATCGTCGAGCCGGCCAGGTACGTCCTCCCCGTTACACGGCGGAACAAGAGTCGCCACGTTTTCGTCGGTTTTACGGAGGGAGACGACATGCAAGACGAAGTGGCGGGCCAGGAGATCACCCCTGTCATTCCTGATGGCGAGTCATCCATGGGTGAGACGGAATCGATCCACCCTCTTAAGGAAGGACAACTCAGGGGGCTGTCGTTGGCAATGGATCGCGAGGTCTTCGAGAGGTCTCACCGGCAAATCGCCATCTACATGGCGGGGTCAGCACAGCCTCAGAAGAATCCAACTGGCAATAACGAGACCGGGGGAACATCCAAACCCCCAGCGCAAACCATGACGGAGCTAGCGGTGGAGATCGCCAACCTCATGGCAACCACGATCACATCTGAAAATCAGGAGTCTGTCAATGCCGAGTTAACTAAGCTGCGTGAGGCAATGGCCAAGGCACAACGGGGCATGGAAGCAGAAGCCGGCAGGATTGAGACGTAGCAAGCCGCGGTCGCAGCCGAGACGGAGCGGCTGAACACCGAAGGCTGGCGGCTCGAAATACATCAGCGCACATCTGACGCCTTTCACCAAAGGAGGCACAATGGGCGCATCCCGGCCGACTTACACCGAACTCGCCTTTTCAACACTCCGCGCACCCCCCGGGCGGGTCCTGATCGGCCTTTACAAACCATCTAGAGGGGAGGAGCGGTTCCACCGCCCAATCCGCCGCCGACTCATCCAATGGATGCCCATGCGACTCGGTTCCAAACGGCGTGGGGTCACTTCTCGAGTCCCGTCAACAATGTGCTGGCAGCGACCCGCCACCTGGAGTCCCTTCAAATCTACGAAAACACCCCGGCCGAGGTAGAAGCCAGAAACGCCATCGAGATGCTAAAAACGGCCGTGGTTCAGCACGCGCAGTATTCCCATAGCCTTGATCGGCTACACTCCACGCCTTAGGCAAGTCACACCAAAAGTCGCCATGAGGACTTCCCCACTGTAACCAGTGGGCCGCTGTGACTCCCCCAACACGACCCGCTCGGGATGCCCGACACACGAGCCCAGGATATTGTGGATGCAGCGCGAGCCGCGCGACACATGGAGCCAACGGCCATGGCGGGTCAGGCTTACCCGGTTTACATACCGTCACCTCCCGCGCCCCTGGACGTTGGGGGCAAGCACATTGGGGTATCGTGCCTCGCACAAGTTTTGCGCAACGAGTGCATGCCGAAGGACTTCAAAGGGCCCAGGAAGATTCCCAACTACTCGTCGGATCTCGAACCCGGGTCATGGATCAAGAGCTACGAACTCGCGATGGATATGCTTGGATATGCTTGACGTAAGCGAGGCGGTCTGCACTAAATACTTCACTATGATGCTTGAAGGGATGACACACACGTGGCTGAAAAACCTGCCGCTCAACTCCATCAACACCTGTGCAGAGCTGAAGGAGTGCTTCATCAAGAACTTCAGAGGGACCTGCAAGCGCCCAATGACTATCGTCGACTTACAACACTGCATCCAACGACCGGATGAGTCGGCCCACCATTGGACCCGGCGAGTTGTGGAAGTTTCCATTCATCGGAAGGCATTTCAGCGGCTCAGGCAGTGTTGATCCTGGAGAAGAATTTCCATTACAAACCTTTAGTACTGAAGCTAGGGAGACTTAAGCGAAAAGTACAAGACATGGGCGAGTTAATGGATGCCCTTACCAGATATGCTGAGTCGGACGACACCAAGGAACCCGGAGAAGGCGACGACAAAATTAGTACCGCCAGGAAGGGCGAGTTACACAAAGGCCACTCCCAGTTTCAAAGCCGGGTCAATCACCACCATGGAGGGCATGGCAAGAAAAGGCAACAGGAAGGTCCCACAGAATTTGTGGCTAATACTAATACTGGCAACGTGAACCCACGTCAGAAGAAGCGGGGCTTTAGTGGGAAAAAACTGCGTAATTACCATGAAATGCTCAAAGGCCCGTGCCCGCAGCATGCCCCGGCTGAAGGACCGGCGACTCACTCCTGGGAAGATTGCTACGTGATGCAAGAGTTCCGGGCCGAGGCGCTCAGGAGAAGTCAAGGCGGCGAGCAGGGCCAGCGACAGGAACAACCCTGCGCGTCCGGGTCACATCAGGTCACGTTCGGCGGTTTTCCTAACCAAGGACCATAGGGCGGGTCACAGCCCAATGGTGGCCAATACCAAGTTCATAACCAACAGTACCACCCGCCGGGAGTGTTCCAACAGCCCCCCGGAAGGAGACCCCCAGTGGCAGGAGGATCGAGGCGGGTTCCAAAATAACCCCAAACAGTTGAACAACGGGAAGTACCACGTGTTCACCACCAACACCTGTAAGCGGGATCATAAGGTGAAGCATATAACTTTCGTAGCTGAGCCGGCTCTCCCTCGATACCTTCACTGGTCAGAGCAACCCATAACATGGAGCCGGGAAGACCATCCACCCCGAGTGGACAACCCTGGTGACTTAGCCCTGGTCGTGGCTCCCCAAGTCGGGGGATACACTGTTGGAAATATGCCCTAGAGGCAATAATAAATTAGTTATTATTATATTTCTTTGTTCGTGATAATATTTTATTATCCATGCTATAATTGTATTGATTGGAAACACAAATACATGTGTGGATACATAGACAAAACACTGTCCCTAGTAAGCCTCTAGTTGACTAGATCGTTGATTAAAGATGGCCAAGGTTTCCTAACCATAGACAAGTGTTGTCACTTGATAACGGGATCACATCATTAGGAGAATCATCTGATGGACAAGACCCAAACTATGAACGTAGCATATTAATCGTGTCGTTTTATTGCTATAGTTTTCTGCGTGTCAACTATTTGTTCCTATGACCATGAGATCATATAACTCACTGGCACCGGAGGAATGCCTTGTGTGTATCAAACGTCACAACGTAACTGGGTGACTATAAAGGTGCTCTACAGGTATCTCTGAAGGTGTTCGTTGAGTTAGTATGGATCAAGACTGGGATTTGTCACTCCGTATGACGGAGAGGTATCTCGGGGCCCACTCGGTAATACAACATCACACACAAGCCTTGCAAGCAATGTGACTAAGTGTAAGTCATGGGATCTTGTATTACGAAACGAGTAAAGAGACTTGCCGGCAACGAGATTGATATAGGTATGCGGATACCGATGATCAAATCTCGGGCAAGTAACATACCGAAGGACAAAGGGAATGACATACGGGGTTATATGAATCCTTGACACTGAGGTTCAACCGATAAAGATCTTCGGAATATGTAGGATCCAATATGGGCATCCAGGTCCCGCTATTGGATATTGACCGAGGAGTGTCTCGGGTCATGTCTACATAGTTCTCGAACCCGCAGGGTCTGCACACTGAAGGTTCGATGATGTTTTATGCGTATTTGAGTTATATGGTTGGTTACCGAATGTTGCTCGAAGTCCCGGATGGGATCACATACGTCACGAGGGTTTCCGAAATGGTCCGGAAACAAAGATTGATATATAGGTTTGTCTCATTTGGTTACCGGAAGGTTTTCGGGCATTACCGGTATCGTACCGGGAATGACGAATGGGTTCCGGAGTTCTACCGGGAGGGGCCCACCCACCCGGGAAGAAGCCCAAAGGCATTGTGGGGGCACACCAGCCCTTAGTGGGCTGGTGGGCAAGCCCAAGAGGGCCCTCACGTAGGAAGAAGGAAAAAAACCAACAAGGGAGAAAAGGAAAAACAAGGAGAGGAGGTGGGACAAAAGAGGAGGACTCCCCCCCCTCCAAACCGAATTGGAGAGGGACTCTTCCTCCCCCTTTGGCTGAACCCTTGAGGCTCCTTTGAGCCTCAAGGCAAGGTCGCTCCCCTCCTCCTTTATATACTGAAGGTCTCGGGTGTTTTGACACAAGTTTTGCCACGTGCATCCCGACACCTCTACTTCGTAGATTTCCCTCTAGATTGTATTTCTACGGAGCTAGGGCGGAGCCCTGCTGGAATAGATCATCACCAACATCCGGAGCACCGTCACGCTGCCGGAGAACTCATCTACGTCTCTGTCTCTCTTGCTGGATCAAGAAGGCCGAGATCATCGTCGCGCTGTACGTGTGCTGAACGCGGAGGTGCCGTCCGTTCGACACTAAATCGGGAAGGATCATGATGAGATCGCGGGACAGATCGCGATGAAGTACGCGGGACGGATCATGATGAGATCGTGGGATGGAGTGCACGACTACGGTGATTTGAATCATGCAAACTGTTCCACTACATCGTCCGCGTTTCTTAATGCTTACCGCTGTGTGATCTACAAGGGTACGTAGATCAGAAATCTCCTCTCATAGATGAACATCACCATGATAGGTATTGCGTGTGCGTAAGAAATTTTTTGTTTCCCATGCGATGTTCTGCAACAGTGGCATCATGAGCTAGGTTCATGCGTAGATGTTATCTCGACTAGAACACAAAAGTTTTTGTGGGCGGTGATGTGTGATTTGCTGCCCTCCTTAGTCTTTTCTTGATTCCGCGGTATTGTTGGATCGAAGCGGCTCGGACCGACATTACTCGTACGCTTACGAGAGACTGGTTCCATTGCTACGAGCAACCCCATTGCTCAAAGATGACTGGCGAGTGTCGGTTTCTCCAACTTTAGTTGAATCGGATTTGACCGAGGAGGTCCTTGGAGAGAGGTTAAATAGCAATTCATACATCTCCGTTGTGGTGTTTGCGTAAGTAAGATGCAATCCTACTAGATACCCATGGCAACCACGTAAAACATGCAACAACAATTAGAGGGCGTCTAACTTGTTTTTGCAGGGTATGATTTCTGATGTGATATGGCCAACGACGTGATGTGATATATTGGATGTATGAGATGATCATGTTGTAATAATTAATATAGACTTGCACGTCGATGCTACGACAACCGGCAGGAGCCATAGGGTTGTCTTTAAACTAACGTTTGTGTTTGTAGATGCATTTACTATATTTCTAGGACGTAGCTTTAGTTGTAATAGCATAGCATACACGACAACCTCGATGGCGGCACGATGATGGAGATCATGATGATGGGGATCATGGTGTGGCGCCAGTGACAAGAAGACCATACTTGTGCTTTGGTGATGGAGATCAAGGAGCACTTGATGATGGCCATATCATGTCACTTTTGAATTGTGATGAAGTACGCGGGATGGATCGTGATGAGATCATGGGATGGAGTGCACGACTACGGTGATTTGAATCACGCAAGCTGTTCCACTACATCGTCTGCGTTTCTTAACGCTTACCGCTGTGCGATCTACAAGGGTACGTAGATCGGAAATCTCCTCTCGTAGATGAACATCATCATGATAGGTATTGAGTGTGCGTAGGAAATTGTTTGTTTCCCATGCGATGTTCTCCAACCTACACCCTCTCCAAGGTCCTCATGGACGGGGGCAGCAACATCAACATCTTGTATTTCGACACTTTCCGGCGGATGAACCTCTTGGAGAAGGACCTGATGCCATCATCCACGGTATTCCACGGCATTGTCCCCGGTAAGTCGGCGTACCCGATTGGGCGGATTAAGCTTAACGTGGCTTTTGGCACGGAGTCGAACTACAGGAGCAAGTCCCTCCTGTTCGAGGTGGTCAAAATCAAGAGCCCCTAGCATGCACTGTTTGGATGGCCGACGTACACCGAGTTCATGGCCCGCCCATGCTATGTTTATCTCAAGCTCAAGATGCCTAGACCCAAGGGTCCTATTACCGTCCACGACGACAGGAAGATAGCCCAGGAGTGTGAAGAAGGAGATGCGGCTTATGCCGAGTCGGCTTGCGCGGCTGAGGAGCTCAAGTTTCACCAATCCAACATCGACCTAGTGGACATGACGCCGCTCAAAAGGCTGACTATCGATTCTGAGCCGCCTCTCAAGTTTAAACCAACGGGCGACACCAAGGTTATCGACTTTACGCCAGGCGACTCCACCAAGCAGTTCACTATTGGGGCGGGTCTCGACCCCAAATAGGAAAGCGCGCTCATCGAGTTCATCCGTGAGAATCGGGACATCTTTGCATGGAAACCTTCTGACATGCCGAGTGTACCAAGAGAATTCGCTGAGCACCATCTTAATACTGACCCTAAAATTAAGCCAGTGCGTTAGTACCTTCGCAGGTTTAATGAAGAACGCCGTAAGGCGATCGGAGAGGAAATGACCCAGCTCCTTGCCGCTAGGTTCATCATCGAGGTTTTCCATCCTGAATGGTTGGCTAACCCGGTCCTGGTGCTCAAGAAGAACGACACTTTCCGCATGTGCATTGATTACACTGACCTTAACAGAGCCTGCCCGAAGGATCCTTTCGCCGTTCCCCGCATTGATCAAATTATTGATTCGACGGCGGGTTGCGAACGTCTGTGTTTCTTGGACACTTATTCAGGATACCATCAGATAAAGATGGCGGTGGAGGATCAGGAGAAGACATCCTTCATAACCCCATTTGGAGCTTTCTGTTACATGTCCATGCCGTTTGGGCTCAAGAGTGTGGGGGCGACTTACCAGCGCTGCATCCAAAACTGCTTACACACCCAGATAGGCCGTAACGTCCATGCTTATGTGAACGACATCGTGGTCAGGTCTCACCACAAGGAGTCGCTCTTGGTGGATCTCAAAGAAACCTTCGACAACCTGCGCGTTTACCAGATGAGGCTTAACCCCACCAAGTGTGTTTTTGGTGTCCCTGCGGGGAAATCATTGCGTTTCTTGGTATCAGAATGTGGCATCGAGGCCAACCCGGACAAGATTGAGGCAATTACCTCACTTGGGAAACCAGCCAACATTAACCAGGTGCAGCGTATGGCGGGTCAAATCGCGGCCTTGAGCCGCTTCATAAGTCGCCTTGGGGAGAAGGCCATCCCTCTCTACCAGCTGCTCAAGAAATACGATCGTTTCATATGGACAGACGAGGCCAACGAAGCCTTCAAAGCCTTGAAGCGACAATTAGCTAACCCGCCAGTGTTGGCAGCTCCGGCAGACAAGGAACCTATGCTCCTATACATTCCAGCCAATTCCAAAGCAGTTAGCGTGGCAGTAGTTGTCGAGCGAAAGGAAGAAGGAAAGGAGTACCCCGTCCAGCGACCGGTGTATTTCATCAGCGAGGTCCTCACCCTCTCCAAGCAACGCTACCCACATTGGCAAAAGTTGGTTTTTGGGGTGTTCATGGCGAGTCGAAAGCTGAAACATTACTTCCAGGAACACCCAATCACGGTCGTCAGCTCCGCCCCCTCTACGACATCATACAGAACCGAGAGGCTACTGGACGGATTGCTAAGTGGACCATCGAGCTTGGGTCCCATCAGGTACGATATACGCCCCTGACAGCCATCAAATCTCAAGCGCTCGTGGACTTCATCAATGATTGGACCGAGTTACAAATCATTGAGGAAACACCAGATCTTACGTATTGGACCATCTATTTCGATGGGTCCAGACAGTTGGAAGGCTCGGGGGCTGGTGTGGTGATAACTTTGCCTCAAGGTGACAAGTTTTGCTATGTCCTTCGGCTCATGTTCCCATGTACCAATAATGCAGCAGAATACGAAGCTTTGCTCCATTATTTGTGACTCGCCAAAGAGATGAATCTCACGCAAGTTAGATGTTTGGGCAATTTAGATCTGGTGGCGCAGCAGGTTTCTGGCACCTAGGATTCACGAGACCCTCTGATGGATGCTTATAGACGAGCTGTGTTAGATGTGGCAGGTCACTTCGGGCTAGTTCTTTTGGAGCTTTTTTCAGCTTTTTGTCAAATTAAGCGAGAAGCCCAAAAGAACTGGTTTAGAAAAAGTTACCTCAGCTTATTTTCACCTCCCACGCAAGTGCAATGAGAAAAAGCTCGTCCCTGGTGGCTTCCTGCAGCTTCCCGCAAGTGAAAAGAACAGGTATGACGAAGGGTC
This sequence comes from Hordeum vulgare subsp. vulgare, assembly GCF_904849725.1. Classification (NCBI taxonomy): domain Eukaryota; kingdom Viridiplantae; phylum Streptophyta; class Magnoliopsida; order Poales; family Poaceae; genus Hordeum; species Hordeum vulgare. The sequence continues at coordinate 102,188,246 of NC_058520.1, forward strand.
ATATTGTTTGGTGTTATTTACGGCGGAATTTCCACCGAGAGAAAAAACCCGCCTCGTCCCGCACCCAGCACCGCGCGAGCATCTCCCACCTCGCCGTTCTGGGTCTCTCTGCTCCACGGCTCCCCTGCGCCACTGCGCCGTCTCCCCGCCATGCCGCCGTCGCTGCCCTGCCGCCGCCCCTCCGCCGCCGCCCCTCCCCGCTACCCTGTCCCGTCACCCCTCCCCACCGCCCCTCCCCGTTGCCCCTCCCCGTCCCCCCTCTCCGCTGCTCCATTCCCACTCCGCGAACGCCCCAGATCCGTCCCCGCGGGCGGCACCCCTCCCTCCCGTCGGCCCGGTCCGGCGCAACACTCCGGCGACCCACTCCTCCGGCGACCCACTTCTCCGGCGCCCCACCACCGTTCCCTCTCCCCTCTTGTGAAGCAGCAAGGTGAGCAGCTCACATGTGTTATTTTTTGGGCTTTTTTTACAGCAACTCATATGAAAGAAATTTGATATAGATTGTGTGGTTGATTTCTGTTGCTGTGAGCAGCGCATATATATTAATTATTCCAATTCTTTTGTATTGGCATGATGAAAAATAGATGAAAGCACATTGGGATAATATTGTTCTTAGAACTTTCATTGATATATGTATGGAAGAAGTGAATGCCAATAACCGTGGCAAAGAAGGAACATTGACACCACTTGGATATAACAATGTGGTAAGAAAGTTTTTTGAGTGCACGAGGAGAGAATATAGCAAAAAACAATTCAAGAATAAGTGGGATGTGCTGAAAAAAGATTATATCGTTTGGAAGACATTAACCCAAAAGGCAACAAGCATTGGGTTTGATCCTATTACCAAGACTATTGCAGCTAGTGATGAATGGTGGGCAAATGAGATACATGTACACATTAACACGACCATTGTTTGGAATTTGTTGCTCTTGCAATTCTTGCACTAATTTGTGATATGTTTGTTTTCAGAGAAATGAACTTGCCGCCAAGTTTAGATTTGCTCCATTAGAGGATGAGATCAAACTGAGTACTATATTTGATGATGTTAGTGTGACAAATGAGTATGCGATGGCGGCACCTCCCACCTCTCAAGTTGGTTGCTCTGAAATTCTCATTGATGATGATGATGTGGGAGGCTCAAGACGTGATATAGATGTTACTCACGTGACACCTAAAGCTAAAGGTCGTAAGAAGAGATCATGTCCTTATTCACCTAGTCCCGTGATGGTGCAAAAGATTGCAAAAGATAGTGAGGAAAGAATGCAATTTAAGCGTACTGCGGACCTTTGGGAAAAGAGGGAGACAACCACAATTCGGCGACATCTGAAATGAAGGTCGATCTCATGAGAGATGAGATAAAGGAGATGAAGGACATGGTGGTGAATGATGGAGGTATACCTAGAAGTGAAGTGTATTTCCATGCTCTAGAACTCTTTACGAAGAAGGACCATCGTGATGTCTTTAGTGCACTGAAGGATGAACTGCCAAGTGTGAGGCTTGAATGGATCAACAGGGCCTGGCAAACATTTATGAAAAAGAACTAGAGCAAATCTGTAGTGTTGTGAACCTATTTGTTTTGTTGTGAACTCATTTGTATTGTTCTGAACCTATTTGTTTTGTTGTGAACTCATTTGTACTGTTGTGAACCTATTTGTTTTGTTGTGAACTCATTTGTTTTGTTGTGAACTCATTTGTATTGTTGTGAACCTATCTGCTATTAATGTTTGTATTGTTGTGAACTGATTTGTAGTCATATTTCTGTTGTGTTGTTTTTATATGATAGATGGACATCTCTGTTGAGGAGGAACAAGAGGACGAACTTGATTTTGTTGTTGTTGCAATGGCATATTATGTTCTAAACAAAGAGAGGCTGCCATATGGACCTAGAAGAGCACCAATAATGAGCGGATTACAGTGGGTGGAAGAGAAAGAGAAGCAACCACAAATATTCTACTCTATGTTCAGGATGCGAAGGTCAGTGTTTTACTCACTACATGACATTTTAGTTGATAGGTATGGTCTAAGGTCAACTTGCAACATGTCAAGCAAAGAATCATTTGCATAGTTCTTGTGGATTTTGGGGTCACGCCAGACCACCGACAATGTTGCAGATCGGTTTGAACACAATCGGTCTACCATCAACAAAAAATTTAAGGAGGTACTGTTGTGTGTGTACCGTATGGGCGGTGATTACATTCAACCCAAAGATCGTTATTTTACCCGAGTTCATGACTCACTTACAAACACAAGATTTTGATCTCACTTCAAGGATGCCATTGGGGCAATCGATGGAACACACATTGAATGTGTTCTGCCTGCTAGTGAGCAACCAAAGTATCGCAATAGGAAAGGTTCGACAACTCAGAATGTCATGGCAATTTGCGATTTTGATATGAGATTTACGTTTGTTGTTGCTGGATGGCCTGGATCTGTTCATGACACACGTGTACTCAATGATGCACAAGTTGAATATTCCTACTTTCCACACCCTCCAGATGGTAATAACTTGTACATGCATTCTTGTGCTCTAATGTTTTGCGTGAACTAATTGATTTTGGTTATTTGTATTGTCAATGCAGGAAAGTATTATCTTGTTGACTCTGGATATCCAAACAGAGTTGGATATCTTGCACCATACAAAGGACAACATTATCATGTACCCGATTTGCAACAAGTACCACCAAGAGGGAGATATGAAACATTCAATCATCTACATTCATCACTAAGAAACGTCATCGAACGATCGTTCGGTGTTCTAAAGATGAAATGGAGAATCCTCCTCGGCATCACACGGTACAAACCTGCTACGCAAACAATGATCAATACTGCATGCGCGTGTCTTTATAACTTCATACGTGAGAGCAAACTAAGTGATCAAAACTTTGACATGGTTGAGAGTGGATCTTATGCTCACAAGGAGAGCCTTTCTCATCACTATGCACCCATTGATGATGGTACTATGGGTTCCATCCGTGATGCTATTGCGACAAGTGTTTTCCCTTGATGCTTAGAGGTGTATGCTTTTGTTGGGAGTATCATGTAATAATTTAAAGATATTTTTTATTCAGTACTTATTCTCAAGTACTCGTACTCGTACATGAGACAATGATTCATGTATGATATTCGTATGCGAGATAATGATCCTCCTTTATGTTCGATTATGACATGTTGTTGTTGTTGTGTTCAAAGTCGATTTTATATTCACATGTCAACGAAATAATAAATAATACCGCAATATCAATTAATCTGAACAAACAATATAACCGAAGGGCATTACAGATTTTTCCCTGATCATACCACAAATAAGCTAAGAAAACAGGCACTCAAAAGAACTGGCTAGATTATTATCTGGAGCTTATTTTCACAACAGCTTATTTCCACAGGAGCTTATTTCCACAGCTATGCTGAAAAGAACTGGCCCTTCAATGTTTATCAAGTGGATCACATCGACCGACGGCTTAACAAAGCTGCAGACGCTCTTTCCCGCCTTGGTTTGCAGCGTAAGACGGTTCCTCCCCATGTCTTTTTGGATATATTACATAACCCTTCAGTGAAACTGCCTTCGGAGGAAGATTTAGCGGTACCGGACCCCGAGTCTCAACTCGTGGCGGCTCTTCATGCTACTCCAGACTGGGCGATTCCCTACATGGCGTACCTCACCAGACGCGAGTTACCAGCCGACGAGTTGCTAGCTCGCCAAATCGTCCGTCGGTGTAAATCCATGGTGATACACAATGGCAAGTTACACAAGCGAAGCACCTCGGGGGTATTTCAAAGATGCATCTCTTCTGAAGAAGGATGTATGATCCTCAATGAGATTCACACGGGCGGCTGTGGTCATCATGCTGGGTCCCGATCCTTGATTTCTAAAGCCTTCAGACATGGGTTTTATTGGCTGGCGGCTCACGCAGACGCAGAGGAGATCGTTCGCCGATGTGATGGCTGCCAAAAGTTTGGATGCCAGATGCATGTGCCCGCTCAGGAATTGCGGATGATACCAATCAGTTGGCCATTTGCAGTCTGGGGGCTTGATATGGTCGGTCCCTTCAAGATGTCTTCCACCAAAAAGACTCACCTATTGGTGGCGGTTGACAAATTTACAAAGTGGGTGGAGGCGGAACCTGTTAGCAGTTGTGACGCTGATACGGCCGTCAAGTTCTTGAAGAAACTGATTTTCAGATTCGGATATCCTCATAGTATCATTACTGACAATGGTACTAACCTATCCAAAGGTGCAATGCAAGAGTTCTATTCACGAGAGCATATCCGGCTTGATGTTTCCACGATTGCACATCCCTAGTCCAATGGACAGGCAGAGAGGGCGAATCAGGAAATATTACGGGGGATTAAGCCTCGGCTCATGGTGCCTTTGGAACGCACACTAGGATGTTGGGTCGAGGAGTTGGCATCAGTACTGTGGAGTATCAGGAGAACTCCAAACCGCTCCACAGGTTTTACTCCTTTCTTTCTGGTCTACGGGGTAGAAGCGGTGTTACCAAGTGACATCAAACATGATTCCCCACGAGTCGCCGCCTACGTGGAGCAAGACAACGAGCTGGCACGACAAGACTCGTTGGACGCCTTCGAGGAGGAACGTGACTTGTCCGCATCACGGTCGGCAATTTATGAACATGACTTGCGACGTTACCATAGTCGCCGGGTCAAGAGCCGAGCTTTCCAAGAAGGCAACTTAGTGCTCCGTTTGATTCAAGATCATACTGGTATGCACAAGCTATCACCTCCATGGGAAGGACCGTTTGTCGTCAGCAAGAACCTTCGGAACGGCTCATACTATTTGGTGGATCTTCGCCCAGATCGGCCAACTACAGAGGTTGAGACAACTCGCCCGTGGAACATAGCCCATCTGCGGCCTTACTACACTTAGAGCCATGAGCTCCCCCTCTTTTTCTTTACAAGTTATCAGAAAATTGTAATCCATGAATTATGAAAGCAATAAAGCCAGCACCCACGAATTTCGGGGTCCTTTGCCGTTTCAGCTTTTGAAAGCATGAGTCTTTATTGTTCTATAAGTCGCCCAAACATGGACGCTATCAAAGTCAAAGAGCGTAAGTCTCCATGCTGCACTTGCTTCAAAACTGGGCTTTGATAAACGCCAAAGAAGACCAACGTTGTCACGTTGAACGGTTCAAACATAGGCGCCTTATATGGTTTTGAGAATCAAGCCGACTTACTTGGGGGCTACTAGTCCCCAAGTCGTTTTGCAGTAAGAGCGTATATGCTTCTCTAATCTTATGCCTGGTTTCTTCCTAAATCATAGGTCACTTGGGGGCTTCCACTCATTGAGTTCAGCCTGAATACCCTCTTGGCTAGCGAAAAATTACCGCATTATAAATGGTTATACTGGACTATGTGTTGAACAAGTCGCCACATGGACCTATGTACCGAGGGTGAGTCAATCCGTTATTTGGACCCTGAACTTGCCTTGGTTAAAACATAAAAGGTACCGGCCAGAGTCACACATGGGAAATAGAGAAACCATTGGTTCATTGAACCTGCTTCACAGAAGCTTGACTCGCGCTTGATCAGCCGGTCTAAAACAACAAGGCTTTTTTGCAAAAGCTTCCTAAGGGTAATACTAGAGTTTTGCAAACTCGTCTTATCCTATCGAAACTCACTGAGTCGATAAACGTTTTACTTCTTGATGACAAGATTACAAGGTTTCTTAACATTTTTTTGAGCCGGCTTTGATTATAACTCGCCCCGGCTTATATTTCTCGCCGTAACCCCGGGGCTGATTTATTTCTCACGATACCCCGAGGGCTAATTTATTTCTTGCCATGATCTAGGGGGCTGGTTTATTCCCGGCCATGCACTTACTGACTCGGCTGCTGTTTTTCCTAACATACCCGGAAAAATTTGAGACATTCCTTGGTTTATCCAAAAATTGCAGGCGAGTCATGCATAAGATTCAAGGACTACGAGTGGTTCCATCAAAAAACAATACGACATACTTGGTGTTCCACACACACTAACAAGGCTATTACATGGCTCGCATGGCCAGAATGGTTGTCATCCCCTAGTGAAGGAATCATCGATGGGCGAATCAGTCCGCCGCCGAGTCGCCTTGCCTTTAGCTCTCCTCGCCTTCGATTCGTAAGTCGCCCAGCTTCCAGTTACACTTGGACAAGGCAATGAACTCGTCTTCATCATCAAGGAAGAGAGATAGGTCCATGTCAAGATCAAAAGGATTCTTGGGACGACTAGGAACCAGGCTAGCAGTTTCATATGAAGGAGGCGTCACCTTCTTTTTGTTCTTGTCATAGGCGGCTTGGTATTTGTTCAAATCTAAACTGGCTGCCAGTTGAGTCGCTGCATAGCGAGATTCTACGATGGTTCGGTGATAGTCCACCTCGGTGAATTCTGACCCGTCATCTTTCAGCTCGGGGTAGCCTGCGGCTATTTCCTCGGTTTTGAGCTCATAGGCATACGCGAAGCACCAACTCAGGGTGTTCAACACTCCCTTTCGGGCGGCTGATCTTTTTAACTCCTCTATCTGAGGAGGCAATGTAGACAAGAAGCCAAGCATCTGCTTGATGGTCATCACTGGTCCCTTGTTGCCCATCACTGCCTTGATTGACAGCACGCCCCCGGTGTATAGTTGCCCAGCAAAGGTATATATGGCTTTTAACTTAAGCAGGCAGTCGTCCGAAGATTGGCGGCTCGTGCACCTGCAAAGGGTACATCAGTATTTGATAGTTTTTGATACCATATTAGTTAATCAAATAGTCAAAGGATAACGCTTACCAAACATGGCGACTGTCATATTGGACACATGCTTTTTTAAGCCGGCTAGCTCTTGCTGTGCGGCTTCCAATTTCTCCTCAGCCTGCTTAGCACGCTTCAGAATGGCGGCTTGATTGGCCTTGGCTTTCTTCTCAAATTTTTTCTGGTCAACCTTCATCTTTTCTAGCTCAGCCTGCAGTAAGCGGAATTTCGTCTCCAACTCGGAGTGGGCATCCTGTTGTTCAGCCAGATTTTTCTTTAAGTCAGCCACCGCTGACTCAGTCTGTGTCACGGACTCCTGCACGTCAAATTTGGGGAGACAAGTTTCAGCATTATTGCAAGCAATACTCCTGATACTTGGGGGCTAATGTATGATTTTTTTATCAAAATCATACCATATGCAAGACCCGACTCATCTTTCAAAAGATGACCCGACCCTTGGGGGCTACATGTTGAAGCTTTTTCTCTAATACAAGACCCGACTCATTTTCCAAAAGATGACCCGGCCCTTGGGGGCTACAGGTTGAAGCTTTTTCCTCTAATACAAGACCCGGCTCATCTTCCAAAAGATGACCCGGCCCTTGGGGGCTACAGGTTGAAGTTTTTTCTCTAATACAAGAGCCGACTCATCTTCCGAAAGATGACCCGGCCCTTGGGGGCTATAGGTTGAATTTTTTTTCTCTAATAGAAGACCCGACTCATCTTCCAAAAGATGATCCGACCCTTGGGGGCTACAGGTTGGAGACTTTTTTCTAATAAAAGACCCGACTCATCTTCCAAAAGATGAACCAGCCCTTGGAAGGCTAATGGGTGCAGGAAAATACATCAACATACCTCATGTTTAGTCCTCATAAGACGGAGCAAGCTCTTGTTCAGTTCGAAATCCCTCTCTAGATGACTTGTGAAGCCGGCACAAAGCTGGTCGAATTCCAGCTTCTCATATTGGTGGAGCTTGAGGGGGTCTGTGTCTTCATCAGGGGAAAGGAGAGTTGCCTTGGAGGTATGTTTGGAAAGCACGACAGTTGGAGGAGTGGAGAAGCCAATGCCAGTGACCACGGCCTCTGGATCGTCAGTCGCCTTGAGAGGGCTTGGCGGGTTACTCTTACCAGCGGTCTCCTTCAAAATGATGGGCGAGTCATCCCGGGTTTCAGGAATATCGCCCGCAGGAATATCACAAGCCGTCGTTTGCTCCTCATCAGTCTCAGGAACAGAGGTGCTCGTGCCTAAGGCATCTAATGTTCGGAGAGCAGGAGAGTCGCCGGTTTTTCTTATTTTTGCTTGTTCCCTACGACAAAAGCACCAAGATTAAAAGCACATATCATTGTTTAGAAAAAATTGGATTAGCAAAGAAGACTCACGCTTGCACACGAATCATCGGCGGGAGAGCAGATATTGCCGAGTCGCCAGATGTAGGGGGAGAAGTCTGACAGAACAAAGGCTTGAGGTTGACAAAGTGGCGAGTCATATTTTACATGACAAAGGGTATGATAAAACAAGAATATACCTCGCTGGTGCGTTTCCGACCGGCTATCTTGTCAGGCAGTCCGGTGATTAAGTCACGAGAGCAACTATGGGTCTTGCGCGTGGGGGTGAATCTTGCTTTCTTCAAAAGGAAATCAGGATCCATATAAGCATGTGGGTGAGACATGGGCACTTTTCTGCAGATCCGCCTGGCTGGTCTAGGGGAAGGAGAAGGTGAGTCGGAAGAAATGGAAATTACCTCGACTGGATCATTTTTGCTCTCATGATCCTCGCCCTACACATAAGGATGTATGGTATAAACGTAAGTCGGAATACATAAATGATGAGTGAGAGGGAAACCTTACCTCCGAGTGTGCCTCATCTTCTTGTGAGTCGCCAACAAAAGATGAATCTTTGGTGGCGGCTTTCTTTTTTGCTCACCGTCTTCTTCTTTTTTGGCGGCGTCTTGGTGGACTTCGGGGCGACTGCTTTGGGGCCCCTTCGCCAAAATACATCGGTTTTCTGATGGATAGAGGCAAATCTTAAGCCAAGAACATTCTTAAGCATAAAAGAGGCAAAGGGCGGCTTGGATTCTTACTAGTGGCACCGGGTTGGCGCGGCAGAAGGCCTTAAGACCAATCTTGGCGCATTCTTCCAAGGTTTCGCCGGTTTGTTTCTTGATGACTCCGACAATTTCGCTTTCTGAGAGTCTGTGGCGACTGAAGCATTGGGGATGGTCTACTGTACCGTTGTAGTCATACATCAGCCCGTCTCGTAGCTCTGGGGAAGGATGTTCCATTCTATCCAGCAGCGAAATAGGTCGATCCCGATGAGCCCGTTGTTGTTCAGAGACTTCAACTCGGAGAAGATTGGGATAAACTCTGAGTCTTCTTCTTCTGAGAGCTTATCGGGAAATTTGAAGTCCATGGGCAGGCGGTCTGCTCTGAAGCCCGGAAGAGGGTTCTCGCCGAGCGGAGAAGTGTCTCGACAGTAGAACCATGACTCGGCCCAGCCTTTGGGATGGCTGGGCAGAAGAACCGTCGGAAATCCACGTTCGCGACGTCTTTGGATGTTGACTCCTCCGAGCTCGTGGTTGGGACCGTTGGGAAACTCGGTCTGGCAGTTTAGATGGAAAAAGTTCGAGAATAAGGGGATCACGGGTTTTCTCTGCAAATATACTTCGCAGAAGACCAGGAACTGGCACAGGTTGCTGAAGTATTTGGGTCCCAAATCTTGAGGATGGACACTGAGGAAATGCAGGACGCCCCGGAAAAACTTTGACCCGGGCGGTGTAAAACCGCGCTCAGGATAATCGGTAAAGATTACTACCTCTCCTGGAGCGGGATTGGGAGTCAACTCGCCCGGGGCGGTTCTCCAACCAATGGTTTCCTTGCTGTCAAGGAGACACGCCTTAACAAACTTCTAGAGCGTGGCATCGTCGACTTTGGTTGGTAACCAGTCACACTACGTAATGTCCATGACTACAAAAGAGAGGGGAACGAGGCAACTCAGTAAAAGACTAGGAAATGTTCGAACCCGCCGGTATGGGTCTACGGTGTTCGTAAAAGATTTGTAACCCGCCAAATGGTTGACGTACGTCGTAGCCCGTTATTCAGGCGATCTATGGGCAGATCTTCAAAAGTATTCTGACTCGCCCTTCAGACTGGAAGAGAAGGTGTCATAGCTATAGTAATAAACCTAAGTCGCTACGAAGGCTGGAGCTGAACGACGACTTTCAGAGGTGTTTTCTTCCTTAGAGATATTCACAGCAGATGAACAAACATGTTTCTAAGTTAGGCAGTAAGTTGTGGATCTACGAGTAGGTCAAAATAGAAGGATATTGCCTGGAATAATGATAGTGAACTATGCATATAACGCAGCGACAATGTTGGTCAGCAGTATGTAGGTTTAAGCTGGCAAAAGGACATGATTAAATGGCCGATGCCTGCTACTGCCTAAGGTCAATCACGAGAGCATGGAACGGATCTAAAGCAGTTAAGGGTGTTCATCACATTGTGGAACCTAGCTCGCAAGAGGCTACAGTCATGGCGTTCTCGTCCTAACCCTAAATGGGGGAATGTGTGTACCTGAGAGCAGGAGATCGCTGTCGGGGATGAATGCGCAGTGCTTCGTGTTCCTTAACGCCCGGAAGGTCGCAGTTGATGGAGAAGCTCCAGGAGCCGGAGACGACGCCGGTGCGCTGGTGCTCGGAGGCGAGGTGCGCGAGGAAGACGAGGAAGAGATGGAGGTTGGTGACGGGGTCTCCTTCCCCCCATTTCCCTTGCTATTTAAAGGGCAGGAACCAAAATCGAGGCTATCGAGGCAGAAATCAAGGCGACAAGTCAGAGGTTGCGATGATGGCGTCTAGATTCTCAGGATAAGTGATTATGAGGGAAAGATCCGTTGATGGTTGCGGAGGTGAGAGCCCCGGAAATAAGGGGATGAGGTGGTATCATCCAGTATTCCATGGCGACTCAGATTAGGTGACAACGGGAGGCGACTTGTCATTTGTCGAAGGACAGAAATGGGGAGAGTCGCCCCAAGTTGATGGGAGTCTATTGACATGAATGAATTCAAGACAATTTGGGGCCTAATGTTGGGGATATTACCTATGGGTGACCCGCCCCTAGTGGGCCGGGTCACCAAAGGGGCGACTCACCATTAGCTGCGCGTCTCGTAGCCCAGATGTTGATGGCGGTTCGAGAGGTCGTGCGGATGATGGATTACCAAGAAAGCCCATGGTCGTGGGGAACACGACGACTTAAAGATAAGGAAAGTCACAAAGAGTAGAAGGTCAGGACTTTGTAAACCCTAGGGCCTCGACCTGTATATAAAGGCGAGTCCCAGGGAGAGGTCAGGAGGGTTAGAGAGAATCGAGATCTAGGTCAGGCGAGTTATGCCCTGCTTGTAATCAAAACCACCATTAATCCATACATAGCAGGACATAGGCTTTTACCTCCTCACGAGGGGCCGAACCTTGGTAAATCTGAGTCTCGCTTTCGCTCAGCCCCTTCGAGTCGCCACCAAGGTGAGATGGCTCCATCTCTAAGTCCTTTCACGAGGACATCTGCCATGAAAAAACCACGACACATTTCGTGATGTTTACCAATATTACCCACTCTTTGGCATTCATCACAAGAAAGTACATACTTACAAGCATCTTTAAAGAGAGTAGGCCAATAAAAAACAGATTGTAATACCTTGTGTGAAGTTCTGTCACCGGCATGGTATCTTCCGTAGGCCTCGGAATGGCACTTCCTCAGGATCTATTCATGTTCATACTCAAGCATACAACGTCTAATAACACCATCTACTCCTTCTTGGTAAAGACGTGGGTCATCCCAAAAGTAATGTCATAAATCATAGAAGAATTTTTTGTTTCGTTGATAAGTGAGGCTAGGTGGGATATATTTAGCAACAATGAAATTAGCATAATAAGCATACTAAGGAGAGCTACGTGTACCAATAGCAGCAAGTCACTCATCAGGGAAATTATCATCAATAGGTCGTGAGTCATCAAGAATATTTTCCATTCTACACAAGTTATCCAATATAGGATTATCAGCTCCCTTTCTATCAATGATATAAAATCGAACTCTTGAAGTAAAAGTACCCACCTAATGAGTCTAGGTTTAGCATCTTTCTTTTCCATAAAGTATTAAATAACAACATGATCAATGTGAATAGTTAGTTTAGAATCAACAATGTAAGGTCTAAACTTATCACATGCAAACACAACTGCTAAAAATTTCTTTTTAGTTGTGGCATAATTTCCTTGAGTAGTGACTAGGGTCTTACTAGCACAGGGTGTAACATTCAACTTCTTGTCTACTCTTTTCCCTATAACAACACCAACAACATAACCACCAGCATCTCACATAATTTCAAATGGTAAGTTCCAATCAGGTGGTCGAATAATAGGTGCCGATATTAAAGCTTTCTTAACTATTTCAAAGGCTTCTACACAATCATCTCAAAAACAAAAGGTACATCTTTTTGGATAAGATTAGTTAATGGCCTAGAAATCTTTGAGAAATATTTGATGAAACGCCTATAGAAACCAGCACGATGAAGGAAACTTCTTATACCTTTGATATCTTTTGGGCAAGGCATTTTCTCTATTGCATCAACTTTGGCCTTATCCACCTCAACTCGCGTTGAGAAATTTTATGCCCAAGCACTATACCTTCATTCACCATCCAGTGGCACTTCACCCAATTCAATACGAGATCAGTTTCTTCACATATCTCCAAAACTCGATCAAGGTTGGTCAAGCAATCATCAAAGGAAGTCTCGTAAACAGAAAAGTCATCCATGAAAACCTCAACAATCTTTTCACAAAAGTGAGAGAATATATCAGTCATACATCTTTGAAAGGTAGCACGTGCATTTCGTAAACCAAAAGCATACGCCTATAAGCATAAGTTCCAAAAGGGCAAGTAAAGGTAGTTTTCTCTTATTCCTCTTTTGACACAGGTATTTGAGAGAACCCGGAATATCAAACAAGAAAGCAGAAGTGTGTGTGCTTAGATAATCTTTCTAAAATTTGATCAATAAAACGCAAGGGGTAATGATCTTTCCTAGTAGCCTTATTTGATTTCCTAAAATCAATTACCATCATATAACCAGTTACTATCCTTTGTGGAATAAGTTCATTTTTATCAATAGGAGCAACAATTATACCACCTTTCTTGGGAACACAATGAGCATGACTTACCCATCTACTATCGGCAATAGGATAGATTATATGTGGTTCCAGAAGTTTCAGTATTTCAGTTCTTACCACCTCTTTCATCTTAGGGTTGAGGTGGCGTTGATGATCAACAACTGGTTTAGCATCAGGTTCCATATTAATCTTGTGCTGACAAAGAGTGGGGCTTATGCCCTTAAGATCTCCAAGAGTATATCCAATAGCAACCTTGTGCTTCATTAAAGTTTTGAGTAATATGTTTTCTTCATGTTCTATAAGGTTATCACTAATAATAACAAGATGTATCTTCTTGTCATCAAGATAAGCATATTTCAAAGCGTCAGGTAAGTCCTTGAGCTCAAACATGGGATCTCCCTTGGGTGGAGGAGGATCACCTAAAATTTCAACTAGCAAATTGTGCTTAAGGATAGGTTGTTGGTCAAGGAGTATCTTATCTATTTCATTCCTTTCATTAAAATGCACGTCATTCTCATGGTATAGCAAATATTGTTCTAATGGATTGGTAGGAGGTACAACAATAGAAGCAAGACCAATTATTTCATCCTTACTAAGCTATTCCTTTTCACGTGGCTTTTTTCTAAACTTAGAGAAGTTAAACTCATGAGAATCATCCCCAAAGCTCACTTTGACCTTCTTAGTAGCATAATTAATTTCAACATTAACAATATTCAAGAAAGGTATACCAAATACTAGGAAATCAATGGGGTACTTGAAATTCCCGCACAAGACTTCAACATATCTAAGAATCCCAAGTGGTGAAATAGTGTCACGGTTTGCAAGCTTAATAGTGACATCAATATCTTCAATTTCGGAGGGTGCTATATCATGCATAATTTCTTGATATAAAGCAAAAGGTATATCACTAATACTAGCACCAATATCACACAGGCCATGGTAGCAATTATCCTCAATTTTAACTAAGATGACACGCGTGTCTACCACTAGTCTATTTTTATCTGGTTCATCTCTTTTGTTTCTAACAGATTTAGTAATTCTAGCAGCTTCATTTTAGAGTTAAATAACCTGCCCATCAATTTTGTCAGCTAAGAGATCTTTTACTATAACAACATTAGGCTCAACATTTATTTGTTCAGAAGGTGTAGGTGTTCTAACATAACTCTTATTAACCATGGTTGTAGCCTGATACTCGTGATCTGCGTTGGGTTTTCTATGAAGAGGAATGGGTTATCGTAGCACATAGTGGGTAAGTATTCCCCCCAGTTATGAAACCAAGGTTTATCGAACCAATATGAATATCAACCACAACCGTCTTCAGCGGTTGCACACGAAAGAACAAACAACTTGCACCCAACGTGGGCAAGAGGGTTGTCAATCCTCTTATCATATTATTTGCAAGCAAGTGAGGTGTGTAGATAACTGTAGATAGAAAGATAAAATTAAAACAAGTAAATGGCAGCATGGTATTGAAGGATTTACCAATATGTTGTGAATAGACCCGGGGGCCATAGCTTTCCCTAGTGGCATCTCTCATGAAAAATAGTGTGGGTAAACAAATTACTATTGGGCAATTGATAGAAAAACGAATAGTTATACGATATTCACGACAATGATCATGTGTATATAGGCATCACCTCCATAAACAAACATGCTGACTCCTGCCTGCACCTATTACTATTACTCCACTCATCGACCACTATCGAACATGCATCTAGAGTATTAAATAAAATAGAATAATGCATGGAGTAAGATGACATGATGTAGACAAAGTAAACTCACACAATATGAATAAGCCCCATCTTTTTATTCTTAGTAGCAGAAACGTGAAGATTCATCTTGTCCCTTTTTGTCACTGGGATATAGAATTTCGCTAGATTGAACGTACTACATCACACCTCTCTCACTGAAGAAATATCAATCTAGTTGGCTAAACTATTTCAATAGATAGGAGAGAATTACGAAGCTATCATAATCATGCACATAAGCATCATATAAGTATTCAGAGGAGACTCAAATATTAATCATGAATAATCTAAACATGAACCCACAATTCATCGGATCCCAACAAACACACCACAAAAAAAGTGAATTACATCATGTGGATCAAAGCGAAGATGCGATGATCATTGTTGAAAGGACGTGGATGTTGCCTAGAGGGGGGAGTGAATAGGCACTTTAAAATATTTACGTTTTAGGCTTGAACTAATGTGGAGTAAAATTAACGTTTACTTTGTCAAGCACAAAACCTAAAACAACTAGGCTCACCTATGTGCACCAACAACTTATGCTAAGCAAGATAAACAACTAAGCGATAGCAAGATATATAACAAGAAACAATATGTCTATCACAAAGTAAAGTGCATAAGTAAAGGGCTCGAGTAAGAGATAACCAAGGCACGCGGAGACGAAGTATCCCGAAGTTCACACCCTTGCGGATGCTAATATCCGTTAGGAGCGGTGTAGAGGCACAATGCTCCTCAAGAAGCCACTAAGGCCACCGTAATCTCTTCACATCCTTGCACTATGCAAGGTGTCGTGATTCCACTAAGGGAGGGTGGTCACCGAACCCGTACAAACAAGGCTGGGGCAATCTCCACAACTTAATTGGAGGCTCGCAACAACACCACGAAGCTTCACCACAACGGAATATTGCTTTGCGGTAACCTCAAATGCTCGGGGCAATCTCCACAATCTAATTGGAGACCCGACACTTGCCCGAAGCTTTATACCACAATGATTGAGCTCCGAGGTACCACCAAGATTCTAGGTTGCCAAAACACCCAAGAAGAACAAGTATAAGGGTACTAAGAACCCAAGAGTAATAAGCTTCTCAAACTTCACTTCCACGTATCATGGTGGATAACTCAAACTTATGCACCAAATGCAATGGCATGAACACATGAAGTGGTCCAGCCCCTCACACTCAAATCCCTCCACAACAAAAAAAATCTATGGAGGAATATGGAGGAAGAACAAGGAGCTCACCAAGAACTTCAATATCAAGATCCAAGGGGTTGCCCTCGCATAGAGGAGAAAGTGATCGGTGGAAATGTGGATCTAGATCTCCTCTCTCTTTTCCCTCTAGAACTAGCAAGAATCATTGGAGGGATTGATAATTAGCAACCTCTAAGAAGGTCAACAATGGGGGGCAAAACGAGCTCAAGAGTTGGGGAACCATTGGGGAAGAAGACCCCATAAATAGGTCCCCACAAGTCTGCCCATTATGTGGAGAATTACACAAGGGAGGTACAACCGGTGATGCGGGCGGTACAACCGCTGTGATCGATACAACTGCCCAACCACCGCTCAACTCGTGCGCTGGACACGGAAAGGTCCCAAGCGGTAAAACCACCTGGAACACCGGTAGTACCAAGCTATATAATATAGTGGTACAATTGTTCCACCACTGCCCAACAACTGGATCTCAATAGAACCGTGTCTGGTTGAAGCCCGGTGCTGGGCCGGTTGAACCGTCCAGGGCTGCCACCCTGGGTCACCCAGCTATGGATGGTACAACTGCCCTAGAGGGTAGCCGTACAACCGTTGGGGAGCACTTAGTGGCAAGACCCCCAGGGTATCACCCCTGGAGTGGTGGTTAGACCAGTTGACACGGGGCAACGGTACAATTGTATCAAGAAAACACGTAAGACCAAAACTGCCATAACTTCGGCAAATGAGCTCCGAATTGAGCAAACTCAAGCTTGTTGGATTCAGGACAAATCGATCAAATATTAAGAACATTTAGTTATGAATATGCTATTAATATAGAGATGTGAGACCTCTTTGAATGAAGAACCGGCAAAAACTCCAACATCGGAAACATCATAGAAGATGCACATGAACTTTGTTTTCGATGAACTCGAGCTTGTCATAAAGAGGACCATAAGCTCTAAAACTCACAAAGAGACCCACCAAACAAGAACAAGGAAAGATGATGCAAGGATGCAAATGGCTTGAGCTCTCAATGAATGATACAATCATGCTACTCACTTGAGAGCTCCCCTTGATAGTACGACAATCTATCCATAAATACAAAACCTATCAAGGACAAGCCTATACCTTGCACATAGTCCACTTGATCTAGATAATGACGATCTTGACTTCCTCAAGATGAACCATCTTTCTTGATTGCACTAGATCGATGAAGACTTGTAAATTGAACCCCCATACTCCACTATGGGTGAACCACTCTTCAGCACATGTTCACTAGTCCATTGCCACCACAATGGAAGACAAGCTTCAAGCATGATATCTTCGTGATGCTCTACTTGAACTTGCAAACGACAATCTGATGACAATCACCACTTGACGTCATCCTCCAAGGGTTGTATCAGATCTTCCTCTTGACGCAAGCCCATGGAAACCCACCTAACCATGCATAGAACTCTCACAAATATCATGGGTTAGTACACAAAGCGTAATGGACAATGCTTACCATACCACGGGATCACTTGATCCCTCTCGGTACATCTTGTATGCTTTGTCTGTTGATCATCTTGATTTACTCTTTGACTTAGTCTCGATCAATCTTATGTCTTTATGACTATTCTTTGGATAATACCTTGAATACCACCTTGGTCATCATATAAACTCCTTGAAACCAACAGATGGACTTCAAGAAGTGTGTATGGACAAATCCTTCGAATATAACTTAAGGCAACCATTAGTCCATAGGGATTGTCATCAATTACCAAAACCACATCTGGAGAAATATGCTCTAACAATTGTATTGAAGATCAAAAGAGAGATATATTGCCATCTAGGTACTACCATGGACCCGTAGGTCTGTGGTGAACTACTCGCACATCATCGTGAGGCCATCAAGGTTGATTAAGATGACCTCCGTGATCGATGTCCCTCCAGTAGTGTGGCGGAATGGAGCTCCAGATGGCCTCCCATTGGAATAGAGACTTGAGGGGCATAAAAAGTGTTTCGGGACTCCCCTGGTGTTTTTAGGGTAGATGAGAATTTACAAGCCAAAGAACGGAGTCGGGAGGGCCACGAGGGAGGCACAAGCTATCAGGGCGCCCCAAGCAGCACCCTGATGGCTAGTGGGCCCCTTGTGAGTCCTCCAACCTTCTACCAATGCTCGTTGGTCTTCTTTTGCTCCAGAAAATTGCCAAAAAGTTTCACGGCAATTGGACCTCGTTTGGGATGGGAAATCTACAAAGTGAAAACACGCAGAAAACAACAACCCGCACTGGGCACTGGGTCAATAGGTTAGTGCTAAAAAATAATATAAAATTTTAAATAAATACCCCAAAAGTTTTCTAAAATGATAATATATCAACATGGAACAATAAAAAATTATGGATATGTTGGACACGTATCAAGCATCTCCAAGCTTAATTCCCCCTCTCCTCGAGTAGGTGAATGATAGAAAGATATTTTTGATGTGACATGTGATACATCTATTTTGCATCATGTTTTGTGATTGTTATTTTAGTGTTTTATGCATTATACCACTTGGTGAAGTAATTCTAATGCCTTTTGTCTCATAATATGCAAGGTTTACATCAAGAGGGAGAATGTCGACAGATGGAATTCTGGACTTGAAAAAGCTACGTCAAAGATACCTATTATGCACATATGCAAATGAGTGAAACTTCACGGAGATTTATTTTGGAATAAATAAAAAATACTGGAGGAAAGAAGTACTAGAGGGGGGTTACCAGGTTACCACTAGGCACCAGGGCGCGCTAGCCCCCCTAGCACGGCCTGGTGGGTAGTGGCCCCCTGGCCCACCTCTAGCGACCATATTATGGTATAAATTCTCTTTTGACCTAAAAAAACCAGGAGAGGACTTTCGGGACGAAGCGCCACCATCTCAAGGCGGAACATGGCAGGAGCACTTTTTCCCTCCGACGGAGCGATTCTGCCGGAGGAATTTCCCTCACGGAGGAGGAAATCAAAGCCATCTTCATCACCAACAACCCTCTCATCTTGGGTAGGCGAATCTTCATCAACATCTTCATCAGACCATCTACTCTCAAAACCCTAGTTCATCTCTTGTGCTGAATCTTGTATCAAAACCTCACAATGGTATGTGGGGTGTGACTAGTAGTGTTGATTACATCTTATAGTTGATGCTTTTATGGTTGAAGATCATAAGTTCAGATCCAATATGCTATTTAATACCTCTCTAATCATGAGCATGTTTATCACTTGTAAGTAGCTACTTTTGTTCTTGAGGCCACGGGAGAAGTAATGTTGCAAGTAGTCATGTGAAGTTGATATCCATTTGATATTTTGATGATATGAATGTTGTGATACCCTTAGTGGTGTTATGTGAACGTCGACTACATAACGCTTCACCATCTTTGGGGCTAAGGGAATGCATTGTGGAGTAGTAACTAGATGGTGGGTTGCGAGAATGAGAGAAACTTAAACCCCAGTTTATGCGCTATTCCGTAAGGGGCTGCTTTGGATCCCCATATTTAATGCTATGATTGGAATTTATTCTTAATACTTTTCTCGTAGTTGTGGATGCTTGCGGGGGGTTAATCATAAGTTGGAGGCTTGTTCAAGTAAGAATAGTAACCAAGCACCGGTCCACACACATATCAAATTATCAAAGTACGGAATGCGAAATAACCCAACATGACGAAGGTGACTAGGTAAAGTTCCCGTGTACCCTCAAGAACGCTTTGCCTATTACAAGAAACCGTTCCAGCCTGTCCTTTGCCTGAAAAGTATTGGGATACCTTGCTGCACCTATTGTTACTATTGCTACTTGTCACTTGTTATAATTATCTTGCTATCAAACAACTTGTTACTGCTATTTCAGTGCTTGTAGGAATTACCTTGTTGAAAACCGCTTGTCATTTCCTTCCGCTCCTCGTTGGGTTCGACACTCTTACTTATCGAAAGGACTACCATGGATCCCCTATACTTGTGGGTCATCAACATGCTATCCATAATGTAACCTTTGCATTTATGGTCATTGAGAAACGATGAATAAACACACATTAACACAACAATACTTATAGGTATAAGCAACAAATCATTAATCTTTCAAAGTATACGATCCTCAAAGATTGTTTAACCCCCATCCATATTTATTATATTAGCAAGGCATGGCTCCAAGTTCACCACATTAATACAAATGTCAAGCACCACGATGTCCAAGTCAGGCAATTGGACCATACTTTTTTAATATGCATGAACTTTTTATACTTCAGACAATACATGAGCATGAACCATTGGACATAGCATAAAGGTGGAATAGAATATGGTGGTAGGTTTCAAAGGGGTAAAAGTGGAGAAGATAGTCTCACATCAACTAGGCGTACCAACGAGCTATGGAGATGCCCACCGATAGATATCGATGCGAGGAGTAGGGATTGCCATGCAAAATGCACAAGAGCTATAAGTGTATGAAAGCTCTACTGAAGCTAAGTGGGGCATGCATCCAACTTGCTTGCTCATGAAGACCTCGGGCATTTGAGGATGTTCGTCATCAAAATATACAAGCCAAGTTTATGAAAAAGTGATTCCCACTAGCATATGAATGATATAACATGAGACTCTCTATATGAATAACAAGGTGCCACTTTGAGGCACAAGTGTGGTAAAGGATAGTAGCAAAGTCCCTTCTCTCTTTTTCTATCATTCATTTTTTTTATTATGGTGGGCTCATTTGGCCTCCCCCATTTTTATTTCCTCACTCGAACAATGCTCTACTAATGATGATCATCACACTTTTATTTACTTACAACTCATCATGAAAACTGATAGGACGATATGACTCTGAATGAATTCCTCTCGTAGTGTACGAGGATGTGCAAAGATCTAGCGTGACACGTATCCAAAACATGATGAATAGTGGCTTTGCTACAAATACTATATCAGCTCTATATGATCATGCAAAGGAATATGATGATGAACGAACTAGTCATGTGAAGTGAAAATGGAATTTGCATGGTAATATATCTCGGAATGGCTATGTGTGGGGCCTCAGGGACCGAGGGTACCCAGGCCCGTTGGCCTGCAGTCCTAGGCGCGATGCGGCTAGGCGAGCCTCGTTCAGCCCATCCACAAGCCAGGCAAGGAAGACCCTCGTGAGGGCCCTCGCCTCGTGAGGTGGCCATTTGAGGATCGTTGCTAAGGGCCTCAATAGGTTATACGCCGCAAGGACGCGTCCCGAGGCTACCCCTGAGGCTCTTGCAGGGCGAGCCCGTCGAGGGCAACCTGGCAGGTTCCCGTGACCGTGTCACTTCACGTGGGTGATGCGGGCTGCACATGTGGCGCAGGGGTGGTGCCAACAGGCATGGACAAGGAGGATTTCCACTTCCGTGCTAAGGAAGCGGGGCCAGTTGGTGGGTTCCCAAAGCATCTCCCAAAGGTTTCGTGATCGGTGTAAGAGGACCAAGGCTGGGGGCTCAGCAAGACGGAGGTCACCGCTGAGCCCAACAACACGTCATAGAGAAGGGCTTTTGCAGGGGAAGACCACCTTTGTGAGGGCGGGCTGCAATCCTGTCCCCTTTAAAAATGGCCGTTGTGGCAACCCTTCCCACCGAGTGTTTTTGGGGGAAGAGGACCAAGGCCAGTATAAAAGAGAGGCCTGACCTTAGTAGTAGGGAGAGACTCATCTGATCCCCACCATCTCCGCTAGGGCAAGAACCCACCTTTGTACTCGTTTTCCACCTCAAGTTATCTAGACAAGTAGGAGTAGGGTTTTACATCGCAAGGTGGCCCGAACCTGGGTAAACTGCTCGCATGTTCTTGTTTGCTTTCCTTTGGTCGAGCCACTGGAGAGTCGCTCTTAAGTCAAGAGGTAGAATAGGGTAGGAGTGCAAGCGCACTCGAGAGTTTGAACCTTATTGGGTCTACGGAGCCCTGATTCCAACATTTGGCATGCGAGGTAGGGGCGCGCAGCCGCCCTCCAGCTCCAGTTTTGTCTCCAGCTTCACTAACCGCATGGTCGACGCTCGTGCCCCGAGTGCTCGGCGTCGGACGACCGTTACCGGCTCACCAGTGTTGCGGCCAACACCGTCTTCTCCCCGCTACCTGCAGGCAGCAGGGCTTCCTGTGGCCATCGACGCAACAAGGCGGATGCCCTGCTGCGTACCTTGCGACATCTGTCTCAGCCCGCGTTCAAGTGGGGGACCTGAACGTGCAGGATGCGTTGCTCATGGCGATCGAACTGCTTCGCCACGACCTGGAAGATGGAGGGTACAACGCCTAGGCAGACCACATCGCCGAGCTCGTCACCGTCTTCAGGAGGGCCTTGGTGCCCTATGCCTCCCTCCAACCCCGGCACTAGAGGCGGGGGGCTCACCGAGCGAGCCGTCTCCACTGTCGTACGGTGGATCGCTCGGTCCATAGTCCGAAGGGCTGGAGGAGGTCCCACCCCATGCAGTGCTCCTCCTCCTATGTGTCCTGGTGACTGGCTTCGGGCCTCCGCCAATCCCCCGTGGTAGCGTGCGTGGAGAGGCCGATGGGATGTTGTGCACCCATCACAACGTACATACCCACAAGACGGAGGATTGCCAAGCAGTCAGGAACTCCCACGACAAGTGCATCGCTCGGCACCGAGATCGCACCCTTGGTGCCAACCTTGGAGGTGACCGTGACAGCGGGGGAAGGGGCAACCTCAGTGACCACTTTCGCCAACCCCATGACAACGTTAGAAGCGGTATGCCCTAATACGGCACTTGGCTTGGGTACCCCCACGGCATGCACCACCAGGACAGTGCCCCCATGCCGCCACGACCAAGGCCCCTCAGGGAGAGGGTGTTGTACTGGGAACTGGTTTGATGGGCCTTGCACTCCAAGCCGACGCTCGCTCCCCTCCGGCGTAAGGGGTCAAATCGGGCACCCCCGTCGGATCGGGCTCGGGGGCTCCAGCATGGGGACACCAGGTATGTCCGGTAGAACGAGGGGGTGACTCAGGACCCATGGAGGCGCGCCCCGATGCATGCCCCTGCGGTCCGGGAGAGTGGCGCCAAGCGCCAAGGCCATGTGAGTTTGTCGTTCAGGAGATCGGCAAGCTGCAAGGAGTGTAGGCCATGCGCACCTCATGAGGTGTCGGGACCCCGCAAGCTCGTGAAGCTTTAGGAGCCAACAACCTCACGACTCAACTGTCCCCTGCCAGTGGGGTAGACCCCTGCGGTACGTACCAACATGTGTCCTGACGCACCCGCGATGGTTGGGCCGTCAGGTGACTTTTTGGACCGTTCGGATCAAGAAATTCCTAGTATTTTGTATCACCCCAAGCGGATGCTTCCTGAATATGTAATGAACTTGATTAACCTGCACTTGAGATGGTGTCATTTGCCTTAGTCCTAAGCGTTAGTGTCAAGCCGCCGCCGTGCAACCAGACTCTTTAGGACATATGGGGCGTGATGGCTCTCATGCTTGGGCCACGAGAGCGTTGCATCGACGTACGCGTTTCCTCCCCGAAGTTCAAGGAAGCACCAGAGACGAACCCTCTGGGGTAGGACCCCTTCAGAGCACCCATCTACCCAGGCTTGACGCCGCACGCCTATAGCCGAAGGGTGTGGGGCCCCTTCAGAATCGCTCATATCCCCAGGCCATACGCCACGCGTCTAGGGAAGGAGGGTGGGGGACCTCACAAGATCGCCCATGTCTCCAGGCCCCGTGCCACTCGTTTGGAGACGGAGGGTGGGTGAAAGCACAATTTCTCCTTAGGGTGGTTTTGATAATTTATCACAACATATGCATCATTGGACTAATATGTTTATCCAAGTATATTTCAAAAAATTCAAAACATGCATTGGCTAAAGGCTTATGTGGAGACGCTCCTTGATGCAAGAAAGGAATAAGATTGAACCAAGCTTAAAGCTAGAGGACTCTTCATTTTATATTTGTGAGAAATCACTTTTGAGTTTATAGGAAAGCCAATACTATTAAAAGGGGGTGAGGTATTAAAATGAATTGATTGCTCAAGTTCTGAGAGATAGCCACGAAAAATACTCAGTCATTTTTCCCACATAACCATTCCGTCCGAAGCCTCATATACAAAATTGGTGCCACCAAGTTTTCAGATTCGGCACTACCGATTTCATCCTAGATAGAACCCTAGCCATAACCACCAAATCGATGCAACCGAAACCGTGTCAGTGCTATCGAGTTTAGGTGAAAAACTTTCTGTTGCTCGGTACACAAAATCGGAATTTCCGAGTTTGGGTATAGGTGTCACCGAGTTGTGTCATCTAACTGTTAGCCACCTTTTCGGTGCCACCGAGTTGTGTATATCGGTTCCACCAAGATTCAAAAGTTGCTGCCTTTAGTGCAAATCGGTACCACCGAGTTGATGACTTCGATGTCACTGAGTTGGCCACTTTAGGTGTAAAGGTTGGATTTTTTGTGCTGCTATATATACCCCTTCGCCCATCTCTCATTCATGGGAGAAGCACTCAGAACACACACTTCAATGCCAGATCCATTTTTCTGAGAGAGAACGACCTACTCATGTGTTGAGACCAAGATATTCCAATCCAATAATTTGAAACTTGATCTCTAGCCTTCCCAAGTTGCTTTCCACCAAATCAATCTCTCCTACCCATGCCTATTCCGTGAGAGATACATTTTGTGTTGAGGAGACTACCTTTAGAAGCACAAGAGCAAGGAGTTCGTCATTCTACCATATATATTACCTTTTGGAGGGTGGTGCCTCCTAGATTGGTTTGGTGTCGCTTGGGAGCCTCCTACTTTGTGTTGTGGAGTTGAACCAATATGTTTGTAAGGGCAAGGAGATCGCCTACTTCATGAAGATCTACCGTGAGTAAGGCTAGTCCTTCATGGGCAGAAGCCGTGGTGGAATAGACAAGGCCGCTTCTTCATGGACCCCTTGTGGGTGGAGCCCTCCATGGACTCTCGCAACCGTTACCCTATGTGGGTTGAAGTCTCCACTAATATGGACGTACGATAGCGCCACCTATCGGAACCATACCAAAAATCGCCGTGTCAACCTCATGCGTGTGATCTCCCTACCTTACTCCTTTACTTTACACTTGCATGTTTTACATTCCACTTCTATACTCTTACAACTGCTTGTGTAGGGTGTACTTGACTTGCCATAATTGCTAAAACTGGCCAACGACTAAAATTGGGAAAAGGCTAAGTTTTTATCTTGTCAACTAGTCTAATCACCCCCTCTAGACATACTTTCGATCTTACAAGTGGTATCAGAGCTTTGGTCTCTGTTGCATTGGTTTCAAAACCTAGGAGAGTATGGCATCTAGTGAGGGAAATCATGACCGTAGAGATCCATACTTCGATGGCACTAATTTTGCTAGTTGGAAGCATAAGATGAAAATTCATATTCTTGGTTTTAATCCTCACATATGGGTTGTTATTTCTGTTGGTGTGCAAGGTGATTTCTTCGGAGAAGGTGTGAACCGGATCGTGATGCGACAACCGATGAACTGAAGATGTTGCAACTCAATGCGCAAGCCCGCGGCATCATGTTTAACTGTCGATGCATTGAAGAATTCAACAAAATCAGCCGCCTTGAGAATGCAGAAGAGATTTGGGATACTTTGATCAATATGCATGAAGGTACTGATTATGTCAAAGAATCTAAGTTCGATGTGCTCTAAAGTCAGATTGACAAGTTCAAGATGAAGGATGGTGAAGGTGCCGCTGAAATATACTCTAGGCTAGCACTGATTACCAATGGGATTGTCGGCTTAGGAAGCAAAGAGATGACTGACAAATTCATCATCAAGAAGACATAGAGCTCTTGATGGAAAGTATGACACTGTGTGCACATTGATCCAAATGATGCCAAGCTACAAAGATCTCAAGCCAACTGAAGTCATTGGTAGGATTGTTGCTCATGAGATGTCACTCAAGGACAAAGATGAGCTGCACAACAAGTCAAGCGGTGCTTAGAAAGCTTGATGTGATGCTCCCTCTACTTCAAAGGACAATACTGTCACTTCTGAAGATATAAGCCTCATGGTCAGAAAATTCAACAAGTTCTATAAGAGTAGAGGCAAAGAGAGAAGCTCAAGCTCAAGATATGATGAGAAGCGTTCGTCCAGTCGTGACCGAAACTGCTACAACTGTGGGTAGCCTCGACACTACTCCAATGAGTGCTCCGCTCCCAACAAACGAAGAGAAGAGTCACCTCGAAGACGAAGCTCATGGGATGAGTCACCTCCGAGAGAGAGAAGGAGTAGAGAAGATCGTTATGAACGAAGACACTCACAGAGAGGCAAGTAATCAGAGAATAAGGACAAACACACCAAGCGGAGCTCTGGAAGAACACATCAAGCTCATGTTGGTGAATGGGTTTCTAGCTCCGAGTCTGACAACCAATCCGAGAGAAGCTACCACTCCAACTCCGAATATAGTCAAGATGAAGGTGTTGCCAGCATTGCACTTGCTTCCTCCAACTCCTACGACTTATTTGGTTCACCAAATGAGGGGTTTGGATACTGCTTCATGGCTAAAGGCCCCAAGGTATCACACCCCGAGTATCTTGATTTCAATAGTGATGAGGATGACTTGTTAGGAGAAGATGATTTGCCCTTTGATAAAACTAGTGATTGCATTGAAAATGAACTTGTTGATTATCATTCTAGTCAAGAGAAATCGAGTGATGATGATAAGAAAGAGATTGAATGACTAACTAAAGAATTAAACACTCTTAAGTTAGCTCACGAAACTACTCTACAAGATCATAGAGAGCTTGCAAGAATTCATGAGAAGCTACACTTCGAGAAGCTCAACTTGGAGCAAGAGCATGAGTTCCTAAAATCGATCAATGATGATCTTCGAAAGAAGAGTTCTTATTATCTAGCCAAGCGATTACTCTTGTCTACTTTTGTTCCTAAATTTAAACCTAAGAACACTAGTAAGAAAGGCAAGAAAGTTTGTTCATCTAGTAACAACAATGCTAAAGCTAAATCTAATGTATTATTGCTAGTAGCTCTCTTGATTCCACTAGTGATTCTGTTAGCCAAGTTACACTTGAGCAAGAAAACGATTTATTGAAAGAGATTACAGAGAGAGGTGTCTTCAAGAGTCTTGCCGGAAGTAAGCAATTTGAGGAAATTGTGCGCAAGCAAGGAGGACATCGAAAGAAGCAAGGTGTTGGCTACTTCAACGTCAACGAACATAATTGGGAAGAAGGTCCGTATCCCATTCCTAAGTTTGTTCCTCAAGAGGAGAAGTATGATCCTACTCCTCCCAAGGGAACAAACTCACAAGATGGCCTTCTACCACAAGACCACAAGGGCAAGGAAAAGCTTCAAGAGTACATTGACTTATTTGAAGAGGAACCCCAAGTCAAGGTCAAGAGGATTCCCAAGGACACTACTAGCACTACCTCATCTAGTGCTACCACAACTCCAAGGATTCCCATCAAGTTGATGCATACCCAAGAGGAAGAACTAGAAAGTTCTTGAGGGGTGACTCTGCCAATTAAATACACTCTTATTCAGTTTGGCAAGAACTATATGCAATCAACCTTAACCATATGAATTACTTCAAGGAGTCACACATTCGCTCAAAGGTAAGCAAGGGACGAGGTAATTAACGTATCGTTGGACATCATTACATATGTATTTCATTCCATGTCCATAGATGTGCTTGCATATGTTCGTTGTGCTTTGGGGCATATCCGGGTAGGTGAGAAGAGTAAGAAACAACAAGGACTACTCCCAACTCAAGATGATCTTCATCAACATTGAGCATCCTCCACTACTTCACCTACTTGAAGTCTTCTACGACAAAACCCAAGGTTAGTTTATCCCTCTTAGGGGGATGTCATATCAAGGGGGAGCTTTACTCTAAATCTTGCGTATAAGCATCTCCTAAGGATATGAATGTTGGAAATGTGCCCTAGAGGAAATAATAAATTGGTTATTATTATATTTCCTTGTTCATGATAATCATTTATTATCCATGCTAGAATTGTATTGATTGGAAACTCAAATACATGTGTGGATATATAGACAACACAATGTCCATAGTGAGCCTCTAGTTGACTAGCTCGTTGATCAAAGATGGTCAAGGTTTCCTGGCCATAGACAAGTGTTGTCACTTGATAACGGGATCATATCATTAGGAGAATGATGTGATGGACAAGACCCAAACTACAAACGTAGCATATGATCGTGTTAGTTTATTGCTACTGTTTTCTGCATGTCAATGTATCTCTTCCTATGACCATGAGATCATGCAACTCCCGGACACCGGAATAATACCTTCTGTGTATAAAACGTCACAACATTACTGGGTGACTATAAAGGTGCTCTACATGTATCTCCGAAGGTGTTTGTTGGGTTGGCGTGGATCAAGACTGGGATTTGTCAGTCCGTGTGACGGAGAGATATCTCGGGGCCCACTCAATATTACAACATCACAACAAGCCTTGCAAGCAATGTGATTATGGAGTTAGTCACGAGATCTTGTATTACGGAATGAGTAAAGAGACTTGCCGGTAACGAGATTGAACTAGGTATGGAGATACCGACGATCGAATCTCGTGCAAGTAACATACCGAAGGACAAAGGGAACAACATACGTGATTAACTGAATCCTTGACATAGAGGTTCAACCGGTAGAGATCTTCATAGAATATGTAGGAGCCAATATGGGCATCCAGGTTCCCCTATTGGTTATTGACCGGGGAGTGTCTCAGGTCATGTGTGGATAGTTCTCGAACCCGCAGGGTGTGCACACTTAAGGTTCGGTGACGTTTTGGTATAGTTGAGTTGTAGGTGTTGGTGATTGAGGGTTGTTCGGAGTCCCGGATGAGATCCTGGACATTACGAGGAGCTTCGAAATGGTCCGGAGGTAAAGATTGATATATAGGAAGTCCTCTTTTGGTCACCGGAAAAGTTTCAGGCTCATCCGTAGTGTACCGGGAGTGCCGGGAGGGTGCCGGGCGACCACCGGGAGGGGTGTGACGACCAAAGAGCCTTATGGGCTGTGAGAGGAGGTGGACCAGCCCCTGGTGGGCAGGACGAAGCCTCTCTCAAAATCCCATGCGGCTAGGAGTGGAGATAAAAGGAAAAAGTCCTTTAAAAGGAAAGGAAGGAGGAGTCCTTCCAAAGTAGTCCACCTCCCTTGTGGGAAGGTGGACTCTTCCTTGTAGGGTTCGGCCGACCCCTTCTCCTTGGAGTAGGGGCCAAGTCTGCCTCCTCTCCCTTCCTCCTATATATACTAGATGTTTTGAGGGTTTTGAGACACATAAATCAGCCACGGTTGCCTCTCTCTAGATCTGTTTCTGCTCTAGTTTAGTTCGGTAGTGCTTAGGCAAAGCCCTGCTAGATTAGTTCACCACCACTACCACCACGTCACCGTATTAGAGAACTCATCTACCTCTCCGCCCCTCTTGCTGGATCAAGAAGGCGGCGACCGTCATCGAGTTGTACGTGTGCTGAACGCGTAGGTGCCGTCCATTCGGCACTAGATCGGGATGGGATCGCAGGACGGATCGTGATGAGATCGCGGGACGGGCTACAATTTGAATCGCGAAGATGTTCCACTACATCAACCACGTTATATACGCTTCCGCTTAGCAATCTACAAGGGTATGTAGATTCACTCTCCCCTCTCGTAGATGATCATCACCATTGATAGGTATTGCGTGTGCGTAGGAATTTTTTTGTTTCCCATGCAACGTTCCCGAACAGTGGTACCAGAGCTAGGTTCATGCGTAGATGATATCCCGAGTAGAAAACAAAAGAGTTTGTGGGTGTTGATGTTCAATTTGCTACCCTCCTTAGTCTTTTCTTGATTCGGCGGTGTTGTTGGATTGAAGCGGCCCGGACCAAGATTACTCGTACGCTAACGAGAGACCGGTTTCATCGACTAACATGCAACTTGTTGCATAAAGATGACTGGCGGGTGCCTATTTTTTCAGCTTTAGTTGAATCGGATTTGACCGAGGCGGTCCTTGGAGAAGGTTAAATAGCAACTTGCATATCACTGTTGTGGTTTTGTGTAAGTAAGATGCGATCATACTAGATACCCATAGCAGCCACGTAAAACATGCAACAACAAATTAGATGACGTCTAACTTATTTTTGCAGGGTATGCATGTGATGTGATACGGCCAACGACATGATACGATATATTGGATGTATGAGATGATCATGTTGTAATAGTCAAATATCGACTTGCACGTCAATGCTACAACAACCGACATGAGCCATAGGGTTGTATTTAATTATTTTTGCGCTTGGAGATGCTTTGCTTTATCGCTAGTAGTAGCTTTAGTAGTAACAACATAGTTAGCACGACAACCTCGATGGTAGCACAATGATGGAGATCATGGTGTGGCGCCGGTGATGATGGAGATCATGCCAGTGCTTTGATGATGGAGATCAAGACGCACAAGTTCATGGCCATATCATGTCACTTATGATTTGCATGTGATATTAATCCTTTTATGCACCTTGTTTTCTTAGGACGACGGTGTCATTATAAGGTGATCCCTCACTAAAATTCAAGATAAAATTGTGTTCTTCCCAACTGTGCATCGTTGCGACAGTTCGTCGTTTTGAGACACCACGTGATGATCGGGTGTGATAGATTCAACGTTCACATACAACGGGTGCAAAACAGTTGCACACATGGAGCACTCGGGTTAAACTTGACGAGCCTAGCATGTACAGACATGGCCTCGGAACACATGTGTGATAGCCTGGCTTATTAGGGATGATAGACTACTCATATCAATAAGGAATTCCTTCTTCTCCGGGAGCGCATTCAAATAGAACTCGCAGGTTAAGCGTGCTCGGCTTGGAGTAGTTTTAGGATGGGTGACTGTCGTGGTTTTGTCATGGCAGATGTCCTCGTGAAAGGACTGAGTGTTGGAGCCATCGCACCTTGGTGGCGACTCAAAGGGGTTGAACGGGAGAGGGACAGAGATTTACCCAGGTTTGGCCCCTCGTGAGGAGGTAAAAGCCTACGTCCTGCTTTGTGTTGTATTGATGATGTTTCGATTACAAGGAGGGCGTAACTCGCCTGACCTAGCTCTCGATGATTTCTAACCTGCCCTCTCCTTCCCTGGGACTTGCCTTTATATACAGGTCGAGCCCTTAGGGTTTACAAGAGTCCTTGCCATCATACAAGTCATGATTCTTTCTATCTCTAAGCCGCCGTGCTTTCCAAGACTGGATAACTCCCCGGTGATTGATTCTCCACGAGGATCTTGAACCGCCATCCAGCTCCTGGCCCTACAGGGCCAAATCTTGAATCACTAAAGGATGAGTCGCCCGCTTAGTGACCCGGCCCAGCTAGGGCGGGTCACACAGCAGATAATATCCCCAACATTAGGCCCCCGATTGACTTGAACCTGTTCACGCCAATACTCTTACCTAGGCAGGAGCGACTCATTCTGCTCTTTTTTATATCATACGTCTAAACCGCCACCCTTCGCGGAAATATCCAAGTCGTCAAACCGTTTCTTGATGACATCATCTTATCCCTTTGATCTCGGAAAAATGATGACGCAATCCCCAACGGATCTCTCGGCACAGATATCCCGAAAATCTTGGCGCTATTATGACGAATCCTTATCCTGTCTTCAGTTCCGGCACGAGACGCCTTGATTCCAGTGCCCGACCCAATAAATAGGTTCGGGAAAGGGGGCAGAGAACATCTCCACCTACCCATCTTGTTGGCCTTTTCTTCCTCGCAACCGCACCAAGAACTCCGTCGCCGCCCGAGGAAAACTCCATCTCCGGCCACCGCGTTCGACGCATCTCCAGGCCGACCAAGGACGCAGCACTCGCTGCAGATCTCTCTCGGTCGCCTCCGGACGCATCATTAGGTCAGCCCTTCGCCATTAGAAACATATCTTAGCTCTTCGATGTTCATCGTCCGCCGGTTCCTTAGAGCACCTCGAATACCTCCATATATGTTGATTGATTTGCAGTAGTGATAGGCGCGGTAATATCGACCATATTCTCAATCGATTAGCTCCTGTCAAGGAACTAAGAAAGGCTTCTGTAAAATAAACCTCACTCTTTTTACCCTAGCCATAGGCTGTTTCACCTTATCCGGGCTCTTTTCTATCCATTTTTACCTGCTCGTAGATCTATATTTTACTGCCTGCCGTGTAAAAATCTGTTTATAGATCCGCACTTTACCATTTTAAAGAACATCTCTCAGGCTCTGAGTTGTCTCCCCTAAACAATAGGAAATTCCTAAGTCGCCCTTATGTCCAGACCTGGTACCTTATTGGCGAGTCAACAGATTCCCTTAATCACTTGACAAATGTTCGGCGAGTTAATAGATCCTCTTAGCCACTCAGCAAGCGTTCGGCGAGTTAATTTATCTGTGACCTTTTCCTCTGTAGCTATGGGTACCGTTTTCAAGGACGATTGGCTCCCGACCAAAGTTGACGACGCTTTCCTCAACGACTGCGTGAAGACGGGGAATCTTGACCCGAAAGAAATTATCGGATGGCGATCCGGGTTAGGTGAAGAAATCCCCAACCTGAAGGAAGGGGAGATAGTTGTTTTTGCTGAGCACCTCGAACGGGGGTTTAAGCCGCCAGGGTCAAAATTCCTCAAAGATGCTATGGCCTTCATGAACGTCCGCCTCCAAGACCTGGGCCCCAACTCGATTAGCAACATATGTTAGTTCCAAGTATTCTGTGAAGCCTACTTGCGGATGGAACCTTCAGTCCCTTTGTTCTGGTACTTCTTTCATTTGAATCGCCAGACCGAGTTTG
The DNA here is from genome assembly GCF_904849725.1 of Hordeum vulgare subsp. vulgare. Classification (NCBI taxonomy): domain Eukaryota; kingdom Viridiplantae; phylum Streptophyta; class Magnoliopsida; order Poales; family Poaceae; genus Hordeum; species Hordeum vulgare. The sequence goes on from NC_058520.1 coordinate 102,220,786, forward strand.
CCAATGGCCCTAGCTTAGAACTTGGAGGTGTCAACGTTCAACGTCACAGGGACAGCTCATTCCCATCACTCGCCATGCCAACCCATCCCAAAGGCTGGGCGAGTCTTGGTTTTATTACCAGGAAACTTCTCCTCCGGGTGAAAACAAACTCCTCGGTTATAGGAAGGAACGCCTACCTACAAACTTTAAACTTCCAGACAAGCTCACCGAAGAAGAGGAGTCGGATTTTATTCCGGTGCTATCCGAGTTACGATCTCTAACGAACAATGGTCTCACTGGGGTTGATCTGATCCGCTGCTGGGTGGAATGGTGCATCCTTCCCTTGAGTCGCCGAGATGGCTTGATGTGTGAGTTTGATGGCACTTTGGACCACCCCCAATGCTACTTCTGCACAGCACTCACAGAGGATGATATTGTGACCATTATCAAGAAGTTAACCGGCGAGCCCATGGCCAAGTGTAGCCAAATAGGGCTTAAGCCATTCTGCAAGATTAACCCGGCTCCTAAGGTAAATAATTTAACCCGCCTTTGGTTCATTCTTTCCGACTTACTTGGATTCTGATTCGCATAATAAAAATTCCACTTTAGAAAGGCGACCGATTCTGGTCCAAGAGGCCGAAGAAGATGGCCTTGAAGCAAGGGTAAAAGCAAAGCCGCCATCACCGAATCGTCCGATGTGGACGAATCCCAAATCGGCGACGTGTCTTCAGAGGTAAAATTCTATCTTCTTTGTCTTGACATCCGTTGCTATAATTTGTGCTTATATCTCTGCATTTCTTATGTATAGAATGATGATAACGAAAGCCAAGATGACGGCGTAGAGGTAATTTCTATTTCTTCCGACTCACCTTCTCCTCTGCCTAAGCCGGCCAGGCGGGTTTGTGGGAATGTTCCCATGTCTCACCCGAATGCTTGTCTGGATCCTAATTTTCTCTTGAAGAAATCGCAACACGCTTCCTATCGGAAGACTCGGAGCCACTCAAGAGATTTAGTGTCCGGGTTACCAGTGAAGACTCCCACTAAGAAACGGCAGGATGAGGTATCCTTTATCGATGTCCACCTTCATTTTCTTTTGGATCATACTTGTAACCCGCTCATATTTTGAGATATTACTCTTTGCACACTTCTCCCCCTTCATCAGGCGACTCAGTGATGTCAGCCCTTCCGCCAATGGATCGCGTACCAGGGTTAGTTCTTTATAATACTTATGTTCTTCCGGATACTGATGATGCTTGCTTTTAAACATGACCCTCTTTTCCTTTAGAGCACAAGCGAAGAAGAGAAAGACTGGCGGCTCAACTTCCACCCTGGCTCCAGAACTTAAAGAAATGCCAGCACTAGCTCGTACTGACCCGGCGAAAGATATACCTGATGATCAGGTTGGTCTTCCAAGTTCTTCCAAGGAAGGCATGGAAACGCCCAAACCGCCAAATCCGTTGAAGGCGACTGAAGATCCTGACGCTGTAATCATTACTCGTACTAGCTTTTCTAAGCCGGCTTCGGCAGTCTTATCGAAACATGTATCAACATCGTCCGATCCTTCTACTGGACATGAAATTTCCAAGGCAAAACTCTCTCAATATGAAAATCTTGAGTTTAAAGAGCTCTGCTCCGGCTTCGCAAGTCGCCTGGAAACAAGTTATGAACTGGAGAAGAGTCTGCTCCATATAATGAAGAATAAACATGAGGTATACCTTAATGCATACCCTTCTCATTAGCCCCCAAGGGCCGGGTCATCTTTTGAAAGATGAGCCGGGTCTTGATTTGTAGAGAAAAACTTTCGACCTGTAACCCCCAAGGGACGGGTCATCTTTTGAAAGATGAGCTGGGTCTTGATTGTAGAAAAATCTTTTGACCTATAACCCCCAAGGGCCGGGTCATGTTTTGAAAGATGAGTCGGGTCTTGATTGTAGAAAAAACTTTCGACCTGTAACCCCCAAGGGCCGGGTCATCTTTTGAAAGATGAGCCGGGTCTTGATTGTAGAAAAAACTTTCGACCTGTAACCCCCAAGGACCGGGTCATCTTTTGAAAGATGAGCTGGGTTTTGATTGTAGAAAAAACTTTTGACCTGTAACCCCCAAGGGCCGGGTCATCTTTCGAAACATGAGCCGGGTCTTGATTGGTATAATTTTGTCTAAAAAATTATACATTAGCTCCCAAGTGTCAGGGGTGTTGCTTGCAATAATTCTGAGACTTGTGCCTTGATAATATGTTGACAGAAATCACTGGCCCAAGCTGAGTCGACATTGGGCGACTTAAAGAAAAGTTTGGCCGACCAGCAAGATGCGCGGGCGAAAGCAGAGGAAAAATACCAGCTGATTTTAGCTGATATGGAAAAGTTGAAAACCGCCAACAAGAAATCGCAAGCTGACCAGGCCGCCACGCTAAAGCGAGCGGAAAGGGCTGAAGCAAAGCTAGAAGCCGTGCAACAAGAGCCGTCCGGCTTAAAGAAACATATCTCCAACATGACACAGGCCATCTTTGGTAAGAAGGAAATCCCTGATTTTGTATTTTGCAAGAGAAAAAATTAGTGTGAAAAAAACAGTGACCATTATCGTCCCTTATGCAGGCCCGAGAGCCGCCAACCTTCACGACGACTGCATCTTGAGGCTAAAGGCGATTTACTAATTGACTGAGCAGCTGTATGCTGGGAGTGTGCTGATCGTGAAAGCAGTGATGGGCATCAAGGAACCAATCACATCAATCAAAAAGATGCTTGGCTGCTTATCTACCCTTCCGCCTCAGATATGTGAGCTAACCCGATCAACCGCCCGGAAAGGGGTGCTGACTACGCTGAGTCGGTGTTTGGCGTATGCTCCAGAACTGAAACCCGAAGAAGTAGCAGCTAGCTTCCCACAGCTGAAGGACGATGAGTCAAAATTTACTCAAGATGATTATCAGCGTGTCGTCAGGGAATCGCGCTTGGCGGCGACTCAGCTAGCAGCACGCTAGGACTTGTCAAAATACCAAGCTGCTTATGACGAGAAGAATAAGAAAGTAAACCCGCCAACCTTTGTGACAACCAGCTTGACTCCTCGTCGTCCCAGAAACCCTTTTGATTTGGAGGCGGACCTCTCGGCATTCTTGAATGATGAAGACGAATTTGCCGCTCTATCCAAATGTAATTGGGTGCTGGGCGACTTACAACTTGAAGTCGGCCAGAGCTCAGGGCAAGCTGACCCGGAGGCACCAACAGAATAGATCTTTACTGAATCAGCCATCCGAGCCATGTAATAGGTTAGTGTAGAAAACAATTCCTTGCTATGATATTGAAAAAACCTTGTATCGCCCTCGGGGCGCCTTATGATGCTTGACCCGCCATGTCAGTAGAGATTTTGATCATCAACTTGTTGGGCTAAAAACATACATCAAACCACCTCAGTGAGTAATGGATGATAATAAATAATAACCGACTCAAGATGTTCTGGCGAATAATATGCAGAAGAGCCTGGTTCAAAAAAGATCCGGCGAGTCGTAAAAATTTGTGAAACCTTGTGGCAGTGCCAGGAAGGTGAAAGTAAGAATTTCGTCGGCTCATTCAAGTCGCGACAGGATAGGACGAGTTAGATAAACTCAAGTGCTACTCGAGGGAGATTTTTTGTGTAAAAAAGCTCAAGTATTTAGACCGGCTGATCAGGCACGAGTCAAGCTTCAGTGAAGCAGGTTCAATGAACCAATGGTTTCTCTATTCTCCATGTGGGGCGCTAGCCGGTACCATGCATCTTTTAACCAATGCGATTTCAAGGTCCATAGAGAGGATTAACTCGCCAAGAGTTCATGGGTCCATATGGCGATTCGGCCAACACACAGTCCAGTATAACCATTTGTAATGCGGTAATTTTTCGCTAGCCAAATGGGTAGTAAGGCTGATCTCAGTGAGAGGAAGCCGCCAAATGACCTATGATTAGGGCAAAGACCGGTCATAGGATCGTAGAAGCGTAGACGCTCTTACCACAAAATGACTTGGGAGCTGATAGCCCCCAAGTAAGCCGACCTAATCCCCAAAATCATATAAGGCGCCCATGTTTGAATCACGCGCTTGCAGTGACTTGATTCTCTTTGGCTTATCGATACCCATCGTTGTAATAAGTGCAGCATGGCGACTTATGCTCTCTGGTATGGATAGCGTCCATGCTTGGGCGACTCGTCGAAGAGCAATAAAGATCCATGCTTTCAATAAGATGAAGTGGCAGGAAAGACCCAGAATTCGTGGGCATCAACTTTATTGCTTTATATAAATGAAAGACTTACAATTTTTCAAAAGATGAGAGAAGAAAAAAACAGAGCCAATAGATAAAGTGTAATAAGGCCGCAAGTGGGGTATGTTCTAGGGGCGAGTTGGCTCAGGCTCTGTGGTTGGCCAATCAGGCCGAAGATCCACCAGACAGTATGACCCGTTGCGAAGGTTTTTGCTGACGAAGAACGGTCCTTCCCATGGTGGTGACAACTTATGCATGCCAGTGCGATCTTGGTTCAAACGAAGCACTAAGTCGCCCTCCTGAAAAGTTCAACTCTTGACCCGGCGGCTATGATAACGCGGCAAGTCCTTCTGATAAATAGCCGATCGGGCGGCAACCAAATCGCGTGCTTCCTCCAAAGCATCCAAAGAGTCATGACGTGCCAACTCGTTGTCCTGTTCCACATAAGCAGCAACTCTGGGCGAGTCATGCCTAATGTCACTAGGAAGAACGGCTTCTGCTCCATAAACCAGGAAAAAGGGAGTAAAACCCGTAGAACGGTTCGGGGTGGTTCAGATGCTCCATAATACTGAAGGCAACTCCTCAACCCAACACCCCGGGGTGTGCTCTAGGGGAATCATAAGTCAGGGCTTGATTCCTTGCAGTACTTCCTAATTTGCCCATTCCGTCTACCCATTAGATTGTGGATGAGCGAGTGCAGATACATCAAGCCGGATGTGCTCACGGTGGCAAAACTCCTGCATCGCTCCTTGTGATAAGTTGGTACCATTATCAGTGATAATACTGTGCGGGTATCCAAACCGGAAGATCAACTTTTTCAAGAATTTGACGACCGTTTCTGCATCATAGCTGCCGACAGGTTCTGCTTCGACCCACTTGGTGAATTTATCAACCGCCACCAGCAGATGAGTTTTTTTGTTGGATGACATCTTAAAGGGGCCAACCATATCTAACCCCCAGACCGCGAAGGGCCAGGTGATAGGGATCATCCTCAGGTCTTGAGCCGGCACATGGGCCTGTCGGCCATAACATTGACAGCCATCACATCGACGAACTATCTCTCCTGCGTCCGCATGAGCCGTCATCCAAAAGAATCCATGTCAGAACGCCTTTGAGACCAGGGAACGTGACCCGGCATGATGCCCACAATCTCTGGCATGGATCTCATTCAGAATTACGCACCCTTTATCGGAAGAAACGCATCTTTGAAATACCCGAGAGGTACTTTGCTTATATAATTCGCCGTTGATGATGACCATGGACTTACTCCGACGGACGATTTGGAGAGCCAACACCTCATCCGAAGGCAACTCGCCTCATGTAAGGTACGCCAAATAAGGAAGAGCCCAATCCGGCGTAACACGGAGAACCGCCACCAGCTGGGACTCAGGATCTGGTATCGCCAAGTCCTCTTCTGAGGGCAACCTCATGGAAGGATTATGCAAAATGTCCAGAAAAACATTAGGAGGAACCGGCTTACGCTGCGAGCCTAGGCGTGAGAGGGTATCAGCTGCTTCGTTAAGTCGCCGATCGATATGATCAACTTGATAGCCGTGGAAATGACCCGCCACATCAGACACGACCCTTCTGTAAGTCGCCATCAAGGGGTCCCGAGAGTCCCATGTACCTGAAACTTGTTGAGCCACTAGATCAGAATCGCCAAGACATCTGACGCGCGTGAGGTTCATCTCCTTGGCGAGTCGCAAACCATGAAGCAAGGCTTCATACTCCGTAGTGTTGTTGGTACACGGGAACATGAGTCAGAGAACATAACAAAACTTGTCTCCCTAGGGTGAAATCAACACCACGCCAGCCCCCGAGCCTTCCAATTGCCTGGATCCATCAAAATAAATAGTCAAGTATGTGAGATCAGGCATGTCTTCCGGAATCTGCAACTCGGTCCAATCATTGATGAAGTCGACCAATGCCTGGGACTCGATGGCCGTGCGAGGTGTATACCGCACGTGGTGCGGCCCAAGCTCAATCGCCCATTTGGCGATTCGCCCCGTTGCTTCTCGGTTCTGGATGATGTCCCCAAGAGGGGCGGAGCTAACCACCGTGATAGTATGTTCTTGGAAATAATGTTTGAGCTTCCGACTCGCCATAAAGACCCCATAAACCAACTTTTGCCAGTGCGGGTAACGTTGTTTGGAGAGGGTTAGCACCTCGCTGATGAAATACATCAGGCGTTGTACCAGATACTCTTTTCCTTCTTCCTTCCGTTCGACAGCTACTGCCACGCGCACCGCCTTGGAGTTCACCGCGATGTATAGAAGCATCGGCTCCTTTTCAGTCGGGGCAGCTAAAACTGGCGGGTTAACCAGCTGCTGCTTCAGGGCTTCAAAAGCTTCATTGGCTTCGTCCGTCCAAACGAACCGATGAGCTTTCTTAAGCAACTGATAGAGGGGAATAGCTTTCTCCCCCAGGCGGCTTATAAAGCGACTTAAAGCTGCGATACGACCCGCCATGCGTTGAACTTGATTGATATTTGCTGGTTTCCCAAGAGAAGTAATTGCTTCGATTTTGTCCGGGTTGGCCTCAATGCCACGTTCAGAAACCAAGAAACCCAACAACTTTCCTGCGGGAACGCCAAAAACACATTTGGTGGGATTAAGCTTCATCTGATACACCCGCAGATTGTCAAAAGTTTCCTTGAGATCCTCCAAGAGCGTCTCCTTCTTACGAGTTTTAACCACAATGTCATCAACGTAAGCGTGGACGTTGCGTCCGATTTGGCCACGAAGGCAGTTTTGGATGCAACACTGGTAAGTCGCCCCAGCGCTCTTGAGCCCAAACGACATGGATATATAGCAAAAAGGCACAAACGGGGTTATGAAAACTGTCTTCTCCTGATCTTCCACAGCCATCTTGATTTGGTGATATCCGGAGTAGGCGTCCAAGAAACACAAACGCTCGTAGCCCGCCACCGAATCAATGATTTGATCAATGCGGGGAAGGGCGAAAGGATCCTTTGGACAAGCTCTGTTGAGGTCGGTGTAGTTGATGCACATGCGGAAAGTGCCATTCTTTTTTAGCACCAGGACTGGGTTAGCCAACCACTTAGGGTGGAATACCTCCACGACGAATCCGGCGGCCAAAAGACGGGCGACTTCTTCCCCGATCGCCTTGCATCGCTCCTCATTGAACCTGCGAAGATATTGCTGAATCGGCTTTGCCTTAGGGTCAACATTAAGGTGGTGCTCAGCGAATTCTCTTGGTACACCAGGCATGTCAGAAGGTTTCCATGCGAAGATGTCCCGATTCTCATGGATGAATTCAATGAGCGCGCTTTCCTATTTGGGATTCAGACCCGCCCCGATAGTAAACTGATTGGATGAGTCGCCAGGAACGAAGTCCACCATCTTAGTGTCATCCGTCGGTTTGAACTTGAGGGGCGGCTCAGCATCTATTGTTGGCTTCTTGAGGGGAGACATATCTGCCGGATCAACATTGGCTTGGTGATATTTGAGTTCTTCTGCAGCATAAGCGATTTCTGCGTAAGCCGCATCTCCTTCCTCACACTCCTTTGCTATCCTCTTGTCACCATTGACTGTGATGGGTCCCTTAGGGCCAGGCATCTTGAGTTTAAGGTAAACATAATAGGGGCGAGCCATGAACCGGGCGTAAGATGGCCACCCAAATAATGCATGATAAGGGCTTTTTAGCTTGACCACCTCAAATATAAGTGACTCGCTCCTGTGATTGGATGCTGTACCAAAAGCCACCGTGAGTTTGACGCGCCCAATTGGGTATGCCGACTTACCTGGGACGATACCATGGAATACTATGGTTGACGCCATTAGGTCTTTCTCTAATAGGTTCATCCTTCGAAAGGTGTCGAAATATAATATGTTGCTGCTACTACCGCCATCCATAAGCACCTTTAACAGGGTATATCCTCCGACTTGGGGGGCCACGACCAATGCTAAGTCGCTGGGGTTGTCAATTCTGGGCGGGTGACCCTCCCTACTCCACGAGATAGTCTACTCGGACCAGTGGAGGTACCTGGGGAGCGCCGGCTCAGATACATTATCCGTTCGGCGCTTCACCTTCTTGTCTCGCTTAGAGGCACTGGTGGTGAACACATGGTATTGCCCGCTGCTTAATTGCTTGGGATTGCTGCGGAACCCGCCATGATCATCTTGCCCCTGCGGAGCCCCCTGCAGGGGTGGCTGCTGAAACACTCCGGGCGGGTTATACCGATGTTGGTTGTGCACTGGATACTGGCCACTGCTTGGTTGCGAGCCGCCCTGGGCCCCTGGTTCGGGAAAGCCGCTGAACGGGTTCTCGCGTTGATTAGGCGCACCAAACTGTTCCTGCCGTTGGCCCTGGTCAGCGGTTTGACCCTTCTTGATTGTTTCTGCCCGAAATTCCTGCATCACGTAAAAGTCCTCCCAAGAGTGAGTCGCCGGTCCATCCGCCATGGCATGGTGTGGGCAGGGGCCCTTAAGTATCTCATTATAGTTGCGCGGCTTCTTGCCACTGTACCCCCTCTTCTTATGGCGCTGGTTGCCACTATTAGCAATGGTGTTGGCGACAAAGTCCATGGACCCTTCCTGCTGCCTTTTCTTGCCGTTCCCGCCATGATTATGGTGGGCGCGTCCCTGAAACCGGTTATGATTTTTGGATGATTCGCCTTTCCTCGGCGAGCTGGCTTTGCTGCCGTCCTCTCCTGGATCTTTAGTATCATCCGCTTCGGCGTACCGAGTGAGAGTGTCCATCAATTCGCCCATATCCTGGACCTTTCGCTTGAGTCGCCCCAGCTTCTGCACCAAGGGCTCATAGTGGGAGTTTTGCTGCAAGATCAACACAACCTGAGCAGCCGTGATGCCATCTGATGAGTGGATGATTTCTGCAACCCACAGCGTCCAGTGGTGGGCCGACTCATCGGGGCGCTGAACGCAGTGTTGTAAGTCGACTATTGTCATCGGGCGTTTGCAAGTTCCCCGAAAGTTTTTGACGAAACGTTCTTTCAGTTCAGCCCAAGTCTGGATGGAGTTGGGTGGCAGGTTTTTCAGCCAAGTGTGCGCCGTCCCTTCGAGCATCATTGTAAAATACCTAGCAGAGACCACTTCACATACATCGAGCATGTCCATTGCGATTTCATAACTCTCAACCTATGACGCCGGCTCAAGGTCCGGGGTGTAGTTGGGCACCTTCCTTGGTCCTTTAAAATCTTTCGGCATCCGCTCATTGCGAAGGGCGGGGGCCAAGCATGGCACCCCTACTTGCCTTCCACCTCCGGTAAGCGGCGTTGGGCTGGTTTGAATGTCCTGGTGGTACCGGCCAGGCGGGTCCCGATGGTCAGGCGGGTTAACCTGAGGTAGGTGTCGTGGTCCGCTGGTTATGGCGGGTTGTTCCTTTGGCCAACTTCTGGTGCGGCTCGCCTAGAGGGTGGAGTGCAGCCGGTCGAGGCTGTGCGAGAATTGCGCATTTTGAACCACCGCCGTTTTCAACATCTCAATGGTGTTTCTTGCTTCTATTTCAGCCGGAGTATTGCCATAAATCGAAAGGGATTCTAAGTGGCGAGTTGCAGCGAGCACGTTGTCCACGGGGTTGGAAAAGTGGCACTGAGGCGTCTGGAAATGGGGAACGCGATCCACTGCTGGCTGAAGCGGCGGGTTTGGTGGCTTAGTGGCCCTCCTCCTGGAACGGTTCCTGCCCCGGGGGTGCGTGGAGTGTCGAAAAGGCGGGTAGGGTTCAGATCAGGGGGTAAACATCCCTGGTGCCTCCTCTGATGGACGGTGTCGGACGCGCGCTGATGCCTTTCGAGTCGCCAGTTTTCGGTGTTCAAGCGGGCTGTCTCAGCAATGATCTGAGCTTGCCAGGTCTCAATCCTGGCGGCTTCTGCCTCAGCATCTCGCCGAGCCTTCGCCATATCATCTCGTAGTTTTGCTAACTCGGGATTTATCGTGACCTGGTTTTCCGCCGTTACACGGGTCGCCATGATCCTTGTTATCTCCGCCGACAAGTCCACCAAGATCGCAGCTGGGCTCTTGGATGTTTCGCCAGCCCCGTTGTCGCCTTCAGGGTTTTGGTGGGACTGAGTCGTCCCATCCATGTATACGGCGATTTGATGGCGAGTCCGGTTGAGGACCTCGGGATCCATCGCCAGTGACAGATCCCCTGGGCAGCCCCCCTGCAGAGACTGAATTGAATCTGTGTCGCCCATGGATGACTCGTCGTCCGTGTCGACCGGTGTGGTCTCCTGAGTCGCCGATCGCTCTGGTTCATCAGAGTCCTGTGTGAAGCCAACGAAGACCGAGCGTGTGAGGTTTGGCATCGCAACGGGACGGATATACCTGGCTGGCTCGATGATGTCGTTGGAGGTGTCCGGCTAAGGCGCGGGTGCTCTGACCATGCCGATGAAGATGTTGACCTTGTCGAAGGGGACTCTGTAGCCGGATTCGATTGAATTGGCCTCGGGCCCCCACAGCGAGTTGTTGATGTAGTACTTTCCGCGGCGGCTCCGGGTCATGAGCCTAGCCGCATAGCTCCCTGACGCTGGTAGGGATCCCTTTGAGAACTCAACTCCACCGTGCGTAGGCCCCACGGTGGGCGCCAACTGTCGTGGTTTTGTCACGGCAGATGTCCTCGTGAAAGGACTTAGTGTTGGAGCCATCGCACCTTGGTGACGACTCAAAGGGGTTGAACAGGAGCGGGACAGAGATTTACCCAGGTTCGGCCCCTCGTGAGGAGGTAAAAGCCTACGTCGTGCTTTGTGTTGTATTGATAATGTTTCGATTACAAGAAGGGCGTAACTCGCCTGACCTAGCTCCCGATGATTTCTAACCTGCCCTCTCCTTCCCTGGGACTCGCCTTTATATACAGGTCGAGCCCTTAGGGTTTACAAGAGTCCTTGACATCATACAAGTCATGATTCTTTCTATCTCTAAGCCGCCGTGCTTTCGAAGACTAGATAACTCCCCGGTGATTGATTCTCCACGAGGATCTTGAACCGCCATCCAGCTCCTGGCCCTACAAGGCCAAATCTTGAATCGCCAAAGGATGAGTCGCCCGCTTAGTGACCCAGCCCAGCTAGGGCGGGTCACACAGCAGATAATATCCCCAACAGTGACCGACCGGGAAGTTGATCCCAGGTGCGCATGAGTGAGGACAAAGTGCGCAGAAAAGACTAGTATTGATATGTGGGGCCAGTCTAGATCCCGCCAGGAGTAACGACCGTCGGCGGGTGTGTCCGAGTCGTTACAAGTTTGGTATCAGGGCCGACCCTCGCGGTTACACGGATGTTTGCGGACAGGTGTGCGGTCATGTTGTTCATGACGTTTGTGACCCGTCGTGCCACACGGCATGGCACATGTATTGGACTGGAGGCACTGACGTTTGTGCCAAGAGGGAACGCTCCTGTGGCCCGACGAGGACGTCGGTTCCTCTGAGTGGTGGTGTATGTGATAGCCTGCCTTATTAGGGATGATAGACTACTCATATCAATAAGGATTTACTTCTTTTCCGGGAGACCATTCAAATAGAACTCACAGGTTAAGCATGCTCGGCTTGGAGTAGTTCTAGGATGGGTGACCGACCGGGAAGTTGATCCCGGGTGCGCATGAGTGAGGACAAAGTGCGCAGAAAAGACTAGTATTGATATGTGGGGACAGTCTAGATCCCGCCACGAGTAACGACCGTCGGCGGGTGTGTCCGGGGCGTTACAACACGAGACCGAAAGGTCGAGCATGAGTCATATAGTGGATATGATCAACATGGAGATGTTCATCATTGAAGCTAAACTGAACTCACGTGATGATCGGACTTGAGTTTGTGAATGACTGGAGGGATGTCAATTTGAGTAGGAGTTATTAAGTAATATGATTAATTGAACTCATTATCATGAACATAGTCAAAATGTCTTTTCAAATTATGTTCTAGCTTGCGCTGTAGCTCTATGTTTTTGATATGTTCCAAGAGAAAACTTAGTTGAAAGATGATAGTAGCAATTATGCGGGCTGGGTCCGTAAACCGAGGATTGTCCTCATTGCTGCAGAGAAGGCTTATGTATTTAATGCATCACTCGGTGTGCTGAACCCCGAGCGTCGTCTGTGGATGTTAAAAACACCTGACATACTTGTTTTTGATGACTGCATGATAGTTTAGTGCGTAATGCTTAACGACTTAGAATTGAGGTGCCGAAGATGTCTTGAATGTCATGAAACATTTGAGACATTCCAAAAGCTGAAATTGGGATTTCAGGCTCATGCCCGCGTTGAGAGGTATGAGACCTCCGACAAGATTCTTGGTCTGCGAAGTAAGGGAGAAAAGATCAATCGTTGAGCATGTGCTAAGATTGTCTGAGTACTACAATCGCTTGAATCGAGTGGGAGTTCATCTTCCATATAAGATAGTGATTGACATAGTTCTCCAAAGTCACTTCCACCAATCTACAGAGCTTCATGATGAACTATAACATATCAGGGATAGATATGATGGTCCTTGAGCTATTCGCGATGTTTGACACCACTAGAGTAGAAATAAAGTAGGAGCATCAATTGTTGATGGTTAGTAAAACCACTAGTTTGAAGAAGGGAAAGGGCAAGAAGAGATACTTCATGAAACGGCAAACCAGTTGCTGCTCTAGTGAAGAAACCCAAGGTTGAACCCAAACCCAAGACTAAGTGCTTCTGTTATGTGGGGAACAACCACTAAAGCGGAACTACCCTAGATACTTGGTAGATGAGAAGGCCGGCAAAGTTGACAAAAGTATATTGGATATAGGTGATATTGATGTGTACCTTACTAGTACTCCTAGTAGCACCAGGGTATTAGATACTGGTTTAGTTGCTAAGTGTTAGTAACTCGAAATTATAGCTACAAATTAAACGGATACAAGCTGGGTGAGGTGACGATGTGTGTTGGAAGTAATTCCAAGGCTCATGTGATCAACATTGCACGCTCCCTCTACCTTCGGGATTAGTGTTAAACCTAAATATTGACTGGTGTTTGCGTTGAGCATGAACATGATTGGATCATGTTTATTGAAATACGATTATTCATTTAAAGAGAATAATGATTACTCTCCTTACTTGAATAAAACCTTCAATGGTGATGCACCTAATATGAATGGTTTATTGAATCTAGATCATAGTGATACACATGTTCATTCTTGCCAAAATATACAAAGTAGTAATGTCTGTACCACTTGGCACCGCCGCTTGAGTCATATTGGTGTAAAATGCATGAAGAAGCTCCATACTGATGGATCTTCGAACTCACTCATTTTTGAATCGTTTGAGACATGCGAACCATGCCTATTGGTGTAAACGCATGAAGAAACTCCATGCACATGGATTGTTTAGACTCATTTGATTTTGAATTACTTGAGACATGCAAATCATGCCACATTGGCCAGATGACTGAAGGCCTCGTTTTCCAGTGAGATGGAATAAGAAAGTAACTTGTTGGAAGTAATACATTTTGATGTGTGCAGTCCAATGAGTGCTGAGGCACGCAGTGGATATCGTTATGTTCTTAGTTCACACATGATTTGAGTAGATACTGGTATATTTACTTGATGAAACACAAGTCTGAATTATTGAAAGGTTCAAGTAATTTCAAAGTGAAATTGAAGATCGTTGTGACAAGAGGATAAAATGTCTACAATATGATTGTAGAGATGAATATCTCAGTTGCGAGTTTGGTACACATTTAAGACAATGTGGAAATTGTTTGACAACTAATGCCACCTTGAACACCATGGTGTTATGGTGTGTCCGAACGTCATAACCGCGTCCTATTGGATATGGTGCGTACTATTATGTCTCTTATCAAATTACCATTGTCTTTTTGGGTTAGGCATTAGAGACAACCACGTTCACTTTAAATAGGGCACCACGTAATTCCGTTCAGATGACACCATATGAACTATGGTTTGGAGAAACCTAAGATGTCGTTTCTTACAAGTTTGGGGCTGCGCCGCTTATGTGAAAAAGTTTCAGCCTCATAAGCTCGAACCCAAAGCGGATAAATGCATCTTCATAGGACACCCGAAAAAGTTGGGTATACCTCCTATCTCAGATCCGTAAGAAAAGTGTTTTCTAGAAACGGGTCCTTTCTCGAGGAAAAGTTTCTCTCGAAAGAATTGAGTGGGATGGTGGAAACTTGATGAGGTTACTGAACCGTCACTTCAACCAGTGTGTAGCAGGGCGTAGGAAGTTGTTCCTGTGGCTCCTACACCAATTGAAGTGGAAGCTGATAATAGTGATCATGAAGATTCAGATCAAGTCACTACAAACTTACTAGGTCGACAAGGTCACTTACTGCTCCAGCGTGGTACGGTAACCCTGTCTTGGAGGTCATGTTGTTGGACAACAATGAACATACGAACTATGGAGAAGCGATGGTGGGCCCGGATTCCGACGAATGGCTGGAGGCCATGAAATCCGAGAGAAGATTCATGTATGAAAACAAAGTGTAGACTTTGGAAGAACTACGTGATGGTCGTAAGACTGTTAAGTACAGATGGATCTTTGAAAGGAAGACAGACGATGATGGTGAAAAATCACCATTAAGAAAGCTCGACTTGTCACAAAGATGTTTCCGACATATCAAAGATTTGACTATGATGAGACTTTCTCACTCGTAGCGGTGCTAAAAGTCTGTTGGAATTATTTTAGCAGTTGATGCATTATTTTGAAATCTTGCAGATAGGATGTCAAAACATTGTTTCCTCGACGGTTTCCTTGAGGAAAGGTTGTATGTGATACAACCAGAAGGTTTTTTCAATCCTAAAGGATGCTAACAAGTATGCAAGCTCCAGCGATCCTTCTAAGGACTGGAGTAGGCATCTCGGAGTTGGAATATGCACTTTGATGAGACGATCAAAGCTTTTGGATTTATATAAAGTTTATGAGAAACTTGTATTTCCAAGGAAGTGAGTGGGAGCACTATAGAATCTCTTATATGTATATGTGGTTGACATATTGTTGATCGGAAATAATGTAGAATTTCTGGAAAGCATAAAGGGTTGTTTGAAAAGATTCTTTCAAAGGAAAACCTGGATTGAGCTGCTTGAACATTTAGCATCAAGACCTATGGAGATAGATCAAAACGCTTAATAGAACTTTCAAATGAATACATGGTGTGACAAGAGTTTGAAGGAGTTCAAAATAGATCAGTCTAAGAAAGAATTCCTGGCTGTGTTATAAGGTGTGAGCATTGATTATGACTCAAAACCCGACCACGACAGAAGAAAGAGAAAGTACGAAGGTCGTACCCTATGTCTTAGTCGTAGGCTCTAAAGTATGCCATGTTGTGTACCGCACCTGATGTGTGCCTTGCCATGAGTCTGTAAAGGGGTACAAAGAGTGATCCAAGATTGAATCGCTGAACACCGGTCAAAGTTATCCTTAGTAACTAGTGGACTAAGGAATTTTTCTCAATTATGGAGGTGATAAAAGAGTTTGTCGTAAAGGGTTACGTCGATGAAAGCTTTAACACTAACACGGATAACTCTAAGTAGTAAACCAGATTCGTATAGTGGAGCAGTCATTTGGAATAGTTCCAAATGGCGCGTGGTAGAAGCATCTATAGGATAACAAAGAGATTTGTAAAGCACACAAAGATCTGAAAGGTTCAGACCTGTTGACTAAAACCTCTCTCACAAGCAAGACATGATCAAGCCCCAGAACTGTATGGGTGTTAGATTCATTACAATCACATGGTGATGTGAACTAGATTATTGACTCTAGTGCAAGTGGGAGACTGTTGGAAATGTGCCCTAGAGGCAATAATAAATTGGTTATTATTATATTTCCTTGTTCGTTATAATCATTTATTATCCATGCTAGAATTGTATTGATTGGAAACTCAAATACATGTGTGGATACATAGACAACACAATGTCCCTAGTGAGCCGCTAGTTGACTAGCTCGCTGCACAAAGATGGTCATGGTTTCCTGGCCATAGACAAGTGTTATTACTTGATAACAGGATCACATCATTAGGGGAATGATGTGATGGACGAGACCCAAACTATAAACATAGCATATGACCGTGTTAGTTTATTGCTATTGTTTTCTGCATGTCAATGTATCTGTTACTATGACCATGAGATCATGCAACCCCCGGACACCAGAGGAATACCTTGTGTGTATCAGACTTTGCAATGTTACTGGGTGACTATAAGGGTGCTCTACAGGTATCTCCGAAGCTGTCTATTGGGTTGGCGTGGATCAAGAATGGGATTTGTCACTCTGTGTGATGGAGAGGTATCTCGGGGCCCACTCGGTAATACAACATCACAACAAGCCTTGCAAGAAATGTGACTAAGGAGTTATGCCTGAGATCTTGTATTACGGACAAGTATAGAGACTTGCTAGTAATGAGATTGAACTAGGTATGGAGATACCGATGATCGAATCTCGGGCAAGTAACATACTGATGGACAAAGGGAACAACATACGGGATTAACTGAATCCTTGACATAGAGGTTCAACTAATAGAGATCTTTGTAGAATATGTATGAGACAATATGGGCATCCAGGTCCCGCTATTGGTTATCATCCGGGGAGTGTCTCAGGTCATGTGTGCATAGTTCTCGAACCCGCAGGGTGTGCACACTTAAGGTTTGATGACGTTTCAGTATAATTGAGTTATAGGTGTTGGTGACCGAAGGTTGTTCGGAGTCTCAAATGAGTTCATGGACGTCACGAGGACCTCCAGAATGATCCGGAGGTAAAGATTGATATATAGGAAGTGCTCTTTTTGTCACCGGGAAAGTTTCAGGGTCATCGGTACTGTACCGTGAGTGCCGGGAGGGTGCCGGGGGACCACCGGGAGGGGTATGACGATCCAAGAGCCTTGTGGGCTGTGAGAGGAGGTGTACCAGCCCTTGGTGGGCTGTACAAAGCCACTCTCAAAATCCCATGTGGCTAGGAGGGTAGATAAAAGGCAAAAGTCCTTTAAATGGAAAGGAAGGAGGAGTCCTCCCAAAGTAGTCCACCTCCCTTATGGGAAGGTGGACTCTTCCTTGTAGGGTTCGGTCGACACCTTCTCCTTGGATTAGGGGCCAAGTCTGCCTCCTATCCCCTCCTCCTACATATAATAGAGGTTTTTGGTGTTTTGAGACACAGAAATCAGCCACGGCTACCTCTCTCTCTAGATCCGTTTCTCCTCTAGTCTATTTTGGTAGTGCTTAGGTGAAGCCTTGCTGGAGTAGTTTACCACCACCACCACCATGCCGCCGTGCTGGAGAACTCATCTACCTCTCCACCTCTCTTGCTGGATCAAGAAGGCGGTGATCGTCATTGAGCTGTACGTGTGCCGAACGCGGAGGTGCCGTCTGTTCGGCACTAGATCGGGTTGGATTGTGATGGGATCACGGGATGGATCGTGATTAGATCGTGGGACAGGCTGCGATTTGAATTGCGAAGATGTTCCACTACATTAATCGCGTTGTATATGCTTCCACTTAGCGATCTACAAGGGTATGTAGATTCACTCTCCCCTCTCATAGATGATCCTCACCATGGATAGGTATTGCGTGTGCGTAGGAATTTTTTTGTTTCGCATGCAACATTCCCCAACAATGAACACATTAATGCTTTATGTAAAAGTGGTAACCCCACTTGTGCTTAACGATGAGTATGACCTATGATCAAGTATTCTTACTTGGGTCCTAAGTCAATATACTCATATATAGATGACTTTGGCATCGCCAAAGTGCTTGATAGATGCTAGAATGTTTGTGCATGTTCACCATATTTTATCTATCATCTTATTATGTGAGCATGTTGGCCTGCATAGTTTTGCTCATTCAAGGACATCCAATTGTTGTTATTTGGCTCTTGATTTATCTTTTGCCAATTGGATGGACAGGAATGCCTCGGATCCTCCTCTAGCTATCTATGCTGTCTCATCTCAAGTTTTATTCATGCTTCATCACAAAACTTGAACAAGGACTTGTTGATCCCTCTGTGTGAATTAGCACTCAGAGTTCCGTATCGTCAAAGGTTGCCTTCCAAAACCAGTTTGTGAATCTCGATGAAACCAACCCCACAAACTCGGTTCCACCGAATTCCCAAAGTTGATCAATTTTTCATCTCAGTACCACCGAAATCACCAACTCGGTTACACCAAGTTTCCCTGTCAGCTGACAGCATAGGAACTCGGTGATACCGGTTTTGTAATCTCGGTGACACCGATAGCGATAGGTATATAACACGGCCGGCATGGACTTTTGAAATTACCTCCTGAAAATCCTTCGTCCCCAAAGCCTAAGCTACCGCTGAAGGACCCCTGGTCGTCGCCTTTGCCTCCCTAAGCATCTCCGCCATAGGGATTCGCCACTATCGACGGAATCTTCGCCGTCGTAGTAGGACTGCCACCGAGCTAGGGTACAGTTCCGATCTCCTCTTGCGCTCCTTTGATCCAACTCATGCACATTAGTAATCTTTTCTATATAATCCACCATGAGCAAACCCCTCCTTCCACCATATGTTCTCATAGATGAGTGAACAAGATGTCTTTTAGGGTTAGCCATCCACAGGACACATCTCGGTGACACCGAATTGCAAAAATTGGTTCCACCAATTTTGCATCTAGGGTTTCTGAGAATGAACTTGGTGAGACCCAGCTGTCACTTTGGGTTCCACCGAAGTGATTTCCATGTCTCTATGAAGTAGTTCATTTGTCTCGGTGACTCTGAAAATTCAGACTCAGTGCTACCAAAATGTGATCTGCAGAAAGCTAAAACTAAGGATTACTCTGTTCATCTTTTTGAAAACCTTCTCTATTTTGTGATGCTCAATCCTTGCGCTCTTCTATATCTATTTCACATGTCTGCTTGTCTACCGATCTATTGGTTGCTTGTCTGCTTTGTCTCTCAGGATGCCAGGATCTGAAGATAGCTAGAACTATGATACGTCTCCATCGTATCTACTTTTCCAAACTCGTTTGCCCTTGTTTTGGACTCTAATTTGCATGATTTGAATGGAACTAACCTGGACTGACGCTGTTTTCAGCAGAATTGCCTTGGTGTTATTTTAGTGCATAAATCAAAGTTCTCCAAACGTCCTGAAAATTTACGGGGAGCATTTCTGGAAAATATGAAAAATATCTGCGCCAAGTTCCACCTGAGGGGGTGGGCCAGTGGGCCACAAGCCTTGGCTCCGCCACCCCCCTAGTGGCGGTGGGCAGGCTTGTGGGGCCCAAACAGATCTGCCGCCCCCGATTCCAGCTCTATAAGTTCACTTTCGTCCCAGAAAAAATAAAAATAGAAGTTTTCATCGCGTTTGCGATACGGAGCCGCCGCCACAACCTGTTCTTCATCTGGAGGGCAGATCTGGAGTCCGTCTTGGGCTCCGGAGAGGGGAAATCGTCGCCATCGTCATCATCAATCTTCTTCCCTCTCCAATTCCATGAAGCTCTTCGTCGTTCGTGAGTAATCTATTCATAGGCTCGCTGGGCGGTGATGAGTAGGATGAGATCTATCATGTAGTCGAGTTAGTTTTGATGGGGATGGATCCCTAGTATCCACTATCTTCTGAGGTTGATGTTGCTACTACTTTGCCATGCTTAATGCTTGTCACTAGGGCCCGAGTGCCATGATTTCAGATCTGAAATTATTATGTTGTCACCAATATATGTGTGTTTTAGATCAGATCTTGCAAGGTGTAGTTACCTACTATGTGTTATGATCCGGCAACCCCAGAGTGACAATAACCGAAACCACGCCCGGTGATGACCATAGTTTGAGGAGTTCATGTGTTCACCAAGTGCTAATGCCTTGGTCCGGTTCTTTATTTAGAGGAGAACCTTAATATCCCGTAGTTTCCTTTTGGACCCCGCTGCCACGGGAGGGATGGACAATAGATGTCATGCAAGTTCTTTTCCCTAAGCACCTATGACGACACACGGAATGCATGCCTACATCACATTGACGAACGGGAGCTACCCACATATCTCTGCATGTTATAACTGTTGCATGATGAATATCATCCAAACAAATCACCGACCCATTGCCTACGAGTTTATCCTACTGCTGCTATTACTTGTTTTGCTCTGCTGCTGTTACTACTGTTGCTACTGATGTTACTTGTCTTGCTTTGCTGCTACTGTTGCTACTACTGTCTCTTGCTACTGTTGCTACTTGCTACTACTGCTTCTATTGCTATTACTTGTCTTGCTCTACTGCTACTGATGCTACTACTGTCACTTGCTACTATTGCTACTTGCTACTACTGTCACTACTGCTTCTCGTTGCCGCTACTATTGCTCGTTACACTGCTGCTACCTGCTACAATTTTGGTTCGCTGGTCGTTGACGGGAACTGACAATTTCCGTCAACGAGGCAACTTGGTGCCATTAATACAATCGTTAGGAATAGTCTACTTTGTTGTTACTACTTTGCTTGCAGATACTAATCTTTCAGGTGTAGTTTAATCTGACACATTCAACTGCTAATACTCGAGAGTATTCTCTCACCTCCTGTCTGGCTAACCAACAAGTTTGGGTCGAATACTCTACCCTCGAAAACTGCTACGATCCCACGCGCTGGTGGGCCGGTAACTACATTCTTCTAGTTTCGGTTGCCGGAGAGTGCTAGAAGCATTCTTCTGGTGCCGTTGCAAAGGGAAGCACAGCTGACATCAAACAACTTAACCGAGGACAGTGTTGAGATGGACTCAGGCACAAGTACTGAGAGGACATACTCTGACCCTGGTTCTTACAGCTCCCATGGCTTCCTCAAGGCAGCCACCAGGGAGAGAAAGAAGCTTAAATCAGATGAAGAGGATTTATATTTTGTGCGAGAGGAAATTTTGGCACCTCAAAAGCTGCAAGAGAAAGCTTGTGTCAAGAAGACTATTAGGACAATTATGCTAAGCCTGCAGATCTTAGAGCCCCTGAATTTGCAGGAAAGGGATGACACTTTCCCTTGACAATCCTCCTAAGAAGGCTGGTGCAAAAAGAGCTAGGAAGAGGGTGATTCATGTTGTTGGAAGACCTACTTATATGTATAGGACCCAGAAGATGCTACTGGAGAAGATGAGATGCCAGCTGATGCTCCTCCTCCTCCTCAGAGGAACAAGAAGATGATGCACTCATCCCCAGAATTGCCCCTGCACAATGTTGCTCATCCATTAGCTAAAGATATGGAGAATATGAAAGATGCATGATTGAGGAAATGGAGAGCTGAAGATCCATATGCCATTAGGAGAAGAACTGTTGTTGATCCAAGGTTCCACACCAAGGAACAACAAGACATTTATGAGACTGTTCTATATGACCAAAGTCCAGCTGTTAGTGACATGAGATATGTTGCCTGGGCTTACATCAAAGCCAATGAATATTTCTTTCCCCATGTGCAAGAAAACTTAAGGTCTCTGGACATTGAAGAGTTTGTTGGGAGAGAGATGACACCTTGGAATGATGAGATGATCATGCAATTTTATTCCACTGTTCATTTCTATGCTGATGGTTCTATTGTATGGATGACTGATGGTCACAAATATGAATCTACTGTTGATGAGTGGGCCACTAACATTGGTGCCCCTAAGGAGAAAGAAGAATATGTTGATGTGTACTGTGAGCTGAAGATGAATCACAAT
Organism: Hordeum vulgare subsp. vulgare; assembly: GCF_904849725.1. Lineage (NCBI taxonomy): Eukaryota > Viridiplantae > Streptophyta > Magnoliopsida > Poales > Poaceae > Hordeum > Hordeum vulgare. Next base: position 102,242,547 of record NC_058520.1, read on the forward strand.
TCTATGGCCAGCATGTACAAGGCAATTCCTCACAAGTTCTTGGCAACTCACAAGTTTGGCTCAGTGTACATATTGCAAGGAGGGATACCTACAACTAATACTATTCTGAGATACACCATGATGCCTAATTCAGGTGATGAGAAGATGATTAGAGGTCACTCCATCAACATGCTGTACCATTTGGACTCTCATACTAGATTCAGAGTGATGTACTTGATAGTAAAGACTATTTGGAGGACTGCTGCTGATCAGAAAGATCTTGTGGATATGCCCCGTACATTCAGATGCTTATCAATGCCAAGCTAGGCAAGCATGCATTTCTACTTGATCGTCCCCATTTACCTCTTCAGCCAGAATTTGAACACAATGAAGTGGTGATGGATGACAATGATCCCAGCTCAGTTGGAGCTAGAATGGCAGCAGAGGCAGCAGAAGCTAAGGCTGCAAGAAATGTGCCACCACCAGTTCCATAGCTCATAACTCAAGTTGAGCAAATGGAATTTCTAGTTAGCTCTGTCCAAGGTATGGAGAAGAACATGTCAAAGATTCTGGAAAAGCAGAAGAGTTTGGAGAGAATCATGGAAACGTAGTTCCATGATTTGGATGTCAAAGTGACAGAGTGGCTACAACTATCGAACAACTCAAGCATGAAGTTGACCGTCTTTAAACACCCACTTCTACCAGTGATGATGAAGATTCGCCTCCTTGCAGTACGACTGAGTTCAGCACGAGGCCTAGGTCAGCTGTTGTGCCGGCTGAGGAGACAAGCCATACTTCATCAGCTTACGCATCTCCACCTTCAGCTCCAGGTCCAACTCAAGCACCTCCAGTATCCACTCCTCCAGCTCCAGGACATTCAGCAGAAGTCTTCGTGGACGCTCTTCTATCGACTCCGTCATCAACTTCCCAGAGAGATGATTAGCTCTATACTTTTGAACTTTTTGGTAACTTGTTGCCAAAGGGGGAGCAATGTATAGATCATAGGGCTTCGAGAGAGAGAGAGAGAGAGAGAGAGATTTTGACTTTATTTGCTATCATTAGTTTTTACAAAACTTTGGTCTTTTGGATGACCTTATACTTGTTTCTGTGTTTGATCATATGCTTTGCTTGATTGATGCTACATTATTATCTTTAAGCTAACTATGTGATGATCATTCACTTATCTTGTTGGTGTCATGTGCATTACTATTCACTCTTACCTTGTATGCACACCACCAAGATGTATGTGACATGGAAGAGTGACCCATGATCCTAATTGATTGTGCATTTGCATTTAAATGCAAATTTTAACTAATGCACAAATTTAGTGGGAGCTCTTGCTTTTCACATACTTCTCAAAGCGACGATGCTAGTCATTTATTATATATTTTGTCAAAGCTTTGTTCTATATGTTTTCATCAATTACCAAAAAGGGGGAGATTGAAAACACCATTGATCCCTAGGGTGGTTTTGATAATTGATCACAACCTATGCATCATTGGACTAATATGTTTACCCAAGTATATTTCAGAAAAGTACAAAAGATGCATTGGCTAAAGGCTTATGTGGAGATGCCCCTTGATGCAAGAAAGGAATAAGATTAGCCCAAGCTTCAAGCTAGAAGACTCTTCATTTTATATTTGTGATAAATCACTTTTGAGTCCATAGGGAAGCCAATACTATTAAAAGGGGGTGATGCATTAGAATGAAGTAATTGCTCAAGTGCTCAGAGATAGCAACCAAAAATACTTAGACATTTTTCCCACATAACCAATCTGTCGAAAGCCTTATTTACAAAATTGGTGCCACAAAGTTTTCATATTCGACACTACCGATTTTCGTCCTATACACATCCCTAGTCATAGCCACCAAATCGGAGCAACCAAAACCGTGTCGGTGGTACCGAGTTTATGTGACCAACTTTCTGTTGCCTCGGTACACTAAATTGGAATTTCCGAGTTTGGGTATCAGTGTCACCGAGTTGTGTCATCTGATCGTTAGCCACCTTTTCAGTGCCACCGAGTTGTGTATATAGGTTCCACCAAGATTTAGAAGTTGTTGCCTTTAGTGCAAATTGGCACCACTGAGTTTATGACTTCGGTGTCATCGAGTTGGCCATTTTAGGTGTAACTGTTGGATTTTTTGTGCTGCCTATATATACCCCTTCACCCATCTCTCATTTGTGGGAGAAGCACTCAGGACACACACTTCATTGCTACATCCATTTTTCTAAGAGCGATCCACCTACTCATGTGTTGAGACAAGGTATTCCAATCCAATCATTTGAAACTTGATCTCTAGCCTTCCCAAGTTGCTTTCCACCAAATCAATCTCTCCTACCCATTCCTATTCTATGAGAGAGTGATTTTGTGTTGAGGAGACTATCTTTAGAAGTAGAAGAGCGAGGAGTTCATCATTCTACCACATATATTACCTTTTAGAGGTTGGTGCCTCCTAGATTGGTTATATGTCGCTTGGGAGCCTCCTACTTCGTGTCGTGGAGTTGAACCAATATGTTTTAATGGCAAGGAGATTGCCTACTTCGTGAAGATCTACCGTGAATAAAGCTAGTCCTTCGTGGGCGGAAGCTGTGGTGGTATAGACAAGGCCGCTTCTTCCTGGACCCCTTGTCGGTGGAGACCTTCGTGGACTCTCGCACCTGATACCCTCATGGGGTTGAAGTCTCCACTAACATGGATGCACGATAGCGCCACCTATCGGAACCATGCCAAAAATCGTCGTGTCAACCTCAGGCGTTTGATATCCCTACCTTACTCCTTTACTTTACACTTGCACGTTTTACACTCCGTTGCTATACTCTTAGAACTCCATGTGTAGGGTGTACTTGACTTGCCATAATTGGTAAAACTAGCCAACAACTAAAATTGGGAAAAGGCCAAGTTTTTATCTTGTCAAGTAGTCTAATCACCCCCTCTATACATACTTTTGATCCTACAGTGGGATGTTTGGATCAAACACCCGGAAGCCTAACCGTGATACTCTCACGTAATAATGAGTGGGCTGTATACGCTGGGAGCCTCCTAAGTGGAAGCCCATGACTAGCCGCATCGTGCCCTCGGTTGAGGGCTCCTCCTATGCCCAAGCGGAAGTCCCTATGGTTAGCGCTGGCAGAATGACTATCGAACCACGACCATGCCCTCATCTTTGTGGAAGCCCCTTGCATCACACCCGGGGAAAGATCGAAGAAGACGTCCCACACGATGCAACTAACACTTCTTCTAGGTTGACCCGTGCTGGATACGACAGCCGCATTTCTTTCTAGGTTGACCGTGTTGTGCACCGCAGATGCTTTTATTCTTTCATGTCTTCGGCTTGCGAACGAGCTCACCAGGCTGGCCGGTGTTGGGAACGACAACCACACCTCTCCTTTTTGGGCTCGCAAACAAGTAGCTTTGGGTTTTTGGGTGAAGGTCTTGGTATTCTGGTTTTGTTGGAGCTTTCTTGGTTTTCTGCCCTCTTACCACGCCCAAACGCAAACGGGGACGCCCAAATGCGAGCGAGCTAGTGTGTGCCGTTCGAAACAAGGTGTTTTGTTTGCAGGACTTCCCTCAAGGGCCTCGTGAGGCGAGACCCGCAAGCAGCAACCGCTCACACGAGCCGCTCATGCAAAGAAATTAAGCTCCGGAGGACCGTGCCTCGGGAGCCCACAGATCCACGCTCGAGGGCTGGGCCTAACACCACGAGGCATCTAAGCGACCGTGGAGGGGGTGCAAGCTCGGTAGGGAAGTGCCAAGGGGAAGCTTATTTTTGACCCAAAATATCGTTCAAATCGGTTTGGGGCATGGAGGACATAACCCCTTTCACGTGCCCCCATGGAGCGAGCATGTTGCATTGCCGGAAAAAGAAGGCGACACAGAAGAGGGGAGGCTGAGTTCTCGAATCACCGCCTTCATGCAGCTCAGGTGGAGCCCTCGCAAGGGTATCAGCCCCGTGATGCCCACATGAACAACCATCACCGGGAGCTTCGCGACATGTCCATAGGGCCGCGTCGAGGGGCTGCCCCCGGGGACTTTGATACGTCTCCAACGTATCTATAATTTTTTATGGTTCCATGCTATTATCTTGTCAACTTTGGATGTTTTATATGCATGAATATGCTATTTTATATCTTTTTGGGACTAACCTATTAACTCAGTGCCAAGTGCCACTTTCTGGTTTTTCCGTGTTTTTGGCCCATTTTCAGAAGGAGTCCAAATGGAATGAAACTTTACGATTATTTTTTTTGGACCAAAAGAGACCCCCGAAGCTCTGGAAGAAGGCCAGAAGAGCCACGAGGGAGTCACAAGCCCTGACGCCGCCACCCCCCCCCCCCCGGTGGTGCGACCACGCTTGTGACCTCCTCATGGGCCCAACTGACGCAATTCCACCGCCATAAATTCCTATAAATTCAGAACCCCCCCCCCCAAAAGAAACCTTGATCGGGAGTTCCGCCACCGCAAACCTCTGTAGCCACCAAAAACCAATCCGGAGCTTGTTCTGGCACCCTGCCGGAGGGGGAATCCATCTCCGGTGGCCATCTTCATCATCCCAGCGATATCCGTGACGAGGAGGGAGTAGTTCTCCCTTGGGGCTGAGGGTATGTACCAGTAGCTATGTGTTTGATCTCTCTCTCTCTCTCGTGTTCTTGAGATGTCTTGATCTCGATGTACCATGGGCTTTGCTACTATAGTTGGATCTTATGATGTTCTTCCCCCTCTCCTTCTTGTAATTAATTGAGTTTCCCCTTTGGAGTTATCTTATCGGATTGAGTCTTTGAGAACACTTGATGTATGTCTTGCACGTGTCTATCTGCTGTGATCAACTTGCGGGTTCGTGACATTGGGAACCTATGCATATGTGTTGGCACACGTTTGATTCATTTGAGTACTCGATGTATGTTTTGGTGATCGACTTGCGGGTTCGTCACATTGGGAACTTATGCATAGGGGTTGGCACATGTTTTGACTCTCCGGTAGAAACTTTGGGGCACTCTTTGAAGTTCTATGTGTTGGTTGAATTGATGATTCTGAGATTATGTGATGCATATCGTATAATCATGCCCACGGATACTTGAGGTGACAATGGAGTATCTAGGTGACATTAGGGTCTTGGTTGATATGTATCTTAAGGTGTTATTCTAGTACTAACTCTATGATAGATCGATCATAAAGAATAACTTTGTTGTGGTTTCGTACCCGACAATAATCTCTTCGTTTGTTCCCCGCTATTAGTGACTTTGGAGTGACTCTTTGGTGCATGTTGAGGGCTAGTTATATGATCCAATTATGTTATCATTGTTGAGAGAACTTCGTAGTGAAAGTATGAACCCTAGTCCTTGTTTCCCCGCATTGCAATACCGTTCGTGCTCAGTTTTACCATTTGTTACCTTGCTGTTTTTGTAATTTCAGATTACAAAAACCTATATCTACCATCCATATTCCACTTGTATCATCATCTCTTCGCCGAACTAGTGCACCTATACAACTTACCATTGTATTGGGTGTGTTGGGGACACAAGAGACTCTTTGTTATTTGGTTGCAGGGTTGCTTGAGAGAGACCATCTTCATCCTACGCCTCCTGCGGATTGATAAACCTTAGGTCACCCACTTGAGGCAAAATTGCTACTGTCCTACAAACCACTGCACTTGGAGGCCCAACAACGTCTACAAGGAGAAGGTTGCGTAGTAGACATCAAGCTCTTTTCTGGCGCCGTTGCCGGGGAGGTTAGCGCTTGAAGGTATATCTTTAGATCTTGCAATCGAATCTTTTTGTTTCTTGTTTTTTCTCTAGAAAACTACAAAAAAATGGAATTGAGGATGCCTGATATGCTCCATCTTTTCAATATCTTTCATGAGCATGATGGGAAGGAAAATTGTGCTCAAGTAATGAAAGAAGAATTACATAGAATACTTGGCATAGAATATGTGAATGATGAGCATGATTGCAATGTTCTTAGCATGAATTCTTTGAATACCCATGATGCTAATGATATGAAAGCGGAAAGCTTGGGGATGCTATATTTGATAAAGATGATCTTTTTAGTTCTTCCACTTTGAATGATCAAAATCATTTTGATGAAAGCATGCCCCCTATCTATGATGATTATTGTGAGGATACTTATGCTTTAAAGAAGAGGGATGATAAATCTTGTCATACTTTCAAAAACCCCTTTGCCAAACCTTGCTTTTTCATTGTGGACACAATTTGTAGTGCTCAAGTCTTTTACGATACTCCCACTACTATTCTTGAGAATAGACTTCCTTATGTGGAGAGAAGTAAAATTTCTATGCTTGTAGATCATGAAAAGAATGCTTTAGGTGCTGGTTATATTGTTGAATTGATTCATGATGCTACTGAATATTACTATGAGAGAGGATCATATGCTTCTACTTATTGCAATAGTATCAAGCTTCCTCTCCATATGTTGAAATTTTTGAAGTTATGCTTGTTTTGCCTTCCTATTCTAGTTGATTCTTGCTCCAATAAATTGTTTGATCACAAAATTCCTATGCACAGGAAGTGGGTTAGACTTAAATGTGCTAGCCATTTGCTCCATGATGCTCTCGATGTGTTTCAATCCTTACCTTTTATGTGAGCATCATTGAAATCAATGCCTAGCTAAGGGCGTTAAACGATAGCGCTTGTTGGGAGGCAACCCAATGAATAAATTTTTCTTTGCTTTTTGCTTCCTGTTTTGTTTTCTCCACACCATCATAATTCTGTTATGATTGTGTCTTTTGTATTTATTTTTGTGTTTGTGCCAAGCAAAACCGTTATGATTAGTCTTGGTGATGATTGTTTGATCATGCTGGAAAAAGGCAGAAACTTTCTGCTCACGAAAACAATTTCCATTTTTATTCTGTAAGAGATTTTGAGTTGATTATTTTTGCTTCTGATTTATATGCAATTTCTTCAGACTGTCGTAATTTTTCAGATTTTGTGAAGTACCAGAAGTATACAAAGTATATAGATTGCTACAAACTGGTCTGCTGTTAACAGATTCTGTTTTTGTTGAGTTGGTTGCTTATTTTGATGAAACTATGGATAGTATCGGAGTGTACTATCCATGGAAAAGTGAAAATACAGCAACCCAACACCAACATAAGTAGAATTTAAGTTTGCTGGAGTACCTAAGGAACTGGTGATTTGCTTTCTTATACTAATGATATCATGAGTTTCTGTTTAAGTTTCGTGTTGTGAAGTTTTCAAGTTTTGGGTGAAGTTCTTATGGACAAAGAGATAAAGAGTGTTAATAGCTCAAGCTTGGGGATGCCCAAGGCACCCCAAGAGATTCAAGGATGCCGTAAAAGCCTAAGCTTGGGGATGCCCCGGGAAGGCATCCCCTGTTTCGTCTTCAATCCATCGGTAACGTTACTTGGGCTATATTTTTATTCACCACATGTTATGTGTTTTGCTTGGAGCGTCTTGTATAGTAGGAGTCTTTTATTTTTGTTGTGTCACAATCATCCTTGCAGCACACCTAGATAGAGAGACATGCACTCACCGTGATTTTGTCGAGCTTCACTTATATCCTTTGGTAGACAATTCAGCTCACATGTGCTTCACTTATATCTTTTGAGGTAGATCCTTTTGCTCTATGTGCTTCACTTATATCTTTTAGAGCGCAGAGGTGCGTGGCTTGGTAGTTGATCTATGCTTTGAAAGTAGTCTCAAAATGGGTAGTTATCCAAAAGGATACGAAAACTTCCACCTTCACGTGCATTGAATAGTTAGAGAAGTTTGATTCATCTCAATTATTTTCGAGTTGTGGTTTTGGTAATATTGAAGTCATGCTAGTAAGGTGTTGTGGATCTAGAAATACTTGTGTTGAAGTTAGTGATTCCCGTAGCATGCACGTATGGTGAACCGCTATGTGATGAAGTCTGAGCATGATTAGTCTTTTGATTGTCATCCTTTGCGTGGCGGTCGGGATCGCGCGATGGTTTATACCTACCAACCCTTCCCCTAGGAGTATGCGTTGAATGCTTTGTTTCGATTACTAATAAAAATTTTGCAACAAGTATATGAGTCCTTCATCACTAATGTTGAGTCCATGGTTTAGATGCACTTTCACCTTCCACCATCACTATCTTCTTAGTGCCGTGCAACTTTCGCCGGTGCACAAAACCCACCATTAGCCTCCCTCAAAACAGCCACCATACCTACCAACTTTGGCTTTTTCAAAGTCATTCCGAGATATATTGCCATGCAACTAACACCATGACATGTGCCATCATGTCTACATTGCCATTGCATGATCATAAGGTAGCTAGCATGACATTTCCATTAATGTCTATGACATGCTAGATCAATGTCACGGTACACTACCGAAGGCATTCCATATAGAGTCATCGTTGCTCTAAGTTTTGAGTTGAAAGTGTGATGATCATCATTGATGGAGCATTGTCCCATGTGAGGAAATAAAATAGGCCAAAGATGCCCACCAAAAAAAGAAAAAGAGGCCAAAGAGCCCACCAAAAAATATAAAAACAAATGAGAGAAAAAGAGAGAAGGGACAATGCTACCACCTTTCCACACTTGTGCATATTAAGCACCATGATCTTCATGATTGAGAGTCTCTCGTTTTGTCACCACCATATAGCTAGTGGGAAATTTTCACTATATTACTTGGCTTGTATATTCCAATGACAGGCTTCCTCAAAATTGCCTTAGGTCTTCGTGAGCAAGAAAGTTGGATGCACACCCACTAGTTTTCTTTAAGAGCTTTCACATACTCTTAGCTCTACTGCATCATTTGTATGGCAAGCCCTACTCATTCACATTGATATCTATTGATGAGCATCTCCACAACTTATTGATATGCCTAGTTAATGTGATCATCTTCTCCTTATTTTATCTTGCAACCTCCACCACACTCCACACCATCTATAGTGCTATAACCATGGCTCACGCTCATGTATTGCGTGAGAGTTGAAAAGGTTTGAGAAAGTAAAGGTGTGAAACAATTACTTGGCCAATACCGAGGTTGTGCATGATTTAAATTCATTGTGCAATGATGATAGAGCATAGCCAGACTATATGCTTTTGTAGGGATAACTTTCTTTTGGCCTTGTTATTTTGAAAGTTCATGATTACCTTGCTAGTTTGCTTGAAGTATTATTGTCTCCACATCAATAGCAAACTATTGTTTTGAATCTAACGGATCTGAACATTCATGTCACGTGAGAGAAGTTACAAAGGACATCTATGCTAGGTAGCATGAAAGCATCAAAGATTCATTCTTTATCACTTCCCTACTCGAGGACGAGCAGGAGTTAAGCTTGGGGATGCTTGATACGTCTGCAACGTATCTATAATTTTTGATGGTTCCATGCTATTATCTTGTCAACTTTGGATGTTTTATATGCATGAATATGCTATTTTATATCTTTTTTGGGACTAACCTATTAACTCAGTGCCAAGTGCCAATTTCTGTTTTTTCCGTGCTTTTGGCCCATTTTCAGATGGAGTCCAAATGGAATGAAACTTTACGATGATTTTTTTGGACCAAAAGAGACCCCCAAAGCTCTAGAAGAAGGCCAAAAGAGCCACGAGGGAGTCACAAGCCCTGACGCCACCACCACCCCCCCCCCCGGTGGTGGCGACCAGGCTTGTGACCTCCTCGTGGGCCCAACTGACACAATTCCACCGCCATAAATTCCTATAAATTCAGAAATCCCCAAAAAGAAACTTAGATCTTGAGTTCCGCCGCCGCAAACCTCTATAGCCACCAAAAAACAATCTCGAGCCTGTTCTGGCACCCTGCCGGAGGGGGAATCCATCTCCGGTGGCCATCTTCATCATCCCGGCGATCTCCATGATGAGGAGCGAGTAGTTCTCCCTCGGGGCTGAGGGTATGTACCAGTAGCTATGTGTCTGATCTCTCTCTCTCTCTCGTGTTCTTGAGATGTCTTGATCTCGATGTACCATGGGCTTTGCTACTATAGTTGGATGTTGTGATGTTCTTCCCCCTCTCCTTCTTGTAATTAATTGAGTTTCCCCTTTGGAGTTATCTTATCGGATTGAGTCTTTGAGAACACTTTATGTATGTCTTGCACGTGTCTATCTGTTGTGATCAACTTGCGGGTTCGTGACATTGGGAACCTATGCATATGGGTTGGCACACGTTTGATTCATGTGAGTACTCGATGTATGTTTTGGTGATCGACTTGTGGGTCCGTGACATTGGGAACTTATGCATAGGGATTGGCACACGTTTTGACTCTCCGGTAGAAACTTTGGGGCACTCTTTGAAGTTCTATGTGTTGGTTGAATAGATGATTCTGAGATTATGTGATGCATGTCGTATAATCATGCCCACGGATACTTGAGGTGAAAATGGAGTATCTAGGTGAATTAGGGTCTTGGTTGATATGTATCTTAAGGTGTTATTCTAGTACGAACTCTATGATAGATCGATCAGAAAGAATAACTTTGTGGTGGTTTCATACCCGACAATAATCTCTTCGTTTGTACCCCGCTATTAGTGACTTTGGAGTGACTCTTTGTTGCATGTTGAGGGCTAGTTATATGATCCAATTATGTTATCATTGTTGAGAGAACTTCACTAGTGAAAGTATGAACCCTAGGCCTTGTTTCCACACATTGCAATACCGTTCGTGCTCACTTTTACCATTTGTTACCTTGATGTTTTTGTAATTTCAGATTACAAAAACCTATATCTACCATCCATATTGCACTTGTATCACCATCTCTTCGCCGAACTAGTGCACCTATACAACTTCCCATTGTATTGGGTGTTTTGGGGACACAAGAGACTCTTTGTTATTCGGTTGCAGGGTTGCTTGAGAGAGACCATCTTTATCCTACGCCTCCTGCGGATTAATAAACCATACGTCACCCATTTGAGGGAAAATTGCTACTGTCCTACAAACCTCTGCACTTGGAGGCCCAACAACGTCTACAAGGAGAATGTTGCGTAGTAGACATCAGACTTCGCGAGGGACCGTAGCCGAGGAAACGCGAAGCTGGAGCGCTGCCGGCTGTGGCCTAGATGCACGTCACGAATTGTGCCTCGCGAGTTGCGTGCTATGGGCCGTCATCAGACGGAGTGGACGAAACACACGGAGAAAAACACAGGACCTCGCAGAAGAAACGGAGGCACCCAAAGCATAACAGACAACCATTACTCAAGGCAAAGTTAAGTTACAAATGTCAGATGCCCCCACAGGGCCAAGGATTCTTTGGTGCAGCAGGTAATGGTTGGGGAAGCTCAAGCAGAGGAGGCACCGTCATCGTCGTGGCCCTCCAAAGCTACGACGTCAAGGATGTCACCCTCCAAGGGAGGCACCGCCTGGGCGAACCGCCCGACCAGGGACTCGACATGCTCGCGCACCTCATCCGTGAGGGGGATTTGGAGCACCGCGGGCACTAGCTCCATCGCGCGGGAGAGGTCGAACGTGGGATAGTAGCAGCGCAGGTTGGAGAAGACGCGCGTCAGCATGTTTCCTAGGAGGTTGTGCGCCCAGTATTCTATTTCTTCCTCCACCTTGGAGGTGCCAAACTCCAGCACCTCCACCACCTTGAGGAGGAAGTCGGGGTCATCTTCGTCGTCGTGAGCATGTGGCAGCGCGGGGGCATCCCACATGAAGCGGCGGAGCACACGGCCCGCGCATAGGGCCAATTCCACGGACTGCTGGGCGCACTTCACCTCCACACGTCGCGCGTGCGCCTCCATGCGCCACGCGTGCGCCACATCATCCTTGGCCGCGTGCGCGACGTCGACGACTGCACCAACCTGGGCCAGGAGTGACTTCAACTCTTCCTTGTCCTCCCCCTCGCTCGTGAAGGCAGCCTCCAGGGCGGCTTAAGCACCCTGCAGATGGGCCCTGAGCGCGCTCACTTCCTTTTGGAGCGCGTCGTACTTGAGATGGAGGAAGGCCTCCTACCAGGCGAGCTCATCTTGGTACTCCTCCAGGGCGGCCGCCCGCTCTCGAGCTACCTTCACGTTTGCATCAGCAAGGGCTTCCTCGCGCGCCGCCACGAGGGTGGCCTCGCCGGTGAGGATGCGCCCTTCTAGCGCCTCGAGGCGCTCATGCTCTGCCTCTTGGTTGCGAGTTGTTCGGTGGCCCCCCACTCGCGGAGGGCCATGATTGCCTCCCGCTTGATGTCGGCGGTCTCTCTAAGGGTCAGGTCCGCCCCGCGCCTAGGGCTCCAAAGGGAGAACATGGCATCCTCAGTCGCGTGCTCCCTGGGCTTCGCCGTTGCTCCAAATGGTACCACGGACCCCCCGGGCCCTGCTAGGCCAAGTGAAGAGCAAGAGGCCTCAAAGACCGATGGCACGCGAGGGGAGCGCCCCCAGTGGGGCATCCCTGCAACTCTTGGGTGCGGGAACCCTGAAAAGCCCAGCGATCGGATTCATCAGATCAGGAAGGATATGCAAGGTAAAGCGATAACGACAACATATTTACTCATCGCTCGAGACCCAGTACCTGCGCGCTGGGGTTGGCCTTGGGGGCCGATCCTTGTTGCCCCCTGGGGGACGGTGACGGTGCCGAGGGCCCCACCCGTGCTTCGGCGCTTGTGGCATCCCCACTAGATGCCATGGAAGGGGAGAAGGCTGAGTTCGCGCAAGGATAGCAGAGAAGCATGGGAAGAAGGCAGATGGGGGAGTAGTGTGGTGGTTTGGTAGGCACAACTAAAGTGCCTAAGGCACTGCAGGGGGTGGAGGCGACACATGCCCTATTGAGCGCCATGTGCCAGGCCTGGCCCACGGACAGCGGGAGCCCGCGCCTCCTTGTTCCACCAATGGGTTGCCCCGCGCGTGTCGTGTGCCTAGGGTCAATCTTATACGAGAAGGATGGCGCGAGGGGGTGGCGCTGGTCAAGAGAGCAGTGTTGGTAGGCACTACGCGCAAGCTTTACATTAACTCACTCGGAGCGGTTCCCACGGTGTTGCGGGAAGGAAGAATTCCACGATGCGTCGGATGCTGTGTGTCGAGCCACGCCCGCACTCGATTGGGGCCCGCGTCACTTCGCCCCCCACTAGGCGGAGCCATGCACAACGCAGGCCCAGGGGCTACTTCAGGCCTCCGGGACCAAGGGTACCTAGGCCCTTCGGCATGCGGTTCTAAGCATGAATGAAAGCACAATTGCTCCCTAAGGTGGTTTTGACAATTGATCACAACATATTCATCATTGGACTAATGATCTTATTCAAGTATATTTCAGAAAAGTTCAAAGATGTCATGGCTATAGGATTGTGAGGAGAAGCCCCTTGATGCAAGGAAAGGAATAAGATTGGCTCAAGCTTCAAGCAAGAAGACTCTACATTTTACATTTGTGAGAAATAATTTTGAGTCCATGGGAAATCCAATACTAATAAAAGGGGGTGACGTATTATGATGAATTGGTTGTTTAAGTGCTTAGAGGTAGCCACCAAAAAAATACTAAGCCATTCTCCCACAAAATATCTCTCTCCAAACCTATACCAAAAAATCGGTGCCACCAACTATTTCCAATCGGCCCTACCAATTTTCCACTTGACAGATCCTATGACAAACCCTATTATCTTGGTACCACCAACTTTCACATCAATGCCATCGAGATTCAATGACTAACTTTCTGTTGAGAAGATTTCAAGAATCAGATTTTCTTAGTTTTAGACACCGCATCCATTACCTTCTGGAGGGTGGTGCCTCCTAGATTGGTTAGGTGTCGCGTGGGAGCCTCCTACTTCGTCTTATGGAGTTGAACCAAGAATTTTGTAAGGGCGAGGAGCTCGCCTACATCATGAAGATCTACCATGAGTGAGGCTAGTCCTGTGTGGACAGAAACCATGGTGGAATAGACAAGGATGCTTCTTCGTGGACCCCTTGTCGGTGGAGCCCTCCATGGACTCTCACAGCCGTTACTCTCCGTGGGTTGAAGTCTTCACTAACAATGGCGTACGATAGCACCACCTATCGGAACCATGCCACAAATTGCCGTGTCAACCTTTGCGTTTGATCTTCCTACCTTACCCTCTACATTACATTTGCATGTATTTACTTTCTGTTGCTATACTCTTAGATGTGCATGTGTAGAGTAAACTTGACTAGTCATAATTGCTAAAACTAGCCCACAACTAAAATTGGGAAAAGGCTAAGTTTTTATCTTCTCAAGTAGTCTAATCACCCCCAATCTAGACATACTTCTGATCCTACAAGTGTTATGAGAGCTTTGGTCTCCACTGCAGTGGTTTCACAACCTAGGAGAGTATGGCGTCTAGTGAGAGAAATTATCACCGTAGAGGTTCATATTTCGATGGTACAAACTTCGCTAGTTGGAAGCATAAGATGAAAATGCATAGTCTTGGTCATAATCCTGCCGTTTGGGGTGTTGTTTGTGTTTATGTGCAAGGTGATTTCTTTGGAGAAGGAAGAGAACCAGATCGTGATGCGATAGCGGATGAGCTGAAGATGTTGCAATATAATGCTCAAGCCTGTGATATCCTATTCAACTACTTGTGTCCCTAAGAATTCAACAAAATCAGTCGCCTTGAGAATGCCAAGGAAATTTGGGATACTTTGATTGATATGCATGAAAGTACTGATTCTATCAGGGAATCTAAGTTGGTCATGCTTCAAAGTCAGCTTGAGAAGTTCAAGATGAAGGATAGTGAAGGAGTCGTTGAGATGTACTCTAGGCTAACTCTTATCACAAATGAGATTGCCATCTTAGGAAGTGAAGAGATGACCAACAAATTCATCATTAAGAATATACTTAGAGCCTTGGATAGAATGGACAACACTGTGTGCACATTAATCCAAATGATGCCAAACTACAAGGACCTCAAGCCAAGTGAAGTCATTGGAAGGTTTGTTGTTCATGAAATATCACTCAAGGACAAAGATGAGTTGCAGAACAAGTCAAGTGGTGCTTACAAAGCTTCAAGTAATACTCCCGCTACTTCAAATGACAACCTTGTTACCAATGAAGAGATCAGCCTCATGGTCAGAAAATTCAACAAGCTCTACAAGAGTAGAGGCAAAGAGAGAAGCTCAAGTTCAAGATACGATGAGAAGCATTCGTCTAGTCATGACCAAAAGTGCTACAACTATGGAAAGCCTGAACAATATTCCAATGAGTGCTCGACTCCCCACAAAAGAAGAGAAGTGTCACCTAGAAGACGAAGCTCAAGAGATGAGTCACCTTGCAGAGAGAGAAGGAGTAGAGAAGATCATTGTGAACGAAGACACTCCTGGAGAGGAAAGGAATCAAAAGGAAGGACAAGTACACAACGAGCTTCTCAAGAAGAAGACATCAAGCTCACGTTGGTGAATGGGTTTTTGGCTCCGAGTCTGACAACCAATCCGAGAGAAGCTACGAGTCGAACTCCGAGTATAGTCAAGATGAAGGTGTTGCTGGTATTTCACTCGTTTAGTCCAACTCCTACGACTAATTTGATTCACCAAATGAAGGGATTGGAAACTGCTTTATGGCAAAAGGCCCCAAGGTATCACACCTCGAGTACTTTGACTTTGATAGTGATGAGGATGACTTGTTAGGAGAATATGACTTGCTCCTTGATAAGATTAGTGATAACATTGAAAATGAATTTGAAAATAATCATGCTGGTCAAGAGAAATCGAATGATGATGATAAGAAAGAGATTGAACGACTAACTAAAGAATTAAACACCATTAAGTTAGCTCATGAAACTACTCTGGAAGATCATAGAGAGCTTGCAAGAACTCCTGAAAAGCTACGCTTTGAGAAGCTAAATTTAGATTAAGAGCATGAGTTTCTAAAATCAATCAATTATGATGTTCGCTAGAAGAGTTCTTCCTATCTAGCCAAACGATTACTCTTGTCTACTCTTGTTCCACAAGTTAAATCTAAGAACACTAGGAACAAAGGCAAGAAAGTTTCTTCATCTAGTAACAACAATGCTAAAGCTAGATCAAATGATGTTATTGCTAGTATCTCTCTTGATTCCACTAATGATTCTCTTAGCTAAGTTACACTTGAGGAAGAAAACGATTTATTGAAAGGAATTATAAAGAGATGTGTCTTCAAGAGTCTTGCCGGAAGTAAGCAATTCGAGGAAATTGTGCGCAAGCAAGTAGGACATCGGAAGAAGCAAGGTGTTGTCTACTTCAAAGCCAATAGAGATGTTTGGGAATATGGTCCATATCCCATTCGAATGGGTTCCCACGGACACTTCTAGCAATAACTCATCTAGTGCTACCAAAACTCCAAGGATCGCCATCAAGTTGATGTGGGTCCCCAAGAGGAAGAATTAAAATGTTCTTGAGGGGTGACTTCACCAATGAAACTCACTCTTATTCATTTTGGAAAGAACTATATGCAATCAACTCCGACCATATACATTAGTTCAAGGAGTCACACATTCCCTAAAAGGTAAGGAAGGGATAAGGTAATTAATGCATCTTTTGACATCACCTCTCATGTATTTCACTCTATGTCCATAGATATTCTTGCATATGTTCCTTCCGATTTGGGACTAACCCATGCAGGTGAAAAGAGTAAGAAACTACAAGGATTTCTCCCAACTCAAGACGATCTTCATCAACAATAAGCATCCATCACTACTACACCTACTTGAAGTCTTTTACGACAAAACCCAATGTTAGTTTATCCCTCTTAGGGGCGATGTAACATCTAGGGGGAGCTTCACTCTAAGACTTGAGTATAAGTGTCTCCTAAATGATGTGAACACATAAATGCTTTATGTAAAAGTGGTTACCCCACTTGTGCTTAATCTATGAGTACGACCTATGATCAAGTATTCTTACTTGGCTCCTATGTCAATATACTCATGTATAGATGAATTCATCATCGCCAAAGTGCTTGGTAGATACTAGAGTGTTTGTGCATGTTTCACCATGTTTTATTTGACATCTTATTGTGCGAGCATGTTGGTATGCATATTCTTGCTCATTCGAGGACATCCAATTTTTGTTATTTTGCTTTCTATTTTATTTGGCCAATTAGATATACAAGAATGCCTAAGTACCTTTCCCTAGCTATGTATGCTTTCTCGCCTCAAATTCTATTCATGCTACATCAACAAATTTGAGCAAGCACTTTAGGGACACTCTGTGTGAGGAGCACTCGGAGATCCGTCTCGAACAGGGCCGAATTCCAAAACCTCCCGAAGAACATCTCGGTGTGACCAACCTCAAAATCTCGGTCCCACCGAAGCCTAGGGTTGATTAGGTTTTCCCATCTCGGTACCACCGAGTTGTTATTTTCGGCCTCATCGAGTTACTCTATCAGCTGACAGTTAAGGAACTCGATGTCACCAAAAACTCCATCTCGGTTGATAGGACACCGTCAGCTCTTCTATATCTCTTCATAGGGTCTGCTTTTGTGCTTGTCTGCTTGGCTGTTGGTCAGAATATCAGGATCAGAGGATGGTGAGAACAACTTTTGTGAGCCCATGCTGATATGTACTCAGGCACTAGTCCTGATAGGACACCATCTGACCCAGGTACTCCTAGCTCCCATGGCTTGCCCAAGGCAGGTACTAGGTCCAGGAGGAAGATCAACTTAGATGAAGAAGATGTTGACTTTATCCTTGAGGAATCTGTTCCCCAAAAGGAGAAGACCACAGTCAGGAAGACTCTGAGGAAGGAGTATGCTAGACTTGCTAATATTAAAGATACAGAAGCTAGGCTTGCAAAGAAGCCAGGTCATAAGAGAGTCAGAAAGAGAATTTTCCATGCTGTTGGTAGGCAAACCTCTATGTACAAAGATCCATCAGAAGCTGCTAATGATGAGGAGCAAGAAATTCCAACTAAGGTTCCTCCTCCTAAGAAGAAGAAGCTGATGGCTAATGCTATGCCTAAGAAGACCGTTCCAAGCCTGCAACACCTAAGGCTAAGAAGTTTGTAGCTCCCAAGAGGACTACAAATGATATTCATGCAGCTGAGAAGAACAAAGGCTATACATCCAGAGAATTGGCTGCAGAGGAAGAATAGGATACCCCTGGTCTTATGAAGCTAGGAGATCATCTGCCACTACACAATGATGCTCACCCAACTGTTGAGGACATGAAGAAGAGGATAACTCAAGGACTAAGGAAGTGCAGATCAATTGATCCATATGCTATGAGAAGAAGAACTTTTGTTGATCCACGCTTTCACACAAAGGAGCAACAAGATTTCTATGAGACTGTGTTGCTTGGTAAGAGTCGAGCAGTCATCGACATGAGATATGTCGATTGGGAATACATCAAGGTTAATGAACATTATTTCCCCCATGTGAGATAAAACTTCAGGATGGTTGATAATGAAGATTTTATTGGCAAAGAGATGGCTTCTTGGAAGGATGAGATGATCATGCAATTCTATTCCACGACACATTTCTATTTTGATGGAAGGATTGTATGGATGACTAAAGGTCACCGTTATGAATCTACAACTGATGAGTGGGCTAGTATCATTGGTGCTCCAAAGGCACTAGAAGGAGATTTGGATGTGTATTCAGAATCCAAGATGAATCACAACTCCATGGTCAACATGTACGAGCCAGTGCCCCATAAGTATGTGTAGACACAAAAGTTCGCATGTGTCTATTTATTGCAAGCAAGGATACCTACTACGAACACCATTATGAGATACTCCCTGATGCCTAAATTAGGAGATGATAAGATGATTAGAGGTTATTCCATCAACATGCTGCATCATCTAGACACCCACACCCGGTTCAGAGTGATGGACTTGATAGTTGAGACGGTCAGGAGGACAGCTTCAAATCAGAAGAGATCTTGTGGATATGCTCCATATAATCATATGCTCATCAATGCCAGGATTGGCAAGCATGCATATCTTCTTGATCGTCCCCACCTGACACTTCAGCCAGAGTTTAAAGACGATGAAGTTGTGATGGACTCAAGCCATCCTAGCTCAGTTACTGCTCGAGAGGTAGCACAGGTAGCAGAGGCAGAGGCTGCTAGGAATGCTCCCGCTCCAACCCCATAGCTCAAAACTAAAGATGAGCAAATGTCATTCTTGGTTAGCACCATCCAAGGGATAGAGAAGAAAATTATGAGATCTTGCTGAACTAGAAGAGCCTCGAGAGGATCATGGAGACAAAATTCCATTACTTGGATATTAAGGTAACGGAGTTGACTACCACTCTTGAGTAGCTCCACCATGAAATTGATTCTGTGAAGATTCCCCGCTCCAGCAGTGATGATGAAGAGTCGCCTCTTCCTACTACTACTCAGTTCAGGACCTAGAATAGGTAAGTGGATGTGCCAATTCCGGAAGCAAGACCATCTTCATGAGTTCAAACTTTAGCACATTCAGCTCTTGCTCCTACACCTCCATTGTGTACACCTCCATCTCCACAGACATCTGCAGAAGCCTTCGTCGACGCGCTTCTGTCCACTCCATCATCAACTAGGAAGGAGATCGAGCCTAGAGAGGCGATTAGTTCTAGACCTTTGAACTTTTTGGTAACTTGTTGCCAAAGGGAGAAGTGTATAGATCAAATAGGGCTTTGAGAGAGAGAGAGAGAGATTTGCATTTTATTTGCTCTCATTTGGTTTTCGAAACTTTTTGTCTTTTGGATGACTTTATCCATTTAGGAGGAGTGTTTGATCATACCCTTTGGTTGCTGGATACTACCACGTTATTACCTTTGAGCTATCTACAAGATGATCACTCACTTACTTGTTTGGTGTTATGTGCATTACTATTTATTCATATCATTCATGCGCATGCTACCTCTTGATCTTGCGTTGGTTTTCCCTTGAAGAGGAAAGGGTGATGCAACGAAGTAGATAAGTGTTTCCCTGAGTTTGTGGAGAACCAAGGTATCAATCCAGTAGGAGGAACAAGCGAGACTCCAATAGTAGTACCTACACAAATAATCAAACACTTGCACCCAATGCTATAAAGGGGTTGTCAATCCCTTCAGAGTTATTTGCAATGATGAGATCTGATAGAGATATATAAAATATTGATAGATCTGAAAGTAAAACTAAAGTAAATAAATTACAGCAAAGTATTTTTTGGTATTTTTGGTTTATAGATCTGAAAATATGCTATAGAAAATAGACCCAGGGGCCATAGGTTTCACTAGAGGCTTCTCTCATAAAGGAAAATAATACGGTGGGTGAACAAATTACTGTCGAGCAATTGATAGAAAAGCAAATAATTATGAAGATATCCAAGGCAATGATTACGCATATAGGAATCACGTCCGTATCAAGTAGACCGAAATAATTCTGCATCTACTACTATTACTCCACACATCGACCGACTCCTGCCTGCATCTAGAGTATTAAGTTCATGAAGAACAGAGTAACGCATTAACTAAGATGACATGATGTAGAGGGATAAAATCAAGCAATATGATGAAAACCCCATCTTTTTACCCTTGATGGAAACAATACAATACGTGCCTCACTACCCCTAGTATCACTGGATGAGGACACTACAAGATTGAACCCAAAACTAAGCACTTTTCCCATTGCAAGAATTACCATTCTAGTTGGCCAAACAAACAAATAATTCGAAGAGACTCGCAAAGATATGAAATCAGGCATATAAGAATTCAGAAGAGACTCAAATAATATTCATGGATAATCTGAACATAAACTCACAATTCATCGAATCTCAACAAACACACCGCAAAAGAGTATTACATCGGATAGATCTCCATGAAGATCATGAACATGGTATTGAAGATCAAAGAGAGAGAACAGGCCATCTAGCTACTAGCTATGAACCCGTAGGTGTGTGGTGAACTACTCAGACATCATCGGATGGGCAATGGAGTTAATGTAGATGCTCACCGTGATCAATTCCCTCTCTGATAGTTTACTGGAAAAAGGATCCCACATTGGATCTCTTGGGAACAGAGGCTCCCGACGGCGTAAAAGTATTCTCGTTTTTTATTTTTGGTGTTTCTGGAATATTTGGGAATTTATAGGAGAAGAATTAGGTTTAGGAGACTCGTAGGGGCCCCACAAGCCACGGGGTGCGGCCACGCCCCAGGGCGCGCCCTGCAGGCTTGTGGCCTCCCGGCAACTTCCTTGCCCCCTACTCCAAGTCTGTTGCGTGTCTTCTCGTCTAGAAAAATATTTCCAGAGATTTTATTCCGTTTGGAATCCGTTTAATGTTCCTTTTCTGCAATATTCAAAAGCGTGGAAAAATAGAAACTGACACTAGGCTCTAGATTAATAGGTTAGTCCCAGAAACAATATAAAACAACATATAAATGCATATAAAACATACAAAATATATAATATAATAGCATCGAAGAATCAAAAATTATAGATACGTTGGAGACGTATCAACATCCCCAAGCTTAATTCCTGCTCGTCCTCGAGTAGGTAAATGATAAAAACAGAATTTTTGATGTGTAATGCTACCTAACATATTTATCCATGTAATATTCTCTAATGTGGCATGAATATTCAGATCCATAAGACTCAAAACATAAGTCTATATTGACATAAATACAATAAAATTTCAATCATACTAATAAGGTAATTGTTTCCTTTCGAAATAACACGGACTTAGAAAGTTATCCCTACAAAATCATATGGTCTGGCTATGCTCCACCTTCACCACACAAATTATCTAAATCATGCACAACCCCGGTGAAAATCAAGCAATTGTTTCACCCTTTTTATGTTCCCAAAACTTTTCAACTCTCATGCAATACATGAGCGTGATCCATGGATATAGCACTATAGGTGGAATAGAATGTGGTGGAGGTTGCAAAAACAAAGGAAGAAGATAGTCTCACATCAACTAGGCATATCAACGGGCTATGGATATGCCCATCAATATATATTACTGTGAGTGAGTAGGGATTGCCATGCAACAAATGCACTAGAGCTATAAGTGTATGAAAGCTCAAAAAGAAAACTAAGTGGTTGTGCAAAAGATGCGATTCCACTAGTTATGTGAAAATGACAACATATGAGACTCTCTATGAAGAACATGGTGCTACTTTGGAGCACAAGTGTGGAAAAAGGTAGTAGCATTGTCCCTTCTCTCTTTCTCTCATTTATTTATTTATTTATTCTTTTTTGGATGGGCTTCTATGGCCTCTTTTATTTTTTTATGGGCTTCGCTGGCCTCTTTTATTTTTTGTAAAGTCCGGAGACTCATCCCAAATTGTGAGGGAATCATAGCTTCCATCATCCTTTTTATAACACGGGACAATGCTCTAATAATGCAAAAAACATCACACTTTTATTTACTTACAACTCAAAAGATTGCAACTCGATAGCTAGAACAAAGTATGACAAGCAATATGGAAGTGATGGTGCGTGTCATAAAAATGCGTCGGTGGTGTTGCATGGCAATATATCTCGGAATGGATAAGAAAATGCCATAATAGGTAGATATGGTGGCTGTTTTGAGGAAAATATATGGTGGATGTTTTGAGGATGGTGGGTTAATGTACCGGCGAAAGTTGCGCGGTACTAGAGAGGCTAGCAAATGTGGAAGGGTGAGAGTGCGTATAATCCTTAAACTCAACATTAGTCATAAAGAACTCACATACTTATTGAAAAAGATTATTAGTTATCGAAGAAAAACATTAGACGCTTGCTCCTAGGAGAATGATGGGTAGGAGTTAACCATCGCGCGATCCCTACCTCCACACAAAGGTTGACAATCATTAAACAAGGCATGCTTCGACTTCATCACACAACGGCTCAACATACGTGCATGCTACGAGAATCACAAGCTTCAACACAAGTATTTTTTCTAATTCACAATTACTTACTAGCATGACTCTCATATCACCATCCTCACATCTCAAAACTATATGCTCAGAATCAAACTTCTCATCATAATGAATGCACTTAATATGAATGTTTTTATTATATCCTTTTTTGGATGCCTATTATATTAGGACTAAATTCATAACCTAAACCAATTACCATGCTGTTTAAAGAACTCTCAAAATAATATAAGTGAAGTACGAGAGTTTAGTAATTCCACAACACCGCCGTGCTCTAAAATATATAAGTGAAGTACTAGAGCAACATTGCCTAGCTCAAAAGATATAAGTGAAGCATAAAGAGTATTCTAATAAATTCACGATTCAGTGTATGTGTCTCTCTCAAAAGATGTGTGCAGCAAGGATGATTGTGGCAAACTAAAAAGTAAAGACTCATATCATACAAGACGCTCCAAGCAAAACACATATCATGTGGTGAATAAAAATATAGCCTCAAGTAAATTTGCCGATGGATTGAAGACGAAAGAGGGGATGCCTTCCGGGGCTTCCCCAAGCTTAGGCTCTTTGGTACCCTTGAATATGGCTTGGGGTGCCTTGGGCATCCCCAAGCTTAGGATCTTGCCCCTCCTTATTCCATAGTCCGTCAAATCTTTACCCAAAAATTGAAAACTTCACAACACAAAACTCAACAAAAAAACTCGTGAGATCCGTTAGTATAAGAAAGATAAATCACCACTTAGGTACTCTTGTGAAATCATTCTTCATTTATATTGATGTAATATTTACTACATTTTAATTTATCCATGGTTCATACCCCCCGATACAATCCATAAATTAATCAAAATAAGCAAACAATACAAGGAAAACATAACTAGTCAAAAGCAGAACAGTCTATAGCAATCTGTTTACTTCGAATACTTCTGTAACTCCCAAAATTCTAACAAATTAGGACGACCTGGGAAATTTGGAAACCAATCTTTTGTAAACAATTGAGAATAAAAGCATGTTCGAGTGAATTTATAAAATTCCTGGACTGAGCGAAAGTTTCTGGTTTTTAGCAAAATCAACGTGCAAGCACCATAGAACATCCCAAAGGTTGTACTTGGCTCAAACACTAATTGAAACAAGAAAACAAAACTATTACACATGTAATAATATGCGCATCACACAAAAACAAAAACAAACAAAAAAGCAAAACAAATTTAATTGGGTTGCCTCCCAACAAGCGTTATTGTTTAACGCCCCTAGCTAGGCATGATGATTTGAGTGATGCTCGCATAAAAAGTAATAATTAAGATATGCAAAAGAGCATCATGAATAGCATGAAAAACACATTTAAGTCTAACCCACTTACTATGCATAGGTATTTTGTGAGCAATCAATTTATGGGAACAAGAATCAATTAGCATAGGAAGGGAAAACAAGTATAACTTTAAAGTTTCCAACACATAGAGAAGAAACTTGATATTATTGCAATATGTAAAAGCATATGTTCCTCTCTCATAGTAATTTTCAGTAGCATCATGAATAAATTCAAAAATATAGCTATCACATAAAAGCATTATTTTCATGATACACATGCATAAAAGTCTTACAATATTCAAAGGTAGTGGGATTAACATTAACTAAAGTGATGACCTCTCCAAACCCACTTTTATCAAAAAATTCATAAGACTGAACACTTTCGAAATATGTGGGATTCTTTTTACCTAAAGCTGTTGACACTCTTCCAAACCCACTTTCGATATCATATTCATCAAGAGTATTAAATAAATTATCAAGATCATAAGAAGAATTATCACCCCAATCACGATCATTGCAATAAGTTGTGGTCATGGAAAACTCATAAAATATAGTATCCCCAAGCTTGTGGGTTTGCATATCAATTGATATTAAAAGAATTAATAAGAATATCATTGCAATCATGTGTCACATCCCTGACACCTTAAGCAAGTTAGTCTTGTGCTCATGTCTTCTTTGCATTTGCATCTAAGAATTTTCAACAAGAACAAGAAAGTGGCAAAGGAAAAACTCAAAACCCTAGCCACTACTTTAAGTAAAGAAAATCTCAAACTAGTTGAAATCAATGAACCCAAAATGGCCTCAAGAAATGTTCAAACTTTCTGATAAATCATGAAAGTAAATGAGCATTGGAGAAAACTATTTTCTTGACACTTTAAGCATTTTAAATTAATGCAAAAGCCATTGGTTTCAAACTTTAAAATTTGAAATCAGAAACTATAAATTTTCAAAAATGTTGAAAACTTTGGAAATGGTTGGGAATATTATAACAAACATTCAGGTGTGTTTAAAATAATTTTTACCACCATTTTGGAGCTGAAATAAATAGCAAGTCAATGTCAAAAATTAAAACAGAAATAAAACAGAAGGAAATGGAAAAGAGCTTACATGACGCCTAGCCTGGCCCGGCCCATCCCAGCTCCTGTCGTCTCCCTCGCGCGAGTAGGAGCAGGAGGTGGCCGCCGCCTCCTCCGGCGCGGCCACGCACCTGTGCGCCTGCCTGGCCGCTGCCTCGCGCTGGCAAGGCCGGGGATAAGCTCCCCGAGGCCTCCGCTATCCATTCCCAGCGTCGGTTCCTTCCCTTCCTCTTGGATCTCTCCTCCCCCTCCTGCCGCCATTGGAGCCGAGCAAAGCTCGAGCTGCCCGTGCCCCTAGCCTTAGCCTCCTCTTGCTGAGCACGCCGTTAGCTCCGCCTTGTCGGGCCGGTCCTCTCTGCAGAAGCCGAAGCTTCCCCGAGCTCTGCATCGCCCCCAACGCCATCGTCTTCGACCTCCGGCCGCCGGACCTCTCCCGTCGATTCGCTCCCTCCGGCGCACCCCCGAGCCCCTCAGCAGCACCATCGGAACCGCTGTGAGCTCGTCGTCGTTTCCCCTCTCGCCCCACGCTCTTACGTGCATCGTAGCCCCGTTCCCCACCAAGGCCGAGAGCTCCTCGCCGCCGGTCATGTCGTCGCCGTCGCTGTGGTGTCTGATCCACGCGCTCGAGCTAGGGATCGAGCTCCTGGAGCCTCCAGGAGCGTGATGAGCCCTCCAGCTGCCCTCCCCATGCCCTAGAGCCGTCTCTCATAGAAGGCCGAGCTTTGGCCGCCGCTTCGGCTCGTCGCCGGCGCCACTCCCGGCGACCCTACCTTCCCCCGATGCCCATGCTAGATGCGGCGTTGCACCAGCTAACCGTAGCTGCTTTCTGCGCTCAAAACCGATGGCCGATGCGCAGTCTAGCTTCCTCCGGCGAGCCCTCCGCCGCGCCCGTGGTCGCCGTCGGCCATGCTCCGGTGGGGGTCGACGTGGCAAAGCTAACCCAGTAGATTAGGAGCTTAATCTCTCGCTGACAGTGGGCCCAAGGACAAGTCAACTCGGTTTAGGGACTGGTCAGCGCGGGATTAGTCCCAAAGAGGCTGACCAGTGGGGCCCCCCTGTCAGGTTTGACCTGAACAGGTCGGCTGATCTGCTGACGTCAGTCTGATGCAATAAAGAGAATTATCAGTATAGAAATAATTCCAGGAAATTGCTAAAACTTGTAAAAATCATAGAAATTAATCTGTAACTCCAATGAAAATAATTTATATATGAAAAAGTATCAGAAATATCCAAGGATTCTGATTATGCTATTTTCAACCATGTTTGAAAAAGTTACAGAACCCTAACATGTATAATAAGGAATAATTCAATTCTTATAATCACTTTATAAATGGAATTTGGAAAATATTCAAATTACAATATGGTTGCCATGATCACACACTGTCCTAATTACAAATCAGTACTTTAACATGAATTTTCATGCATGCTAACATCAAGTTGATCTGAGCATCAGGTCGAATCAATTAAACCGGTATCCGAGAATACCCCGTTTGAATTGCTATTCGAATGTGATTCAAATCAACTCTAAACCTAATACATGTTGAAAATAATAACTTATCACTTGCATTCTCATGCCATGCTCATGCATCATTTTGGTTGCATATGATTGTTATTGAATGTTACCATTCTTTTCGGTAGGCTCCGCACCCCCGGATCCCACCGAATATCCGTCTGACGGAAATCATTCCTCCTCTGAGCAACAAGGCAAGCAACCCTTTTGATCATCCCGATAATTCCCATGTTCTTGCTCCTGCACTTATTTATTGCATTAGGATCAAATGCTTCAACTGCTTTTGCCACGTTAGTTGAACCCACTTCCTTTGCATGACCTAACCTTGTCACAGTAAATAGCCGAACCTTGCAACCTAGTATACCTGGTAGTTGCTTGAGCTATGATGTGCCTTATCCTGCTATGCATGCTATGCTTAGAGTTGTGCATGGTCTGTCATCTGGGAGATGAACAGAATTGTGAGAATGTGTTCGGTGAGCAAAGGTTGTGTGTTGAACTTGATTTGGTAAAGGTACCGGTGAAAGGCTGTGTAGGAGTACATGGCGGGTTGTTTCATTGGAACCGTCCATAGGAACTGAGTTCTGTGTATGTAATCCAAGACTAGATACTACCACATGCTGGGCCCTGAAATATGACCCCGCTCGGCCTATTAATCGCTTAGTACTCGGTCCAGGAGTTGCAAGTAGTTTCTGGTGTTTATAGTAATGCTGGAGGCCGTGCATGGTGCTGACCTGAGAGGTGGACCGTGATGCGGTAGGCAGTGGCACAGTGTACCAAGTGGCACCGGATGGTGGGCTTGGGAACCCTGTGCACATCGTTTGAGGTCGTGGCGGAAACCTCGGCCGGACTTCCGTACGGTTTACTCTCAGATAGGCGATAAACCTGGACTAGGTACTAGTGTGGTTAACGGTCGTGGCCGACTCCCTCGCTGGGCTTCCGCTTGAAGGTTGCCGAGGTGCATGACGTGCACATGGCGATAAGTGGCGAGAGCGTGTGTGATGAAGTACACCCCTGCAGGGTTATGATCTATTCGAATAGCCGCGTCCGCGGATATGGACTACTTGGAGACATATGTTGTTCATAGATAACTTCAATGGCTACTCATAAAATTGCCAAGATAAGCGTGAGTGTTGTGGACGGCATTTCCGTACGGAGACGGAATGATTCCACGATAGTGTATTGTTGTGGTGTTAGTGGACTCGTGTGCGAGAAATCAAGTTGTCAAAATTATTTTAAAATGCAAGTTGTCTAGCCACGAGTCAAATGCTGGCTTTCCCGCATGAAACCCCACAACACCTTTTGATACCTTGCATGAGTAGTTAGTTATCCTAAAGTCTTGCTGAGTACCTCCGTACTCATGTTTGCTTAATAAATGTTGCAGAGGTTGCTAATGACCCTAATGGAGGGTTCTTCGTAGACATCGACGACGATGAGTAGCTGGTGTCCCAGCTACGATCTGGCCCTACGTTGGATCTGTAGTATAGTCAGGCCATGTGCCTTCTAGTTGCCCTGTCTGTACTCAGACAGTTTATAACTCTTCCGCTGGCTTGTAACTGAATGACTGCTATTATGGGTCGTGAGACCCTAGATGTGTAATATTATGTGTGTGGCTCTTCCGAGCCTCTTAAATAAAGGTTGTATGTTTATGGTTATGTTGTGATGCCATCGATGTATCTATACATATCGGTATGCCATGCGTACGTGTGTCGTACTTGATATGTATGGGATTCGATTACCTAGTCGTGAACTTTAGTAGCACTCCTTACAAGGAAATGCCCCTTTGTGATCCAATGAGCCTAGGTAGTTCGCTACTGCTCCGGACACATTGGTTGACCGGCATGTGTCCTTCTTAGCTGCTGTGTCTGTCCTCTTTGGGAAAATGTCACGCGATGTAATGGAGTCCTTGTAGCTTGCTACGACTCGTCTACATTCGCTGATGACCGACACCTGCTCTGTTGGGTCATGTATGCCTGTCCTTGTGCGGTACTGCCACTTTGGTTTATGACTAGACATGTCGATCCGGGTTCTTTGACATTGGATTGCTAGCGACACTATCGCATACGTGAGTCAAAAGACGCAAACGGTCCCGGCTAAGGTAAGGCTGCAGCCGTGGAGTTAACCGTGCGTGAGACCACAAAGGGATGCGATGTGTTACAGGCTGGATTCCTATGGCTTAGGATCGGGGTCCCGACATCATGCTTTTCATTCAAGGAAACATCATGAACCACTTCATCACAATTTTGAGATTCACGAATCTCAAGGAAAACTTCATGGAGATAATCAAGTACACTCAACTCACTAGCAATTCGTTCATCATAATTGGATCTCTTGAAAAGATTAGCAAGTAGATGAGGATCCATATCAATAGAATTTTAGCAACCAAAGATGCAAGCAAATAGAAGGCACATGGTAACACAAGTAGACAAAAAGAGATCCGGTGAGAAAAAGGCGAATAAAACGGCAAATTGGTGAAGTGGGGGAGAGGAAAACTAGATGCAAATGGCAAATAAAGTAAATGCAAGAGATGAGTTTGTGATGTGTACTTGGTGATCTTACTATGTATCCTCCACGGCAACGGCGCCAGAAATCCTTCTTGCTACCTCTTGATTTTGCGTTGGTTTTCCCTTGAAGAGGAAAGGGTGATGCAGCAAAGTAGATAAGTATGTCCCTAAGTTTTTTGAGAACCAAGGTATCAATCCAGTAGGAGGAACAAGCAAGCCTCCAATGGTAGTACCTACACAAATAATCAAACACTTGCACCCAACGCTATAAAGGGTTGTCAATTCCTTCAGAGTTATTTGCAAGGATGAGATCTTATAGAGATTGATAAAATATTGATAGATCTCAAGGTAAAACTAAAGTAAATAAATTGCAGAAAAGTATTTTTGGTATTTTAGGTTTATAGATCTGAAAATATGTTATCAAAAATAGACTCGGGGCCCATAGGTTTCACTAGAGGCTTCTCTCATAAAGGAAAATAATACGGTGGGTGAACAAATTACTGTCAAGCAATTGATAGAAAAGGAAATAATTATGAAGATATCGAAGGCAATGAATATGCATATAGGAATCACGTCCGTATCAAGTAGACCGAAATGATTCTGTATCTACTACTATTACTCCACACATCGACCGACTCCTGCCTGCATCTAGAGTATTAAGTTCATGAAGAACAGAGTAACACATTAAGTAAAATGACATGATGTAGAGGGATAAACTGAAGCAATATGATGAAAACCCCATCTTTTATCCTTGATGGCAACAATACAATACGTGCCTCGCTACCCCTACTGTCACTGGGTGAGGACACCGCAAGATTGAACCCAAAACTAAGCACTTCTCCCATTGCAAGAATTACCAATCTAGTTGGCAAAAACAAACAATTAATTCAAAGTGACTTGCAAAGATATGAAATCATGCATATAAGAATTTAGAAGAGACTCAAATAATATTCATGTATAATCTGAACATAAACTCATAAATTCATCGGATCCCTACAAACACACCGCAGAAGATCATGAATAACATGTCATTGACGATCAAAGAGACAAAAAAGCCATCTAGCTACTAGCTATGGACCCGTAGGTCTGTGGTGAACTACTCACACATCATCGGAGGGGCAATGGAGTTGATGTAGATGCCCTCCGTGATCAATTCCCTCTCTAGCAAATTACCGAAAAAGGCTCCGAGATAGGATCTCTCGGGAATAGAGGCTCCCGGCGGCGTAAAAGTATTCTCATTTTTTCTTTTTGGTGTTTCTAGAATATTTGGGAATTTATAGGCCAAGACTAGGGTTAGGAGACCTGCAGGGGGCCCACAAGCCAGGGGGCACGACCACTCCCCCAAGGCGCGCCCTCCAGGCTTGTGGCCTCCCGGCAACTTCCTTGCCCATACTCCAAGTCTATTGCGTGTCTTCTGGTCCAGAAAAAATATTTCCGGAGATTTTATTCCGTTTGGACTCCATTTAATATTCATTATTTGCAATATTCAAAAATGTGGAAAAAACAGAAACTGGCACACGGCTCTAGATTAATAGGTTAGTCCCAAAAATAATATAAAAAACATATAAATGCATATAAAACATCCAAAACATATAATATAATAGCATGCAACAATAAAAAATTATAGATACATTGGAGACGTATCACCGCACCACCAAGTTGTGTGTGACACGGGAGAGTGACCCATTATCCTAGTCGATTGTGCATTTGCATTCAAACGCAATTTAAAGTAATGCACAAATTTAGGGGGAGCTCTTGCTTTTCACATACTTCTCAAAGCGTCTATGCTATTCATTGATTATGTCTTTTGTCAAAGCTTCGATATATATGTTGTCATCAATTACCAAAAAGAGGGAGATTGAAATCACAATTGCTTCCTAAGGTGGTTTTGATAATTGATCACAACATACGCATCATTGAATTAATGAACTTATTCAAGTCTATTTCAAAATAGTTCAAAGATGCCTTTTCTATAGGATTGTGAGGAGAAGCCCCTTGATGCAAGGAAATGAATATGGTTGGCTCAAGCTTCAAGCAAGAAGACCCTACATTTTACATTTGTGAGAAATCACTTTGAGTCCATAGGAAAGCCAAGGGGGTGAGGTATTATGATGAATTAGTTGCTCAAGTGCTTTGAGGTAGCCACCAAAAATCCTCAGCCATTCTCCCACAAAATATCTCTGTCCAAACCTATACCAGCAAAATTGGTGCCACCAACTATTTCCACTCGACCCTACCGATTTTCCACTTGATAGATCCTATGCTAAACCCTGCTATCTCGGTACCACCAACTTTCACATCGGTGCCACTGAGATTATGTGGCCAACTTTGTATTGAGAAGATTCCAAGAATCGTAATTTCTGAGTTTGAGGTCAATCTCACCGAGATTTGGAAACTGGTCTAGGTCATCGTATCGGTACCACCGAGATTCATATATTGGTCTCACCGAGAATTCAAAAGTTGCCACATTTGGTGCAACTTGGTACCATCGAGATTCATTTCGGTGTCACCGAGTTGGTCAATAATGTTGTAACGGTTGGATTTTGGGGGATGCCTACATATACCCCATCCACCTCCTCTCATTCCTAGAGGAAGCAATCAGAACACACTTATACTTGCCAAATCCATATTTCTGAGAGCGAGCCACCTACTCATGTGTTGAGATCAATAGATTCCAGTCTAACCATTTGAACCTTGATTTCTAGCCTCCCCAAGTTGCCTTCCACAAAATCAATCTCTCGTACCAATGCAAATCTGTGAGAGAGTGATTGAGTGTTGAGGAGACTACCTTTGAAGCACAAGATCAAGGAGTTCATCGTTCTACCGCATCTATTACCTTTTGGAGGGTGGTGACTTCTAGATTGGTTAGGTGTCACTTGGGAGCCTCCTACTTCGTGTTGTGGAGTTGAACCAAAAAGTTTGTAAGGGCAAGGAGAATGCCTACTTCGTACGGTGAGTGAGGCTAGTCCTATGTGGACGGAAGCTGTGGTGGAATAGACAAGGACGCTTCTTCGTGGGCCCCTTGTGGGTGGTGCCCTCCTTGGACTCTCGCAGTCGTGACCCTCCGTGGGTTGAAGTCTCCACTAACATGGACGTATGATAGCATCACCTATCGGAACCATGCCAAAAATCGTTGTGTCAACCTTTGCATTTGATCTTCCTACCTTACCCTCTACATTAGATTTGCATGTCTTTATTTTCCACTGCTATACTCATAGATGTGCATGTGTAGAGTGAACTTGACTAGTCATAATTGATAAAACTGGCCCACAACAAAATTTGGGAAATGATAAGTTTTTATCTTGTCAAGTAGTCTAATCACCCCCTCTAGACATACTTCCGATCCTACAACGATGTGGCTGGGCTAGCCTGGTTCAGCCCATCGGCAAGCCCAACATGGAATACCCTCGTGTGGTGGACATTTGAGGATCGTCGCCAAGGGCCTGGATAGG
Source organism: Hordeum vulgare subsp. vulgare (assembly GCF_904849725.1). NCBI lineage: Eukaryota > Viridiplantae > Streptophyta > Magnoliopsida > Poales > Poaceae > Hordeum > Hordeum vulgare. Next base: position 102,275,047 of record NC_058520.1, read on the forward strand.
GCATGTGCCACAAGGACGTGTCTTAAGGCTACCCCCTGAGGCTCTCGCGGTGCAGTCCTATCGAGGGCGACCTAGAAGGGTCACGTGACCCTGTGTCTTCACATGGGTGACGCTGGCTGCGCAGGCGGCATAGGGCCGATGCCAGGAGGCATAAACAGGAAGGATTTCCACTTCCATGCTAAGGAAGTGGGACCAGCTAGCGGGCTACCAAAGCATCTCCCAAAGGTTTCCTGGTCGGTGTAAGGGGAGCAAGGCTGGGGGCTTGGCAGAACGGAGGTCACCCCGAGCCCACCAACGCGTCATGGAGAAGGGCTTTTGCAGGTGAAGACCATGTTTGTTAGGACGGGCCACAGTCTTGTCCCCTTACAAAATGACCATTGTAGCAACCCTTCCCGCCGAGTGTTTTTGGGGGAAGAGGACCAAGGCCAGTATAAAATAGAGGCCCGACATCTGTGGTAGGGAGAGACTCATCTGATCCCCACCATCTCTGCTAGGGCAAGAACCCACCTTTGTATTCGTCTTCCACTTCAAGTTGTCTAGACAAGAAGGAGTAGGTTTTACACCGCAAGGTGGCCCAAACCTGGGTAAACTACTTGCATGTTCTTGTTTTCTTTCCTTAGATCGAGCCACCAAAGAGTTGCCGTGAAGTCGAGAGGTAGAACAGGGTAGGAGGACGAGCACACCCGAGAGTTCGAACATTTTTGGGTCTGCGAAGCCCCGATTCCGACACTACAGAAATGCCATAATAGGTAGATATGGTTCTTGTTTTTAGGAGGTTATAAAAAAGTTTTATGTGCAACATAGCATGTCATGTCACGGGGTTTGGGTTCACCAGTGAAAGTTGCATCGACCCTCAAGGTGAGAACGGGCGATGCACGGTAGCGAAGAGGCTGGAAAATATGGGGAAGTGAGAGTGCATATTTCCATGGTATCACATTAGTCATGAAGAACTCATATACTTATTGCAAAGTTTTATTAGTTTAAGCACAAATCAAAGCACTACTCACATGATCTGAGGGAGAGGGTTGGTAGGAATTAATCTTCGCCTGACTGTGACTCAAAACAACACAAGGATTTCAACAAGGAGTAGAAATGCTCACACATCATCACCATGCATTTTTAATTTTTAGGTAAACAAGAAGTTTAACATATATTAATATAGACACCTATATTTATTAATAATAATGCATTCACACCTTTTTCATATCACCAAATCAATATCATTAACCCATAATTTCTCTGTACGTGCTACATGATGGTTTCTATCATCACTCATTGGATACTCATTATTTTTTATCTAGTCTTATGGCCCATGAAAATTACCGTCACTATTTTTACATCTCTCAAACATATATAACTGAAGAATGAGAGCATAATATTTCTATAAAATCTACACGCCACCGTGCTCAAAAAGTTATAAGTGAAGTACTAGAGCAAGTGCTAAGCTCAAAAGATATAAGTGAAGCACATAGAGTATTCTAACAAATTGTGATGACACGGACTCTCTCTCAAATATGTGTATATAGAAAATAATGATTGTGGCTGACTGAAAGTAAAACTAAACAAAATCAAATGACGCTCGAAGCAAAACTCATATTATGTGACGAATAAAAATATAGCTCCAAGTAACATACTGACGAATTGAGATAGAAAGAGGGGAAGCCTTCCACGGCATCCCCAAGCTTAGACCCTTTAATATTCCTAGAATATTACCGCTGGGTGCCTAGGGCATACCCAAGTTGAGGGTTTTGCTGCTCCTCGATCCTTTTCCACCGGGACAATTCCCAAAACTTGAACTTCAATTACATAAAACCCAACAAAACTTCGTGAGATCCGCTAGTATAAGCAACATATCAAATACTTTTAGGTGATGTTACAAATTGATACTTATTTTATTTTAGCATAGGGTAATGTATCTTAAATCCTCCATGGCTTATACCCCCCCCCCCGATAAAATCCATAGCATCATCAAAACAAGCAAACTACACATGAAAAAACAGAATCCGACTGAAACAGAACAATCTGTAGTAATCTATAATGAACATATACTTATGTAACTCCAAAAATTCTAAATAATTAGGAAGTCCTGTGGAATTTTTACAACAATATTGTGTAAAAGTTTCAGCTTAAACAGACGTTCTAGTAAAATCAGAGAAATTTTGCACTCAACGTCAAAGTTCTTGTTTTTACACCGTATCAATTCTACCCATCATGCAAATCATCCCAAAGAATTTACTTGGCATGACCACTAATTAAAACATAAAAACACAATCATTACTGAAGCAATAATCTTGTTATTACACACTAATAGAAATAAAAGGCAAAAACTAAAGATAACTATTGGGTTGCCTCCCAACAAGCGCTATTGTTTTAGGCCCCTAGCTAGGCATATTGCATAGTTTCAAGTGTTGTCATCTTTGACACTCAACCCATAAGTGTCTCTCATGATTGATTCATATGGTGGCGTAATTTTATTTCTAGGTAATTGTTACATTCCCTTTTTAATGGAAATTGGAACCTTATATTTCCCTCTTTTTCATGTCAATGATTGCACTTATAGTTCGTAGGAAGGGTCTTCCAAGTATAATTGGACAAGTAGGGTTGCAATCAATATCAAGCACAATGAAATCTATACGCACATAATTTTCAGTTTCAATTATCAGCACATCATTCGTTCTACCCAAGGGTTTTTTGATGGTAGAATCCGCAAGACGCAAGTTTAGGGAACATTCTTCAATATTAGTGAGACCAAGCACATCACATAAAGTTTTAGGTAGAGTTGAAACACTAGCACCAAGGTCACACAAAGCATTGCCTTAATATTTATTTATCTTAATTTTGATAGTAGGTTCCCACTTATCATGCAATTTTCTAGTAATAGAAACTTCAATCTCAAGTTCCCCATCATAAGCTTTCACCCTAGCTTGCACTATATGTTGAGTAAAAGATTTGTTTTGTTAATAAGAATTGGGTGAGCTAATAATGGATTGCATAAAGGAAATACATTATACTAAATAACAATTATCATAATTAAAGTCCTTGTAATCTAAAATAGTGGGCACATCACTAGTTAATGTTTGTCCTCTCAAAACCCACTTTTCAGTTTTAGCATTAAAATCATCACCCTCCAAGCAAATAGGACGCTCCTTTACTAGAGTTGACTCATCTCGAGTCCCTTTATCATTAAAATTCAGGGAAGTAAACAAAGTATCAATAGGAGAAGTACCAATAATTTTAAGATCTCCATACTGATTCTGGTAACAACCGGGTGGAATAGCCTTTTCTAGGAATTCCCACTTAGCTTTCAACTTAGAGGTCATCTACTTAATTTCATTAATAGAAACTTGGATAGATTTACTAGTCTCACGAAAATCATTCTTAGGAGTAAAAACCTTTTACGAGTTTCTACATCAAGAACAATCTTATCCATGCTTTTAGCCAAAGTACTAACAACATGATTTTTTTACCATAGTATTGATTTTCTTTGAGAATTAATGAATTCCTTCATTGTGTTCTCAAGATCCGAGGGTATCCTATTAGAATTTGTAGAGTAATTTCCATAAGATACAATAAGAATGTCCATAACCATTAGGTTTATTCGGGATACGACATAGCATTGAAATTGCCCCTATAAGCATTGTTCCTGAAATTATTTCACGAGAAAAAGTTCACATCAATAGAATCATTATTTTGTTCAATGAAGGTAGACAAGGGCATATGATACGTCTCAAACGTATCGAATTTTCCAAACACTTTTGCTATTATTTTGGCCTCATTCTTGCATGATTTGAATGAAACTAACCCGGACTGACGCTATTTTCAGCAGAGTTGCGTGTATGGTTTTCTTGTGTGGAGGAAAATGGATATTTAGATGTCCCGGAAAATTCCCATAAAAATAGAGAGAATCCACGCACCGGGAGGGACCTTGGGCCAGAAGATGGGCCAGAGGGGGGCCACCAGGGCTCCAGGCGACCTATGGGCGTAGCCTGCCCCCTGGCCGCGCCAGGAGGCTACCTGGGTGGGGTCCACCCCCTCTGGCGCCCTACTTTGGCTCCTATTTTTACCTGTGACGGAGAAATCCCAGAACAGAAGTCGTTTTGCAAGTTCTCGATGCGGAGCCGCCGCCACCCTCGGTTCTTCTTCGGGAGAGCTAATCTGGAGGCTGTTTTGGCGTCCGAAGAGGGGAAATCTTCGCCATCGTCATCACCATCACCACTCCAGGACCCTCTCATGGATTCCCCCATCATGTGTGAGTAATTCCCTGCTGTAGTTGAAGGGAATGGGAGAGATTGGATGAGTGAGATCATGTAATAGTTCGTCGGATTGTTGGGGCCATATTGCCTATCATCTACTATGGTGTTTATCATCTTTCTTGCTACTTATTACTCTCAATGCTTGTCACTTTGGGCCTGAGTGCCATGATTTCAGATATGAATACCTTATGTTTTCATGAATATATTTGTGTTCTAGATCCTATCTATGAGTAGTATGCACCTATTATAGTCCGGAACCGGCGATCCCAATGGTGATAACTTGGGACTCCAAAGGGGATAGACTATAGTTTGAGGATTCCATTTATCCACTGATCGTTAATGCTTTGTTGGTGCTCTTTGATAGGAGCACCTTAATCTCCATAAGTTCCTTTTGCCCCCGTTTATAGCGGGATGGTAGGACAAAATATGTTGTGCAAGTTCTTATTGCAAGAACGCACGACTACCTTGGGATACATGCCTATTGTTTGATATATGCCTAGATAATCATTAATTTTTTGTGCGCCTGGCCCCAAGTGAAATACATGATATCTCTCATTCATGACCAACCATCCATATCCCTAGCGTACAATGTTTTAATCTTGGTAGTTACAAATTACTTTACTTTCCTTGTTTTACTTTCGTTGCTTTGCCACAATCACTTCCATATCACCGTTGCTACTAGTATTTCATTGTCAAGCAAGTATCTTTCAGGTGCGGTTGAATTGACAACTCAACTGTTAAAGCATATAAATATTCTTTGGCTCCCCTTGTGTTGAATCAATAAATTGGGTTAACTTACCCGTGAAGACTGTTGCGATCCCCTACACTTGTGGGTCATCAGCATATCTTTAGGATCAACATGAGTATTTTTTATTAGCAACCAAATCCATAGGAGCATCCACTTTTTCACTCAAGGCAGCGATTTCCTCAACAAAATTTACCTTCTTACCAGTTGGAGCTCTCTCGGTATGGCATCGAGAATAGTTAACAATGATGTTATCCAAAAGTTTGGTGGCTTCTCCTAAGGTCACCTCCAAGAAGGTACTACGTGCGGGAGAATCTAGAAGATTTCTCGACACAAAGTTAGTCCAACATAGAAATTTTGGATGATTATCCACAAGTTTAAGCCATGAGTTGTCCAATTTCTTATCATCACTTCCATCCTATCCCAAGCTTGTGCAACATGTTCATGATCTTGTTGTTTAAAATTCATTATTTGATTTCTAAGGGAGATGATCTTAGCAGGAGGAAAATACTTGGCAATAAAAGCATCTTTCCACTTATTCTATGTTCCAATACTATTAGGAGGTAAAGATGAAAACCAAGCTTTAGCTTTTTCACTTAACAAGAAAAGAAACAATTTTAATTTCACAATATCATTATACGTGCCCTTTTTCTTCTGCATGTCAAAAATTTCAACAAAGGTATTAAGATGTGAAGCGGGATCCTCATTAGTACTTCCCGAAAATTGCTCTTTCATTACAAGATTCAGCAATGCAGCATTAATATCAAAAGCATCCGCACTAGTGACGGATGGTATAGGAGTACTAATAAAATCATGATTATTACTATTTGATAAGTCACACAACTTAGTAGTGTCGTGAGACATGGTGACCGGGCAAGGAAAGTAACAAGCAAGACAAGCAAACTAGAGAGCAAAGATGCAATCTAGTGACAAGCTAAGCAAGCAAAGATAAATATTTTTGTATTTTTATTTTTTTATGATACAAAATAAATATACCATAAAATAAAAAGAGGAACAAGTGAATAAAATTTTGTGTTGATTTACTTGGTAGTTGGTGATGATATTCCCCAGCAACGGCGCGAGAAATCCTTCGTGATACTCGTAATGTGCGTCGGGTTTTCCGTGAAGAGGAACGGGTTATCGCAGAAGAAAGTGGGTAAGTATTTCCCTTGGTTATGAAACCAAGGATTTTCAAACCAATAGTAATATCAACCACAACCGTCTTCAGCGGCATCACACAAAAGAACAAACAACTTGCACCCTACGCGGGCAAGAGAGTTTTCAATCCTCTTGTCTTGTTATTTGCAAGCAAGTGAGGTGTGTAGATAATTGTACATAGTAAGATAAAATAAAAACAAGTAAACGGCAAAAAGGCATTGAAGGCTTTATCAATATTTTGTGAACAGAGTCGGGGCCATAGCTTTCCGTAATGGCATCTCACATGAAAAATAGCATACGGGGCGTAAACAAATTACCATTGGGCAACTCACAGAAAAGCGGATAGTTATGTAATATTCACGAGAATGATCATGTGTATATAGGCATCACTTACATGAACAAATAGGCTGACTCCTGCCTGCACATATTACTATTACTCCACTCATCGACCGCTATCTAGCATGCATCTAGAGTATTAAGTAAAATAGAGTAATGCATGGTGTAAGATGACATGATGTAGCCAAAGTAAACACAAGCAATATGAATAAACCCCATTGTTTTATGATTAGTATTAACAACACAAAGACGCATATTGTCCCTTTCTATCACTGGGAAATAGAAATTCCCACGTTGAACCAACTACAACACACCTGTGTGACCGAAGAAATATTGATCTAGTTGGCCAAAATATTTCAATAGATCCGAGAGCATTACGATGCTATCATAATCATGCACATAAGAATCATAGAAATATTCAGAGGAGACTCAAATATTTATCATGAATAATCTAAACATAAACCCATAGTTCATCAGATCCTAAAAAATGCACCACACAAAAGTGAATTACATCATGTGGATCAAAGCAAAAATGCGACGATCATTGTATTGAAGATCAAACGAGAGAGAGATTGCCATCTAGGTACTGCCATGGACTCATAGGTCTATGGAGAACAAGTCACACATGATCCTGAGGGAAGCAAGGTTGATGAAGAGGCCCTCCGTGATCGACCCCCCTCAGGCAGGGTGCCGGAACGGAGCTCGAGATGGCCTCCCATCGGAACAAAGACTTGAAGTGGCGTAAAAAATGTTTTGGGACTTCGTGTGGTGTTTTTAGGTTAGGTGAGAACTGATACTTCTCCAACATATCTATAATTTTTGATGGTTTCATGCTATTATCTTGTCAAACTTTGGATGTTTTGCATGCCTTTTATATATTTTTTGGGACTAACTTATTAACTCAGTGCCAAGAGCCAGTTCCTGTTTTTTTTCATGTTTTTGACACCTTTCAGATGAGGATTTCGAATGGAGTCCAAACGGAATGAAACTGCCAAAAAGATTTTTTCCGAAACAGAAAAAGATCGGAGAGCCGGAGAATCACGGCAGGGGGCCACCAGGGACCCCACAAGCCCTCATGGCACGACCAGGGGGGCCCGCGGCCCCCTGGCTTGTGGGCTCCCTGAGGCTCCTTTGCCCCTAGGTTTTGCGCCTATATATTCCCTAGAAATCCATAAAAAATCACGAGATCATCGAAAGTACTTTTCCGCCGCCGCAAGCTTCTGTCTCCGCAAGATCCCATTTGGGGCACGTTCTGGTGCCCTTCCGGAGGGGGATTCGGATACGGAGGGCTTCTTCATCAACACCATGACCTTTCCGGTGATGCGTGAGTAGTTCACCATGGACCTACGGGTCCATATCTAGTAACTAGATGGCTTATTCTCTCCCTTGGATCTTCAATACAAAGTTCTCCATGATCTTCATGGAGATCTATCCGATATAATCATCTTTTGCGGTGTGTTTGTCAAGATCCGATAAATTGTGGATTTATGATCAGATTATCTATGAATATTATTTGAGTTTCTTCAGATCTCTCTTATGCATGATTTATGATTCTTGCAATGGGAGAAGTGCTTGGTTTTGGGTTCATACCGTGCGGTGACATCACCCAGTGACAGAAGGGGTAGCGAGGCACGCATCGTGTTGTTGCTATCAAGGGTAAAAAGATGGGGTTTTCATCATTGGTTTGAGATTATCCCTCTACATCATGTCATCTTGCTTAAGGCGTTACTCTATTCGTCATGAACTCAATACACTAGATGCATGCTGGATAGCGGTCGATGCGTAAGTAATAGTAGTAGATGCAGAAAGTATCGGTCTACTTGTCTCGGATGTGATGCCTATATGTATGATCATTGCCTTAGATATCGTCATGACTTTGCGCGGTTCTATCAATTGCTCGACAGTAATTTGTTCACCCACCGTGATACTTGCTATTTTGAGAGAAGCCTCTAGTGAACACTATGGCCCCCGGATCTACTCCACACCATATTTCCAGCCTTACTCTTCAGATCTCACTTTGCAATCAATCTAGAACGGATTGAAAACCCCTTTAAAGCGTTGGGTGCAAGCTCTTTTGTGTTTGCGCACGTACTCTATACTTGACGAGATTCTCCTACTAGATTGATACCTTGGTTCTGAAACCGAGGGAAATACTTACTGCTCCTGTGTTGCATCACCCTTTCCTCTTCAAGGGAAAAACCAACGCAAGCCTAGTCTCCGTCAATGTGTCAATTTCTGGCGCTGTTGTTTGTTGCCGTAGCAGAAGAATTTCTGGCACCGTTTCCTTGGAGGATCAAGTCAAGAACTCATCCAAGTAGGTGTCGCAAAATCATCTCTTGCATTTACTTTGTTTGCCAATTGCCTCTTATTTTCCTCTCCCCCACTTCACAATTTGCCTTTTTGTTTCCCTTTTTCGTTTGCCTTTTCGTTCGCCCTTTTTCTCGCTTGCTCTTTGTTCTCTTGTGTGCTTGCTGGCTTGCTGAAGTCACCATGAATGAAAATACTAAACTTTGTGACTTCTCGAATACTAATAATAATGATTTTATTAGTACTCCGATTGCTCCCGCCACTAGTGCGGAGTCATACGAAATCAATGCCGCTTTAGCGAATCTTGTCATGAAAGAGCAATTCCACGGCCTTCCTAGTGAAGATGCCGCATCCCTTCTCAATACCTTCATTGCGCTTTGCGATATGCAAAAGAAGAAAGATGTGGATAATGATGTGATTAAATTGAAGCTTTTCCCTTTCTCGTTGCGAGATCGCGCAAAAACTTGGTTTTCTTCTTTGCCCAAAAATGGTATTGATTCTTGGGATAAGTGCAAAGATCTTTTATATCCAAGTATTTTCTGATGGCTAAGATTATCTCTCTCCGTAATGATATCATGAATTTCAAGCAACTTGATCATGAACATGTTGCACAATCTTGGGAGAGAATGAAATAATGATTAGAAATTGTCCCGCTCATGGCTTGAGTCTTTGGATGATTATTCAAATCTTTTACGTTGGTTTGAATTTCGCTTCTAGAAATATCTTGGACTCCGCCTCATGTGGATCGTTCATGGAAATTACGTTAGGGGAATCCACAAAGCTCCTAGACAACATCATGACGAACTACTCTCAGTGGCACGCTGTAAGGTCACCTACTAGTAAGAAGGTACACGGTATAGAAGAAATTAACTCGTTGAGTGCTAATATCGATGAGTTAATGAATTTGGTTGCTAGTAGAAGTGCTCCTTTAGATCCTATTGGTATGCCCTTGTCTTCTTTGATTGAGAGTAGCAACACTAGCTTGGACGTTAATTTTGTTGGTAGGAATAACTTTGGCAACAACAATGCTTTTAGAGGAAACTATGTTCCTAGGCATTTTCCTAGTAACTCCTCTAATAACGTTGGCAACTCCTGTAACGATACTCATGGAAATTAGAATAGATTACCCTCTGATCTAGAGAGTAATATCAAAGAGTTCATCAACTCTCAAAAGATTTTCAATGCGTCCATAGAGGAAAAACTACTCAAAATTGACGATTTGGCTAAGAGCGTTGATAGAATGTCTAGTGATGTCGATGCTTTGAAAGTTAGATTTGCTCCTCCCAAGATCAATATGGATGAAACTTTGAAAGCTATGCGTGTTTCCATGATTGAGAGCAAAGAAAGAACTGCCCAAATTAGTGCTAGACATGAATGGCTTAAAAAGGCGTGTTCTCGTGATAAGAATCACGAAGATCTTAAAGTGCTTGGTGTGACTCTCGTTGAATCTTTGTTTTCTTGTGTCAAACCTAATGATTATACATGGGGCTGGATATGAATCCACTTTGGTTGAAAAGTGCCCCAATGATTCGGAGTCCATCTATCTTGATGCTAAAAGCATTGAAAGTTGAGTAGAAGACATTAAAACTTTGAGTAGTAATGAAATTACTACTATGGATTTCAAGGAATTCAATTATGATAGTTGGTCCTTGATTTAATGCATTTCCTTGATGCAATCCATGTTTAACTCTCCACACGCTTATAGCCAAAACAAGGCCTTTACCGATCATATCGTCGAAGCTATGATAAAGTCTCTTGAAGAGAAACTGGAATTGGAAGTCTCTATCCCTAGAAAGCTTCATGATGAGTGGGAACCTACCATCAAAATCAAAATCAAAAACTATGAATGCAATGCTTTGTGTGATTTGGGTGCTAGTGTTTCCGCGATTCCAAAGTCTTTATGTAATGTTCTGGGTTTTAATGAGATTGAAGAGTGTTCTCATAATTTGCATCTTGCTGATTCTACTGTCAAGAAACCCATGGGAAGGATCAATGATGTTCTTATTATTGCAAATAGGAACTATGTACCCGTGGATTTCATTGTGCTTGACATTGATTGCAATCCTACATGCCCTATTATTCTTGGTAGACCTTTCCTAAGGACTATCGGTGCTATCATCGATATGAAGGAAGGGAATATTAGATTTCAATTTCCTTTAAGGAAGGGCATGGAACACTTTACTAGAAAGAAAATAAGATTGCCTTATGAATCCATGATGAGGTCCACTTATGGTTTGAGCACCAAAGATGACGATACGTGATTCTGTCGCTTTTATGCCTAGCTAAGGGCGTTAAATAATAGCGCTTGATGGGAGGCAACCCAATGAATTTATCTTTTTATTTATGTTTTGTTGCATACAAGCCATCATAATTATGTTGTGGTTGTGTTTTTTGTGTTTATTTTTGTGTCTGAGCCAAGCAAAACCTGTATGACTAGTCTTGGTGATGGTTGTTTGATCCTGCTGGAAAAATACAGAAACTTTTCGCTCACGAGATGATTTTTCATTTTTATTCAGAATGAGATTTTGAGTTGATTACTTTTTCTTATGGTTTATATACCTTTTCCCCAGGCAGTCGTAATGTTTCAGAATTTTGGAGGTACCAGAAGTATACGAAGTATACAGATTGCTACAGACTGGTCTGTTTTTGACAGATTCTGTTTTTGTTGAGTTGGTTGCTTGTTTTGATGAAACTATGGTTAGTATCGGGAGGTACTAGCCATGGAAAAGTGAGAATACAGTAGCCCAACACCAATATAGATAGAATTAAAGATTGCTACAGTACCAAAAGGGGTGGTAGTTTGTTTTCTTGTGCTAATGTTATCACGAGTTTCTGTTTAAGTTTTGTGTTGTGAAGTTTTCAAGTTTTGGGTGATGTTCTCATGGAAAAAGAGATAAGGAGTGGAAAGAGCTCAAGTTTGGGGATGCCCAAGGCATCTCAAGCCAAATTCAAGTACACCAAAAAGCCTAAGCTTGGGGATGCCCCGGGAAGGCATCCCCTGTTTCGTCTTCAATCCATCGGTAACATTACTTGGAGCTATATTTTTACTCACCACATAATATGTGTTTTGCTTGGAGCGTCTTGTATCGTAGGAGTCTTTGATTTTTGTTGTGTTCCAATCATCCTTGCTGCACACCTTTTTGAGAGAGAGACATGCACTCATCGTGATTTTGCTAGAATGCTCATAGTGCTTCACTTATATCTTTTGAGCTAGATACTTTTGCTCTATGCGCTTCACTTATATCTTTTAGAGCACGACGGTGCGTGAATTGGTAGTTGTCTTATGCTATGAAAGTAGTCCCAAAGGTGATAGGTACCCAAAGAGGATCAAAAACCTCCATCTTCATGTGCATTGAGAAGAAAGAGAAGTCTTGATTCCTCTCAATTAGTTTTGAGACGTGGATTTGGTAATATTAAGAGCTATGTTAGTAGGGTGTTGTAAATCTAGAGATACTTGTGTTGAAGTTAGTGATTCCCGTAGCATGCACGTATGGTGAACCGCTATGTTAGGAAGTCAGAGCATAATTGATCTATTGATTGTCATCCTTTGTGTTAAGGTCGGGATCGAGCGATGGTTAACACCTACCAACCCTTCCCCTAGGAGTATGCGTTTAGCACTTTGTTTCGATTACTAATAAAAACTTTCGCAACAAGTATGTGAGTTCTTCATGACTAATGCGAGTCCATGGTATAGATGCACTTTCACCTTTCACCATTGCTAGCCTCTCTAGTGCCACGCAATTCTCGACGGTACACAAACCCACCATGTGCCTTCCTCAAAACATCCACCATACCTACCTACTATGGCATTTTCATAGCCATTCTGAGATATATTGCCATGCAATTCCCACCGTTCCGTCTCATGACTTGTGCCCTTCACCTCATATTGCCATTGCATGATCGTAAGATAGCTAGCGAGATGTTCCAATGTCATACGCCAAGCGAGATCATTGCACATCCCGGTACACTGCCGGAGGCATTTCATATAGAGTCATCATCGTTCTAAGCTTTGACCTGTGAGTAAATAGAAGTGTGATGATCATCATTATTAAGAGCATTGTCCCATGTGAGGGAAAAAATAGAGAAGGGACAATGCTACTATCTTTTTCCACACTTGTGCTTCATAATAGCACCATGTTCTTCATGATTGAGAGCTTCTTGCTTTTTCACTACCATATGCTAGTGGGAATCTTCATTATATAACTTGTCTTGTATATTCCAATGATGGGCTTCCTCAAAATTGCCCTAGGTCTTCGTGAGCAAGCAAGTTGGATGCACACCCACTAGTTCTCCTTTTGAGGTTTCACATACTTATAGCTCTAGTGCATCTCTTGTATGGCAATCACTACTCATTCACATTGATATCTATTGATGGGCATCTCCATAGCCCTTTGATACGCCGAGTCAATGTGACCATGTCCTCCTTTTTGTCTCACAACCAACACCACACTCTATTCCACCTATAGTGATATATCCATGGCTCACCCTCATGTATTGCGTGATAGTTATAAAAGGTTTGAGAAAGCAAGAGTGCGAAAACAATTACTTGGCCAATACCGGGGTTGTGCATGATTTACATTAGTTGTGTGAGGATGATGGAGCATAGCCAGACTATATGATTTTATACGGATAACTTTCCTTGGCCTTGTTATTTTGAAAGTTCATGATTACCTTGCTAGTTTGCTTGAAGTATTATTGTTTTCATTTCAATAGCAAACTGTTGTTTCGAATCTTACGGATCTGAACATTCATGTCACGTGAAAGAAGTTGCAAAGGACAACTATGCTAGGTAGCATTCCACATCAAAAATTTAGTCTTTATCACTTCCCTACTCGAGGACGAGCAGGAGTTAAGCTTGGGGATGCCTGATACTTATCCAACGTATCTATAATATTTGATGGTTTCATGCTATTATCTTGTCAAACTTTGGATGTTTTGCATGCCTTTTATATATTTGTTGGGACTAACTTATTAACTCAGTGCCAAGAGCCAGTTCCTGTTTTTTCCATGTTTTTGACACCTTTCAGATGAGGATTTCGAACGGAGTCCAAACGGAATGAAACTGCCAAAAATATATTCTCCGGAACAGAAAAAGATCGGAGAGCTGGAGAATCAGGGCAGGGGGCCACCAGGGACCCCACAAGCCCTCATGGCGCGGCCAGGGGGCCCGCGGCCACCTGGCTTGTGGGCTCCCTGAGGCTCCTTTGCCCTAGGTTTTGCGCCTATATATTCCCTAAAAATCCAAAAAAAAATCAGGAGATCATCGAAAGTGCTTTTCCGCCACCGCAAGCTTCTGTCTCTGCAAGATCCCATCTGGGGCACGTTCTGGTGCCCTACCGGAGGGGGGATTCGGATACAGAGGGCTTCTTCATCAACACCATGACCTTTCTGGTGATGCGTGAGTAGTTCACCATAGACCTACGGGTCCATAGCTAGTAACTAGATGGCTTATTCTCTCTCTTGGATCTTCAATACAAAGTTCTCCATGATCTTCATGGAGATCTATCCGATATAATCATCTTTTGCGGTGTGTTTGTCGAAATCCAATAAATTGTGGATTTATGATCAGATTCTCTATGAATCTTATTTGAGTTTCTATGATCTCTCTTATGCATGATTTCATATCCTTGTAATTCTCTTCGAGTTGTGGGTTTTGTTTGGCCAACTAGATCTATGATTCTTGCAATGGGAGAAGTGCTTGGTTTTGGGTTCATACCGTGCGGTGACATCACCCAGTGACAGAAGGGGTAGCGAGGCACGCATCGTGTTGTTGCTATCAAGGGTAAAAAGATGGGGTTTTCATCATTGGTTTGAGATTATCCCTCTACATCATGTCATCTTGCTTATGGCGTTACTCTGTTCGTCATGAACTCAATACACTAGATGCATGCTGGATAGCGGTCGATGTGTAAGTAATAGTAGTAGATGCAGAAAGTATCGGTCTACTTGTCTCGGACGTGATGCCTATATGTATGATCATTGCCTTAGATATCTTCATGACTTTGCGCGGTTCTATCAATTGCTCGACAGTAATTTGTTCACCCACCGTGATACTTGCTATTTTGAGAGAAGCCTCTAGTGAACACTATGGCCCCCGGGTCTACTCCACACCATATTTCCAGCCTTACTCTTTTTTTCGTTGCACTTTCGGCCTTCAGATCTCACTTTGCAATCAATCTAGAAGGGATTGAAAGCCCATTTAAAGCGTTGGGTGCAAGCTCTTTTGTGTTTGCGCGCGTACTCTGGACTTGACGAGATTCTCCTACTGGATTGATACCTTGGTTCTCATACTGAGGGAAATACTTACTCCTCCTGAGTTGCATCACCCTTTCCTCTTCAAGGGAAAAACCAACGCAAGCCTAGTCTCCGTCAACGTGTCAATTTCTGGCGTTGTTGTTTGTTGCCGTAGCAGAAGAATTTCTGGCACCGTTGCCGGGGAGGATCAAGTCAAGAACTCATCCAAGTAGGTGTCGCAAACTCATCTCTTGCATTTACTTTGTTTGCCAGTTGCCTCTCGTTTTCCTCTCCCCCACTTCACAATTTGCCTTTTTTGTTTCCCTTTTTCGTTTGCCTTTTCGTTCGCCCTTTTTCTCTCTTGCTCTTTGTTCTCTTGTGTGCTTGCTTGCTTGCTGAAGTCACCATGAATGAAAACACTAAACTTTGAGACTTCTCGAATTCTAATAATAATGATTTTATTAGTACTCCGATTGCTCCCGCCACTAGTGCGGAGTCATACGAAATCAATGCAGCTTTGCTGAACCTTGTCATGAAAGAGCAATTCTCCGGCCTTCCTAGTGAAGATGCCGCATCCCATCTCAATACCTTCATTGCGCTTTGCGATATGCAAAAGAATAAAGATATGTATAATGATGTGATTAAATTGAAGCTTTTCCCTTTCTCGTTGCGAGATCGCGCAAAAACTTGGTTTTCTTCTTTGCCCAAAAATAGTATCGATTCTTGGGATAAGTGCAAAGATGCTTATATATCCAAGTATTTTCTGACGGCTAAGATTATCTCTCTCCGTAATGATATCATGAATTTCAAGCAACTTGATCATGAACATGTTGCACAATCTTGGGAGAGAATGAAATTAATGATTAGAAATTGTCCCGCTCATGGCTTGAGTCTTTGGATGATTATTCACATCTTTTACGCTGGTTTGAATTTCGCTTCTAGAAATATCTTGGACTCCGCCTCACGTGGAACGTTCATGGAAATTACGTTAGGGGAATCCAAAAAGCTCCTAGACAACATCATGACGAACTACTCTCAGTGGCACGCTGTAAGGTCACCTACTAGTAAGAAGGTACACGGTATAGAAGAAATTAACTCGTTGAGTGCTAATATCGATGAGTTAATGAATTTGGTTGCTAGTAGAAGTGCTCCTTTAGATCCTATTGGTATGCCCTTGTCTGTTTTGATTGAGAGTAGCAACACTAGCTTGGACTTTAATTTTGTTGGTAGGAATAACTTTGGCAACAACAATGCTTTTAGAGGAAACTATGTTCCTAGGCATTTTCCTAGTAACTCCTCTAATAACGTTGGCAACTCCTGCAACGATACTCATGGAAATTAGAATAGATTACCCTCTGATCTAGAGAGTAATATCAAAGAGTTCATCAACTCTCAAAAGATTTTCAATGCGTCCATAGAGGAAAAACTACTCAAAATTGACGATTTGGCTAAGAGCGTTGATAGAATGTCTAGTGATGTCGATGCTTTGAAAGTTAGATTTGCTCCTCCCAAGATCAATATGGATGAAACTTTGAAAGCTATGCGTGTTTCCATGATTGAGAGCAAAGAAAGAACCGCCCAAATTAGTGCTAGACATGAATGGCTTAAAAAGGCGTGTTCTCGTGATAAGAATCACGAAGATCTTAAAGTGCTTGGTGTGACTCTCGTTGAATCTTTGTTTTCTTGTGTCAAACCTAATGATTATACATGGGGCTGGATATGAATCCACTTTGGTTGAAAAGTGCCCCAATGATTCGGAGTCCATCTATCTTGATGCTAAAAGCATTGAAAGTTGAGTAGAAGACATTAAAACTTTAGTAGTAATGAAATTACTACTATGGATTTCAAGGAATTCAATTATGATAGTTGGTCCTTGATTTAATGCATTTCCTTGATGCAATCCATGTTTAACTCTCCACACGCTTATAGCCAAAACAAGGCCTTTACCGATCATATCGTCGAAGCTATGATAAAGTCTCTTGAAGAGAAACTGGAATTGGAAGTCTCTATCCCTAGAAAGCTTCATGATGAGTGGGAACCTACCATCAAAATCAAAATCAAAAACTATGAATGCAATGCTTTGTGTGATTTGGGTGCTAGTGTTTCCGCGATTCCAAAGTCTTTATGTAATGTTCTGGGTTTTAATGAGATTGAAGAGTGTTCTCATAATTTCCATCTTGCTGATTCTACTGTCAAGAAACCCATGGGAAGGATCAATGATGTTCTTATTATTGCAAATAGGAACTATGTACCCGTGGATTTCATTGTGCTTGACATTGATTGCAATCCTACATGCCCTATTATTCTTGGTAGACCTTTCCTAAGGACTATCGGTGCTATCATCGATATGAAGGAAGGGAATATTAGATTTCAATTTCCTTTAAGGAAGGGCATGGAACACTTTACTAGAAAGAAAATAAGATTGCCTTATGAATCCATGATGAGGTCCACTTATGGTTTGAGCACCAAAGACGACGATACGTGATTCTGTCGCTTTTATGCCTAGCTAAGGGCGTTAAATAATAGCGCTTGATGGGAGGCAACCCAATGAATTTATCTTTTTATTTATGTTTTGTTGCATACAAGCCATAATAATTATGTTGTGGTTGTGTTTTTTGTGTTTATTTTTGTGTCTGAGCCAAGCAAAACCTGTATGACTAGTCTTGGTGATGGTTGTTTGATCCTGCTGGAAAAATACAGAAACTTTTCGCTCACGAGATGATTTTTCATTTTTATTCAGAATGAGATTTTGAGTTGATTCCTTTTTCTTATGGTTTATATACCTTTTCCCCAGGCAGTCGTAATGTTTCAGAATTTTGGAGGTACCAGAAGTATACGAAGTATACAGATTGCTACAGACTGGTCTGTTTTTGACAGATTCTGTTTTTGTTGAGTTGGTTGCTTGTTTTGATGAAACTATGGTTAGTATCGGGAGGTACTAGCCATGGAAAATTGAGAATACAGTAGCCCAACACCAATATAGATAGAATTAAAGATTGCTACAGTACCAAAAGGGGTGGTAGTTTGTTTTCTTGTGCTAATGTTATCACGAGTTTCTGTTTAAGTTTTGTGTTGTGAAGTTTTCAAGTTTTGGGTGATGTTCTCATGGAAAAATAGATAAGGAGTGGAAAGAGCTCAAGTTTGGGGATTCCCAAGGCATCCCAAGACAAATTCAAGGACACAAAAAAGCCTAAGCTTGGGGATACCCCGGGAAGGCATCCCCTGTTTCGTCTTCAATCCATCGGAAACATTACTTGGAGCTTTATTTTTACTCACCACATGATATGTGTTTTGCTTGGAGCGTCTTGTATCGCAGGAGTCTTTTATTTTTGTTGTGTTACAATCATCCTTGCTGCACACCTTTTTGAGAGAGAGACATGCACTCATCGTGATTTTGCTAGAATGCTCATAGTGCTTCACTTATATCTTTTGAGCTAGATACTTTTGCTCTATGCGCTTCACTTATATCTTTTAGAGCACGACGGTGCGTGACTTGGTAGTTGTCTTATGCTATGAAAGTAGTCCCAAAGGTGATAGGTACCCAAAGAGGATACAAAAACCTCCATCTTCATGTGCATTGAGAAGAAAGAGAAGTCTTGATTCCTCTCAATTAGTTTTGAGACGTGGATTTGGTAATATTAAGAGCTATGTTAGTAGGGTATTGTGAATCTAGACATACTTGTGTTGAAGTTAGTGATTCCCGTAGCATGAACGTATGGTGAACCGCTATGTTAGGAAGTCAGATCATAATTGATCTATTGATTGTAATCCTTTGTGTTATGGTCGGGATCGAGCGATGGTTAACACCTACCAACCCTTCCCGTAGGAGTATGCGTTTAGCACTTTGTTTCGATTACTAATAAAAACTTTCGCAACAAGTATGTGAGTTCTTCATGACTAATGTGAGTCCATCGTATAGATGCACTTTCACCTTTCACCATTGCTAGCCTCTCTAGTGCCACGCAATTCTCGACGGTACACAAACCCACCATATGCCTTCCTCAAAATAGCCACCATACCTACCTACTATGGAATTTTCATAGCCATTCTGAGATATATTGCCATGCAATTCCCACCGTTCCGTCTCATGACTTGTGCCCTTCACTCTCATATTGCCATTGCATGATCGTAAGATAGCTAGCGAGATGTTCCAACGTCATACGTCAAGCTAGATCGTTGCGCATCCCGGTACACTGCCGGAGGCATTTCATGTAGAGTCATCATCGTTCTAAGCTTTGAGCTGTGAGTAAATAGAAGTGTGATGATCATCATTATTAAGAGCATTGTCCCATGTGAGGGAAAAAATAGAGAAGGGACAATGCTACTATCTTTTTCCACACTTGTGCTTCATAATAGCACCATGTTCTTCATGATTGAGAGCTTCTTGCTTTGTCACTACCATATGCTAGTGGGAATCTTCATTATATAACTTGGCTTGTATATTCCAATGACGGGCTTCCTCAAAATAGCCCTAGGTCTTCGTGAGCAAGCAAGTTGGATGCACACCCACTAATTCTCCTTTTGAGGTTTCACATACTTATAACTCTAGTGCATCTCTTGTATGGCAATCCCTACTCATTCACATTGATATCTATTGATGGGCATCTCCATAGCCCTTTGATATGCCGAGTCAATGTGACCATCTCCTCCTTTTTGTCTCAAAACCAACACCACACTCTATTCCACCTATAGTGCTATATCCATGGCTCACGCTCATGTATTGCGTGATAGCTATAAAAGGTTTGAGAAAGCAAGAGTGCGAAAACAATTACTTGGCCAATACCGGGGTGGTGCATGATTTACATTAGTTGTGTGAGGATGATGGAGCATAGCCAGACTATATTATTTTATAGGGATAACTTTCCTTGGCCTTGTTATTTTGAAAGTTCATGATTACCTTGCTACTTTGCTTGAAGTATTATTGTTTTCATTTCAATAGCAAACTGTTGTTTCGAATCTTACGGATCTGAACATTCATGTCACGTGAAAGAAGTTGCAACGGACAACTATGCTAGGTAGCATTCCACATCAAAAGTTCAGTCTTTATCACTTCCCCACTCGAGGACGACCAGGAGTTAAGCTTGGGGATGCCTGATACGTCTCCAACGTATCTATAATTTTTGATGGTTTCATGCTATTATCTTGTCAAACTTTGGATGTTTTGCATGCCTTTTATATATTTTTTGGGACTAACTTATTAACTCAGAGCCAAGAGGCAGTTCCTGTTTTTTCCATGTTTTTGACCCCTTTCACAGGAGGATTTTGAACATAGTCCAAACGGAATGAAACTGCCAAAAAGATTTTTTCCGGAACCGAAAAAGATCGGAGAGCCAAAGAATCAGGGCAGGGGGCAACCAGGGATCCCACAAGCCCTCATGGCGCGGCCAGGGGGCCCGCGGCCCCCTGGCTTGTGGGATCCCTGAGGCTCCTTTGGCCTAGGTTTTGCGCCTATATATTCCCTAAAAATCCATAAAAAATCAGGAGATCATCGAAAGTGCTTTTCCGCCGCCGCAAGCTTTTGCCTCCGCAAGATCCCATCTGGGGCACGTTCTAGTGCCCTGCCAGAGGGGGGATTCGGATACGGAGGGCTTCTTCATCAACACCATGACCTCTATAATGATGCGTGAGTAGTTCACCATAGACCTACGTGTCCATAGCTAGTAACTCGATGGCTTCTTCTCACTCTTGGATCTTCAATACAAAGTTCAACATGATCTTCATGGAGATCTATCCGATGTAATCTTCTTTTGCGGTGTGTTTGTCGAGATCCGATGAATTGTGGATTTATGATCAGATTATCTATGAATCTCATTTGAGTTTCTTCTGATCTCTCTTATGCATGATTTCATATCCTTGTAATTCTCTTCGAGTTGTGGGTTTTGTTTGGCCAACTAGATCTATGATTCTTGCAATGGGAGAAGTGCTTGGTTTTGGGTTCATACCGTGCGGTGACCTCACCTAGTGACAGAAGGGGTAGCGAGGCACACATCATGTTGTTGCCATCAAGGGTAAAAAGATGGGGTTTTCATCATTGGTTTGAGATTATCCCTCTACATCATGTCAGCTTGCTTAAGGCGTTACTCTATTTGTCATGAACTCAATACACTAGATGCATGCTGGATAGCGATCGATGTGTGGAGTAATAGTAGTAGATGTATAAAGTATCAGTCTACTTGCCTCGGACGTGATGCCTCTATGTATGATCATTGCCTTAGATATCGTCATGACTTTGCGCGGATCTATCAATTGCTCGACAGTAATTTGTTCACCCACCGTGATACTTGCTATTTTGAGAGAAGCCTCTAGTGCACACTATGGCCCCCGGGTCTACTCCACACCATATTTTCAGCCTTACTCTTTTTCTTCGTTGCACTTTCCGCCTTCAGATCTCACATTGCAATCAATCTTGAAGGGATTGACAACCCCTTTAAAGCGTTGGGTGCAAGCTCTTTTGTGTTTGCGCAGGTACTGTGGACTTGACGAGATTCTCCTACTGGATTGATACCTTGGTTCTCAAACTGAGGGAAATACTTGCTGCTCCTGTGCTGCATCATCCTTTCCTCTTCAAGGGAAAAACCAACGCAAGCCCAGTCTCCGTCAACGTGTCAATTTCTGGCGCTGTTGTCTGTTGCCGTAGCAAGAACTTATAAGCCAAATAACGGAGTTGGGAGGGCCACGAGGGAGGCATAAGCTATCAGGGCACACTCCTAGGTCGCGCCGTGATGGCTTGTGGGCCCCTCGTGAGGCCTCCAGCCTTCTTCTAATGCTCGTTGGTCTTCTTCTAGTTCATAAAAAATCAGAAAAAAAATTCAAGGCAATTGTACCTCGTTTGGTATGGAAAACCTGCGAAGTGAAAAACACGTAGAAAACAACAATTGGCACTGGGCACTCGGTCAATAGGTTAGTGCTCAAAAACCATATAAAATGGTAAATAAATACCCCAAAAGTATTCTAGAATGATAATACATCAGGATGGAACAATAAGAAATTATATATAGATTGGAGACGTATCATAGCCTTAGCATGTCCTCTAATCGTAACAATGAAAGGAGGCTTCTCAATGTAAGGAGTAGGAACAATTGGATCAACATGGTTAACAAATATTTCTTCCTTCTTAATTCTCAAAAGTCCCTCACGTAACTTCTCCATGGAAGGATAATATTTAAACCACTTTTCCTCACGAATGTCAACATAGGTAGCAAATGATTCATACAAAGTAGCTACTCTCTTAGAGTCAATGCCATATTTATTGCTAAACTCATGAAAGGGAGAAGTTTCCATGAAAGATTTAACATAATAAAAATTAAGATTTATACCTCGCTATTTACCTTCATTGTGTTATCACTCCTTAGAGTTGTGTCTAATCTTTTCCAGAAGATCCCATTTGAATTCAATAGTCTCCTTCATATAGGAACCTACATCACAAGAATCGAGTGATGTTCGATCATCGTTAGAAACCCGAGCGTACAAGTTTTGTATAATCGATTCCGTTGAGATCTCATGGTTGGGACAAGTGTGCATAATAGATTTAATACTCCCCCAAACTTGAGCGATGCTTTCTCCTTCATGATGCCAACAATTATAAATAAAATTCCGATCATGATGAATTAAACGCATAGGATAAAACTTCTCATGAAATTCCAGCTTCAAGCGATTATAATCCCATGATCCAATATCATCCAATAGCCTATAACACATTAGTGCTTTGCCTCCAAAGATAAAGGGAACACTTTCTTATTAACCTTGTCTCTGGGTCAACCTGAAAGCTGAAACAATCCACAAATCGCATCGACATATATCAAATGGTAATCAGGATAAGTTGAACCGTTATAAGGATTAGCCAATAGTTTCTCTACCATACCCGAAGGAATATCATAATAAATATTTTCAATAGGTTTTGTAGGTTGAGGAACAATTTCGTCAACTTTCGTTCAAGGAGAAGATGCCCCGAACAAGCCACTCAAATGGTGACAATTCATAGTGATAAGCAACAATAAATTTCGACACGTACAAAAAATGTTTCCTTACTAATTTCCACTAACCAAAGGCGCTTCACTCCCCATCAACGGTGCCAGAAAAGAGTCTTGATTACCCACAAGTTTATGGGATCAATCATAGTCCTTTCAATAAGTAAGAGTGTCGAACCCAACGAGGAGCACAAGGAAATGATAAGCAGTTTTCGACAAGTTATTCTTTGCAAGTGTTGTAAGTAACAGTGATAGATAGTTTTCTAGCAAGGTAATTCATAACAAGTGACAAGTAAAAATAGTAGAAGAACTGTAGGAAGATAGCCGAATCCTTTTTTATAGCAAAGGACAATCCTGAAAGTACTCTCATACAAAGCAAGCGCTCCCGAGGACACATGGGAATTCCTATCTAGTCATGTTCATCATATTGAGTTGATTCAAGTTATCTACTTTGATGATTTGATATGTGGTTAGACCGGTGCTAAGGTGTTGTTCTTACTTGAACTAACAACCTACTTATGATTACCCCCTCTCGGAAGCATCCTCAACTACGAAAGAAGGATTAAGATAAATCTAACCATAGCATGAAACATGTGGATCCAAATCATCCCCTTATGAAGCAACACATAAACTGGGTTTGAGCTTTGGTCACTCTCGCAACCCATCATCTACTTCTTACTCCACAATGACTTCCTTTAGGCCCATATCATGGTGAAGTGGCATGTATTCGACGTTCACATGGCACCACTGAAGTAAGTAACAACATACATATCATAAAAATACCAAATGAATGCCAACTTTATATGATTACTTATAACAAGACTTCTCCCATGTCCTCAAGAACAATAGTACCTACTCACACCTCATCAACATGTTCAACATCACAGGTATGACAATAACAATTAAGGAGTTGAACATAATATCTTCCAACAAGTAATCCAAGAAGCATCGACTACAATATGTAACCAACAATGGCTCCCCTCCTCTACCACATTCCATATCGCTCTCACCACCTCCACTGAATTCCATGGCAAACTCTAAACTAGCCACGAATGGAAGGCCTCCCACATTGGGATTTCGCACCAGGTGTTGCCCTGGCCAATTAGGTGAGAGGATTGTTTGGTTCCACTGTGCATTTTTCTACATCATGCGAAGCCAAGGAATTCTTTCTGGTGGTGTATTTATCTTCGGCTCCTTTTCGACTCTCGAAAGAATCTGTGGGCATTGCTCTGCAATGTTGCATTGGTGGTCTCAGTATTGGATTCAAGGTTCTATGGATTTCTCACCGTTCCTTTTGGTTTTCTGTCGACGGTAACAAAGTTTTCCATTTCATTTATGGGCTCAAGGATCGTATTTGGTCGGATTTTATCTGCCATTTTCATCTATTCAAAGGTTGTTTTGCTAAAGCTTCTATTTTGGATCATAATTGGCATGTGTATGAAAGAATTAGTTGAATGAAGGACTATGCCTATCTCATCTTCTTTGGATTTCCTACAACATGATTCTCCATCACATGAGGTCTTCCCAAAGCTGGCATCAAAATGCTTGACACGATGGCTTCTTCAAATCAAAATGTTGTTGAAGTGTCTTACTCCATGAGGGATCAGTTGAACATTACCCCCTCTCATGCATAGTTTGCGAAGAACTCTATCCAAATTTCAAATGCCGACAAATTTGTTGAGTCATTAAATGGGATAGAGAGGATTTCAAGGCTTCCAAGAAATATAATGCATCGTTAAAACATTTTTTTACTCTAGGAGGAGACTGATGAGCAATCTACGAGTAAGTATATTCTGCTCGGATCTGTCAAATGTCGTATAGATATTCATTTTCCCTCTCCTCCCCAATCCTTCCACAAATCGGTGGATAAATATGCCCCCCACATGTGTAGTGGCCACCTTTTCTCGGGGCCAAATATAAGGCGGATTTAGCTCAAGCCCAATACTTAGATATGGATATTTTTCTAACAACATCTCAATGGGCTGTTGTATGTGGTAAATGCCTTCAGTGGGGACACGAAAAATATTCTTGCCATGCTAGGATTATATGCATTAATTGCTCCCTGTCGGATCGCAAGGCAATTTCTTGCCCTGTGCATAATAATCAGTACCCACTTGTGTAATCAAATCTACTTTCCAAGGGATTGATATCAATTCTGTAGGATCTCCTACTCCTACCATCTCTGCATGTAGCTCTCCTGATAAAGATGCAACTGTGAGATGTTCGACGTGTAGGTTTTATGGCCAGGTGGCGCGATCCTGTTACAAGAAACGCATGGAGGTTCGGTGGTAATGGGTATTGTCATGGGAATGACCTTGACAATACTACCTAGGGGTATGAACGAAGGGGTGAAGTCTAACTAGGCATACTGGATGCACTCGGATGTATGAGTTCAGGCCCCACTGGGAAGTGGTAACAACCCTACGTCTAGAGCCCTGAGGTGATGTTTTATTATGGGGTGTAAAAGATTACAAAGTGTTGATATAGTGGTTGCCAGGACCGTCCGAGCTTCATTACAAGGTAATTAATGCTAATAAACGGGGTAGTTACTAGAAACGACAACTTTAACCCTCTGACGCCCTCGGTTTAATCGTACGCTAATCATACATGCAAATGCGTACGATCAAACCCAAGGACTCACGTGAAGATATCACAACACAACTCTAGACACAAATAAAATAACATCAGCTTTATATTACAAGCGAGGGGCCTGGAGGGCTAGAATATGAAAGCTCGATAAACACACGAGTCAGCGGAAGCAACAAATATCTGAGTACAGACATAAAACATGGGTGCCTTAGAGAAGGCTAGCACAAAAGAAACATGATCGAACGAGGCGAGGCCTCCTGCCTGGGAACCTCCTAACTACTCCTGGGCTTCAGCGTTCTCCACGAAGAAGACACCATCGGGACGGCAAGCGTCGACAGGAAACTCCACTCCTGGGCTCCATCATCTGGTCGCAGCAACGGATCAAGGGGACAAGGGGGGAACAAAGCAGCGGTGAGTACTCATCCAAAGTACTCGCAAGTCTTACATTAGAACTATTCTAATTATGCATCAGTATCAAAGAAGGGGGGTTATATGTGGACTGACTGCAGCAATGCAAGAATAGAGAGAGGAGGCCTAGTCCTAGCGAAGACTAGCATCTTCAGGGTCTTGCAGCAATAGACGAGAGTAGAACAGGCGTAACACATTAATAGTCATATTGTTGCAGAAAAATTAAAGTGAGGTCACGCCTAAAGATCCTCCCTCGACTCCCTGCGAGGAAGCAATCCCCAGGCAAACTAATTCCAGTTAAGTAACAATTGTAGTTGTAAAAGATCGGGGCACAACTCCAAGTCGTCCTGTAACCGTGGACACGGCTATCCGAATAGTTAATTTTCATCCCTGCAGGGGTGCACCACATGTCCCGTCACGCTCGATAACACTCTGGCCGGACATACTTTTCTGGGTCCTGCCCGGCCTCGGAATATCGACACGTCGCAGCCCCACCTAAGACTAATCAGAGAGGTCAGCCCGCCGGTCTAAATCCAAAGCGCAAAGGGTTCATGGGCCCAGTTCCCCTCCGCGCTTCTGCACGATGCGAGGGCGGCCGACGTCAGTCCTAGCATCCCTTAATCACAAGAGCAATGCATCTCGGGACCACTCGGGCGCGCGCCACTATGATTGCTGACATCTCAAAAGCTTCGGCTGATACCGCGATGCCGAGTACCCATAATTCTTCCCGCGTAGCCGGTTAGTGCGAAAAGTTCTCCGACCAACCCAGATCAAATACCCAAATCCATTAACATTTTAATTAGGCCAACAACACAGTCTCACGGGAATCCACCCGTCTTACAACTAAACACCAAATATCCCAGTAACATGATCGAGTAACTGTGTGGTTGTAACACCGGGGGGAATCCGAGGTATCACCCTCGTTGGATTCCGAACGATGTACCCGTCAAGGTGGGCTTAGAGGAATCACCCTCGGGGGTCCCACACTTGAGGGGTTGCACGACAGAGGCGTCATCGGGAATGGTGAAAGAGGAATCACCCTCGATAACCACGACCGACTAGCTATACTACAGAGATATCATCAGTAGTACTTAGTGAGGTGTCACCCTCGGTACCCGATAGTATCCGTGTAGCTCGTACAATGAAGGGGGTGTATGTGCTGTGTCGGGTGTGGCTCGTCGATCAGAGATCGAGATTGAAAACAAGCGGGGCAATTGGAGTACGGGGTCAGAGGGGATGACTGCTCCACCTATACTAAGCATATTAAAGGTACATGACTGAAAGTAGCAGTTCATCAAAAATAGGCTATGCATCAGATATAGGAGCTAACTACAACAGTTGCAAAATACTAATGCAAGCAGTAGGAAGAAAGACATAGGCGATATAGGAATGATCAAGGGGGTTTTCTTGCCTTGCTGCTCTGCGGCAAAGGACTCATCGGCAGGGTCGTAGATGTACCCGGCAGCAGCGTCAGTCTCGGGGTCTATCGGTAAGAAGAGGGGGAAGAAACAATAAATAATAGCAACGGTGCAACACAAAGCATGACATGGCAAGATGCAGGCTAGACATGAGCTAACGCAGCAACATCCGTCATAGACGGGTCGGAAGAATATCCGACGATATTTTCCGGGTCTCAGGCTACTACCGGTCATACTGGAAACGATGGAAAAGTTCCATGTTTGCTATGCTAGGGACGCGTGATAGACGAATGGACCGTGTATCCGGGTTCGTCTCGTTCTGCTGATCAACTTTCATGTTGAAAATATTTTGATCTGACTTGCGGATTATTTAATATTAATTTTTAATGTTTTATTCAATAATTAGGAATTAAAAACATAGCTGAGTAATTTAATAAAAAGCTATTATGACATCAGCATGATGGCATGCTGACATCAACATTGACTGGTCAACTGACCAGCGGGTCCCGAATGTCATGGGCACAAGTTTTAATTAAGATTAAATATTAATTAATCAGATTAATTTAGTGGGGGACCCACGTGTTATACTCTAATTATTCTAATTAATTAATTTAACTAATATATCTATTTATTTATTTAATAAAGATATTAACATTATTTTTATTTATTTATTTTAACTATCGCGCGGGGCCTCCCTGTCATAGACAGCGGGTGCGTTGGCCCCACCGGTAAGTGACCTAAGGCTATATACCCGATTTTAATCACAGATACATAATCGTGCAAATATCGTATTCCTCCAAATATATATATACAAAAATACATACATCGCATCTCATACATACATACATACATACGGCATCTAATACATCTTTTGTTTTATTTTCTTTTAACTCTCACACTCTCATCTCTCTTTGTTAACAAACAACATATAACACAACAGAGAGTTATCTCTACTAACTCAACATAGGAGAGATCCAACTTCATCTCCTCCTACCGGAGTCAAACGTCGACGGATTGGAGCCCCGTTTGCCGGAAAGGAACCGGGACGGTGAGGGGAACGCGATGGTGGGAGGAGCCCGAGGAGGGGCTCACCAACGTTGATGAGACGGCCCGGTGAAGCCGGAGTTCGCGGGAAGGCGGAGGTGACGGCGGTGATGACGCGGTGGTGGTGATCCCGGTGAGGACGGTGAGGTCGTGCCTGCGAGGAGGAGCCGGCCGGAGGTTCGCCGAGAGGGGCCCCGGTGAGGAGGGGCCCCTGGAGATGGAGCCGCCGGAGTGGGTGAGGCCGGTAAGAGGGACCTCGGGGAGGCCTCGGCTGGACCTGATAGGTGCTGCCGACGGGGATGGGGAGTGGGGCGCTCTTGGGGCCGACCTGAGAGAGACCGACGGGAGGAGGAGGAGGTGGTCCCCGACGGGGGGGGGGGGTCTCTGCCAGGGAGCACGAGACCCGTGGGGGGGTGTTTCGATGGGGGGGTGAGGTGTAGGGGGCGGCGAGATGGGGGCCTGGCTCGGTCTCCTCGGGGAGACCGACGAGGGGGTAGGGTGTTCGGTAGGAGAGAGGGGCGACGGGGAGGACGGTGCAGGGCAGGCCGGAGGGGCTCGCCGGCGGGGTGGAGATGTAGGGGAGGGGCTCGCCGGCCGGGGTGGGGGCAAGGTGGAGAGGAGAGCTCGGGGTGGGAGAGGGAGTTCGTGGGGGGGGGGGGGGTTCTGTCGTGGGGGCGAGATGGGGTCGTGCGGGAGGGAACCGAGAGAGAGAGGAGTCTCTCGTGGGGAGGGGGTACGAGAGGTGGGAGGTGGGGCCAGCGGGAGGGGTGCTGGCGGCGGCTAAGGGGAAGGGAGGGAGCGAGGCAGGGAGGGGCTCCCTCGCCTAGGGTTTGAGGGGGGTGCGGGGTGGGCTGGCTGTGGCCTGGCCGGCTGGGCCTCTAGGCCCAGTTGGGCCAGGTGGGGGGGTGGAGGGGTTCGGTTGCTTGCTTTTTTTTCCTTTTCTATTATTTCTTCTTTCTAATTTCTTTTTTTTAATTTCTTTTATTTCTTTTGTAGTTAATATGACTTTATAAATATAATCATCTTTTGTTTTCAATTTCTGAATCCAGATAGAAATTCAATGCGGGTCAACGACGGTAATTCTCGATGATGTGGCATCATTTGTGGGTGATCACTGTAGCTTAATTACAATATTTACTGTAGCAAAAGTCGAGGATGTCACAACTCTCCCCTACTAACAAGAATTCTCGTCCCGAGAATTAAGAGGTAGAGGGAAAAAGCCCGGGGTATTCATCACGAAGATGATCCTCGCGTTCCCAAGTGGCTTCATCTTCAGAGTGATTTGACCACTTCACCTTAAGGAACTTGGTGACCTTGCGACGAGTCTTACGTTCAGCTTGGTCGAGAATGCGGACCGGATACTCTTTACAAGAGACGTCTTGTTGTAGTTCAAGCATATCGTGATCCACCGCTCGAATAGGGTCCTTGAAGCAGCGACGGAGCTGAGAAACATGGAAGACATCGTGAACCTGAGAAAGGTTCGCCGGCAGTTCCAATTGATAAGCCACTCTTCCACGCCTTTCGAGAACAGTGAAAGGACCAATATAACGAGGAGCTAACCTGCCCTTGATGCCGAAACGGTGTGCACCTCTCATTGGTGTGACACAAAGATAAGCCTTTTCGCCAGGTTGATAGACCATATCTTGATGATGACGGTCATACTGACTTTTCTGACGAGACTGAGTAGACTTCAGATTCTCATGAATAGTGCGGACTTGACCTTCATCGGGTTGGGCCACATTCGCACCGGAGAGGGATCGGTCCATTGAACGATGGCTTTGGAATTTCATACGAAGCCAAGTTCACACGATACTTCGGAGTCAAAGATGTACAAGAGAGTCAGGTTTCAATCCTGTGGAATTTTGGGTTATGGGTCCACCATGTGGGCCGGGAGTAGGTAGAGGGGTGACATATTATAAGGTCTTGGTAGCAAGACATGTCAGAGGATAACCTGTCAGTTATGTTGGAACAACAGCGGTACCAAGGGCGGGGAACGAATAGAACCATTTTCCTGCTCGTTGAAACGAGGCGGACCAATAGGCAAGGTTCTCGTCCACTGACGGCTACCGGAATGTTATCCACAATAGTAACATGGTCTTACTGACAGAGTTGTACACCGAGAATTCTACCTAAGCAGGGAATTAACACTGCTTAGATAAGTTATGCCACAATAAAAATCAAACAGACCAATGGGAAGGGAAAATGTGTTCACACACACAAGTATTAGAGTATACCATTCCCGAGGAAATCATAGAGTATGGTATACATGATAGGTCATCCAGTACATAACTATTTTGATAAAGAGTCAAGAAGAATCATGACGTTTACCCGTACCACACGGTCTAGATAATTGATGAGGAACAATCTTAGCATTGCTCTTCCAATGTTCCTATTGAATTTTGAAGTACCACATCCGTGCTTCGTGGTATCATTGACATGGTTATTAGATAAAGGTTGGACCTATGGGTATACGAAGAAGATCCATGAGGAACAACTTATGAAATAAGTCATATAGTTTCCGCATGAAAGGATGGCGAATCTTACATATGGGAGAATTTATAATAATAGGTCCTAGGCCCGGTGTGCCAGACAAGATATCACCGTACCAGATTACATAAGACCAAAGTTATAATTATTGGAAAATGTTTCAACCATCATATCTGTCCGAGATTCAGATCTGATTGGTGTTAGAATACCTTAGGCTCAAGATACCTGAGAAGAAAAGATGATGATGCTGGATTCTCAGGATATGAACTACGAAAGCAAGTATTGGTTCATGAGTTCGATTGTAAGGTACATGAACACCATGTCAAGACATTCGTGCCCACGTGAAATTGTTATCTCAAAAGGCAACCGAGTTCTCATTTTGGGAACCATCATCGAGGATGACAAGGTTCCATGTGTAAGTCTGGATTAGCTCTTATGAAAGAACTTCTTTTCCCTTGATCAAATCAGCTAGTGGCTTGGCGTGTTAAGAGAAGTTATATGAAGTGAAGATAGAAAATCTTCAATACATATAACACTTCGCACATGCGTGAATGATTTGGTATTTCACGAGAGGAAGCAAAACAAAACTTTCACATATTCATGGCGGAAAGAGTGCATGTGAACTTTCGGAAATACACTCCTACTATCCACATATTCTTCATGAGCTAGGCACAAGGATAATGATTTCAAGAGCTCCATCGTGGAACATAGGGAAGTTGAGGGTGTGGCCGATTGGCTCAACAACAATCCCTCAAAATTTTGACAGCCAAAATTATAATATCAAAGTGATAGCATTTGTCAAATCAAATGGTATAATGTCGTATGCTCGAGGGAACAACAACAATTAAACATTTGTAAAAGGGTGCACTCGAAATTACTGAGTGAGTAGCATGACAAATGCTAAAATGATGAGTCAACACCCAACACACTAAGAATGAAACAATTAGTTGTTAACCTCAAGGCAACAGGGTTGCCGGAAGTATTGGAATCACACATCAGAGTTCACTTGTTGGTATTCCGGTTTGAAACAACACGGGACCAAGAAATGAATGGTGATGTCGAGAAGTATCACTATATCAAGAATTCTTAAGAGGTGCAGTGATGCTCACCACACTCTTGATAGCAAAGATAGTAATACTCCATGGTAGAAGATAACGTAAGCTGAATAGCAAGGGACTTAAGGGACAACACAAAACATGAACATCGTTTGTGTTGGAGGGAAGGTAAACAATGATGCCGATGATAATACAATCATCGAGGGACAAGGATGGTATTTGTCAACATGCATTTGATTGATACCCTGCAAGAGCTCAGAATGCTGATGATGATCACGACACATTTGTCGAGAAGCTTAACGAAGATGTAATCGATCAACGATGACATCAAGCAAGGGAATGATGAAGCAAGAGGTTGTTGGAATCACAAATAAGGCTGCTAGCTTAGAATTGAGATTGCCTTTCAGAACAACCAACAAAATGTTGAAACTCGATGCAAGCTTAATACACAATTGGAATTGTGTTCCAGGGATGAAGGGTATAGATAGCATGGCCGAGCTTTCACATGACGATGATGTTGTAGCCTAATAGCTTGGAATGCCATGATCGAGTACAACTCGTAAACAAGGAAGGTTACTAAAAGTTGTTGAATCGCAATGCGTACTCGATTCAGTTATCGACATACTCGCGTGTCCAACAACTCAAACACGAGGCAACTGGAATTAAGGAAAACATCATAGTTGATGAGGAGCTCACAAGAAGTTTCATAGCTCCGCGATATCCTCGAGCTACAAGGAATAATACGCGAAGGTAGATCAACTTTAAGGTTTGGACCGGTGTGTTGATCTGAAGAAGACAAGTACTTTTAACTCGCCTGAGAATGAAGTCATTGTAGGACAACATGGTCGGAACCATGATTGCAAAGGACAAGATCACATATACCAGATCAAATTATACAATGAATGATTATTGATACGAGAAGTTTCTACAATAGGATCAACGTTGTTTCCATGGGCAGGAACATAGAGTTCAAGGTCGACTCCCACTTCATCAATGCATCACCTGCCATTTATTCCTCGCCTTTGATAAGGTTGTAGCTTTGAAAGAACATTCGGCAAAAACACCAGAAGAGCAAGACTTGTGAAAACTGTTCAGGTCATATTGATTAAGGAAGGCACAGGTTCAACCCATCGGGGCATCTTAGGAACATATACCACAAACTTCAAGAGTAAATAACACATGCTTGAAGAGCATGGCTGACAAACCGTATGGTACAACTTATCAAAGGGAGAAGACACAATTTACCAATGGCATCATGTATGAGAGAAAGCAATCACAAGAATTTTCTAAAGAAAAGGATGCCGTCGGGTAATAACTCAAATGAGTCTGGCAATCCACAAATGATCTGATGTGAGTATCGGTACTCAATCAGAGGGGGTAGGACGCAATGCATCGGGTTATAGAACATCTAAAAAATATCGATACTTAATCACCAAAGGAATTATGATTTCCAGATTGGCGTATCATAATCAGATGTTCCGATCAAATGCAAGTAAGTTGAATGGACTTAGATGGACAACCTCCACAGTTGATTTGTCGAGAACCAGCTCTTTGTGAAAGGACGTCTGAGCCGGAAGATAATTTATGAATATCAACAGATGATTGTGCGTATTCACACAAAGGTAGAATCGATAAGATCAGAGGAAATTCACAAAGCATTTTAATGAATGCTGCTAGACATATGGATTTAACCATAACACAAGCAGGTGAGAAAGGTCAAAAGCAATAGGTTACTGGGAATTCCGAAAGATCGAATAGTAATTCGAAGAACTTTCAAAACCCATGACAACTAATGATGGATGACTCCTTGATAAGATAATTCGTTGCATATCGCAAAAACAAGAGCATTAGGAAAGAAAATATGAATGACATTTGTATGTAGTCATCCACAAGGGTTGATGGAGGAAAGGAAATCGCAAGAGCGATGGGCACAAGTTCTCGAGAGAAAACATCGGAGAGTATCATCAGAGTCTTCTGATGGACCAAGCCATCGTCTGAAATACGAGACTCCTCGGGAGGAAATATCTACGCGAACCTAATGTTAGAGTTAGTAAAATCTTTAACACGAAAGATAAGAGAGAGTAGAACCCAGAGTATAGGAAAGGAGTAAAAGATACTAATACCACCCAATTGAGATGTGGGCCCATAACCCACAGGTCCCAGGATCGAAACCTGGCTCTGATACCAACTTGTGACGCCCTCGGTTTAATCGTACGCTAATCATACACGCAAATGCGTACGATCAAACCCAAGGACTCACGGGAAGATATCACAACACAACTCTAGACACAAATAAAATAACATCAGCTTTATATTACAAGCCAGGGGCCTCGAGGGCTAGAATACGAAAGCTCGATAAACACACGAGTCAGCAGAAGCAACAAATATCTGAGTACAGACATAAAACATGGGTGCCTTATAGTAGGCTAGCACAAAAGAAACACGATCGAACGAGGCGAGGCCTCCTGCCTGGGAACCTCCTAACTACTCCTGGGCTTCAGCGGTCTCCATGAAGAAGACACCATCGGGACGGCAGGAGTCGGCAGGAAACTCCACTCCTGGGCTCCATCATCTGGTCGCAGCAACGGATCAAGGGGACAAGGGGGGGGGGAACAAAGCAGCGGTGAGTACTCATCCAAAGTACTCGCAAGTCTTACATCAGAACTATTCTAATTATGCATCAGTATCAAAGAAAGGGGGTTATATGTGGACTGACTGCAGCAATGCGAGAATAGAGAGAGGAGGCCTAGTCCTAGCGAAGACTAGCATCTTCAGGGTCTTGCAGCAATAGACGAGAGTAGAACAGGGGTAACACATTAATAGTCATATTGTTGCAGCAACATTAAAGTGAGGTCACGCCTAAAGATCCTCCCTCGACTCCGTGCGAGGAAGCAATCCCGAGGCAAACTAACTCCATTTAAGTAACAATTGTAGTTGTAAAAGATCGGGGCACTACTCCAAGTCGTCCTGTAACCGTGGACACGGCTATCCGAATAGTTAATTTTCATCCCTGCAGGGGTGCACCACATGTCCCGTCACGCTCGATAACACTCTGGCCGGACATACTTTTCTGGGTCCTGCCCGGCCTCGGAATATCGACACGTCGCAGCCCCACCTAAGACTAATCAGAGAGGTCAGCCTGCCGGTCTAAATCCTAAGCGCAAAGGGTTCATGGGCCCAGTTCCCCTCCGCGCTCCTGCACGATGCGAGGG
The DNA here is from genome assembly GCF_904849725.1 of Hordeum vulgare subsp. vulgare. NCBI lineage: Eukaryota > Viridiplantae > Streptophyta > Magnoliopsida > Poales > Poaceae > Hordeum > Hordeum vulgare. The sequence continues at coordinate 102,310,260 of NC_058520.1, forward strand.
CGGCCGACGTCAGTCCTAGCATCCCTTAATCACAAGCGCAATGCTTCGCGGGACCACTCGGGCGCGCGCCACTACGATTGCTGATATCTGAAAAGCTTCGGCTGATACCGCGACGCCGAGTACCCATAATTCTTCGTACGTAGCCGGTTAGTGCGAAAAGGTCTCCGACCAACCCAGATCAAATACCCAAATCCATTAACATTTTAATTAGGCCAACAACACGGTCTCACTGGAATCCACCCGTCTTACAACTAAACACCAAAGATCCCAGTAACATGGTCGAGTAACTGTGTGCTTGTAACATCGGGGGAATCCGAGGTATCACCCTCGTTGGATTCCGAACGATGTACCCATCAAGGTGGGCTTAGAGGAATCACCCTCGGGGGTCCCACACTTGAGGGGTTGCACGACAGAGGCGTCATCGGGAATGGTGAAAGAGGAATCACCCTCGATAACCACAACCGACTAGCTATACTATAGAGATATCATCAGGAGTACTTAGCGAGGTGTCACCCTCGGTACCCGATAGTATCCCGGTAGCTTCGTACAACGAAGGGGGTGTATGTGCTATGTCGGGTCTGGCTCGTAGATCAGAGATCGAGATTGAAAACAAGCGGGGCAACTGGAGTACGGGGTCAGAGGGGATGACTGCTCGACCTATACTAAGCATATTAAAGGTACATGACCGAAAGTAGCAGTTCATCAAAAATAGGCTATGCATCAGATATAGGAGCTAACTACAACAGTAGCAAAATACTAATGCAAGCAGTAGGAAGAAAGACATAGGCGATATAGGAATGATCAAGGGGGTTTGCTTGCCTTGCTGCTCTGCGGCAAAGGACTGATCGGCAGGGTCGTAGATGTACCCGGCAGCAGCATCAGTCTCGGGGTCTATCGGTAAGAAGAGGGGGAAGAAACAATAATTAATAGCAACGGTGCAACACAAAGCATGACATGACAAGATGCAGGCTAGACCTCAGCTAACGCAGCAACATCCGTCATAGACGGGTCGGAAGAATATCCGACGATATTTTCCGGGTCTCGGGCTACTACCGGTCATACTGGAAACGATGGAAAAGTTCCATGTTTGCTATGCTAGGGATGCGTGACAAACGAATGGACCGTGTATCCGGGTTCGTCTCGTTCTGCTGATCAACTTTCATGTTGAAAATATTTTGATCTGACTTACGGATTATTTAATATTAATTTTTAAACTTTTATTCAATAATTAAGAATTAAAAACAGATTTGAGTAATTTAATAAAAAGCTATTATGACATCAGCATGATGGCATGCTGACATCAACGTTGACTGGTCAACTGACCGGTGGGTCCCGAACGTCATGGGCACAAGTTTTAATTAAGATTAAATATTAATTAATCAGATTAATTTAGTGGGGGACCCACGTGTCATACTTTAATTATTCTAATTAATTAATTTAACTAATATATCTATTTATTTATTTAATAAAAACATTAACATTATTTTTATTTATTTATTTTAACTATCGCGTGGGGCCTCCCTGTCATAGACAGCGGGTGCGTTGGCCCCACCGGTAAGTGACCTAAGGCTATATACCCGATTTTAATCACAGATACATAATCGTGCAAATATCGTATTCCTCCAAATATCTATATACGCAAATACATACATCGCATCTCATACATACATACATACATACATACATACATACATACATACGGCATCTAATACATCTTTTGTTTTATTTTCTTTTAACTCTCACACTCTCATCTCTCTCTGTTAACAGACAACGGATAACACAACAGAGAGTTCTGTGTGCTAACTCAACATAGGAGAGAACCAACTTCATCTCCTCCTACCGGAGTCAAACGTCGACGGATCAGAGCCCCGTTTGTCGAAACGGAACCGGGACGGTGAGGGGAACGCGATGGTGGGAGGAGCCCGAGGAGGGGCTCACCAACGTTGATGAGACGGCCCGGTGAAGCCGGAGTTCGCGGGAAGGCGGAGGTGACGGCGGTGATGACGCGGTGGTGGTGATCCCGGTGAGGACGGTGAGGTCATGCCGGCGAGGAGGAGCCGGCCGGAGGTTCGCCGAGAGGGGCCCCGGTGAGGAGGGGCCCCCGGAGATGGAGCCGCCGGAGTGGGTGAGGCCGGCAAGAGGGACCTCGGGGAGGCCTCGGCCGGACCTGATAGGTGCTGCCGGCGGGGATGGGGAGTGGGGCGCCCTTGGGGCCGACCTGAGAGAGACCGACGGGAGGAGGAGGAGGTGGTCCCCGACGGGGGGGGTCTCGGCCAGGGAGCACGAGACCCGTGGGGGGTGGCTCGGTGGGGGGTGAGGTGTATGGGGCGGCGAGATGGGGGCCTGGCTCAGTCTCCTGGGGGAGACCAACGAGGGGGGAGGGTGTTCGGTAGGAGAGAGGGGCGACGGGGAGGACGGTGCAGGGCAGGCCGGAGGGGCTCGCCGACGGGGTGAAGATGTAGGGGAGGGGCTCGCCAGCCGGGGTGGGGGCGAGGTGGAGAGGAAAGCTCGGGGTTGGAGAGGCAGTTCGTGGGGGGGGGGTTCTATCGTGGGGGCGAGATGGGGTCGTGCGGGAGGGAACCGAGAGAGAGAGGAGTCTCTTGTGGGGAGGGGGTACGAGAGGTGGGAGGTGGGGCCAGCGGGACGGGTGCTGGCGGCGGCTAAGGGGAAGGGAGGGAGCGAGGCAGGGAGGGGCTCCCTCGCCTAGGGTTGGAGGGGGTGCGGGGTGGGCTGGCTGTGGCCTGGCCGGCTGGGCCTCTAGGCCAAGTTGGGCCAGGTGGGGGGGGAGGGGTTCGGTTGCTTGCTTTTTCTTTCTTTTTTTTGTTTTGTTTTGTTTTGTTTTGTTTTCCTTTTCTATTATTTCTTCTTTCTAATTTCTTTTTTTCTTTTTAATTTATTTTATTTCTTTTGTAGTTAATATGACTTTATAAATATAATCATCTTTTGTTTTTAATTTCTGAATCCAGATAGAAATTCAATGCGGGTCAACGACGGTAATTCTCGACGATGTGGCATCATTTGCTGGTGATCACTGTAGCTTAATTACAATATTTACTGTAGCAAAAGTCGAGGATGTCACAAACCCTCGGCATTACTGGTATCATGAGTCTTCACTGCACTTCATGTCATGGGTTAAGTCCTTAGCCGTTGCAGCCTCTTCAGTGCCTTCTCATCGCTGTAGTCCAAGTGCCAAGATGTATCTGACTGGCACGAGATAATCCAAGTGACTCCAGGCAGACCGAGTGACGGTTGCTGAACCGAGTGAGGTCGATGCTACACCGATGACTTTAAGGACACTTATGGCCGTAAGGGGTCCTAGGTAGGCCTAGGAAGCATGTCCGTAGGCCTACCCCTAATGTACAACCCCATGAGTAGCCCCCGAATTTGTTGAAGTTTTGTGGACCGAGTGAATGACCTTCTTCGATGTCCCTGGAGATTCTTAGGTTGTGACTCAGGGCTGCATCATTCGGACTTTCGAAAAACCTCTATGGATTGAAAAGAGATGAATTCCGATTTTCCAACCATATGGGTATGTTCGCAGTCGGTAGTGATGGACTATATTTCGGGAAGATAGATTCCATGAGTTTGGTGAACGAAGTCTCTGAACTCCACGTGCTCAACCAACGTGCAGGGACGGATCTTTACTCGCATTGAGGTAAGGACGATCAGGTCCTCCTCATTGATCTCCTGAATGATCGGGATCTTGCAGGGAGACGAGCGAAAAGATCATTCAGCTCACCTCATCACATGGGATGGATACAGAATCCATTTGGGATATGAGGTGGGATGGAATTTTTGCAACTTTTGGAACTGAGGGAGTGCACGCGTGGGCGGCGGTTTCGACGGGGACGCGGGTAGTTGTAGTAGTGGGGCGACGCCCCGATTTCCGCGTGTGTGATGTCGTCGTCATTCTATGGTGCACGTGATCCTCGGGATACTGCAGATCTTCCTCGGACCGGCGGTGTTCTCGATGGGTAATCTTGCCATTGGGTATTTAAGGCGTGAGGCGGAATAGAGAGAGAACTGCGCCTCAGAATCAAGTTCTCTCCATCTCTGCTCCCTCCTGTCGCCACGAAAAGCAAGAAATGTCGGCCACTTCTGTCGACCTCCGGGCCCAACCTCTCTGCCGTCCACCATGGTGAAGGGGGCGACATCGTGAGCCGAGTGGGCTAAGAAATGTTCGCATGGATCTTCCTTGAGTGCCGGAGTGCTCCCGCGGGGATGTATCCAGGGCGAATGGATGTCGCCCCGAGTCTCCGAGGAGCGGCTTCTAGAGCTGGAAGGTGAAGGCTTGATCGCGCGGGGGAGCTGGCGGTTGCCCGGAGACGGCGAGGTTGAGCCGGCGCCCCAGAACAACGAGTGAGTGCTCTTGGTCACCCACATTGAGAGAGGTTTTACTCTGCTTCCGCACCCCTTTTCCGAGCATTTCTTGCTTTCTTTGGGGCCGAGCTCCATCATCTGCCCCCAATTTCCTCGGGTGTCATCCATATTGGGGCTTTTTCAAGCGCATGTCCATGTGTCGAGTGATGTCCGTGTAGAATTATTCTTCCTCGGGGGAAAAACCAATATAGTGCAGCCTTGTGGTGGCTTAGACATGCAGCTCAAGGGCAAGAGTAGGTTTCCCAAGATAGGCTTCCCGGACTGAGTGAAGAACTATCACGACTCTTGGTTTTATCGGCGAGGGTCAGTCGGGCCTCCCACCCTATACCGTTGATAGGATCCACTCGGCCCCTACCTTGACCTTGTCCACGGGGGAGAAGACCGATGTAGAGATCTTGACGATATCAGTGGTTTCCTTGATACGAAAGGGCGTGAATGGGATGGACCTCTTGGAGGTATTCTTCCAGTGTAGGATCCAGCCTCTTCAGGCCAGAGTCCATTCGGTGTGGAAATACGAAGGGCCGGATGATCCGATTCAAGTCCATCCTGAGGAGCTTGGGGAAGAGGCGGTGGAGAATAAACTCACGGCCATCACCCCAGTGAGAGATAACCCCAAATGCTCCAGGCAGGTGAAACCCTTCGCAACTGAAAATGAGCCGAATGAGGTGAGTCCTCGAGCATACGAACCAAGTGAATTTCTTCGTTGTTTCAACACCCACTTGTGATTTTGTTTCCTCAATTCTGTAGCCGTTCATAGGGTTGGTCAGTTCCATACCAGCGATTGATCGCCCGTCAATTAACGTGGAGAGTGACACTAAAAACCAAGACACCGAGCTCCCGGAGGGCTCGGAGGACGATGAAGACGTTGAAGGGGACGACAAGGAGACACGGGAGAGTGAGGAGGAGCATGGAGATGAGGTGGAATCTTCTCCATCACACAAAGTCCATGTCGAGAAACAGGTCGATACCCGTTCCAAGGCACGCCAGGACGCTGGAGTCCGCACGGGTGCCCCCAAGACTCCATCCATGGTGAAGCCGAGTGTATCGACCATGCCGACTCATAGCTCCAAACAGGGTCGAAGTGAGCCTGAGGCGCTGCCAGAGCAAGCCGCCAAGCAACCCAAGATCTCAAGCTCCAAGCCTCATAAGACCGTCCTGCCGGTTATCAAGGTCAACGTTCCTATGGCTTTGGCGTAAGTATCTTTACCGAGTGATTTTCCTCAGTTTGAACAATGTCTTGTGAGTGATGATCGGGTCTTGCTGTTTCTGTTGCAGGCTTGACACTTCGACTGCTTCTCTGGATCCCAAGACTTGTGACAAAGGTAAAGCTGACGTTGATGTCTCTTCATCAAAAGGTAACCCTTGAGCTTTTCCAGTAATCCCTTTAAAATTCGGGCTTTGGATATCCGAGTGGTCTTTGAATTGTCTTGTGGACATGTGCAGAGCCACATGACGTGATCGAACTCAACGTTGATGTCCCTTCTACAGCTGGAGGAATGCTGAAGCAGGCTCCGACTCCCAGCCGAGTGAACATCAAGGCTAAGGCTCGTGTGGTGCAGGAGATCGCATCGGCTAGATCGTCACCCGAAGAGTATCCAATCAGCACTTCATCGTTTGACCCCAAGGATCGCAGCATCTTCCATCTCCACTTTACCCTGGATGACCAGGAGGGGGCATGCAAGGAGGCCTTGGCTCATCTGGACGTGATGGTTGGGCGATTGATGGAGGCGTATGACACGAGTGAAGCCATGGAAAAGAACATTCATGTAAGTCCTTTATGCACATATTTATTTTTGAATCCCGAGTGGGCATGCCCAGGGGCACACCCACTGGGTATTAGTGGGGGCGCGCTGAGCGCACCCACTAGGTGTAGTCCTCGAGGCAATCGTCGAATGTGTCAGTCGGTGGTAGTCTTTTTTCTTTCTTTGTATGTTTGACAGAGTCTAGTAGGGTGCGGAGCCCTTTCCTTCCTTCCATCTTTCCAGTGGGGGGGCGCTGAGCGCACCCACTCGGTGTAGTTCCCGATGCTAGTGTTGGCTGAAGCAGTCAACAGTAGTCTCGGTTTCTTTGTTTTGACTGATAAAGGCCGATCGAGCATGGATCCCTTGTCCTCTATCATTCCAGTGGGAGCGTGTTGAGTGCACCCACTGGGTGTAGTCCCCTAGGCTACCGTCAACTGTGGCAGTCGGCGGTAGTCTTAGAGTCACGACATAATGTTATGCCTTTCTTGCATTTGGTGATTGCAGACTTCTTGTGGGCCCATGGGCCGTGATGACGCCATGGAAAAAGAGTTGCAGGAACTTGATATGAGCCTTGATGCAGAGAAAGCCAAGAGCAAGCGACTAGAGCAGGAAAAACGAACAACTGAAGGTATGCCCTCGCCATCTGACTGACACTCCATTAGGTTGTCTTTTCCTATCTGATTGAGGTTGTTTTGTCATATCACCTTTCTGAAAGGCTAAAGAATTCTGTTTCTCTAGTGGCCATGAAGGAAGCTCTTGAGAAGAGGGACGACAAACTCGCATTAGCTTGGAAGGATATCAAGTAGAAAACCGTGGCAGCCGAGGCCAAACTCAAGTCAGTTGGCTCTTTGGAGCAGGAGAATCGGCTTCTGAAAGTCGTTGTGGAGAAGACCATGATGGAGCTTGCTGATTTGAAGAAACATTAGGCCAAGTGGGAAACCAACCTCGAGAAGTCCACCACCAAGAAAGCTAAGCTGGAGAAGTTTGCTAAGGACTTTAGCGTTGAGCTCTGTGTGAAGCTCAAAGGTATGTCGAGTGTTTGAATACTTCCCCATGATCATTCTGAATTCTCTGACTGATGTTTCTCATTCTCCGTTTTCTACTGTGCGTAGCCTTTGCTACCGATGTTGAAGAAGAGACGACGCAAATAGAGAAGGAGCTCGATCCCAAGAGAGCGCTTCTGAAGGAAAGTGTTGCCTTGTCTCTCCTCACGTTGGAGGATCGCGCCGATTATGTAGTGGCTTTTTTCAAGTTGCTTCAGTCGGCTATTGTAGAGATTGACTAGGAGAAGGCGCCTTAAGATGCTCTTGTGAAGGATGCTCAAGCTACTGTGAACTGAGTGAAGGCCATTCCAAGAGAACTCAAGTCGTGGAAGAAGTCATCAGCAAGGGCTGGATCCAACATTGCCCTTTCGCTCGTCCACATCCATTGTAAGGGTGTGGATGAAGAGAAGCTAAAGAATCTTTGGGTCATCAACTGCAAAAGTGCCAAGTTTGAAGACTTCATGGAGATGTTCATGGAAGCAGCCACACGGATCGCAGAGGGAATTGACCTTGACACCTTCATTGAAGCGGTGGGGTCTTCGCCTCCGAGAGGTGCTCGGAGGAAAAAACATTAAGCTTTGATTTACCTCGGGGTGCCGAGTGATTTTATGTAACATCAAACCTTGGGTGGGCTCTGGGCTCTCCCTTATGCGTACCTTTAGCTGAACTTGTTCCCATTTATCTGCAATTAATTTTGGATCTTATTTGCTTAGTCGTCCTTGTTCAGGGATGTCTATACTCGGTCGAAGGTTGCTTCGTGTTCAAGTCCCCGAGTGTGGAAGTTGTCCTCACTCAGGATCGTTTGTGACTTAGGCGATAGCTGGTCCGCGGCTAAGACCCCGAGTGTGGAGGTCTTCCTCACTCAGGATTGTTTTCGATTTAGGTGAAAGCTCGTCCCTGGCTAAGACCCCGAGTGTGGAGGTTGTCCTCACTCGGGATTGTTTGGGAATTAGGCGAAAGCTGGTCCGTGGCTAAGCCCCTCGGTGTGGAGGTTGTCCTCACTCGGGTTCGTTTGTCCCTAGGCCAAAGTGGGATCGCCGCTTGGGATGATTGTCCTGTTCATCTTGGCGCCCAGATGGAGGTCTTGCCTTCATTCGGAACCACTTTAAGTTAGGCGAAAGCTGGTTCACAGCTAAGCCCTCGAGTGTGGAAGTTTCCACAATCACTCGAGGAAAGGTCCAAATTAGGCGAAATAGGTTCGCTACCGAGATGATAGTTCCTATGAACTCATTGATGGTCCTGTCCATCAAGGTATCTGAATGACGACCGTGTCCTTATTTGGAGCCTTTTTGACTTAGGCAAAAGCTGGTCCGCAGCTAAGCCCCCGAGGTGGATGTTGCCTCTACTCGGGGCAGTATTTACCCTAGGCAAAGACGGATTCGCTGCTCAGGAATGACTGTCCTATTCATCTTGGCGCCCAAATGGAGCTCTTGCCTTCATTCGAAGCACTTTAACTTAGGCAAAAGTTGGTTCATAGCTAAGCCCCCAAGTGTGGAGGTTTCCACGATCACTCGGGGAAGGGTATACCTTAGGTGAAACAGGTTCGCTACCGAGATGATAGTTCCTTTGAACTCGTTGATGGTCCTGTCCATCAAGGTATCCGAATAACGACCATGTGCTCATTTGGAACCGTTTTTACTTAGACAAAAGATGGTCCGCAGCTAAGCCCCGAGTGAGGAGATTGTCCTCACTCGAGGCAGGTTTTTACCTTCAGCGAAGACAGATTCAGAGTTAAGGAATGATTGTCCTGTTCATCTTGGCGCCCAAATGGAGGTCTTGCCTTCATTCGGACCACTTTAACTTAGGAGAAAGCTGGTCCGCAGCTAAGCCCCCGAGTGCGGAGGTTTCCACGATCACTCGGGGGTGGGTCTACCTTAGGCATAAAAGGTTCGCTACCGAGATGATAGTTCATGTGAACTCGTTGCTGTTCCTCTCCATTAAGGTATCCGAATGACGATCGTGTCCTCATTCGGAACCATTTTGACTTAGGCGAAAGCTGGTCCGCAGCTAAGCCCCTGAGTGAGGAGATTGTCCTCACTCGAGGCAGGTTTTTACCTTAAGCGAAGACACGTTTGTAGTTAAGGATTTTCCACCCACTGGGGTGTGTTTCACCGGAGTGAAGTGTTCGAAGATAGTTGAAGAAAGTCAGCACTTTATTCTTCTATTCTTTCAGATTCATTACAGGAATGAAAAAGGGAAAGTTCTATGTGTAGAACTTGCGGAGCAGGTCTGCGTTCCAGGTTCTGGGTTCTTCTACGCCGCTATCGATGTTGCATAGTTGATAGGCTCCATTGTGCAGGACTTTGGAGATGGCGAATGGCCCTTTCCATGGGGTGGCATCTTGTGGGGTTTCTGTTGGTCCAGTCGAAGGACTAGATCCCCCTCTTGAAACGCTCGACCTCTGACTTGTTTGTCATGGTAGTGTTGAAGGTCTTGCTGGTACGCCATGGATCAAATGAGGGCTAGCTCTCTCTCTTCCTCCCGAAGATCCAAGTTGTCTTGGTGTGCTGCTTCAGCTTTGGCTTCGTCCTACTGCGCCACTCGGGGGGACTGGTGACGTAAGTCACTGGGCAGGACGGTTTCCGACCTGTACACCATGAAGTATGGAGTACGCCTGGTTGAATGATTCAGAGTCGTTCGCATACCCCAAGGGACAGATGGTAATTCCTCGACCAAAGCGCTAGTGGCATATTTGATGTCTCGCATCAGCCAGTGCTTCAGTCCTTGAAGTATCATACCATTCGCCCGTTCCGCCTACCCATTCGACCGCGGGTGCGCAATGGAGGCATAGTTAACTTGAGTGCCCTGGGAGTGGCAGAACTCACGGAACTGATCTGAGTCAAAGTTGGTTCCGTTGTCAGTGATAATTTCGTGGGAAACTCTGAATCTAATGATAATCTGCCGAATGAAGATGACGGCAGTCGCCGAGTCCAAGTTTTTGATGGGTTTAGCTTAAACCAACTTGGTGAACTTATCCACCACGACTAGCAGGTGGGTGAATCTGCTTGACCGTGTGCGCAAAGGGCCGACCATGTCGAGACCCCATACGGCGAATGGCCAAGTGAGCAAAATCGTCTTCAATGCAGATGCAGGCTTGTGCGACTGATTCTTGTAGAACTGGCACCGTACACACAGGTCCACCAAGTCATTTGCTGCCTCGTTGGCTCGGGGCTAATAAAAGGCTGATCGAAAGGCCTTGGCTACCAAATTCCGAGAGGACGCATGGTGTCCACAGGTTCCCAAGTGGACCTCGTGTAGGATTGGTAGTCCATCCTCCGGAGAGATGCACTTCTGGCTGACCCCTGTAACACTCTTCTTGTACAGTTTTTCTCCAAGTACTTCGAAAGCTTTAGACCGCCAAACGATCTGACAGGCTTCCTCTTTGTCCTTGGGAAGCTCTTGCTTGAGCAAGTCAGCTAGATAAGGTTGTGTCCATTCGGGAGTGATGACCAACATCTCATGGACGAGGTGAACCATGGCCGGGACGTCGATCTCAATTGGATTAGATAGACCGATCACTTGAGGGGGATCTTTAGTGAAGGGATCCTCCTTGACCGAGGTGGCACGTAGGTGCTCGAGGAACACGCCCTTTGGAATGATCTTTCGAGTGGACCCGATCTTCGCCCAGTTGTGTGCTGCTTGGTTATTGGCTCGGGGTACATGGTATAGTTCCAACCCTTCAAAGTTTTTCTCCACTTTTCTGACCGTGTTGCAGTACACTGTCATTGCTGGGCTTCGGATGTCCCATTCCTTCATGACTTGGTTGACAACGAGATCCAAGTTGCCATAAACCATCAATAAGCGGATATCGAGTGAGATGGCCATGCGGAGTCCATACAGGAGGGCCTCGTACTTGGCCTCATTGTTGGATGAATCAAAATGAGTTTGGAGCACTTAGCTCAATCGATCTCCCTGGGGGAAACGAGAACCACACCAGCCCCCGAGCCATGGAGCATCTTGTATCCATCAAAGAACATGGTCCAATGCTCGGGGACGACTGAGTCGGATGCTCCTGCTCTACCCACCCGACAAGAAAATCTGCGAGGGCATGAGGCTTGATTGCTTTCTTGGCTTGAAACTTGATCTCCAGTGGTAGGAGCTCAATCACCCATTTGGCCACTCAGCCGGTTGCATCCCGATTGCGTAGAATTTCTGCTATGGGAGCATCGCTGATGACAGTGACCGAGTGATCTTGGAAATAGTGGACCACCTTCTTCACGGTCAAGTAGATCCCATAGACCAGCTTATGGTAGTGTGGGTACCTTTGTTTGAAGAGGGTTAGCACTTCAAAAATGTAGTAGATTGTCCTTTGTACCTTATATGTGTTTCCCGCTTCTTCCCGCTCCAAAGTGAGTATGGTGCTAACCACTTGGCTAGTGGTAGCGATGTACAGGAGCAAGGGCTCCTGGCTCCTCGGAGCAGCCAACACCGGCTGGGTGGAGAGCAGAGCTTTGAGTTGGTTGAATGCGACTTGTGCTTCATCAGCCCACTCATATTTGTCAGATTTCTTCATCAATCGGTGAAGAGGCAGGGCTTTCTCGCCGAGTCTTGAGATGAAGCGACTGAGGTCCGGAAGGTAGCCGTCATGCTCTACACATCATGGATGCGCTACGTCCGCCTCATCTAGATGATGGCACCGATCTTCTTGGGATTGGCATCAATACCTCGTTTAGAAACATGGAAACCGAGTTGCTTAGCAGTCAGTACATCGAAGGTGCATTTTGCCAGATTGAGCTTGATCCCGAAGCGTCGAAGATTTGCAAAGGTTTCGGCGAGGTCGGACAGGAGGTTGGAATCTTTCCTGGACTTTACCACGTTGTCATCCATGTACGGTTTGACATTTCGACTCATTTGTTCCTCCACACATTTTTGAATCATACGCTCGAATGTAGGTCCAGCATTTTTGAGACCGAATGGCATCACGATGTAACAAAAACACCCGAACAGGGTGATGAAGGCTATGTTTATTTCATCAGGTCCATACATTCGGATCTGGTGGTACCCGGAGTACACATCCAGGAACGACAGGTGTTCACATCTGGGAGTGGAATCTACGATTTGATCTATGCGAGGCAGAGGGAAGTGGTCCTTCGGGCAGGCCCGGTTGAGGTGCTTGAAGTTAATACACTTTAGGAGTGAATTGTTCTTCTTTGGCACCAGGACCACGTTTGCAAACCACTCGGAGTGGTAGACCTCGCGGATGAACTTGGCAGCTAGGAGCCAAGCAATCTCTTCGCCGATTGCCCTACGCTTCTCCACAAGGGAGCGGTGCGGGTGTTCATTGACAGGCTTGATCTTTGGGTCCACTCGGAGGCGATGCTCAGTCAGCTCTCTCGAAACCCCTGGCGTGTCAGACGGCTTCCATGCAAAGATGTCACAGTTCTCAGGGAGGAACTGTATGTGCTTGGCTTCCTATTTCTCTCCGAGTGAGGTGGAGATGTTGGTCGCAGAAGCACTCGGATCGGTGGGGTGGATGTGAACCTGCTATGTCTCTCCAACCGACTAAAAAGCAGGCTCAGTAGCTGCCCGCTTTGACTTGAGCAGATCTGCCGTGTCCATTGCCTTCTTGTACCCATCAAGCTCGGCTGCGAGGACCTGCTCGTTGGCGCTCCTAGAGCCTTGTTGGAGGCATTCTTCGGCAACCTTTCAATTCCCAGTCACCGTAATCACGCATTTTGGCCCTGGCATCTTAGGCTTAAGATACACGTAACATGGACGGGCCATGAAACGTGTGTAGGCGGGCCACCCAGGATGGCGTGATAGGCGCTGCGAAAGTCGACCACTTCAAATGTCAACCTCTCCTTTCGATAATTCTTTTCGGTGCCGAAAATTACATTCAAAGTGATCTAGCAGAGTGATTTGGCCTTCTTCCCGGGGATGACCACGTGGAACTGCATGTTACTCTTGCTCAGCCGGGAAAACGTGATATCCATGGCTTTGATAGTGTCCACGTAGATGATGTTGAGGCCACTGCCTCCGTCCATTAGGAATTTCCATACTCGAAACCCATTGACTGTGGGATCGGCCACCAGCATCTACGTCCCCGGGGTGGCTATGTTGGCGGGGTGGTCAGACTAGTCGAATGTGACAGGCATCTTCGCCTAGTCGAGGTACTCTGTGACATCCAGGGCTGACATCTTCACCTCCCGATCGGCTCTTGCTCTCGACGTCAGCGAAGATCATGAGGGTCGCCTCAATGTTCGGATACCCGGAGGCGTCCGATGCGTCGTCCTCATCTACCTTGTCCCCGGAGGGCTCTCTGCCCATCTCCTTCTAGAGCAGACGGCAGTTGTGAGCTGTATGTCTGGCGGGGATGGTCTCCCCCTCCTCGTCCTTGCGAGAATAAATCATACATGGCAGGTCCAATAGGCTGCTCTTGGACTCAGCTTTCTTTTTGCCATCCCAGTCCTTCTTCTTTTTCTTGGATTTACCTTGGTTCTGCTCTAGGACAATAGCTACTTCGGCTTTGTCCGACTGGTCGCCTTTTCACTTTTCCTTCTTCCCAACGTTGCCCAACTGAGGGGCTTTGCTCACTCAACCTTTACCGCTACAAAGGTGGTCTTCCTCTTCTCCATTTGCATACCCATTGGCGATTTCCATGGCCCGACTAAGGGACATGTCCCCTGATCGGCCAAACTTGAGAATGAGCTCCCGATACCAAGTGCCTGCTTTGAAAGCGCACACGGCCTGATGCTCGATGAGATTCTGAACGGTGTTGTAAAGTGTGGTCCACCGCTGGATGTACCCCCGAAGACTCTTGTTTCTCTTCTCGACACAATGTTGCAGCTCCGTGAGACCGCCTGGGCGCTTGTACAAGCCCTCGAAGGTCTTGACAAACACTCAGGAGAGATCACCCTAGCTATGGATGCTGCTGGAGGGCAGCTGATTAAGCCAAGGCCTCGGAGACCCCTCCAACATGAGGGGCAATGCTTCATAGCAACATAATCCTCGCCGCCGCCAATCTGGACGGCCACTCGGTAGTCTTCCAGCCAAGTCTCGCGCTTTGACTCGCCCTTGAACTTATCGATCCGTGTAGCCAACCGGTAGTTGGAGGGGATTTCGGCCTGTCGGATGTGTCGACCGAAGCACTCGAGGTCGGACACTCCCCGGCTATCTCGTTATCGATCAACCATGTGTTGCGTGATTATGGACCGAACTTGAACTCGGGGGCCCGGTAGTCGCCGCCCTCATGCCCGCGATGCTGATTGGGGCTTGTCGTGCAGTCATGGGGACGACCGAGTGAGCCAATCCCCTAGGGGTTGACCTGCTTTGGTCTCGATGACCTTGCCTCTAGTCTTCATGCGGGCCTCTCGGAAGAGGAGGAGACCTTTGGCGATGTCTGTGCATGTGTGGGTTTGAGCCGACCGCACGGTGTCCACCTGGACGGACTTGGTGTGAATGCGGTGCCACGGTTGCGACACTACAAAATGCTTCTACATGGCGGTCTTCAACAGAGCATGAATCTGCCGAATGCCTTCCACGGCCGCGTTGTCACTCAGCTAAATTGAATCAGCGATCCGAGTGGCCGTGGCCAGGTTCAGCAGAGGTGTCTGCATCACTGCGATAAGTCGCTAGTGGTTGTTCTGAAACAACTACATGCGGCTGCGGCTGGAGCTCAGTTGGTCCCTCATGGCTCGAGCATCGAGTAAAAGGTGGAGTCACTCGAGGCACTCGCCTTCTCCAACACGATGTCCTCTAGGGTTTCCCAATGATGGGGGTGCGGAGAACTTGATCGCTCATCCGCTGATGTTCCTCCCGCTGCTGCTCGGTGAGAGGCTGCGGGACATGGTGGCTGCCGTCGCCATGGCGACGCTCTCCACCGTCACGCTCGGGAGAATTCTTCGCGCGTAACCTGTGTTGCCTCCCGTGTTGGTGTCGGCCATCAGGATCTCGGCGACATCCCTGCTGCTATCATAGTCGGAGTCGCCGAGTGACTCCTCGCTCGATGAAGGGAAAAGGCTGACGGTGGGCTCATCAGAGTTGAGCATAACCACCTGCCTGGAAATGTCTTGGTTGTCCATCGCATGCTTTATCCACCGCTGCTTCCACGAGTGCCGAGAGCGCTTGTGGCGCACAGCAGCGGGACGCGGAGGTACCGAGTGATACGACACCGATGGCTGTCGGATCAGAACTACGTGCACGACTGCGCTGAAATGCGACGTAGCTTGAGTAGTGAGGGCGTCAGTGTCCAGTGGTGCATCATGCAGCCATGTCGAATCTTCGACAATGAAGCTAAAGGAACCAAAGAGGATCTCTTCGCCGAGTGTCATCATGTTGACGAAAATGCGATAAATCTCCAACTACGCTGGATTTGCTAGACCGCAACCCAACGGTGGGCGCCAATTGTCATGGGAATGACCCTGATAATAGTACCTAGGGGTATGAACGAAGGTGTGAAGTCTGACTAGGTGCAATGGATGGACTCGGATGTATGAGTTTATCCCCCACTCGGAAGTGGTAACAACCCTATGTCTCGAGCCCTAATGATGATGTTCTCTTATGGGGTGTGTAAAAGATTACAAAGTGTTGAACCCTTGAGCTGGAGCACATGGGTGGCTTATATAGTGGTTCCCACGACCAACCGAGCTTCATTACAAGGTAATTAATGCTAATAAATAGGCAAGTTACTAAAAACTATAGGTTTTACCCTCGACGTTACTGGTAACGTGAGTATTTACTGCACTTCATGTGATGGGTTAAGTCCTTAGCCGCTGCAGCCCCTTCGGTGCCTTCTTCTTGCTGTAGTCTGAGTGCGAAGATGTATCCGACTAGCACATGATGATCTGAGTGACTCTAGGCAGGCCGAGTAACGGTTGCTGGTCCGAGTGAGGTCGAGGCTACACCAATGACTTTAAGGACACTGATGTCTATAAGGGGTCCTAGGTAGGCCTAGGAAAGCAGGTCCGTAGCCCTAACCATAATATACAACCCCATCAGGTACCAAAACGAAGACAAATTTCCAACACTACCCCTCACGATTCGGCTTCTCCTACGATTTCCACAACATCTCTGCCCCGTGCTACCTTTACTCTCGCTGCGATCGCAACATCGCCCTCTCCGCCTCCACAGCTCCCATTTCTTCCGCTCGTGCTTGATGCTCCCATGGTGAACTACCCACTCAATCTTGTTCCGTTCATCCTGCCACGTTTTGCGATCAATCCGGGCCCTGAAGATTTGGTAGTGCATAGTGGAATGGTGGTCAATCTACTCCCTCCTATCAACCATGATTTCCTTGCGGTTGCAGAGGCAAGCCATTATGTGCTACTTCATCGTCGAGCAACCATTCGGGACACGGTGGAAGGAATGTTGCATGAAGCTCACTTGTTCACCACAGAAGTATGTGACCAACCGCTTGGCATTGGAATCTTTGGCTTTGTCGACTCCTTAGTTAGAGATACTGTTGTTGACACACCATTTGAGCTAGAAGATGAGGACCTGCTGATTACTTTTATTCCTCACAACGAAACGTTGAACTGACGTGCTACCACTTTTGGGCCAGAGATTTGGTTGATGTATTTCAGATTCCCATATGACTATTAGACTCATTATTATATCAACAAGTCTTTGGGAGGTTTTGGTTCTATTATTACTTGGTACAACCCCAAGCAAGACACGCAATTTATTCTGCTTCGTGCTCGAGTCATACACTTGGGCCTTATTCCCAAGAGTTTTGTTGCGCGTCAGTGGCTTGAGTCATACACTTAGTGGACCTAGGGATTGCTGGACTATGCAGATCAGCATCCTTCGTAACCATCAGTGGAATGCCATACTCCCTAAAGTTCCTTTGACACGGGAAGAAGACCCACCACCCAATGGTAACCCTCATCTGTAGTTTGGCCCTAACCTTACACCAATGCAGGACCCCCGAGACACCGTCATTGTCTCTGTGGGGTGGCATAATCAGGTTCTACAATTCGGCTTGTCTGCCCAAGGAGAGACAATCCTCTCATTATTCCTTGCTGATCCCATTCCAAGGCAACAACTGAATTATGTGATGTTACATGCTTTAAAGCCATAGCTGGCGACTCTTGCTCCTTGGAGCAATGGTTTTGGCCCTAGACCCCTTGCTATTCTCAATACACTTCAGATCTATGCCTTAGAAGGAGTTCTACACTTCAATCAGTTACCACAAACACATCCTGGCCAGTTTGCTTCTTCAGTGGTGATTGAAGAGTTACAGGTGAACACCGCTTCACATGTCAGCAAGAACTTTGTGACCCTGGTCCCTCAAACCTTTCATGATGCTCCCACCAACTTGGGTGTTTCTGACAATGTACAAGCTCTAGTTGAAACAGAGCCTAACTATTCTCTGCATACATCTGCTCCTGTCGGGTTGGCGGAACGACCGGTACTCATCGCTTCGGGTCGTCGTCCTAGAGCACCAATTTACACCATCAACCTTTGACGCAATGATACGCCTCAAATGTATCTATAATTTTTGATGGTTTCACACTGTTATCTTGTCTTCTTTGGATGTTTTATGTACCTTTTATATCTTTTTTTGGGACTAACTTATTAATTCAGTGCCAAGTGCCAGTTCCTGTTTTTCTATGTTTTTGACTCTTTTCAGATCTGATTTTGGATCGGAGTCCAAACGGAAGAAAAACCCCGAAATGATTTTTTTACGAACGGAAGAAGATCAGGGGGCCTTTGGGCCAAGCCAGGTGGGCTCAAAGGAGCCCACAAGCCCCCACTCCGCCACCAGGAGGGAGGCGGCGGTGGCAGGGCTTGTAGCCTCCCTGGCCGCCCCCTGACCTAGATCCTTGGCTTATATATTCCCAAATATTCCACAAAAAATGAGGGGAGTCTCGAAAATACTTTTCCGTCGCCGCAAGCTTCCGTTTTCGCGAGATCTCATCTAGAGACCCTTCCCGGCGCCCTGCCGGAGGGGACTTTGGAGTTGGAGGGCTTCTTCAACATCATCATCGCCCCTCCAATGACTCATGAGAAGTTCACCTCACACCTACGGGTCCGTAGTTAGTAGCTAGATGGCCTCTTCTCTCTCTTGGATCTTCAATAGAAAGTTCTCCATGATCTTCATGGAGATCTATCCGATGTAATCTTCTTTGGCGGTGTGTTTGTTGAGATCCGATGAATTGTGGATTTGTGATCACATTATCTATGGTATATATTTGAGTCCTTGCTGTTTTCTTATATGCATGATTTGATATCCTTGTAAGTCTCTCCGAGTCTTGGGTTTGTTTGGCCAACTAGAACTATGATTCTTGCAATGGGAGAAGTGCTTGGTTTTGGGTTCTACCATGTGGTGACCTTTCCCAGTGACAGTAGGGGCAGCAAGGCACACATCAAGTAGTTGCCATCAAGGGTAAAAAGATGGGGTTTTTATCATTGGTTTGAGATTATCCCTCTACATCATGTCATCTTGCTTAAGGCGTTACTCTGTTCTTATGGACTTAATACACTAGATGCATGCTGGATAGCGGTCGACGTGTGGAGTAATAGTATTAGATGCAGACAGTATCGGTCTACTTGTTTTGGAAATGATGCCTATATACATAATCATTGCATAGATATCGTCACGACTTTGCGATGTTCTATCAATTGCTCGACAGTAATTTGTTCACCCACCGTCTACATGCTTTCATGAGAGAAGCCACTAATAAACACTACGACCCCGGGGTCTATTCACATCCATGAAGATTTGTGGCGATAAGTACCTATTGCCACAAAACGACATTCGTTGGTAGCCGTTGCGACTGGACGCATGGTAATAGGTTATTGCCACAAAAAATCAATCGTGGCAACAAAGTGATCTATTGCAAAATCCATTGCGGGAAGTTGCCACATGTTCCCCCGTCGCAATACTTACCTGATGCCACAATTTGATTTGTGGAGATAGCTTTAATGCAACATGCCACAAATCGTCGCGCCTAGTAGTTCGTGGCGATAGACATTTGTGGGAAGAACCTATAACAACGACGATCATTTCGTGGTGCATACTCTTTCGTGGCAATAGTAAATTGTGGCAACAAGCTATGGCAACAATCCTTATTTTCGTGGCAGTAGGAATTTTGCTACGAACCACTACACTTGTGGCATTAACGTATCCCAACAAATATTCCATTCGTCGTAACAGTAAATTGCAACAAAATCATGTTGGTGGTGATAAAAAGGTATCGCAACGGATGAAATGTTTGCAGCGAGAAACTATTGCGCCAATTTACACATTTCGTGGTGATACTGTATTTCAACAAAACTTAGTTTGGTGGCACCAAATAGTTATCGCAACGTCAACATGTCTGTAGCGAGAAGCTACCGCGACAATGTAAACTTTTCGTGGTGATACTCTATTTCAACAAAACTTGCTTTTGTCGCGCCACACAGTTATTGCATCATGGGGAAAAATTGTGGTGCCAAAGCTGTTGCCACAATATAAAGTGCTCTATTGCAACACTATAATTTTCGTTGTGCAAACATGTGGCAACCAAAAGGGGGTCGTGGTAATATCCTATTGCAACCATAAAAAAAATATGGCATTCAATTACACTATTCAAAACCGTACATATAATAGATTCATAAAACTCATAATTCTCATAGCAAACCATCAAATGAAACTGGCCCAGTCATAGACTAAATTGTGCGTGGTCTCGAGTCTAGTCCAGGTAGTTCTTTGGATCCTCCGTCATCTCGAGTCCAGTCCAGCTAGTTATTTGGATCCTGCAATCAAGAAATCAAAAAAAACATCCAGTTAATGAGCCTAGTATAACATACCTCAAAAATCATATTGATGGTACTGCAATAATCCAAAAAACTCTTTTACAGAGACCTAGTCCTAATAAGAAAGGACACATCATTTCGATGAGATATTTTCTGAGACTCAGTATGTGACTGCTAATATTTACTTTCCAAAGATCTGTGAAATCTTCTATCTATTATATACTTGAAACGATAGAAAACGAACGGCTAAGATGTAACAGTAAAAAAAAGCTTGAAAGAACGATCAGGATTAGTTTTAAAGTACACGTATGCATGATTCCTGTTCACGTGCATGTCCACATCGTGAGCATTGTAAGACTGAGGGAAGGTGTCCAGGAGACATACGCTATACTTGAACTAATAAAGGATTCCTGAAGGCACACTTATATTGATTTTAAAACATCCGATCTTCACAAGGAAAATATTTCAGAAATATAATAAGGAAACAAAAAAAACAAGGAAAGAAAACACGTAATGTGAGCAATCAGATATTTTCCTTTTTATGGTCAATAATGTTTACAATTTTAAGAATCTGACACGTGCAAGGTTTAACCATATTTACAAAGAAAAATTCCTATACATGTTGGTCTAGGATACGCGGCAGCTTTCTAAAAGAAGATACAAGGCACCTAATCAATCGGTTTACGACCGGCTGTACAGAACTTTTCTTAACACTTGCGGAAAAAACTTAACCGGCAAGGTTGATGTCATGTTACGGACAGCCATCCATGAAACGCATACGTGCAGAATTCGTGTTTCTCACATAATGGGTGATGTCAACATTATCTAATTCTTTTTCTTAGCAATCAGCAATATCTAATTAATCGCATATTTTTCAAATAATAAAATAGTTCTATCTTTGTTTTTGTTTACATGCTCTACAGATGAGACGGGATATAATATCTGCAACAATGAGTAGATAACGTTCCTTTTCTATTGTCTTAATAATATAATAGATAGATAACGTTGTAGGTGAAAATGAAAAGGAAGCAAAGTTGTGACTTACAATTGCTTTAAACATTCAAGAATTTCTTGTTGAAGCATGTATGAGTGCATTTGAAGAAATAACAGATGGCCTTGCACCTGCAGCCTTATTAGGACTAGGTCTCTGTAAAAGAGTTTTTTGGAAGTTTGGATTACTATTTTCTTTGTCAATCCTGTTCGTAAACACCTGTAAATAGAAGTGCACTTTTAACAATGCAAGTAACCAACATAAATCTTAAGAGGTTTGAAGCATATGCATGTAATCACCTGTTGGGTTCCCATCTGTTTGCTAAATACTGCAAACTTTGCCATCATGTTTTTTTCAAATTTCAATCTTGATGTTCGCTCCGCTTCCAACAATCTTTCTCTTTCAGCACGCTCTTCTTTTAACTTCCCCTCAAGTTGTTCTCTCTCAGCGCGCTCCAAGTTAATAATCTCTTGTGTGTTTGCACGCTCAGCTTGTAGTTGATCTTGTAAATCATTGACCTGGTGGCTCAGCTCAGAGTTTCGCTGCTGGAAGGATGTTGTAGCACGAGCTTTCTCTTCAATCTGGATACGAATCCTTTCAGCACCAGTTGATGGTTTGGCCATGTATCCGTACCCACGAGGCTGCGATGACTTGCATTGCAGAGTGCCTTTGTATGTGGTCTGGAAAATATTGTGTCTTTGCTCATGTGAAAGTGGACCTTGAGTTTCAGTCTCTTTGTTTTTAACCTCTGCACATGCTTTGTCCTGAAAATGGAAAGAACAATTATAAATATGGTATTATTTTAACACTATAAAGATGAAACAAGAATAACACGATCCAACGCATGAATAACCCTAGCTGATGATGAAGCATGTCGAATGCACATCATTGAATAACAATAGAATATCAAAAGTCAGTGTACTCACATAAACATCCTGTGACTCTGTGTTAGACCATATTCCATTCTTCGTGTGGGTGAGTTCCCACAAAGTAATACAATCTGGCTCTTGTCCAGTTTCCGGGTTTCTTTGCATGTGATATAACAATGAGAAGATTGAAACATGAAACCATGTTTAGCAGCGAGACATAAATAATTAGTTAGACTCATACCTTCTCAAAACTAACTTGCGAGTAAGATTTTGATCCAATTCTGTGTTTTGTCTTCCGTTTCTTACGGTTATCGGTGTTCTTTTGGCTGCGTTCCTATCAATTCATTAAAAACCAAATATAACCAATCAAACAAGGCATTTCATCTCAACACTTAGTAGACAAACCGTGGTCTTAGAGATGACCTGGAATTTTGAATCTTTGCCGAAGTACTAAATCATCCATTCCCACTCTTCTGGTTGTAAATCTTCCGGTAGATTAGCCAATCTAGCTGTATCGGTTTTGTATGCCTTGTAAGTGGAGCTTAGAGTTGATCACCAACCTCTGTATCGCTCTTTCGCGATTTTGAGTACCTTTTCTTCTGTGTATGGTGTATCCTCCAGGTCCCATCTA
This sequence comes from Hordeum vulgare subsp. vulgare, assembly GCF_904849725.1. Taxonomy (NCBI): domain Eukaryota; kingdom Viridiplantae; phylum Streptophyta; class Magnoliopsida; order Poales; family Poaceae; genus Hordeum; species Hordeum vulgare. The sequence continues at coordinate 102,332,594 of NC_058520.1, forward strand.
TCCTGTAAAGCATAGAGCAAATGAACATACATATGCACTGCATTATCGATAGTAAAGTAAGATAACACATGTAGAAAAGATTGTACGCACTATAATATCTGCAACAATGAGTCGATGGATGGTGGGGTGAATGTCCGACCACCTCCTTACTCCAATGAGTGGTAACTTTCTTTTCATTATGACTACCACGTCATCCTTGAATGAACGATAGTTCATTCCAACTGTACCACCCAATGTTTCAGAGAATGCAATATTTAGCTTTGCAGATCCATTGGCAAAACGCTTCTTAGATGCTTTGAAACCTTTTAGAACACCTCGCCCTTTCTTCTTCTGTCCACCAGCTTCTACAACTCACATAATACAAGAACTATTGTATTACTGGGTATTAGGTTGTAAGAAATGATGACACGAATATAAACAAAAGAAAGTACCATCCTGTAGTTGCGCGCGGTTGCGGCGAGCATGGGATGGCCATTCATCCAGTGCACACATGTCATTAGCAGATACCGGAGTGTTAGATTGGTCTTGAGTTCCTGTATAATGTTTAATAGTTTTCAAGATTAAGCAATTCAGAATTTTCTGCATTATAGGAAATGTTAGAGATAGATTAAGATTGTGTTTGATAGCAAACTGTTATACAAACCAAAGTATCAAAAACTGCAGTATTTTTTCCGTTGGTATGAGATACAATGGTTTGCGTAGCCCACGTGCACTTGCTAGCACACGCAGCTAGCCGGCGACACACCGACGCCGTGTGTTATCTATGGATGCGACTGTTTGCCGGATGGTCAACTCTTCTGCGGTAAGTATCACTAACTGTTTGTTTTATGATTTTTTTACGGGGGTGTTCTGTTTTATGATAATGGCGTTCTTTGCTGTTGATCCTAAATAGATCAATAACGAAGAGTAATGTCTGAATCCTGATCCTGACGACTATCTTTTAGATGGGATGTGCAGTGCCAATATGGATGGGTAATTAACTTTAGGTTTACTAATTGCACAACTAGGGAACAAACTAAGGAACTGTAACTTTGCGCTAACGCTATTCATTTTGCTTTTGGAAGATGTGAAAAATATATTTCCTAGATCATTTGTAGGAGTACTATTTAGAATGGCAGTTTTAACATTAATCAGTCCAAGAACATACCATTAGTCAGTCCAAGAACTACTTTGCATTCTAGATGCAAATTTCTTTTTATAAGTCTATCCATGGAGTCACGTATCTCTCTGGACCTCTCCGTACCTCAAACATATACTGCACTCTTATAGTTACGGTGACATTAAACATGGCTTTGCACTTTCAATGATGTCTTGTGATACAGTGAGAGACACGCATAAGTTTATCTTCATCCTCGTAGGCCATTATATATAAATATATATAAATTGGGCTACTTGCAATCACAACAATGTATTTTTCATATTGCTATAATGTATATATTAAGGGCCCCAGGTTTTACTTTTGCCCTGGGCCCCTGAAATTTCCGGACCGGCCCTGAGCTAGACGGCTAGCTAGCTTCAGTATACTATGCAAAGAAAAAACTACAGTTTAGCTAATACTACAGTATTAAAATCATCATTGTTGAGACAACCAAACACCTCCTTGTAATCAAAACTATGATAATCTGAAAAACTGCAGTATTCTCAGAATACGTTAAAAATGTTGAGCTACCAAACAGGGCCTAAATGTCATAAACTTTTTACCAGATCTCGGTTGTCGATGTTGGTTTTGGTAAGTTGTTATGCTTTCCATCCTTGTTACCAGAACAGATCCTTTCTTTACTGGACACAAAAAAAATGAAGGGACTTAGCATTATCTATGTGCACATTCATATAAGTGAATAAGAATTAAGGACATCGTGTACCTTGTAGAAAGGAGTCATGTGCATCATCTCTTTCCTCTTGTGTTGAATTCATCATTGTTCCATTCTGTAGGTAATATCATAATTTAAAAAAAATATCAAAAGAAACACAATACTTAAAGTAGGCATAAAAAAATGACCGGAAAAATATCTATGATGGTCTTCTTTTGATACTGTGTGGTTGCTAAACTTTTCACAAAGCATCACCACCTACGGTGACTACAGTGTGAGGATGTGCATGACTTAAACACATTAACACAGACGATAAAAAGTCTCACGAGCAAAAAATAGTAGACTAGAGCAAAGGTATGAGTATGACAAGAGAACATAACTATCCATTCAGTGGTGGCAAAGATAAATCCAATGATTCAGGCATAACATCTCACTGAACCTACCAATTGAAGTTTGCGATGTCAAATTTAAAATAATGTCATGTAAACCGATGCATTGACAAATACATCAGGATCCCGCTGCTTGGTATTCCACAGTTATAAAAATTGATGCATTGACAAAACAAAACACCTTCATCTGTAACTTTTGACACGAATGACACGCTTTGTTGCCTTGACTGTATGTCACTTTGTCAAGGCGCAAGCATAGGTGTGTTATCAAATTACTAATGCACAATCTAAGAAGGCAGCAGCAGCGCCCTAAAACCAAGACAACGCAGAGGGAAGTAAGCGCATCCTGGAGGAAAAACTTGGATAGAGTAGCGGCCCAAGCATCAGCCAATTTAAAATAATGATTCAGGCATAACTTCTCACTGAACCTACCAATTGGCGTTGATTTTTTTAGCAGAAAAATACCACACAACCCATCTTGCTCTGGAGAAGACTAATGTAGGGAATAGGGAATACCAAAAAGAATAAGACTAATGTACATGGCTATGGAGGTTCAGAACCGATGAACCTTGCTCTGCTTCTTCTCTGTTCTACAACGCTGCGGTGTGAGACCAAACTCGGAGGTCCAGGGATACGGCGAGCAACCTCGACATGGGCAGGCCGGCAGTGCGCTCGCGATGCAAGGGAGAACACCAAAACTACGCCGGCGCCGACGCCAGACCGCATCGTCGCCGCCGGCAGCATGGATAAGGACACGGAGACACAGTTCGCGTCGGCGGGCGTGGAGGAGAGGGAGGGCGATGACCCTGGAGTGCCAAGGTGAGGGAGCCCACTGCATGCGGCGGCGCACACCACAGCACACACAACCAGTGGCCGGCGGAGGAATCCAGACATGGCCGAGGACGCGAGGCCTCTCTGGCCGCAGCTGCAGGGTGGGTTTTTAAGGGAGCAGAGCCGGCAATTGGATTGATGGATTTCTCTGCTACGGAGGAAATAGCAGGGAGGAGGGTTGATGGATTTCTCTGCTGCCGGCCGTAGCTACTCCTCCAATCCATTCATATACTGCTGCTACTCCGTGCCCGTGGGGAGGAGGAGATGGGGGAATTTGGGGGATTTCTGATCTCTCTCTCACGCGGTGGCGGAGGCGGAGACAGAGGTGCGTGCGGTGGCCCGGGCGGAGGAGGAGAGGTGCGTGCGGTGGCGCAGGCGCAGACAGAGGTCCGTGCGGTGGTGCAAGCGGAGGAGGAGATCGGGGAAAAGAACAACCTCAGACGCGGTTCGCTGTGTTGACGCCGATGTCGTTCCCTGTGTTGTTGACGCCGTCATGACGCCGTCGGGAGGAGAGCTCAGATCCAATCGCCCGAAAAGACGCGGTTTAGAATAATAATCGGGGTTAAATATAGTCTTTTTTTGGAGGGAACGAAAGCACTAATTCAGGAACTTTTAGCGGGAGGCTAAATTTTTTTTTGGCGCCAAAAAAAATAGTCCATGCGACCCTCTATTTGTTTACTCCCTAGGTACCATTTTTTTCATCATGGATCTATAATTATGTATATTTGTTTACTCCCTAGGTACCATTTTTTTTAACTTAGGATATGTCAAATATTTGTGTTTTGTTGCATTGTTCGTCAAAGGGGCATAAATTTGATCAGTTTTGAATTATCGCTCGCACAAAACTCATGCGACTCGTCTCGTGGTGGACCACCAAGCATTGAGCGATTCCTCGCCATCCGGTGGGCGACAGGGAATCCTTAGCCAGGCCAGGGTTTCATGCCATACTTGTCGGGAGAATGGGCAGGCAAGGAGGAGGTGGTGCATAGTTTTCGGTTCTTGGTCGCACAGGAGGCATCATGGGTGGTGCTGCAGATCCCGGACGCCGAGGCCACCCAAGGAGATTGGCCGCGCAACGCGTTGCCAATTGATGTGGTAGTTACCTCCCTGGGCATTGGCGCGCCCCGCCCACAGGAATCCTCGCTGGATCTTTACCAGCGCTTGGATTGTCTTCTTCGGTGGAGCCAGCACGAGGAGCTAGTGGATGGGGATCGCGCTCAGGATGGCTTTGACGAATGCGAGGCGACCGGCCTTGTTCATGAGGGGTGCCTTCCAGCAAGGGAGCATGCCGGCGGTTTTGTCGACGACGGGCTGTAGCTGGGCAGTAGTTAGGCGCTGCAGCGCCAGCGGGATGCCCAAGTAGGTGATGGGAAGATCCACGATGGGGCACCCCAGTAGGTCGACGACGGGCGTGGCTGTGGCGGGGTAGCAGCGGATCAGCGTGGCCGTGCTCTTCAGGAATTTGACCTGGAGTCCCGAGGCGCGGCCGAAGAGTTGCCGGATGCTCTTTATCTCCTCGATGTCGTTGTGCGAGGGGTGGCAGTAGAGGATCACGTCGCCGGGGTGAATGTCGAGGGATGTGCACAGCAGCTCGGACACTTCTTCCGCGGAGACGGCGGGCCGCGTCCCGGTGATGGTTGCCACCATGGCTCGGCGTAGGAAGCCTTCCGTTTCCTCCATCTCGACGGAGCGGGCGAGGATGGGTCCGTAACACATGTCATGTTGTGCTCAGGAGTTTGCACCAAAACAATTCCTGATTAATTTATAATGAGTGAACGTTCTCGCTAGACGTTTTTTAATGGTACTTTATACAGATGCTCATGGAAACGCACGTATACACCTTTGAAAGATTAAGTCGATATATTATTTTAAAGCTGATGAAACCGTCACTCACATCTTTATAATCGACTGAAACATCTCATTTCACTAAACGCACATCGGCCAGGATACGAACATCAATGTCAAGTCTAGGACTTAACTCTATAAGCTAAACATATCACTGTTATTTTAATCATCCAGCCATATGTTGGCTCACCTTGATAAACGATTATGATGCAATGTGTTATGATGCATCCAATGTATGTATGAATCTTAGAGTGGTGACAACCGACAACCCTTGTGGGCACACCCTGCTCTATCTGCCAGACTATCACCCTACATTAAATTTTGAAGTACTATTTAAAAAGAACGTAAGGTTTCGGTTTTGCTCGTTCAAGTTCACATAGAGGGTGTTTGTTTTGAGGGACTTTTTTGTGTAGGGACCTTTTAGTCTCATCTAAAACAAACATGGGTGACTTTTAGGGACTAGAAGTGGTTATTTTTTGGACTAAAGAAAGAAGCCCCTACGGGAGTGTCTTTTAAGACTTTTTGAAACTTTTTCCAACAGTGTCTCTACTTTTAACATGTCATTTAATAACATCTAGTACATTATTAGGGATAACATGATATTTTAGCATGTCATTTAATAAGCTCTAACCCATGTTTAATCCGTGAAACTAAACAAATAGGAATTAGGAATTTTTAGTTAGGACTAAAAAAAAGTCCTAAGACTTTTTAACCAAACAGAGCCTTACATCCTCCCCTTCTACCCTTCCTGTTTTGCCCCCTCCCCCCCCCTCCCCCTCCTCAATCAAATCAAATTAAATATCTACAGTACCCTGTTGGTGGGTGTAAGTTAACTGCATTAATGCAATCCAATCATTTGAGCTAGTATATGCCAAACAAATGCAATGAAATTAAATCTTTTGCATTAACTGAATTAAATCAAACCATATCTTTTGTTTTAACTGAATCAAATCAAATGATTACGGTTACCCCACCACCGCCCCACCCCACCCTCGATTGCAACTCACGGGCAATTAGTAATGAAATCTTTAATTCCACAATTGTAATGCACGGGCAGTTATCGAGCTAGAATACATATCTCAGTAACCTGTCCTCCAAAAAGAAAACTCAATAGCCCTTCCCCAAAAAATAATCTCCTTAATCATGCTCACCATCTGAAAAATTAAATATATGCAGTATCCTGTTGGTGGGTGTAAGTTAACTGCATTAATGCAATCCAATCATTTAAGCCATATGCCAAACAAATGCAATTAAATTAAATCTTTTGCATTAACTGAATCAAATCAAACAAAAAATTTGCATTAACCGAATCAAATCAAATGATTACGATTACCCCACCACCCCCACGCCCTACCCCACCCTCGATTGCAACTCACGTGCCACAATTGTAATGCACGGGCAATTATCAACCTGGAATACATATTTATCAAAAACCCATGAAAAATAATCATTTGCAACTCAATAGCCCTTCTCCAAAAAATAATCTCCTTAATCATGTTCACCATCTGAAAGATTAAAACTTCGTTTATTTACTCTTCCAAAACAGAATGGATAATTGAATCAAGAACTTCAAAAATAGAACTAGGCAAGTGGCTAACGTTGATCCGACACCAGTCACACATTGGCACATGGCAGGTACGTGCAAACGGGACCTAGTCGAGGCTGTAGCAGCAGTTCTTGAAGGTGTTCATGTCGTGGCTAAAGAGGGGCACGTAGGCATCCATGCTGCCGTCGCCCAAGAAGGACGGCAGCAGGATGAGCAGGCCCTCCACTGGCAGGTAGCTGGGCATGAAGAAGAATGGCCGCCTGCCGCCGAAGTCCATGTCGTAGAACGGGATCCGCAGCCAGCTGTCGACCTCGATGTTGGGGCTCAGCACCATGTCCGCCGCGTCGGCCGTCGCCACCAGCCGCTCCTTCTCCACCGTGCCGGAGTTGGCGAAGTCGATGAAGGACTTTAAGTAGCCATCGTTGATCCGGGCCACCTCCCGGCTGATGAGCTCCACCGCGTGCTTCACCGGCCTGGCCACCATCGAGCCCGCGCGCCATCGTCATGCTCCGCCACAGGTGTGCCAAAAAAATACACGCATGCAGGACTCAACTTGACATAGGTTGCAAACTGGATGGGTGCGGTCCGTAACACATGTCATGTTATGCTCAGGAGTTTGCACCGTGTCCCTACACGGATTAACAAATGGGCTGGGACAAACCACGGATCCTCAAAAGGAAATACAGACAAAAGAATACTATCCCAGATCCTCAAAAGTACTACCCCAAATCCCCTGCTTCGCCGCCGTACGACCCGATCTGAGCGCTTGCCGCACCCAGCAGCCACACCATGGCTGCGCGACGAAGCAGCCCGTGCTGGCACCTCCCTGACGCTCCCCTCTCCCTCTAACCTTGATCCGGCACCCTTCGCTCGGCGCCTTCTGCCCTTCGGCCTTCTCTTCCCCGGCTCTGCTCTGGCTCTTCCGCCATCCTGGTCGGCTGCCCGGGACTCCCGTGCGCATGAGTGGAACGCCCTGCAGAAGCTCTCCCCTGGTCAGCCGTCCCTCTCCTGAGAGAAGCAAAGTGCAGCAAATTCAGAGTAAGCAAAGTGCAGCAAATTCAGAGTATTCCCCTCCCTGTTTTCCTCTGTACTATTTTTCATTGCAAGTGCAGCAAAGTGCAGCAAATTTAGATTCCGGCTTCAACACTTGTGATTCAGGCTTCTACACTTGTGATTCAGGCTTCAACACTTGTGATTTTAAGCAGGCTATAATGTTATTGTCTTGTGTCCTTGTTGTCTTGTCTTGTGATGCAGCTAGTGATTCTATTGATTGTAGTGCAGGTACTAATGCAATTGCTATGTTTTTTTAACAGGACAGGCTTTACGGAGATAAGGCAAAATGACACGAGATAAGAGCTGGATGGATAAGGAAAGAGATTCTGTTGAGTGACAAACTGGCATGAAGAATTTCTTGAATTTTGCTTTCGATGGTCCTCATCCAAAATCAGCTGTACCATGTCCATGTAGGAAATGTCTGAATAGTGCTCAAAGAAATAAAAAGGAGGTTCATACTCACTTGATGTACTATGGGATGGATCAGAGCTACACTCACTGGATATACCATGGTGAACAACCTGATGAGGGCATCATGTCTGAAGATTCTGATAATGAAGATGATGTAGATGATGGAGCTGGAATGTGTGACATGCTCCATACTCTCATAAGGGGCACGGGCATGGAAAGTATTGCAGATCATGATGAAGGTACAAGAGACATTCATGTGGATGATTCCAGCGGTGATGGAAGAAACCAGGAGCCAAATGCAACAGCCAAGGTGTTCTTCGAACTATTGAAAGAGGCAAAAAAAGAGCTGTACCCAGGTTGCGAGGATGTCACAAAGCTATCTTTCATTGTGAAGCTTTACCAAATCAAGTGCGTGTCTGGGATGACCAACAGAGCATGTGATTTAGTTCTGCAGATGTTCGCGCGGGTGCTGCCAAAGGGTCACTGCATTCCTACTAATCTCGCAAAAGTAAGGAAGGTGATCCGAGATCTTGGGTTGGATTACAAGAAGATACACGCGTGCGTTATTGATTGTGTGCTATTCCTTAATGATCATGCTGATGCTGAAGAATGCCCTGTCTGTCACGCGTCTTGATGGAAATCTACTCCTACCAGTGACGAAGACAATACATCAAGTCGTAAATCAAGGAAGCCAGTGCCACAGAAAGTTCTAAGATATTTCCCACTCATTCGAAGACTGCAAAGGTTGTACATGACAGAAATTATGTCATCACATATGAAATGGCATAAGGATGGTCGGGTGGATGATGGCGTAGTGAGGCATCATGCAGATTCAAAGGCCTGGAAGCATTTTGATAAGAAATATTCTAAGAAATTCTCAAAAGATGCTCGCAGTGTTCGGCTTGGCCTTGCTTCAGATGGATTCAACCCTTTTGGGCTCATGAGTTTATCACACACTACATGGCCTGTCATTCTTATCCCATATAACTTGCCACCTTGGATGTGCATGAAGCAACAAAATTGGATTATGTCAATGATTATTCCAGGACCAAAGTCAGCAGGAAATAACATAGATGTATAATTGCAGCCCTTGATTGATGAACTGAATATTCTATGGAAGGATGGTGCTTACACATATGATGCTGCAACTAAAAGAAATTTCCAGATGTATGCATGCTTGTTATGGACCATCAATGACTACCCAGCTTATGCAATGCTGAGTGGTTGGAGCACAAAAGGGAAGCTAGCATGCCCGTATTGCCACAAATATACAGATTTTTTATGGCTAAAGTATGGTCGAAAGCATTGCTACATGGGACACCGACGTTTTCTGCCGAGGACCCACAAATGGCGTCGAAACAAGTGGTTGTTCAACAACACGACAGTTAATAGAGAAGCTCCAGTGGCACTTACTAGTGAACAAGTTGTGCGGGAGCTTGATAGCATTCAGCATGCACCGTTTGGACGGTCAAATAAGAGAAAACGACCGGAAACTAATAGCTAGCATAACTGGCGGAAGAAAAGTGTATTTTTCCAGCTCCCATATTGGAAGCACTTGCTCGTTAGGCACAATTTGGATGTTATGCACATCGAGAAGAACATCTGTGAAAGCATTCTGGGGACTTTGCTTGAGATGGATAAGAAATCAAAGGATGGTGTGAAGGCTCGTCTTGATTCAGAGGACTTGAAAATTAGGAAGGACCGGCATCCAAAGCCCAGTAAGCATAAGTATGAAATAAAGAAAGGTTGCTACACTTTAAATAAGGAAGAGAAGATAATGCTCCTCAAGTTTCTGTAGAGCATTAAGATGCCTGATGGCTATGCTTCACACATTAAGCGATGTGTGGTCCTCGATAAGAGCAAAATTAGTGGACTCAAAACTCATGACTGCCATGTTATATTTCAGAAACTTCTTCCTATTGCGTTGCGCAAGCTTTTTCCAGAGAATATTGTTAACCCATTGCTTCAGCTGAGTAAATTCTTTTCTGATTTATGCTCGAAAGAGTTAAGGGATGAAGATTTGGAGAAGTTGAGCCAAACAATTCCATAAACTCTATGTCAGCTCGAGATGACCTTTCCACCAGCATTCTTTGATATTATGATGCATCTTCCAATTCATCTTGCTGAAGAGGCCCGGTTGGGAGGGCCTGTCTTGTATAGATGGGTGTATCCAATTGAGCGATACTTGCGTACGCTCAAAGGATATGTGCGTAACAAGGCTCAACTAGAAGGTTCTATTGCAGAGGGGTACATACTTGAAGAGTGCATGACTTTTTGCAGTCGATTCCTTGATGGAATGCCTACCAAGCTAAGTCAGTCCGAACGTCATGAAGATGGAGGTACAGATCAACCACCAACAGGGATTAGCATAATGAGTACAGTTGATTACTCCAAGAAAGGGTTTGTTCGTGAATCATTCTCTTTGGCTGAGATTAATAGAATGAGGCATTTCATAATAACAAACTGTGAGGAAACTGCGCCATGGATGGAGTAAGCATACTTGTGTATTTATTTCACATCGTGATATGCATTAATAATTTGCTTTTGAACTAAAAATCATTTCTCTTTCAAGTGAACATCTTCAGGAGCTCACAAGTAACAATTCTCCTAATCCTCAGAAACGGCACAAGGAAGAGTTTGTTGGATGGTTTGAGAGACGGGTAAGTTTCTTTCGTATTTTCACTAGTGTTCCTCATAATAATGTATCAACGCTGTACATTACACTCACACATATTCCATTCGATGAAACAGATCACAGAACTCCACAATGATGGCAAGGTCAGCAGTCTTAGTTATGCACTAGCTAAAGGACCTGATCACCTAGCTCGTGTATACAACCGTACAATTTTGAATGGATATTTTTTTCGGAATTCCTATATAGAGAAGGATTTGAGTACCCAAAATAGTGGCGTCATAGTTAAGGGCGATGCAACCACGGGCAATATTGATTATTACGGGGTGATCAAGAAAATCATATTTCTTGACTTTCCTCCTGATAAGAAGGTTGTTCTATTCCAGTGTGATTGGTTTGATGTGCCTCCTTCCAATAGAACTGAGAGTAAGGGATATAAGAAGGACACCAAATATGGAATTATTGAACTCGACACTACTCTAGGCAGATTCAAGGGGGACCCTTACATTCTAGGCCTCCAAGCTCAACAGGTTTTCTATGTGAGAGATGTGAAGAACCCTGATTGGGCAGCTGTTATTAAAATGAATCCAGGCAATTTGTTTTCTCCTTCTGTTTTAAATGGTGTAGGCCTTGATGAAGCTGTTGAAGACGATGAAGGTGGTGAGGCAGATGTAATGGATGTCATAGATGCAGAAATTACAGTGCAAAATATTACACTACCTGAAGAGATCACTAGTTGGAGTAGAAATGATGACGAAGGATCAAGCGTTGATGTTTCAGTCATAACAAATATAAAACCTGTTGAGTTTGAAGATGTTCAATTCGAATCTGATGATGATACGGATGATGACGAGGCTTATGTAAATGATGGCCACATTGCTCCTTTGGGAGAAGAAGAATTGGATGATGACGAGGGGTTCTTTGTGTAGACATAAATCTCTTGGTAAGGTGCTTTTCACATGTTTAAGCCATGAATATGAATTCCTGAACTTTTTTTATGGTTACCTACGAGTGCTAATCAAGAAACTATGCTGGTGTACCAAACATAAGTTTAGCCAGTCGGCTTCTATAGGGAATGCAAAACACTTATGAAACAAACATAGAAATAAACCTATGTACCAAACATAGAAATAAGTTTAGCCAGTCAGCTTCTATAGACAATGTTAGATCAACTGGCAGAAATAAATCTATAATGGCCCCCAACCTGACTATTTCCCATGGTATATTAATCAGTCTTGGACCAGACTATTTCCCATGGTCCACCTTTGCTCCCTAACCTGAAAAACCAGAAGGGTTCGCTCAAGCCACTGACATATTTTCTTTTCCAGAATAAGGATCCTTTTTTTCATTCTAATCCAAGTCCGGAACTTGGTATAACTAAGCCATGCAGTGCCATGATCTTAAAACAATTCCTACCGAAACAAGAGCAAGGGAATTACTTCCAGAACCCGGCAATTGCTCGCAGACCCATAAAAAGAGTAAGACCAGCCCATACACCACCAAGACCAAAGCTAGGAGCAACGACAAGGAGGAAGGCTGAAGAGACGACCCCGGCAAAAAGCTAAAATGGCCAATACATCGACATTGTTAAGATGAAAACGTTGGAGCTATAATCGGTAACACGAGTAGCGGGATAGAAACAGCACCGTGGAGTATGTGGCATAGCCAAAGTCAGAAACACCGTAGTAGAGCCCATCAAACACAAAAGCAATAGCATTTATCGGCTGTAATAGTGACAAACTGCAATAATTCCACATTCATTCAGTGAATATAAGATCACTGAGACTTGAGAAACAAAGTATTGACTTCTTATAATTCTCCTTACCCAGACTCCAGACTGCGCAATATCTAGAACTGCTGGATCATCTGTAAATAGCAAGGTCAAATATCCAAACCCAAGGAACAAGGTCGCAGCAAGTGCAAGACCAGTGACACCTCCAATCTGCAGGAAAATAGATGCATCGTCAGCGTATGATTGTTCAGTAAAGCTAAGGAAGATGAGAAAGTTAACAAGCAATTGTGAGTGAATATAATATCTTCCTAACATGCAGAACTCTGTACAAAACCAAGCGGGCCTGCTTGTAGTTCCCTTTCGCATATTCACTTGCAAGTAGAGCCTGCATTAAGTTATAGCTACTTCAGAACATATGAAGGTATCGAGCTAGAGATTAAATGCATGTTCCTGTAAATGTACAGACCTGACCAGCAAGAGCCAGTGCATCATTAAGTAGAGAAATTGTTAGCCAGACTTGCAAGCTTATCTCATAGCCAGCCATTGGAACAGGCCCTTGTCTTGCGGCCAGGGATGTCGACAGCCATAATGGAAGGATTACAGCGATGGTCCTGGCAATTAGCAAAGCACCTAGAAAAACAGTAAAGTTAGAGTGGCTATCATACAGGTATGTTGCAGCAACATTTAAGGAATGCTTAATTGGTTGATTACTAAGCAGAGTTCAATTCATGAATATCCTCTTTTCTTTCTGTATAGACCAAATAATTCTCACAAGGAAGCAAAAGCGCTATTTTGTGAAGTCTTAGGAAATGAAAATGAGGGATATGGGCCAACCAGATTTCAGGTAGCGGATAATGTCACCGCCAATGACATTCCATGAGAACAGAACTAGTTCGTTATTCAGCTTCCATAGGAGGATGAATGCCGCCAAGTACCTGAACAAATGCAGATGAATGCAAATAGTTTACGCAGTCTACAAATATTGATAATAACAGGAGGAAGCAAAAAAAGTAAAGATCTCATAATGGCTTCAACATACCAACTATGACTGCGATTTTGCCTCCCCACTCTTGATTTTCCCTCGATTTTGTTCCAATTTGCTCCCAAACCGAATCCACCTCCTCGTCGTGCTCGTATGCCAGAGAAACAAGTAGGAGGGAGGGGGAAATGGCTAGCATCAGGTCGCCGGAGATAAGCTGACCTGTGGTTTCCGTGGATGCGGCGGAGACGACTTGGATCTCCGTCGGCCCATAGCCCCCGCGTGCAGAGCAAACTTCCTTGCTCCCCCCACCCCCCCGGCCGAGCGTGGCGCGGGGTCTCCCACGCCGATGCACTTGTTGCGCACCCCCAATCCCGCTCCCTCCCGTCGACGATGGGCTCTCCTGTCGGTGGTGAGCTCTCCCGTCCGTGGTGGACTCTGCTGCTAGGGATTTGGCGGAGAGAGTGAGGGAGGGGAATGGGTAATAAGTGAAGTGGAGTGCGGAGAGAGTGTGGGCATTGCGCCTATACAGCGATTAGGAAAAAAACCTAAACTGTCCGTGTAGAAAAAATTAAAGGGGGAATCTATTATGCGCACGCTGCATTGTTGCTTTCTCATGCGGCGGCAGCACGCGCACGTCTGATTCCACACGGACGCTTGTGATTAAGAGCCTTATTTTTTCTCCCCCGCAGCGCTGCTGACGTACAATGCACTGGTCCATTATACTGGGAGTTTGGGACATGATAAAGTAGTAAAATCGCATGTTTTTGCCAACACATCCTCGCATATGTATTGCTACATGTACAATTTATGAAACAAAACGTGTGATAATCTGCATGATTGAGCTTGATAACAACGTCATCAGTTTGGCAGGTGGACACAAAAATTTTAAAACGGCTTATATGACAAATGCGCTTAGTAGTGCCACACAACTTGATAGCCACTAACTTTTGTGCATGAATGTCTATTGATCGAGAGTACATACACAATAACCAAATTTGAGAACCGTTTGGTAAACAAGTGACTCTGTTTTTAAACAACCTAAAAAATTGTCTAGAAATATGGAAAATTATTGTAAAAACAACATGATAGTCACATAGAACAATCTGGCAATTGCTCACGAAAAAGGTTGGTAAGTGTATGAAAACAGCTTGGTAACTAAAATCAAGAAATTTAGCAATTGCTTTCAAACAACCCGGTAACCGTACCAGACCAATCTGGTAGCTGCATAAAAAAATGACAATTTACTTTTGGAAAACTCGGTAGTTACATCAAAGAATTTGGCAGTTGCATGTGAAAATTGTAGTAACTACCAAAACAACGTGGTAGCTACGTCAAATAATTTGATCATTACCATAGAAAACTAGAAACTGTATCAAAACACACCAATGAAACTTTGGCAAGTCTACCACAAATATCTAACAAACCACAAACTGAACATCTGACAATTGTACCTTAAATTTGTGGTAAATGCATCCCTAAAATATGGCAATTATACATTTAAATCTCCGAGAAACTATTTTTCAAGTGATATTTTTTCATGGACATCAAGCCAGAAACTATTTTTCAAGTGATACTTTTTCATGGACATCAAACCATTGCAAGTTGGCTAGCACATATAAAAATTCCAAGAGATGGGGCAGTGTGCGCCATCATCAAGCAAGTACACTAGAATTTAATACAAGTAGCATCTCTCTAGGACCCACCCTGCTTTAGATTTTTCTTTGAGAGTCAATCCTACTGTAGATTTGCTTTTCAGCCCGTAGCAGACAATAGGTCGAGAGATTTGGAGATGCTGCCATGACTTTTTTCTCGCGCGGGTGTGTTGAACTGGGCGGTTAGCGAGCCGCCGCACTGGAAGTCGGCCGTGCGGCGCCGCTACGTAGTGCGCTCCAAAATTAGATTCCATCTCCTTGTACACATATCTCTTGAGCTGACTGGTTAATCTCCATCGTTACTTTTCTATTGTTTTAATAATAATATAATAGATAGATATGCATTCCTATCAGAAAAATAAAATTGATATTTTTAGCAGAAATTGTGTTATATCCATTTGTAAACTTTGTTCATTGTTTGTATAATTAAAATTTATGCAATTAATAAATACTTTAATTCCTACTTAAAACTTGCAAAAAACTTCACTTAATATCTATAAATCCGAATATTAATTATATGTCTATAATTAAGACGAAAATGCAGAGATGTTCTATTGCTCCTTTTTTGCATCACTAGGGATTGTTGCAACATGTTGTAGATATTACCATGATTGCACAATTTGTCGCAATATATAATAGTTATTGCAACACAATGAAGGTGAGGCAAAACATCGTCCTATTACAACCAATACATGTTTTGTCGCAATACAAAGCCATTTGTTTGCAACAATGTCTATGTCTAGTGCCTCACTTCGAAATTGTTGCAATATGCGCCAGAATATTACCACAAAGATTTACTTTGTTGCATTACCTACGCCTCTATTGCAACAAAACGACTAATTCCCGCAACAAAACTTATTTGTTGCAATATCACTGCCATATTACAACGGCGATCCAGTTTGTGGCAATACACGATTTCTATTGCAACAAAACGGAGTACTTAGAGCAACAAAACTAAAAAGTGGCAATATGTAGGGCATATTACCACGAACTGAAAGTTTGTGGTAATATAGCGTTTTATTGCCACGGAAGATTGTTGTAGAAATAAATTTTGTTGCAATAGACCGTATTCCTTGTAGTGTCCCATGGTGAACTACCCACTCAATCTTGTTCCGTTCATCCTGCCACGTTTTGCGATCAATCCGGGCCCTGAAGATTTGGTAGTGCATAGTGGAATGGTGGTCAATCTACTCCCTCCTATCAACCATGATTTCCTTGCGGTTGCAGAGGCAAGCCATTATGTGCTACTTCATCGTCGAGCAACCATTCGGGACACGGTGGAAGGAATGTTGCATGAAGCTCACTTGTTCACCACAGAAGTATGTGACCAACCGCTTGGCATTGGAATCTTTGGCTTTGTCGACTCCTTAGTTAGAGATACTGTTGTTGACACACCATTTGAGCTAGAAGATGAGGACCTGCTGATTACTTTTATTCCTCACAACGAAACGTTGAACTGACGTGCTACCACTTTTGGGCCAGAGATTTGGTTGATGTATTTCAGATTCCCATATGATTATTAGACTCATTATTATATCAACAAGTCTTTGGGAGGTTTTGGTTCTATTATTACTTGGTACAACCCCAAGCAAGACACGCAATTTATTCTGCTTCGTGCTCGAGTCATACACTTGGGCCTTATTCCCAAGAGTTTTGTTGCGCGTCAGTGGCTTGAGTCATACACTTAGTGGACCTAGGGATTGCTGGACTATGCAGATCAGCATCCTTCGTAACCATCATTGGAATGCCATACTCCCTAAAGTTCCTTCGACACGGGAAGAAGACCCACCACCCAATGGTAACCCTCATCTGTAGTTTGGCCCTAACCTTACACCAATGCAGGACCCCCGAGACACCGTCATTGTCTCTATGGGGTGGCATAATCCGGTTCTATAATTCGGCTTGTCTGCCCAAGGAGAGACAGTCCTCTCATTATTGCTTGCTGATCCCATTCCAAGGCAACAACTGAATTATGTGATGTTACATGCTTTAAAGCCATAGCTGGCGACTCTTGCTCCTTGGAGCAATGGTTTTGGCCCTAGACCCCTTGCTATTCTCAATACACTTCAGATCTATGCCTTAGAAGGAGTTCTACACTTCAATCAGTTACCACAAACACATCCTGGCCAGTTTGCTTCTTCAGTGGTGATTGAAGAGTTACAGGTGAACACCGCTTCACATGTCAGCAAGAACTTTGTGACCCTGGTCCCCCAAACCTTTCATGATGCTCCCACCAACTTGGGTGTTTCTGACAATGTACAAGCTCTAGTTGAAACAGAGCCTAACTATTCTCTGCATACAGCTGCTCCTGTCGGGTTGGCGGAACGACTGGTACTCATCGCTTCGGGTCGTCGTCCTAGAGCACCAATTTACACCATCAACCTTTGACGCAATGATACGCCTCAAATGTATCTATAATTTTTGATGGTTTCACACTGTTATCTTGTCTTCTTTGGATGTTTTATGTACCTTTTATATCTTTTTTTGGGACTAACTTATTAATTCAGTGACAAGTGCCAGTTCCTGTTTTTCTATGTTTTTGACTCTTTTCAGATCTGATTTTCGATCGGAGTCCAAACGGAAAAAAACCCCGAAATGATTTTTTTACAAACGGAAGAAGATCAGGGGGCCTTTGGGCCAAGCCAGGTGGGCTCCAAGGAGCCCACAAGCCCCCAATCCGCCACCAGGAGGGAGGCGGCGGTGGCAGGGCTTGTAGCCTCCCGGGCCGCCCCCTGACCTAGATCCTTGGCCTATATATTCCCAAATATTCCACAAAAAATCAGGGGAGTCTCGAAAATACTTTTCCGTCGCCGCAAGCTTCCGTTTCCGCGAGATCTCATCTAGAGACCCTTCCCGGCGCCCTGCCGGAGGGGACTTTGGAGTTGGAGGGCTTCTTCAACATCATCATCGCCCCTCCAATGACTCATGTGTAGTTCACCTCACACCTACGGGTCCGTAGTTAGTAGCTAGATGGCCTCTTCTCTCTCTTGGATCTTCAATAGAAAGTTCTCCATGATCTTCATGTAGATCTATCCGATGTAATCTTCTTTGGCGGTGTGTTTGTCGAGATCCGATGAACTATGGATTTATGATCAGATTATCTATGATATATATTTGAGTCTTTGCTGATTTCTTATATGCATGATTTGATATCCTTGTAAGTCTCTCTGAGTCTTGGGTTTGTTTGGCCAACTAGAACTATAATTCTTGCAATGGGAGAAGTGCTTGGTTTTGGGTTCTACCATGTGGTGACCTTTCCCAGTGACAGTAGGGGCAGCAAGGCACACATCAAGTAGTTGCCAACAAGGGTAAAAAGATGGGGTTTTTATCATTGGTTTGAGATTGTCCCTCTACATCATGTCATCTTGCTTAAGGCGTTACTCTGTTCTTATGGACTTAATACACTAGATGCATGCTGGATAGCGGTCGACCTGTGGAGTAATAGTAGTAGATGCAGACAGTATCGGTCTACTTGTTTTGGACGTGATGCCTATATACATAATCATTGCATAGATATCGTCACGACTTTGCGATGTTCTATCAATTGCTCGACAGTAATTTGTTCACCCACCGTCTACTTGCTTTCATGAGAGAAGCCACTAATAAACACTACGGCCCCGGGGTCTATTCACATCCATCGTTTACACCTCCGCTTTTTACTTTGCTTTGTTAGTTTGTTACTTTCAGTTCTCACTTGGCAAACAAAATATAAGGGATTGACAACCCCCTTCATAATGTTGGGACCAGCTTTTGTATTTGTGCAGGATCTTGAGATACTCCTCCACTGGATTGATACCTTGGTTCTCAAACTGAGGGAAATACTTACCACCGCTGTGCTACATCACCCTTTCCGCTTCGAGGGGACACCAACGCAAGGATCCAAGGCCACGGGGGAAATCCTTTGCATACTTGCCTAGGAAGTTCCTTAAGGCGTAGCCGCAGCTGAAGGATTCCTGGTGCCATCGACATGACAATTTCTGGCGCCGTTGCAAGGGAAGCACAGATGACATCAGAAGTATTTTTGGCACCGTTGCTGGGGAGGAGAAATCAAGATCTATCCAAGTAGGTCTCACAAACTCATCTCTTGCATTTACTTTTGTTGCCAGTTGTCTGTCGTTTTCCTCTCCCCCACTTCACATTTAATGTTTCCATTTGCCTTTCTCCTTCGTCGTTTTCTTTTGTTCATTTCACTCTCTCTTCCTGCTCGTTTGTGTGTGAGATAGTCCATCAATGGCTAGGCCCACCACTCCAAACGACACCCCTGAAAATGAAGTTCTCAATTTCAGGCAGAATGAGGAAGAAAATTTAAAGGACGCTTGGTACAGGATTTGCAATGCTCAAAGTAGATCTACTCGTAAGCAATCCACTACCGTCCTCCTTCGCAGTTTCTATGTTGGAATTTCTCCTTGGAATAGGTATATCCTTAATACCATTGTAGGTGGGAACTTTTTGGGGAGCCATACTGTTGACTCCTATAGAGCTATCATGAATTTGGTAGGCTCACCCCCGCTCATGGTTAATGGAACTATCTTGACTTTGGAACATGTGATACAAAGGCTTGACGCTATTGAACTTATTGAGGGTTTGGATAGAAAGATCCACAATCAAATTTCTCAGTACGGATCCAAAGTGGGAAACTTTTTGAAAAATTTAAAGGAGAAGGAACTTATAGTTAATGATTCTTCTAGAATTGGCAAATTAGAAGATGTCATAACCAACTTGGGTTCCGCTTTTGCCGCTGTGCAAAATACTCCAAATCTTACTCTAAAAAAGACCGTCAAGCCTGTTTTTGTTCCTAAAGCTAGTGGTGAGTCATCTAATAAATATTAAAATCTTAAGATGATAAATGATCACACTACTTATGGTTTGAACACCAAAGATGACTATACGTGATTCCATCACTTTTTGCCTAGCTAAGGGCATTAAACAAAATCGCTTGTTGGGAGGCAACCCAACGAATCTATCCTTTTTCTTTCTGTTTTGTGTTTTCCACACTTTCATAATTTTGTTATGGTTGTGTTTTTTGTGTTTCTTTTTGCGTTTGTGCCAAGCAAAACCGTTATGATTAGTCTTGGGGATGATTGTTTGGTCATGCTGGAAAAGACAGAAACTTTCTGCTCACGAAAAGAATTTTCATTTTTTCTGTAAGAGCTTTTGAGTTGAGTTTTTCTGCTGCTGATTGCTACGCAAATTCTTCATACTGTCGTAATTTTTCAGAATTGTTAAAGTACCAAAGATATACGAAATATATAGATTGCTACAGACTGGTCTGCTGTTAACAGATTCTGTTTTTGTTGTGTTGGTTGCATATTTTGATGAAACTATGGATAGTATCGGGGGGTATTAGCCATGGAAGATTGTAAGTACAGTAACCCAACATCAGCACAAGTAGAATTTAAGGTTGCTACAGTAACTAAGGAAGTGGTGGTTTGCTTTCTTGTACTAATGTTATCACGAGTTTTTGTTTAAGTTTCGTCTTGTGAAGTTTTCAAGTTTTGGGTGAAGTTCTTATGGACAAAGAGATAAAGAGTGGAAAGAGCTCAAGCTTGGGGATGCCCAAGGCACCCCAAGAGATTCAAGGATACTATAAAAGCCTAAGCTTGGGGATGCCCCGGGAAGGCATCCCCTCTCTCGTCTTCAATCCATCGGTAACGTTACTTGGGGCTATATTTTTATTCACCACATGTTATGTGTTTTTGCTTGGAGCGTCTTGTATCGTAGGAGTCTTTTATTTTTGTGGTGTCACAATCATCCTTGCTGCACACCTAAAGATAGAGACATGCACTCACCGTGATTTTGTCGAGCTTCACTTATATCTTTTGGTAGACAATTCAGCTCACATGTAGTTCACTTATATCTGTTGAGCTAGATACTTTTGCTCTATGTGCTTCACTTATATATCTTTTAGAGCGCAGCGGTGCGTGGCTTGTTAGTTGATCTATGCTTTGAAATTAGTCTCAAAAGGGGTAGTTATCCAAAGGGATACGAAAACTTCCACCTTCATGTGCATTGAATAGTTAAAGAATTTGATTCATCTCAATTAGTTTTGAGTTGTGGTTATGGTAATTTTCAAGTCATGCTAGTAGGGTGTTCTGGATCTAGAAATACTTGTGTTGAAGTTAGTGATTCCCGTAACATGCACGTATGGTGAACCGCTATGTGATGAAATCTGAGCATGATTAGTCTATTGATTGTCATCCTTTGCGTGGCGGTCGGGATCGCGTGTTGGTTTATACCTACCAACCCTTCCCCTAGGAGTATGCGTTGAATGCTTTGTTTCAATTACTAATAAAACTTTTGCAACAAGTATATGAGTTCTTCATGACTAATGTTGATTCCATGGTTTAGATGCACTTTCACCTTCCACCATCACTATCTTCTTAGTGCCATGCAACTTTCGCCGGTGCACAAAACCCACCATTAGCCTTCCTCAAAACAGAAACCATACCTACCTACTATGGCTTTTTCAAAGTCATTCTGAGATATATTGCCATGCAACTACCAGCATGATATGTGCCACCACGTCTACATTGCCATTGCATGATCGTAAGATAGCTAGCATGATGTTTCCATTAATGTCTATGACATGCTAGATCATTGACATGGTACACTACCGAAGGCATTCCATATAGAGTCATCGTTACTCTAAGTTTTGAGATGAAAGTGTGATGATCATCATTAATGGAGTATTGTCCCATGTGAGGAGATAAAAGAGGCCAAAAAATCCCACAAAAAAAAGATGCCAAAGATCCCACCAAATAAAAAAAATGAGAGAAAAAGAGAGAAGGGACAATGCTACCACTTTTTCCACACTTGTGCATATTAAGCACCATGATCTTCATGATTGAGAGTTTCTCGTTTTGGCACCGCCATATAGCTAGTGGGAAATTTTCATTATATAACTTGGCTTGTATATTCCAATGATAGGCTTCCTCAAAATTGCCTTAGGTCTTCGTGAGCAAGCAAGTTGGATGCACACCCACTAGTTTTATTAAGAGCTTTCACATATTCGTAGCTCTAGTGCATCATTTGTATGGCAATCCCTACTCATTCACATTGATATCTATTGATGAGCATCTCCACGGCTTATTGATATGCCTAGTTAATGTGACTATCCTCTCCTTTTTGTCTTGCAACCTCCACCACACTCCACACAAACTATAGTTCTATAACCATGGCTCACGCTCATGTATTGCGTGAGAGTTGAAAAGGTTTCAGAAAGTAAAGGTGTGAAACAATTACTTGGCCAATACCGGGGTTGTGCATGATTTAAATTCGTTGTGCAATGATGATAGAGCATAACCATACTATATGCTTTTGTAGGGATAACTTTCTTTTGGCCTTGTTATTTTGAAAGTTCATGATTACCTTGCTAGTTTGCTTGAATTATTATTGTTTCCACGTCAATAGAAAACTATTGTTTTGAATTTAATGGATCTGAACATTCACGTCACATAACAAGAATTACAAAGGACACCTATGCTAGGTAGCATGAAAGTATCCCAAATTCATTCTTTATCTCTTCCCTACTCGAGGACGAGCAGGAGTTAAGCTTGGTGATGCTTGATACGTCTCAAACGTATCTATAATTTTTGATGGTTTCACGCTGTTATCTTGTCTTCTTTGGATGCTTTATGTACCTTTTATATCTTTTGTTGGGACTAACTTATTAATTCAGTACCATGTGCCAGTTCCTGTTTTTTCTATGTTTTTGACTCTTTTCATATCTGATTTTGGAACGGAGTCCAAACGGAAGAAAAACCACGAAATGATTTTTTCCGAACGGAAGAAGATCTGGGGGGCCTTTGGGCCAAGCCAGGTGGCCTCTAGGGAGCCCACAAGCCCCCACTCCGCCACCAGGGGAGGCAGCGGTGGTAGGGCTTGTGGCCTCCCTAGCCGCCCCTGTCCTAGATCCTTGGCCTATATATTCCCAAATATTCCGCAAAAAATCAGGGGAGCCTCGAAAATACTTTTCCGCCACCGCAAGCTTCCGTTTCCGCGAGATCTCATCTGGAGACCCTTCCCGGCGCCCTGCGGGAGGGGACTTTGGAGTTGGAGGGCTTCTTCATCATCATCATCGCCCCTCCAATGACTCGTGAGTAGTTCACTTCAGACCTACGGGTCCGTAGTTAGTAGCTAGATGGCCTCTTCTCTCTCTTGGATCTTCAATACAAAGTTCTCCATGATCTTCATGGACATCTATCCGATGTAATCTTCTTTGGCGGTGTGTTTGTCGAGATCCGATGAACTGTGGATTTATGATCAGATTATCTATGATATATATTTGAGTCTTTGCTGATTTCTTATATGCATGATTTGATATCCTTGTAAGTCTCTCCGAGTCTTGGGTTTTGTTTGGCCAACTAGAACTATGATTCTTGCAATGGGAGAAGTGCTTGGTTTTGGGTTCTACCATGTGGTGACCTTTCCCAGTGACAGTAGGGGCAGCAAGCGCACATCAAGTAGTTGCCATCAAGGGTAAAAAGATGGGGTTTTTATCATTGGTTTGAGATTATCCCTCTACATCATGTCATCTTGCTTAAGGCGTTACTCTGTTCTTATGGACTTAATACACTAGATGCATGCTGGATAGCGGTCGACGTGTGGAGTAATAGTAGTAGATGCAGACAGTATCGGTCTACTTGTTTTGGACATGATGCCTATAGACATAATCATTGCATAGATATCGTCACGACTTTGCGCGGTTCTATCAATTGCTCGACAGTAATTTGTTCACCCACCGTCTACTTGCTTTCATGAGAGAAGCCACTAGTAAACACTACGACCCCCGGGTCTATTCACATCCATCGTTTACACCTCTGCTTTTACTTTGCTTTGTTACTTTGTTGCTTTCAGTTATCACTTGGCAAACAATCTATAAGGGATTGACAACCCCTTCATAGCGTTGGGAGGAAGCTTTTGTGTTTGTGCAGGTTCTTGAGATACTTCTCCACTGGATTGATACCTTGGTTCTCAAACTGAGGGAAATACTTACCACCGTTGTGCTACATCACCCTTTCCGCTTCGAGGGAACACCAACGCAAGGCTCCAAGGCCACGGGGGAAATCCTTTGCATACTTGCCTAGGAAGTTCCTTAAGGCGTAGCCACAGCGGAAGGATTCCTGGTGCCGTCGACACGACAATTTATGGCGCCGTTGCAAGGGAAGCACACCTGACATCACGCAACACCAGGAATAACAAATATGATGGATTTCGTGTTCCACAACCTTCTGACAGTCGCCGATCTAAGTCCAAAGTGCAACTCAGAATCTCCCCATCAGCTCCAGACTCTAGCTCTTTTGCTACCGAGAAAGCACGTGCCGAGGAAGACGTGCCACTGCCCACCCCTGTCCCGAATATGCAGTTTGAAGGAGTCCAACTATGTGCCATTCCCGAATAAGAACTCACCGCTGAAGTTGTGAATGTTTGGGAAGAGGCATCCTCTTCTTCTTCCGCTTAATCTCCTTATTTTATGGCACTTTTGCATAATTGGAATGTCCTTTGCTCGAACGTGCGGGGTCTCAATTCCCCTAATAAACATCTTGCCTTATCGAATGATATCAATTCTTGTGGTTGCTTGATTATTTGTCTCGAGGAAATTAAAATGCCTGAATTTGATCTCGTCTCTCTCAAAAAGATCCGCCCTAAACGTTTTGATCATTTTGCGTATATACCATGTAAAGGGGCCTCCGGGGGTATCTTGACCATTTGGAATAGTTTTGTTTTCATGGCACTGTTATCATTTTTGAAACCTTTGCATTGGGTATCACTTTCACATATAAAATTTCTGCCCACTCCTGGACTTTGATCAATATCTATGGGCCATGTCATGGTGAGCATAGAGAACGCTTCACCAAAGGACAGTGATCTGCACCGATGCGCCGGCCCAAACACTCGGCCGGTCATCCGCGGGTTGTTGGATCTCACCCACAAGGAACAGCCATGACTGTTGGATGGCGCGCACGCTCACGTCGGAAAAAACGGTTCGCGCTTGGATTGGTCATCCCCTTCCTCAATCCCACGAACTCCCTCGATCTCCTCCCCGCCTGACCCACTCCATGGATGCTTGTCTCGTGCGCCCCTCCCCCCCCCCCCCACACACACACACCTCCTCACCTCCACCCCTGCCGCCGGCTTGCCCCACGTCGTTGTCCCTTAGGAACTCCATCGTTGTCCGTCGCCGTCGTAGCACACTGATGCAGCACCGCCCTGCCCTCGGTTGAAGCTTTTTTTCAATAAAACGCCAGTTGAGACTTTTCCCATCAATGGTTGAAGATCTTTTTGTCAACATTTCTAGCTTTTTTAAGTTCACACTGTCCGGTTGAAGCTTTCTCAGATTCCCGTTGAAACTTTTCTCATATTCGGTTGAAGCTTTTTTGTGAACGTTTGTAGCTTTTTTCACTGCACAGTACCCGGTTGAAGCTTTCTCAAATGTCGGTTGGAACTTTTTTCATATACGATTGAAGCTTTTTCAAATGCCGGTTGAACCTTTTTTGTGAACGTTTGTAGCTTTTTTCACTGCACAGTGCCTGGTTGAAGCTTTCTAAAATGCCGGTTGAAACTTTTCTCATATACGATTGAAGCTTTTTCAAATGCCGGTTGAAGCTTTTTTGTGAACGTTTGTAGCTTTTTTCACTGCACAGTGCCCCGATGAAGCTTTCTCAAATGTCGGTTGAAACTTTTCTCATATACGATTGAAGCTTTTTCAAATGCCGGTCGAAGCTTTTTTGTGAACGTTTGTAGCTTTTTTCATTGCATAGTGTCCCGTTGAAGCTTTCTGAAATGCCGGTTGAAACTTTTCTCATATACGATTAAAGCTTTTTCTGTCAATAGTTGCAGCAAAACACAACAATGCTTCCTCAGCTCGTCATCGTGCCCGTCGCAAGGTAGCCGCCCTGTGCGGGATCCAGCTTGCGCCAAGGCCAGCCAGTGATGGCGGTGAAATGGCGACGAGGACGGCCGGCAGGGTTGAGTGACGGGCAGAAGCTGGGTCCAGCAATGCGGGTGGCTGACGGGGGCGGGGACCGACGATGCGGGAGGCCAACGGAACAAGCACCGGCGATGCAGACAGCTTGTTGACCCTATCGCCGGAGCCGCCGCCCCTGTCGTCGGAGCCACCGGCGCCCATGTCGCCTCCAGTCGCCCAAGCCGCCGCCGCCCCTGTCACCCGAAATGGAGCCGACTGGATCAGCTGCAAATGAACCGCTTGTAGCAATCAGTGGGCATGTAAAAAAATAAATCCACGTGGTGCTGCAGGGGTGTTTGGATCGCTGTAGATCGAACGGGTCTTGCGGGTCCGACGGGACGTTCTAGCCGACGTTGTGGCTAGAAACGTTTCCCTTCACGAAATGGCTTTTTGATTTGGTTATTCCTGCCCAACAAGATTGGTTATTACTAGGAGACTTTAACTATATATGTGTTGCAGAAATCCGCAACAAGCCTGGAGGCAATCTGGAGGACATGTTCACTTTCAACGACTTTATCATAGACCAATAACTTATTGAGATACCTATTAAGGGTCGCAAGTACCCTTGGAGTAACATGCAAACTTAACCTCTTCTCGAACAACTCGATTGGTTTTTCACTTCACTGATTTGGAGATCCTCTTTTCCAAACACAATGGGTAAAACCTTTGGTCGCCCGATCTCTAATCATGCTCCTTGCATAGTGATTATCGAAACAAACATCCCTAGAAGCAAACTATTCCATTTTGTAAACTACTGGATGGCTCACCCTAGGTTTATAGAAATAGTCTCGACTGCCTAGAAAAAACCAATCAAGCATGGGAAAGATAACAATGTGCCTCCATCCGATGTCAGAAATTAAAGATGGTCCACCAAGCCCTATCATGATGGATCAAGGGCACCTCATGCCTATCCGTTGCAATACAAAACACAAATAAAGATCTTCTGAAGCTAGATACGATTGAGGAAAAGTGACAACTAACTATCCCTGAGGCCAACTACAGAAGAATTCTTGAAGCACACCTACTACGACTGCTAGATCACCAAAAAAGTAGTGCAAGAAACATTGTACAATAAGATGGATTCACTTTGGGGATGAGAACTCTAAATTCTTCCAAGCTCTTGACATCGATCGCTTCGTATGAACTGTATCGCCACTCTGCAAACTGAGGATGGATCCATCATCGATGACCATGCTGGAAAAGAATCTATCCTTTTCACCGCCTTCAAATGGATATTGGCACACTCATCTAAGCCAGACATGCGATTTAACCTCGGTGCACTCATACAAACCATAGATAATCTCCACACTTCGACTAAACCATTCACGAAGAAAGAAATTGATGCCGCAGTTAAATACATGCCATCGGATAGAGCTCCTCGACCCGATGGCTTTAATGGAACTTTTATTAAAGCTTGCTGGCCTATTATCGAACCTGAGTTCTATGACCTCTGCTCGCAACTCCATGAAGGCACTCTAAATATGGAGAGTCTCAACTATGGATACATCACTCCAATCCCAAAAACAAGCTCACCTAAAATTGTGAATGATTACAGACCAATCACATTGCTTAATTGTTGTGTGAAACTAAATACCAAGCTACTTGCCAACAGACTTCGGAAAATAATCTTGACCTTGGTTCATAGAAATCAATACCGATTCTTGAAAAAATGATCAATATTGTGCGGCACGGGATTTTGAATACATTCACCAGTGCTAGGCCTCCGGAATGGAGATTGTCCTCCTTAAACTAGACTTTGCGAAGGCGTTCGATACCATTGAACACGAGGCTATGATTGAAATCATGATTCACATGGGTTTTAATGACAAATGGATCGACTGGATGAGAAGTATCTTTTCCTCTGGTAAATCATATATTATACTAAATGGGGTACCGGGGCACCAACTTCACTACCAATGTGGTGTTCGACAAGGGTATTCCTTGTCACCGCTCATTTTCTTTCTTGTCGTTGATCTGTTACAGATGGCAATCAATGATGCTGCTCTTTGAGGACTGATATCTCATCCCATCCCTCCTCGTGGCAATCCTAATTACCCGGTGATCCAATATGTGGATGATACAATCATCGTTATGTCTGCCGATGAACAACAAGCTATTCCAATGAAAAACATTCTCAAGGATTATGCTGCATCCATCGGCCTTCGAATCAATTTTCAAAAATCGAGCCTCATCCCAATCAACACCCCCTGATCTGTGTGGTGTGATTGCGGACATATTCGGATGCACAACGACCAGTATGCCCTTCACGTATCTAGGCCTCCCCATTGGGACTGAGAGACTAACTACTCATGACCTTATGCCCCTGGTCTGTCGAGCGGAAATACGAATTACTGCAACCATGTTTATGATGTCCGATGCTGGCAAACTATCTTTGGTAACTCCATTGTCACCTCCCTGATAATCCATGCGATGTGCACTCTCAAGATCAATCCAAAGATACTAGAGCAACCAGATAAAATAAGAAGACATTGCCTTTGGAATAAGAAAACGGACAATGGGTCGAGATGCAGTTCTCTCGATGCTTGGGAGATGGTGTGCATGTCTAAGAACCATGGTGGATTGGGAGTGATCAATTGGAAAATACAAAATGAAGCCATCTTGCGAAAATTCCTACATAAATTACACAACAAGCATGACACACGTTGGGTAACTTTGCTCTAGAATACTTACGATCAGGACTCTGTCCATGGAGCAGTGTGGATCCTTCTCGTGGTGTGATGTCTTCACCTCAATCCTACTTTTAGAGGTGTCTCCAAGGTGTAGATACAAGGTAGATGAACAATGCTCTTGTTGAAGGATCTATGGCTTGATGAAGTAGCGATGGAAGCATTTCCTAGGGCCTTCTCTTATACTTGCCACGAGGATGTATCTGTGAGATAGTTCTTGATCACGGATGATCTTCACGAACTATTCTTCTTACCACTCTCAGTGCGGACCCACAATGAGGTATGCCAAATACAACAGGATACCAGAGCCATCACCACCTTAAGCAATCGCAAGGATACCTGGACTTGCATTTGGGGTGCTTCTAACTTCAAAGCTAGAGACTACTATCAGTTGTACTTCAGGAATGCACAAATGCACGAAGCATTCAAATGGTTGTGGCAAGCCAACAGTGCCCCGAAAATCAAATTCTTTGGCTGGCTCTTGCTATCACACAAACCGAACACATAAAATATGCTAAAAAGAAGACACTACAACATTGGGGAGAACTTCGGTGCTCCTTGCTCACAGGTGATTGGGGTGAGTTGGGATACCTCGACGCATAGATTATCCTTGCTATCCAAAGGACGAGCCGACTGGACACTGCCCATGTTTATAGATATCTTCCTCGTAGCTGCATGGATTTTGTGGAAGGAATGAAACAATAAGCACTTTAGAAGAATCACACCCACCGTCGCATCCTGGTAGAGGAGATTCATTAAATACCTTTCAGATTTGCAATATAGAATCTCTCAGAGCAAAAACCAGTTTTTATCTACCTTCCTTGCTAGCTTGCACCCCATCTAATCAGACTACCCATAAACTAGCAAGTGCACTCTCTTAGTGCTTTTTTACCCTTCACTTGGAGGGATGTCTTAACTGTATATATCTAACATGTAACATGTAACTTGTGACTGGTTCACACGATTAATATACATGTAGTAGGGTCCTCCCCAACTATTTCAATTGTGAAAAAGAAAGATGTAATCAACACAACTAGTGACCCATAGGTACCAATCTGAGTTTTGAGACAAAGATTGAAGACAAGAGATGAACTAGGGTTGGAGGTGAGACGGAGCTGGTGAAGATGTTGGTGAAGATTGGTCCTCCCACGAAGGAGGAAGCATTGGTGATGATGATGGCTTCAATTTCCCCCTCCCGAAGGTGAATTTCCCCGATGGAATTTCTTTGCCACAGAGCAAAAGGGCCTCTGCCTAGGTTTCCGCCACCAAACGGTGACGATTCATCCCATAAGATGACTTATGATCTTTTGTAGGATAAAACACACCTATAGGAGAAGAGGGGCGTCGGGAGGCCAGCGGGGGCCCCAGAAGCCATCAGGGTGGCCTAGGGGGTTGTTGGCTTGTGCCCAGCTGGTGTCCCCTATACGATATATTTTTGGCCGAGAAAAATTCTCCGTGAAGTTTCAGGTCATTTGGAGTAACTTGATTTTCCTAACTTTTTCTCGGTTTCTCGGTCCAGAATTCCAGTTTTCAGATTTTTTCCTCTTTGTGATGGACCTTGCATATTTAGAGAGAAAGGCATAATAATTATGTAATAACACAGAATAATGGACCAGAATAACATAAATATTAATGAAGAATCATGATGCAAAATGCACGTATCAGGGGGGTGCACGTCTGTATTTGGCCTCTCCAGCCGTCATGTCTCGTCCTTGAGGGGGCGGTCTGACTGGTTGTCCTGAGTGCATATTGGGGTTGCGGGCTCAGGTGCCTTGTCGTCGAAATGTGGACGAGGGGTAAATTTTTTTGATGCATTCATTCATTGTCGTACCCTTCTTCGGCTGCTAGGACTCTCATCCATCTGTCGTCGAGGGTATCTTGTTAGACTTTTAGTTGTTGTTGTTGCTGCTGCTTCAAGCTTCGGGCGGTGGCTATAAGCTACCACTTGAACCATTCTTGATCCAACGGCTCCTCGGGGATGATGAAATCTTCGGATCCGAGGCTAACCTCCTCTTCAAAGGGAGGAAGGTAGTTTATGTCTGGAAGTAATTGAGGTCCTCGGGGTTATGATTCTCGTGCCCCGCCAAACCATCTAGTTGTTGTTCTGGGGTAGCAGGGTCGGCGAGGTCTTCCATATTGTTGTGGGTATCATATTCTTCGGTTCCCATGTTGCTTTCCCTATCGTTGCACCCCTTGGATCATTTGCACTGACGTCGGCGCTTGGGCGGTTCCTTGCGAGGCTTGTCACCATTCTTTCTGGGGGTGCCGTCGCGGCTCTTCCCAATGGAGCTAGGGGTATCCACCATATAGACATCGTAGGTGGGGGTGGTTGTCCACCGTCCAGTGGTGGGAGGGGCTTTGGCGTTGATATGTTCATCAATGTCTTCGGCCTCCTCAAAGGTGTAGTCCAACATATTGGTTAAATCTTCAATAGTGGATACTAAGTGGGTGGTGGATGGGATGTAAAATTCCCCATGGCCTACCTCAAGACCTATCCGAGCATAAGGAGAGGCTGGGCCGCCCGTGATGTTCATTATTTGGATCCGGGCTAGCATCTCATTCAAAAGTGAGAGGCCAGCCGACTAAGCCTTCCAGAGTCTTTTGGAGTCAGCCTCCGACGTGTCGGCACAGGAAGCGTGTTTAGCAAAGGCCGAGCCCAGGTATTCAGATGTCATAATCGGATCCGAGCTCAAAACCATATCCAAGGTAAGAATCAACCGACACACGTGGTCGAACAGAAGGCCCGGAGTTAAATCTTTCGGATTTCAAGGCTCATCGGGTGAGGTCGGGAGCCAAGTATGGTCCAGCTCGGCCCGGGAGTCGGAGAAGAACTCTAGGTTCCCAAACCTGATCTCCTGATTGGGGGAAAAACTTCCGACCTGGCCAAGGTGCCTGGTCGGATCAGCATGCAACATGATGCTGCAGAACACGAAGATCCGTCGAGGGATGAAGATTTTTGTGCTGTAGATGTCACTATTGATAATTAGGCGAGCCATCCTTTGGCGATCCCACAACGTAACTCTCAATGAAAGCACCAATGTTAGTGTCAAAACCGGCGGATCTTGGGTAGGGGGTCCCGAGCTGTGGATCTTGGATCAATGACGAATAGAGAACTGATACGTCCATTTTACATCATGAACTAATATAGATATTTATGTTATTCCTGTCCATTATCCCTTATTATCTTACAATTCTTATGCCTTTTCTGACTGAATATGCAAGGTACATCGCTGAGAAGAAAACATCTACAAACTGGAATTCTGGACCGGGAAACCGAGAAAACGACAGAAAAATAACATTTCCAAATGACCTCAAATTTCACAGAGACTTTTTGGAATATTTAAGAATTATTGGGCCAGAAATATACCAGAGGGGGGCCACCTACTGTCCACAAGGCAACAGGGCGCGACCACCCCCTCGTCGCGCTCTGATGCCATGTGGGCCCCCTGCTGGACCTTCGCCGACCATCTTCTCCTATATGATGTGTTTATTGGAAATATGCCCTAGAGGCAATAATAAATTAGTTATTATTGTATTTCTTAGTTCATGATAATCTTTTATTATCCATGCTATAATTGTGTTGATTGGAAGCACAGTGCATGTGTGGATACATAGACAAAACACTGTCCCTAGTAAGCCTCTAGTTGACTAGCTCGTTGATCAAAGATGGTCAAGGTTTCCTGACCATAGGCAAGTGTTGTCACTTGATAACGGGATCACATCATTAGGAGAATCATGTGATGGACTAGACCCAAACTAATAGACGTAGCATGTTGATCGTGTCATTTTGTTGCTACTATTTTCTGCGTGTCAAGTATTTGTTCCTATGACCATGAGATCATATAACTCACTGACATCGGAGGAATGCTTTGTGTGTATCAAACGTCGCAACATAACTGGGTGACTATAAAGATGCTCTACAGGTATCTCTGAAGGTGTTCGTTGAGTTAGTATGGATCAAGACTGGGATTTGTCACTCCGTATGACGGAGAGGTATCTCGGGGCCCACTCGGTAATACAACATCACACACAAGCCTTGCAAGCAATATGACTTAGTGTAAATTGCGAGATCTTGTATTACGGAACGAGTAAAGAAACTTGCCGGTAAACGAGATTGAAATAGGTATGCGGATACTGACGATCGAATCTCGGGCAAGTAACATACCGAAGGACAAAGGGAATGACATACGGGATTATATGAATCCTTGGCACTGACGTTCAAACGGTAAGATCTTCGTAGAATATGTAGGATCCAATATGGGCATCCAGGTCCCGCTATTGGATATTGACCGAGGAGTCTCTCGGGTCATGTCTACATAGTTCTCGAACCCGCAGGGTCTGCACACTTAAGGGTCGACGTTGTTTTATGCGTATTTGAGTTATATGGTTGGTTACCGAATGTTGTTCGGAGTCCCGGGTGAGATCACGGACATCACGAGGGTTTCCGGAATGGTCTGGAAACAAAGATTGATATATAGGATGACCTCATTTGATTACCGGAAGGTTTTCGGAGTTACGGGGAATGTACCGGGAATGACGAATGGGTTCCGGGTATTCACCGGGGGGCAACCCACCCCGGGGAAGCCCATAGGCCTTGGGGGTGGCGCACCAGCCCTTAGTGGGATGGTGGGACAGCCCAAGAAGGCCCTATGCCCCATAGGAAGAAAATCAAAGAGAAAAGAAAAAAAAAGGAGGTGGGAAAAGGGGGAAGGACTCCTCCTTCCAAACCTAGTTGGACTCGGTTTGGAAGGGGAGGGTTGCCCCCCTTGGCTCAGCCGAACTCCTTGGGGGTCCTTGGACCCCAAGGCAAGGCTCCCCCTCTTGCCCCTATATATACGGAGGTTTTAGGGCTGATTTCACACAACTTTGCCACGGCAGCCCGACCACATATCTCCACGGTTTTACCTCTAGATCGCGTTTCTGCGGAGCTCGGGCGGAGCCCTACTGAGATAAGATCACCACCAACCTCCGGAGCGCCGTCACGCTGTCGGAGAACTCATCTACCTCTCCGGCTCTCTTGCTGGATCAAGAAGGCCGAGATCATCGTCGAGCTGTACGTGTGCTGAACGCGGAGGTGCCGTCTATTCAGCACTAGATCGTGGGACTGATCGCGGGACGGTTCGCGGGGCGGATCGAGGGACGTGAGGACGTTCCACTACATCAATCGCGTTCACTAACGCTTCTGCTATGCGATCTACAAGGGTGCGTAGATCGAATATCCCCTCTCGTAGATGGACATCACCATGATAGGTCTTCGTGTGCGTAAGAAAATTTTTTGTTTCCCATGCGACGTTCCCCATCAGTGGCATCATGAGCTAGGTTCATGCGTAGATGTCTTCTCGAGTAGAACACAAAAGTTTTTGTGGGCGGTGATGTGCGTTTTGCTGCCCTCCTTAGTCTTTTCTTGAATCCGCGGTATTGTTGGATTGAAGCGGCTTGGACCGACATTACTCGTACGCTTACGAGAGACTGGTTTCATCGCTACGAGTAACCCCGTTGCTCAAAGATGACTCGCAAGTGTTAGTTTCTCCAACTTTAGTTGAATCGGATTTGACCGAGGAGGTCGTTGTATAAGGTTAAATAGCAATTCATATATCTCCGTTGTGGTGTTTGTGTAAGTAAGATGCGATCCTACTAGATACCCATGGTCACCACGTAAAACATGCAACAACAAAATTAGAGGACGTCTAACTTGTTTTTGCAGGGTATGCTTGTGATGTGATATGGCCAACGATGTGATGTGATATATTGGATGTATGAGATGATCATGTTGTAATAGATAATATCGACTTGCACGTCGATGGTACGGCAACCGGCAGGAGCCATAGGGTTGTATTTAAACTAACGTTTGTGCTTGCAGATGCATTTACTATTTTGCTAGGATGTAGCTTTAGTAGTAATAGAATCAGTAGCACAACAACCCCGATGGAGACACGTTGATGGAGATCATGATGATGGAGATCATCGTGTGACGCCGGTGACAAGAAGACCGTGCCGGTGCTTTGGTGATGGAGATCAAGAAGCACATGATGATGGCCATATCATGTCACTTATGAATTGCATGTGATGTTAATCCTTTATGCACCTTATCTTGCTTAGAACGACGGTAGCATTATGAGGTGATCTCTCACTAAAATTTCAAGACGAAATTGTGTTCTCCCCGACTGTGCACCGTTGCGACAGTTCTTCGTTTCGAGACACCACGTGATGATCGGGTGTGATAGACTCAACGTTCACATAAAACGGGTGCAAAACAGTTGCACACGCGGAACACTCTGGTTAAGCTTGACGAGCCTAGCATGTGCAGACATGGCCTCGGAACACATGAGACCGAAAGGTCGAGCATGAATCGTATACTTGATATGATTAGCATAGAGATGCTTACCACTGAAACTATTCTCGACTCACGTGATGATCGGACTTGAGATAGTGGATTTGGATCATGTACCACTCAAATGACTAGAGAGATGTACTTTTTGAGTGGGAGTTCTTAAGTAATATGATTAATTGAACTAATTGTCATGAACATAATCTAATGGTCTTTGCGAATTATGATGTAGCTTGCGCTATAGCTCTACTATTTTTATATGTTCCTAGAGAAAATTTAGTTGAAAGTTGATAGTAGCAAACTTTGCAGACTGAGTCTGTAAAACCGAGGATTGTCCTCGTTGCTGCGCAGAAGGCTTATGTCCTTAATGCACCACTCGGTGTGCTGCACCTCGAGCGTCGTATGTAGATGTTGTGAACATCCGACATATACGTTTCTGATGACTACACGATAGTTCAGTGCAAAATACTTAATGGCTTAGAAGCAAGGCGCCGGAGACGTTTTGAAACGTCACGGAACATAAGTGATGTTCTAAAGAGATGAAATTGTGATTTCATGCTTGTGCCCTTGTTAAAAGGTACGAGACCTCCAACAAGATTCTTTGTCCACAAAGTAAGGAGAAAATCTCAATCGTTGAGCGTGTGCTCAGATTGTCTGAGTACGACAATCGCTTGAATCAAGTGGGAGTTAATCTTCCAGATGAGATAGTGATAGTTCTCCAAAGTCACTGCCACCAAGCTGTGAAAGCTTCGTGATGAACTATGACATATCAAGGATAGATACAATGATCCTTGAGTGATTCACGATGTTTGACACTGCGAAAGTAGAAATCAAGAAGGAGCATCAATAGTTGATGGTTTGTAAAACCACTAAGTTTCAAGAAAGGCAAGGGCTAGAAGTGATACTTCGTGAAACGGCAAAACAGTTGCTGCACTAATGAAGAGACCCAAGATTAAACCCAAACCTGAGACTGAGTGCTTCTGTAATGAGGGGAACAGTCACTGAGACGGAGCAACTCTAGATACTTGGTAGATAAGAAGGCTGGCAAAAGTCGAAAGAACTATATTTGATATACATGATGTTGATGTGTACTTTACTAGTACTCCTAGTAGCATGAGGGTATTGGATACCTGTTTGGTTGCTAAGTGATTAGTAACACGAAATGATAGCTACGGCGTAAACGGAGACTAGCTAAAGGCGAGGTGACGATACGTGTTGGAAGTGTTTCCAAGATTGATATGATCAAAACGTCGCACGCTCCCTCTACCATCGGGATTGGTGTTAAACCAAAATAATCGTTATTTGGTGCTTGCGTTAAGCATGAACATGATTGGATCGTGTTTATTGCAATACGATTATTCATTTAAAGAGAATAATGGTTACTCTATTTGCTTGAATAATCACCTTCAATGGTTTATTGAATCTCGATCGTAGTGTTACACATGTTCATAATATTGGTGCCAAAAGACACGAGGTAATGATGATAGTACCACTTACTTGTGGCACTGTCGCTTGAGTCATGTTGTTATAAATTGCATGAAGAGGCTCCATGCTGATGGATCTTTGTACTCACTTGATTTTGAATCACTAGTGACATGCAAATCATACCACATGAGCAAGGCCTTGTTTTCATTGAGATGAAACAATATAGTAACTTGTTGGAAGTGATACATTTTGATGTATGCAGTCCAATGGGTACTGAGGCACGCAGTGGATATCATTATGTTCTTACTTCAATGATGATTTGAGTAGATACTAGAGTATTTACTTAATGAATCACAAGTCTGAAATATTGAAAAGTTCAATTCTGTTTCAGAGTGAAGTTCGTCTAACAAGAGGATAAACTGTCTATGATATGATCATAGAAATGAATATCTGAGTTACGAGTTTTGGTACGCAGTTAAGACAATGTGGAAATTGTTTCGCAGTTCATGCCACCTGGAACATCATAGTGTGATGATGTGTCTGAACGTCATAGGCACGCACTATTTGGTATGGTGCATGCTATGATGTCTCTTATCGAATTACCACTATCGTTTATGGGTTATGCATTAGAGACAACCGCATTCACTTTAAATAGGGCACTGCGTATTTCCGTTGAGATGACACAGTATAGACTGAGGTTTAGAGAAATCTAAACTGTCGTTTCTTGAAAGTTTGGGGCTTCGACACTTATGTGAAAAAGTTTCAGTCTGATAAGCTCGAACCCAAAGCGGATAAATGCATCTTCATAGGATATCCAAAACAGTTGGGTACATCTCCTATCTCAGATCCGAAAGCAAAGTGTTCGTTTCTAGAAACGGATCCTTTCTCGAGGAAAGGTTTCTCTCGAAAGAATTGAGTGGGAGGGTGGTAGAACTTGATGAGGTTATTGAACCATCACTTCAACGAGTGTGTAGCAGGGCGCAGGAAGTTGTTCCTGTGGCGCCTACACCAATTGAAGTGAAAGCTGATGATGGTGATCATCGAGCATCGGATCAAGTTACTACAAGCCTCGTAGGTCGACAAGGTCCGTACTAGTACAGAGTGGTATGGTAACCCTGTCTTGAAGGTCATGTTGTTGAACAATAATGAACCTACGAGCTGTGGAGAAGCGATGGTGGGCCCGGATTCCGACAAATGCCTGGAGGCCATGAAATCCGAGAGAGGATCCATGTATGAAACCAAAGTGTAGACTTTGGAAGAACTACTTGATGGTCGTAGGACTATTGAGTAAAGATGGATCTTTAAAAGGAAGACAGACGACGATGGTGATAAGTCACTATTAAGAAAAGCTCGACTTGTCGCAAAGATATTTCCGACAAGATCAAACAGTTGACTATGATGAGACTTTCTCACTCATAGCGATGCTGAAAGTCTGTTAGAATTATGTTAGTAGTTGCTGCATTATTTATGAAATATTGCACATGGGATGTCAAAACATTGTTTCCTCGACGGTTTCCTTGAGCAAACATTGTATGTGATACAACCAGAAGGTTTTGTCGATCCTAAAGATACTAACAAGTATGCAAGCTCCAGCGATCCTTCAATGGACTGGTGCAAGCATCTCGGAGTTGGAATATACGCTTTGATGAGATGATCAAAGATTTTGGGTTTGTACAAGGTTTATGAGAAACTTGTATTTCCAAAGAAGTGAGTGGGAGCACTATAGAATTTCGGATAAGTATATGTGGTTGACATATTGTGGATCAGAAGTAATGTAGAATTTCTGTAAAGCATACAAGGTTGTTCGAAAGGAGTTTTCAAATGAATACCTGGATTGCGCTACTTGAACGTTGAGCATCAAAGATCTATGGAGATAGATCAAAAGCGCTTAATGGAAGTTTCAACAAGATGCATGCCTTGACAAGTTTTTGAAAGAGTTCAAAATAGATCAGCAAAGAAGGAGTTCTTGGTTGCGTTGTAAGGTGTGAATTTGAGTAAGACTCAAAACCCGACCACGGCAGAATAAAGAGAATAGACGAAGGTCGTCTTCTATGCCTTAGTCGTAGACTCTAAAGTATGCCATGCTGAGTACCGCACCTGATGTGTGCCTTGCAGCAAGTCTGTTAAGAGGTACACAGAGTGATCCAGGATTGAATCACTGATCAGCAGTCAAAGTTATCCTTAGTAACTAAATAGACTAAAGAATTTTTCTCGATTATGGAGGTGGTTAAAGAGTTCGTCGTAAAAGGTTACGTCGATGCAAGCTTTGACACTAATCCGAATAACTACGAGTAGTGAAACGGATTCGTATAGTAGAGTAGATATTTGGAGCATTTCCGAATAGCACGTAGTAGAAGCATCTATAAGATGACATAAAGATTTGTAAAGAACGCACGGATCTGAAAGTTTCAGAACCATTGACTAAAACCTCTCTCACGAGCAACACGTGATCAGACCCCAGAACTATATGGGTGTTGGATTCGTTGAAATCACATGGTGATGTGAACTAGATTATTGACTCTAGTGCAAGTGGGATACTGTTGGAAATATGCCCTAGAGGCAATAATAAATTAGTTATTATTGTATTTCTTAGTTCATGATAATCGTTTATTATCCATGCTATAATTGTGTTGATTGGAAACACAGTGCATGTGTGGATACATAGACAAAACACTGTCACTAGTAAGCCTCTAGTTGACTAGCTCGTTGATCAAAAATGGTCAAGGTTTCCTGACCATAGGCAAGTGTTGTCACTTGATAACGGGATCACATCATTAGGAGAATCATGTGATGGACTAGACCCAAACTAATAGACGTAGCATGTTGATCGTGTCATTTTGTTGCTACTGTTTTTTGCGTGTCAAGTATTTGTTCCTGTGACCATGAGATCATATAACTCACTGACACCGGAGGAATGCTTTGTGTGTATCAAACGTCGCAACGTAACTGGGTGACTATAAAGATGCTCTACAGGTATCTCCGAAGGTGTTCGTTGAGTTAGTATGGATCAAGACTGGGATTTGTCACTCCGTATGACGGAGAGGTATCTCGGGGCCCACTCGGTAATACAACATCACACACCAGCCTTGCAAGCAATGTGACTTACTGTAAGTTGCGAGATCTTGTATTACGGAACGAGTAAAGAGACTTGCCGGTAAATGAGATTGAAATAGGTATGCGGATACTAACGATCGAATCTCGGGCGAGTAACATACCGAAGGACAAAGGGAATGACATACGGGATTATATGAATCCTTGCCACTGAGGTTCAAACGATAAGATTTTCGTAGAATATGTAGGATCCAATATGGGCATCCAGGTCCCGTTATTCGATATTGACCGAGGAGTCTCTCGGGTCATGTCTACATAGTTCTCGAACCCGCAGGGTCTGCACACTTAAGGTTCGACGTTGTTTTATGCGTATTTGAGTTATATGGTTGGTTACCGAATGTTGTTTGGAGTCCCGGATGAGATCACGGACATCACGAGGGTTTCCGAAATGGTCCGGAAACGAAGATTGATATATAGGATGACCTCATTTGATTACCGGAAGGTTTTTGGAGTTACAGGGAATGTACCGGGAATGATGAATGGGTTCCGGGTATTCACCGGGGGGCAACCCACCCCGGGGAAGCCCATAGGCCTTGGGGGTGGCGCACCAGCCCTTAGTGGGCTGGTGGGACAGCCCAAGAAGGCCCTATGCGCCATAGGAAGAAAATCAAAGAGAAAAGAAAAAAAAGAGGAGGTGGGAAAAGGGGGAAGGACTCCTCCTTCCAAACCTAGTTGGACTCGGTTCGGAAGGGGAGGGTTGCCCCCCTTGGCTCAGCCGAACTCCTTGGGGGTCCTTGGACCCCAAGGCAAGGCTCCCCCACTTCCCCCTATATATACGGAGGTTTTAGGGCTGATTTGACACAACTTTGCCACGGCAGCCCGACCACATATCTCCACGGTTTTACCTCTAGATCACGTTTCTGCGGAGCTCGGGTGGAGCCCTGCTGAGATAAGCTCACCACCAACCTCCGGAGCGCCGTCATGCTGCCGGAGAACTCATCTACCTCTTCGTCTCTCTTGCTGGATCAAGAAGGCCGAGATCATCGTCGAGCTGTACGTGTGCTGAACGCGGAGGTGCCGTCCGTTTGGCACTAGATCGTGGGACTGATCGCGGGACAGTTCGCGGGGCGGATCGAGGGACGTGAGGACGTTCCACTACATCGACCGCGTTCACTGCTGTGCGATCTACAAGGGTACGTAGATCGAATATCCCCTCTCGTAGATGGACATCACCATGATAGGTCTTCGTGTGCGTAGGAAAATTTTTGTTT
The DNA here is from genome assembly GCF_904849725.1 of Hordeum vulgare subsp. vulgare. Lineage (NCBI taxonomy): Eukaryota > Viridiplantae > Streptophyta > Magnoliopsida > Poales > Poaceae > Hordeum > Hordeum vulgare. Next base: position 102,373,206 of record NC_058520.1, read on the forward strand.
CCCATGCGACGTTCCCCATCAGTGTTTTAACCTAGAAATCATAAGCAATACTTCGGGATGAAGCGCCACCGTCTCGAGGCAGAAACCTGGGCAGAGGCCCTTTTGGTCCCTGACATAGAGATTATGTCAGGTAAACTTCCCTCTGGGAGGGGGAAATCGAAGCCATTGTCCTCCTTCATGGGAGGACCTATCCTCACCAACATCTTCACCAGCACCATCTCATCTCCAACCCTAGTTCATCTCTTGTATTCAATCTTTGTCCCAAAACCTGAGATTGATGCCTATATATTACAAGTTGTGTTGATTACATCTTATAGTTGATGCTTGTTGGATTACTTGGTGAAAGATATTATGTTCAGATCCTTAATTATCATTATTACACATCTGATCTTGAACATGTTGATGAGGTGTGAGTAGTAACTATTGTCTGTGAGGACATAAGAGAAGTCTTGTTATAAGTATTCATATAAAGTTGGTATTCCTTTGATATTTTGATGATATGTATGTTGTTACTTCTCTTAGTGGTGTCATGTGAACGTTTACTACATGACATTTCACCATGTTATGGGCCTAGGGGAAGTCATTGTGGACTAACAAGTAGATGATGGGTTGCTAGAGTGATAGAAGCTTAAACCCTAGTTTATGTGTTGCTTCAGGAGGGGCTGATTTGGATCCACACGTTTAATGCTATGGTTAGATTTATCTTATTTCTTCTTTCGTAGTTGAAGTTGCTTGCGAGAGAGGGTAATCATAAGTTGGTTGTTTGTTCAACAAAGAACAACACCTTAGCACCGGTCCACCGACATACTAAATTATCAAAGAAGTGAACGTAAATCAACTCAATATGATGAAGATGAGTAGACAGAAATTCCCATGTGTCCTCGGGAGAGCTTGCTTTATATAAGAGTACTTTTAGGCATGTCCTTTGCTACAAAAAGGATTGGGCTACCTTGCTGCACCTTTGCTACTACTGTTACTTGTCATTTGTTATGAATTATCTTGCTATAAAACTATCTATGACTGTTGCTTACAACACTTGGGGAGAAAACCTTGCTGAAAACCGATTAACATTTCCTTCTGCTCCTCGTTGGGTTCGACACTCTTACTTATTGAAAGGACTACGATTGACCCCCTATACTTGTGGGTCATCAGGAACATGAGGACAGTTTTTACGCAGGTTCGGGCCCTCTCGAAGAGGTAAAATCCTATAACCTCCTTGATTATATTGATGTGTGTACGAAGATTGCAGAGTCGATCTACCACGAGATTAGATGATTAGAATGATGGTTCTATCCCCTATGAACTAAAACCCTCCGGTTTATATAGACACCGGGGTTACCTAGGGTTACACATGGTCGGTTGCCATCAGGGAGTAAATGTGTTGATTCCTCCATGTTAACTTCGAGGACACACCAAGGCACCAGAGGTTTCCTTTGTGACCATGGAGTCATCTTTGAGCTCGGCCTTCAAGTAATGGCCACAAAGTGGCCCACCTGTTCGTTAAATAAGAGATACGTCGGCAACCCGAGGACCCCTTAGTCCCGGACTCCCTCACTTGCAGAGGAAGATCTCATACAACCCATGAAGGATGGCATCAAGTGGCGATCATCATCAAGTTTTTGGTGTGCAAGTTCAAGTGGAGCATAACAAAGTGATCATGCTTTAAGCTTGCCGTTCATTGTGATGATGCGGCAAAGAGTGGCTCACCCATAGTGGATTATGGGGGAGCAATCAACTAGTCTTCACCGAGACAACACAATCAAGAAAAGTGGTCCAACTAGAGGAAGTCAAGATCATCATCATCTTGCTCAATTGGACTATGTTTAAGGTATAGATTTTTTTCCTTGATAGGTTTTTAGTTTTACGGGTCTCATGGTGGTAGTTGGGAGACAGGGTTATTGGATAGATTGTCGTACTATCAAGCGAGGCTCCCAAGTGAGTAGCTTGATCATATCGTTCATTCAGAGCTCAAAACATTTTCATCCTTTCATCACCTTTTTTGGTTCTTGATTGGTCTTTCTCTTTGTGAGTTTTAGAGGTTATGTTCATCTTCATGACAAGCTCGAGTTCATAAAAAATAGAGTTCATATGCATCTTATATGATGTTTTTTATGTTGGGGTTTATGCATGTGCTTCTATGTGATGGAGGTTTCACTCCTCTATATCATATGCATACTCCCCGTGCCTCTTCTTAGTATAGTATTTGTCGTCATCTATCCAACAATCTTGAGTTTGCTCAATTCGGAGCTGATTTGCAGAAGTTACGGCATTACTGTGTTCCTGCATTCATTTGGGCCCTTTGTTCTTGTTCTAAAGGTTTCAAGCGGTAGTACCGCTCGTGCAAGCGGCAGTACCGCCCACGCATGATAGTACCGCCCAATACTACCCCTCTACTACCGCCTAACCTTCTGTAGTGTTGAGACTTCGTTTCGGACTGCGCGGTAGTAGGCCCAGTAGTACGGCGCGGTAGTACCGCACGCTACTACCAGCTAACCTTCTGGACTGGAGAACTCTCAGCGGACTCCAAAGTGGTAGTAGGGCAAGGCACTACTGCTTATAAGTGGTAGTACCACTCTTGCAAGCGGTAGTGCCGCTTCAGAACTACTACCTCTGTTCAGCCTCTGCCCAAGATCCGACGGCCTCTACAGTGCAACCCCAACAATAGTACTTCTCGCGCGAGCGGTGATACTGCTCCGGCGGCACTACCGTCTCAAGCCAATGTGTTTTTGCACTCTGTAGCTGGCACAACCGCCCAAGAGGTAGTACCGCTCCCTTGAGTGGTAGTAGCGCTTGTGCGCGGGCTGAGAGGGTAATAGTTGGATTTTTCCCCACGTATAAAAGGGGATCTTCTTCCCAAATGGCTCTTATATTTTTGAGCTTGTGTTTGCCCCCACCATTGTTGACCTTCTTCGAGCTTGCTATCTCTCAATCCCTCCAATGATTCTTGCCAGTTCTTGAGGGAAAAGAGAGAGAGGAGATCTAGATCTATGTTTCCTCCTCTATGTGAGAGGAACCCCTTGGATCTAGGTCTTTGAGTTCATTGTGTTCTCTTCGTCGTTCTTCCTCTCATTTTTCCTCTATAGCATTAGTTGTTGTGGTGGGATTTGGGAGAGAAGGACTTGGGCACTCCATGTGCCCTTGCCATTGCATTTTGTGCATAGGTTTGAGTTCTCCACGGTGATATGTGTAAGTGAAGTTTGAGAAGCCTATTACTCTTGGGTGCTTGGTACCCTAGAGCCTGTTCTTCTTGGGTGCTTTGGCTCCCTAGATGGTTGAGGTCACCTCGGATCCACATTCCATTGTGTGAAGCTTCATGGTGGTGTTGGGAGACTCCAATTAAGTTGTGGTGATTGCCCCAACCTTTTCTGGAAAGGTTCGGTCGCCACCTTCTAAGGGCACCACTAGTGGAATCACGTTATCTTGCATTGTGCGAGGGGGTGAGGAGATTAAGGTGGCTGATGGGGTTATTGTCCCAGGGTAGGGTCATAGGTCTACCCTATAGGTCCTACCCAAGGACTACCCTTCATAGGGGACAAGGCCCTTATACAGTTCCGACTGAACTAAGGACGCCCCCAGCATCCAGTCGGTGACGGTCCACTCGGAGCATATCTAACGTGCTGACTGGAATCCACTCTGTACATCGTAACCTCCCAGGAGGGCAACGGTCATACGTTTTCATACACCATAACTAGCATTTAAGGCTTACGTTACCAGTAACGCCAGCATTTACTCGCCACTACTCCACCCCTGTCCACCGGACCATTATGAAGGGCAGCGCACTCTATATAAGCCGCCCTTCACCACTGGTACAGGGGTTGGCACTTGTTGTAATCCTTAATACACTAGACACAAGGCTCCCAAGAGCACTGAGACGTAGGGCTTTTACCTCCACCGTAGAGGGGCCTGAACTCATACATCCTCGCCGTAGCTAAGGCTCTGCCCATATACTTTCGTACCCCGTACTTCTACTTTCAGACTTATACCCACGACAGTTGGCGCCCACCATGGGGCAGGCGTCTAAGCGACTTCCGGCGAGTTTGCGATTTCATCTTGTCGTCATGTCATCCGGCGGAGATCTGTGCATGGGTCATGAAATCCTCTTCGGTGCACTCTCCTTCATCGCTGATGATTCGGCATGGCTTCAGGATGCGCCCCTCGACATCGAGACGCTTCCGAGTCGCGGGGCTACGCACTTCCGTGCCAATTCTTGCGGCGTTCTTCTTCTCCAGCCATCGACCCCGGTGTCGATCTTCGCCCCCGTCACGCGTCGCAACAAGCGATCCGGTCGTTTGCGGCTCCAGCGTTGGGTGCGACTCGCCCTAGAGCAACAAAACATGTCCTCTCAAGTGGCGGTGCTCGAATCGTTTGTGGTCCCGCGGTCATCCCAGTGCTTGGAGTCAGTTCCGACTGAACTACCTTCCGAGTATCAGGGTCACGGGCCTGCAGCCGAAGTACTCATGGCCGATTCCCACGAAAGTCCCTCCGGGACTGGTCGGAACAAGCGTGAGACCAGAGAATCATCCGGCGCTCATCATCAGCACCCTCGTTCTTCCAGTCGACGTGCTCGCGAGAGCAACGTCGAGGTGTTCCGCACACCCATCCTCAACTTGGCTGCAGCCACCAGGATCGCTGATTCTCTCCAGCCGACTGATTCGGAGGCTGGTAGAGGAATCGAGCAGATCCGTGCCTTGTTACATACGGCGCAGCAGCAATACTCGACGGTCTCCCAGTCGCACAACAAGATCCACAACAGTTCCGTTCAAGCGAACATACATCGGTCGGTTTTCAATCCCGGCTCTCACCAGCGTCGCAGAGGGGGCAGCCTCTGGAACGATCGTTCCAGGGACCAGAGTCAGAATCCGCTTTCGATTCGGTCTCATCCGGAAGATCGTCGTCGTTCGCGTACTCCTCCGCGGAGTGGGCCTTACGGACCCCGGCATTACGATGATCATCGTTCGGGCGGTGACGCGCATGATCAAAGGCCTGATGCAAGAGGGTATATCACTCAGAAGAAGGTTGATAGAAGCCGAGCCCACCGTGATGGTCATGATAGAGATCATCCGAGTGGAAGCAGGACTGTTGTTTCTGGTCCCGAGTGTTTCAGTCGGGCCATTCGCTCGGCTGACATCCCTCCCAACTTTCGATTGGCGACGGGAATCAGCAAATTCACAGGAGAGTCCAAACCAGAAACTTGGTTAGACGACTACAGAGTGGCGGTCCAGATCGGTGGCGGAGATGACCATGTCGCCATGAAACATCTCCCACTGATGCTCGACGATTCGGCTCGAGCTTGGCTAAACCAGTTAGCTCCATCAAGCATTTACAGTTGGGCAGATCTGTCCCGAGTCTTCATTAGGACCTTCGAGGGTACGTGCATACGCCCTGCTGGTCTCACAGCGCTTCAGCACTGTGTCCAGAAGCAAAACAAGCCCTTGCGCGATTTCATCCAGCGCTGAACAACCCTCTACCACACGGTGGAGAATGTTACAGAACACCAAGCAGTCTGCGCCTTCAAGGCAGGCGTTCGGTACAGAGATCTATACATGAAGTTTGGTCGGACAGGCGACATCTCCATGAGCAAGATGATGGAGATAGCCGCGCGCTATGCGAATGGCAAAGAGGAGGACCGCATACGTAGCGGCAAGCATAAGTCAGTCGCCGACGGAGATTGGAGCAGCAGTCGGAAGCAGAAACAGAAAGCCCAATCCACTCTGCAAGCAGAGGCGGCAGTCATTACAAACGCTAAGTCCAAAGGCAAGGGGAAACCACAGTACACCCCCAAGAAGAAACAGTCAAGAAATTCCATCCTAGATCAACCGTGTCTAATCCACACGAAGACGGATGAAGAAGGCAATCTCATATTGCCGAAACATACCACTCGGCAGTGTCGCCTCCTGATCCAAGGATTCGGTGAAGGACAGCCGAGTGAGAAAGACACCGAGCAAGATGATGAGGACAAGGGGGATCCGTTCCCTCAAGTCCATGCAACGTTAATGATTTTTGCTGATGTAGAAAGCAAAAGTCGACTGAAACTGGTCAACAGGGAGGTAAACATGGCAACCCCATCCACTCCCACGTTCCTCAAGTGGTCACAGACTGCAATCACTTTTGATCAGTCAGACCACCTAGCACACGTACCCACCCTAGGGAGGCAAGCTCTGGTTGTCGACCCGGTGGTGGAAGGAGTTAGGCTGCGCAAAGTCCTCATGGACGGCGGCAGCGGCTTGAATATCATGTACGCCGATACTCTCAAGGGAATGGGCATTCCGATGTCCAGACTTAGCGAGAGCAGTATGCAATTCCATGGAGTCGTCCCAGGAAGAAAGGCCAAATCACTCGGCCAGATTGCGTTGGATGTCGTTTTCGGCTCTGACAAGAACTTCCGCAAAGAGAAGTTAACATTCGAGGTGGTAGACTTCCAGAGTGCATACCATGCCATTCAGGGCCGTCCGGCATACGTACGTTTCATGGCCCGTCCATGTTATGTATATTTGAAGCTGAAGATGCCTGGTCCCAAACGCGTGATTACTGTCATAGGCAATCGTCAGCGGGCCGAAGAGTGTCTATAGCAGGAATCGAGAATTGCAGACCATCAGATGGCTGTACTCGAGTTGGATGAGTACAAGAAGATTGCCGACCCTGCCGACCTGATGCGTTCAAAGAAGCCAGCTTCCGAGTCCGCATTCCAGTCGGCGGGAGACACGAAGAAAGTAAGCATCCACCTGACGGATGCCACCGCCGCCCCAACAAACATCTCCACCACCCTTGATCCAAAATAGGAAGCCGAGCTCATCCAATTCCTCCGTGAGAACTAGGACATTTTTGCATGGAAGCCTGCTGACATGCCAGGTGTACCCAGGGAGTTGGCTGAGCACCGACTGCATGTGGATCCTGCCACTCGGCCCGTCCGAGAACGCCTGTGTCGGTCCGCCGCGCATAAGAGAAAAGCAATCGGAGAGGAGGTAGCTAAACTTCTGGCAGCCAACTTCATTCGCGAGGTACACCACTCCGAGTGGCTCGCTAATGTTGTCATGGTGCCCAAGAAGGACAAGTCTCTCCGTATGTGCATCTATTTCAAGCACCTTAATAAGGTATGTCCTAAAGACCACTTCCCGCTCCCCCGCATTGATCAAATCGTTGATTCGACTGCGGGTTGCGAGCGCTTATCCTTCCTTGATGCCTATTCAGGCTATCATCTGATCCGTCTGTATGGTCCAGACGAATTAAAAACATCTTTCATCACCCCATTCGGGTGCTTCTGTTACATCACTATGCCATTCGGTTTGAAAAATGCAGGAGCAACTTTTATGCGAATGATCCAAAAATGCCTCCTAGACCAGATTGGTCGAAATGTGGAGGCATATATGGACGATATCATAGGTAAGTCACGCAAAGGTTCCGACCTGCTGACTGACTTGGCAGAAACATTCGACAACCTACGTAGGTACGATATCAAGCTCAACCCAGCCAAGTGTTCATTCGGCGTTCCCAGCAGGAAGTTACTCGGTTTCTTCGTTTCCGAACGAGGGATCGATGTCAACCCCGAAAAGATCGGGACCATTGTTCGAATGGAGCGGCCGGTAAGAGTACATGACGTACAAAAGCTCACAGGTTGCCTAGCGGCTTTGAGCAGGTTTATCGCTCGACTCGGCGAGAAGGCGTTACCTCTGTACCGACTCATGAAGAAGTCGGATACCTTTGAGTGGACAGACGAAGCCCAAACCGCATTCGACGACCTCAAAGCCCTGCTTTCCACCCAGCCGGTTCTTACTGCCCCGCTCAGTAAAGAACCCCTTCTTCTGTACATCGCGGCTGCAAATCAAGTCGTCAGCACCATTCTGACAGTCGAACACGAAGAAGAAGGCAAAGTGTACAAGGTTCAGCGGCCAGTATATTATGTTTCCGAAGTCCTGACTCCTTCCAAGCAGAGGTATCCCCATTATCAAAAGCTTATTTATGGGATCTACATGACTGCAAAGAAGGTGGCTCATTATTTCCAACACCACTCGGTATCTGTCATATCTGATGCTCCGTTGTCGGAAATTCTCCACAATCGGGATGCATCAGGCCGAGTGGCAAAGTGGGCAATGGAGATGCTATACTGCGACATCAAGTTCGAAGCCAAGAAAGCTATAAAGTCTCAAGCTCTTGCTGACTTCATAGCAGAATGGGTAGAACAACAACAACCGACTCACATCTACTCGGCTCATTGGACCATGTTCTTCGATGGGTCCAAGATGTTGAATGGCTCCGGTGCCGGCGTAGTGCTCATATCCCCGAAAGGTGATAAACTCAAGTATGTGTTGCAGATCCATTTTGATTCTTCCAACAACGAAGCAGAGTATGAAGCTCTCCTTTACGGGTTGCGCATGGCCATCACACTCGGCGTCCGTCGCCTGATGGTCTATGGCGACTCAGATCTAGTGGTTAATCAAGTAATGAAGGAGTGGGATGTAAGGAACCCCACCATGACTGCATACTGCAACGCAATAAGAAAGCTCGAAAAGAAGTTCGAAGGTCTGGAACTTCACCATGTTCCCCGACTGAAAAACCAAGCAGCAGATGAATTGGCAAAACTTGGATCCACACGGAGACCTGTCCCAAGTGATGTCTGCCTCAAGCACCTACACCTACCCTCAATAAAAGAAGATTCTTTTACAGAGGAACATGTGCAACCGAAGAGCTCAACAGATCAGACTGAAGTCGAGGTTCCCGCTGTGGTTGACCTGGTCATGGAGATTCTAGCTGTCATTCCCGAATGGACTGTGCCATTCATTGCGTACATCCTGAGGCAAGAGTTACCGGAAGACGAGGTCCAAGCTAGGCAGATCGTTCGCAGGTCGAAGTCCTTCACCGTCGTTGATGACCAGTTATACAGAGAAAGTGTTTCAGGCGTCCTTCAGTGGTGTATTTCTCCTGAGGAGGGTCGGTTAATTTTGGAAGAAATTCACTCGGGAACCTGCGGCCATCATGCCTTTTCAAGGGCAATCATTGCCAAAGCATTCAGAGCTAGTTTCTTCTGGTTGCAGGCGAATGAAATGGAAAAAGATATAGTCGACCATTGCGAAGGTTGTCAGTTCTATTCAAACAAGTTCCACAAGCCAACGTCCGTGCTGAAGACAATTCCCCTTTCTTGGCCATTCGCCGTGTGGGGATTAGATACAGTCGGACCATTCAGAACAGGCCAAGGAGGATTCACCCATCTGCTAGTAGCAGTCGACAAGTTTACCAAGTGGATTGAAGCCAAGCCAATCAACAAGCTTGATGACCTTACGGCCATCAAATTTATCAGAGACATCATCGCCACATACGGGGTTCCACACAGCATAATCACCGACAATGGCACAAACTTTGACTCGGACGAGTTCAAAGGTTTTTGCGCAGGCCAAGGTATCCGAGTGGATTTTGCATCCGTTGCGCACCCCCAAACAAATGGACAAGCGAAACGGGCGAATGGACTCATTCTTCAAGGGTTGAAGCCTCGACTCCTGCGGGATGTTGGACATGCCGCCGGCGCATGGGTCACCGAGCTGCCTTCGGTGCTGTGGGGCCTCCGAACAACTCCGAATAGATCGACAGGACGATCCTCGTTTTTCCTCGTTTATGGAGCAGAGGCAGTCCTTCCGAGTGACTTGCTTCACAACTCTCCATGAGTCGAACTCTTCTCCGAAGCCGAAGCAGAGCAAGCCAGGCAAGACGGAGTAGACCTTTTAGAAGAGGAGCCCGAGATGGCATTGATCCGTTCAACAATTTATCAGCAAGATCTGCGGCGATTTCATGCGCGTCACGTCAGGAGCCGCACGTTCCAAGCAGGCGACCTGGTGCTCCGAGTGGATCAACAGAGACCACACAAGTTGGCTCCCGCCTGGGAAGGACCGTTCATCATTTCTAAGGTGCTGAACAACGGAGCGTATCGACTCTACAACCTCGACAGGGAGACGGACGAGCCGCAAGCATGGAATGGAGATCTACTGAAGCGCTTCTACACATAACCGCCGACAGAGACAATCTAAAAAACAAATGTCATCGAAGTAATACAAAGCGGATTAATTTCTTGCCGATTCAAAATTCTTCCGCGTTTGCAGACTCCGGTCTAAAAAACTAACTCCGAGTGTGCACCAAAAGTCACACTCGGAGACTTAGCTGCGACCCAGAGTCGCCTAAGTAAACAACTCGCTCCGAGTGTGCATCAAAAGTCACACTCGGGGACTTAGCTGCAACCCAGAGTCGCCTAAGTAAACAACTCGCACCGAGTGTGCACCAAAAGTCACACTCGGGGACTTAGCTGCGACCCATAGTCACCTAAGTAAACAACTCGCTCCGAGTGTGCACCAAAAGTCACACTCGGGGACTTAGCTACGACCCAGAGTCGCCTAAGTAAACAACCTGCTCTGAGTGTGCACCAAAAGTCACACTCGGGGACTTAGCTGCGACCCAGAGTCGCCTAAGTAAACAACTTGCTCCGAGTGTGCACCAAAAGTCACACTCGGAGACTTAGCTGCGACCCAGAGTCACCTAAGTAAACAACTCGCTCCGAGTGTGCACCAAAACTCACACTCGGGGACTTAGCTGCGACCTAGAGTCGCCTAAGTAAACAACTTGCTCCGAGTGTGCACCAAAAGTCACACTCGGGGACATAGATGCGACCCAGAGTCGCCTAAGTAAACAACTTGCTCCGAGTGTGCACCAAAAGTCACACTCGGGGACTTAGCTGCGACCCAGAGTCGCCTAAGTAAACAACTCGCTCCGAGTGTGCACCAAAAGTCACACTCGGGGACTTAGCTGCGACCCAGAGTCGCCTAAGTAAACAACTCGCTCCGAGTGTGCACCAAAAGTCACACTCGGGGACTTAGCTGCGACCCAGAGTCGCCTAAGTAAACAACTCGCTCCGAGTGTGCACCAAAAGTCACACTCGGGGTCTTAGCTGCAACCCAGAGTCGCCTAAGTAAATAACTTGCTCCGAGTGTGCACCAAAAGTCACACTCGGGGACTTAGCTGCGACCCAGAGTCGCCTAAGTAAACAACTCGCTCCGAGTGTGCACCAAAAGTCACACTCGGGGACTTAGCTGCGACCCAGAGTCGCCTAAGTAAACAACTCGCTCCGAGTGTGCACCAAAAGTCACACTCAGGGACTTAGCTCCGACCCAGAGTCGCCTAAGTAAACAACTTGCTCCGAGTGTGCACCAAAAGTCACACTCGGGGACTTAGCTGCAACCCAGAGTCGCCTAAGTAAACAACTTGCTCCGAGTGTGCACCAAAAGTCACACTCGGGGACTTAGCTGCGACCCAGAGTCGCCTAAGTAAACAACTCGCTCGAAGTGTGCACCAAAAGTCACACTCGGGGACTTAGCTACGACCCAGAGTCGCCTAAGTAAACAACTTGCTCCGAGTGTGCACCAAAAGTCACACTCGAGGACTTAGCTGCGACCCAGAGTCGCCTAAGTAAACAACTTGCTCCGAGTGTGCACCAAAAGTCACACTTGGGGACTTAGCTGTGACCCAGCGTCGCCTAAGCAAACAACTTGCTCGGAGTGTGCATTTCAAGTCACACTTGAGGACTTAGCTGCGAACAATAGTTGCCTAAGTAAAGAGCTTCCTCCGAGTGGGCACACAATTTACACTCGGAGGCTTAGCTGAGTCGCCTAAACAAAATCCACGAGCCAAAATCGTGTCAAAAAAAACTCTGCGAAAGAAGAACAAAAGATCCGGTTCGAATTCAAATTGAGTTGATCGATCAGTCGGCTCGGTGTGAATCAAGTTTATCCACACTGAGCCACGAATGTATCGGCCAACAGCACTGGCCAAAGTTTAATACAAACTCCACTCGGCATACCGAGGTAAATGCGCGTTCAGCATAAAGTCAATCAAGCATCGCCGGGGCTGGCAGGCTCCACGAAGGTGTCGAGGTCGATTCCATCTGCAATCCGAGTGGCCGTGTCGAGGAAGATCTCCATGAAGTCTTCAAATCGAAGCTTCTTGATGTTGGCGACCTGCAACGTCTTCAACTTGTCTTCACGGGCTTCCTTACAATGCACTCGGACCAGAGACAACGCCACATCCGCGCCATACCGAGCGGCAGACATCTTCCATGCCTGCACTCTGCTTGGAACATCCTCCAGTCGAGTCATCAACCCCTCTATCTCATTCCGGGAGTCATCTTCAGGCCATAGCTCTTTGTCAATTTGGCCGACAACTTCTCTCAGGCGACCAACGAAAGGACCCACCTTGTTAAGGCGGGAATTTAGTCGGAACATGTCCAAGTTAGCTTCATCACCGGCTGGAACATTCGGTTGCCCAAGCGCCGGTTCAATTTCGGTGATCTCGACTTCAACGTCCCGACAGAAATCTGCAAAGAAAAGACAGGGAGGAAATAAGCGCGGAGTGAACTCCAAAGTCAAAGAGCACTCGGCAAGCAACTTACCACCAAGTAGTGCGACCATCTTCTTCGCCCAGTCGCCGACGTATTTCTCCTACGCTTAGCACCGAGCGTTCATTGACTTCAGCTGGCCCACCCATTCATATCTCTCCTTCTTCATATTTTCTAACTCGGCTAACAGTGCCTTGTTAGTCTCCTGAGATTCCTCCAAAGATATTTCTCGTTCAGCGAGAGCCTTCTTCATGCCAGCCATATCATTCACAGCTACCTCCAAGTCGGCAGCAAGTTGAGTCTTCTCAGCCATCAGAGCAGTATAGGCCGATCCCACTTCACAGGTCTTCTATCAAAGAGACACAAAGGGAGGATCAGCTAGATTCAACAAGGAAAAAGTCTCGACAGATATGACAAAACAATCAAAACTCAAGATTCTTCAGACCCCTGCCGATGCAAGCAATCGACAGCGGTCTCGGGGACTACACCCAGTGGGTTCACTGAGAGTGACCCCACTGGTATGAAGCTCGGACAGGTCGGTCCCATTGAGCTCCATAGCAAACCAACAACACTATGAGACTACTATTACTCGACCCGAGTAACACTACTCTCGGGGACTACACCCAGTGGGTGCACTCGGCGTTTGACTTTTGGAAAATACATACAAAGACAACTGCCGGTGCAAACACTCGGCAGAAGTCTCGGGGACTACACCCACTGGGTTCACTCAGAGTGAACCCACTGGAAAATTAACCTACTGTATCCGAGTATCTCGCCAAAACCCCCAGTGGGCACCAAGAGGAATGTAAACACTTACTAGCGCACTTACTCGGATATCATCCCGAAGCTCCAAGCTCTTCTTGTACAGGGACGCAACAGAGTCATATGCTCCCTTGGCTTCGCCCACCATCAGCTCCACTTGTACCATGGCGTCCTTGGCGGCTCCTACTTGATCTTCCGGGAGGCGTCGGGCATCATAGTGAACAGTCGATGGACCCGGCGTGGCAGAAGGCGCCCTAGGCATCCCGAGCTCCCTGGGCGTCCCGAGCTCTGCTCCAGTCGGTTCCCTCGTGAAGGCCACCGTCTCAGTCGGTGGCATGCTCATGGCGGGGTTGGCAGCAGGTTGGATAACCCTAGGGACAGGCGCCAAAGCTGGTTCCGACCTCCTTTGGTCGTTGTCGTCGTCCAGATGGATCACCTCCTAAGGAAGCCCGACTGAAAAAAAATAAAAATACAGAAAAAGATCAAGATCAAAGACAGCACTCGCGAAACGGTAATACAGCTCTCGGAGTCGTGACAACGTACCTTGCTGGGACGTGGCGGCGTCATCACTGTCCATGGGATCATCACCCTGACGCGGCAGAGAGGTGGCGGAGGTAGCAGCTCTATTGAGTGAAATCCATTCGACGGGTAAACATGAATTCCAAAAAAGAAGAGTCCAATCGGATACTGAAGGAAGATGGAAGAGCAAAGATACTTACGCTGAGGCGACTGGAACAGCGATCCTCATCCGGGGCAAAGCTTTCTGAGGTTTAGACCCGCTCGGTTTAGCCACCTTGGACGGTTGATCCACGTGCTCGGCAGAAGAACCCCTGGTTCTCTTCACACTCCAAGCACTCGGGGCCACGGGAGGAGCCGGCGGAACAGAGGGGTCATGACGGTGCTTGGTTCGGCGTTCTGGTGGTGAGGGTGATGAGCTCTGCTCTTCACTCTCCTCCTCCTCCTCTTCTGTTTCCTCCTCCGTCTCCCTACTATCAAAGACGTACACGACACTACCCGCGCTACCCTCCATGATGCCTTCTTCTTCCTCGGCCGGATCCCCATTTGAGACTGCAGAATGCCAGTTCGTCCACTCCTGCACAAAACACAATCGACAACGTCAGTCAGCGAGACAAGAAAAGCAATAAAACTGAGAAGGTTAAAAGCACTCGACAACATGTACTCACCTCATTCGGAGGAGGATTTCTGGCGCACAAGGCCTTCACCCGCCGAGCTCCCACGGGGTTATCACATGTGCCCGTGATGCTGCGGACCCACGCACCCACGGTCTCCTCGCTCACGTCTTCAGGATGGGACCGAGTGGTACCCGATGGCCCCATGTAATGCCACATTGCGTGGTCTCGGGCCTAGAGCGACTGGATGCGTCGACCCAGAAAAGTCTCCAACAGGTCCATGCCGGTGACTCCCTTCCGGACGATGGTTATCATCGCGTCGATCAAAGGCTGGATCTGGGCTTTTTCTCCCTTAGAGAGCGCTAACTTCCTGGGAGGGCCCGGACGGTCTAAACTAAAGGGTGGTAACCCACTCGGAGCATTCGGGTAGGCAATGTCCTGGCAATAGAACCAGGACGATTGCTAGTTCCTAACCGACTCGGATAGCTGAAGGGAGGGATAACTACTTTTCATTTTCTTCTGAAATCCTAAACCCCCGCAGAGCTGGAGGATGTGTGTCTTATCATCAGACTGGCTAAGTTTCTTAACCGTTTGAAATCTATCAGAGAAAACATATTTGAAGAGCCCCCAGTGGGGAGGACATCCTATGAAACACTCGCAGAGGGTGATGAATGCGGAAAGATGAGCTATCGCATTCGGCGGAAAGTGATGGAGCTGCGCCCCGAAGTAGTTCATAATACCTTGGAAGAAAGGATGGGGAGGCAGGGAGAAACCTCTGGCCACGCGGCTGAGCAGCAGGACGCGCTCCCCCTCCCTCGGCACCGGCTCCATCTCGCCTTCCGGCAGCCTCCAAGACTTATCGACGACCATGCCGTGCTCCACCAGCTCCAGCACGTCGGTCTCCCTCACCGTGGAGGGGAGGAAGTCCCCCTGGATCCAGCCCACCGGCAACGCCCACTTCCGCCGCTGAGTGGAGGCTGCCCCCTTCTTCTTCTTCTTCGCCTCAAGCTTGCTGGTCTGCCCCTTTTTCATGGCGAGGGTGACGGATCCGCAGAGGAGGAGGGGAAGGAGGTGGCTAGAGGTGTGCAGGGAGTTGTGGGGAGGCGAGATCAATGGGAGGAAGACGAGGAGCGCAACACGAAGGTCCACCAGGAAGGCTTTAAAAGGCCTCCGACTGAGTCACCTACAGGTGGGCCCAAGATCTTATCCTCCCAACCGGCTGCTGCAAGATTAGTGGAGAAGATCGCGGCACGGTACTCAAGGAGGCAAAATCTACTCGATGGCGATGATGTCATCCCCGCTGAGCGCGCGGCAACCGAAATTTGAGAATCCAGGAAAATCCGGCGCTGTCAGTATGACCGGTCTCATCGAAAGATTCGTGGAAGCAATCGGTCCCTCACGGTTCGTTTCGCTTGCATATTCA
The DNA here is from genome assembly GCF_904849725.1 of Hordeum vulgare subsp. vulgare. Taxonomy (NCBI): domain Eukaryota; kingdom Viridiplantae; phylum Streptophyta; class Magnoliopsida; order Poales; family Poaceae; genus Hordeum; species Hordeum vulgare. The sequence goes on from NC_058520.1 coordinate 102,388,888, forward strand.
CTCGGATCACTAGCCGCAAAGATAAAATGGATCGAGGCAGACAACGCTAAGATCACCTCAATACCAGTCGGCTCCAAACTCCGGACATCACTTCATCGTTCCAGCCCCGATCCATTCAGGGACTAATGATGGGGTTATAGTCCCAGGGTAGGGTCATAGGTCTGCCCTATAGGTCCTACCCAAGGACTACCCTTCATAGGGGACAAGGCCCTTAGACAGTTCCGACTGAACTAAGGATGCCCCCATCATCCAGTCGGCGACGGTCCACTCGGAGCATATCTAACATGCCGACTGGAATCCACTTTGTACATCGTAACCTCCCAGGAGGGCAACGGTCATACGTTTTCATACACCATAACTAGCATTTAAGGCTTACGTTACCAGTAACGCCAGCATTTACTCGCCACTACTCCACCCCTGTCCACCGGACCATTATGAAGTGCAGCGCACTCTATATAAGCCGCCCTTCACGACTGGTACAGGGGTTGGCACTTGCTGTAATCCCTTAATACACTCGACACAAGACTCCCAAGAGCACTGATACGTAGGGCTTTTACCTCCACCGTAGAGGGGCCTGAACTCATACATCCTCGCCGTAGCTAAGGCTCTGCCCATATACTTTCGTACCCCGTACTTCTACTGTGAGACTTATACCCACGACAGTGGCCCTAGTGGGTTCTTGGGGAGCATTGTGGCTCCACACCACTCCAAACGTTGATTAGCATCCACGAGGATGTGAACTTCAGGATATATTATCGTCTTTGTGTGCCTCGGGTATTTATTACCCAAGCCATTTACTTATGCATTCTACTTTGTGATATACATATCGTTTCATGTTATATATCTTGCTATCACTTACTTGTTTACCTTGCTTAGCATACGTTGTTGGTGCACATATGTGAACCTCGTTGTTTTAGGTTTTGTGCTTAACTAACTAATTGCTAGTTTTAGTCCGCATTTGTTCAAGCCTAAACCGTAATTATTTTAAAGCGCCTATTCAACCCCCCCCCCCCCACCCCCGTAGGCGACATCCACGTCCTTTCAATTGGTATGAGAGCTAATTCTCTCATTATTAGGCTTTACCACGTACATAGTAAGGATGTCGACTAGGGGATTAGTATTCATTGACACTCTTAGTTTCGATGGCAAAAAATTTGATGTTTGGGTAATTCGCATGATTAATCTGTTTAAGGCCATGGACGCAAATTTAGAGCGAGTTGTAGATATGGGTTTTTTGTCCTCCAAAGGATTCTCAAAATCTATCTTTAGAGATTGGGAAAAACTCTTATCTCAATGCTCAAGCTTCTATGTGTTTTTTGATGCTTTGAGCAATGTAGTCTTATTTCAACTCATGTCGTTCCGGGATGCTCATGAGTTGTGGACAAAGCCTCAAGTTAAATATGGTGTGTCCAAGATTTGTAGGGATGATTGTTCTCCCTCCACCTCCAATCGTGTTGTCTTCTCAACTTCTTCTACTTCACCTACACGTGTTTTGCCACAAGGTAATGATATGGTGAGTAGTGTTGGCCATTGGAATGATGATAGTGTGCTTATTGTTAATGATCCATCATCACTATCTTGTTACAATGATTCATCTTTGGACGTTAACACTTCGAGCACTCTAGATGTTTCACATGCTTGTGTTGATACTCCTTGCATATCATGTAGAAATATCTTGACTAAATCTCATGATGACATGCTTGATATGTCTTGTTGCCATGATAAAAATGCATCGACTTCCTCAAGTTATTGTGCTAACGAAGTATATACCCAACACTCCATGGAACAAGATGTGGTCTTGAAGGATGCTTCATGGGAGCCTACATCATCATCTATTGTTTCTCACTTTTGTCTTATGGCTAAGGCTTCAAAGGTATCTCCTACTTTGAAATCCAATTTTTCTCATGATGATGATGCTGATAATAATGGGGATGAGCTTATTGATGAAGAGGACGACCGCTCTTCATAAGAATAAAATTTCTCGTTCCAACTTCATGGAAATCATGTCTATTGTAATTGAGGGCAAGAAATACATTGGGGAGTTGGAAGCTCATCTAGAGGAGCATAAGGTTACCATCGAGAAAATGGAAGGTCGTGAGCGTGAGTACGCAAACGAGATAGCAGATCTTTCTCAAGTTCTTGAGGAATAACAAACCACCAAGGAGTCTCTTAAGGACACTTTTCCTCTATAATTATCTAGAGTAAAGGAATCTCATGGTAGAGCTCTTGAGGTGGTTAGTGATTTTACAACTAAAATTGATAAGGTTGAAGCTCCACATGCTAAACTCCTTGAGGACTTTGAGCACCACGAAAATGGATCAAGGTTCATTAAGAGTTCGCTCATCGAACTCACCGAGTCTCATGCTCAACCTGAAGCTTCATATGCAAAATAGCTTGCCAAGTTACTTTATCATCTTGTTGTTTATGATGGTGCTTGTGCTACTAACTCTATTTCTTGTGAATCATCCATATTAAAGGAGATGTTGATCTAAGGGCTCAACTTGAGTTGCTATCTAGCAATTATGGGTAACTGGAAGAAATTCATGAAAATCTCTTGAGATCACATGGTTATCTTCTTGTATACCATAATGTGCTAAAGTTAGCTCATGGGGCTTTTAATACCAAGGTAACATCAAGTGAGCCTCTGGTGGATATTAGCACTACTTGTAGTCAAAATGCTACATTACCATGTGCTAGTTCTCGTAATTCATCTACTCGTAACATTGGTACTTCTTGTGATGACTTGCTTTCTTTGCTTTGTTTCTCTAACGATGAAGTTTATACTTCCTCTAGTACTTGTGTTGATACTAGCCATGTAGAGGAAACCAAAGAGCTCAAGTCCTAAGTCACTTCTTTGACTAAAGACTTGGAAGAGAGTAATGAAAGAAAGTTCATACTCAACAATATCTTGAGTGTGCCAAAATCCCCAAATGACAAAGGTGGACACATATGCAACTCCAATAAGAAGAAGTAGAAGTCCAAGAACAACAACAAGAAGGGCCACGAACAAATCAAGAACTTGGCCAAGATTGTTTGCTACAAGTGCAAGATTGAAGGGCACCATGTTAGATCTTGCCCATTGAAGAATAAACCTCATAGTGACAAGCAACGAGGGACGCGACGACAAGTTCAATCTCATCCTCATCACAAGTTCAAGAAAGGCCATTTTCCAAGAAGACTCAAGTTAATTTTTCGCAAGTTGAGAAATCAAATGAGAAGAAAGTGAAGAGTAGACATTTCTACTTATGTCGTGCGAAAGGTCATACCGCTTGTTCATGAATGAATGGTACCTTATCCAAACCTATTCAAATTGTTGATATCTATTATCTTGGGAAGGATAAGGTTAGCAATGTGTCTTCTAATTTTGTTGATACCCAAACTGGTCTCAGTAAAAGAACCATTTGGGTGGCCAAGTCTATTGTGACTAACCTCTTAGGACCCAACTTGGTTGGGGACCAACAAGCTCAAACTTGATCAATAGGTGACATTGAAGGGCATAACTGACTTGGCTACCACATGAAGAATTAATGGATCTTCATCATTCATATTGTCTCAAGCCAAGTCATTTGTATCATCAAGTTTCTATCTTATAACCAATGTGCCTCATTGTGGTTACTTGTACTTAAATTGCTTACATTGAGAGTTACTTGCCCCTTCGAATGTTTTGGTTGTGTACCTTGCATGTGTTTGTATATGTTGTGTTTCCTATTTGTGTATTTTGAGTAATCAAGTATGTATGATGGCTTGCACATCATGTATGTGTGAGTCTTGTGTTGAGCCTTTTGCATCTTGTATGTATCTTTGTTGGCTGTTAAGAGAAGTTAATGGATTATCCCTTTTTGGGGGAGTGATGTTCTTTGCACACCTCACTATCCTACAAATGGGTATACATGAGTAATACCACTTATTATTTATAATACAAGATTATTTAGTCTCTATGTGGTATGTATTACTCATGAGAAGTTCAAATTCTAAATGGTCCATTAATTAATTCTTGTTAGATTTCATTTTCCATTTGTTAATTATTTCGGGTTACCACACTATGGGTGGGGGGTAATATGCTATGTGCATATTACAAGCCTAGCAAATTTGTACATTTGAGGTATGGCCACTTAGAATTGATATTGTAAATTATCTTGTTCCTAGGTGGCATGTTAGCTCTACAAGTCTCATATGCCTATGATTTAGATGTGAAGATGATATTGGATATCTTTGCAATCTACTAATGGGAATTATTTCCTAATACATCTTTTCATTTGATAATTGGTATACTTTTACGTGGTAGAAATTGCGAATCATCTTTACATTGGATTGTTTATCCATTTTTCTTCCTTGCTTCTTATGGATCTTTTCGAACATGTCTAGTGTTTCTACAAACATAAGGAAAGTGATGATACCATCTTGTGCATTTTGTATTCAAATGCAAACTCTTATATAATGCACATCTCTTGAGGGAGCTATCCTATTTTCTTGGGAACACTTTACACGCATTTATCATAAAATATCTTGATCCTTATCAAGTGTGTATCGGTGGAAGGCTACTCTTTCCTTTTTGGTTCTTTGTGCCCTCATGAAAATTTACCGAGGGTTTGGTTACCTTGGAACATACCTCTATTTTAAGGAAATTGATACCTGTTGTTTGTTTTCTTTCAATTGATATCTTGTTTTCCTTTTTTGGCATGTGTCAATAGATATCTCATTCCTTGATGTATCTTTTAATTGGTATCCTTCAAGTGATAATTTCTTCGTTTGGTATCTTATTTTCACTTGGTACTTTTTCTATTTGTATCTTATAAAGTATGTGTTTATTTGGTCCTTGAAACTCTTGAGCATGCATATTTATTGTATGTACTTTGATACGTCTCCAACGTATCTATAATTTTTGATGGTTTCATGCTATTATCTTGTCAAACTTTGGATGTTTTGTATGCCTTTTATATCTTTTTTGGGACTAACTTATTAACTCAGTGCCAAGTGCCAGTTCCTGTTTTTTCCGTGTTTTTTACCCCTTTCAGAGGAGGATTTTAGACAAAGTCCAAACGGAATAAAACTTCCGAAAAGATTTTTTCCGAAACAAAAGACGATCGGGAGACTTGAGAACCAAGGCAGAGGGTCACCAGGGACCCCAGAAGCCCTCATGGCGTGGCCAGGGGGCCGTGCCTCCCAGGCTTTTGGGCTCCCTGGGCCTCCTCTGCCCTATGTCTTTCGCCTATATATTCCCAAAAATTCCAGAAAAAATCAAGAGATCATCGAAAGTACTTTTCCGCCGCCGCAAGCTTCTGTCTCCGCAAGATCCCATCTGGGGCACATTCTGGTTCCCTGCCGGAGGGGGATTCGGATACGGAGAGCTTCTTCAACACCATGACCTCTCCGATGATGTGTGAGTAGTTCACCATAGACCTACGGTCCATAGCTAGTAGCTAGATGGCTTCTTCTCTCTCTTGGATCTTCAATACAAAGTTCTCCATGATCTTCATGGAGATCTATCCGATGTAATCTTCTTTTGCAGTGTGTTTGTCGAGATCCGATAAATTGTGGATTTATGATCAAATTATCTATGGATCTTATTTGGGTTTGTTCTGATCTCTTATATGCATGATTTCATATCCTTGTAATTCTCTTCGAGTTGTGGGTTTTGTTTGGCCAACTTGATCTATGATTCTTGCAATGGGAGAAGTGCTTGGTTTTGGGTTCATACCGTGCGGTGACCTCACCCAGTGACAAAAGGGGTAGCGAGGCATGCATCGTGTTGTTGCCATCAAGGGAAACAAGATGGGGTTTTCATCATTGGTTTGAGTTTATCCCTGTACATCATGTCATCTTTCTTAAGGCCTTACTCTGTTCGTCATGAACTCAATACACTAGATGCATGTTGGATAGCGGTCGATGTGTGGAGTAATAGTATTAGATGCATAAAGTATCGGTCTACTTGTCTCGGACATGATGCCTATATGTATGATCATTGCCTTAGATATCGTCATGACTTTGTGCGGTTCTATCAATTGCTCGACAGTAATTTGTTCACCCACCGTAATATTTGCTATTTTGAGAGAAGCCTCTAGTGAACACTATGGCCCCCGGGTCACACCATATTTTCAGCCTTACTCTTTTACTTCGTTGCACTTTCCGCCTTCAGATCTCACTTTGCAATCAATCTTGAAGGTATTGACAACCCCTTTATAGCGTTGGGTGCAAGCTCTTTTGTCTTCGTGCAGGTACTCTGGACTTGACGAGATTCTCCTACTGGATTGATACCTTGGTTCTCAAACTGAGGGAAATACCTACTGCTCCTGTGCTGCATCACCCTTTCCTCTTCAAGGGAAAAACCAACGCAAGCAAGTCTCCGTCAATGTGTCTATTTCTAGCGTTGTTGTTTGAGAAGTAGCATACTTTCATTGGCATGCTTTGTTTCTTTGACCCAATATAGAGGGGAAACTCCACCATGAAATAAGTTGGCTAAAGTGTGCATGAAATTCAATTTCTTATCTCTATGCACATATTTGTGTGGAGTTTGTCCAACGTATTGTTGGTTATCTAACTCTTTGGTCCCAATGAGTTTGGGTACCATCTCATTTGTGTTATTGTTCTAGGAACAATTGGAGATGCCTTGGATGCCCGACTCAGTTACAAGGGAGGTGTTGACACCATGTGCTTATTGGAGCCAACCTAGGATGATCGATGAGCCATTATCTACTACATCAATCCAGTTCTATCTCGGTAACAAGTATCTACTTCCTGCATTTCTTAAATTCAACCTTTTTAGGTCGCATCATGGCATGGATTTCTTGATTCGTTCTTGTGGTACTTGTTTACTTTGTCAAAGCATCCGAACAATGATATCTTGTTGGTAGTTCTGATGTCTTTGATTTTTGCATGTTGGGAGTTCATTTATGTCCAATAAGAACATATTAGGCCAAGGCTATGCTTTGAAGCAAAGATATTATTGGTATATTTATGGCCTCTTTTCTGATATCTTAATCGTACCTTTTTCTAACTATTTCACACTACTAGGGAAACCCCTAGCGGTAGCGCGGGTTTTTGAACTATCAGTAGCACGGGTGCCCGTGCTACTTCTAGGTGCTATAGCTAACTTTTAGCGTTAGCGTCATTTTCCTAGCGCTACTGCTAAAGTTTAGCAGTAGCGCCCCTTAGACAGCGCTACTGCTAACTGAGTTATGAGTAGCGTGCTTTTCTCACCCGCACCACTAGTAAACGCGTATATTTATTTCTTTTATGTATATGTTATATTTACACATGGTTACACATATTAATATACAACATCAATAATTATTGTGCCAGCAACTACGTTTAGATTAAAGTGGATGGATGTAAGTGATCATGTTGAATTAGAAGAAAATATGATGTTGCCAATCGCAACATCATATTTTCCTCTAATCCAACTTGGTCACTTGCATCCATCCACTTTAATAAAATATATGACATATAACTCATCATCATCTTACTCATTTAACAACTCGTCATCATCTTAATCATACCAAGTTAAAATCTCCTAAAACAGAAAAACATCATAGTAATCATCATCTTAATCGATCATGCCAAGTTGATATAAACCAAAAAAAACTTCTCTCTCATAGGACCTAGTCCTCTCTCCTAGGTATAATGTCATAAAACAAAATAACACCTATGTCTCCGTGATGAAGCACAGAGATCCAACGGTCTCCAACTTGTGGCTTGCGATCCTTCTTTATTTCTCTCCATGCTTCAATTTGGAGCTTTTTATTTGCGCTCAGTCAAGTATGGAGCATCGAACTGAGCCCTCGGTGGGCTTTTAATTTTCATATGACCTTTGTCGTGCATCAACAGAGGCACTACATAATTTGGCAGTTGCTGTTGAAGAACATAATAATGATCTAGTTAGCAATGTAATCAACATCATTTATGCAATAGTAGAGTGTACTTAATTGGAAAACTCTTACCAAGATATTTCGGCAAATGTCATCCGCCCTCAACCTATGCACTAATGGCATGTAAAATGTATAATTTGGGAGAGTTCCCAAATTATACGGGAAGTTCACCCTACCAACCAGGACACCAGCAATAAAGTGGATAAGAACATCCTTCTCCTCCCAAGTTAGATGTGATCCATAAGTGTAGTATGTCGTGTCAATTAATTTCCATAATTCACTCGAGGAAACGAAATAAGCTGTAAATTATAATTTAACAAATTTAGTATGGATGAACACCAACTATTTTTAAATATAGAATGCAAATTAATTGACAAACTCACATGGAGGTAAAACAGGAAGTATATCGACATCCACCCAAATGTCGATGTTACCTTCGATATGATCTTTAGGACGAAGATCTAAGGTTATTTCCATTCGCCACTGAAATACATATGCCTTGCAAAGAGCTTCCCGATTTGAGCACCCTAATTATGTGTTATTTATTGCATTCATTACTTTGATCGGAAATGTGTGACCATGTTCACTCCTGAGGTTAGCTCTGCTCGTCTCCATACTCTCGTGGTCTTCGAAACCGAGCCTCTCCAACACATACCTTCTTGCATGGCAAGGGAGGAACTAGTCGAATTGTATAAAACAGAAATTACGCGTTGAAGCAAAGACACAGAAGTCATGCTTAATTATGAAAAAATACTTTTCATTGTTGTATATCACACAAACATCGAAGGTCTCGTAAAGCTTGATGGTGAAGAACATGTCGTCTCGCAGGTGAGGCTGTCTGTCGCACAAACCCCGATTCTCGCCGCAGTAATCACACTCAAGGATCCTATCGTCGCCAGACATTTCCTGTGTTCATGATTCAAAAATTCGGCAAGATCATTATTCAAATAAGAAAAATTGAGCGCGTGTAATTTGCCGGAACATAAATGAATCAACATTCCGACAAAACATACGCACTAGGAGGTGTTCCGTGCAATAACATACACACATCTCCAAAAATAACACACATGAAAGTCACACAAGGAGAAACGACATACCGAGAGTACAAGATTTTTTTACAAAAAACTCTTGAATATTATCATGTTGAATTAGAAGAAAATATGATGTTGCCAATCAGAAATTATATTTTCCTCTAATTCAACTTGGTCACTTGCATGCATCCACTTCCATCAAATAAATGACATATAACTCATCATCATCTTACTCATTTAACAACTCATCATCATCTTAATCATACTAAGTTAAAACCGAAAGTCATACAAGGAGCAACGACAAACCGAAATATAACCGATATTATCACTAAAAAATCTCGAATATTATCATATAATATCACTAATACAAATCCAGTTGACATCCCATGGCGCACGCGGTGGAAACCCAAAGATAAGGAACCATCACCGGATCATAGCTCGGGTGATATCCTTGAAGAACCTGCCAGGTATTGGAGAACCTGGCATCCAACGCAGCCATGTAGCGATGGACGTGTGCTATGGCAACAGACAACAGCGCCAGAGATTGACACGTTGACGGAGACTTGCTTGCGTTTGTTTTTCCTTAAACAGGAAAGGGTGATGCAGCACAGGAGCAGTAAGTATTTCCCTCCATTTGAGAACCAAGGTATCAATCCTGTAGGAGAATCTCGTCAAGTCCAGAGTACCTGCGCAAACACAAAAGAGCTTGCACCCAACGCTTTAAAGGGGTTGTCAATCCCTTCAATATTGATTGCAAAGTGAGATCTGAAGGCGGAAAGTGCAACGAAGTAAAAAGTGTAAGGCTGAAAATATGGTGTGGAGTAGACCCGGGGGCCATAGTGTTCACTAGAGGCTTCTCTCAAAATAGCAAGTATCACGGTGGGTGAACAAATTACTGTCGAGCAATTGATAGAACCGCGCAAAGTCATGACGATATCTAAGGCAATGATCATACATATAGGCATCACGTCTGAGACAAGTAGACCGATACTTTCTGCATCTACTACTATTACTCCACACATCGACCGCTATCCAGCATGCATCTAGTGTATTGAGTTCATGATGAACAGAGTAACACCTTAAGCAAGATGACATGATGTAGATGGATAATCTCAAACCACTAATGAAAACCCTATCTTTTTACCCTTGATGGAAACAACAGCGCCATGAGGTCTTGTGGGGTCCCTGGTGGCCCCCTGCCCCGATTCTCTGGCTCTCCGATCTTTTTCTGTTCCGGAAAAAATCTTTTTGCCAGTTTCATTTCGTTTGGACTCCGTTCAAAATCCTCCTCTGAAAGTGGTAAAAAACATGGAAAAACAGGAACTCGCTCTTGGCACTGAGTTAATAAGTTAGTCCCAAAAAAATATATAAAAGGCATGCAAAACATCCAAAGTTTGACAAGATAATAGCATGAAACCATCAAAAATTATAGATACGTTGGAGACGTATCAAGCATCCCCAAGCTTAACTCCTGCTCGTCCTCGAGTAGGGAAGTGATAAAGCATGAATTTTTGATGTGGAATGCTACCTAGCATAGTTGTCCTTTGCAACTTCTTTCACGTGACATGAATGTTCAGATCCGTAAGATTCGAAACAATAGTTTGCTATTGACATGAAAACAAAAATACTTCAAGCAAACTAGCAAGGTAATCATGAACTTTCAAAATAACAAGGCCAAGGAAAGTTATCCCTACAAAATCATATAGTCTGGCTATGCTCCATCATCCTCACCCAACTAATGTAAATCATGCACAACCCCGGTATTGGCCAAGTAATTGTTTTCGCACTCTTACTTTCTCAAACCTTTTATAACTATCACACAATACATGAGCGTGAGCCATGGATATAGCACTATAGGTGGAATAGAGTGTGGTGGTGGTTGTGAGACAAAAAGGAGGAGATGGTCACATTGACTCGGCGTATCAAAGGGCTATGGAGATGCCCATCAACAGATATCAATGTGAATGAGTAGGGATTACCATAGAAGAGATGCACTAGAGCTATAAGTATGTGAAAGCTCAAAAGGAGAACTAGTGGGTGTGCATCCAACTTGCTTGCTCACGAAGACCTATGGCAATTTTGAGGAAGCCCATCATTGGAATATACAAGCCAAGTTATATAATGAAGATTCCCACTAGCATATGGTAGTGACAAAGCAAGAAGCTCTCAATCATGAAGAACATGGTGCTATTATGAAGCACAAGTGTGGAAAAAGATAGTAGCATTGTCCCTTCTCTCTTTTTCTCTCTTTTTTTCATTTGGGCTCTTAGGCCTCTTCTTTTTTTCTCTTTTCTCTTTATTTTTTATTTTTTGGGGCTCTTTGGCCTCTTTTTTTATATTTCCTCACATGGGACAATGCTCTTAATAATGATGATCATCACACTTCTATTTACTCATAGCTCAAAGCTTAGAACGATGATGACTCTATAGGAAATGCCTCCGACAGTGTACCAGGATGTGCAACGATCTAGCTTGGCATATGCCGTTGAAGCATCTCGCTAGCTATCTTACGATCATGCAATGGAAATATGAGAGTGACGGCAAAATTCATGAGACGGAATGGTGGGAGTTTCATGGCAATATATCTCGGAATGGCTATGAAAATGCCATAGTAGGTAGGTATGGTGGCTGTTTTGAGGAAGGCATATGATGGGTTTGTGTACCGGCGAGAATTGCGCGGCACTAGAGAGGCTAGAAATGGTGAAAGGTGGAAGTGCATCTATACCATGGACTCACATTAGTCATGAACTCACATACTTGTTGCGAAAGTTTTTATTAGTAATCGAAACAAAGTGCTAAACGCATACTCCTAGGGGAAGGGTTGGTAGGTGTTAACCATCGCGCGATCCTGACCTCAACACAAACGATGACAATCAATAGATCAATTATGCTCTGAATTCCTAACATAGCGGTTCACCATACGTGCATGCTATGGGAATCACTAACTTCAACACAAGTATCTCTAGATTCACAACACCCTACTAACATAGCTTTTAATATTACCAAATCCATGTCTCAAAACTAATTGAGATGAATCAAGACTTATCTTTCTACTCAATGCACATGAAGATGGAGGTTTTTGTATCCTCTTTGGGTACCTATCACCTTTGGGACTACTTTCATAGCATAAGCCAACTACCAAGTCACGCACCGCCGTGCTCTATAAGATATAAGTGAAGCGCATAGAGCAAAAGTATCTAGCTCAAAAGATATAAGTGAAGCACTATGAGCATTCTAGCAAAATCATGATGAGTGCATGTCTCTCTCTCTCTCAAAAAGGTGTGAAGCAAGGATGATTGTAACACAACAAAAAGTAAAGACTCCTACGCTACAAGATGCTCCAAGAAAAACACATATCATGTGGTGAGTAAAAATATAGCTCCAAGTAATGTTACCGATGGATTGAAGACGAAACAGGGAATGCCTTCCCGGGGCATCCCAAAGCTTAGGCTTTTTGGTGTCTTTCAATTTGGCTTGGGATGCCTTGGGCATCCCCAAACTTGACCTCTTTCCACTCCTTATCTCTTTGTCCATGAGAACATCACCCAAAACTTGAAAACTTCACAACACAAAACTGAAACAGAAACTCGTGATAACATTAGCACAAGAAAACAAACTACCACCTCTTTTGGTACTGTAGCAATCTTGAATTCTATCTATATTGGTGTTGGGCTACTGTACTCTCACTTTTCCATGGCTAGTACCCCCCCCCATACTAACCATAGTTTCATCAAAACAAGCAACCAACTCAACAAAAACAGACCAGTCTGTAGCAATATGTATACTTCGTATACTTCTGGTACCTCAAAAATTCTGAAAAATTACGACTGCCTGGGGAAAAGGTATATAAACCAGCAAAAAAACAATCAACTCAAAAGCTCTTTCTGAATAAAAATGAAAAATCATCTCGTGAGCGAAAAGTTTCTGTCTTTTTCCAGCAGGATCAAACAACCATCACCAAGACTAGTCATACAGGTTTTGCTTGGCTCAGGACAAAAAAAACACAAGAAACACAATCATAACAGAATTATGATGGCGTGGACGCAACAAAACAGAAAGAAAAAGATAAATTCATTGGGTTGCCTCCCATCAAGCGCTATTGTTTAACGCCCTTAGCTAGGCATAAAAGCGATAGAATCACGTATCGTCGTCTTTGGTGCTCAAACCATAAGTGGCCCTCATCATGGATCATAAGTCAATCTTATTTTCTTTCTAGTAAAGTGTTCCATCCCCTTCCTTAAAGGAAATTGAAATCTAATATTCCCTTCCTTCATACGATGATAGCACCGATAGTCCTTAGGAAAGGTGTACCAAGAATAATAGGGCATGTACGATTGCAATCAATGTCAAGCACAATGAAATCCACGGGTACATAGTTCCTATTTGCAATAATAAGAACATCATTGATCCTTCCCATGGGTTTCTTGACATTGATTGCAATCCTACATGCCCTATTATTCATGAGGTCTTGTGGGTTCCCTGGTGGCCCGCTGCCCTGATTCTCCGGCTCTCCGATCTTTTTCTGTTCCGGAAAAAATCTTTTTGCCAGTTTCATTCCGTTTGGACTCCGTTTAAAATACTCCTCTGAAAGGGGTCAAAATCATGGAAAAAATAGGAACTGGCTCTTGGCACTGAGTTAATAAGTTAGTCCCAAAAAAAATATAAAAGGCATGCAAAACATCCAAAGTTTGACAAGATAATAGCATGAAACCATCAAAAATTGTAGATACGTTGGAGACGTATCAACGTGCTCATCCTCTTCCTTGACACGATGACCTATGACCTCCATGGGGCCCGGATCCCTCGGCACCGATAGTGGCCCACGCGACCACCACCAAAGAAGCTTCAGGTCGACGACGAGACTCGGATTCCTCACCAAGGTGCGCCTCCCGGAAGGTAGTACCGCCTAGTGCCAGCCCGATGGAGCCCAGTCCCGGACACGGCGCCTATCAAGCAGGCTCTCGCCGACCACTCGACAACAAGGATGCGGGCCGAGCATCGTCGATGTCGAGATAAATTCCTATGAGAAAATTTTCTTATTGTTTAAGGTTTTACTTTCTAGTTATCATTTGTACAACAATCATCTCATTTGAATTTAGCTAGCGTCCACTACCTATTTTTATCAACATGCAAGTATGACACCAAATATACAATAATAAAACACAATATATATATATATATTGCAAATATTTCCGCAACAATGTTCGGGGCATCAACTAGTCCCTAGCAAGAACCCTAGGCGTAGGGATATCTCACCAGAGGCATGGGTCGGTGTCGGGGTCGGGGCAGGGGTCAAGGTCGCCGGGGTAGAGGTCGGGGTCGGGGCCGGGGTCGAGGTCGTCGGGGTCAAGGTCGGGGTCGGGGCCGGGGGCGCCGGTGAGGACCTGCGACGGCAGCAGCGTAGACTGGAGAGGAGGGGGAAGGTAGGGTGTGAGGGGCAGGGTGACGACATAAGAGTGGAGAGGGGGAGAGTGCGGACGGGGAGAGGGAGGGAGTTAGGGCCGAGGCGGCAGCGTAGAGTGGAGAGGGAGGGAGTGAGGGGTGGCGGCGGCAAGTAGTGTGGAGAGGGAGAGAGGGAGAGAGAGAGAGAGGGGGGCATGCGGAGGCAACGAAGACGATAAGTGCACGCCCCACATAGTAGTAGCACGGTTGGGAAATACACGCTACTACTATTCTTTTAGCAGTAGCCTCGGTATCAGGGGTGCACTACTACTAAATCTAGCCTGTCGGCAACGGTGGGGCAATATTAATAGTAGCGTGTTTCTTAAAACAGCGCTACTGCTAAGTATTTAGCAGTAGCGACTCTAGTAGACGCGCGCTACTGATATGTAACAGTAGCGCCCTCTTTTATCCAGTGCTATTGCTAATGTTCTGTGTATAAGGTTTTCCCTAGTAGTGTCATGTGTACATCCTTATTTGTGGATATATATCATCATGATTGTCTTCTACCTAGAATCTTTTACACAGGAGAGAAGTTACATCTCTAGTTGCTATCCTTTATTCTTTCATGTCCACCCATGCATTCCGTTTTTATTTAGTTGATGGTTTCGTGAAAGGATTTGTCTTGAGTGTGGATCTTATATCCTTGCATCTTGATGCACTCTTTAGCGGTGAAGATTATTTTCCTCGTGATTGTGTTGATAAGGGTTATGCCATGTCGATTGGTATCCCTTCTCTTGACAAGGCTATTATTTCCTATCTTCACCATGGGTTCTCATAATCTTTAGATTTTAATTTTATTATTAGTAAGCTTGTCAACACTTTTTGCTAGTAGTGTGTGGGGGGGATATGTCTCGCACTTTGTGTCTCATTTCATCAAGACTATGTTGATGCTTGATGCTCACCCTTATATTAGTCTTATTAAGTGCTTTGTCATGCCTCACACACATCATTTTGGTTGAGCCTATTTTTAAGTTGCCTCTTTCATGTTGCTCAACCATTTTTATGTTGCAAGTGATATGCATTATTTCCTAGCTATTCTCACTTGCATATGTTATATCTTTTTATTGATTTTGGGGGAGTGATCATCCTACTTTGTGCACGTTGTATCCAAATACAAAGCTAAATAATGCGCAAATCATGGGGAGCTTCTCTATGTTCTTTAGAACACTCATATGCTCATATCATAATATATTTTATTCATGTGGCTCGTAGGACCATGTGATTGATCGTTTCTATTGGTATCTTTAGATTGTTTGCTTAACTCTTTAGTACGTTTTTGTGCCATATCATCCTTTTTGCAATCTTTGGATCCAAAATATAGTTTGTATTCCTCCAACTGTTTATCATTGTATATGTGTATCTCATTGCACTCGTATTCTGAGAAATACATACTTTATGGAGGAACGCATATTATATTGGCCCTCTATGTTTTTCGCCAATTTTGGATGTCAATGGGGGAGAAGTTTCAAGTGCTTTGTTGCATACTATGATTTGTCCTAAAGCATTTGCATCTCCTTCTCTTGCATTATTGGTTGTTGCTTTGCAAGGCTCTGCTCAATTCCTTATATAAACTCTCTTGAAAAGTGATTGTCATCAATTACCAGAATGGGGGAGATTGTTAGAACATTGTGGCCCCAAGTTTGGTTTTGGGTAATTGATGACAATACCTATGGACAAATGTATTAAAGAAGAAGATTGTGGGAACATTCATGTTTACCTTCAAGACATCATCTTTATGAAGAGAGAAGATAAGTCTCAAGGTTGATCAATACTAAGTCAAAGAGTGAATCAAGTTGATCAACACACAAAGCGTACATGATTTACCGAGAGGGATCAAGTGATCCAATGGTATGATAAGGAGTGTCCATTACGCTTTGTGTACTAACCCATGGTCTATGTGAGAGTCCTGTGTGGGGTTAGGTATGTGTCCATGGGCTTGCGTCAATAGCAAGATCTCATACAACCCATGGAGGATGACATCAAGTGGTGATCGTCATCAGGTCTCTGGTGTGCAAGTTCAAGTGGAGCATCACGAAGAGATCATGCTTGAAGCTTGTCGTTCATTGTGGTAACAATGGACTTGTGAAGATGTGCCAAAAAGTGGCTCACCCATAGTGGAGTATGGGGGAGCAATCAGCTAGTCTTCGTCGAGCCAATGCAATCAAGAAAGGTGGTCCAACTAGAGGAAGTCAAGATCGTCATCATCTAGCTCAAGTGGACTATGTGCAAGGTATAGGTTTGCCCTTTATAGGTTCCCTATTTTACCAGTCTCATGGTGGTAGTTGGGAGACCGGGTTATTGGATAGATTGTCGTATTATCAAGGGGGGGGGGGGTTCTCAAGTGAGTAGCTTGATTGTATCATTCATTGAGAGCTCAAATATGTGAAACCTTGGGGACTTTAGCCATGAAGCAACTTTGAATCCCTTCATTTGTTGAATCAAATAAATCATAGTAGTTGGATGATACACGTGCTAGTCCGGAAACACCTTCATCTTGACTATAGTCGCAGTTCGAATGGTAACTTCTCTCGGATTGGTCATGGAAGTCGGAGCGAGAAACCCATTCGCCAACATGAACTTGATGTCTTTTTGTTGTGTAGCTCTTGGTGTACTTTTCCATTCTCTTTGAGTCCTTGGTTCTACGGGAAGGTCTTCATTCATATTGATCGTCTCTACTCCTTCTCTCTCTTCGAGGTGACTCATCTCATGTACTTTTTCTCCTTGGTGACCCATCTCTCCTTTTGGAAGGGCTCGTGCACTCATTTGAGAAGTGTCTATTGTGTTGGAATTTATTTACTTGCCTATATTCTTGTAAAACTTGTTGAATTTCTTGACCATGAGGCTTATCCATTCATTGGTAACAAGATTGTTACTTGAAGTTGCAAGAGTATCACTTGTGGCTTTGTAAGCACCGCTTGACTTGTTGTGAAGCTCTTCTTTGTCCTTGAGTGACATTTCATGAGCAACAATCCTACCAATGACTTATGTGGGCCTGAGATCTATGCAGTTTGGTATCATTTGGATCAATGCGCACACGATGTTGTACTTTCCATCCAAGGATATAAGGATATTCTTGATGATGAATTTGTTGGTCATCTCTTCACATCCTAAGCCGGCAATCTCATTGGTGATGAGACCAAGCCTACAGTACATTCCCGTGAATCCTTCACCATCCTTCATCATGAACTTGTCAAGTTCACTTGTAAGCACATCTAACTTAGCTGCCCTGACGAATTTTGTTCCTTCGTGCATATCAACTAAGGTATCCCAAATTTTCTTGGCATTCTCAAGACAACTTATCTTGTTGAACTCTTCGGGGGCATAGGGATGAGTTCAATAGAATGTCACATGCTTGAGTGTTGTGTTGCAACATCTTCATTTCTTCCGCGATTGCTTCATGATCCTGTTCATTTCCATCTCCAAGGAATTCACCTTGCAAGCAAACACGAACGGCAACCTAAACAATAGGATTATGACCAAGAATATGCATTTTCAGCTTATGCTTCCAACTAGAAAAGTTTGTACCATCGAAATATGGACCTCTATTGTGCTAAGTTCCCTCACTAGACACCGTACTCTTCTAGGTTGTGAAACCAATGTAATGGATACCAAAAGCTCTTATACCACTTGCAGTATCAAAAGTGTGTCTAGAGGGGGGCGATTAGACTACTTGACCAAATTAAAACTTAACCTTTTCCCAAATTTATCGGTTGGCAAGTTTTAGCGATATTACCAAGTCTAGAACACCCTACACAGGCAAGTGTATGAGTATAGCAGCGAAAACTAATGATACTGCAAGTGTAAGTGAAGGAGGGTTTGGATTATCAAATGCAATGAAGACACAAATTTTTTGGGCGTGGTTTTGATAGGTGGTGCTATCGTACGTCCACGTTGATGGAGACTTCAACCCAGACACTGTAATGGTTGCGCGAGTCCACAGAGGGCTCTACCCATGAAGGGTCCACGAAGAATCAATCTCGTCTATTCCATCATGACTTACGTCCAAGAAGAACTAGCCTCACTTGGGGTAGATCTTCACGAAGTAGGCAATCTCCTTGCCCTTACAAACTTCTTGGTTCAACTGCACACAATTTGGCGGCTCTTAAGCGACACTTAGCCAATCTAGGTGACACCACTCTCCAAAAGGTAATAAATGGTGTATGGATGATGCACTCCTTGCTCTTGCTCTTCAAAAGATAGTCTCCTCAACACTCAATTACTCTCTCTAGGAATTTGACTTGGTAGAAGAGGATTATTGGGTGGAAAGCAACTTGGGGTGGCTAGAAATCAAGATTCATATGGTGGAGTGGAATATGTTGATCTCAACATATGAGTAGGTGGTTCTCTCTCAGAAAATGAACAGTGGAAGTGTAGATATGTTCTGAGTGCTCTCTCTACGAAAGACAGGGGTGGGTGGCATTTATAGCCATCTCCAAAAATCTAATCGTTACAACATTATTTCCCAACTCGATAAGACCGAAATGAAAAGTCAGTTTTACCGTCTAGTGGAAAATGTCCTAACTTTTAGCTTTTTCGTGAGACTGAAGGAAACATCTCGGTGAGACCAATTCAGCTTAACCTAAGCAGCTCGTGTACTTCGGTGGCACCAAAATATAGAACTCGGAAATTCCAAAATTGAACATTCCGATTCCGGTAACTTTGTCACTGCTTTTCGGTTCCACCAAACCTGGTCTATGTTCTACTTCGGTGCTAGGGTTTGGCTTGGGTTCTTCCTAGGACTAACTCGGCGGGACCGAAGTGGAAATATTGGTTCAACCGAATTTGGTAGTTTAGGGTTTTGGAGAGAATCATTTGTGAAGATTCGGTTGAGGTTTTTGGTGGCATATCTCTAAGCACTTAAGCAACGAGATCATTATGAGTACCTCATTCCCTTTTTATAGAATTGGCTTTCCTATGGATTTAACTGTGACTGCTCACGTAAAACGGAATGTAGAACCTTGAAGCTTTTCCCAATAGGTGTTCTTTGCATCTTAGGGGATTCTTCTCACAATTCCTAGCAAATCCATTCATTGAACTTTCCTATAAAATACTTCATAGGATAATTAGTCCACTAAAATATATGTTGTTAATTACCAAACCATCTAGGAAGAAGTTATGCTTTCGATGGTGTGGGCGCTACGTACGAACTCATACAACGCAGCGCTCCTCTTTCAAGAAGCCTAGATTCTCCACGAGCATGACTGCAACGACCTCCTTGTTCGCTTACTTGCCAACAACCTGGACCTCCACGAATCGATGGTGCTCGAAGAGCTGCAGATTGTACCGATGCTCCTCCTGCAACATTGGGATCCGGTGATACATGCTCCTTCAGTTGCGTCTCCACCATGATAGGTTGTACTGCGCCTCCGCTTGTTGTAGGGTGAACTCGACAATCAGTGTGGGCGCCTGCTCCTCCTCCTCCTTAATCGTCGTGTCCTCCTCGTCCAAGCTCTCCTCCTCTAAAGAGCTCACAGACTCCGATGTAATGCAAGCCGCGCGTCGGGCACGCCATGCGTCCACCTTGATCGCAATTTCATGGCGGTTCTGCGAGAAAAGGGTCTTCCACCACCCACGCCGGGTCCCGTCCATTTCTCGCAGAGGTCAAAGGAAGAAGGGAAGAGGTGACGCCTCAACGACTCGAACAGAGGGAAAAGAGTCTCGAAGATGGTGTGGTTTGTGTTGTGGCCGACGATTTTTAGATGGTATTGAGCATGTAGAACGATGACTTGAATGCGTTCCACGAGAGTTGGCTTCTCATTTGTCGTGCCAGTGTGAATGCCAAGCAGACATACATACGCCACTTGAATTTCGTAGGAAGTTGTCCTGTCGGCCTGCCTGGACACGTCCGCTCTGAACCGGCATTAACGCGACGGGAGTGACGGCCCAAAGCATCTTTCTCGATCGCCACACCGGTGTGAATGCCTCGCTATTCGGCTGGTATGCGGCAGCGACCGACTGCTCTGAATAGGCATGAATGCGACACGAAAAGCGGAATGATAGTTGGAACGGAATGAGAGGGAGGAAGAGGGTAGGATGCCGGAGGTCCGGACTGTCGGAAACTTTCCAACCATGTTTGGTGTTTGTTGGATTTGAGACATCCAGACCGATCGACGAAAGTTGGGTGCACGATGTTGAATGACCCAGAGCCCAGAGTGTCCAAACGACGTGATGCAAACGTTTAGGGGCGATTTGATGCATGGGCACACATTTGCCTCGTCGGAACCATCACCTCGTGGCCGCCGTTGCCCCGGCAGCAAAACACAACACAGTACGGGTGTGGCGTAGTTCTCCTCTATGTTCGGACTTCGGAGTCGCTCTCAGTGGAGGCTACAGTCCTGATGACATGTTAAATGTAAAAGTGACCGTGAACAGTGCGAATGAACGGGACTTAATTTGATGATGACCAGTGACCACCACTGTTGTCGGCTGTTATTGTCGGGATGATCAGGCGAGCCAGCGCGGCAACAGCTTGTGTTGTGAAGCTCCACCACACGGCCACGGGGGGTCAGGCCAAGAAGAGCAGGCCTTCCGCCAGTCGCCGCGCCTCGTCGCGGCCCAGCATCTTATCGACGACGGCCACCGCGTACTCCATGGCGGTGCCGGGGCTCCTGCTCGTGATCACGTTCCCGTCAACCACCACCCTGTTCTCGCACTCGCTATCGTCGGCGAGCAGCCCGGCCATGGATGCGCACGTCGTCGCCTTCCTGCCCTGCAGCATCCTGCCGAAGCGTCAGCGCGCGGTGAGCGGGTTGGAGTACTGGCTAGCTCGATCAGCGCATACCTTGAGCAGGCCATGGGGCTCGAGCACATGGGCGGTGGCGGCGCCGATGGCGCCGTACGGCTTGTTCGCTTCCGCATGCTTCTTCAGCAGAGTGACGAGCTGCTCACAGCGGCCCAGCGTCTTCGCGCCCGGCAGGCCGCCCTGTTTGATCAAAGAAACGGAGGCCAATCAGTCGATCAGTGGCTACCAGCGTACGTATGTGCACTAGGACGATCTGAAGTTCTTGCATGCCACTCGCCGGCACGATGATCAGATCGAACGGCGCCCGATCGGCGGCCTCGTCCAGCATCACGTCGGCCACGATTCTCGTCCCGTATCGCGCGGTGACATCGAAGCCGTCCTCGACGGACGCGACAATGACGTCCGCGTTGGCTCTGCGCAGCGCGTCCACGATTGTTATTGCCTCCATCTCCTCGCTGCCGTTGGCTAGTGGAAGAAGAACCTGAAGATCCAAGAATCGGAGGCGATGGGTCTAAGAGAAGTTCATGATCCAGGAGTGAAATATCAGAATACCAGTACTGCCTGCGCGCTTTGCAGAGTACCTGACCTTGGGTGTGCCGCTGCAGTGCCACTGGACCGAGTTGAGTTCTTTCATGCTGTACCCACCTTCGTATCTCACAAGCTAAACAACAACAAAAAACATAGCAGAATATGGTAGTGCAGCTGATGAGAAAAGTGCTGCCACCTCGCAATTTGAGGAGACAATCGAGTTGATAAGAAAGCGCACCATTAGTTTAGTGATCTGCTCGACCTTCTCCTTCCCGTAGAGCTGTTCCACCAAAGCCAGCGCAAACTCCATCGACGTCGCCGGCCCCGTGCCCGTCACGGCGTTGCCGTCCACCACCACGTTCGCGTCCACGGCGGTCACCTCAGGAGGGAACTTCTCCACGAACCAGGGATGACCCGTAGCCTAAGTAGAGAAGCGTTTGTTGGATGATTATAAAGATGGGAACATAATCAATTTCGAATCTTTGGCTATTTATTGAAACTGGTAGATGTGATTTCTTGATAACTCTTGTTAACCGTTTTTCCGGGGGAATAAACTTCACCGATTTCATGTCCGCTTAGGGGGGGGGGGGGGGGGGGGGGACATACTATTTGGCATGACTATAGGAGAATGACGTTTTGGGTCTCGGCTTTCACGGATGCCTGATTTTAAAAAAATTCTAGATTAAAAAAAAATTGGCTTTAAAAAAATCTGAAAACAATACAAATAAACAAGGATGTGATCCGTGTGTGTAAAATTTCAGGCAAAATACTTTGAACCTATATAAAAAGACGAATTCACGGTCTAGGATAAGAATAGTATCATGCGTTAAAAAGCCTCGGATTTTTTTTACAACTCTCATTTCAACGTATTTAGTCTTGAAAAAATTACACACTTATGTATTATACCTTCATCTATCTACGTATTTTTTCAGAATTTTTTGAAATGTTAAAAATACAAATTTTTATGAAATTTGAATTTTGCATTTGGAGAAACCTATTGCCGGGCCGACTCCAATGATCAAATGAAATAATAAAATACGTGGAATGCGTAATTTTTTTTGGGTGGTTGGGCTAAGCATATTCCCTGTATTTTCAAAAAAGAGAAGATCCATCCCACATCTATTATAGACAATTTAGAAGCTTTGGCTGAGGTTCAACCACTATATAAACATGAAATTGAGTTAAAGAGTGAACTGAATGAAAAATAGCTCGACTTCTGAGAGAAGAGGAGCTCAAAGGGTATCGGCATTCAAACTCTCAGTTTATTCTCAAATTGGACTCGAATACTAGATACTCCTCGTCCTCAGCCGTTAGAGGCATGATAATTGACGCCAACGTCCTCTTATACTAAATACTTATTTTATCAAGCTATTATGATGCTCACTTCTCTTCGATTGGATTCCTCATGAAGAAGGAATTGTGCGTCTTCAGTTCTACATTCAAATTATTGTGAGATGGACATCAGGCCTTTTAGCCAATGGCAGACACCAGAAGAAACATATTCATTCTCTTATACAAGAGGAGGGTTTGATTGAATGTCATGAGCAACTCAAAACTTATATTACTAATTGTTATAAAAATCTCTTTGGAGCTTAAAAAGAAGGTAACTTCTCCATGGATGAGCCCCGAACACATGGTATTTCCCTGGTTTCTGTTGAGAAAAATAACCTTCTAACAATCCCTTACTCCAAGGAGGAGGTAAAGAAATCGGTCTTCTTAATGGAACACAACGAGTCCCGTGGTTCGGACGGTCTTTCAACTGAGTTCTATCAAAACTTCTGGGAGGTTATTAAACCAGACCTTCTAGATTTGTCTCGCCACCTCCATGGTGGACATCTAGAAATGTTTCGACTAAACTTTAGTGAGATAATTTTATTACCAAAGTTTGTTGAGACTATAAGGATACAATAATATAAATCTATGTGCCTTCTTAATGTTAGTTGTAAAATATTCACGTAAGTTGTAATGATTAGGATAAACTCGGTGGTTGACCATGCGGTTCATCCTTCCCAGATTGTTCTCATGCAAGGTAGAAACATCCGAGATGGGGTGGTAATCCTTCATGAAACAGTCCATGAACTACATCGGAAGAAGTTGAATGCGGTAGTACTCAAAATTGATATTGATAAAGCTTGTGATGAAGTTAAGTGGTCTTTTGTTCAACAAGCTCTCACAATAAAAGGCCTCTCTGCAGAATGGCGCGCTCTCATCCATAACTTCGTTTTTAAAGGTAGGGTGGCCATTTAAAGTCAATGAAGATGAAGACATTGACCGCTACTTCCAAATGAAGAAAGGGCTGAGACAAGATGATTCATTATCACCCATGCTATTTAATACAGTATAGTGGTTGATATGTTAGTTGTCATGATTGAGCTTGCAAAGGTTGATGATCAAATTGACGGGGTAGTTAAACATCTTGGTGATCGTGGATTCTCTATCCTTCAATATGCCGACGATACGATTCTCTTTATGCATGACCTAGAGAAAGCGAGGAATCTGAAAGTAATATTATCAGCATTCGAGCACCTTCCAGGTCTAAAGATAAACTTTCATAAAAGTAAATTATTTTGTTTCGACGAGGCCCAAGATGAGGCTCACATGTATGCTGTTTTGTTTGGCTGCGGGCTAGGCCATTTTTCAATTGATCATTTGGAGATATCGATACATTATCAGAGACTCACAAAGAAAGAATAAAAACACGTTGAGAAAAGACTACAAAAAAGATTGAGAAGTTTGAAAGTTAAATTGCTACCTCAATGTGGAAAATTTGTCCTCATAAATCCAGTACTAATTAATATGGTACTATATATGATTTATTTTCCCGACTACCTAAAGGATCTTTACATCGATTGGATTATTTCCGATCAAGATTCTTTTGGCAAGAAGATAGTGAAAAAAAATTGACTCACTAATGAAGTGTGGTTTGTCATCCCATAGACCAAGGAGGGCTGGGCACTCCTTGAGGTTAAAAATATGTCTGCTCGATAAATGGTTGTTTAAGCTGTCGACGTAAAATGATGTATGGCAAACCCTCCTAAGAAGAAAATATGTGGGCACCTAGGCAGTGTCTCAAATAAACTGAAATCCTGGGGACTCACACTTTTGGACGGGTCTAATGGCCACGAAGAAATACTTCTTCCCCTATGGATCCTTCACTATTGAAGACAGGTCGGAAATTAGATTTTGGAAGGATGGGTGGCTAGGCAATGCTGCACTTCAAGAACAATTTCCGACTCTACACAATATTATGCGTTGCAAGAATGATACTACCATCATGGTTCAGGAATCCTTTCCGCCAAATGTAACATTCTGAAAAGGTGTAATTCGTTCCAACTAGAACCATGGAACTCTTTGTTATAGAGAATGTCCAAAGTACAACTATCACAAGGAGCCGATGAATTTCGTTGGAACCAACACCTGAGTGGTCAATTCACCGTGGAATCAACGTATAGAGCTCTGATCCGGTCTGCGTGATAGTTGATGAAAATAAGAAGATTTGAAATATGAAGATATCACTTAAGAATAAAAACTTAAGAATAAAAACTTTGTGTGATAACCTTATTAAGAGGAACTGGCATTGAAATACGTAAAATGTTCTTTTCAACTGGACGAAACAATAAAACACTTGTTTTTTCATTGCAAATTGATTCGATCTATATGGTGAGTATCGAGTAGCTTATTGCTAGTATCCCCATGTAGTGTTGGTAATATAATTAGCAACTGGTTACGTGGAATTGATCATAGGTTTAGAATTCTTCTCAAAGTGAGTTATCTACGGTTTCTAAATATATTGATAAGGTTTGGTCGCTTTGGTTATGTAGAATTGATAATATTTTTAACGATAAAAACACTTCTCTTATGTAGGTTATCTACGGATGTACCGGTCCGCTCTCTTTATGGTCGTCTCTACAACGTGTGCAGCGATACTTGTTTATGAAGTTGTGTACACGTTTGGAGAATAGGGCGAGAAATACTTTTATCCGATATGAAAGACAGCATGATCTTAGGATTGGCCCTCCACGGTTTAGGCGTCATAGTCTTGTCATGATTACTTGTATTTCATCTTTTTTATTTTCTGATGGACTTGATTTGGCTGTACGCATTTTAGTTATGCATAGGTTAGATGTAATAATTAAACCTTTTAAGTAGCAAAGCAACATTTATCAAACAATATGGGACCATAATCTATGTACGCAAAAAATGATTTCCCTAAAGTATTAGTGGCTTCCGTCGGACAATCTAGGCCCAGTTCTTTTGCAAGAATCTGGGGATTCTTCGAGAATCCGACCCCTACCCAGCTTCTCTCAGAATCTTTGGCCCTCATTTGTTTTACAATCCCAGTTAATTAGACCCTAACTAGATAGGATTGTAAAATGAATAAGGCTTCAAGATTCTAGAAGAAGCTGGGGAGGGGTCAGATTCTGGGAGAATCCCCGCAAAAGAACTCGGCCCTAGTATGCTTTGCTACACTTACAAATATTCCCTGCAAAATTACCTGTCATGGGGCCCATCATCAAATTTGGGACCAGTTATACATGAGTCGCCAGGAAATTTATTTTGGATGAGTCAATTTTCTAGGCCATTAGATTAAGATCTAACGTTCATCTTTCTATCTTCTTCCTTCAACCGTTTCTCCACCCAAAAGTTTGAGTTACTGAAATCATAAATTCAATCAACCTACGTACGACTATTGTGAGGAAATTTAGGGAAACGGGGGAGATCAAAGGAATCACGTGTGTAAGTTGGCATCCGTAATCCACGTTATGTAGTTGTCACATTACGACAATGTTTGAGCCATTAGACCAACACAAAGATTGTGTTCGTTCTAAAAACTATAATGGACAAAAGAAAGGTCGCCTGCGGGGAGCTTAAACCTACCAAGTTCCACCTTATTTATTTCACACAATAATCAAACTAAAAAAACCTATGATGCACATTGCATGCTTATATAAAGGGAAAAGATAACGCCCACACATATGGGCGTTTGCAAACCGTCCACACACATGGATCTCTCTTTGTATAAGGTTTGCATTAATCTTGAAATTTTTTGGCAGTTTTTTGTGCCATGTAGGAAGGGGTTGGTGTGTGGGCCTTAAGGAGTTCGCCCACACACCTGTTTCGCGCACGCCCACATACGGCTGCCAACCTGACGTGTGGTGGAACTGACGCCACGCCAACATGCCCGCATGCGTATGATTTACCATGTATTTCCAATGTGTACATGGCAACTGAGTGAAACTGGCCGTGTCCGCATGCTTGTAAGTTGCCATGGCTTCCTAGTGTTACATGGAAAGTGAGTGAAACTGTTGTGCCCGCATGCGTGTCAGTTGTCATGTCTTCCCCATGGCAACTGAGTGGAACTGCCGTACCCGCATGCATGTGAGTTGCCATGTCTTCCCCATGGCAACTAAGTGAAACTGTCGTGCCCGCATGCCTGTCAGTTGCCATGTCTTCCCCATGAGAACTGAGTAGAACTGTCGTGCCCGCATGCCTGCCAGTTGTCATGTCTTTCAAGTGTTACATGGCGACTGAGTGAAACTAGCCGTGCCTGCATGCCTGTCAGTTGCCATGTCTTCCAAGTATTACATGGCAACTCAGTGGAACTGACCGTGTCCGCATGTTTGTCAGTTGCCATATCTTTCCAGTGTTACATGGCAACTGAGTGGAGCTGTCACGCGGGGGCACGCGGTACCGCGAGGTGGCAAGCCGGATGTGCGGGTCGTGAGGTAGGAGGCCGAACGTGTGGACGTTAGCTATTTTACGTGTGGGTTGTTTCCCTTACACACCACACAGGACGTGTGGGCAATACCCCTTAACGCCCACACGTGTGGCCATTATGAGATACCTATATGAAATACTTTGGCACCCCCGCAATAAAAGAGTTCGACATCCATTTTAAAGAGTTTAGAGTATTTTATTTCTGCCATCTGTTTTATTTTCCTTTATGTAGTTGTTTGTGTATATTAAGCATGTCAGTAGTTGGTCATTTTAATTTTCTTTTTGTGAGTATATTTTTTTAATTATTTTTTGCTTATTAGTCATGGCACTACTAGATTATTATAAAATTGTGCATTTGCACTTTATTCTGTACAATTTTCTTTTTTCTTATACAATTGCAGTTCTTTTGTTTGTGTGAACCTAAATGTAAACTTAGTTTTTGTGTAATATTTTCTAGATAATTAATAAGGGTGTTGGTTAGTGTGAACATGAGTGAGATAGGAAATTGTTAATGGATTATAATTTCACAAAATTGTAGGTTGCTGCTGTATAGTTTCATAAGAATAAAGAAACAAGAAAAACAACACCAGGTTTATCCACACTAGACGATATACATGTGTTGGTAATTGGTTGCAATATAATTCAATAAGATTTGGTTGTTTCGGTCATGAATATTTGGATTAATAATATGATAATTAAAACCTTTTCACTCAAGAAGTTATACGAGAACTAGAACTAAAATTACATATAATTTAATATACTAGATTAATGTATAGTTATAAGATATTTATTGGAGATTGGTACGACCATACAACGGAAAGGGAATGAGGCTTTTCCCATGCATGTTGAGGTGGCATGCTTAAGATCCCTACTACATATATGACATTTAGAGTTTAAGGTTTAGGGTTTAGGTCTTAGGGTTAGGGTTTAAGGTTTCCTTCAAGAGGATCGTCCGGAGTATTGTGGCTGATGTGGAATGATGAGCTGCAAGTTAATACTCATAACGCTACCTTTTATACTATGTTAGCTAATGTAGTTCATGGGGCCTTTGGTATGGAGTTTGAATTAGTGTGTACATACGGTGACCCCTACCACCATCAAACTAGAACCATCCAGGAGCAGGCTGCAAATTTTGTGTATGATAACGTGTGCAAGCCTACGATCTGTATGGGTGGTCTGAATGAGCTTTTGTATGATATGGGCAAATGGAGTACCAATGTTAATTATCGTCGAATGTTTGTGTTTCGTGCTTTGATCAAGAATTGTGGTTTCTTTGATATTGGTTACAGTGATCTTGCGTATACTTGGCTTAATAGGCATCATACTTCCAATCTTGTTTAGCAACTCCTTGATTGTTGCCTTGTTAATCCTAGTGGGCATGCTTTATCTCATCAAATTTCTTAATTTTCCTATTATTTTAGGCGATCATGTACCCATTTTAATATCTACTGATGGTCAATTTCAATGTTCAGGTAGTCTTTAAAATTTTAAAACGGGTGGTTTTTAGAAAACTATTTTCAGATATGCTAAATTTGTTTGGAATATAACTAGAATTTATATTTTTTCTGCTAGGACTAACTCTCTTGCAGGATCTCTGAAACGATGGTGTAGAAATAAGAAACCACTACAACAAGAGTTGCGGGAAACGCAAGGTCAAGTAAATCAAATTCAAATGAATCCCATCCATATCCAAGGTCATAGATTGGAAAGTACTCTCACTACTAGGTATGAGAGGAACCTTATCAAGCTTAATTAATTTTATAAGCAGAGAGCTAAGAAAAGTTGGGCCAAATATGGTAGGAGGAACTCTAGATTTTTTTCAACAAGTAGTTCTGAAAAGGAGGAGGAGAAACACAATTGTGTACACTAAGTATGAGAATAATTTTACTCATTTCAAATGTCAATTCATTGCTACTACTTTTCTGAATTACTTTAAGTATATTTTATCCTCTCATAACATTGATGCATGCACATCGTACTTGGCAACTCAATTGGCTATTCACTCGAATGTTAACACATACTCTATTCTAGACAAAGAAGAAATCTTGAATGCCCTTAAGGACATGAAATTACATGCTTCTCTCGGGCCAGATGAATTTAATGTTGAATTCTACCTTGCCACTTGGGAATGGATTGGAGATGATGTCACTACATTGGTAAGACAATTTTATCATACATGTATTCTTTCTGCGCACATTTACCATACTAATATTGTCCTTATTCCTAAGGAGCTTGTTCCTATTCCCCACTGATTATAGGCCCACTAGTTTGTCCAATATCATTCATAAAATTATTGCTAAAACTCTTGCCAATAGACTTAGGCCTCACATGCCTGACTATATCAACCCAGCTCAACAAGTCTTTATAGAGGGTAGAAGGATTACTGACAATATCATAATTTTTCAAGTAATCACTCACTATTTTACATTTAATTAAAGCTTGCAAGGATGAAGCTTTTATGTTGAAAATTGACCTTGCAAAAGCATTTGATCATATTGAATGGAACTTCATTGTTTCGGTTC
Source organism: Hordeum vulgare subsp. vulgare (assembly GCF_904849725.1). NCBI lineage: Eukaryota > Viridiplantae > Streptophyta > Magnoliopsida > Poales > Poaceae > Hordeum > Hordeum vulgare. Next base: position 102,418,736 of record NC_058520.1, read on the forward strand.
TTGCTCGTAAAGGACTACATCATCATTTTATTAATCTAATTTATGCTTGCATATTTCCCCCTTTCTTCTTTGTCATTGTCAATGGTCAAGATTTTCAGTGCTTCAGAAGCTCTAGGGGCACTGGACAGGGGTGCCCCTTGTCCCCTTATCTCTTTGTGTTGGCCCTTAATAAACTCTCTATCTCTCTTAACGAAGCTATGGTTGCAAACAACTTGGAAGGAATCCTTCTTGGACCAAATTTCCCTTCTATTCACTCTTTGTTGTTTGCGGATGACCTTCTTGTGTGTGGTAAAGCAAGTTGGCTGGAAGAAAATTCCATATCCCAAATCATTTCTCACTTATGTCATGCCTCTCGTAAGATTCCTAATTAGTCCAAATTTGTTATTATATTTAGTGCTAATGTTAATATTTTTTCTTCTTCAAAACATTAAGGCTATATTCCCTGTTAATGATATGGATGCTTCTTTTTTCTCAACTTGATCATCACTAATCCTCACTCCTAAGAACAAAACTGTAGCTTACAATTTCGTTCTCGACAAATTTGTTGCTAAGATTCCAGGCTACAAAGCTAATGTTATTTCTCATGCTTCAAGACTTTAGCTCATTAAGTCTATTTTTTCTATGATTCATGTCTATTTTATGTCAAACTTCCTCTTTACTAAAACTTTCATTGTGAAACTTACTACCATTATTAGAATTTTTTTGGTTGAAAGGGGTAGCCAAAGGTAGGGAGTCGAAAAGTCTGTGTCTTTGAGATTTGAAATCCATTTGTACTTCAAAAGAGGAAGGCGGAGTAGGCATTAGAAACTTGTAGGCTATGAACCAGTGTATCATTATTGTTGCAGCTTGGAGAATAGTGAACACCCCCAACTCTGATATTCATCTTGTTCTCAAATCAAAATATCTCACACACTCCTTCGTTTGGACGGCAAGCTCTAATATCCCTAAATTTTCTTTTTGGATTTTAATTTTAAAAATGCTTCCCAAAGTAAAGGCACGTCCCTTTTATCATGTTACACACGGAAGCACCCTCAGGTGCACTCATTGGACCTTCATGTATGACCATTTTATCATGCGACCACCAAATTAGATATATCTTGCCAAAGTGGCGGATCTTTGGTTGCCCAACCAAAATCTTGGAATGAACCTCTCATTCATAAAATTTTTTTCTCTCAACCCATTGCTTTAGTCATCATTCAAGCTCCCATTATCCAAGATTATGGGCCTGACATTCTATTATTGGATCTTACTCCTATCGGTAAATGTAATTTGAAAAAGTGCATACAAGATCTATTTGCAGGATCTACAGGTTTTACCAGCCAATCAAATAAGACAGATTTCCCAATAAACAGAAAACATCCTTCATCAGGTATGGAAAGATAGGTCCATTCCCCCAAGGATTTTTTTTTTGGCTTGGAGCTTAATTAGGAAAGCTCTTCCAACACGTATGAGAGCTACTCCCCCGTCCCATAATATAAGAGCGTTTTTTACAGTATACTATTGTGAAAACGTTCTTATGTTATGGGACGGAGGGAGTAGCAAATTATCTGTTCACGTTAGTCAAACATGTTGTAGATGTGATCAACCTGAGGATGAATTTCATCTCTTCTTTCCCTGCCCAAGAAACATGGTATTCTTCACCTTGGTTTTTGAAGACAGATCTTCTTGTTCAAGGCCATGACACCATTCAATCTTCACTCAAGCACATATTATCTATAAATCATCCTTATGATTCTATGCAAAATGTTTTAGCTTTTTTAGGTTTACATGAAAGACTAGGAATTATTGTACTTTTCAGAGAAAGAACAAGGCTCCTCATCAAGTTCATCAAATGGAGGAAGCAATTACTCTTCATTATAAATGGGAACATCAACAAAGCACCACTCCATTGGGTGTGCAGGACTAGACACTTCTCACTTTAGATCATGGATGTCCATAGATGGGTGCTACTCTCTCCTGTGATCTAATATTTTCCAGGTCCCCAAATCTTTTGTGATGTTACTTGGAAGCATCAATCCATGCCAGGTCATCTTTAACACGTAGTAGGAATTGGTATCTTTCTCGATCTCCCTAGTGGCGAAGGCAACCAGAAGATATTGATTCAGATGTACGCATAACAAGCCAGCTCTCCTTTGATAGCAAGGTCATTTGCTCTCAAATTTGCAACAATGGTGGCTAATAAACTGAACATACAACGTGCAACTTTCTATACTAATATCTTAGTCTTGCCACAGCTGATGTTACTAGGAGCATCACTTCCCCTGATGTTAGATGGGATGTGAGGCACCATTCGACTGCCTTCTTTTGAAAAACTGAAAAAATAAATTCTTTTGTTTATCATGTTAAGAGGGACCTTAATGGTGTTGCCCACGATTGTGATCATGAGGCCCTATCTACTTCTGAGGAGCTTGTATTTGCGTGCATTAATCAGGCTCACATGCAATCGTCTTGTAGTTTTTTTCATTTGCTCATTCAGCTAGATTGCCATGGCTATGTAATTCATGCTAAACCCTCATTTGGAATGAAATAGTTGGTGCCTTGTGCGCCTTCCCCTTTTCCTAAAAAACACATACGATGTTTGTCATATGGCTTTTTTCAAAAAAGCACATCGAGACGTCAGTTGGGTGAATTAAGTGTGCGTCACACCGATGGATTGCTGAACATACAACTACTAGACCATAGTATTGTGTGTGCATTATTTTTGCATGCTTAAACATTGAGTGAAATAATCTAGTAAAAATCACATATTTAGTTATACGGCAAGTGAGTGTCCACACTGCTCATTGTGATATGTGGCGTGATTACACCTCTTCTTCATCAGAATCAAGCTTTATTGAGTTGAGACACAATCCCTTTTTTGCAACTATATCGTAAGTATAACAAACATGATCAAACATTATGTGATGTGATTAATTGTGAATCAACCACATCATAAAGTACTCTCTCCTTTCCACAATCTTAAAGAGTCTAAGGTTTTTCAGAAAATCCCAAATTGTAAGGTGTGCTAGCACTCAAATACTGATATGCTCTCTTGTAGAGTCAATATAAGCTGACCATTCCTAACCATGGGTAAACCAAACACGTTTGTCAAAGGATATTGTGGAGCAAACTTTATGTTACCATGGCTAAGTAACTAACATTGCGTTAGTTTTCACGCGAAAAGTTTGCACACCCTACATATTGGGAAGGAGGGAGTATAACGAAAAGTTTATGGTATAAAGCTACATATTTGTATGAGACTATGATTTAAAATGGTTTTCCACATACCTTTCACTTTTCTGTTCTTACACACCAAAGTCATTATCAACTTTCTAACACGTAGCTCCCATTTCCCATTCCTTTTCTCTCTCATCTGGTGTACTTGGGAGTTGCATAGAGTTCCCTGGCTTGTCACCACTCCTCCTCTAGCGGCGTCAAATGCTGGAGTGGGGATGGGAGAGGTGGATGGATCGTTGTTATAGATAGTAAGCTTAGGTCTGGGTTAGGTTTTATCCTTTTGGCATTTGGCTTGATGTTGCATTGGATCTACTCTTTGATAAATGCGAACAACATCGATGGGTAGTTTGGTCCTTCTTTCGGTCAACGTTCCATGGTACATGGGAGCGGTGGGAGGTGGATCTTGCAATTGCTACTTATATAAGCTTGGTAACCATCAGATTGATCAACCATGATTCCATCTCCCCTCTTACTTTACCGTCATAGGGACATAAGGAGAAAGGGCATGGTGCTTTGTGGGGATTGCATGCTTTATTGGTGATTCATCATCCTCCTTTGATCACGACTTCGAATATCGAAACCGAAGATGATCCTAACAGGAATATCTAGTGTTAGTGGGAGGACTCTTCTTTGTGCCCATTGTTGATAGAGAATTGATCATAGATGATGGGATGTGTCTCTCCAACGATATCTTTGTTTGGATAAGCACTGGATTGCATTGTTGGTTGTATCTTTGGGGTCTTCTTTGCAAAAAGGGAGGACTTAATTGTAATTATAATTTTTAGGCGGTGTTGTAACAATTCCGCAATCAATATGCCGAGGTCCCTCCCAGTTATTTAAGAAAAAAAATAGCGCACATAATATATTACATTTATTAAAATCTAATCATGATGCGGCAAATCAAACCGGGTACATGTAGGAGTGGAACGTAAGACTGATTCATATACTAAGTTTGCCAACATATATATGCCACACTTTTTTGTCATACACAACTAAGGTTAGGGTAGCGAAGTAGTGTCACAATTTGTCACACTTGAGATAATCTTGTCAAACTATCACAAGTCAATGACACACATGACTTAGATTGAAGGAAAATAAAATCATGCCAGAAGTACGGCGGGAGCCAACCAGGAGACTAACCCACTCAAACTTGTCTAACTTATGATGACGCGAAGTATAACAGTCTTAGCACCCTCAACAATATACCTAGCAACACTCAACAATATACCAAATACCAATGTATAAATAAATGTAATCATATAAATACCAGGATCACTCCACCTTACGAGTAAAGAGTCGTGAAAAATGCATATGCCCCAAGCATACCTTGTGTCCGTCGAGTAGGCCCCAGGACGCCAACGCCAGCGGCGGTGCAGCGCATATGGCGGCGTAGAGTCCTCCCTTCTCAACGTGCTTCCTCAGTATGCCCTCCAACGTCGCACAACCACCGAGATTCGCAGCGCCAGGAACACCACCCTACATCATTCATAGACAGTCAAAACTCATGCATGCCCAGATGAGCCGAGACATGAGACTCGTCAAAAGGTAGACCAGAATTTTCATTATCGGTGTGCCAAGGTCCCTCCTAATTGTTTGGATATGAGTTTTATCTTAAATCAAACTTTACAAGCTTGACTAAAATTATAGGAAAACAATATAGACTTTTATAATGTAACAAAAATATATTACGTGAAAATATATTTGATAATGAATATAATGACATTACCACTCTCTCCCGCCCGCTCCCGTGCTGCTCGCTGAGAGCGAGCAGCACCGGGGGCGCCCCCGATCCCTTAACCCAGCCCTTCATCCTCCTCTCCTACCCTCCTCGCCTCCGGCTGCAGGAGGTTGCTTCACGACGCGGCATCTGGTCTTTTGCCCGTGATGGTCTCCCGTGGCATGGCGGCGCATTCAGCGACGAGGCAGGAGTTCTCCGCTCTGCTCCCCTGGTGTGGTGACTCGACCGATTGAGGAGTTGTGGCGTTCCCGACGGCGTGCTTCGGCCTCCGGTGGTGCGGCTCCAGATGCGCTGCTCATTGCCCCCCTGATGCTTGGCTTCGGTCGGTCGTGGGGCTCCGAGGCGGCTGCCGACAAGCCTGGCGTGGGGCTCCGAGGCGGCTGCCGACAAGCCTGGCTCCGGCAGGCTCCAGATCTGGCGCCTACGGGCTTGTAGGGCCATTGGGCCTGGAGGGGCCTCGTCCGTTCGTTGGCTGCACGCTGTTGGGGTTGTAGCGAGAGGCTAGACATCAATCCGGTTGTGGCCGGATCTGCCCCGGCATGTTGTCGGCGAGGTACGTGGTGGCTCTTGTGCGGCGACAACGCGGTGGCTGCATGGGAGGCAAGCGAGTCAGCGGATTACGATGCGTGGGGTGGTGTTCGAGATGCTCCGGGTGAAAACTTGCCCGGTTGTTGCCAACCAGTAGCGGCAGCCCTCGCGGGCATCGTTTCCATCCTTGGAGGCGTTTCTGTGGAGATCTACGGCCTCCTATCCTCGGTTCAAGATCTTTGGGTTAATGCCTAAGGCCCGGCATCGGGTCAGGCGACGGCGTCGTCCTCGTCGAATCCCCCTTTGGGGGCGTCGCCTTGAAGATCTTTGATCCTGTTCGTGCATTTCATGGGCTGGACGCTCGCAGCACTGTGGTCGGCAGCTGTTCGTTCGGCAATGTGATGTTGCGTGACTTCTTGTGTGGCAACGATGGCGACTTCGGACGGAGTTGGGCTGGTGCTGGGCTTTGGTAGTCGGTCTCATCTCGCGTATTCAAGGGGTCGCCGTGCCTCACTTGTCTTCCTAAAGTCGGAGCTGCAGAGGAGGTGTCTCTGTGGAGACGATGACATGAAAGGGTTGGTCGGTTCCGGTGCCGGATCGACGCAGGCCCAACGCTTTTCCCCAGCATTTTTCACCGTCGAAGTCGGAGCTGCCTGGCCGTTGGCGCATTTTGTGGACTGTGTGGCATCGGTCGACGCATGCCTCGGCACTCTCTCCTCAACGATGTGTGTGTTCTTGTGTAGGTTACCAGGTCGCCCTGTGTGTCCTGTTTTCTTCGATGTGTTGTAACGGTTTTTGCGCGGTTTTTTGTTAATTAATTGGACAACTCTCTTCGACGTTTTTAATGAATCGGACCCTAAGGGACAACGTTTCAAAAAAATAATGATATTGATTTGGCACTAAATATTCAACAAACTTGCATAATGTTTACAAAGTTTGATTTAAGACAAAGTTAACAGTAATAACAGACCTAGAGAGTACTAGTATTAATTAGGAAAAAACTTTGTTTTTATCACTTCGGTTTTTACCCACTTGGATTATGCCACTCTAGAATTTGATATTTTAGTTTTGCAACTTTTAGCTTTTAATAACACTATCACAGTTGTCATTCCATGGCACAAACAATAACAGGGTGGCAATTGTGATAAATTGTTTAAAGCTAAGCGTGATAAAAATAAAATAAAATTTATTTTTGTTGCCATGAAATGGCATTTATGATGTATCGTCAAAAGCTAAGAGCGACAAAAATGAGATGTTAAATTCTAGAATGACATAAGCATCGTACGCAAAAACTAGAGTGGTAAAATCAAAGTTTTCCTTATTAATTACGGATTTAATGGACAAAATAATCATGTGGGATTAGTACTGAATATACAACGGGCTCACCCCTACTAGATATTTTTTTTGAAATGTCTGGTAAACTTGTGTAACCTGACCGTAGGTGTAGGATTATTGCAAAGTTAATATGGATATATAATCCCCCTTCGTTTTTAAATATTTGTCTTTGTATAGATTCAACATTCAACTACAGACTACATAAGAAGCAAAACGAATGAACTTACATTTTAAATTATGTGTATATTCATTTATATGTAGTTCATAGTAAAAATATTTAAAAGACAAGAATTTAAAAACGGACGGTAGAAATGAAGGCAGTATATGCATATGCATATCCATGCGTACGGGGAGGACGATGAGGTCGTAGGAAGCGGCGGCGCAGTCAGCCAGGAGCTCGTCGGCCAATATTTTGACGCCGTACATGATCTCGACGAGAAGGGCGTCGCCAGCTGAAGCGACGGTAACGTCGGCGCCGGCGCGGCGGAGGATGTCGATGGGGATGGACGCCTCGATCGGCTCTGTGCCGGCGACGATCGGCAGCAGCACCTGCTTGTCGCGCAACGTAGCTAGAGAGGTCAGTCAGGCTGCGCCGGGCAGTGGGTCTCCTCCATGCCTTGCATTATGTGCTACAGAGCATGCAGTGACCATATGGACTTGTGGGAGAGTGTAGCAGTACCTTCTTAGGGGAAGGAGACGTCGCCATGGCCATGGTGAGCTTCCGTGAATTGAGATGGTGTACTGGTAAGCTGCAGTTGCAGTGCTTCTCCTCTGGTGTGGGGTTTACCGGGCGAGGAGGAAGCTCGTCAAGATCTCTCCACCTTGATAAATATCTCAGAACGGTGCATGATAGGCTCGGCTGGCGGCGAAAATCCGGTGGACGCGCGGCGAAATATGCAGATGCAATAATGCAATCGGTAATAGTCGTGGTGGGATCTTGGCAGAAATTTCAGTGCATGAATCCGGACGGGGGAACAGGGACGTATGGTGTGTCCTACTCCTACTGTGAGTGTTGTTGACAAGTCAAGGAATAATGGCCATGGGCTCGTACTCGTAGCCTCACACTCCCATTTGATGACACCACTTACTTATCTTCTTTGGTCAAACTGCACATGTGCTGGAGTGGAGCCCATGCTTGCCGGACTGCCGGACTAAATGCAAACGTACCGTAGCCACAGGATTACGGAGCGAGAGCGGCTTCGCAACTCCACAACATCTCCGTCCAAGTGTGTAAATTGGTGGAACAGAGGCCTTGTTGACGACGCAACCATTGAGCCAAGGCTCCGCGTCACTCGCGCGCGGGGGGCGCAACTCGCGCTCGGGATGTAAGAAAACTCCAATCCAGAGGAACGTCGTTTTTGTCCGTATTTTATTCGTTTGAATAAATTTAACGGATATTCGTATTCGTTTTTATAATTAGATCGACGTTTGCGTTTAACACGTCCGGTGATCCTTTTTTAGGTGGCATGAAAAAGACATTTAAAAAAATATAAAACCATTAATTAAATATTAATGCCGGCCTAAAAGCGATAGTCCACATTACATTAAAACATGAAATTTAAAATAAATTAAAAACAAGGAGGCGCGCTGCCCTAGGCGTCCTCCTCCTCTTCGTCGTCGTTGTCGGGACCGTTGAGGTCGACGAGCGTCGGCGCCGGGCCAGCCTAGGGAACACCGTCTCCCAAACAGCGGCGACGTCGTTCACCGGTAGTTGCACCGGCGCTTGCTAGGCAGCACATCGCTCCTCCTCCTGAGCCTCGGCCTCGCACTCCATGAGCTCGATTCGTCGGGCCTCTGCGTCCTCATCCAACACCCGTCGTTGTCGCTAGTACTCGAGGTAGGCCGCCTCCTGCTCTGACGTCGCACCCAACCAGACGGATGGCGCGCTGACCCACTCGCGCACCACCCCGTCCCAGGCGTACATCTCACGCCTGAGGCGGGGGGCGACGGGGCCAGTTGTGGAACGACTGCATCATCGGCAACGGAGAGCGCAATGGCCTTCGCCAGCTGCTTCTTGTAGGCCTCCTCCTCCTCCTCCTTCCTGAGGCGCGCCTCCTCCTCGCTCGTACGCAAGACGGTCTCCAGTGCGTTATGGTACACCGCCTCCTCCTCCTCCTGGTCTTCTTCACGCACGACGAGGGGTGGCGGCGGTCCAGCCACCACGCCGCGAACGCCACGCCTGCACTGCTCCTCGTGCTCCCATGGAACCAGGCATACGAGTCGGGGGATTCCGTAGTGTAGAGGGGTTGCGCCGCTGCTGTGGCGTCAGCTGCTCCCGCTGGCACCTCACCTCCTCCGCATGCGCCCGCGCCGACCGCCGCACCGCTCGAAGTGGGATCGTCTCCGGATCCAAGTGTCGGTCTGTTGAGGAACGTAGTAATAATTCAAAATTTGCCTACGTGTCACCAAGATCAATCTAGGAGAAGCTAGCAACGAGTGAGGGAGAGCATCTTTATACCGTTGAAGAAGATCGCAAAGCCGAAGCGTTACTATGAACGCGGTCGATGGAGTCGTACTCACGGTGATCCGATCCAAGCACCGAAGGAACGGTGCCTCCACGTTCAACACGCCTACAGCCCGACGACGTCTCCTCCTTCTTGATCCAGCAAGGGTGAAGGAGAAGTTGAGGGAGGGCTTCGGCAACACGACGACGTGGTGGTGGTGGAGCTTGTGGTTCTCCGGTAGGGCTTTGTTGGGGCATGTTGCATGGGAAACAAAAAAATTCCTACGCACACGAAGACCTATCATGGTGATGATCATCTACGAGAGGGGGATCGGATCTACATACCCTTGTAGATCGCTAAGCGGGAAGCATTAAGAAACGCGGTTGATGTAGTGGAACGTCTTCGTGATCCAAATCGCCGTCGTCCCACGATCCGTCCAGATCTAGCACCGAACGGATGGCACCTCCGCGTTCAGCACACGTACAGCTCGATGACGATCTTCGCCTTCTTGATCCAGCAAGAGAGACGGGGAAGTAGATGAGTTCTCCGGCAACGTGACGGCACGCCGGTGATGGTGCTGATCTATTCCTCCACGGCTTCGCCTAAGCACCGCAGAAATCCGATCTAGAGGAGGAACTACAAACTAGAGGAGAGGGTTGCACGTGGCTGGAATTGTGTCTCAAAAACCCTAAAACCTCTAAGTATATATAGGAGGAAGGAGGGGCTAGCCTTGAGCACCAAGGCAAAACCCCTTGGGCTCGGCCGAACCTAGAGAGGAGGAGTCCTCCTCCAATCCTACTTGGAGTAAGACTCCTCCCCAAGTTGTCCACCTCTTTTGGTTTTTTCCACTTTTACCTCATGGGCTTTTTTGGTTGACTAGTCAGCCCACTAAGAGCTATTGCGCCACCATCAAGTCCACTGGCCCTCTTGGGTAGTGGTGGGCTGTCACGCCCAAGATGCGACCCTATCCTCAATTTGGCACGAAAGCCTCGTCAGAGATAGAAGCGCATCTCGTCGTGTCGCAAGAATGGATATCGTTACAAGTACATGTACCGAAAAGAAGAGATATATATAGAGAGTTGGCTTACACTCGCCACAAGCTAGATCAGAGTCACAGCAGTACAGTACATAATCATCATGAATAAGAGCAGGGTCCGACTACGGACGAAAACAAACGAGAAAAGAAGAACGACGTCCATCCTTGCTATCCCAGGCTGCCGGTCTGGAACCCATCCTAGATTGACGAAGAAGAAGAAGAAGAAGAAGCAACTCCAAATGAACAATCAACGCGCTCGCGTCAAGTAACCTTTACCTGTACTTGCAACTGGTGTTGAAGTAATCTGTGAGCCACAGGGGACTCAGCAATCTCATTTCCAAAGGTATCAAGACTAGCAAAGATTAATGGGTGAGGTATGGTTAAGTGGTGAGGTTGCAGCAGCGGCTAAGCATATATATGGTGGCTAACTTACGAGGACAAGAAATAGGAGGGGGATGATCTACGCATAACGGACGTTAACTACTGATGATCAAATGAATGATCCTGAACACCTACCTACGTCAGACATAACCCCACCGTGTCCTTGATCGAAGAAGGAACTCACGAAAGAGACAGTCACGGTTACACACATAGTTGGCATATTTTAATTAAGTTAACTTCAAGTTATCTAGAACCAGTGTTAAACAAAGTTTCCACGTTGCCACATAACCGCGGGCACGGCTTTCCAAAAAGATTTGACCCTGCAGGGGTGCTCCAACTAGTCCATCACAAATTACCACAAGCCGCATAGAAATCCTCAATCGCGAAGCTCGCGATCTCGTCGGATTCCCTAGTGGAAAACCTCAACTCTGAGAATACCCAAAGCATCACCGGAATCCCGATGCACAAGATATTTCGTCAAAGGTAAAACTAATCCAGCAAGGCCACCCGACGTGTCGACGATCCCGATAGGAGTCGCGTACCTCGTTCTCAGGACACGACGGATGGGTCACACTAGGAGATACCAAACCTCGGGTTGCCCCGCGGTGGCCTCGTAGTCTGCCAATTTGGACCAACACTCATGAGGAGCACTGGCCCGGGGGTTGATTAAATTATCCTCGGGTTAATTACTCCCTATGCAGTTCATTAGTTATTAGGCAAAACGTAGTACCAAAGTTGGGCCTTGCCAGACCAGCTTTAATCTAAAACAAATTATCAAGGGGGTCCGCATAACAACCCCGATCGTGTTAGGAGCGCTCATTTATGGAACATAACACCGGTAGCCGAAACTAAGGGGGCAAAGGTGGAACAAAACACCAGGCTAGAAAGGCCAAGCCTTCCACCTTTCACCAAGTATATAGGTCCATTTAATTAAACAACATTAATATATGGTGATATGACAAGGGACCCATGTTATCACATGGAAGCAACTACACCTGCAACTAGCAACGCTAGCAACAGGGTTAAGCAAGCAGTAACATAGCCAATCAGTGGTTTGCTAGGTCGATCAGGTTCAAGGTTATCATGGCATTGTTGAGAGGCTGAATTTAACATGTGGTAGGCCACGAGACATAATCAATAAAAGCGAAATAACTAGCATGGCAATGATAGTAATGGTATCTGGGGAAATGGTCATCTTGCCTGAGATCCCGCTTGGAAGAAGAACAACTCCGGGAAGCAGTCGAACCAACGTAGTCGAACGGGTCCTCACATTCCGACACACTTGCGGAACTCTATCGAGACGGAGCAAACCGGAAACAAACATCAACACAAATATTCACCACAGCAAAACCAAGACATAATGCATGCCCTAATATGATGCATGATCAGTTCAATGATGCAGGCATGGCATGGCAATTCACCTCACACAAACACTACACATTAAGTGAAGCTCGATATGCAACGGGTTGCATACCGACGGAACTCCACGTTTAATTACTAGTTCACTCCCGTTAATTTACTCGGCAATATTTAATGTGGTTAACATGGCAAGGGGTGAAGCGATGATCCTACATGACATCCTAGTCGGGTAACACGCGAAACAAAGAACGGAGCTACGGAACAAGAGACATGCAATACGATATAATTACGCCATGAATGTGTCATGCATGCAAGTTCAAACATCACGGGCAAGAAGAGAAAGAAACAGGTGTCGCCACAGCGAGCGAAAGGGGAACTATGGCGGCAAGACGGAAACGATGCCACGGCAACGTTCCTATCCCGGAAACTCGTCGAGATATCGGTGCCAACGAACTAGAAGCGTATGCGGGAACGCTAAATAAAGAATGGGGTGATCCCGCTTACCGGGTTCCCATGTGTCGGGGCACAACATAAGAGGGACAACGTGCAACGAACAACATATATAGGCGCATACATACGATACATCTCATACAACATGCATACGGTCACGACAACGTTCCATTGGTATACCTTCAAAGCGTGCAATCGTAGTGGTTCGGCCCGGTGAAGGAGAGCAACGATCGTCGTGGTCGTCGAGTCTCGTCGGCGGTAGTCGTTCGCTCGGCGTCGTGGTTCACGGCCTTCGGCGACAGTAGTCGAACTCGTTTTCCGAAGACGTCCGGGGGTCGTCGAGGACGTCGTGGTACTCGTCGAATTTGTCGATGACTCACGACAGGCAGGGATGGTGCATGCGGCGACAGCATCTAGCAGGCAACAAACAGCAACGCGACGCAAGCAGCAAAGCGGCAGCAGGCAACCAACAGCATGGCAAACTAGCATGCAGCAACCGGCATCCTAGCATCTATCTAGCGCCAGTAAGCAACAAACTGCATCAGCTAGCATAGCAACTAGCAGGCAGCAAGAATAGCAGCACTAGCAGCCAAGCATGACAGCATGCAGTAGCAACAGGCAAGCAAAACGGCAGCAAACATAGCAGCATGTGCAGCAACAGCAATAGAAGCTACTAGCATCTATCTAGCAGGCTTGCAAGAAAGCGCAGCAAGCTGCCAGCATGCAAAAACGCAAGCAGAAGCTACTAGCAACAGCAAACTCGGCAGCAGCGGCAATAGCAACACGACCAACAACGGCATCGGCAACAACGGAGCTACAGCAAGCAGGCCAAGCATCAATCAGTAGCAGGCTTCGGCAACAGCAGCCAGCAACTACAGCTCGACAGCTACAGCAACAACAAAACAGCGACAGGCAGCGGCTAGGCAGCAGCAAGGCGAAGAGGGGGCCACGGCTATCCGAGGCGAGCAGGACCTCTCCGGCGGCCGACCATGGGAACGACGGCAGGGCCTTGGCGCGGGAGGCCAAGGGCGGCTGGAAGAGGATATGGGGTCGCGGCTCATGCAGCACGCAACAGCAACCGGCGCGGGAGACGGACGAGGTCGGCCTGCACGGGAGCGCGGGCAGCAGCAAGATCAACAGGCGGCGGGCAAGAACAGAAGCACGCACACAGGCAGGGCGGCGCCGGCGTGCTCAGCAGTCGAGCGACGACGAGGAGACGAGCTCCGGCTCCGGCGAGGGGAGACCACAGCGCAACGGCTCTCTACAGCAAGACGACGGAGCGACCATGGCGGCGGCCACGCGAGCTCGGTAGGGACGAGGCCGTGGGCCCCTGGCGCGGGAGGCGAGCTCCATGGGCGGCAACCATGGTAAGGGCGAGGCCGAGGCGAGGGCGAGGGGAGGCTCCGGGGAGAGGAGACCAAGGGCGACGAGGAGGGCACGCGATCTTCGGAACGGGAGGAGGGAACGGGATCGAAAGGGCAGGGCGACGCTGCGGGGTCGAGAGGGGAAGGGGGATCGGGCCGAGGAAGACGGCGCAGGGGGAGAACGAGAGGGAATCGGGCTAGGTCACGGAGGGGAGGCCTGGGCCTTGGCCGGCTGGGCCTTGGCCTCGGATCCTCCCCCTCTGGTTTTTTTTTCTTTAAAATCTTTTAAAACACAAAAAATTTAAACAAAGAAAAGTTTTTAACAAAAATAAAATAAAATAAATGCCTTTGAATCCTTTAAAAAATATTCCCAACTACAAGAAATTGTTGGGCATTTTTGAAAGAAATAAAATAAAACCTTTTGAAGAATTAAAATTAAAGTCCGTTTACAAAAGAATAAAAAATCAAACCCCTTTTATAAATAAAAGGGTCTCTAGTTTTAAAAAAAATAACAGAGGGAAAAAATAAAGCAAAACCTCGGGGTTGCCCCCACATTTAATAAAATGATTTTCTTTAAAAGAAGACGAATCTTTATTTTTAAAAAATAGGGGTTAAAACGGAACTTTAGCAAAACCACAAAATGAAATAAGAGGAGAGAGAGGGGGAACTACTATCGCTCTATGACTCGGTGATCACTCGAAGCACAACACTCAATACACCACACGTGACAGACGATGCAAGATGCCATGCATGATGCGACGATGCAAACTAAATGAAGAGGCCACAAAATAAAGTAACCACATGACGGAAACAGAAATAAAGGGGAATCTTCTGAAACGTCGGCGTCGGGCTGTCACATGGGCCCACCTGGTGGGCCCCCGGTACCCATTCGTCACTCCCGATACACTGCCGACACCTATAACTCAACTATACCGAAACATCACCAAACCTTAAGTGTGCAGACCCTGCAGGTTCGAGAACTATGTAGACATGACCTAAGACACTCTCCGGTCAATATCCAATAGCGGGACATGGATGTCCATATTGGATCCTGCATATTCTACGAAGAACTTATCGGTTGAACCTTTGTGTCAAGGACTCATATAATCCCGTATACCATTCCCTTTGTCCTTCGGTATGTTACTTGCCCGAGACTCGATCGTCGGTATCTCCATACCTATTTCAATCTCGTTACCGGCAAGTCTCTTTACTCGTTCCGTAATACAAGATCCCGTGATTAACTCTTTAGTCACATTGCTTGCAAGGCTTATATGTGATGTTGTATTACCGAGTGGGCCCCGAGATTCCTCTCCGTCACACGAAGTGACAAATCCCAGTCTTGATCCATGCTAACTCAACGGACACCTTCGGAGATGCCTGTAGAGTACCTTTATAGTCACCCAATAACGTTGCGACGTTTGATACACACAAGGCATTCTTCCGGTGTCAGTTAGTTACATGATCTCATGGTCATAGGAATGAATACTTGACATGCAGAAAACAATAGCAACAAAATGACACGATCATATGCTATGTTCATAGTTTGGGTCTTGTCCATCACATCATTCTCCTAATGATGTGATCCCGTCATGACGTGACAACACTTGTCTATGGCTAGGAAACCTTAACCATCCTTGATCAACAGGCTAGTCAACTAGAGACTCACTAGGGACACAGTTTTGTCTATATAGCCACACATGCATTTATGTTTCCATTCAATACAGCTATAGCATGGATAATAAATGATTATCTTGAAACGGGAATTATAATAATAACTATTTTATTATTGCCTCTAGGGCATATTCCCAACAGTCTCCCACTTGCACTAGAGTCAGTAATCTAGTCTCACATCTTCATGTGATTTACAATGTAATGAATCTAACACCCATACTGTTCTGGTGTTGTTCATGCTTCGCTCTGGTAGAGGTTTAGTCAGTGGATCTGCAACATTCAGATTCGTGTGCACTTTGCAAATATTTATGTCTTCCTCCTTGATGTAATCGCGGATGGCGTTGAAGCGTCGCTTTATGTGTCTGGTTCTTTTGTGAAACCTTTGTTCCTTGGCTAGAGCAATGGCACCACTGTTGTCACAGAACAGATTGATTGGATCTAGTGCACTTGGCAATACTCCAAGATCTGACATGAACTGCTTCATCGAGACACCCTCCTTGGCTGCCTCTGAGGCAGCTATGTACTCCGCTTTGCGTGTAGAATCAACTATGATGCTTTGCTTGGAACTGCACCAGCTTACCGCATCCCCGTTAAGAACAAATACGTATCCGGTTTGCGACTTAGAGTCATCCGCATCGCTGTCAAAGCTTGCGTCGACGTAACCTTTACAACGAGCTCTTCGTCACCCCCATGAACGAGAAACATTTCCTTAGTCCTTTTCAGGTACATCAGAATATTCTTGACCATCGCCCAGTGTTCCACTCCTGGATCACTTTGAAAGCTGCCTGCCATACTTATGGCCAGGCTGACATCCGGTCTTGTGCACAGCATTGCATACATCATAGACCCTATGGCTGAAGCATAGGGGACGACACTCATATTTTATCTATCTTCTGCAGTTACTCGACATTGAGTCTTACTCAACATTATGCATTGTAACACAGGCAAGAACCCCTTCTTGGATTGTTCCATTTTGAACTTCTTCAAAACTTTATCAAGGTACCTGCTTTGTGAAAGAGCTACCAGGCGCCTCGACCTATCTCTATAGATCTTTATGCCCAATATGTAAGAAGCTTCTCCTGGGTCTTTCATTGAAAAACTTTTATTCAAGTAATCTTTTACGCTTTCCAAAAACTCCACATTGTTTCCAATCGGTAATATGTCATCCTGTAAGTGCATCTAGTGCCCCTTAGTGATTTTGGTGGTTTGAAAACTTATAGGTTAAGTATCTAATGTGTTCTTGAGTGTACGCAGGATCTATAAGTCGCTGAGGAGTTTGAAATATTCGATGAATATCGACCCCTAAAAATGTATATCTTCGGTTGAAGAAATTGGTCTGAAGCTGAAGAATTGAATCGCGAAGAATTTGCGACGAAAATGATATTCCTCATGAAGATATTGAAATTGAGGAATTCGGTGTGTCCTGAAGAAAATCAATCTGAAGAGTTTGAAGCATGAAGATTTATCCTTTCTGTTTTATTTTCTTCACACTTGAGTAATAGGAACACCGTAGTGTTAAAGGGGGTCAAGGTAACACATTGGAATGAATTTCCTCATGTGCTCAACCCAAGCCTAATCCTACCAAAAGCCTCATGTGAGGAATATGAGAGACATGAGGACTGTCACAGTTGAGGGTCCCGACCGTTATCGATAGCCACGCCACATCATTAGTCTTATCCACACCAACGGTCATATTATTTAAGGGCATTAATGTCAAATCATGCCGGGATGCTCCCAGGCTATAAATAGCCGCCCCCCACAACCATTAGCTGGTTGGCCGCTCTGTTAGAAACTGACACTTGTCATAAGAGCAACCCAAATTCCTCAGATTCTTCGAGACCAATTCATCAGTGAGGAAATACCCCAAACACCAAACCACAAACCGAAAACCAAGTGATTGAGCATCACTGAAGAAGTTGTTCTTGTGTGGGACTGAAGCCTTTTACCTTTGAGGACTGTGCATCCTCCATACGGTTAGGCGTCATGGTCTAGAGCAATCCAGCAGTCAATTTTGGATCGCGAGGTGACCAAGTTTGTGAGGGTTTGGAAGTCTTCCCTGAAGACTTACCACGAGTGTTGGGCAAGGACTGTGTGTTCTTAGCCCAAGGAGAATACGGTAGGGACTGTGTGTCCTTTGGTTTCAATACCAAGCCGCTCCAAACCAGATGTACAACTATCACGGCAGTTGGAACTGGGTCATCAACCACTGTCTTCACTGTGAAACGGGTTCAATTTCATCAACTCTTTATATTCCTTAGATTGTGTGTTGATGATTTTCACTGTCACTGTTTGAAGAATTTGCTGAAGACTTTCTCTGAAATTCCTCAACCCCAAATTCTTCACGTGAGTTAATCCTCATCTGTTTTCTGCGTGCCTGCGTACTGTGCAAACTATTTTCATATTCTTCATCCTGAAAAACTGTTGTAGTGATACTTTGCACTCCTGATCCTTTTGTTGTTTCCGCTGTAAGTTAGTCATAAGTGAGGAATTTCCTCAAAAGGAATTTCCTCAGTGATGAAATTCTAAAAATCTCCTATTCACCCCCCTCTTGTCGATATAACGCACTTTCAATTGGTATCAGAGCAAGGTACTCCCTTGTTCTGTGTGATTTTGGTTTAACCACGTGGAGTTTTAGTTATGTCGACTGCACGCATGATTAAGGTTACTGCAGCTTGTCCTACTTTCGAAGGAAAGGACTTTCCCTTCTGGAAGACCAAGATGCAGATGTATCTACAAGCTATGGACAACGATCTCTGGTATATTGTGGAACATGGCGTCCCTATCATCTCTGCTACTATCTCTGCTGCTGATGTGAAGAAATTCAAGCAACTTGATTCTCAAGCAAAAAATATCATCTGTGGCCATCTGAGCAAGGGCCAGTATGGCAGAGTGAGTGCTTTGGGCTCAGCGAAACTTATCTGGGAAAGGCTGTCCAAAGTTAATGAAGGAGTATCAACCCAACGTGATTCTTGTGTTGATGTTCTTTGCAATCTCTTCAATCACTTCAAGAGGTTTGACAATGAAAGCTGCCAAGATACCTTTGATCGCCTCACTGACATATCAAATGAACTGCAAGCACTAGGATCTCGAGACATTACTGATCACGAAGTTGTGAAGAAACTGTTAAGATCTTTGGATTCTTCATTTGATACTTTAGTTCTGATGATTCAAGAAAGACCAGACTACAAGATGCTTGATCCAGCTGATATACTTGAAAGACTCAATACTCATGAATTCCAACAAGAATAAAAGAGAGATCTATATGGACCAAGCTATTCTAGACCACGTGCACTGAAGGCCAAAGCAATTTCCTCATCTGAAGAAGAAGACTCGGATGGTAGCATTGGTGATCCTAAAGAATTTGGACAGGAGCTTGCAATGCTCGTGAGGAAATTCCAGAGGTTTACACGACGTGGCCAGTTCGGTAAATCTTCAAGAAGAGATATGAGGAAATCAGAATCTTCATCTCACGACTACAAGAAAAGAACCTGCCACAAATGCAAGAATCAGGTCACTACATTGCTGATTGTCCTCGTTGGGGAAAGGAATCAAAGAAGAAGAAATACATGGATGAAAGTTCTGATGACTCGAAGAAAAAGAAGAAACCTTCAAAATCCTTATCTTCAAAGTCCTCATCGCACAAGAAGACTTTTCATGTGAATTATCCTATTCCTCAGATGAGTCATTTGGCTCCAACTATAAATTGTTCAAAAATCAATCTGGTGAAGTATTTGCTCGATATGTTGGAACTAACTGTAGGAATGGCCCTCCCTTGAGGAAAATCTAGGTTCCCAAAAGTTGCCTTGAAAACCTTCAGGTCAATGTCCTCATGACACCACCTATGAATAATTTGAACCCCAGATCAAATTCCTCAGGAGGACCAAAGTCTTCAAGAGGATCAAAATCCTCAACTGGTCAAAACTATGCTTGCACCCGTGCTAATGCTTCTAACATGCAGGGAAACTACAAGGAGTATGAATATGAGCGTTATTCTTCAAATCATTATGTTCATAAATCCTCAAACAAGTTCTCTGCATATTCATATGAGTACTTTAACCCCCCCTACTGTTAAGAGAAGTGCATTAGCTTCAATGCCCCCTTTCTCATATGATGCTCGCAGGATGATGACTGCTTTACCACCCCTTCAGATGTGGGTGGTGAATAAATTGAACTAATCACTTCTGCAGGTCAGGTCTCCAAATGAAAATCATCATCTGAAGAATTTGCTGGAGACCTGAGGAAATGCTTGATAGGACGCAAGCCATTATTGATGAAATAGAAATATTTCACACGTCCTTATAATTCTGTTATGATGAAATCCCTATCTGATGAGATTGATATCATATTCTTCAAGTCTGAAGCATATGAGATGGTAAGTTGTACTAATTCATCTGCAGGATGACAAACCCAAGAGTACTGAGTGGGTTCTTGATAGTGGCTGCACACACCACATGACTGGTGACAAAAGCTTGCTGATGAATATGCCACTAACTCCATCACCCCTGAAGCAAATCACATATGCTGGCAAAGGTAAAAGCAAGGTATTGGGACTTAGCAAAGTGGCTATTTCCAAGGATAGGCACATGGAGAAAGTGATGCTTGTTGAATCCCTTGGATTTAACCTCATGTCAGTCTCAATGCTTTGTGATCTTGATATGATTGTTATCTTTGGAAGATATAGATGTGTTGTCATCATGGAATCTGACAGATCCAAAGTCTTCGAAGGTGTTAGAAGAGGGGATTTGTACATTGTTGATTTCTCTACAGGTCCTCAACCAGCCACTTGCTTACTAGCAAAAACCTCAGAAGGGTGGTTGTGGCATCGAAGACTCGGTCATGCAGGCATGAGGAATTTGCACACGCTCGCGAAGAAGAAGCATGTCATCGGCATCGAATGAGTCAAATTCCTCAAGGACCACCTCTGCGGTGCTTGTGAGTCTGGGAAGATGACCAGATCCAAGCATCCCTCGAAGACTATCATGACCACTACTCGTCCATTTGAATTGCTTCACATGGATCTATTTGGACCTACTCATTATGCCACTCTAACAAATGCAGCATCTTTATATGGCTTTGTCATAGTTAATGATTATTCCAGATATACATGGGTGCATATCATTCTATATAAAACTGAAGTGCAGGAAGTCTTCAAATGATTTTCTTCAAGGGCCTCGACGAACTTCGGCATCAAGATCAAACACATCAGGAGTGATAATGGAACGGCGTCAAAAACACTGGTCTTGATAATTATCTTGATGAACTTGGTATTACTCATGAATTGTCTGCTCCTTATACTCCTCAACTGAATGGTGTCGTCGAAAGAAAAAAAAGGACTCTGGTTGAAATGGCAAGAACCATGCTTGAAGAATATCATACTCCTCGTCGCTTTTGGCCTAAAGGAATCAACACTGCATGCCATATCATCAACAGGGTATATCTTCACAAATTCCTCAAGAAAACCTCATATGAACTCCTCACAGACAAGAAAGCCAATGTAAGTTATTTCAAAGTCTTCGGTGCAAAATGTTGGATTAGAGATCCTCACCGTAGCTCAAAGTTTGCAGCTAAGGCACATGATGGTTTTATGCTCGGTTATGGAAAGGACTCGCACACCTACAGAGTCTTCAACAACTATCACAACAAGGTTGTTGAGACTGTAGATGTGCGGTTCGATGAAACTAATGGCTCGCAAAGAGAGCAATTGCCTTCTGATCTAGATAAGCTATCTCCTGAGGAAGCAATAAAGCTCAAAGCTACTGAAGACATTGTTCCCACTGAGGAAATTGATGAAGAAATCATTCCCATCACTGATGAAAATCAAGAAGATGCTCGTGAGGAAATTGCTCCAGAACCAATTCCTCAGCCCAGACGAAATCCTCAACCAGCTCATCCGAGGATTGCAAATGAAATGGAACTTGACAAAATCCTCAATGACATCAATGCGCCAGGTCCTCTCACGCGCTCAAAAGATTCACACTTAGTTAACTTTTGTGGGCATTTTTCCTTTGTGTCAATCAGAGAACCTTCAAAAGTTGCTGAGGCTTTCCTGGAACCGGAGTGGATCCAAGCTATGCAAGACGAACTTCTTCAATTCAAGCTGAATGACGTATGGGAACTCGTCAAACGACCAGATCCTCGCAAGCACAACATCATCGGAACCAAGTGGATTTTCCGAAACAAGCAAGATGAGGATGGTCAAGTGGTGAGGAATAAGGCACAACTTGTATCCCAAGGCTACACACAGGTTGAAGCAATAGATTTCGATCAAACTTTTGCACCTGTTGCTAGACTTGAAGCTATTCGAATACTACATGCATATGCTAATCATCATAACATCATCTTATATCAAATGGATGTGAAAAGTGCATTCCTCAATGGTAAGCTTGAGGAAGAAGTATATGTTGCTCCGCCCCCAGGTTTTGAGGATCCAAAGAATCCAGACAAAGTCTTCGGACTTAAAAAGGCGCTATATGGTCTCAAGCAAGCCCCTCGGGCATGGTATGATACATTGAAGGAATTCCTCATGAAGAAAGGCTTCAAACCTGGTTCACTCGATCCAACTCTTTTCACTAAATCCTATGATAATGAGTTATTTGTGTGCCAGATATATGTCGATGACATTATATTTGGCTATACTGACAAACGATACAGTGATGAATTTGCTTACATGATGAGTGAAGAATATCAGATGTCTATGATGGGGGAGCTGAAATTCTTCTTAGGTCTTCAAATTCGTCAACAACGCAATGGAATCTTCATATCACAGGAGAAATACCTCAAAGATGTTCTGAGGAAATTTGACATGCATGAATGCAAAGGTGCCAAGACTCCAATGCCTACCAACGGCCACCTCTGCACTGACGTAAATGGTAAAGAATTCGATCAGCAGGTATATCGGTCTATGATTGGCTCTTTACTGTATTTATGTGCATCTAGGCCAGACATAATGCTTAGTGTTTGCATGTGTGCACATTTTCAAGCAAAACCGAAGGAATCACACCATAAGGCTGTGAAGCATATTCTTCGATACTCAGCTCACACACCAACACTAGGATTATGGTACCCCAAGGGCTCAAATCTTCATCTTGTGGGATATTCCGATTCTGACTATGCTCGTGAGCGTGTGGATCGCAAGTCAACCTCTAGCACATGTCATTTCCTCGGAAGATCACTAGTCTGCTGGTCCTCAAAGAAGCAGAACTGCGTATCACTCTCCACTCCCGAAGCTGAGTACATTGTTGCTGCTTCATGATGTGCTCAATTGCTATGGATGAAGCAAACCCTCAAGGACTACGGCATCAACATGAAGAATGTTCCTCTCTACTGCGACAATGAGAGTGCAATCAAGATTGCATACAACCCAGTACAGCACTCGAAGACCAAGCACATCCAGATTCGTCATCATTTTCTTCGGGGCCATGTCCTCAAGGGCAATATCCTCATCGACCATGTGAAGACTGACGATCAACTGGCAGATATCTTCACTAAGCCCTTGGATGAGAAAAGGTTTTGCAAGTTGCGGTGTGAGCTAAATATCCTAGAATGTTCAAATGTTTTGTAAAAACATGCACACATCCTAACACTTATGCAAAATTGATGACTTAGATGTGCAACAAATTATGAATCTATTTTCTTCAACTAATGAAGAATATCACTCTGAGTGTGAAGAAATCAACGAAGAAATTGATTCTCAGGGCCCTACGACAATTGTACGCGGTGTCTGTAATGAACATTCTTATATGGTGGGTCACGCCACCACCCAACTTGAAATTCCTCAAGTTGAATTTCTTCAAAGCTGAATTTCTTCAAAAGTTGATATTCTTCAAGATAGTTGTTCTTCAAAAGTGTTTCTCTTCAAAACTGAAATTCATCATCATGACGCTTTGTCACAAAATCCTCAAGTTATTCAAAATCTTCAAAAACACTTGATGATTGTCGTTTACCTAGATAGACTGTGACTTCAAAGTCCTCAACAGCATTCACTTATAGCTATTTCTTCAATTTGATATTTCATCTAAGTGAATGTGATCGGACCCTACTTTCCCTCTATGCTACTCTCACCGAGTCTATTCAATTCTTCATATGCGTTCTACTTGAAACTTTGTTCAAAATCCTCACTGCGTCCTTGTCAGCTGATGATTTTGTTACAAAATCCTCAAATCTTCAAAAATATTTGTTTACAGTAACTGAACCCCACTTTCCCCGATCGGATAACCACGATCTCCACCTCTTCGGTCGTGGGCTACACGTCTCCTGCGGAGACATAGAGACAGGGGCTATTTGGTCCGATATTTTCACGCCAACAGTTACCGCCTGGCTATAAATATGTCCCCATCTCCTTTCGGTAAAATCTTCTTCCCGTCGCCCTCCTGCTACAGCAAAGCTCAAAAGCCCTAGCGCCACCTCTAGAAGTCTCGACGCTGGCGAAGAAGAGCTTGACTGCCTCGACCTCTCCGTCGCCGAAACCACGCCGGAACCGGACCATCTTCGTCCGCCGCCATCGTAGCTGTCCTCTGTTGCCGAGTTTGGGCACATTGGACTCGCACCGAAAGAGCATCTACTGCTACTCCTTCTCTGTTCTTCGTGCATGCCATCTAGGTTAAATAAAACCCCTATTTTTACAGCTTGTTTGATCTACTATTTTACCTTAGAGATGTGAAATCTGTTTTTCCTCAAGTATCCATCAGTTTCTTTTTCCTCAAACACTGTTTATCACCAAACTATTGATGAACTTCACTAAGCATCTAAGATTTTCACAAGATTCCTCAGTTGTGCGAATTTTCGGATCTGTACAACTCTGGAACCCAAGAACAGTACGCTTAGACGAATTCCTCAACCACTGGTCAAATTCCTCAACTGTCAAAAAATTTCATTTCATCAAATCTGAGAACGCATATGACCTCTCCAAATTCCTCGCAACTATACTCTGTTCACAAGTACAAACATGTCAGCTGATGAATCTCTAGGTTCTCATCAACTTAACTCATTTGCAGCGTTTCTTGAAGAAAATCTGCAAGTTTCATCAGAATCCTCAAGAGTTCAATTTCCTCAGCAAAAGCTTCAGCTGAAGAAAATGGAGGATGAAAGGAAGCAAAAGGGTGGTAAGAAACTCAAGCAGAACACTGTCATAGATATCCCTGAGGATATATACCTGGAATACTGCACTCCTGATGAACAAGAATGCACAAGAGAAAGATTAGGCTTCAAAAGATAGAACGCCGATGGGCTAAGGAGTGGAAAGAGTACATATTCGTCACTCCCAAATATGCGAAGAAATTCGCTGTGAAGCCTCCTGGCAAAAGGACTCCACTTGAGGATTATCATGAAGCACACCCCTCAAGCCACAAGACAATTGATGACTATCCTGAGGAAAAGTCAAAACACTTGTCAAAGCTTCAGAAGCAAGCAGAAGCTGCTATGAGGAAGTTCAATGAAGAATCTGCTGCTGCTGCAACTGCCGCCACTTCCTCTGCAGCTGAGACTTCTGGTACGGCCTTTCCTCAAATGAAGTATGTGCCATTAAAACCAAAGGCTTCAAAGCCTCAAGAGAAAATGCCTCAGAAAGCTGCACCATCATCAGCACCAAAACCCTCAGCACCAAAACCCTCAGCACCACCAAAGGCATCAAAGCCTGAACAGAAGCCAATTGTGAAGCAACTGCCCGCTGTCTCCAGCTCCTCGGTCCCATCTGCAACAAGCTCAGAGACAAAGTCTTCACCGATTCCCCTGAAGACTAAGGTGACTGCTGGGAGAGGAACAAGACCAAGCCCAAGCAAAATCATCAAGGTCCCTTCTGCATCAGAAGGTAGTGATGAATTTGATGATGACACTCTGCAAGCCATCATCAGAAACAAGCAAGAGAGGGTAGCTCAAGCTTCTCGCAGCTCCATTCCTCTGGCCATGGACCCAAAAGTCCTCCTCGATTACATCAACATCTGGTATGAGGACCCCAACACTCCAATTGATGATTTAAAGCTTCCCCCAGGCATCAGCCACATGGTGGCCACATTCATCAATGAGGCCAAGTGGAAGGAGCAGCAAGCCAAACAGGCTAAGGTTGCAAAGCTCAAAAAGGAGAAATTCCTCACACAAAATCTCCTCAACCTGACTCCTGATGCACTTGTGTCAACATAGGCTGAATTGAAGACTTTGATCAACAGATACTCTAAGGTTTCTCATCGTCAATGTCTCAAAAACACCTTCATCAAATTTGCCACTAACGCAGTTGATGATTACAACAAGAAGGCTGCCTCTCCAGTACCAACTCCTCAGCCTATGATTGAAGAATCAGCTGATGAAACTGCTCATGCCGAGGAAATCCCTCAAGAAAGTCGTGCTGATGAATCGGCTATTGAGGAAATTACCAAGGAAAATCCAGCTGATAACTCTGCTACAGCTGGTGAGACTGATCCTGCTCCAGCTGGTGCTTCTAAGCCAGCTGATGCCTCTGCTCCAGCTGATGATATTGCTTCAGCTGAGAAAACAGCTTCACCAAAAGCTTCAAAGGTGAAGAAAATGACTCCGTCTGCATCAGACGTGAAGAAGACCAGGGCTGCTGAAAAGGAAGCCAAGAAAAGAAAAGCTTCATCAGCAGAAGAATCCACTGAGGCCAAGCGCCTCAAAGCTCTTGAAGAAAATGCACCTCTGGATCCTGTGCCTCTCAACGTTGCTCCGTCATATGAGATGACTCCCTTCGAAAGCAAAGACAAGGAGCACGGGGCAGATGAGGAAATGAAGAATGCTGAATCTGAGGAACATACTGATGAGGAAATTTGCATTGATGGCAGTCCTCAGCCCTTCATTCCCCCTGAAGAAACTGCACAAGGATCAGCTGCACCAGCTGATGAATCTGGCTCCTCCACCAAGCAAGCTCCTCAAGCTGAGGAAGAACAACGTGAAAATCCTCAGCCTGGTGAAAGTCAAAATCCTGAGCAAAATCCTCAACCCGAGGCTCAGGCTGACCCAACTCCTCCTCCTCGTGAGAAAAACCCTCAAGCTGAGGCTCAGGATGAACCAATTCCTCCTCCAGAGCAAAACCCTCAACAGGAAGCTCCGGTTGACGACATTCGTCAACCAGAGCATGCTCCTCAGCCTGAAGCACGAGCTGATGAAATTCCTCACCCTGAGGACCATGCTGAGGACAATGCACCAGATCCAGAAAATGCCTTTGTCGTCCTCAACCCAGAATCTGCAATAGTTGTCTCTCCTCAAGTCAAGCCGCAAAATCTTGAGCCAATGCAGCGTCAACCGTTCTCCAAGCGTCCCAAGTTTCAAAAGGAGTCCTTCTTTGAAGAACAGATGTTCTTCATCGGAGAAAATCCATATGACAAGCCTCGCATTAGGCATCTAAAGTTTTGGACAATGACACAGCTCAACTACTATGCCTCTGTGTTGTGTGGAAGAAACAAGATTTTCCAGCACAGGCACATTCCTCACGTTGAGCTTGAAGAAATTCCATGCTTTGCTCGAGTCCTCAACGTCCTTTTTGAAGCTGGACTCCTCCCAATGTGCTCGGATATCTGTGATTGGAATAGTGAGCTCATTCTTCAATTCTATGCAACTCTTCACATCTCAGGAGATCCAACAAACATCAACACATGGGTGTTGGATTGGATGACGCAAATCACACACTTCAAGGCTCCTGCCAATGAGCTGCTGCGTGAACTACCAGTATCAATTCCCTCAGAGCAGGAAGTAAAGCTATATGATGAATGTGAGCTGGCTAACAAGCTGATGGATGTCCTCATGAAGCCTTTGTATAAGGGGCAACCACCAAGAACAACCTTCCTAGTCCATGAACTGAAATATGAACCCAGGACGGTCTACAGAATCCTCTGCAGCGTTCTTGCGCCAATCAAGGGCCATGATGATCAAGAAGACATCGTAGGAATCATGAAGAATATCCTCTTCAACATACACATGGCATTCCCATCAACATTTATGATTTCTTCTTGAGGACTTTGGCCGAAAATACTATGGCTCCTTTTGACCACAAGATATATGCTCCATGGATCATGAGATTCATCAGACGTAGGTCAGGCATCAATTATCACGCTGACTTCAACAACCATATCGGTTATATGCCTCCTCTAAGGGTCAACAAGAAGACTTTCGAGCCTGTTGAAGGAAAAGGCAAGTCTGTCATTGATGAAGGCAGTTGGCCCCTTGATGGCCAGTTCAGAGAGCCCGAAGCTTATTCTTCATGGGATGACACTGAAACCCATCCTCCAAGTCATGTTGCTCCTAGGGTGCTGAATACCAGAGAGCTTCTTCTCAGTTTTCACCAGAAGGTGGATCAGAATCACAAGTGGGTCAAACGCCACTTCAGCGCCATTGTGAAAACCCTCAATGAAATGCAGAATGCTGTGAAGCTTAACCATCATTATCTTCATGAGGTTTTTGATCGCACCTGGGCTACACTGGCTCATTTGAAGACTCCAGCAGAACTTGAAGAATTGAAGTTTGTGCGGGACTTCAACTGGTCGTGGCCACCAAAGAAGAAATTCAGGACAATCCCAGTTCCAGACCTTGAGGACAGTTCGTTTTCTTCATTCCGCACTGCTGAATCTGATGAAGATCAACAAGACACTGCCACCGGTCCAAGGAGGAAGTCTGCTCCCAAGAATCCTCACGCGTCTTCCTCAACCGCCAAGAAGTGAAAGTCTTCACGGACCTTAGTCCTCAGTTTGTCCCTTTTTGTCACTTGATGACAAAGGGGGAGAAACTTGAGAGTTAGTCACTTTATTTAAGTTACAAACTCTTGGCTCTTTTGAAGTGTTTTGTGTAATGAGTTGTAACTTAAGCCCGATGGTACTCTGACGCTTTTGAATGTTTTTCTTCGCATGCTTATTCCTCAAAAATTTAATGCACGCATGATGGAATTCGTCAGATACCATTTTTCATCATGCATCCTCAATTTGTTCATACTATATGTCGTATGTATGCATGATTTACAAGACTCAGAGGGAGATCTCCATGGTATAAATCATCAATGTGCATTTGCTGTGAAAAGCAAAATCCTCAAGATATGCACATCTTCAGGGGGAGTCTCTCTGAATCTTGATTTCAAATTCCTCAAATGAGTATTTACACTTCATATGTTTATTCCCGTTGAAGACTTAACCTAATTGTCATTAACCACCAAAAAGGGGGAGATTGTAAGTGCATCTAGTGCCCCTTAGTGATGTTGGTGGTTTGAAGACTTATAGGTTAAGTATCAATGTGTTCTTGAGTGTACACATGATCTATAAGTCGCTCAGGAGTTTGAAATATTTGATGAATATCGACCCCTAAAAATGTATATCTTCGGTTAAAGAAATTGGTCTGAAGCTGAAGAACTGAATCGCGAAGAATTTGCGATGAAAATAATATTCCTCATGAAGATATTGAAATTGAGGAATTCGGTGTGTCCTGAAGAAAATCAATCTGATGACTTTGAAGCATGAAGATTTATCCTTTCTATTTTATTTTCTTCACACTTGAGTAATAGGAACACCGTAGTGTTAAAGGGGGTCAAGGTAACACATTGGAATGAATTTCCTCATGATTCTCAACCCAAGCCTAATCCTACCAAAAGCCTCATGTGAGGAATATGAGAGACATGAGGACTCTCACAGTTGAGGGTCCCAACCCTTATCGATAGCCACACCACATCATTGGTCTTATCCACGCCAACGGTCATATTATTTAAGGGCATTGATGTCAGTTGTGCTTCCCCGGCAACGGCGACAGGAATAGTCGTGTCGACGACACTAGGAATCCTTCTGCTACGGCTATGGAGCCTTGCGATGGTGTTCCCTCAAAGCGGAAAGGGTGATGTAGCACAGCGGTGGTAAGTATTTCCCTCAGTTTGAGAACCAAGGTATCAATCCAGTGGAGGAGTATCTCAAGATCCTACACAAACACAAAAGCTTGCTCCCAACGCTATGAAGGGGTTTTCAATCCCTTATAGATTGTTTGCCAAGTGAGAACTGAAAGCAACAAAGTAACAAAGAAAAGTAAAAGTGGAGGTGTAAACGATGGACGTGAATAGACCCGGGGGCCGTTGTGTTTACTAGTGGCTTCTCTCATGAAAGCAAGTAGACGGTGGGTGAACAAATTACTGTCGAGCAATTGATAGAACCGCGCAAAGTCGTGACGATATCTATGCAATGATTATATCTATAGGCATCACGTCCGAAACAAGTAGACCGATACTTTCTACATCTACTACTATTACTCCACACGTCGACCGCTATCCAGCATGCATCTAGTGTATTAAGTCCATAAGAACATAGTAACGCCTTAAGCAAGATGACATGATTTAGAGGGATAATCTCAAACCAATGATAAAACCCCCATCTTTTTACCCTTGATGGCAACTACTTGATGTGTGCTTTGCTGCCCTACTGTCACTGGGAAAGGTCACCACATGGTAGAACCCAAAACCAAGCACTTCTCCCATTGCAAGAATCATAGATCTAGTTGGCCAAACAAAACCCAAGACTCGGAGAGACTTACAAGGATATCAAATCATGCATATAAGAAATCAGCAAATACTCAAATATAAGGATCTAGTTGCCGGGAAGGGTCTCCAGATGAGATCTCGTGAAAACGGAAGCTTGCGGCGGCGGAAAAGTATTTTCGAGGCTCCCTTAATTTTTTCTGAATATTTGGGAATATATAGGCCAAGGATCTAGGTCAGGGGGCGGCCAGGGAGGCCACAAGCCCTGACACCGCCGCCTCCCCCTGGTGGCGGAGTGGGGGCTTGTGGCCTCCCTGGACCCCACCTAGCTTGGCACAGAGGCCCCCTGATCTTCTTCCGTTCGAGAAAAAATCATTTCGGGGTTTTTATTCCGTTTGGACTCCATTCCAAAATCAGATCTGAAAAGAGTCAAAAACTCAGAAAAAACAGGAACTGGCACTTGGCACTGAATTAATAAGTTAGTCCCAAAAAAGATATAAAAGGTACATAAAACATCCAAAGAAGACAAGATAACAGCGTGCAACCATAAAAAATTATAGATATGTTTGAGACGTATCAAGCATCCCCAAGCTTAACTCCTGCTCGTCCTCGAGTAGGGAAGTGATAAAGAATGAATTTTTGATGCTTTCATGCTACCTAGCATAGGTGTCCTTTGTAATTCCTCTTATGTGACGTGAATGTTCAGATCCATTAGATTCGAAATAATAGTTTGCTATTGACGTGGAAACAATAATAATTCAAGCAAACTAGCAAGGTAATCATGAGCTTTCAAAATAACAAGGCCAAAAGAAAGTTATCCCTACAAAAGCATATAGTCTGGCTATGCTCTATCATCATTGCACAATGAATTTAAATCATGCACAACCCCGGTATTGGCCAAGTAATTGTTTCACACCTTTACTTTCTCAAACCTTTTCAACTCTCACGCAATACATGAGCGTGAGCCATGGTTATAGCACTATAGATGGTGTGGAGTGTGGTGGAGGTTGCAAGACAAAAAAGGAGAAGATAGTCACATTAACTAGGCATATCAATGAGCTGTGGAGCTTCTCATCAATAGATATCAATGTGAATGAGTAGGGATTGCCATACGAATGATGCACTAGAGCTATGAGTATGTGAAAGCTCGTAAAGAAAACTAGTGGGTGTGCTTCCAACTTGCTTGCTCACGAAGACCTAAGGCAATTTTGAGGAAGCCTATCATTGGAATATACAAGCCAAGTTATATAATGAAAATTTCCCACTAGCTATATGGTGGTGACAAAACGAGAGACCCTCAATCATGAAGATCATGGTGCTTAATATGCACAAATGTGGAAAAAGTGGTAGCATTGTCCCTTCTCTCTTTTTCTCTCATTTTTTGTATTTGGTGGGCTCTTTGGCCTCTCTTTTTTGGTGGGCTTATTTGGCCTCTTTTATTTCCTCACATGGGAAAATGCTCCATTAATGATGATCATCACACTTTCAACTCAAAACTTAGAGCAACTATGACTCTATATGGAATGCCTTCGGTAGTGTACCGTGGCAATGATCTAGCATGGCATAGACATCATTGGAAAGATCATGCTAGCTATCTTACGATCATGCAATGGCAATGAAGATGTGGTGGCACATGTCATGGTGGTAGTTGCATGGCAATATATCTCGGAATGACTTTGAAAAGGCCATAGTAGGTAGGTATGGTGGCTGTTTTGAGGGAGGCTAATGGTGGGTTTTGTGCACTCGCGAAAGTTGCACGACACTAAGAAGATAGTGATGGTGGAAGGTGAAAGTGCATCTAAACCATGGACTAAACATTAGTCATGAAGAACTCATATACTTCTTGCAAAAGTTTTATTTGTAATCGAAACAAAGCATTCAACACATACTCCTAGGGGAAGGGTTGGTAGGTATAAACCATCGCGCGATCCCGACCGCCACGCAAAGGATGACAATCAATATACTAATCATGCTCAGATTTCATCACATAGCGGTTCACCATACGTGCATGCTACGGGAATCACTAACTTCAACACAATTATTTCTAGATCCACAACACCTTACTAGCATGACTTCAATATTACCATAACCACAACTCAAAACTAATTGAGATGAATCAAACTTCTCTAACTATTCAATGCACATGAAGGTGGAAGTTTTCGTATCCCTTTGGATAACTACCCCTTTTGAGACTACTTTCAAAGCATAGATCAACTACCAAGGCACGCACCGCTGTGCTCTAAAAGATATAAGTGGAGCACATAGAGCAAAAGTATCTAGCTCAAAAGATATAAGTGAAACACATGTGAGCTGAATTGTCTACCAAAAGATATAAGTGAAGCTCGACAAAATCACGGTGAGTGCATGTCTCTCTCTCTAGGTGTGTAGCAAGGATGATTGTGACACAACAAAAAAAATACTCCTACAATACAAGACGCTCCAAGCAAAAACACATAACATGTGGTGAATAAAAATATAGCCCCAAGTAACGTTACCGATGGATTGAAGACGAGAGAGGGGATGCCTTCCCGGGGCATCCCCAAGCTTAGGCTTTTACGGCATCCTAGAATCTCTTGGGGTGCCTTGGGCATCCCAAAGCTTGAGCTCTTGCCACTCTTTATCTCTTTGTCCATAAGAACTTCACCCAAAACTTGAAAACTTCACAACACGAAACTTAAACAAAAACTCGTGATAACATTAGTACAAGAAAGCAAACCACCACTTCCTTAGGTACTGTAGCAACCCTAAATTCTACTTGTGCTGATGTTGGGTTACTTTACTTTCAATCTTCCATGGCTAATACCCCCCGATACTATCCATAGGTTCATCAAAATAAGCAACCAACACAACAAAAACAGAATATGTTAACAGCAGACCAGTCTGTAGCAATCTGTATATTTCGTATACGTGTGGTACTTCAAAAATTCTGAAAAATTACGACAGTCTTAAGAATTTGCATATACCTGAAGCCTTTTACCTTTGAGTACTGTGCATCCTCCATACGGTTAGGCGTCATGGTCTAGAGCAATCCAGCAGTCAATTGTGGATCGCCAGGTGACCAAGTTTGTGAGGGTTTGGAAGTCTGCCCTGAAGACTTACCACGAGTGTTGGGAAAAGACTGTGTGTTCTTAGCCCAAGGAGAATACGGTAGGGACTGTGTGTCCCGGGACTGTGTGTCCTTTGGTTTCAATACCAAGCCGCTCCAAACCAGATATACAACTATCACAGCAGTTGGAACTGGGTCATCAACCACTGTCTTCACTGTGAAACGAGTTCTATTTCCTCAACTCTTTATATTCCTCAGATTGTGTGTTGATGATTTTCACTGTCACAGTTTGAAGAATTTGCTGAAGACTTTCTCTGAAATTCCTCAACCCCAAATTCTTCACGCGAGTTAATCATCATCTGTTTTTTGCGTGTCTGCGTACTGTGCAAACTGTTTTCATATTCTTCATCCTGAAAAACTGTTGTAGTGATACTTTGCACTCCTGATCCTTTTGCTATTTCCGCTCTAAGTTAGTCATCAGTGAGGAATTTCCTCAGTGATGAAATTCTAAAAATCTCATATTCACCCCCCCTCTAGTCGATATAACACACTTTCACATCCACATATAATATTAGAAATGCTATAGAGCTCCCACTCACTTTCTTGTAAATACAAGCTTCTCCCAAAACTTATATGAACCTAAACGACTTGATCACCTCATCAAAGCACTGATTCCAACTCCGAGATGCTTGCACCAGTCCATAAATGGATTGCTGGAGTTTGCACACCTTGTCAGCATTCTCTGGATCGAGAAAACCTTCGGGTTGTATCATATACAACTCTTCCTTAAGAAACCCATTAAGGAACGCCGTTTTGGCATCCATCTGCCAGATTTCATAATCAAAAAATTCATCTATTGCTAACATGATTCGGACGGACTTAAGCATCACTACGTGTAAGAATGTCTCATCGTAGTCAACTCCTTGAACTTGTGAAAACCCCTTTGCCACAAGTCGAGCTTTATAAATGGTCACATTACCGTCCGCGTCAGTCTTCTTATTAAAGATCCATTTGTTTTGAATAGCCTTGCAACCTTCAGGTAATACTTCCAAAGTTCACACTTTGTTTTCATACATAGATCATATCTCGGATTTCATGGCTTCTAACCATTTGTTGGAATCTGGGTCCACCATTGCTTCTCCATAACTCACAGGCTCGTTGTTGTCTAACAACATGATAGACAAGACAGGATTCCCATACCACTCGGGAGCAGTACGTGCTCTTGTTGACCTACGAGGTCCGACAGTAACTTGATGTGAAGCTTCATGATCATCATCATTAGCTTCCTCTTCAACTGGTGTTGCCTCGACAGAAATTTCTTTCTGCCCTGTGCCACCATCTTGTTGAAGCAGAGGTTCTGTAACCTCATCAAGTTCTATCTTCCTCCCACTCAATTCTTTCGAGAGAAACTCTTTCCCAAGAAAGGCCCCGTTCTTAGAGACAAACACTTTGCCCTCGGATCTGGTATAGAAGGTATACCCAACTGTCTCTTTTGGGTAACCTATGAAGACACACTTTTCTGCTTTGGGTTCCAGCTTTTTAGGCTGAAACTTTTGACATAAGCATCGCATGCCCAAACTTTAAGAAACGACAACTTTGGCTTCTTGCCATACCATAGCTCATATGGTGTCGTCTCAATGGATTTTGATGGTGCCCTATTTAAAGTGAATGCAGTTGTCTCTAATGCATAGCCCCAAAACGATAATGGCAAATCGGTAAGAGACATCATAGATCGCACCATATCTAACAAAGTATGATTACGACGTTCGGACACACCATTACGCTGTGGTGTTCCAGGCGGTGTCAACTGTGAAACAATTCCACATTGTCTTAAGTGAGCACCAAACTCGTTGCCGTGGATATAATCCTGACAGTAGATGTGTACGGTACGAAAGTAGAGGGCAGAGTCCTAGCTACGACAAACTTGTATGAGTTCAGGCCCCTCTGCAGTGGAGGTAACAGCCCTACGTCTCAGTGCTCTTGGAGCTCGGTGTCGAGTGGAATATGAATGTTACAGAATACGAACACCTGTGCCAGAGGGGAGGGGTGGCTTATATAGAGTGCGATGCCCCTCATAAGTGTCCAGCCTTCAAGGGTGCAATAAATGAGATTGAATGCATACGTTACCGGTAACGTATGCCATAAATGACATTAACTACAACAGTATAACGTCTGACAATTAGCCTATCTGGAATGGCTTCTGGCCTTCTATGTCGACTGGCTTCTGGTCTTTACCGAGTGGAATCGAGTCGTCGAGCATTAGGTAATCTTTCGAGTGGTTCTTTACCGAGTGGATCAGAGGTTGTCTTAATCCAATCGGTAAGTATCTTGCGATATTTAAGCTAATAATGAGGTGCCCTTGGGTAGGACTTATAGGTCAGGTCTATGACCCTACCCTAGGTCTATAACCCCGTCATTAGCCCCTAAATGGATAGAGGTTAGAGTGGCGAAGGTGCAGCTCCAAATCCTCATATGACATACTACATTTGAACGTTCTTCAAGGTTTCGTCGAATGGGATGTAGATTGCAATCTTTGTCAGATGTCTTGATCAATTCCGGTTGCCGCAAAATAACCAAATGGATTCGAAGATCCGAGTGAGTAAACGAAACGACGTGTCTGACATGATCTTTTGATGTGACCAATCGCTCTATTAGTTTCGGATGTTCTGGGATTTGAAAATTTCGGTTGCCACACGTTACGCGGTGGTGACGTCATCGCCATCAAGTGGATCCCTGATGACCCACAAGTGTAGGGGATCTATCGTATTCCTTTCAATAAGTAAAGTGTTAAACCCAACAAGGAGCAGAAGGATTTGACAAGTGGTTTTCAGCAAGGTATTCTCTGCAAGTGTTAGAGCATATATCTCCATATGTGGTTTTGGTAATTAATGAAAATTCCTATGGGCTAATGGTTGCCTTAAGTTATATTTATAGGATTTGTCCATAGGCACTTCCTGAAGTCCATCTGTTGGGTTCAAGGAGTTATATGATGACCAAGATGGTATTCAAGGTATAATCCAAAGAATGGCCATAGAGACACTAGGTTGATCAAGATCTCATACAAAGAGTAAATCAAGATGATCAACACACAAAGCACAAAGCGTATAAGATGTACCGAGAGGGATCAAGTGATCCCATGGTATGGTAAGCATTGTCCATTACGTTTTGTGTACTAACCCATGGTCTTTGTGAGAGTTCTATGTGGGGGTTAGGGGTGCTTCCATGGGCTTGCGTCAAAAGGAAGATCTCATACAACCCATGAAGGATAACGTCAAGTGGTGATCGTCATCAAGATTGTGGTGTGCAAGTTCAAGTGGATCAGCACGAATATATCATTGAAACCATTGTTAATGATCATATGTTGATAAGGACAAGCTCATGTGCTAACAAGGACAAGATCAAGAGAAGCATTCTTGAGCACTACATGCTTGATTCTTGTGGATGTTCACATGGTGGACAAATGAAGATGAATACATAAGCTAGGCTTTCCACATTGTGTATGGGAGAGCTGCTTGAAGACTTCATCATGTCTTGCTTTCAACTTGAGCCAAGAAGGAACAACAACATCAAGCTCAAGTGAAAGGGCTAACTCAAAGGTATCCGTTCCTTTGACGTTAGTGGTGCGGAGTGATGATCAGCGAATAAAAGTATACACTCAAGTATGGATCATCGGTACCCCTTTTATAATTCTTGAGTCTTCAGGGATCCCGCACTATTAAGAGGGGATCACAGGTTTTGTGATGAACTTGCTCAAACTAGATATCCACTTTTCTGCTCTTACCAGATCTCCACTGCTCTGCTGTTATCAGAAAACGGGACCAGTGCCTCGGACATCCGGCCTCCTCCGGACGTTCGAGGCCCGGACATCCGGCCTCCTCCAGACGTCCGTGGCCCAAACATCCGGCCTCCTCCGGACGTGCGAGGCCCGGACGTCCGACCAGCTTCGGAAATCCGGA
This sequence comes from Hordeum vulgare subsp. vulgare, assembly GCF_904849725.1. Lineage (NCBI taxonomy): Eukaryota > Viridiplantae > Streptophyta > Magnoliopsida > Poales > Poaceae > Hordeum > Hordeum vulgare. Next base: position 102,455,703 of record NC_058520.1, read on the forward strand.
GCTTTGCACCAGAGAAACTTGAGCCATATAACTCTGACTTCCGGCTCCCTCCGTACGTCCGAGGGCCGGACGTCCGACCAGCTTCAGAAATCTGGAGCTTTGCACCAGAGAAACTTGAGCCATATAACTCGGACATCCGGCTCCCTCCGGACGTCCGAGGGCCGGACGTCCGACCAGCTTCGGAAATCCAGAGCTTTGCACGAGAGAAACTTGAGCCATATAACTCGGACTTCCGGCCTTCTCCGGTCGTCCGGTCCCTATTCAACTCCACAGTGGTTCCAGATATATTTACAGCCCTCGGACGTCCGACCCCTATCGGACGTCAGACCCTTGTGGACGCCCGGACATCCATGAACTGTCGGATGTCCGACCCCTGTGTGACTTAAAGTGTCCCCAACGGCTGTTTTTCTCTCCCCACTATAAATACCCCCTCCCACTTCGTGAGAGTGTGCCCCAACACAGCCTTATCCTCATAAGAACTCATTTCTACCTCACACACATTTTCTCACACCAAATCTTAGATCCCAAGAGCATTTGTGAGCCCCTTTGAGAGTTTTTCCAATCAAAAGATAGATCGCCTCCCTCTCCTTCTCTCAACCCAAGCTAGTTGAGATTTGAGCAAGTTTTGAGCATTCCCTGTGATCTTGTTACTCTTGGAGGTTGGAGACTCCTAGGCGGTAGGAGTTCTTCGGAGAGGAATCAATCCGTGTGATTACCCCCCCCCCCCCCCCCCCCCGCGGAAAAGTTTGTGAGGGTTTGGAAGCCACCTCAAAGGCTTACCACTAGTGGTTGAGAAAAGACTTCGTGGTGTTATATCAAAGGGAGAATAGGGTGAGCCTTCGTGGTAACATCCACCTCTCTAACGGTGACTAGCTTCCCTCCAAGGAAGTGAACATTGGGATACATCTTCGTCTCAGTGACCTTGGTAATCCTTAACCCTAACTCCTTACTTGTGGTTTACTTGTGTTACTTGAGCATACATACATTGCATATTGGTTGTGCTCATTATATTGTGTTGGCCATTTCTTGTACAAGATTAATCATTCAAGCATACCCTCTATATCCACACGTTCACACTTGCAGCTTTTGATATATCGTGTGCTATAGTGTGATCTAGTATCTTGTGTCGTTCACCTACTTGTCGTGTGATATAGCTCAAGTAAGTTTGTGTAACTTACTTGTGCTTGTTAGTAACTGTATTGTATCCATCTTGGTAGATCGTGTTGTTGTTACACGTTGTAGTGCCTAGTGCATTTAGGATTTGTGCTTGACAAGTACCCTCTTAGTTTATTTCCGCATTAGGTTTAAGCCAAATCCGAAGACGTTTTTAAATAGCCTATTCACCCCCCCCCTCTAGGCGTCATCGAGGTCTTTTCAATTGGTATCAGAGCTAGGTCTCTCTTTAATTAGGTTTCACGACCTAGAGAGTATCAATGTCTACTATTGGATTAGTGCACAATGGCACCTTTGACTTTGATGGCACAAATTATACCCTATGGAGAATCCGTATGCTTCATCACTTTCAGGCCATGGGCCCAAATACTTTACAAATTGTTCTTGTAGGGATTGCCGACAAAAAGGATGATGCATCTTCATCTACTAATGAAATGTATCTTGATTGTGAGGCTTTTCTTGCCATTCATCGAACCATAAGTCCTGAAGTGTTTAAGTTTATCTCGACTTGCAAGTCAGCTCATGAAGTTTGGACTAAACTTGAAGATATATATGGTGGGTCCAATCTTGATGAAGACGATATTATGATGAAGGAGTTGGTGCATGAGCTCTTCACTCTTTTCGATCATAAAGAGTCCACCACTACTTCCATATCCGATTGCTTGCACACCTCAGCATCTTCAGTCTCAAAAGGTAATGACATGGTGAGTGAAGAAATATATGTTGATGAAAATGGCATAGCCTCTATGGACATGAGCATATCTAGCACCACACATAGTGTAAATTATTGTGCAGATAGGTCATGCATTTCACCTAAAGATCCCTCGACAAATGTCTGTGGTGATATGCCTGCTCTCCCGTGTCCTCTTGATCAAAATATCTTGTTTCTCCCTAGTTGCTCTATGACTAATCATTTAGGGGAAATTAGGAAATATGAAGTACTTTTGACTAATGAAGAATCTGATTCACCAAAAGAATTATCATCAACTCCTCCAGTTCACATGTGCCTCATGGCAAGAGGTAATAATGAGGTATCATCTTCCCTGTGCAATAACGATGATATTTGCGATGAGGATGATGATGATGACTTGACTGAAATTATCTATGTGATCAGTAAAATTCTTCATAAAGCTAAAAGTAACGCTCTTCAAAGATTCCAAGATGTTCTTGCTTACTTTGAAAATTGTAATGATTCACTTAATCATGAACAAGCTAAAAGTGAACAACTTGAACATGAACTTGAGAAGAGTCATCAAGCATGTAGAGACTTAAGATCTTTAAAAGGAGAGATTGAAGTTTCTCATGATAAACTTAAAAAGGATTTTGAGGTCCTTCTCCTTGAATGCAATAATGTCAAGGGAGAGCTCATCAAAACCTCTAAGATCTATGAGGAGCTTCAATCTACTCATGAGAAGTCTCTATTTTCTACTTACTCCTCTCATATTGTTGATGATACTTGTACATCTAACTCTACCTCATTTGAAGTATCAACATTGAAGGAGAATATTGAGCTACGTGCTCAACTTGATTTACTAACTAGCAATTATGGGAATTTGGAAGAAAACCATGTAATGCTCACAGGCTCTCATGCCGATCTTCTAACATCCTATAATGTGCAAAAGTTAGCTCATGAGGCTATCATCACCAAGGTAACATCAAGTGAGCCTCATGTGGACAATGGCACTACTTCTAGTCAAAGTACTATATTTCCATGTGCTAGTCCTCCTAATTCGTCTACTCATAATGTTGCTACCTCGTGTGATGAATTACTTTCCTTGCCTTGTTGCTCTAACATTGAAGCTTACACTTCCTCTAGTACTTGCATTGATACTAATCATGCAGAGGAAATCGAAGAGCTCAAGGCCCAAGTCACTTCTTTGAAGAAAGACTTGGAACAGTGTCATGAAGGGATGTCCACACTCAACAAAGTCATGTGTGAGAAAACATCTCCGAATGACAAAAATGATGTCGGAGTAAACTCAAACAAGAACAAGAGGGGCCTAGAACAAGTCAAGAATTCGGCCAAAATCATTTGCTTCAAGTGCAAAGTTAAAGGGCACCATGTTAGATCTTGCCCTCTGAAGACGAAGTCTCAAAGTCACAAGCAACAAGGGAAGCGGCCACAAACTCAATCACATATTCAGCTACAAGTTGAAGGAAGGCCTCTTCCCAATAAGACCCAAGCCAACACTCCCCGAGGTGAGAAATCAACTGGGAAGAAAGCAAAGGGTAGATGTTGCTACTTATGTCGTGAGAAGGGTCATGTCGCTTCGTCTTGCACAAGAGGTAACTTATCCAACCCAATCACTATTTATGATATCTATTCCCTTGGGACGGATAAGGTTGGCAATGTGTTTGCCAAGTTTGTTGGTACTCAAAATGGTGTCAAGAAAAGAACCATTTGGATTGCCAAGCCTATTGTGCTTAACCTCTTAGGACCCAACGTAGTTGGGGACCAACAAGATCAAACTTGATCAATAGGTGACTATGGAGGACATTAGAGACTTGGATACATAATGAAGAATTAAGGGGTCTTCATCATTCATATTATTTCAAGCCAAGTCAGTTGGATTATCGAGTTTCTATCTTATATCCAATGTGCCTCCTTACGGTAACTTGTACTTAAACTGTTTACATTGTTAGGTGCTTGCCCCTTTGCATGTTGAGGTTTTGTACCTTGCATACGTTTGTATATGTTGTGCTTCCAACTTGCTTATCTTGAGTAATCGAGTATGTGTATGTTGGTTTGCATATCATGTACATGTGGGTCTTGTATTGAGCCTTTTACATCTTGTTTGTATTTTTGTTGGCTCTTGTGAGAGACTAATGGATTATCCCATAGTGGGGGGAGTGATGTGCTTTGCACACCTCACAATCCTATAAATGTGCATACATGGGGAATACCACTTAGTTTTGATATTTCAAGATTATCTAGTTTCTATGTGGTATGTCTTACTCATGAGAAATTCAAATTCTATATGGTCCATTAATTATCTCTTGTTTGTTTCAATTTTCCACATGTTAATATTGTTGGTTTATCACATTATGGGGGAGTAATATGCTATGTGCATATTACAAACCTAGAAAATGTGTACATTTGAGATGTTGCCACTTAGTGTTGATATTGTAAATTATCTTATTCCTAGGTGGCATGTTAGCTCTACAAGTGTCATTTGCTTGCGTTTTATGGGTAAAGATGATCTTGGATATATTTGCGATCTACCAATGAGTATCACTTCCAAAATACTTCTTGTCCTTGACAATTGGTATTCCCATCATGTGATAGGAATTGTTAATCGTCTTTACATTGGATTTTGTGTTTGGTTTGTCTTCCTTACCTCTTATGGATCTATTTTAACATGTCTAGTGTTTTTATAGATATAGAGAATGTGATGATCCCATCATGTGCATTTTGTATTTAAATGCAAATTCTATATAATGCACGTCCCTTGGGGGAGCTATCCTATTTTCTTTAGAACACTCTCTTTATTCACCCATCATAAAATCTTTTGATCCCCATCAAGTGTGTGTTGATGGGAGGCAAGTCTTGCACTTTATGATGCTTTGTGCCATCATGAAAAATTGTCGAGGGCTTGGTTTGTTGGAACCTAGCTCTCTTTTGGAAATTAGATACCTCATGTTTGTTTTCCTTCAATTGGTTTCTTGTTTCCTTTTATTTGGCATGTGTCAATGGATATCTCATTCCTTGAGGTATCTTTTAATTGATATCCTTCAAGTGATAGTTCCTTTTTTTTGTTTAAGATCTTATTATCACTTGATACCTTGTCTTTTGGTGACTTATCAACTTTGTGTTGAGTTGATTCTTGAGAGTCTTGAGCATGCATATCTACCATATACAACTTCTTTTGCTTGCTTTCCTTCTTTGACCCAATATATAGGGGAAACTCCACCTTGTCATAAATTGGCTAAAGTGTGCATGAAATTCAAATTCAGATCTATATGCACATATGTATGTGGAGTTTGTCCTATGTATTGCTGGTTTTCTAACTCTTTGGTCCCAATGAGTTTGGGCACCATTTTGTTTGTTTTTGCTGTTCCAGGAACAACTGGAGATGCATTGGATGCTCGGCTCACCTATAAGGAAGGTGTTGAGACCATGTGATTATTGGAGCCAAGTTAGGATGATCAAAGAATAACTATCTACTACATCAATCCAATGTTGTCTCCGTAACAAGTATCCACTTCATGCATTCTTTTCTTGCAAAGGCCCCAACCTGTCTTTTCTTTTCCAGGTTGCATCATGGCATGAATCTATTGATTCGTTCTTGTAGTACTTGTTTGCTTTCTCAAAGCATCAGAACGATGATGTCTTACTACTAGTTGGGATGTCTTTGATGTTCGTATGTTGGAAGTTCATATTGTACAATAAGAAAATATTAGGGCATGTGCTATGCTTCCAAGTAGAAGATAGCATTGATATATTTATGACTTCCTTTTGGATATCTAGTTTGTTCCTTCTTGTAACCATTTCGTGTGTACATCCTTCTTTGTGGATATATATCATCATGATTGTCTTCTACTTAGAATCTTTTACACATAAGAGAAGTTACATCCCTAATTGATATCCTCTTTTCTTTCACGTCCATCGTTGCATTTCCTTTTTCAGTTTTTGGTGGCTTCATGAAAGGATTTGTTTTGAGTGCATATATTATTTCCCTACATCTTGATGCACTCTTTGGTCGTGAAGATTATTTTTCCTCATGCTTGTCTTGATGAGGGTTTTGCCATTTCAATTAGTATCCCTCCTCTTGACAAGGTTCTTACTTCCTAGCTTCACAATGGGTTGTCACAAGCATTGGTTCTTATTTTGTTTAATAGTAAGCTTGTGAACCCATTTTCTAGTATGTGTGTGTGGGAATGATATGTCTTACACTTTGTATCTCATTTCATCAAGACTATGTTGATGAGTAATGCTCATCCTTATCTTAGTATTCTCAAGTGCTTTGCCATGACTCACACACATTACTTTGGTTGAGCCTATTCTTAAGTTGTTTCTTTTACATGTTGCTCAACCATTTGTTTTGTGCAATTGATATGCTTATTGTCTCATCTATATTCTTGCACTCGTTGTGTGTTTTTATTCATTTTGGGGGAGCAACAATCCTATTTTGTGCACCTGTATCAAATACAAAAATCTCATATTAGTGCACAAATCATGGGGAGCTTCTCTAGTTTTTGATAAAACACTTTGTTGCCTTTATCATAATATCTTTTATTCATGTGGTTCGAAGGACCATATGATTGTTTGTTCCATATGGAATCTTTTGATTGCTTGCCTCTATTTTTGTATGTCTTTGTGGCATACGATCCTTTTATTTGCAATCTTTGGGTCCTCAATATAGTTTCTTTTCCTCCAACTACTTGTCATTGTATTTGTGTATTTCTCTGCACTCATGTGCTGAGAAGTACACACTTTTTGGAGGACCACCTACTATATTGGCTTACTAAACTTTTCGTCCACTTTGGCAATCGATGCCAATGGGGGAGAAGTTTAAAGAGTTTACTTTGGATATGTTTAGAGGGCTTTGCTTTTATTGCGTAAGCATTTACATCTTGCACGCATGCATTATTACCTTGTATGTGTGCGCTTGGTTATGCTTATTTCCTTATATAAACTCTCTTGAAGTGGTTGTCTTCAATTACCAAAATGGGGGAGATTGTTAGAGCATATATCTCCATATGTGGTTTTGGTAATTGATGACAATTCCTATGGGCTAATGGTTGCCTTAAGTTATATTTATAGGATTTGTCCATAGGCACTTCTTGAAGTCCATCTGTTGGGTTCAAGGAGTTATATGATGACCAAGATGGTATTCAAGGTATTATCCAAAGAATGGCCATAGAGACACTAGGTTGATCAAGATCTCATACAAAGAGTAAATCAAGATGATCAACACACAAAGCACAAAGCGTATAAGATGTACCGAGAGGGATCAAGTGATCCCATGGTATGGTAAGCATTGTCCATTACGTGTTTGTGTACTAACCCATGGTCTTTGTGAGAGTTCTATGTGGGGGTTAGGTGTGCTTCCATGGGCTTGCGTCAAAAGGAAGATCTCATACAACCCATGAAGGATGACGTCAAGTGGTGATCAACCCCCGAAAATAAAAGTTCTCCGAACGTCCTGAAAATCAAGTATGATTTTTTCTGGAATCTTTGCAAAATAGTGAGACGAAGAGCTAGTCAGGGGGCTGCACCAGTGGGCCACAAACCTTGGAGGCGCGGGCACCCCCTCTGGCCGCGCCTACCAGGCTTGTGGGGCCCACGTGCATCCCCTCCACTCATTCTAGCACCCATCTGCTTCTCCTACCTCCAGAAAAAATCGTTTTGCAGCTCAAACCCGTGTTCTTGCTCTTCTTGCTGGGATTTTCGATCTCCTTGTGCAAAGCACCATTCACCAAACTGTTTTGGGAAATTGCTCCTTGGTAAGTGACTCCTCCATTGGTCCAATTAGTTTGCTTTTATTGCGTAAGCATTTACATCTTGCACGCATGCATTATTACCTTGTATGTGTGCGCTTGGTTATGCTTATTTCATTATATAAACTCTCTTGAAGTGGTTGTCTTCAGTTACCAAAATGGGGGAGATTGTTAGAGCATATATCTCCATATGTGGTTTTGGTAATTGATGACAATTCCTATGGGCTAATGGTTGCCTTAAGTTATATTTATAGGATTTGTCCATAGGCACTTCTTGAAGTCCATCTGTTGGGTTCAAGGAGTTATATGATGACCAAGATGGTATTCAAGGTATTATCCAAAGAATGGCCATAGAGACACTAGGTTGATCAAGATCTCATACAAAGAGTAAATCAAGATGATCAACACACAAAGCACAAAGCGTATAAGATGTACCGAGAGGGATCAAGTGATCCCATGGTATGGTAAGCATTGTCCATTACGTGTTTGTGTACTAACCCATGGTCTTTGTGAGAGTTCTATGTGGGGGTTAGGTGTGCTTCCATGGGCTTGCGTCAAAAGGAAGATCTCATACAACCCATGAAGGATGACGTCAAGTGGTGATCGTCATCAAGATTGTGGTGTGCAAGTTCAAGTGGATCAGCACGAATATATCATTGAAACCATTGTTAATGATCATATGTTGATAAGGACAAGCTCATGTGCTAACAAGGACAAGATCAAGAGAAGCATTCTTGAGCACTACATGCTTGATTCTTGTGGATGTTCACATGGTGGACAAATGAAGATGAATACATAAGCTAGGCTTTCCACATTGTGTATGGGAGAGCTGCTTGAAGACTTCATCATGTCTTGCTTTCAACTTGAGCCAAGAAGGAACAACAACATCAAGCTCAAGTGAAAGGGCTAACTCAAAGGTATCCGTTCCTTTGACGTTAGTGGTGCGGAGTGATGATCAGCGAATAAAAGTATACACTCAAGTATGGATCATCGGTACCCCTTTTATAAATCTTGAGTCTTTAGGGATCCCGCACTATTAAGAGGGGATCATAGGTTTTGTGATGAACTTGCTCAAACTAGATATCCACTGTTCTGCTCTTACCACATCTCCACTGCTCTGCTGTTATCAGAAAACAGGACCAGTGCCTCGGACATCCGGCCTCCTCCGGACGTCCGAGGCCCAGACATCCGGCCTCCTCCAGACGTCCGTGGCCCGGATATCCAGCCCCCTCCGGACGTGCGAGGCCCGAACGTCCGACCAGCTTCGGAAATCCGGAGCTTTGCACCAGAGAAACTTGAGCCATATAAGTCGGACTTCCGGCTCCCTCCGGACGTCCGAGGGCCGGACGTCCGACCAGCTTCGGAAATCTGGAGCTTTGCACCAGAGAAACTTGAGCCATATAACTCGGACATCCGGCTCCCTCCGTACGTCCGAGGGCCGGACGTTCGACCAGCTTCGGAAATCCGGAGCTTTGCACCAGAGAAACTTGAGCCATATAACTCGGACTTTCGGCCTTCTCCGGTCGTCCGGTCCCTGTTCAACTCCAAAGTGGTTCCAAATATATTTACAGCCCTCGGACGTCCGACCCCTTGTGGACGCCCGGACATCCGTGAACTGCCGGATGTCTGACCCTGTGTGTGACTTAAAGTGTCCCCAACGGCTGTTTTTCTCTCCCCACTATAAATACCCCCTCCTACTTCGTGAGAGTGTGCCCCAACACAACCTTATCCTCATAAGAACTCATTTGTACCTCACACACATTTTCTCACACCAAATCTTAGATCCCAAGAGCATTTGTGAGCCCCTTTGAGAGTTGTTCCAATCAAAAGATAGATCGTCTCCCTCTCCTTTTCTCAACCCAAGCTATTTGAGATTTGATAAAGTTTTGAGCATTCCCCGTGGTCTTGTTACTCTTGGAGGTTGGAGACTCCTAGGCGGTAGGAGTTATTAGGAGAGGAATCAATCCGTGTGATTACCCCCCCCCCCCCAGAAAAGTTTGTGAGGGTTTGGAAGCCACCTCAAAGGCTTACCACTAGTGGTTGAGAAACGCCTTCGTGGTGTTATATCAAAGGGAGAATAGGGTGAGCCTTCGTGGCGTTGGTGTGCCTTCGTGGTAACATCCACCTCTATAACGGTGACTAGCTTCCCTCCAAGGAAGTGAACATCGGGATACATCTTCGTCTCAGTGACCTTGGTTATCCTTAACCCTAACTCCTTACTTGTGGTTTACTTGTGTTACTTGAGCATACATACATTGCATATTGGTTGTGCTCATTATATTGTGTTGGCCATTTCTTGTACAAGATTAATCATTCAAGCATACCCTCTATATCCACACGTTCACACTTGCAGCTTTTGATATATCGTGTGCTATAGTGTGATCTAGTATCTTGTGTCGTTCACCTACTTTTCGTGTGGTATAGCTCAAGTAAGTTTGTGTAACTTACTTGTGCTTGTTAGTAACTATATTGTGTCCATCTTGGTAGATCGTGTTGTTGTTACACGTTGCAGTGCCTAGTGCATTTAGGATTTGTGCTTGACAAGTACCCTCTTAGTTTATTTCTGCATTAGGTTTAAGCCAAATCCGAAGAAGTTTTTAAATAGCCTATTCACCCCCCCCTCTAGGCGTCATCGAGGACTTTTCAGCAAGCACTAAAATTATCGGTAACAGAAAGTTGTGTGGTAAGATGATTCGTAGCAAGTAGCAAGTAAGAATAGTAAAAACGGTGCAGCAAAGTGGCCCAATCCTTTTATAGCAAGGGACAAGCCTGGACAAACTCTTATAGGAGGTAAAGCGCTCCCGAGGACACATGGGAATTTCTGTCAAGCTAGTTTTCATCATGTTCATATGATTCACATTCGCTACTTTGATAGTTTGATATGTGGGTGGACTGGTGCTTTGGTGCTGCCCTTACTTGGACAAACATCCCACTTATGATTAACCCCTCTCACAAGCATCCGCAACTACGAAAGAAGAATTAAGACAAAGTCTAACCATAGCATTAAACTAGTGGATCCAAATCAGCCCCTTACGAAGCAACGCATAAACTAGGGTTTAAGCTTCTGTCACTCTAGCAACCCATCATCTACTTACTACTTCCCAATGCCTTCCTCTTGGCCCAAATAATGGTGAATATTTATGTAGTCGACATTCACATAACACCACTAGAGGAAAAACAACATACAACGCATCAAAATATCGAACGAATACCAAATTCACATGACTACTTATAGCATGACTTATCGCATGTCCTCAGGAACAAAAGTAACTACTCACAAAGCATAATTATGTTCATGACTAGAGAGGTATTGAATAGCATCAAGGATCTGAACATATAATCTTCCACCGAGTAATCCAACTAGCATCAACTACAAAGAGTAATTAACACTACTAGCAACCTTACAAGTACCAATCGGAGTCGCGAGACGGAGATTGGTTACAAGAGATGAACTAGGGTTTGGAGATGAGATGGTGCTGATGAAGATATTGATGGTGATGAGTCCCCTCTGATGAGAGAAGTGTTGGTGATGACGATGGCGATGATTTCCCCCTCCGTGAGGGAAGTTTCCCCGGTAGGACGACCCTGTCGGAGCTCTAGATTGGATCTGCTCAAGTTCCGCCTCGTGGCGGCGGCGATTCCTCTCGAAAGCCTCCTCTTGATTTTTTTCTGGAACGAAACCCTCCTTGTAGCAAAAGAGGGGAGCCAGAGGGCCAACAGGGAGCCCACAAGCCCCCTAGGCATGACCAGGGGGTAGGCCGCGCCTAGCAGGCTTGTGGCCTCCTGGTGGCCCCCCTCTGGTACTTCTTCCACCCAATATTTTTTATGAATTCCAAAATAATTCGTCGTTGATTTTCACGGCTTTTGGAGTTGCGCAGAATAGGTATCTCAAACTTGCTCCTTTTTCAGGCCAAAATTCCAGCTGCCGGCATTCTCCCTCTTCATGTAAACCTTGCAAAATAACAGAGAAAAGGCATAAGTATTGTACCGTGAAGTGTAATAACAACCCATAAAGCGATAAATATCAACATAAAAGCATGATGCAAAATGGACGTGTCAATCCCGTCGCCTTGATTCTTGCACCTCAATCTCCGCCACGTATCTTGCGGTGGCTCGCGCTGAGATAGACCAAGGGTCCACTTGCCAGAGACGCAGTCGGCTGGATATAAAAGTCTTCGACGTTAGGGTTCGGAACCGCATCGTCTTCTTCCTCTCCTCTGTTCTTCCTTCTCCTTAGCCACCAGCGCACACACAAGCGTCCAATCTTGTCGCCGCCACTATGATGAAAGGGCAGACCGGCAAGCTAGAGAAGGCGAAGAAGAAGGGCGTCGCCAAGTCGAAGAAATAAGCCCTGCCATCGGGCTGGATCCAGGGGGATTTCCTCCCTTCCACCATGCGGAAGGAGGATCTCCTGGAACTAGTCGAGCATGGGATGCTGATGGACAAGTCTTGGCGTCTGCCTGGAGATGAGGTTGAGCCTAAGCCACGAGAGGGGGAGCGGGTCCTCCTCCTGACTCATGTAGAAAGAGGTTTCTCTGTGCCACCCCATCCCTTTATTCGGGGTTTTCTGAACTTTTTTGGGGCGCAGCTGCATCACTTTCTGCCAAATGCTATCGCCCTCATTTCCTGTTTTATCACTTTGTGTGGATGTTTCCTGGGGTGTCCTCCTCACTAGGGACTCTTCAAATCCATCTTCAACGTACGATTACAGTCGGTGAAGAAAGTCAATCCGACTGATGACAAGACTAATGTCATCCAGCTGTGTGGGGGTCTAGGGCTTTAGAAAAGAGACAAAAGTAGCTACCGTGTAATGACCTTTCCCAAGTCGGTTCGCAATTGGCAATCGACTTGGTTCTATTGTAATGATGTAGCTTGCCCGAACATGTCGACTGGACTCCCTCCTTTTACTCTAGAGTGACCGAGTGCCCCGAGAACGTTAGTGTTGACGAAGGAGGAGAAAACTCTGATTGATCCCCTGGTCAAAGCACTGATTGGTCTGATTCGCAACGGAGTGACAGGAATGGATCTATTAGAGACCTTCCTGGGCAGACGCATCCAACCTCTCCAGGCTCGAGATCACACCATGTGGCACTACACCGGTCCTGAATACTCCACTCGGTCTCATCCTGAAGAAGTGAGTGAAGATACATTAGCCAAGTGGATCCGAGGGATAGTGGGTCCTTGTGACAACCCTATGGGGGCAAAAAGGGTCATGCCCTTCTCAGTTGACAATCCGCCGACAAACAAGGTTAGTTCCACTCCGTTGAACATTGTTGTGTTTGAACCGAGTGCTTGTAATTTCCTTGTCGACTGAATTTGCGGATTGTATCTTGCGGGAGTGGACAAACCTTCATTTCCCGGTCCCAAATGGCAACTCACTCGACCTTGATGAGGGGAGCATGGAGGACAGTACAGACAGCGAGGAATATGTTGAAGACAGCAAAGAAACTGAAGAAGACAAGTCGGAGGAAAGTGAAGAAGAAGACTCGTCTCCATCCCATCACGAACCTCGGTCCAAGCTGCGCCATGATCCCGCGGGCACCTCGAGTAAACCTTTGGCGCCGAGTGGCAGGAGTGCCAAACGTACCAGGGGGTCGTCTGGTAAACCAGTGGAGCAACCTGCAAAGGTGCCCAAGCCCAGCGGACGGAAGGCCTTGTCTAGGATGAAGATTGTCGTGCCAGTTGCTTCTTCGTAAGTTCTTGACCTTGTTCTCTTATCCGAGTGAAAAAAAATCAATTGGTGATGACTGACTGAAACTGTATCAATAGGGCCGCTACCTCTGTGATATCACCACTTCGAGGGGGCGAAGATCCCATGGAGGTTGACACTGCGAATGCCGTCACTTCTCAACTAGGTATTGTTGGTTTACCACTCTGTATTACTCTTCCATGTATATGCTTTCTCGTTTGTAATCCTTGGTGTTTCTGTCTGCTAGCTGCGCCTGCTGCAAGGCAGGTCATTCAGCTGGACGACGACGATCAAAGGCCACCAGCTGCTGCGATCTAACCTATCGTGTCCGAGGTGCCCGTGGCAGAAACAGCTGTAATGAATGCTCCGCCTGTTAGTTCAGTCGTTGTCACTACGACTCCGACTGGATTGGAGCCGAGTGTTCCAGTTGTTTCTGCTGCTGCCCCGGGATTGGTATCACCCACGACCGTGTACACCATGCTACATGTCCCTGAAGACCAGACTGGTGCCGCCAAGGAGGCTATGATCCAGGCAGGGCTGATGACGCAACAAGCAAAAACATCCTATGACGCCATCATGTCGGTGTACAACCACATCGTGGTGCTTAAAGATAATGTCCGAGTAAGTTCGACCGTAAGTTTGATTCTGACTCACACCCATTGGGTGGTTTGTAGAAGTATCTTCGTTTTGTTTGTGTTTCCAGTGGGGTCACTCCGAGTGAACCCACTGGGTGTAGTCCCCGAGACCAGTGTCGAGTGCTTGCACTGGTAGGGGTCTTAATCGGTAGAAGCTTTTTCTTTGTTGTCGATCAAAATCAACCAGGGCTAATTTTATTGATTTCTGAATCCACTGGGGGCACGCTAAGTGCACCCACTAGGTGTAGTCCCCGAGACTATTATCAGTTCGGTAATGATTGATAATAGTCTAAAGTTTCATTTCGAATGTATAATCATTTTGGCTCGTCAGGGCACACTTGATCGAGTGGTAAGCCAGTGGGGTCACTCTGAGTGAACCCATTGGGTGTAGTCCCCGAGACCACTGTCTAGTGCTTGCACTGGCAGGGGTATGACTTGATGAAATTACTATCTCTCATAAGTGATGTTAGTAGGACTATATATCACTTGGCGGTGCTATATATGTCGACTGATGTTTATCTTCTAACTCTTTCAGAAAGCTTGTGAAGTGGGTTCTGCGTACGCTACCTTAGCTGCAGAAAAGACTGAACTGGTGGCGAACCTGGAGAAGGCCACAAATGAAGTATCTGTTCTGAAGAAAACACTGGAGGAGAAAGAAAAAGCGTTGGAAGAGGCTCAGGCAACCAGTAAGAGTTTGCAGGTGGAGGTTGAAAAAATGCAGAGTGAGAGAAGAAGTGGATGAACCAACTGAGGGATATGAACAAGAGGGCGAATGCCCAAGAAAAGTACATGGGAGACTTTGCCACTAAGATGCTGGAGTTGCTCACTGGTAAGTGTTTTGTCGAATGAATAATGCTATTGAGTGTGTGGTGTTTCATTAATGATCTGAAAACTTCTCTCCCGCAGAGTTTTGTCAAGACATGGAGAAGGAAACTAAAGAGGATGAGCCTTCGCTTGATCCAGTCAACACTCCACACGGTGATGGTCCAGCTTTAAATCTTTTCCGAATGAGTTCTCGACTAACGAAGGTGAATAAGTATGTCACTCGACTGAGGATTGCTATGAGCAAGATTGACAAAGAGTTATGGCCTGAGGACTGAGACGTCTCCATCATATCTACTTTTCCAAACTCTTTTGCCCTTGTTTTGGACTCTAATTTGCATCATTTGAATGGAACTAACCTGGACTGACGCTGTTTTCAGCAGAACTGCCATGGTGTTGTTTTTGTGCAGAAATGAAAGTTCTCGGAACGTCCTGAAAATTTACGGAGAATATTTCTGGAAAATATGAAAAATACCTGCGCAAAGATCCACTGGAGGGGACGGGCCAGTGGGCCACAAGCCCTGTAGCCGCGGCCTCCCCCCTGGCCGCGGCTACCAGGCTTGTGCGGCCCACGTGGCTCTGCTGCCCCCAATTCCAGCGCTATTTATTCCCTTTCGTCCCGGAAAAAATCAAGAGAGAAGAGTTCATCGCGTTTCATGATCCAGAGGCGCCGCCACATCCCGTTCTTGCCCTGGAGGGAAGATATGGAGTCCGTTTTGGGCTCCGGATCAAGGAGATCGTCGCCATCGTCATCATCAACCTTCTTCCCTCTCCAATTCCATGAAGCTCTTCATCGTTCGTGAGTAATCTATTTGTAGGCTCGCTGGGCGGTGATGAGTAGGATGAGATCTATCATGTAATCGAGTTAGTTTTGATGAGGATTGATCCCTAGTATCCACTATGTTCTGAGATGGATGTTGCTACTACTTTGCCATGCTTAATGCTTGTCACTAGGGCCCGAGTGCCATGAATTCAGAACTGAAATTATTATGTTGTCACCAATATATGTGTGTTTTAGATTCGATCTTGCAAGTTGTAGTTACCTACTATGTGTTATGATCCGGCAACCCCGGAGTGATAATAACCGGAACCACTCCCGATGATGACCATAGTTTGAGGAGTTCATGTGTTCACCAAGTGCTAATGTGTTGGTCCGGTTCTTTATTAAAAGGAGAACCTTAATATCCCGTAATATCCATTTGGATCCCGCTCCCACGGGAGGGATGGACAATAGATGTCATGCAAGTTCTTTCCCTAAGCACGTATGACTACACACGGAATGCATGCCTACATCACATTGACCAACGGGAGCTAGCCACATATCTCTCTATGTTATAACTGTTGATGATGAATGTCATCCAACAAATCACCGATCCATTGCCTACGAGTTGGACCCACTGCTGTTGTTACTTGCTTTGCTCTGTTGCTGTTACTACTGTTGCTGCTATTGTTACTTGCTGCTATTGTAACTTGCTTTGTCCTCCTGCTGCTGCCACTACTGTTGCTACTACTGTTACTTGTTGTTGCGGTTACTTTCTACTGCTGTCACTATTGTTGTTCCTTGCCACTGTTGTTACTCGTTACACTGCTACTACCTGCTACAATACTTTTCTAGCGCCATTGATACTTCAGTTAGGAATAATCTACCGTCAATAGATTCTTTCCTAGCACCGTTGCTATCATACTACCTTTGCTGCTTATATCCTGCTTGCACATACTAATCTTTCAGGTGTGGTTGAGCCGACAACTCAACTGCTAATACTGGAGAATATCCTTTCACTCCCATCGTGTCGAACCAACAAATTTGGGTTGAATACTCTACCCTCGAAAACTGTCGCGATCCCACACGCTGGTGGGCCATTGCAAGACAATTGCTAATTGTTGAGCAACTGGAAGCAGCTCTTTTATGGCGCCGTTGCCGGGGAGGTAAGAAACTGTCATCTAGCTCTACACTTCATTCACCTTCAGTTATGAGTAAGTTTGCGACACCACCTCCTGCTAGAAATCTTAATATGTCGCCTGTGCTTGATGATGCTTATGATGCTACTATGCCTGATACTACTAGAGATGTTATGCCTGATACTGCTATCCATGATGCTATGCTTGATACTGCCTTGCCTGATGATGCTAGAGATGTTATTTTGCCTGATGATGCTATGCTTGATACTGCTAGAGATACTACTTTGCCTGATATGCCACTAGGGGTATTCCTTGGTGCTCGTATTGCTAGAGTTACTGCCAATGCTCATGATGCTTCTCAAACTGCCGATACTATTGAGATAGAACCTGCTTTTGCTCCTGCTAGATCTAGCTCTCCTAGATATGAATTGCCTGATATACCTGAGGGTTATGTTATGGAGGGAGAGATAGCTGAGGATTTTCTTGCGTGTAAGGATGCCTATGACGCTGAGAAATTACTTCTCAAGTGGAAGGAAAAATCTCTGAGAGCTAGGATGAAATACGACCCGAAGTTTGCCAGTTCACCTATCTTTATTACCGATGAGGATTATGAATTCTTTGTCGACCCTGAGATAATCTCTCTAGTCGAATCTGATCCTTTCCACGGTTATGAGTCTGAGACGGTCGTGGCCCATCTTACCAAACTACACGATATAGGCACCCTTTTCACTAGTGAGGAGAAGATCCGCTACTACTATATCCTTAAGTTGTTTCCTTTCTCTCTAAAGGATGACGCTAAAGCCTGGTTCACTTCTCTTGCTCCTCGATGTGTGAGTAGTCCCCAGGATATGGTCTATTACTTCTGTGAGAAATATTTCCCTTCCCATAAGAAGCAAACTGCCTTGCAGGAAATATACAACTTTGCTCAACTCAAAGAAGAGAGTCTCCCACAAGCTTGGGGGAGGCTCATCTGTTGGGGAACGTCGCATGGGAAACAAAAAATTTCCTACGCGCACGAAGACCTATCATGGTGATGTCCGTCTACGAGAGGGGATTTCCGATCTACGTACCCTTGTAGATCGCACAACAGAAGCGTTAGTGAACGCGGTTGATGTAGTGGAACGTCCTCACGTCCCTCGATCCGCCCCGCGAACCGTCCCACGAACCGTCCCGCAATCCGTCCCACGATCTAGTGCCGAACGGACGGCACCTCCGCGTTCAGCACACGTACAGCTCGACGATGATCTCGGCCTTCTTGATCCAGCAAGAGAGACGGATAGGTAGATGAGTTCTCCGGCAGCGTGATGGCGCTCCGGAGGTTGGTGGTGATCTAATCTCAGCAGGGCTCCGCCCGAGCTCCGCAGAAACGCGATCTAGAGGTAAAACCGTGGAGGTATGTGGTCGGGCTGCCGTGGCAAAAGTTGTCTCAAATCAGCCCTAAAACCCCACTATATATAGGAGGGAGGGAGGGGAGGAGGCAGCCTCAAAACCTAAAGGTTTGGCCGAAATTGGAGGTGGAGGAGTCCTACTCCAATCCTACTTGGAGTAGGATTCCACCTTCCCACTTGGAAACTCTTTCCACCTTGTGTTTTTTCCTTCTCAAACCTTATGGGCCTTAGTGGGAACTTATTCCAGCCCACTAGGGGCTGGTTTATCTCTTCCCATAGCCCATGAGACCCCTTGGGGCGTGACACCCCTCCTGATGGTCCTCGGCACTCCCAGTACACTACCGATGAGCCTGAAACTTTTCCGGTAATGCACGAAAACCTTCCGGTAACCAAATGAGGTCATCCAATATATCATTCTTCGTTTCCGAACCATTCCGGAAACCCTCGTGACGTTCGTGATCTCAACCGGGACTCCGAACAACATTCGGTAACAAACCATATAACTCAAATACGCATAAAACAACGTCAAACCATAAGTGTGCAGACCCTGCGGGTTCGAGAACTATGTAGACATGACCCGAGAGACTCCTCGTTCAATATCCAATAGCGGGACCTGGATGCCCGTATTGGATCCTACATATTCTACGAAGATCTTATCGTTTGAACCTCAGTGCCAAGGATTCATATAATCCCGTATGTCATTCCCTTTGTCCTTCGGTATGTTACTTGCTTGAGATTCGATCGTCATTATCCGCATACCTATTTCAATCTCGTTTACCGGCAAGTCTCTTTACTCGTTCCGTAATACAAGATACCGCAACTTACACTAAGTCACATTGCTTGCAAGGCTTGTGTGTGATGTTGTATTACCGAGTGGGCCCCGAGATACCTCTCCGTCATACGGAGTGACAAATCCCAGTCTTGATCCATACTAACTCAACGAACACCTTCGGAGATACCTGTAGAGCATCTTTATAGTCACCCAGTTACGTTGCGACATTTGATACACACAAAGCATTCCTCCGGTGTTAGTGAGTTATATGATCTCATGGTCATAGGAACAAATACTTGACACGCAGAAAACAGTAGCAACAAAATGACACGATCAACATGCTACATCTATTAGTTTGGGTCTAGTCCATCACATGATTCTCCTAATGATGTGATCCCGTTATCAAGTGACAACAATTGCCTATGGTCAGGAAACCTTGACCATCTTTGATCAACGAGCTAGTCAACTAGAGGCTTACTAGGGACAATGTTTTGTCTATGTATCCACACATGCACTGTGTTTCCAATCAATACAATTATAGCATGGATAATAAACGATTATCATGAACAAAGAAATATAATAATAACTAATTTATTATTGTCTCTAGGGCATATTTCCAACATCATCCAGCTACAGATTGCTTTGCCTGATCACCCTCTTAAGAAGAACGAGATACTTGATATCTTCTATAACGGACTTACCGATGCTTCTAGAGACCACCTAGATAGTTGTGCCGGTTGTGTTTTTAGGGAACGAACTTTAGAATAAGCTGAGATCCTACTGAATAACATCTTGATCAACGATAATGTTTGGACTATTCCCGAACGACCTCCTAAGCCAACTCCTAAGAAAAGAGGTATTCTATTCCTCAGTCCCGAAGATATGCAAGAAGCCAAGAAATCTATGCAAGAGAAAGGCATTAGATCTGAAGAAGTCAAAAATCTACCGCCTATCGAAGAGATCCATGGTCTCGATAACCCGATACAAGTAGTAGAGGTGAATTCTCTGCGTAGATTCGATGAGAGTGACATTCCTTCTGAAAAACCTACTAGCCTATGCTTTGATGAATTTGACAACTTTGTTGCCAAACAACAGAGTTTCAATGATTATGTTAGCAGACAATTGGAACAAAGTACTCGCATGCTTAGTCATTTAAGTGCTTGTGTAGACAGAAATGTCAATGGTCTGAAACTTCTGAGTAAACATGACTTTATGATCACTACTCAGTTAGAACAAGTACTTAAAGCTCAGAATGACTTGCTCAATGAATTAAATGACAACTCTGTCACAGTCATTACTAGAGGAGGCAAAATGACTCAGGAACCTTTGTATCCTGAAGGCCATCCTAAGAGAAAGGAATTAATGCTGATACACCCAGTCATCCTAAGAATAAGAAGAAGGATGATAGAAACCTACATGTCAGTTCACCAAATACTGTCACACCTAAAGAACCAAATGATATTTTTGCGTCTGATGCAGAAACACAATCTGGTGATGAACATGAACCTGGTGACAATATGGACAGCAATGTTCATAATAATGCTCAACCTAGCAATGATAAGGATGTGGAGATTGAACCTACGAGGAGCAAAAGGCTCTGATAAACGGTTTTTAGCAAGGTAATAACTGCAAGCACTGAAAGTAGCGGTAACAAGTGATGGTGTAGTGAGGTGAAACGTAGCAAGCGAAAAGTAACAAGTAATAAGTAGTAGCAATGGTGAAGCAAAGTGGCCCAATCCCTTTTGTAGCAAGGGACAAGCCTGAACAAAGTCTTATAAGAGGAAAAACGCTCCCGAGGACACACGGGAATTTCTGTCATGCTAGTTTCATCATGTTCATATGATTCGCGTTCGTTACTTTGATAGTTTGATATGTGGGTGGACCGGCGCTTGGGTACTGCCCTTACTTGGACAAGCATCTCACTTATGATTAACCCCTCTGGCAAGCATCTGCAACTACGAAAGAAGAATTAAGACAACGTCTAACCATAGCATTAAACTAGTGGATCCAAATCAGCCCCTTACGAAGCAACACATAGACTCGGGTTTAAGCTTCTGTCACTCTAGCAACCCATCATCTACTTACTACTCCCCAATCCCTTCCTCTAGGCCCAAGTATGGTGAAATGTTATGTAGTCGACGTTCACATAACACCACTAGAGGAAAAACAACATACAGCATATCAAAATACCGAACGAATACCAAATTCACATGACTATTATCAGCATGACTTATCTCATGTCCTCAGGAACAAAAGTAACTACTCACAAAGCATAATCATAATCATGATCATAGGTGTAATGAATAGCATCAAGGGTCTGAACATAAACTCTTCCACCAAGTAATCCAACTAGCATCAACTACAAAGAGTAATCAACACTACTAGCAACCTTACAAGTACCAATCGGAGTCGCGAGACGGAGATTGGTTACAAGAGATGAACTAGGGTTTGGAGAGGAGATGGTGCTGATGAAGATGTTGATGGAGATGACTCCCCTCCGACGAGAGGAGTTTTGGTGATGACGATGGCGACGATTTCCCCCTCCGGGAGGGAAGTTTCCCCGGCAGGATCGTCCTGCCGGAGCTCTAGATTGGATCTGCTCAAGTTCCGCCTCGTGGCGGCGGAGAATCCACGAAAAAGATCCACCCTGATTTTTTTCCGGACGAAACCCTTCATATAGCAAAAGAGGGGGGCTAGTGGGCCACCAGGGTGCCCACAAGCCCTGTTGCCGTGGCCAGGGGGGTAGGCCGCGGCAACCAGGCTTGTGGGCTCCTGGTTGCTCCCCTTTGACACTTCTTTCGCCAGTATTTTTTATATATTCCCAAAAAATCCACGTTGATTTTCAATGCATTTGAAGTTGCGAAGAATAGAGGACTCAGACTTGCTCCTTTTCCAGTCCAGAATTCCAGCTGCCGGTATTCTCCCTCTTCAAATAAACCTTGCAAAATAAGAGAGAAAAGGCATAAGTAAGGTTCCACAAGGTATAATAACAGTCCATAAAGCGATAAATATCAAAATGAAAGCATGATGCAAAATGGACGTATCAACTCCCCCAAGCTTAGACCTCGCTTGTCCTCAAGCGAAAACCAAGACCCAAAACATGTCCACATGTTTAGGGATGAAGGTGTCGATAAAACATAATACGGACATGAGGGCATCATGATCACACATAGAACAACAATACATCATAGAGATTCTTATGGGAAAGTAACAATTCCTTCACAAAGAAAAGTATGAAACAAAAACCTTACCGAGAAGTAGCCAACAATAGTCCATAGTCATTGAAGCAATTGCAATTTATCATAACATCAGAAAGAGTCAAATAAGAACTTGTAAAGCAAATCCACATACTCAATCATATCTTTTGTTTTCCACAATTGTTACAACTCACGTGGTACTCATGGTATCAAAGTTTCAGTTGGAAACAGAGAAAGATAGGGGCTTATAATTTTGCCTCCCAACCATTTACCTCAAGGGTAAAGTCAACAATAATAAAGCATAAGTACTCAGCTCCAAGTTGATATATGAATATAGATCTTTCCCAAGCATATGACGATCACCAAGAAAAAGGCTAAATAAGGAATTGGTGAAGATCGCCATGACTCTCATAAGGAAAAAAGAAAAGGTACAAGATATGCCCTTCGCAGAGGGAAGCAGAGGTTGTCATGCGCATTTGAGGTTTGGATGCGTGTCCTCTTAGTGCGGAGGAACGTCACTTTATATTGCCTCCTGTGATAAAGAACTTTATTATGCAGTCTGTCGCTTTTATGTCTTCCTCATCACAGGTTCGTACAAAGCTTATATTCCACACACTAATAGATCATACATATTAGAGAGCAATTTTTATTGCTTGCACCGATGAAAACTTACTTGAAGGATCTTATTCAATCCATAGGTAGATATGGTGGACACTCATGGCAAAACTGGGTTGAAGGTTTATGGATGCACAAGTAGTATCTCTACTTGGTGCAGGAGTTTTGGCTAATATGAGGTGGAAGCAATCGTCACATGCTAAGGGATCTCTAATCATATAACATTGTTTGGAACCAAACGAACACAATTCATTATTTTGTCTTCCTTGTCCAACATCTACTTCTAAGCATGTAATAATTTGGTGAGTGCTCACAATTATAGAAAGTGTCTAAGATGATATATTTATATGTGAACCTCTCTTTCCTTATTACTTCTTATTAATTGCAACAATGACTGAGGTCTATGTTGGTCTACTCTCAACAAGTTTCAATCATCATACTTGTTATATGTGAAGCTATCACTTTCCATGAGATCATCTCATGATCTTTCATGCTATCGTTCTTTTCATACTTTTGATCACGGCACAAAGCAAAGCCCTTGACTAAGATACTCTTTATTATATAGCTCGCAAGCTCGAATACATCGGGGGAGACACAAAGCAAAAGACTCAAACTAAACACTAAAGACTTATTCCACTAAGGGAAGAAATAAAACTGAAAAGGAAAGAACTAAAACAAAGGTAAAAGCAAAAGATATAAAGATGATACGATACTAGGGCAACTCCCCCAAGCTTGGCATAAATCAACTGCTTTCCCTGTCGGCATTTGCGAGGATGTGCCTGTTGTGGTTGCTAACGTTACTATCTTGACGGACTTTGTTATCCTGGATATTCCTGAGGATGATGCCATGACGATCATTCTTGGAAGACCGTTCTTAAACACTGCAGGGGATGTTATAGATTGCAACAAAGGGAATGTCACTTTCCATGTCAACGGTAATGAGCATACGGCGCACTTTCCAAAGAAACAATATCGAGTAAATTGCATCAATGCTATCGAAAAGACTTCATCGATTCTTATTGGGAGCTTTGAATGCCCTATTCCTCGTGTCAAGATGAAGTATGATTTGCTTGTTGGGGAGATACACATCCCCATTGAGGTAACCTAGTGACTGTTCGAAAATTCTCCGTCTTCTTTTGCGATTCGAGAAGTTTTGTCGAGGGGACTTGATCAACCCCATTGACGGATTTCTTTCGATGACCATGAGATGGATGAATCGAGGAGTCACAAACCTCTGTTCCAAGCTTTCGCCTTCGGTTGCTTAGAAGAAAAATGATAGATTTAGTTTAGTTTTCCATGTTTTCTGTTTTAGCGTCTGGTAGAAAAGTACCCCGAAAATAAAAGTTCTCCGAACGTCCTGAAAAATCAAGTATGATTTTTCTGGAATTTTTGAAAAATACTGCGACAAAGAGTTTGCCTCAGGGCTGCACCAGTGGGCCACAAGCCCTGGAGGCGCGGGTACACCCCTGGCCGCACCACCCAGGCTTGTGGGGCCCACAGGCACCCCCTCCACTCATTCTTGCTCCCATGTGGTTCTCCTACCTCCAGAAAAAATCGTTTCGCAGCTCAAACCCATGTTCTTGCTCCTCTTGCTGGGATTTTCGATCTCTTTGCTCAAAGCACCATTCTCCGAACTATTTTGGGGAAATTACTCCTTGGTAAGTGCTACTGTGACAACATACCTTCTCCGGCAACAGCGCTACAAGAATTCTGCTAGCACTCCCAGTTGCTCAACAATTAGCAATTGTCTTGCAATGGCCCACCAGCACGTGGGTTCGCGACATTTTTCGAGGGTAGAGTATTCGACCCAAATTTGTTGATTCGCCAGTCAGGAGGTGAGAGAATATTCTCGAGTATTAGCAGCTGAATGTATAAGATTCAACCACACCTGAAAGATTAGTATCTGCAAGCAAAGTATCAGCAGCAAAGTAGTATGATAACAACGGTGTCAGAAACGATCTGTTGACGGCAGACTATTCCTAACAGTCGTATCAATGGCGCCAGAAGTTGCCCGTTGACATAAATTGTCTTTTCCCATCAACGACGAGCGAACCAGCCTTGTAGCAGGTAGCAGCAGCGTAACGAGTAACAGCAGTGGCAAGGAACGGCAGTAGTGACAGCAGTAGCAAGTAGCAAGAGTAGCAAGTACAGCAGTAGCAGCAGAGCAAGACAAGTAACAGCAGCAGAGCAAAACAAGTAACAACAACAGTGGGCGAACTCGTAGGCAATGGGTCAGTGATTTGTTTGTCTGATATTCATCATGCAACAGTTATAACATGGAGAGATATGTGGCTAGCTCCCGTTCGTCAATGTGATGTAGGCATGCATTCCGTGTGTAGTCATACGTAATTAGGGAAAAGAACTACAACTTGCAAGGTCAGATCTAAAACACACATATATTTGTGACAACATAATAATTTCAGATCTGAAATCATGGCACTCGGGCCCTAGTGACAAGCATTAAGCATGGCAAAGTAGTAGCAACATCAATCTCAGAACATAGTGGATACTAAGGATCAATCCCCGTCAAAACTAACTCGATTACATGATAGATCTCATCCTACTCATCACCGCCCAGCAAGCCTACCAATAGATTACTCACGAACGATGAAGATCTTCATGGAATTGGAGGGAAGAAGGTTGATGATGACGATGGCGACGATTTCCCCTCTCCGGAGCCCAAAACGGACTCCAGATCTGTCCTCCAGATGAAGAACAGGATGTGGCGGCGCCTCCGTATCGCAAACGTGACGAAATCTTCTCTTCTGATTTTTTTCTGGGCGAAAGTGAATTTATAGAGCTGAGTTTGGGAGCGGCAGAGCCACGTGGGCCCCACAAGCTTGGTTGCCGCGGCCAGGGGGCGGCGACAACAGGGCTTGTGGCCCACTGGCCCATCCCCTCCGGTGGATCTTTGCGCTGGTATTTTTCATGTTTTCCAGAAAAATGCTATGTAAATTTTCAGGACGTTCTGAGAACTTTCATTTCTGCACAAAAACAACACCATGACAATTCTGCTAAAAACAACGTTAGTCCGGGTTAGTTCCATTCAAATCATGCAAATTAGAGTCCAAAACAAGCCCAAAAGAGTTCGGAAAAGTAGATACGATGGAGACGTATCAAACTCCCCCAAGCTTAAAACCTTGCTTGTCCTCAAGCAACTCAGTTGACAAACTGAAAGAGAAATAAAAACTTTGACAAACTCTGTTTGATCTTGTTGTTGCAACTATGTCTAACTCATAACCGGAATTTCAGCAAGATCACAAGTTAACCACATAAGCAAGTGACACAAAGGTCTCACGGTAAACTAATATCAATGGCATAATCAGCTAGCGAGCAAATAATAATGAGTTTAGAATACCAACAATTCAATCAAAACAAGCATGAAGCAATATTAATAGGTGGTATCTCGCTAGCTCTTTCTGAGACCGCAAAACATAAATGCAGAGCACTTTCTAAGATCAATGGCTGACTAAACATTGTAATTCATAGCAACGAAGATCCAGTCATAGTCATACTCAATATCAATCAAAAGCAAAGCATAAAAATGACAGAGGTGCTCTCTAATTGGTGCTTATATAAGAAGAGGATGAATCAACAGGAAAATAAATAGATAGGCCCTTCGCAGAGGGAAGCATTGATTTGCAGAGGTGCCACAACTCAAGCTTTGAAAACAGAGATAATAATTTTGGGTGGCATGCTTTCATTGTCAACGCAATGACCAAGAGTTCTCAATATCTTCCACGCTACTCATGCTATAGGCGGCTCCCAAACAGAAAAGTAAAGTTTTAACTCCCCCACCACCAATCAATCAGACTCCACGGCTAGCCGAATCCTCGGGTACCGTCCATACTAACATCAATCCGGGGGAGTCTTGTTTTACCGTTATGTTTTCGATTTAAGCGTAGAACTTGGCATTCCAATTACCGGCCCCTTTCTCGTGAATGAGAGTGAATAAACACATGTCGAGGATAACATGCCTAACATGGAAGATACCAATAGCCCCCTGTCACCACATGAGCAGTTCGGGCATGCAAAACAGAATATTCCTTGAAGGTTTAGATAATGGCACTTGCAAATTTATTTGGAACGGGAGGTAAATACCGCAAATAGGTAGGTATGGTGGACTCTCATGGAAAAACTTTTTGGGTTTATGGAAGTGGATGCACAAGCAGTATTCCGCTTAGTACAAATGAAGGCTAGCAAAAGACTGGGAAGCGACCAACTAGAGAGCTACAACAGTCATTAGAATGCAATGAGTTTGACTAACATGGAGTGCAAGCATGAATAGGATATAAATCACCATGAACACAAACATCATAGAGGCTATGTTGATTTTGTTTCAACTACATGCATGAACATGCGCCAAGTGAAGCCACTTGAATCATTCAAAGGAGAATACCATCCTATCATACTACATCATAGTCATCTCAAAATCTATGTTGGCATTCAAGACAAACCATTATAAGGTCCTAGCTAAATAAGCATGGCATCAGAAACTATGATCTCTAAGTTGTCATTGCAAACATGGTTTTCTCACAACAAAGCTGAATCTGGGACGACAAGCTAGTCATATTTACAAAAACAAAAATAGATAGAGTTCATACCAGCTTTTCCAGTCTCAGTCACTTCATCATATATCATCATTATTGCCTTTCATTTGCACGATCGAATGATGTGAACAATAATAAGCGTGCTCGTGCAATGGACTAAGCTGAATCTGCATGCAAACACAAAGGAGAAGACAAGTAATATGGCTCTTTGAAAGCTAAAGAGGTATGCATGCAAGAGCTACTAAACACTGTAACCAATATCTTCTACCTTGACCCAAAGAAAAAGAAAACTATTTACACGGGAAAGCTCCCAACAAGCAAAAGAAGAAAGGCAAATCTTTTTGGGTTTTCTGAAAAGGACACAAAACAAGAAAACGAGAAAACGAAAATAAATTAGCATGGATAATACAGTGGCAAAGTGTGAACACCGACGAACAAAGTGAAAGCATAAGCATGAATGTATGGCCGGTGAGAACACGTACTCCCCCAAACTTAGGCTTTTGGCCTAGCTTGGTCTACTCCCAAGGACGGTCCTGGCGAAACCCAAAATCATAATCGGGGTTATACGGGAGCACTGCAGCCACTGCCTGAATAGCTGCCTCACGAAGACAAGCATCCGTCGCCTCCCTCTCATACTCCTCTGCCTCTCGTATGGTTATGTAGTATCTCCATTTTACCTGAAAGTCAAAGGAAGGAGGAGCAGGAAGGGTAACATGGAAGACACGCTGTCGGTTAAATATCAATCGGTATTGGAGGGATTCATCATCCCTCTCAAGAAACTGGTAGCGTGTCAAAGCGACGCGGTCAAGGAAAGCTGTATGGAGCGGGGGATCTCGTGCGCGGATGGGTACTCCAAGAAAATTTGCTATGCGAGTGGCATAGATGCCGCCAAAGAAATCTCCCTCAATAGTGTTTTTATTCAGCCTCCTTGCTATAATAGCTCCCATGTTGAAGCTTTTGTCACCCGTCACTGCGCTCTTAAGGATACTAAGGTCGGAGGCGCATAGGTGACAATGTTCAACCTTGCCGTTAATGCATCTACCTATGAAGAGGGCAAAGTAGTGCAACGCAGGGAAATGAATGCTTCCTATGGTAGCTTGCGTGATGTCTCTAGTTTGTCCATCAGATATACTAGAGAAAAAATCTCTGACCAAAGATTTAGCAGGATCTTTAAGATTACCCCCATCGGGTATTTTTCAAATCCTATTGAAATCCTCCAAATCCATGGCATAGGATTTATCATACAAGTGAAACAGATGAGTCACAGCCAACTGAAAATTTAAATCTACGCACGAAAGAGGCAGTGAGCATAGCATACTGTTCACATTTATCTCAGAGGAATTCTTCTAACCCTGCATTGCGGACAAGTGTATCAAACTCATCCTTGAAGCCTGCTTCGATCATGAACTCATCGGAAGGCCATTCACATGGTTGTACTGGTGCGTCCCTTAGTTGATAAGGATCGGGCTCCCGAATAGAAAGACGGGGACACTTCTTACTTGAGGAACCATCATGAAACTTCCTCCTGAACATAATTTCTCTTTGCTGAAATTTTTGAAGTTCAAGAGAAAAGTGAATAAAGACTAACCACACCTTGTAGCAACTACTCCTACTAGTGCCTAGAGACCGTATCACGCGCTAAAACTACTTGGGACCAGCTAAAATCAACATTTCAAGCTCAAGAACGGGGTCACCAAGGTAGCAAAAACACGCGAAGGATAAAGCACTAGAGCAAAAACTAATTGGACCAATGGAGGAGTCACTTACCAAGGAGTAATTTCCCCAAAACGGTTCGGAGAATGATGCTTTGAGCAAGGAGATCGAAAATCACAGCCAAATGAGCAAGAACACGGGTTTGAGCTGCGAAAGGATTTTTTCTGGAGGAAGAAGAAGAGGATGGGAGCTGTAATGAGTGGAGGAGGGCCCTGTGGGCCCCACAAGCTTGCTCCCCGCGGCCAGGGGGTAGCCCGCGGTGACAGGCCTTGTGGCCCACTGGGATGGCCCCCAGGCCAGCTCTCAGTCCCAGTATTTTTCAAATATTCCAGAAAAAATCATACTAGATTTTCAAGACCATCGGAGTACTTTTATTTTTGGGGTATTTTTCTCCGGCACGCTAAAACAGAAAACAGGAAACACTTAGCTAAACCTATCATTTTTCTTCTAAGCAAAAGAAAATGAAAGCTTAAAACACAGGTATATGACTCTTTGATTCATCCATTTCATGGTCATCGAAAGAAATCCGTCAATGGGGTTGATCAAATCCTTATGACAAAACTTTCTCGGATCGCAATAGAGAATGGATAATTTTCGAATAGCCACTAAGTCACCTCAATGGGTGTAGCGACCCGACTCAACGAGTCAAGCCTCTGGTGTTTCCGTACCATCCCAAGATCATGCTGGTACACACACAGTACATAATGTATATATTCAAGAGTGCAATCACACAGTACATAATGTATATATTACAAAAGTACTCTGCAACATGATACGTTGCAGCCATGTAGGTCAGCATATTGAATATGCTGGCAAATCATCAGAGAGAGGGAGTAAAAAAATAATAATCAACTATTTCTACATGCATATTTGGCCGGTGGAGCTAAGTTTTGCATAAAGCTAGTTTTCTCCTACAACAAAAGGGGTTGAAAGCAAAATATTACTACAAAGATTGTTGTTAACGAGATGGTTCCGCCAACCAGTTCTCGTACCCGAATAGTTGTTAACACCCACATCATTATTAAGTTGTGTCGAGAGTTCAGGGGAAATTCAATGCCTTCGGCTCAAGTTGTCGATGACCGTGGACACGGCTAATCGATTAGGTTTGAGTACTCTGCAGAGTTTTGCACACGTTCCCCACAAGATTTGATCGCCTCCGGGTTTGTCCTTGCACTTCAGGGTTTTTGAAGACCGGATGATCAAAACATGGTCTTTCAACGGGTCCCTCTGAATCCATGTCGGTGCCCATCCATTCCTACCGTTCGTCTACATCTGCTAGCACCGCCTGTCCAGAGTCGCCGTGTTGTCCAACCAAGCCAGAGCCCATAATGACTTGTGGCTGTGCAGGTAAGCCTTGAGTCTTGAAGTCTTCGTCCGTCTCTTTGAGCCTGGGTGAAGCTTTCCGCAGGATGACATGGCCTCTCCAGCATCCCGGGCATCCACTGGGTTTGCCAGGGAACCGATCAACCGTCCTTCACCCAGTGTTGCATTGCGTCCGAGGTCTTGAAAATCTTGTCTTAGTCCGGTCTTGATTATAATATCAATCTCGCATCACTCGTGGCATAAACTCAACCGATAACCCGTCTACTTAAGCATAGCAAATATAACATTGTCGTCCCGGGGCCAAGTATCGGGGTGTTGTGTTTCCTACCACATGATACTACAACTTAAGCTAAAGTTTCCAAGTACCTAGGCAGCATGCAAATTGGGCAAAGAAGGTGATCTACTATGCATTGAAAAACATAGGTAAAAATAACATGATCAAAGATAACTTGCCTTGATGATAGTTGTCCTGCTCGAGCGTCTCTAAGTAACACGCTTCGCACTCCGGATGATCTACCGATACAAACACAAAGCACACCATAAGCAATTCAATCATGCAACAAGTAAAAAAAATAACATCACATGCAATGATTTGCAAAAGACTACGCAAAAGATTTTATCGCGCGCCGGTATGGCAGAAACTTGTTTCTGTTGAAAACACCAGTAAAAATGCTTTAAAAATTCTGAAAATTCTACCACAGTAAGGATTCATCACTAGAAAACAGTAGCAAAAAGAATCAACTCAATATCATTTTTCAAACTCCTGGAATAGGCAAAACAGTGTTTAAACTAAATCTGCTCTAACTTATATTTAAAAATTTCGAACATAGACAAGTTATATATTTTTAAAAACTACAGGAAATTTGTGAGCTACTGGAAAATTAATCAATTTCATTGGACTTAGGGATAAAAAGTTGTGGCCAAAACAAAATTGAAAGTTTATGTTTTTGAAATCTGGACAGAAAGTTACAAAACTGCTAGTGCTAAAAGAGAGGCACACGTGGCAAGTTTCTACTGGCTGTAGTGGCGTTTGTTGAATGGCTTCGGGCAAATGGCCGAAGACTAGCAAGTCTGCTGGTTAAATCATAAGTGACAGAAAAACCTACTGGTTTTCCGAGAAAAACCGAAAGGGTACTGGGGATCTAATCTTGGCCGTTGCATGGGATCTAAGGGCTAGAACGAGTTCATGCAATATAGAGAGAGAGAGGGATAGCTACCTGCTGCAGAAGCTTGCACCGGCGAGGAACGTCGCTGCCGGCGAGGGAGGAGCTCCGGGGCGGGGTTGGAGGCTTCGGGGAGAGGCGGCGGAGGTGCTCCTCCTCGGGGGAGGCGCTCGGGGGGGGAGAAGGGGGCGACGGGGCTGCTCCCAGGGGCGAGGCCGAAGTGGCAGCACCCTGCACCGGCGAGGCTCGTGGCGGCGGCGGCTTCGGGCGGCGGTGGCGGCGGCTAGGGTTGGGAACGGGTGGCTCGGGGAGGTGGGGTATATATAGGCTTAGGAGGGGGTGGGCTTATGGAAGGAGAAGAAGCTACGGGGAAGAAATCGCGAGCTTCTCGGCTCGGTTTCGGTCTCGCTGTAGAAGAAGGAAGGAGAGAAGAGGCAGAGGGAATAAGGGAGGAGAAGATCACGTGGGAGAAGGAAGAGCTCGGTCTGGTAGAGAAGGAAGGAGAGGTAGAAGAAAGAAGGAAGGAGGAGAGAGAGACAAGGCAGGAGAAGAGAGGGCACTGGGGGGAAGCTTCGGTCTGTAGAGAAAAAGGAAAGGGAGGGAGGAGATCGCGTGGGGGAGAGAGAGGAGAGAAAACGTGGGGGAGAGAGAGGAGATTGGGTGGGGTGGCGGTGGGGCTGTTGCATGCTGGGATGCATGCATGCCTCGGGTGCATGGGGCTCGGGTGCATGGGGCTTGGGCATGCTGGATGGATGCATGCGTGCTGGATGCATGCAGGTTCGTGGGGTGGCTGGGCTGAGCCTGGCTCGGCCTGGCCAGATCCTTTTTTTTGAAAAAAAAAACAACAGCAGCAAAAAGTAAAAAAAAAACAGTAAAAAAATATATTTCCTAGCTAACAAATACTAGAAAAAAATATGTACTAGAATACTTAGAAAAAAATATATATATATATACAACTAATATATATAATATATATAGGAACCCTAGTTCCACCTAATGCAAAATTTCGAAAATGATAGTTTTATGCAATAGGTCACACAATGAGATTGAAGAAAACTCAACTAAAAATAATTCGGAGTTTAGAAAATTTGCAAAACCAAAATGGTGACTTTAAAATAAACTTCGAAACGTTATGCACTTTAATTCGACGGGGGGAGAAGTCATATTATCTCCACTCCAATAAATTGCCCGCGGTCACATAACGATTAGAATTTTCAGAAGAACACAAATATGCATAAAATATGAGATGCATATGAATGATCTATTAACATCCGAATTTTAGAAAATTGGGATGTTACAAACCTACCCACCTTAAGATGAATCTCGCCCTCGAGATTCGGGTTGGCTAGAAAATAGGTGCGGGTGGTCTCGACGAAGATCCTCTTCTCGTTCCCAGGTGGCTTCTTCCTTGGTGTGGTGGCTCCACAACACCTTGCAGAACTTGATGATCTTGCTGCGGGTAACTCTGTTGGCAGTCTCGAGAATCCGAACGGGTTTCTCCTCATACGTCAGATCACTGTCAAGCTGTATGGCCTCTAGGGGCACTGTATCTCTCAATGGAACATCGGCCATCTCAGCATGGCATTTCTTCAAGTGGGAAACTGGAAGACATCATGAACTCCGGACAATCCTTCCGGCAGTTCCAGTTTGTACGCAACTTCGCCTCTACGCTCCAGAATTTTGTAGGGGCCAATGAAACGTGGTGCTAGTTTTCCTTTCACACCGAATCTCTTGATTCCTCGAAGTGGAGACACCCGAAGATATGCTCGGTCTCCCACTTCGTACGTTACTTCCTTGCGTTTGCTGTCAGCATAACTCTTCTGCCTGGACTGAGCTATTTTGAGTCGGTCACGAATAAGCTTGACCTTCTCTTCAGAATCTCGGATAAGGTCGGGACCAAAAAGTTGTCGGTCTCCAACTCCATCCCACATCAACGGTGTTCTGCACCTCCTTCCGTATAGAGCTTCGAAAGGGGCCATCTTCAGACTGGTCTGGTAACTGTTGTTGTATGAGAACTCGGCATACGGTAAATTGTCATCCCAACTAGACCCATAGTCTAGTGCGCAAGCTCTCAACATGTCTTCCAGAATTTGATTGACTCTCTCGGTCTGTCCATCTGTCTCTGGGTGAAATGATGTGCAGAACTCCAATCTTGTTCCCAAGGTTTCATGCAGTTGGTGCCAAAATTTTGATGTGAACTGAGTCCCTCTATCGGACACAATGCTCTTCGGTACTCCGTGCAGACATACTATCCTCGTCATATATATCTTGGCCAGCTTGGCACTCGTGTAGGTAGTCTTCACCGGAATGAAGTGAGCTACCTTGGTCAAACGATCGACCACAACCCAAATAGAATCATATCCAGAACGGGTCCGAGGTAATCCTGTGATGAAGTCCACACCAAGCTTTTCCCATTTCCATTCGGGTATCGGTAGAGGTTGGAGCAAACCTGCTGGCTTCTGATGCTCAGCTTTTACTCGCTGACAAACATCGCATATAGCTACGAACTCGGCAATGTCTTTCTTCAATCTTGTCCACCAGAAACTTTCTTTCAGATCCAAATACATCTTGGTGTTACCGGGGTGTATCGAGTACGGGGAATTATGAGCTTCCTGAAGTATGAACTTCCTGAGTTCGGGATCATTGGGCACATAGATGCGATCCTCAAACCATAAAGTTCTGTGTTCATCCTCACGAAAACCTTTAGCTTTCCCGTCTTCCATTTTCTGCTTAATCACGGCTATCTCCTTGTCAGCTTTCTGTGCTTCGCGGATCTTTCCGTCAAAGTAGACTGAATTTCCAAAGTGGCAACAAATCCTCTTGGAACTATCTCCAATTTGAACTCTCGGAGATCATCGACTAACTCCTGGGGTAATCCTCCCGCTGTGAGCGTGTTCACATAACTCTTGCGGCTCAACGCATCGGCTACAACATTTGCCTTGTCTGGGTGATAATGCAATCTCATGTCATAGTCCTTGATCAACTCTAGCCATCGCCTCTGTCTGAGGTTCAACTCCTTCTGCGTGAAGATATATTTCAGGCTCTTGTGATCAGTGTAGACATCACAACTATTGCCGATCAGGAAATGTCTCCAGGTCTTGAGAGCGTGCACTACGGCTGCTAGTTCCAAGTCATGTGTGGCATAATTCAACTCATGAGGTCTGAGCTGTCTGGATGCATAGGCTACAACTTTGCCTTCTTGCATGAGCACTCCTCCGAGTCCTTGACGAGAAGCGTCACAGTAAACCTGGAAATCCTTCCGAATGTTCGGCAATATCAGCACTGGGGCTGTAACAAGACGTTTCTTCAGCTCTTGAAAACTGGTTTCACATCCCTCAGTCCAAATATACTTGGATTCCTTCTTCAACAACTCTGTCATGGGCTTGGCAATCTTTGAGAAATTCTCAATGAACCTCCGGTAATATCCGGCAAGTCCGAGGAAACTGCGGATCTCCTTGACTGAAGTGGGTGCTACCCATTCGGTGACTGCTGCGACCTTGGTAGGGTCCACTGCTATGCCTTCTCCTGAGATGAAGTGTCCGAGAAATCCGACTTCCTTCAACCAAAACTCACATTTGCTGAACTTTGCATATAGCTTATGCTCTCGAAGCTTCTCCAGAACTAGACGCAGATGTTCCTTGTGTTCCTCTTCGTTCTTGGAGAATATCAGTATGTCATCGATGAACACCACGACAAACTAGTCCAAGTACTCCATAAATACCTTGTTCATCATATTCATAAAATATGCCGGAGCATTAGTCAGTCCAAATGACATGACCGTGTACTCATACAAACCGTACCGAGTGGTGAAGGTTGTCTTGGGTATATCCTGTTCACGAATCTTCAACTGATGATACCCGGATCGAAGATCGATCTTTGAGAATATGCGAGCTCCAACTAACTGATCAAACAGATCATTGATCATCGGCAAGGGGTACTTGTTCTTGATGGTCACATCGTTCAATGCACGATAATCGACAACCATTCTCAAGGACTTGTCCTTCTTTTCAACCAAGAGCACTGGGGCTCCCCAAGGTGAAGAACTTGGGCGAATATACCCTTTGTCCAATAACTCCTTAATTTGCTTCTTGATTCCTATCAAGTCATTAGCGGGCATCCGATAAGGTCTCTTGGATATCGGGGCTGTTCCGGGTAATAGCTCAATCAAGAACTCAATCTCTCTATCGGGTGGCATGCCCGGCAATTCCTCCGGAGATACATCTGGATACTCCTGTACGATTGGTACCTCCTCCTGGACTACTCCCGTGAGAGAGTTTACTCGCTTACTTCGTGTCAGGCGCTGAGACACGTACTTAATCCGCTTCTGCTCGGGGGTGGTGAGAAAAATAGACTTAAGGGCACAATCGATATTCCCTTCATACTTGGCCATCCAATCCATGCCTAGGATTACATCCAATCCCTGGGACTCTAATACGACGAGGTCAGTGGGAAAATTATGGTTCCCGATGTTGAGACTCAAAGCATGGCATCCTATCCCGGCTATCATCATGCCTCCTGGGGAACTGACCTTAATAGGTTGGCTGAGGGTTCTAGTTGGCAAACTATACTTTTCCACAACTACCCTTGATATGAATGAATGCGTTGCACCAGAATCAAAAAGTACCAATACTGGATGTGAATTTAGCAAGAACTTACCAACCACAGTATCGGGGTGATCATAGACCTCTTCAACATCAATGTGGTTCACCTGAGCTCGAGGAAAAGGATTGGGCTTCTTTGCTGCAGAGTTGTCGTTGCCGTTTCCATTTCCCTGCTTGTTCTTGGGACAATCAGTGGCATAGTGTCCCTTCTTCTGACACTTGAAGCAAGTGATGTGAGTCAGATCCTTCTGAGCTGGAGCTGATTGCTGCTGAGTGCCAGTACCGCCATTCTTGAAGTTGCTGTTGTTGCGGTGATTCCCATTTCCTCCATGGTTGTGGCCTCCATGGTTGTGCATAGGGTGGTTATGCTGAACATGTCCTCCAAACTTACCGGATCCAGTCCCGGTATTTCTTGAATAAGGGGTGTAGCGAGGCTTCTGCTGAGTGCCGGAGTTGAACTTTCCAACCCCATACTTTCGCTTGCGGTTCTCCATCTGCTGATGTTTCCCCTCCAAGATGAGGGCCTTATCAACCAGCTCCTGGTAGTTGTTGAATGTGGCTACCGTCAACTGAATGCTCAGCTCATCATTCAGTCCTTCCAATAACTTTTCCTGCTTGGCCGCATCATCGGCCACATCTCCAGGTGCATAACGGGCGAGCATGCTGAAATCATCAACGTACTAGGCCACAGTGCGATTCCCCTGGCGTAAGTTGCGAAACTCACGCTTCTTCAGACTCATTGCACCAGCTGAGACATGTGCGGTGCGGAAGGCTTGCTTGAATTGCTCCCAAGTGACTCCAGCAATGGGATAAGTGGTGGTGTAGTTCTCCCACCAAGCAGCTGCAGGGCTTTCAAGTTGATGCGCGGCAAAGCGCACCTTCTCAGCTTCAGAACAACCAGCGGTGATGAGTTCACGCTCCATCTTGTGAAGCCAATCATCTGCCACAATGGGCTCAATGCTGCTGGAGAAAGTTGGAGGGTTCAACCTCAAGAAACGGGTGAGATTGTCAGCCTGGGGTGGGTGATGGTTGTTGTTGTTGTTCTGGTTCTGGATGATCAGCTGCATCAAGGTGCTTTGTTGCTGGATCAACTGGGTGAGTTCCGGCGGAAAGTTGGACTCGGGGGCGCGTCTCGGAGGCATCTGATGTTTGTAGAGGGGTGAGATTAGCATAGAACAATGGTCTAAAAGGAATTTCACTACCCATATGAATGCAACACACAAGTATCACACCACACATTTTATTCAATCATCACAAGGTTCACACGAGGATACAAAATCGATAATCCTAAACATCGGCCTAACACGTAATACGATAAAGTAAATTTGGTGGTCTAGTCTAAGTGTCCTCCTCAGAATAGCATGGTGTCGGGTCCTTCGGTGGAGCTTTCTTCATAGTCCTCGTCGTTGCTGATCACGGGGGCTACGTCTCCTTCGGGATGAAGGTTCTCGCCCATGTCCAGTTCCTCCTACAGGTATGCAACTTGAGTCTTCAGCTTCTCGATTCTCTCCAGAAAGTCCTTCACTTCCAGCTCATGCTCATAGTGGGCTTCCCGGGCTGCATCTTCAACTTCAAGCTCACTGAGTGACAGTTGCTAGATCTTCCTGGCTTCCTTGATCGCGTGATACTCCAGAGTTCCGCTGTACTTCTCCAAGGTCTGGGCATACGACAAGAGAGCGTCCTTGGTCTTGCTTGAGATGATATCTCCGTCTTTGTTCCTCTGGGATACGGCGGATAAGTCTGGAGAAATAGGACAGCCTTTGTATTCATCCTTGATACGTCCGAGTGCACAATGGATCGCCATGTCCCTTCCGAGAATCTAGTTGGGTGCGATGAACTTGAAATCCATCGGCTCAGTGCGTGGCTGGAATGTCCTTCCGGGAATATGCACCTCGATCCTGTAGCGTGAATCCTCTGGGTAAGACGAAGTTGGCTTCCCTGTGATAGTCGGCAGAGCAATCCTCAAATCCTTGGTGATCTGCACCAGCTCTTTTCCGAACGGCATAGTGGTGTCGGGCTGGCAAAACTCTGTGAACTTAAAAGGGATGAAGGTGGCCATCTAAACATAGGAAAATCGGAGAGAAGTCAGAAATGATCAGAAGAGGAAATAGAAGATATAAGAGAAAATAGTTTTCTTCCTAAGGCTTTTCCAATCCTAGAGGTTACGTCCTAAGGTCAGCGTGTGCTCTGAATACCATTTCTGTAGCGACCCGACTAAACGAGTCAAGCCTCTGGTGTTTCCGTACCATCCCAAGATCATGCTGGTACACACACAGTACATAATGTATATATTCAAGAGTGCAATCACACAGCTTTATTAATCGAAATCTCATAAAGAGTACTTTATTACAATAATGGAGTACAATAAAGTGGCTGAAGGCCAACTCATGAGATTATCTAACGAAGACTAAGCGGAAGCATCAGGTAGACGAGTCCATCCGACTCCAAGGGCATGTCGCTGAGCGTAGAATCGTAGCCTCACTCCTGGTCGGAAAAGTACTCTGCAACATGATACGTTGCAGCCGTGTAGGTCAGCATATTGAATATGCTGGCAAATCATCAGAGAGAGGGAGTAAAAAAATAATAATCAACTATTTCTACATGCATATTTGGCCGGTGGAGCTAAGTTTTGCATAAAGCTAGTTTTCTCCTACAACAAAAGGGGTTGAAAGCAAAATATTACTACAAAGTTTGTTGTTAACGAGAAGGTTCCGCCAACCAGTTCTCGTACCCGAATAGTTGTTAACACCCACATCATTATTAAGTTGTGTCGAGAGTTCAGGGGAAATTCAATGCCTTTGGCTCAAGTTGTCGATGACCGTGGACACGGCTAATCGATTAGGTTTGAGTACTCTGCAGAGTTTTGCACACATTCCCCACAAGATTTGATCGCCTCCAGGTTTGTCCTCGCACTTCAGGGTGTTTGAAGACCGGATGATCAAAACATGGTCTTTCAACGGGTCCCTCTGAATCCCTGTCGGTGCCCATCCATTCCTACCGTTCGTCTACATCTGCTAGCACCGCCTGTCCAGAGTCGCCGCATTGTCCAACCAAGCTAGAGCCCATAATGACTTGTGGCTGTGCAGGTAAGCCTTGAGTCTTGAAGTCTCCGTCCGTCTCTTTGAGCCTGGGTGAAGCTTTCTGCAGGATGACATGGCCTCTCCAGCATCCCGGGCATCCACTGGGTTTCCAGGGAGCCGATCAACCGTCCTTCACCCAGTGTTGGATTGCGTCCGAGGTCTTGAAAATCTTGTCTTAGTCCGGTCTTGATTATAATATCAATCTCGCATCACTCGTGGCATAAACTCAACCGATAACCCGTCTACTTAAGCATAGCAAATATAACATTGTCGTCCCGGGGCCAAGTATCGGGGTGTTGTGTTTCCTACCACATGATACTACAACTTAAGCTAAAGTTTCCAAGTACCTAGGCAGCATGCAAATTGGGCAAAGAAGGTGATCTACTATGCATTGAAAAACATAGGTAAAAATAACATGATCAAAGATGACTTGCCTTGATGATAGTTGTCCTGCTCGAGCGCCTCTAAGTAACACACTTCGAACTCCGGACGATCTACCGATACAAACACAAAGCACACCATAAGCATTCAATCATGCAACAAGTAAAAAAAATAACATCACATGCAATGATTTGCAAAAGACTACGCAAAAGATTTTATCGCACGCCGGTATGGCAGAAACTTGTTTCTGTTGAAAACACCAGTAAAAATGCTTTAAAATTCTGCAAATTCTACCACAGTAAGGTTTCATCACTAGAAAACAGTAGCAAAAAGAATCAACTCAATATCATTTTTCAAACTCCTGGAATAGGGAAAACAGTGTTTAATCTAAATCTGCTCTACCTTATATTTAAAAATTTCAAACATAGACAAATTATATATTTTTAAAAACTATAGGAAATTTGTGAGCTACTGGAAAAAGAATCAATGTCATTGGACTTAGAGATAAAAAGTTGTGGCCAAAACAAAATTGAAAGTTTCTGTTTTTGAAATCTGGACAGAAAGTTACAAAACTGCTAGTGCTAAAAGAGAGGCACACGTGGCAAGTTTCTACTGGCTGTAGTGGCGTTTGTTGAATGGCTTCGGGCAAATGGCCGAAGACTAGCAAGTCTGCTGGTTAAATCATAAGTGACAGAAAAACCTACTGGTTTTCCGAGAAAAACCGAAAGGGTACTGGGGATCTAATCTTGGCCGTTGCATGGGATCTAAGGGCTAGAACGAGTTCATGCAATAGAGAGAGAGAGAGGGATAGCTACCTGCTGCAGAAGCTTGCACCGGCGAGGAACGTCGCTGCCGGCGAGGGAGGAGCTCCGGGGCGGGGTTGGAGGCTTCGGGGAGAGGCGGCAGAGGTGCTCCTCCTCGGGGGGGAGAAGGGGGCGACGGGGCTGCTCCCAAGGGCGAGGCCGAAGTGGCAGCACCCTGCACCGGCGAGGCTCGTGGCGGCGGCGGCTTCGGGCTTCGGCGTATCGAGCGGCGGTGGCGGCGACGAGGGTTGGGAACGGGTGGCTCGGGGAGGTGGGGTATATATAGGCTTAGGAGGGGGTGGGCTTATGGAAGGAGAAGAAGCTACGGGGAAGAAATCGCGAGCTTCTCGGCTCGGTTTCGGTCTCGCTGTAGAAGAAGGAAGGAGAGAAGAGGCAGAGGGAATAAGGGAGGAGAAGATCACGTGGGAGAAGGAAGAGCTCGGTCTGGTAGAGAAGGAAGGAGAGGTGGAATAAAGAAGGAAGGAGGAGAGAGAGACAAGGAAGGAGAAGAGAGGGCACTGGGAGGAAGCTTCGGTCTGTACAGAAAAAGAAAAGGGAGGGAGGAGATCGCGTGGGGGAGAGAGAGGAGAGAAAACGTGGGGGAGAGAGAGGAGATTGGGTGGGGTGGCGGTGGGCTGTTGCATGCTGGGATGCATGCATGCCTCGGGTGCATGGGGCTCGGGTGCATGGGGCTTGGGCATGCTGGATGGATGCATGCGTGCTGGATGCATGCAGGTTCGTGGGGCGGCTGGGCTGAGCCTGGCTCGGCCTGGCCAGATCCTTTTTTTGAAAAAAAAACAAACAGCAGCAAAAAGTAAAAAAAAACAGTAAAAAAAATATTTCCTAGCTAACAAATACTA
Source organism: Hordeum vulgare subsp. vulgare (assembly GCF_904849725.1). NCBI lineage: Eukaryota > Viridiplantae > Streptophyta > Magnoliopsida > Poales > Poaceae > Hordeum > Hordeum vulgare. The sequence continues at coordinate 102,496,808 of NC_058520.1, forward strand.
GAAAAAAAAATATGTACTAGAATACTTAGAAAAATAAATATATATATATATATACAACTAATATATATAATATATATAGGAACCCTAGTTCCACCTAATGCAAACTTTCGAAAATGATAGTTTTATGCAATAGGTCACACAATGAGATTGAAGAAAACTCAACTAAAAATAATTCGGAGTTTAGAAAATTTGCAAAACCAAAATGGTGACTTTAAAATAAACTTCGAAACGTTATGCACTTTAATTCGACGGGGGGAGAAGTCATATTATCTCCACTCCAATAAATTGCCCGCAGTCACATAACGATTAGAATTTTCAGAAGAACACAAATATGCATAAAATATGAGATGCATATGAATGATCTATTAACATCCGAATTTAAGAAAATTGGGATGTTACAATGGGGATATGAATCTCCCCAACAAGCAAATCATACTTCATGTTAACACGAGGAATAGGGCATTCAAAGCTCCCAATAAGAATCGATGAAGTTTTTTCTATAGCATTGATGCAATGTACTTGATATCGTTTCTTCAGAAAGTGCACAGTGTGCTCATTACCGTTGACATGGAAAGTGACATTGCCTTTGTTACAATCTATAACAGCCCCTGCAGTGTTTAAAAAGGGTCTTCCGAGGATGACAACCATGGCATCGTCCTCGGGAATATCCAAGATAACAAAGTTTGTTAAGATAGTGGTGTTAGCAACCACAACAGGCACATCCTCGCAAATGCCGACAGGGAAAGCAGTTGATTTGTCGGCCATTTGCAGAGAGATTTCAGTGCATGTCAACTTATCCAGTTCAAGTCTACGATAAAGAGAGAGAGGCATAACACTGACTCCGGCTCCAAGGTCACATAAGGCAGTTCTTACGTAGTTTCCTTTAATGGAGCAAGGTATAGTGGGCACTCCGGGATCACCAAGTTTCTTAGGAGTTCCACCTTTGAAAGTGTAATTGGCAAGCATGGTGGAGATCTCAAGATCTGGTATCTTCCGTTTATTGGTCACGATATCTTTCATGTACTTGGCATACGGAGACATTTTGAGCATATCAACTAACCGCATTTGCAAAAAGACGGGTCTTATTATTTCAATAAAGCGCTCAAAATACTCATCATCCTTTTTCTTGGATGGCTTAGGAGGAAAGGGCATAGGTCTCTGAACCCATGGCTCTCTTTCTTTACCATGCTTCCTAGCACTGAAGTCATTCTTTTCGTATCTCTCAGGTTGTGGGTTATCAGGATTAACCGTAGGTTCAATCTCCACATCCTTATCATTGCTAGGTTGAGCATCATTATGAACATCATTGTCCATATTGTCACCGGGTTCATGTTCATCACTAGATTGTGTTTCTGCATCAGACGCCGAAATATCATTTGGTTCTTCAGGTGTGATAGTATTTGGTGAACCAACATGCAGGTTTCTATCATCCTTCTTCTTCTCCTTAGGATGACTAGGTGCATCTGCATTAATTCCTTGAGAATCTTGATCAATTCTCTTAGGATGACCCTCAGGATACAAAGGTTCCTGAGTATTTTGCCTCCTCTAGTAACGACTCTGACAAAGTTGTCATTTAATTCATTGAGCAGGTCATTCTGAGCTTTAAGTACTTGTTTTACCTGAGTAGTAATCATAGATGCATGTTTACTCAGGAGCTTCAGATCATTGACATTTCTGTCTACACAAGCACTTAAATGACTAAGCATACGAGTACTTTGTTCCAAATGTCTGCTAACATAATCATTGAAACTCTGTTGTTTGGCAACAAAGTTGTCAAATTCATCAAACCATAGGCTAGCAGGTTTATCAAAAGGAATATCACTCTCATCAAACCTACGCAGAGAATTTACTTCCACTACCTGTATCGGGTTATCGAGACCATGGATCTCTTCGATAGGTGGTAGATTTTTGACATCTTCAGATCTAATGCCTTTCTCTTGCATAGATTTCTTGGCTTCTTGCATATCTTCGGGGCAGAGGAATAGAATACTTATTTTATTCGGAGTTGGCTTAGGAGGTGGTTCGGGAATATTCCAAGCATTATCGTTGATCAAGATGTTATTCAGTAGAGTCTCAGCTTGTTCTACAGTTCGTTCCCTAAAAACACTACCGGCACAACTATCTAGGTGGTCTTTAGAAGCATCGGTAAGTCCGTTATAGAAGATATCAAGTATCTCGTTCTTCTTAAGAGGGTGATCAGGCAAAGCATTCTGTAGCTGGACGAGCCTCCCCCAAGCTTGTGGGAGACTCTCTTCTTTGAGTTGAGCAAAGTTGTATATTTCCTGCAAGGCAGCTTGCTTCTTATGGGCAGGGAAATATTTCTCACAGAAGTAATATACCGTATCCTCAGGACTACTCACACATCCAGGAGCAAGAGAAGTGAACCAGGCTTTAGTGTCATCCTTTAGAGAGAAAGGAAACAGCTTAAGGATCTAGTAGTGGCGGATCTTCTCCTCACTAGTGAAAAGGGTGGCTATATCGTGTAGTTTGGTAAGATGGGCTACGACCGTCTCAGACTCATAACCGTGGAAAGGATCAGATTCGACTAGAGAGATTATCTCAGGGTCGACAGAGAATTCATAATCCTTATCGGTGATAAAGATAGGTGAAGTGGCAAACTTCGAGTCGTATTTCATCCTAGCTTTCAGACACTTTTCCTTCCACTTGAGAAGTAATTTCTCAGCATCATAGGCATCCTTACACGCAAGAAAATCCTCAGCTATATCTCCCTCCATAAGATAACCCTCACGTATATCAGGCAATTCATATCTAGGAGAGCTAGATCTAGCAGGAGCAAAAGCAGGTTCTATCTCAATAGAATCGGCAGTTTCAGAAGCATCACGAGCATTGGCAGTAACTCTAGCAATATGAGCATCAAGGAATACCCCTAGTGGCACATCAGGCAAAGTTGTATCTCTAGTAGTATCAGGCATAGCATCTCTAGCAGTATCAGGCATAGCATCAAGCATAGTAGCATCATAAGCATCATCAAGCACAGGCGACATATCAAGATTTCTAGCAGGAGGTGATGTCGCAAACTTACTCATAAATGAAGGTGAATCAAGTGCAGAGCTAGATGGTAGTTCCTTACCTCCCCTCGTAGTTGAGGGCAAGACTTTGGTTTTTTGGATCTTTCATATTCTTCATAGTGATCAGCAGATATAAATCCCAAGTGACTCAGAGAATATAGCAATCCTCCCCGGCAACGGCGCCAGAAAAATGATGCTACTGTGACAACAGACCTTCTCCCACAACAGCGCCAGAAGAATGCTGCTAGCACTCCCAGTTTCTCAACAATTAACAATTGTCTTGCAATGGCCCACCAACGCGTGGGTTCGCGGCAGTTTTCGAGGGTAGAGTATTCGACCCAAATTTGTTGATTCGCCAGTCAGGAGGTGAGAGAATATTCTCGAGTATTAGCAGCTAAATGTATTAGATTCAACCACACCTGAAAGATTAGTATCTGCAAGCAAAGTATCAGCAGCAAAGTAGTATGATAACAACGGTGTCAGAAACGATCTGTTGATGGCAGACTATTCCTAACTGTCGTATCAATGGCGCCAGAAGTTGCCCGTTGACGGAAATTGTCTTTTCCCGTCAACGACGAGCGAACCAGAATTGTAGAAGGTAGCAGCAGTGTAACGAGTAATAGCAGTGGCAAGGAACAACAGTAGTGACAGCAGTAGCAAGAGTAGCAAGTAACAGCAGTAGCAGCAGAGCAAGACAAGTAACAGCAGCAGAGCAAAACAAGTAACAACAACAGTGGGACGAACTCGTGGGCAATGGGTCGGTGATTTGTTTGGATGATATTCATCATGCAACAGTTATAACACAGAGATATATGTGGCTAGGTCCCGTTCGTCAATATGATGTAGGCATGCATTCCGTGTGTAGTCACACGTGCTTAGGGAAAAGAACTTGCATGAAATCTATTGTCCATCCCTCCCGTGGCAGCGGGGTCCAAAAGGATACTACAGGATATTAAGGTTCTCCTTTTAGTAAAGAACCGGAATAACGCATTAACACTTGGTGAACACATGAACTCCTCAAACTATGGTCATCACCGGGAGTGGTTCCGGTTATTGTCACTCCGGGGTTGCCGGGTCATAACACATAGTAGGTAACTACAACTTGCAAGATCGGATCTAAAACACACATATATTGGTGACAACATAATAATTTCAGATCTGTAATCATGTCACTCGGTCCCTAGTGACAAGCATTAAGCATGGCAAAGTAGTAGCAACATCAATCTCAGAACATAGTGGATACTAGGGATCAATCCCCGTCAAAATTAACTCGATTACATGATAGATCTCATCCTACTCATCACTGCCCAGCGAGCCTACGAATAGATTACTCACGAACGATGAAGAGCTTCATGGAATTGGACAGGGAAGAAGGTTGATGATGACGATGGCGACGATTTCCCCTCTACGGAGCCCAAAATGGACTCTAGATCTGTCCTCCAGATGAAGAACGGGATGTGGCAGCGCCTCCGTATCGCAAACACGACGAAATCTTCTCTTCTGATTTTTTTCTGGGCGAAAGTGAATTTACAGAGCTGAGTTTGGGGGCGGCAGAGCCACGTGGGCCCCACAAGCTTGGTTGCCGCGGCCAGGGGGGAGGCCGCGGCAACAGGTCTTGTGGCCCACTGGCCCATCCCCTCCGGTGGATCTTTGCGCAGGTATTTTTCATATTTTCCAAAAAAATTCTCCGTAAATTTTCAGGACATTTCGAGAACTTCCATTTCTGCACAAAAACAACACCATGGCAATTCTGCTAAAAACAGCGTCAGTCCGAGTTAGTTCCATTCAAATCATGCAAATTAGAGTCCAAAACAAGGGCAAAAGAGTTTGGAAAAGTAGATACGATGGAGACGTATCAGTAAGTGACTCCTCCATTGGTCCAATTAGTTTTTGCTTTAGTGCCTTATACTTCGCATATTTTTGCTGCCTTGGTGACCATGTTCTTGAGCTTTGCTTGCTGATTTTAGCTGGTCCCAAGTAGTTTTGATGCGTAATATGGCCTCTAGGCACTTGTTGGAGTAGTTGCTATGAGTTTAGTTGAGCCTTGTTCACTTTTCCTTAGAATCACTAAAAATTTCAGAAATTTTCAGAGATAGAAAAGGGAAAAGATGCGGAGGTTCTTAAGAGGCTCTTCAAGTCGTGACCCCAAGGATAATGGGAGTGAGAAGAAGCCCAAGTATCTGGTCCCTCGAGTCGCAGAAGTTCGAGCGTGCGAGTGGCCAAGTGATGAATTTTTGCGCGCCGCTGGGCTTTATGAAGACTTTTATTACTTGGTGGAGAACACAGGTCTTACCGCGTTCGTTGAAGATAAGTGCCCACAATACCTCCTCCTCACCAATATTTTCGTTCAAAGCTTCAACTTTGATCCGAGGAAGAATCCTCCTATGGTTGAGTTCATGTTATACGATATCCCCCAGCGCATGACACTACAGGATTCTTGCAATCTGTGCAAATTACCTTATGTTGGGGATATTCATGTTCCTCGTCCACGGGACTTGGAGGCTTTCATAGATACTATTGTTGTTGGAGAGGAGAGAGGAGTGTCTCGCGCTAGAATTGCTAGCATACATTTTCCTGTGCTTCGGTACTTCTCATTATTTGTGGGAAAATGTTTGATTGGCCGTGGGGAGGCTGGATCACTTAGCTCTCCAGACCTTGCGGTTTTGCGTGAAGGCCTTTATAACAATAAGACTTATAGCCTAGGTGCTATAGTAGCTCAGCGGTTGAACACAAACCGTTCCAAAGGTGTCTTCTATGGAGGTATCTATGCTACCCGTCTTGCCAGCCACTTTGAGATACCCGTTAGACTGAAGGAGGAAGAAGATATGCTTCTTCCCGAGAAATATCTGGATTATGACAGCATGTTCGCCATGATTTTCTGGATAGAGATGCTAGTAGACGGATGATTTATAACCTGGTATTTAGTCAGGGTACTCGTGAGACTATTACTTTGCCTGCTCCTTCTTTGTTCAATCTTCATGCAGGCAGGTACACTATTATGCCCTCGGACATCTACGCATATTGGGTCTTGGCCCAACCACAGGTGCCTGTGCCCGAGCCGCGAGTCGAGTACCAGACGCTAGTTTATCAGTGGGAGCCATAGGAGCTCACACAGAAGTGGCATCCACAGTCCGCTCCAGAGTATCCCAAAGCTGGTTATTTCCCTCCTTGCGAGTAGACCAAGCTAGGCCAAAATCCTAAGCTTGGGGGAGTACGTGTTTGCACCAACTTTACATTCATGCTTATGCTTTCACTTTGTTAGTCGGTGTTTACACTTTGCCACAGTATTATCCATGCTAGTTTATTTTCGCTTTCTTGTTTTCTTGTTTTGTGTCCTTTTGAGAAAACCCAAAAAGATTTTCCTTTCCTCTTTTGCTTGTTGGGAGCTTTCCCGTGTAAATAGTTTTCTTTTTCTTTGAGTCGAGGTAGAAGACCATGGTTACAATGTTTAGTGGCTCTCGCATGCATACCTGTTCATTTGTTAAAGAGCCCTATTACTTTGTCTTCTCCTTTGTGTTTGCCTACAGATTCAGCTTAGTCCAATGCACGAGCACTCTTATTATTGTTCACATCGTTCGATCGTGCAAGTGAAAGGCAATCATGATGATATACGAGGAACTGACTGAGACTGGAATAGCTGGTATGAACTCTATCTATTTTGTTTTTGTAAATATGACTAGCTTGTCGTCCCAGATTCAGCTATGTTGAGAGAGAACCATGTTTGCAATGACAACTTAGAGATCATAGTTTCTGATGCCATGCTTACTTAGCTAGGATCTTATAATGGTTTGTCTTGAATGCCAACATAGATTTTGAGATGACTATGATGTAGTATGATAGGATGGTATTCTCCTTTGAATGATTCAAGTAGCTTGACTTGGCGCATGTTCATGCATGTAGTTGAAACAAAATCAACATAGCCTCTCTGATGTTCGTGTTCATGGTGATTTATATCCTGCTCATGCTTGCACTCAATGTTAGTCAAACTCATTGCATCTTGATGACTGTTGTCGCTCTCTAGTTGGTCGCTTCCCAGCCTTTTGCTAGCCTTCACTTGTACTAATCGGAATACTACTTGTGCATTCACTTCCATAAACCCAAAAGTTTTTCCATGAGAGTCCACCATACCTACCTATTTGCGGTATCAACCTGCCGTTCCAAGTAAATTTGCATGTGCCATTCTCTAAACCTTCAAGAAATAATCTGTTTTGCATGCCCGAACCGCTCATGTGGTGACAGGGGGCTATTGGTATCTTCCGTGTTAGGCGTGTTATCCTCGACATGTGTTTATTCACTGTCATTCAGGAGAAAGGGGCCGATAATTGGAATGCCCGGTTCCACGCTTAAATCAAAAACATAACTGTAAAACAAGACTCCCCCCGGATTGATGTTAGTATGGACGGTACCCGAGGATTCGGCTAGCCGTGGAGTGTGATTGATTGGTGGTGGGGGGTTAAAACTTTACTTTTATGTTTGGGAACCGCCTATAGCATGAGTAGCATGGAAGATATTGAGAACTCTTGGTCATTGCGTTGACAATGAAAGCATGCCACCCAAAATTATTATCTCTGTTTTCAAAGCTTGAGCTCTGGCACCTCTGCAAATCAATGCTTCCCTCTGCGAAGGGCCTGTCTATTTATGTTCCTGTTGAGTCATCCTCCTCTTACAAAAGCACCAATTAGAGAGCACCTCTGTCATTTTTATGCTTTCCTTTTGATTGATATTGAGTATGACTATGACTGGATCTTCATTGCTATGAATTGCAATGTTTAGTCAGCCCTTGATCTTTGAAAGTGCTCTGCATTTATGTTTTGCGGTCTCAGAAAGAGCTAGCGAGATACCACCTATTCATATTGCTTCATGCTTGTTTTGATTGAATTGTTGGTATCTGAAACTCATTATTATTTGCTCGCTAGCTGATTATGCCATTGATATTAGTTTACCGTGAGACCTATGTGTCACTTGCTTATGTGGTTAACTTGTGATCTTGCTGAAATTCTAGTTATGAGTTAGACATAGTTGCAACAACAAGATCAAACAGAGTTTGTCAAGTTTTTTCTTTCTCTTTCAGTTTGTCAACTGAGTTGATTGAGGACAAGCAAGGTTTTAAGCTTCGGGGAGTTGATACGTCTCCATCGTATCTACTTTTCCAAACTCTTTTGCCCTTGTTTTGGACTCTAATTTGCATGATTTGAATGGAACTAACCCGGATGATGCTATTTTCAGCAGAACTGCCATGTTGTTGTTTTTGTGCAGAAATGAAAGTTCTCGGAACATCCTAAAAATTTACGGAGAATATTTCTAGAAAATATGAAAAATACCTGCACAAAGATCCACCGAAGGGGACGGGCCAGTGGGCCACAAGCCCTGTAGCTGCGGCCTCCCCCTGGCCTCGGCTACCAGGCTTGTGGGGCCCACGTGGCTCTGCTGCCCCCAATTCCAGCGCTATTTATTCCGTTTCGTCCCGGAAAAAATCAAGAGAGAAGTGTTCATTGCGTTTCACGATCCAGAGGCGCCGCCACAATCCGTTCTTGCCCTGGAGGGCAGATCTGGAGTCCGTTTTGGGCTCCGGATCAAGGAGATCGTCGCCATCGTCATCATCAACCTTCTTCCCTCTCCAATTCCATGAAGCTCTTCATCGTTCATGAGTAATCTATTCGTAGGCTCGCTGGGCGGTGATGAGTAGGATGAGATCTATCATGTAATCGAGTTAGTTTTGACGGGGATTGATCCCTAGTATCCACTATGTTCTGAGATGGATGTTGCTACTACTTTGCCATGCTTAATGCTTGTCACTAGGGCCCGAGTGCCATGATTTCAGATCTGAAATTATTATGTTGTCACCAATATATGTGTGTTTTAGATCCGATCTTGCAAGTTGTAGTTACCTACTATGTGTTATGATCCGGCAACCCCGGAGTGACAATAACCGGAACCACTCCCGGTGATGACCATAGTTTGAGGTGTTCATGTGTTCACCAAGTGCTAATGCGTTGGTCCGGTTCTTTATTAAAAGGAGAACCTTAATATCCCGTAGTATCCATTTGGACCCCGCTGCCACGGGAGGGATGGACAATAGATGTCATGCAAGTTCTTTTCCCTAAGCACGTATGACGACACACGGAATGCATGCCTACATCACATTGACGAACGGGAGCTAGCCACATATCTCTCCGTGTTATAGCTGTTGCATGATGAATACCATCCAAACAAATCACTGACCCATTGCCTACGAGTTTGTCCTACTGCTACTGTTGTTACTTGTCTTGATCCGTTGCTGCTACTACTATTGCTACTGCTGTTACTTGCCTTGCTCTGCTGCTGTTACTACTATTGCTACTTCTGTTACTTGTCTTGCTCTGTTGCTGCTGCTACTACTGTTGCTACTACTGTCGCTTGCTACTGTTGCTACTTGCTACTGCTGTCACTACTACTGTTCCTTGCCGCTGCTATTGCTCGTTACACTGCCGTTACTCGCTACTTTGTTGTTACTACTGTGCTTGCAGATACTAATCTTTCAAGTGTGGTTGAATCCGACAAATTCAGCTGCTAATACTTGAGAGTATACTCTCACCTCCCGACTGGCTTATCAACAAATTGGGTCGAATACTCTACCCTCGAAAACTGCTGCGAACCCACGCGCTGGTGGGCCTTCAACAACATTCTTCTAGTTTCGTTGCTGGGGAGTGCTAGTAGCATTCTTCTGGTGCCATTGCAAGTGAAGGTTTGTTGTCATAAGCATTCGTGTAGCTAACGCCAGAGATTGCACGATCAGCATTTTTCTGGCGCCGTTGCCGGGGAGGTATTGCTATATTCTCTGAGTCACTTGGGATTTATATCTGCTGATCACTATGAAGAATCTGAAGGATCCGAAGACCAAAGTCTTGCTCTCAACTACGAGGGGAGGTAAGGAATTGCCATATAGCTCTGCACTTGATTCACCTTCAGTTATGAGTAAGTTTGCGACATCACCTCCTGCTAGAAATCTTGATATGTCGCTTGTGCTTGATGATGCTTATGATGCTACTGCTAGAGATGCTACTGCTAGAGATGCTATGCTTGATACTATGCCTGATGATACTATGCTTGATACTATGCCTGATGCTATGCTTGACACTGGTAGAGATGCTATGCTTGATACTTCTTTGCCTGATGATGCTAGAGATGCTATTTTGCCTGATGATGCTATGCTTGATATTGCTAGAGATACTATTTTGCCTGATGTTCCACTAGGAGTGTTCCTTGATGCTCATATTGCTAGAGTTACTGCCAATGCTCGTGATGCTTCTGAAACTGCCGATGCTATTCAGACAAAAACTGCTTTTGCTACTGTTAGATCTAGCTCTCCTAGATATGAATTGTCTGATATACCTGAGGGTTACGTTATGGAGGGAGAGATAGCTGAGGATTTTCTTGCGTGTAAGGATGCATATGACGCTGAGAAATTAATTCTCAAGTGGAAGGAAAAATCTCGGGAAGCTAGGATGAAAAATGACCCAAAGTTTGCCACTTCGCCTATCTTTGTCACCTATAAGGATTATGAATTCTCTATCGACCGTGAGATAATCTCTCTAGTCGAATCTGATCCTTTTCACGATTATGAGTCTGAGATGGTCATAGCCCATCTTGCCAAACTATCCGAAATAGCCAACGTCTTCACTAATGAGGAGAAGATTCGTCACTACTATATCCTTAAGTTGTTTCCCTTCTCTCTAAAGGATGACGCTAAAGCCCGGTTCACCTCTCTTGCTCCTGGATGTGTGCGTAGTCCCCACGAGATGGTCTATTACTTCTGTGAGAAATATTTCTCTGCCCATAAGAAGCAAGCTGCCTTGCAGGAAATATACAACTTTCCTCAACTCCAAGAAGAGAGTCTTCCACAAGCTTGGGGGAGGCTCGTCTAGCTACAAAATGCTTTGCCTGATCACCCTCTTAAGAAGGAAAAGATACCTTATATCCTCTATAACGGACTTACCGATGCCTCTAGAGACTACCTAGATAGTTGTGTCGGTTGTGTTTTTAGGGAACGAACTGTAGAACAAGCTGAGACTCTACTGAATAACCTCTTGATCAACGATAATGCTTGGACTATTCCCGAACCACCTCCTAAGCCAACTCCTAAGAAAAGAGGTATTCTATTCCTCAGTCCCGAAGATATGCAAGAAGCCAAGAAATCTATGCAAGAGAAAGGCATTAGATCTGAAGATGTCAAAAATCTACCACCTATCAAAGAGATCCATGGTCTCGATAACCCGATACAGGTAGTAGAAGTGAATTTTCTGCGTAGGTTTGATGAGAGTGATATTCCTTTTGATAAACCTCCTAGCCTATGCTTTGATGAATTTGACAACTTTGTTGCCAAACAATAGAGTTTCAATGATTATGTTAGCAGAAATTTGGAACAAAGTACTCGTATGCCTAGCCATTTAAGTGCTTGTGTAGACAGAAATGTCAATGCTCTGAAGCTTCTGAGTAAACATGCCTCTATGATTACTACTCAGGTAGAACAAGTACTTAAAGCTCAGAATGACATGCTCAATGAATTAAATGACAACTCTGCCAAAGTCATTACTAATGGAGGCAAAATGACTGAGGAACCTTTGTATCCTGAAGGTCATCCTTAGAGAATTGATCAAGATTCTCAAGGAATCAATGCTGATAAACCCAGTCATTCTAAGGAGAAGAAGAAGGATGATAGAAACCTGCACGCCAGTTCACCAAATACTGTCACACCTGAAGAACCTAATGATATTTCTACGTCTGATACGGAAACACAATCTGGTGATGAACATGAACCTGGTGACAATATGGACAGTGAGATTCATAATAATCCTCAACCTAGCCATGATGAGGATGTGGAGATTGAACCTACGGTTAATCCTGATAATCCACAACCTAAGAGATACGACAAGAATGACTTCACTGCTAGGAAGCATGGTAAAGAAAGAGAGCCATGGGTTCAGAGACCTATGCCCTTCCCTCCTAAGCCATCCAAGAAAAAGGATGATGAGGATTTTGAGCGCTTCGTTGAGATGATAAGACCCGTCTTTCTGCAGATGCGGTTAACTGATATGCTCAAGATGTCTCCGTATGCCAAGTACATGAAAGATATCGTGACTAATAAACGGAAGATACCAGATCTTGAGATCTCCACCATGCTTGCCAATTACACTTTCAAAGGTGGAACTCCTAAGAAACTTGGTGATCCTGGAGTGCCCACTATACCTTGCTCCATTAAAGGAAACTACGTAAGAACTACCTTATGTGACCTTGGAGCCGGTGTTAGTGTTATGCCACTCTCTCTTTATCGTAGACTTGAGTTGGATAAGTTGACACCCACTGAAATTTCTCTGCAAATGGCCGACAAATCAACTGCTTTCCCTATCGGCATTTGCGAGGATGTGCCTGTTGTGGTTGCTAACACCACTATCTTAACAGACCTTGTTATCTTGGATATTCCCGAGGACGATGCCATGGCTATTATCCTCGGAAGACCCTTTTTAAACACTGCAGGGGCTGTTATAGATTGCAACAAAGGCAATGTCACTTTCCATGTCAACGGTAATGAGCACACCGTGCACTTTTTGAAGAAACGATATCCAGTACATTGCATCAATGCTATCGAAAAGACTTCATCGATTCTTATTGGGAGCTTTGAATGCCCTATTCCTCGTGTCAAGATGAAGTATGATTTGCTTGTTGGGGAGATACATATCCCCATTGAGGTGACTTAGTGGCTATTCGAAAATTCTCCGTTCTCTCTTGCGATTCGAGAAGGTTTTGTCATAAGGACTTGATCAACCCCATTGACGAATTTCTTCCGATGACAATGAAACGGATGAATCAGTGAGTCACATACCTCTGTTTTGAGTCTTCATTTTCTGTTGCTTAGAAGAAAAATGATAGAATTAGTTTAGTTTTTCCTGTTTTCTGTTTTAGCGTCCCGGAGAAAAATACCTCAAAAATAAAAGTTCTCCGATGGTCCTGAAAATTTAGTATGATTTTTTCTAGAATTTTTGAAAATTTCTGGGCCTGAGAGCTGGCCTGGGGACCAGACCAGTGGGCCACAAGCCCCCCACCGCCACCTACCCCCCTGGTGGCGGGGTGCAAGCTTGTTGAGCCCACAGGCACCCCCTCCACTCATTCCAGCTCCCAACCTCTTCTTCCACCTCCAGAAAAAAATGTTTCGTAGCTCAAACCCGTGTTCTTGCTCATTTGGCTGTGATTTTTGATCTCCTTGCTCAAAGCACCATTCTCCGAACTGTTTTGGGGAAATTACTCCTTGGTAAGTGACTCCTCCATTGGTCCAATTAGTTTTTGCTCTAGTGCTTTATCCTTCGCGAATTCTTGCTACCTTAGTGACCCTGTTCTTGAGCTTGAAAGGTTGATTTTAGCTGGTCCCAAGTAGTTTTAGCGCGTGATACGGTCTCTAGGCACTAGTAGGAGTAGTTGCTACAAGTTGGGTTGATCCTTGTTCACTTTTCTTTCGAAGTCTCTCAAAATTTCAGATTTTTTCAGAGCTAAAAAAAAGGAAAAGATGAGGAGGTTCTTGAGCGGCTCTTCAAGCCGTAACCACAAAGGAGGATGAGAAGAATCACCCCAAGTACGTAGTCCCTCGAGTCACAGGAGTTCGAGCGTGCGAGTGGCCAAGTGATGAATTTTTGCGCGCCGCTGGACTTTATGAAGACTTTTATTACTTGGTGGAGAACGCAGGTCTTACTGCGTTCGTTGAAGATAAGTGCCCACAATATCTCCTCCTCACCAATGCTTTCGTTCAAAGCTTCAACTTTTATCCGAGGAAGAATCCTCCCATGGTTGAGTTCATGATTTACGATATCCCCCAGTGCATGACGCTGCAGGACTTTTGCAATGTATGCAAATTACCTTATGTTGGGGATATCCGTGACCCTCGTCCACGGGACTTGGAGGATTTCATTGGTTCTATTGTTGTTGGAGAGGAGAGAGGAGTGTCTCGCGCTAGAATTGCTAGCATACATTTTCCTGTGCTTCGCTACTTCTCACTATTTGTGGGAAAATGTTTGATTGGCCGTGGGGAGGCTGGATCACTTAGTTTCCAGACCTGGCGATTTTGCGCGAAGGCCTTTACAACGATAAGACTTATAGCCTCGGCGCTATAGTCGCTCAACGGTTGAACCTGAACCGTTCTAAAGGTGTTGTCTATGGAGGTATCTATGCTACCCGTCTTGCCGGACACTTTGAGATACCCATTAGACTCGGAGAGGAAGGAGAGATGCTTCTCCCTGAGAGATATCTGGATTATGATAGCATGGTTCGCCATGATTTTCTGGATAGAGATGCTAGTAGACGGATGATGTATAACCTGGTATTTAGTCAGGGTACTCGAGAGACTATTACTTTGCCTACTCCTTCTTTGTTTGATCTTCATGCACGTAGGTACACTATTATGCCCGCGGACATCTACGCATATTGGGGCTTGGCCCAACCACACGTGCCCGTGCCCGAGCCGCCAGTCGAGTACCAGACGCCAGTTTATCAGTGGGAGCCAGAGGAGCTCACACAGCAGTGGCATCCATAGTCTGCTCCGGAGTATCCTGGAGCTGGTTATTTCCCACCTTGGGAGTAGACCAAGCTAGGCCAAAAGCCTAAGCTTGGGGGAGTACGTGTTCTCACCGACTTTACATTCATGCTTATGCTTTCGCTTTGTTAGCCGGTGTTTACACTTTGCCACTGTATTATCCATGCTAGGTTCTTTTCATGTTCTTGTTTTCTTGTTTTGTGTCCTTTTCAGAAAACCCAAAAAGATTTTTCTTTCTTCTTTTGCTTGTTGGGAGCTTTCCCGTGTAAATAGTTTTCTTTTTCCTTGTGTCAAGGTAGAAGATATTGGTTACAATGTTTATTGGTTCTTGCATACTTACCTGTTTAGCTTTCAAAGAGCCATATTATTTTGTCTTCTCCTTTGTGTTTGCCTGCAGATTTAGCTTAGTCCAATGCGCTTATTATCGTTTTCATCGCTCGATCGTGCAAATGAAAGGCAACAATGATGGTATATGATGAAGTGACTGAGACTGAAAAGCTGGTATGAAGTCCATCTATTTTGTTTTTGTAAATATGACTAGCTTGTCGACCCAGATTTAGCTTTGTTGTGAGGAACCATGTTTGCAATAACAACTTAGAGATCATAGTTTCTGATGCCATGCTTATTTAGCTAAGAGCTTATAATGGTTTGTCTTGATTGCCAACATAGATTTTGAGATGACTCCGATGTAGTATGATAGGATGGTATTCTCCTTTGAATGTTTCAAGTGGCTTGACTTGGCGCATGTCCATGCATGTAGTTGAAACAAAATCAACATAGCCTCTATGATGTTCGTGTTCATGGTGATTTATATCCTGTTCATGCTTGCATTCAATGTTAGTCAAACTCATTGCATCTTGATGACTGTTGTCGCTCTCTAGTTGGTCGCTTCCCAGTCTTTTGCTAGCCTTCACTTGTACTAAGCGGGAATACTGCTTGTGCATCCACTTCCATAAACCCAAAAGTTTTTCCATGAGAGTCCACCATACCTACCTATTTGTGGTATCTACCTGCCCTTCGAAGTAAATTTGCATGTGCCATTCTCTAAACCTTCAAGAAATAATCTGTTTTGCATGCCCGAACCGCTCATGTGGTGACAGAGGGCTATTGGTATCTTCCATGCTAGGAGTGTTATCCTCGACATGTGTTTATTCATAGTCATTCACGAGAAAGGGGCCGGTATTTGGGATGCCCAGTTCCATGCTTAAATCAAAAACATAACTGTAAAACAAGACTCCCCCCGGATTGATGTTAGTATGGACGGTACCCGAGGATTCGGCTAGCCGTGGAGTGTGATTGATTGGTGGTGGGGGAGTTAAAACTTTACTTTTCTGTTTGGGAACCGCCTATAGCATGAGTAGCATCGAAGATATTGAGAACTCTTGGTCATTGCGTTGACAATGAAAGCATGCCACCCAAAATTATTATCTCTGTTTTCAAAAGCTTGAGCTCTAGCACCTTTGCAAATCAATGCTTCCCTCTACGAAGGGCCTGTCTATTTATTTTCCTGTCGAGTCATCCTCCTCTTTTATAAGCACCAATTAGAGAGCACCTCTGTCATTTTTATACTTTGCTTTTGATTGATATTGAGTATGACTATGACTGGATCTTCGTTGCTATGAATTACAATGTTTAGTCAGCCCTTGATCTTTGAAAGTGCTCTGCATTTATGTTTTGTGGTCTCAGAAAGAGCTAGCGAGATATCACCTATTCATATTGCTTCACGCTTGTTTTGATTGAAGTGTTGGTATTTGAAACTCATTATTATTTGCTCGTTAGCTGATTATGCCATTGATATTAGTTTACCGTGAGACCTTTGTGTCATTTGCTTATGTAGTTAACTTGTGATCTTGCTGAAATTCTGGTTATGAGTTAGACATAGTTGCAACAACAAGATCAAACAGAGTTTGTCAAAGTTTTTCTTTCTCTCTCAGTTTGTCAACTGAGTTGCTTGAGGACAAGCAAGGTTTTAAGCTTGGGGGAGTTGATACGTCTCCAACGTATCTACTTTTCCAAACTCTTTTGCCCTTGTTTTGGACTATAATTTGCATGATTTGAATGGAACTAACCTGGACTAACGCTATTTTCAGCATAATTGCCTTGGTGTTATTTTTGTGCAGAAATCAAAGTTCTCCAAACGTCCTGAAAATTTACGGAGAGCAGTTTTGGAAAATATCAAAAATATATGCGCCAAGTTCCACCTCACGGGGTGGGCCAGTGGGCCACAAGCCCCTGCTCCGCCACCACCCCCCTGGTGGCGATAGGCAGGCTTGTGGGGGCCACAGGCACCTGCCTCCCCCAACTCCAGCTCTATAAGTTATCTTTTGTCCCAGAAAAAATAAAAAGAGAAGTTTTCGTCGCGTTTTCAATACGGAGGCGCCGCCACCACCTGTTCTTCATCTGGAGGGCAGATCTGGAGTCCGTCTTGGGCTCCGGAGAGGGGAAATCGTCGCCATCGTCATCATCAACCTTCTTCCCTCTCCAATTCCATGAAGCTCTTCGTCGTTCGTGAGTAATATATTCGTAGGCTCGCTGGGCGGTGATGAGTAGGATGAGATCTATCATGTAATCGAGTTAGTTTTGATGGGGATTGATCCCTAGTATCCACTATGTTCTGGGATTTGATGTTGCTACTACTTTGCCATGCTTAATGCTTGTCACTAGAGCCCGAGTGCCATGATTTCAGATTTGAAATTATTATGTTGTCACCAATATATGTGTGTTTTAGATCCGATCTTGCAAGTTGTAGTTACCTACTATGTGTTATGATCCGGCAACCCCGGAGTGACAATAACCGGAACCACTCCCGGTGATGGCCATAGTTTGAGGAGTTCATGTGTTCACCAAGTGCTAATGCGTTGGTCCGGTTCTTTATTAAAAGGAGAACCTTAATATCCCATAGTTTCCTTTTGGACCCCGCTGCCACGGGAGGGATGGACAATAGATGGCATGCAAGTTCTTTTCCCTAAGCACGTATGACGACACACGGAATGCATGCCTACATCACATTGACGAACGTGAGCTAGCCACATATCTCTCCGTGTTATAGCTGTTGCATGATGAATACCATCCAAACAAATCACCGACCCATTGCCTACGAGTTTGTCCTACTGCTACTGTTGTTACTTGTCTTGCTCTGCTGCTGCTACTACTATTGCTACTGCTGTTACTTGCCTTGCTCTGCTGCTGTTACTACTGTTGCTACTGTTGTTACTTGTCTTGCTCTGCTGCTGCTGCTACTACTGTTGCTACTACTGTCGCTTGCTGCTGTTGCTACTTGCTACTGCTGTCACTACTACTGTTCCTTGCCGCTGCTATTGCTCGTTACACTGCCGTTACTCGCTACTTTGTTGTTACTACTGTGCTTGCAGATACTAATCTTTCGGGTGTGGTTGAATCCGACAAATTCAGCTGCTAATACTTGAGAGTATACTCTCACCTCCCGACTGGCTTATCAACAAATTGGGTCAAATACTCTACCCTCGAAAACTGCTGCGAACCCACGCGCTGGTGGGCCTTCAACAACATTCTTCTAGTTTCATTGCTGGGGAGTGCTAGTAGCATTCTTATGGTGCCGTTGCAAGGGAAGGTTTGTTGTCATAAGCATTCGTCTAGCTAACGCCAGAGATTGCACGATGATCAGTCAGCAAGTCGAAACCTTTGCGTGACTTGACTACGATATCGTCCATGTATGCCTCCACGTTCCGACTAATCTAGTCGAGGAGGCATTTCTGAATCATACGCATAAAAGTGGCTCCTGCATTTTTGAGACCGAATGGCATAGTGATGTAGCAGAAGCACCCAAAAGGGGTGATTAAGGTTGTTTTTAGTTCATCTGGTCCATACAGACAGATCTGGTGGTACCCAGAGTAAGCATCTAAAAAATACAATCGCTCACATCCCGCAGTCGAGTCGACAATTTTATCTATGCGGGGGAGTGGGAAGTGGTCTTTCGGGCAGACCTGATTGATCTGCTTGAAGTCAATGCACATTCGGAGTGACTTGTCCTTCTTAGGCACCATTACAACATTCGCGAGCCACTCGGAGTGGTAAACCTCGCGAATGAACTTGGCCTCTAGGAGCTTAGCCACCTCCTCGCCGATTGCTTTCCTTTTCTGCGTGGCGGACCGACGCAGATGTTCCTTGACAAGTCGAGCTTTGGGGTCGACCCTTAGTCGGTGCTCAGCCAGTTCCCTGGGGACACCAGGCATGTCAGCGGGCTTCCATGCAAAGATGTCCAAGTTCTCACTGAGGAACTGGATGAGCTTGGATTCCTATTTAGGGGTCAAGGGTTGTTGAGATGTTGGTCGGGGCAGGTGTAGGATCCGTCGGGTGGATGCTGACCTTCTTGATTTCGCCTGCCGACTGGAATGCCGACTCGGAAGCTGGCTTCTTTGCGCGCATCAGCTCGACAGGATCTGCTGTCTGCCGGTACTCATCGAGCTCTGCCATTGCCATCTGCTGATCGGTGATCTTGGAGCCCTGCTACAAACATTCTTCAGCTATCTGCCGATCACAAGTGATGGTGATGACTCCCTTCGGTCCTGGCATCTTCATCTTCAAATAAACGTAACATGGTAAAGCCATGAAACGCACATATGCTCGTCGCCCAAGTATGGTATGGTAGGCACTCTGGAAGTCCACCACCTCGAACGTGAGCTTCTCCTTGCGGAAGTTCTTGTCGGAGCCGAAAACGACATCCAACACGACCTGACCAAGTGAAACAACCTTCTTCCCTGGGATCTCTCCGTGTAACTGCATGTTGTTGTCGCTGAGCTTGGACATCGGAATGCCCATCCCTTTGAGAGTGCCAGTGTAGATGATGTTCAAGTCGCTCCCTCCATCCATCAACACCTTGTGGAGTCGAACTCCTTCTACCGCCGGGTCGACAACAAGAGCCTGACATCCTGGAGTGGGGACGTGTGGCGGATGATCCGACTGGTCGAAGGTGATGGCAGTCTGCGACCACTTGAGATACTTCGGGGTGGAAGGAGCCGCCATGTTGACCTCTCGGTTGACCACCTTCAGTCGACTCTTTCTTTCGACATCAACGAAGATCACTAGAGTGGCATGGACCTTCGGGAAGTGGTCTTCTTGTTCTTCATCTTCTTTCTCTTGGTCTTTCTCACTCGACTGATCTTCGCCAAACCTGTGGATCAATAGTCTGCACTACCGAGTGGTATGTTTACGCACGACGGTGTTGCCTTCTTCATCTATCTTTGTGTGAATCGCACACGGCTGATCAAGGACATCTGGTCCCGACTGCTTCTTGAATTTCTTCGGGGGGAATTGGCCCTTGCCTTTTCCCTTGAACTTTCCCGCTCCCAGAGTGGCTGCTTCTGCCGGAGGAGTGCACTCTACCTTCTGCTTCTGCTTTCGGTTGTCATCTTCGTCGACTGCTTTGTCTTTGCCGCTACAGAGCGGTCTTCTTCTTCTCCATTGGCATAGCGAGTTGCTATCTCCATCATTTTTCTCATAGACATATCTCATGTCCGACCGAACTTCAAGTATAACTCGCGGTATCTGACGCCTGCCTTGAAAGGGCAGACTGCTTGATGCTCGGTGACGTTCTCCACAGTGTGGTGAAGAGTGGTGCAGCGCTGGATGTAATCGCGCAAAGACTCACTCGGCTTCTGGATACAATGTTGTAGCTTTGAGAGCCCAGCAGGGCGCTTGTAAGTTCCCTCGAAGGTCTTGATGAACACTCGAGCCAAATATGCCCAACAGTATATGCTTGATGGAGCCAGCTGATTCAGCCAGGCATGGGCCGAACCATCCAGCATCAGGGGTAAGTGCTTCATGGCAACGTTGTCGTTGTCGCCGCTGATCTGAACTGCCACTCGGTAATCATCTAGCCACGTCTTTGGCTTGGACTCTCCAGTGAACTTGCTTATTCCGGCTGCCAACCTGAAGTTGGGGGGAATATTAGCGGAGCGGATTGCTCGACTGAAACACTTGGGCCTAGAGATGACAGAGCCACTTCCACTCGGACGATCGCCGTCGTATCCATCATGATGGTCTCGGCCTCTATCAACTCTCTTCTGAGTGAGATAGTCTCTTACATCATGCCTCTGGTCGCGGTCGTCGCCCATCGATCGCCTTTCGTTGTTGCGCCGGGGCGCATACGAACCACTCCGCGGAGGAGAGCGCGAGTGATGGCGATCTTCACGATTGAACCGGGGGGAAGCGGATTCCGCCCCTGGTCTCTGTACCCATCTTCTTGGTGATCACCTCCTCTGCGATGCTGAGGAGAACCCGGGCTGTAAACCGACCGAACTGTGTCTGCTCGGACGGAATTGTTGTGCAGTCTATTATGAGACTCAGAGACAACGAAATTCTGCTGCTGCGCTGCCTGCAACAGGGCACGGATCTGCTGCACTCCTCTGCCCGCTGATGAATTTGACGGCTGGATGGAGTCTGCAATCCTCGCGGCCGCAGCCAAGTTGAGGATAGGCGTATGGAATACCTCGATGTTGTCGACCTGACGCATACCCGAAGTCTCTCCAATTTCCCGCTTGTCCCGCTTGGTCCTTGGCGGGCTCTCGTGTGAGCCGGCCATGAAAACCTCCACCGCAGGGCTGCGGTTCTCACACTCGGAAGGAGGGCCAGACGGATCTCACACCGAGTGGGATGAAGCACACAGAGGTGTAGCAGGTTCGATTGCTACCACCTGCGGCGAAGATGCTTGACACGCGAGTGCATGACGCACCCAACGCTGGAGCCGTGAGCGACCGGATTGCTTGTTGCAATGTGTGATGGGTAGCACAGTCGACATCAGAGTCGACGGTTGGCGAAGAAGGACTCCGCGGGAACTCGCGCGGAAGAACGTCACCCCGCGGACTTGAAGTGCTTCGATGTCGAGAGGCGCCTCCTGGAGCCATGTCGAATCATCGGCGATGAAGATTAGTGTGCCGAACACGATCTCGTGGACAAGGCACAAATCACTGCCGGAAGACATGGTGAAGAGGAAAAATGCAAACTTACCGAAAGTTGCCTAGACGTTGATACATCTCCAACATATCTATAATTTTTTATGGTTTCATGCTATTATCTTGTCAAACTTTGGATGTTTTGCATGCCTTTTATATATTTTTTGGGACTAACTTATTAACTCAGTGCCAAGTGCCAGTTCCTGTTTTTTCCATGTTTTTGACCCCTTTCAGAGGAGACTTTGAAACGGAGTCCAAACGGAAGAAAATCCCCGAAAAGATTTTTTCTGGAACGGAAGAAGATCAGGAAGCTTGGAGCCAAGGCAGGGGAGCCTCACGGGCCCCACAAGCCCCCACCCCGCGGCCAGGGGAGGTTGCGCCATCCAGGCTTGTGGGCCCCCTGGACGCCCTTTGCCCTAGGTCTTTCGCCTATATATTCCCATAAATTCTAGAAAAAATCAGGAGATCATCGAAAGTACTTTTCCGCTGCCGCAAGCTTCTGTCTCCGCAAGATCCCATATGGGGCACAGTCTGGTGCCCTGTCGGAGGGGGGATTCGTACACGGATGGCTTCTCCATCAACAACATGACCTCTCCGATGATGCGTGAGTAGTTCACCATAGACCTATGGGTCCATAGCTAGTAACTAGATGGCTTCTTCTCTCTCTTGGATCTTCAATACAAAGTTCTCCATGATCTTCATGGAGATCTATCTGATGTAATCTTCTTTTGCGGTGTGTTTGTCGAGATCCGATGAATTGTGGATTTATGATTAGATTATCTATGAATCTTATTTGAGTTTCTTCTGATCTCTCTTATGCATGATTTCATATCCTTGTAATTCTCTTCAAGTTGTGGGTTTTGTCTGGCCAACTAGATCTATGATTCTTGCAATGGGAGAAGTGCTTGGTTTTGGGTTCATACTGTGCGGTGAGCTCACCCAGTGACAGAAGGGGTAGCAAGGCACACATCGTGCTGTTGCCATCAAGGGTAAAAAGATGGGGTTTTCATCATTGGTTTGAGATTATCCCTCTACATCATGCCATCTTGCTTAAAGCGTTACTCCGTTCGTCATGAAC
The DNA here is from genome assembly GCF_904849725.1 of Hordeum vulgare subsp. vulgare. Classification (NCBI taxonomy): domain Eukaryota; kingdom Viridiplantae; phylum Streptophyta; class Magnoliopsida; order Poales; family Poaceae; genus Hordeum; species Hordeum vulgare. The sequence continues at coordinate 102,519,401 of NC_058520.1, forward strand.
TCAATACAGTAGATGCATGATGGATAGCGGTCGATGTGTGGAGTAATAGTAGTAGATGCAGAAAGTATCGGTCTACTTGTCTCGGACGTGATGCCTATATGTATGATCATTGCCTTAGATACCGTCATGACTTTGCGCGGTTCTATCAACTGCTCGGGAGTAATTTGTTCACCCACCGTAACACTTGCTATTTTGAGAGAAGCCTCTAGTGAACACTATGCCCCCCAGGGTCTACTCCACACCATATTTTCAGCCTTACACTTTTTAGTTCATTGCACTTTCCGCCTGCAGATATCACTTTGCAAACAACTTGAAGGGATTGACAACCCCTTTGAAGCGTTGGGTGCAAGCTTGTTTGTGTTTGCGCAGGTACTCTGGACTTGACGGGACCCTCCTTCTGTATCGATACCTTGGTTCTCAAACTGAGGGAAATACTTACTGCTCCTGTGCTGCATCACCCTTTCCTCTTCAAGGGAAAAACCAACGTAAGCCCAGCCTCTGTCAACGTGTAAATTTCTGGCGCTGTTGTCTGTGGGATAGCAGAAGAATTTCTAGCGCCATTGCCGGGGAGGAGGATCAAGTCAAGAACTTATCCAAGTAGGTGTTGCAAACTTATCTCTTGCATTTACTTTGTTTGTGAGTTGTCTCTCGTTTTCCTCTCCCCCAGTTCACAGTTTGCCCTTTTCTTCGTTTGCCTTTTTCGTTTGCCTTTCCTTTGCTTGTGTGCTATGTGCCTTCAATATGCTTGCATCTTCGCTTGCTGAAAATCTAGTGATATGGATTCTCACCCACTTGCTAATCTCTTTAAGAGATCCACTTATGTGGAACCAATTGCTAGTGAGTTGAGTGCACTTGACTTTCTCTAATGAGTTTTGCTTGAGATGTGTGAATCTGAAAATCGTGATGAAGAAATTTATGAAATGATTCACGAGGGCTCCTTGAATGAAAAGCATGATTGCAATGATTTCATTATAAATTCTATTAATGACAATCATGCTAAAAATATGCAAAACCCTTAGCTTGGGGATGCTAGTTTTGCTATGTCCACTACTTGTTGCAATGATATTTGCAATAATATTGAAAGTGGGTTTGGAGAAGTCATGACTTTAGTTGATGATAATCCCACTATTTTTGAAGAGCGTCAACTTTGCATGCATGTGGATCACGAAAAGAATATCCTTTGTGATAGCTATTTTGTTGAATTTGATTATGATCCCACATGTAATTTCTATGAGAGAGGAAAATATTGTGGTAGAAACTTTCATGTTACCAAATTACCTCTCGTTATGTGGAGATTGCTATTGTCTCGTTCTTCTTCCTTGCATATGGCAACTATTGGTTGTCTTGACAACCTATTTTCCTATAAAATGCCTATGCATAGGAAGTATGTTAGACTTAGATGTGATTTTCACATGCTTTATGATGCTCTCGTTGTGCTTCAATTCTTGTCTTTTGTGTAAGCATCATTGATTTATCAATGCCTAGCTAAGAGCGTTAAACAATAGCGCTTGTTGGGAGGCAACCCAATGAATTTATGTTTTTATTTCTATTTTGTTGCGTCCACACTTCCATAATTCTGTTGTGATTGTGTTTTTTGTGTTTCTTTTTGTGTTTGAGCCATGCAAAGCCTTTATGACTAGTCTTGCTAATGGTTGTTTGATCCTGTTGGAAAAAGATAGAAACTTTTCGCTCACGAGATGATTTTTCATTTTTATTCAAAAAGAGCTTTTGAGTTGATTCTTTTTTCTGCAGATTGATATGCTTTTTGCCCAGGCGGTCGTAATTTTTCAGGTTTTTTGAGGTAACAAAAGTATACGAAGTATACAGATTGCTACAGACTGGTCTATTTTTGAAAGATTCCGTTTTTGTTGAGTTGGTTGCTTGTTTTGATGAAACTATGGTTAGTATCGGGGGGTACTAGCCATGGAAAAGTGAGAATACAGTACCCCATCATCAATATAGATGGAATTCAAGTTTTCTACAGTACCAAAAGAAGTGGTAGCTTGTTTTCTTGTACTAATGTTATCACAAGTTTCTGTTTAAGTTTTGTGTTGTGAAGTTTTCAGGTTTAGGGTGATGTTCTCATGGACAAAGAGATAAGGAGTGGAAACAGCTCAAGCTTGGGGATGCCCAAGGCATCCCAAGACAAATTCAAGGACACCAAAAAGCCTAAGCTTGGGGATGCCCCGGGAAGGCATCCCCTCTTTCGTCTTCAATCCATCGGTAACATTACTTGGAGCTATATTTTTATTCACCACATGATATGTGTTTTGCTTGGAGCGTCTTGTATCTTAGGAGTCTTTTCTTTTTGTTGTGTCACAATCATCCTTGCTGCACACCTTTTTGAGAGAGAGAGACATGCACTCATCGTGATTTTGCTAGAATGCTCATAGTGCTTCACTTATATCTTCTGAGCTAGATACTTTTGCTCTTTTGCTTCACTTATATCTTTAGAGCACGGCGGTTCGTGATTTGGTAGTTGGCTTATGCTATGAAAGTAGTCCCAAGTGTGCTAGGTACCCAAAGAGGATGCAAAAACCTCCATCTTCATGTGCATTCAGTAGAAAGAGAAGTTTCGATTCCTCTCAATTAGTTTTGAGACGTGGATTCGGTAATATTAAGAGTTATGTTAGTAGGGTGTTGTGAATCTAGAAATACTTGTGTTGAAGTTGGTGGTTCCCGTAGCATGCACGTATGGTGAACCGTTATGTTAGGAAGTCAGAGCATAATTGATCTATTGATTGTCATCCTTTGTGTTGAGGTCGGGATCGCGCGATGGTTTACACCTACCAACCCTTCCCCTTGGAGTATGCGTTTAGCACTTTGTTTCGATTACTAATAAAAACTTTCGCAATAAGTATGTGAGTTCTTCATGACTAATGTGAGCCCATGGTATAGATGCCCTTTAACCTTCCACCATTGCTAGCCTCTCTAGTACCGCGCAATTCTCGCCGGTGCACAAACCCACCAAATTCCTTCCTCAAAACAGCCACCATATCTACCTACTATGGAATTTGCATAGCCATTCCAAGATATATTGCCATGCAACTCCCACCGTTCTGTCTCATGACTTGTGCCGTCACTCTCATATTGCCATTGCATGATCGTAAGATAGCTAGCGAGATGTTTCAACGTCATACGCCATGCTAGATCGTTGCACATCCCGGTACACTCCCGGAGGCATTTCCTATGGAGTCATCATCATTGTGATCTTTGAGCTGTGAGTAAATAAAAGTGTGATGATCATCATTATTAGAGCATTGTCCCATGTGAGGAAATAAATAAATAAATCAAAGAAAAAAAAAGAGGCCAAAGAGCCCAAAACAAAAAAAAAGAGAAAAGAAAAGCAAAAAAGAGGCCTAAGAGCCCAAATGAAAAAAAGAAAAGAGAGAAAAAAGAGAGAAGGGACAATGCTACTATCTTTTTCCACACTTGTGCTTCATGTTAGCACCATGTTCTTCATGATTGAGAGCTTCTTGCTTTGTCAGTACCATATGCTAGTGGGAATCTTCATTTTATAACTTGGCTTGTATATTCCCATGATGGGCTTCCTCAAAATTGCCCTAGGTCTTCGTGAGCAAGTAAGTTGGATGCACACCCACTAGTTTTCCTTTTGAGCTTTCACATACTTATAGCTCTGGTGCATCCTTTGTATGGAAATCCCTACTCATTCACATTGATATCTATTAGTGGGCATCTCCATAGCCTATTGATACGCCGAGTCAGTGTGACCATCTCCTCCTTTTTGTCTCACAACCACCACCACACTCTATTCCACCTATAGTGCTATATCCATGGCTCGCGCTTATGTATTGCGTGATAGTTATAAAAAGTTTGAGAAAGTAAGAGTGCGAAAACAATTACTTGGCCAATTCCGGGGTTGTGCATGATTTACATTAGTTGTGTGAGGATGATGGAGCATAGCCAGACTATATGATTTTGCACGGATAACTTTCTTTGGCCTTGTTATTTTGAAAGTTCATGATTACTTTGCTAGTTTGCTTGACGTATTACTGTTTTCTTGTCAATAGCAAACTATTGTTTTGAATCTTACAGATCTGAACATTCATGTCATGTGAAAGAAGTTGCAAAGGACAACTATGCTAGATAGCATTCCACATCAAAAATTAATTCTTTATCACTTCCCTACTTGAGGACGAGCAGGAGTTAAGCTTGGGGATGCTTGATATGTCTCCAACGTATCTATAATTTTTGATGTTTTCATGCTATTATCTTGTCAAACTTTGGATGTTTTGCATGCCTTTTATATATTTTTTGGGTCTAACTTATTAACTCAGTGCCAAGTGCCAGTTCCTGTTTTTCCATGTTTTTGACCCCTTTCATAGGAGATATTGAAACGGAGTCCAAACGGAAGAAAATCCCCGAAAAGATTTTTTCTGGAATGGAAGAAGATTGTGAAGCTTGGGAGCCAAGGCAGGGGAGCCTCAGGGGCCCCACAATCCCCCACCCCGCGGCCAGGGGGAGGCTGCGCCATCCAGGCTTGTGGGCCCCCTGGACGCCCTTTGCCCTAGGTCTTTCGCCTATATATTCCCATAAATTCCAGAAAAAATCAGGAGATTATCGAAAGTACTTTTCTGCTTCCGCAAGCTCATGTCTCCGCAAGATCCCATCTGGGGCACGTTCTGGTGCCCTGCCGGAGAGGGGATTCGGACACGGAGGGCTTCTCCATCAAAACCATGACCTCTCCGATGATGCGTGAGTAGTTCACCATAGACCTACGGGTCCATAGCTAGTAACTAGATGGCTTCTTCTCTCTCTTGGATCTTCAATACAAGTTCTCCATGATCTTCATGGAGATCTATCCGATGTAATCTTCTTTTGCGGTGTGTTTGTCGAGATCCGATGAATTGTGGATTTATGATCAGATTATCTATCAATCTTATTTGAGTTTCTTCTGATCTCTCTTATGCATGATTTCATATCCTTCTAATTCTCTTCGAGTTGTGGGTTTTGTCTGGCCAACTAGATCTATGATTCTTGCAATGGGAGAAGTGCTTGGTTTTGGGTTCATACCGTGCGGTGACCTCACCCAGTGACAGAAGGGGTGGCGAGGCACGCATCGTGTTGTTGCCATCAAGGATAAAAAGATGGGGTTTTCATCATTGGTTTGAGATTATCCCTCTACATCATATCATCTTGCTTAAAGCGTTACTCTCTTCGTCATGAACTCAATACACTAGATGCATGATGTATAGCGGTCGATGTGTGGAGTAATAGTAGTAGATGCAGAAAGTATCGGTCTACTTGTCTCGGACGTGATGCCTATATGTATGATCATTGCCTTAGATATCGTCATGACTTTGTGTGGTTCTATCAATTCCTCGGTAGTAATTTGTTCACCCACCGTAACACTTGCTATTTTGAGAGAAGCCTCTAGTGAATACTATGGCCCCCAGGGTCTACTCCACACCATATTTTCAGCCTTACACTTTTTACTTCGTTGCACTTTCCGCCTTCAGATCTCACTTTGCAAACAATCTTGAAGGGATTGACAACCCCTTTGAAGCGTTGGGTGCAAGCTTGTTTATGTTTGCGCAGGTACTCTAGACTTGACGAGACCCTCCTTCTGGATCGATACCTTGGTTCTCAAACTGAGGGAAATACTTACTGCTCCTGTGCTGCATCACCCTATCCTCTTCAAGGGAAAAACCAACGCAAGCCCAGCCTTTTTCAACGTGTCAATTTTTGGCGCTGTTGTCTGTGGGATAGCAGACGCCTGCCACAAGGTGGGCGCCAACTGTCGTGGATATAAGCCTGATAGTAGATGTGTAGGGTAGGTAAGTAGAGGGTAGAGTCCTAGCTACGGCAAGGTTGTATGAGTTCAGGCCCCTCTGCGGTGGAGGTAAGAGCCCTACGTCTCAGTGCTCTTGGAGCTTGGTGTCGAGTGGAATATGAATGTTACAGAATGCGAACCCCTGTGCCAGAGGGGAGGGATGGCCTATATAGAGTGCGCTGCCCCTCATAAGTGTACAACCTTCAAGGGTGCAATAAATGAGATTGAATGCATATGTTACAGGTAACGTATGCCATAAATGACATTAACTACGGTAGTATAAAGTTTGACCGTTAGCCTCTCTGGAATGGCTTCTAGCCTTCTATGTCGACTGGCTTCTGGTCTTTACCGAGCGGAATCCAGTGGTCGAGCATTAGGTAATCTTCCGAGTGGTTCTTTACCAAGTGGATCGGAGGTTTTCTTAATCCAGTAGGTAAGTATCTTGCGATCTTTAAGCTAATAATGAGGTGCCCTTGGGTAGGACTTATAGGTCAGGCCTATGACCCTACCATAGGGCTATAACCCCGTCACTCGTAACTCAGATACTCTCCTCCTCAATCAGATTGTAGGAACTTGATCTTCTTGCTACGATGATTTTCAACTTCACTTTGAAATTGCTTAAACTTTTCAAACATTTCAAACTCGTGCTTCATCAAGTAGATATAGCCATACCTACTCAAATCGTCAGTGAAGGTGACAAAATAACGATATCCACCGCGCGCCTCTATGATCATTGGTCCGCACACATCAGTATATATAATCTCCAATGAGTCACTTGCACGCTCCATTGTTCCAGAGAACGGAGTCTTAGTCATCTTGCCCATGAGGCATGGTTCGCATGTTTTAAGTGATTCAAAATCAAGTGACTCCAAAACTCCATCAGCATGGAGTTTCTTCATGCGCTTAACACGAATATGACCCAAGCGGCAGTGCCACAAGAAATTGGCGTTATCATTGTTAACTCTACATCTTTTGGTCTCAATGTTATGGATGTGAGTATCATCACAATCGAGATTTAATATGAACAACCCCCTCAAATTGGGTGCATGACCATAAAAGATATTACTCGTATAAATAGAACAATCATTATTCTCATACTTAAATGAGTAACCGTCTCGCAATAAACAATATCCAGATATAATGTTCATGCTTAACACAGGCATGAAATAAAAATTATTTAAGTTCATAACTAATCCCGATGGTAACTGAAGTGAGACCGTGCCGACGGCGATCACATCAACCTTGGAACCATTTCCCACGCGCATCATCACTTCATCCTTCGCGAGCCTTCGCTTATTCCGCAGTTCCTGCTTCGAGTTGCAAATGTGAGCAACAGAACCGGTATCAAATACCCAGGCACTACTACGAGAGTTGGTGAGGTACACGTCAATAACATGTATATCATATATACCTTGCTTGGCGTTGGCCGCCTTCTTATCGGCCAGATACTTGGGGCAGTTGAGCTTCTAGTGACCAGCCCCTTGCATAATAGCACTCAGTTTCCGGCTTAGGCCCAGCCTTGGGTTTCTTCATCGGAGGGGCAAACCTTTGTGTGGAGATCGGGATCGCGCGATGGTTAACTCCTACCAACCCTTCCCCCAGGAGCATGCGTCTAATACTTTGCTTCGATAACTAATAGGCTTTTGCAATAAGTATGTGAGTTCTTTATGACTAATGTTGAGTTCATGGATTATACGCACTCTCACCCTTCCACCTTTGCTAGCCTCTCTAGTACCGCGCAACTTTTGCCGGTACATTAAACCCTCCTTCCTCAAAATAGCCACCATATATTTTCCTCAAAACATTCACCGTACCTACCTATTATGGCATTTTCATAGCCATTCCGAGATATATTGCCATGCAACACCACTGTCCCGTTTTTATGACACGCACCATCACTTCCATATTGCTTATAGAGTCATACTTTGTTCTAGATATCGAGTTGTAAGTAAATAAAAGTGTGATGATTTGCATTATTAGAGAATTGTCCCGTGTGAGAAAAGAATGATGGAAGCTATGATTCCCTCACAAGTTGGGATGAGTCTCCGGACTTTACAAAAAAAATAAAAGAGGCCAGCGAAGCCCACAAAAATTAATAAAAGAGGCCAAAGAAGCCCACCAAAAAAGGAAGAAAAAAAGAAAAAATGAGAGAAAGAGAGAAGGGACAATGCTACTACCTTTTTCCACACTTGTGCTTCAAAGTAGCACCATGTTCTTCATAGAGAGTCTCCTATTTTGTCACTTTCATATAACTAGTGGAATTACATCTTTTGCACAACCACTTAGTTTTCTTTTTGAGCTTTCATACACTTATAGCTCTAGTGCATTTGTTGCATGGCAATCCCTACTCACTCACATTAATATCTATTTATGGGCATATCCATAGCTTGTTGATATGCCTACTTGATGTGAGACTATCTTCTCCTTTTTTGCAACCTCCACCACACTCCATTCCACCTATAGTGCTATATCCATGGCTCACGCTCATGTATTGCGTGAGAGTTGAAAAGGTTTGAGAACATAAAAAGTGTGAAACAATTGCTTGATTTTCATCGGGGTTGTGCATGATTTAGATACTTTGTGTGGTGAAGATGGAGCATGGAGAGACCATATGATTTTGTAGGGATAACTTTCTAAGACCATGCTATTTTGAAAGGCAGCAATTACCTTATTAGTATGCCTGAATTATTATTGTTTTTATGCCAATATAGAATTTCCTTTTGAGTCTTATGGATCTCAATATTCATGCCACAATAGAGAATATTACATGGATAAATATTTTAGGTAGCATTCCACATCAAAAATTCTGTTTTTAACATTTACCTACTCGAGGACGGGCAGGAATTAAGCTTGGGGATGCTCTATATGTCTCCAACATATCTATAATTTTTGATTGTTCCATGCTATTATATTACCTTTTTGGATGTTTTATATGCATTTATATGTTGTTTTATATTATTTTTGGGACTAACCTATTAATCTAGAGTCTAGTGCCAGTTTTTGTTTTTCCATGTTTTTGAGTATTGCAGATAAGGAATATTAAACAGAGTCCAAACGAAACAAAATATCCGGAAAGATTTTTCTTGGACGAGAAGACATGCATGAGACTTGGAGTAGGGGGCAGGGCAACTTCCGGGAGGCAACAAGCCTGCAGGGCGCGCCCTCGGGGGTGGCCACGCCCCCTAGCTTTTGCGGCCCCTGCATGTCTCCTAACCCTATTATTCGGCCTATAAATTCCCAAATATTCATGTATCGCCAAAGGGAGCCACGAAAATACTTTTACACCGCCGGGAGCCTCTGTTCCCGAGAGATCCAATCTGGGAGCCTTTTTCGGTAATCTGCCGGAGAGGGAATTGCTCACAGAAGGCATCTACATCAACTCCATTACCCCTCCGATGATGTGTGAGTAGGTCACCACAGACCTACAGGTCCATAGCTAGTAGCTAGATGGCTTCTTCTTTCTCTTTGATCTTCAATACCATGTTCTTCATGATCATCATGGAGATCTATCTGATGTAATACTCTTTTGCGGTGTGTTTGTCGAGATCCGATGAATTGTGAGTTCATGTTTAGATTATCTATGAATATTATTTGAGTCTCTTCTCAATTCTTATAGCATGATTTCATATCTTTGCAAGTCTCTTAGAATTATTGGTTTGGTTTGGCCAACTAGATTGGTAATTCTTGCAATGGGATAAGTGCTTACTTTTGGGTTCAATCTTGTGGTGTCCTCACCCAGTGACATAGTAGGGGTAGCGAGGCACGTATTGTATTGTTGCCATTGAGGATAAAAAGATGGGGTTTTCATCATACTGCTTGAGTTTATCCCTCAACATCATGTCATCTTACTTAATGTGTTACTATGTTCTTCATCAACTTAATACTCTAGATGCACGCACGAGTCGGACGATGTGTGGAGTAATAGTAGTAGATGCAGAATCGTTTCGGTCTACTTGACACAGACGTGATGCCTATATGCATAATCATTGTCGTGGATATCTTCATAATTATTCGCTTTTCTATCAATTGCTCGACAGTAATTTATTCACCCACCATATTATTCTTCTTCATGAGAGAAGCCTATAGTGAAACCTATGGCCCCCGGGTCTATTTTTCATATTATATTTTCAGATCTATAAACCAAAGATACCAAAAATATATTCCTGCAATTTATTTACTTTTGTTTCCGCAATCTTTTATACCTATCTCTATTAGATCTCATCCTTGCAAATAACTCTGAAGGGATTGACAACCCCTTTATAGCGTTGGGTGCATGTGTTTGATTATTTGTGTAGGTACTACTATTGGAGTGTTGCTTGTTGCTCCTACTGGATTGATACATTGGTTCTCAACAAACTGAGGAAAATAATTATCTACTTCGCTGCATCACCCTTGCCTCTTCAAAGGAAAACCAACGCAAGCTCAAGAGGTAGCACTCCCCTCCGAGGCACTTTTCTCCTCGAGCAGTTTCTCCTAGGTTGCGATCTGCTCCTTCTTGTTGCCGCGCTCCTTGCGGAGCTTCACCTTCTTGACCATAAGTTTCAACACGAGGTCGGTTGGCTTGTCAACCACAACATCGCTCTTCTTAAGTAGCTTCACCAAGGCATCGATCAACGCATCCTTCTTACCGAGATGAGCGCACATGTCTTCATTGGCTGAGGAATCCAACACCGCCAGCTCGTCCAGTTCGCCTCCGAGCCGAATGCGCTTGTGATTGTGAGAGTCATGGCCTACCCATGAAAGATCCTCCCAGGCATCCATGGTGCCACCGGACATCTCTGTTGCTTCTAACGTGACGTGGCTGAAGCCCTCTAGTGCTTCCCCTGTGCTATGGTGGTGGGACCTTTGTGTTGCTTCCGCGACCTTAATCTTCCTTCCCTGGCCATATCTCGACCCAGAACCCCACTTCTACCGGCCATGGCACACGAAGGGAACGACTAACAAGACATGCCTATTTTTTTGTGATGGGGCGAGAAATGTGTGGTAATTTTTGAGTAAGTGTTTTTATAGCCTACTAGTAAAGAGCTGCTAAGTAGGAACACATTTAGGTTTGGTAGGTTTTAACTTATTTACAATAAATTAAAGCATGGTAATTTGGAATGTGATGGAAAACAAGCTCAAAAATTATTGATGGTTTTGGTTCCCATTCCCAAAACACTTTATGGTTTTTAGAAACCGTGTGGGATGGCGTATGTGGCCCCACATCTCGGATGAGTGTACGTGTGTACCCATTATCACACACGGTCCACCCATCATCATTGCCTGATGGATGGGTCAGAGCGCCTCCCACGGATGCCAGACGATGGTTGACAAGAAGTGACGCCCTTCCTAGTGATCCACGGTGTTCAGGTGCTAAGCATGCCACATTTAAGTAAAAAAATGACATGGCATAATGCTACGTCAACAAAATTCGTTCCCCGGCAGTGGTGCCAGAGATCCTTCTCTCGTCTCTTGAGCTTGCGTTGGGTTTTCCCTTCAAGAGGAAAGGGTGATGCATCACAGGAGCAGTAAGTATTTCCCTCAGTTTGAGAACCAAGGTATCGATCCAGTAGGAGGGTCTCGTCAAGTCCATAGTACCTGCGCAAACACAAACGAGCTTGCACCCAACGCTTCAAAGGGGTTGTCAATCCCTTCAAGATTGTTTGCAAAGTGAGATCTGAAGGCGGAAAGTGCAACGAAGTAAAAAGTGTAAGGCTGAAAATATGGTGTGGAGTAGACCCGAGGGCCATAGTGTTCACTAGAGGCTTCTCTTAAAATAACAAATATCACGGTGGGTAAACAAATTACTGTCGAGCAATTGATAGAACCGTGCAAAGTCATGACGATATCTAAGGCAATGATCATACATATAGGCATCATGTCCGAGACAAGTAGACCGATACTTTCTGCATCTACTACTCTTACTCCACACATCGACCGCTATCCAGCATGCATCTAGTGTATTGAGTTCATGACGAACAAAGTAACGCCTTAAGCAAGATGACATGATGTAGAGGGATAATCTCAAACCAATGATGAAAACCCCATCTTTTTACCCTTGATGGCAACAACACGATGCGTGCCTCGCTACCCCTTCTGTCACTAGGTGAGGTCACCGCACGGTATGAACCCAAAACCAAGCACTTCTCCCATTGCAAGAATCATATATCTAGTTGGCCAAACAAAACCCACAACTCGAAGAGAATTACAAGGATCTGAAATCATGCATAAGAGAGATCAGAAGAAACTCAAATAAGATTCATAGATAATCTGATCATAAATCCACAATTCATCGGATCTCGACAAACACACCGCAAAAGAAGATTAAATCGGATAGATCTCCATGAAGTTCATGGAGAACTTTGTATTGAAGATCCAAGAGAGAGAAGAAGCCATCTATTTACTAGTTATGGACCCGTAGGTCTATGGTGAACTACTCACGCATTATCGGAGAGGTCATGGTGTTGATGAAGAAGCCTTCCGTATCCGAATCCCCTCTCCGGCACGGCACCAGAACATGCCCCAGATGGGATCTTGCGGAGACAGAAGCTTGCGGCGGCGGAAAAGTACTTTCAATGATCTCCTGATTTTTTTTTGGGATTTTTAGGGAATATATAGGTGCAACCCCTAGGGCAAAGGGTGTCCAGGGGGCCCACAAGCCTGAGGGTCGTGGCCTCCCCCCTGGCCGCGGGGTGGGGGCTTGTGGGGCCCCTAGGGCCCCCTGCCTTGGCTCTCAAGTCTCCTCATCTTCTTCCGTTACGGAAAAAATCTTTTCGGGGATTTTATTCCGTTTGGACTCCGTTTCAAAATCTCCTCTGAAAGGGGTCAAAAACATGGAAAAAACAGGAATTGGCACTTGGCACTGAGTTAATAGGTTAGTCCCAAAAAATATATAACAGGCATGCAAAACATCCAAAGTTTGACAAGATAATAGCATGAAACCATAAAAAATTATAGATACGTTGAAGACGTATCAAGCATCCCCAAGCTTAACTCCTGCTCGTCCTCGAGTAGGGAAGTGATAAAGAATGAATTTTTGATGTGGAATGCTACCTAGCATAGTTGTCCTTTGCAACTTCTTTCACGTGACATGAATGTTCAGATCCGTAAGATTCAAAACAATAGTTTGCTATTGACATGAAAAACAATAATACTTCAAGCAAACTAGCAAGGTAATCATGAACTTTCAAAATAACAAGGCCAAGGAAAGTTATCCCTACAAAATCATATAGTCTGGCTATGCTCCATCATCCTCACACAACTAATGTAAATCATGCACAACCCCGGTATTAGCCAAGTAATTGTTTTTGCACTCTTACTTTCTCAAGTTTTTTGTAACTATCACGCAATACATGAGCGTGAGCCATGGATATAGCACTATAAGTGGAATAGAGTGTGGTGGTGGTTGTGAGACAAAAAAGGAGGAGATGATCACATTGACTCGGCGTATCAAAGGGCTATGGAGATGCCCATTAATAGATATCAATGTGAATGAGTAGGGATTGCCATACAAGAGATGCGCTAGAGCTATAAGTATGTGAAAGCTCAAAAGGAGAATTAGTGGGTGTGCATCCAACTTGCTTGCTCACGAAGACCGGGGGAAATTTTGAGGAAGCCCATCATTGGAATATACAAGCCAAGTTATATAATGAAGATTCCCACTAGCATATGGTAGTGACAAAGCAAGAAGCTCTCAATCATGAAGAACATGGTGCTATTATGAAGCACAAGTGTGGAAAAAGATAGTAGCATTGTCCCTTCTCTCTTTTTCTCTCTTTTCTTTTTTTTCATTTGGGCTCTTAGGCCTCTCTTTTTTCTCTTCTTTTTTATTTTTATTTTTGGGATCTTTGGCCTCTTTTTTTTTCTCACATGGGACAATGCTCTAATAATGATGATCATCACACTTTTATTTACTCGCAGCTCAAAGCTCAAAATGATGATGACTCTATAGGAAATGCCTCCGACAGTGTACCGGGATGTGCAACGATCTAGCATGGCGTATGACATTGGAAACATCTCGCTAGCTATCTTACGATCATGCAATGGCAATATGAGAGTGATGGCACAAGTCATGAGACGGGACGGTAGGAGTTGCATGGCAATATATCTCGGAATGGCTATGAAAATGCCATAGTAGGTAGGTATGGTGGCTGTTTTGAGGATGTCATATGGTGGGTTTGTGCACCACCGAGAATTGCGCGGCACTAAAGAGGCTAGCAATGGTGGAAGGTGAAAGTGCATCTACACCATGGACTCACATTAGTCATGAAGAACTCACATACTTGTTGCGAAAGTTTTTATTAGTAATCAAAACAAAGTGCTAAATGCATACTCCGAGAGGAAGGGTTTGTAGGTGTTAACCATCGCGTGATCCCGACCTCAACACAAAGGATGACAATCAATAGATAAATTATGATCTGACTTCCTAACATAGCGGTTCACCATACGTGCATGCTACGGGAATCACTAACTTCAACACAAGTATTTCTAGATTAACAACACCCTACTAACATAGCTCTTAATATTACCAAATCCACGTCTCAAAACTAATTGAGAGGAATCAAAACTTATCTTTCTACTCAATGCACATGAAGATGGAGGTTTTTGCATCCTCTTTCGGTACCTATCACATTTGGGACTACTTTCACAGCATAAGCCAACTACCAAGTCAGGCATCGCCGTGCTCTAAAAGATATAAGTGAAGCACATAGAGCAAAAGTATCTAACTCAAAAGATATAAGTGAAGCACTATGAGCATTCTAGCAAAATCACGATGATTGCATGTCTCTCTCCGTCAAAAAGGTGTGTAGCAAGGATGATTGTGACACAACAAAAAGAAAAGACTCCTAAGATACAAGTCGCTCCAAGCAAAACACATATCATGTGGTGAATAAAAATATAGCTCCAAGTAATGTTACCGATGGATTGAAAACGAAAGAGGGGATGCCTTCCCGGGCCATCCCCAAGCTTAGGCTTGTTGGTGTCCTGGAATTTGGCTTGGGATGCCTTGGGAATCCCCAAGCTTGAGCTCTTTCCACTCCTTATCTCATCGTCCATGAGAACATCACCCAAAACTTGAAAACTTCACAACACAAAACTTCAACAGAAACTTGTGATAACATTAGCACAAGAAAACAAACTACCACTTCTTTTGGTACTGTAGCAAACTTGAATTCCATCTATATTGGTGTTGGGATACTGTATTCTCACTTTTCCATGGCTAGTACCCCCGATACTAACCATAGTTTCATCAAAACAAGCAACCAACTCAACAAAAACAAAAATCTATCAAAAACAGACCAGTTTGTAGCAATCTGTATACTTCGTATACTTCTGGTACCTCAAAAAATCTGAAAAATTACGAATTCCTGGGCAAAAGGCATATCAACCAGAAGCAAAAAGAATCAACTCAAAAGATCTTTCTGAATAAAAATGAAAAATCATCTCGTGAGCAAAAAGTTTCTGTCTTTTTCCAGCAGGATCAAACAACCATTACCAAGACTAGTCATAAAGGTTTTGCTTGGCTCAACACAAAAATAAACACAAAAAACACAATCACAACAGAATTATGATGGTGTGGACGCAACAAAACAGGAAGAAAAATATAAATTCATTGGGTTGCCTCCCAACAAGCACTATTTTTTAACGCCCTTAGCTAGGCATAAAAGCGACAGAATCACGTATCGTCGTCTTTGGTGCTCAAACCATAAGTGGCCCTCATCATGGATTCATAAGGCAATCTTATTTTATTTCTAGGAAAGTAGTCCATGCCCTTCCTTAAAGGAAATTGAAATCTAATATTCCCTTCCTTCATATCGATGATAGCACCGATAGTCCTTAGGAAAGGTCTACCAAGAATAATAGGGCATGGCGGATTGCAATCAATGTCAAGCACAATGAAATCCACGGGTACATAGTTCCTATTTGCAACAATAAGAACATCATTGATCCTTCCCATGGGTTTCTTGAGAGTAGAATCAGCAAGATGCAAATTAAGAGAACACTCTTCAATCTCATTAAAACCCAGAACATCACATAAAGACTTTGGAATCGCAGAAACACTAGCACCCAAATCACACAAAGGATTGCATTCATAGTTTTTGATTTTGATTTTGATGGTAGGTTTTCACTCATCATGAAGCTTTCTAGGGATAGAGACTTCCAATTCAAGTTTCTCTTCAAGTGATTTTAGCATAGCTTCGACGATATGATCGGTAAAGGCCTTGTTTTGGCTATAAGCGTGTGGAGAGTTTAACATGGATTGCATCAAAGAAATGCATTCTATCAAGGAGCAACTATCATAATTGAATTCCTTGAAATCCACAGTAGTAATTTCATTACTACTCAAAGTTTTTACATCTTCTACTCCACTTTCAATGCTTTTAGCATCAAGATAGATGGACTCCGAATCATTGGGGCACTTCTCAACCAAAGTGGATTCATATCCAGCCCCATAATCATTAGGTTTGACACAAGAAAACAAAGATTCAATGGGAGTCACACCAAGCACTTTAAGATCTTCGTGATTCTTATCACGAGAACACGCCTTTTTAAGCCATTCATGTCTAGCACGAATTTGGGCGGTTCTTTCTTGGCTCTCAATCATGGAAACACGCATAGCTTTCAAAGTTTCATCCATGTTGATTTTGGGAGGAGCACATCTAACTTTAAAATCATCAACACCACTAGACATTCTATCAACGCTCTTACCCAAATCGTCAATTTTCAGTAGCTTTTCCTCTATGGACGCATTGAAAATCTTTTGAGAGTTGATGAACTCTTTGATATTACTCTCTAGATCATAGGGTACTCTATTGTAATTTCCATGAGTATTGTTGTAGGATTTGCCAAAATTATTAAGAGGAGTTACTAGGAAAAGGCCTAGGAACATAGTTTCCTCTAAAATCATTGTTGTTGCCAAAGTTATTCCTACCAACAAAATTAACGTCCAAGCTAGCGTTGCTACTCTCAATCAAAGAAGACAAGGGCATATCATTAGGATCCAAAGGAGCACTTCTACTAGCAACCAAATTCATTAACTTGTCCATCTTAGCACTCAACGAGTTAATTTCTTCTATAGCGTGTACCTTCTTACTAGTAGGTGACCTTTGAGTGTGCCACTCAGAGTAGTTCGTCATGATGCTGTCCAAGAGCTTTGTGGCTTCCCCTAACGTGATTTCCATGAACGTTCCACCTGAGGCGGAGTCCAAGATATTTCTAGAAGCGAAATTCAAGCCAGCGTAAAAGATCTGAATAATCATCCAAAGACTCAAGCCATGAGCGGGACAATTTATAATCATTAATTTCATTCTCTCCGAAGATTATGCAACATGTTCATGATCAAGTTGCTTGAAATTCATGATATCATTACGGAGAGAGATAATCTTAGCCGGCGGAAAATACTTGGATATATAAGCATCTTTGCACTTATCCCAAGAATCGATACTATTTTGGGGCAAAGAAGAAAACCAAGTTTTTGCGCGATCTCGCAACGAGAAAGGAAAAAAGCTTCAATTTAATCACGTCATTATCCACATATTTTTTCTTTTGCATATTGCAAATCTCAATGAAGGTATTGAGATGGGATGCGGCATCTTCACTAGGAAGGCCGGAGAATTGCTCTTTCATAACAAGATTCAGCAAGACGGCATTGATTTCGCATGATTCCGCACTAGTGGCGGCAGCAATCGGAGTACTAATAAAATCATTATTATTAGTATTCGAGAAGTCACAAAGTTTGGTGTTTTCATTCATGGTGACTTCGGCAAGCAAGCAAGCACACGAGCGAACAAAGAGCAAGCGAGAAAAAGGCGAACGAAAAAGGCAAACGAAAAAGGCAAACGAAAAAGGCAAATTGGTGAAGTGGGGGAGAGGAAACGAGAGGCAACTAGCAAACAAAGTAAATGCAAGAGATGAGTTTGCGACACCTACTTGGATGAGTTCTTGACTTGATCTTCCTCCCCGGCAACGGCGCCAGAAATCCTTCTGCTACGTCAACAAAAGTCGTTCCCCGGCAGTGGTGCCAGAGATCCTTCTCTCGTCTCTTGAGCTTGCGTTGGGTTTTCCCTTCAAGAGGAAAGGGTGATGCATCACAGGAGCAGTAAGTATTTCCCTCAGTTTGAGAACCAAGGTATCGATCCAGTAGGAGGGTCTCGTCAAGTCTAGAGTACTTGCGCAAACACAAACGAGCTTGCACCCAACGCTTCAAAGGGGTTGTCAATCCCTTCAAGATTGTTTGCAAAGTGAGATCTGAAAGCGGAAAGTGCAACGAAGTAAAAAGTGTAAGGCTGAAAATATGGTGTGGAGTAGATCCGTGGGCCATAGTGTTCACTAGAGGCTTCTCTTAAAATAGCAAATATCACGGTGGGTAAACAAAATACTGTCGAGCAATTGATAGAACCGCGCAAAGTCATGACGATATCTAAGGCAATGATCATACATATAGGCATCATGTCCGAGACAAGTAGACCGATACTTTCTGCATCTACTACTATTACTCCACACATCGACCGCTATCCAGCATGCATCTAGTGTATTGAGTTCATGACGAACAGAGTAACGCCTTAAGCAAGATGACATGATGTAGAGGGATAATCTCAAACCAATGATGAAAACCCCATCTTTTTACTCTTGATGGCAACAACACGATGCGTGCCTCGCTACCCTTTCTGTCACTGGGTGAGGTCACCGCACAGTATGAACCCAAAACCAAGCACTTCTCCCATTGCAATAATCATAGATCTAGTTGGCCAAACAAAACCCACAACTTAAAGAGAATTAGAAGGATATGAAATCATGCATAAGAGAGATCAGAAAAAACTCAAATAAGATTCATAGATAATCTGACCATAAATCCACAATTCATCGGATCTCAACAAACACACCACAAAAGAAGATTACATCGGATAGATCTCCATGAAGATCATGGAGAACTTTGTATTGAAGATCCAAGAGAGAGAATAAGCCATCTAGTTACTAGCTATGGACCCGTAGGTCGATGGTTAACTACTCACGCATCATCGGAGAGGTCATGGTGTTGATGAAGAAGCCTTCCGTATCCGAATCCCCCCTCCGGCAGGGCACCAGAACGTGCCCTAGATGGGATCTTGCGGAGACAGATGCTTGCGGCGGCGGAAAAGTATTTTCGATGATCTCCTGATTTTTTTGGGATTTTTAGAGAATATATAGGCGCAACCCCTAGGGCCAAGGGTGTCCAGGGGGCCCACAAGCCTGAGGGCCGCGGCCTCCCCCTGGCCGCGGGGTGGGGGCTTGTGGGGCCCGTGGGCCCCCCTTCCTTGCCTCTCAATTCTGCTGTTCTTCTTCCGTTACGGAAAAAATCTTTTCGGGGATTTTATTCCGTTTGGACTCCGTTTCAAAATCTCCTCTTAAAGGGGTTAAAAACATGGAATAAATAGGAACTGACACTTGGCACTGAGTTAATAGGTTAGTCCCAAAAAATATATAAAAGGCATGCAAAACATCCAAAGTTTGATAAGATAATAGCATGAAACCATCAAAAAATATAGATACGTTGGAGACGTATCACATAACAATAAAGAGGAGAGAGTGCGCTTTGGGCACCGAAATAGCATGGATTTGCATTTAATTAATTTAAATAAATAATTCCTACCAAAATCTTGCGTACCATTGCATCAGTTATGTGTCTTGTATTTATAAGCATTTATCTTGCGGAATCGTTTCTGTTATTTGGGATAATCGTACACAGTTCATCCGAGTGATATGTATGATGTATATCACACACAGCTTGATTTGAGCAAACATTTGATTATTTTGACACCTCGCAAACAGTTCATCCGAGAAACGTGTTTGTCGTATATCCCACACATCTTGATCTGGGTGATCATTTGTGTTATTTTATATTACCACAAACAGTTTATCCGGGTGAACTGTATGTCGTACATCCCAGATATTTGTATTATGTTAATCGTTTGTGTTATTTTATCTCATTGCAAATAGTTTATTTGGGTGAACTGTATGTTGTATGTCGCACACACTTGTATTATGCTAACCGCTTGTGTTATTTTGGATCATTGCAAACAGTTTATCTGGGTGAGCTATATGCCGTAGATTGCACACACTTGTATTATGCTAACCGTTTGTGTTATTTTATGTCATCGCAAATAGTTTATCCGGTTAAATTGTATGACGTACATCGCACCAACTTGTATTAAGTTAACTGTATGCGTTATTTTGTCCCATCACAAACAATTTGTGTGGGTCAACTGTGTGCCGTCGATCACACACATAACTATTTTCTAAATCGTATTTGATGGATCTGTCACTGCATACAGTTCGCGTTATTGGAGACAAACCTTGAACTATACCGTTTGTGAGTCATGCATCACACATATTTTCGTTGAAGGGTCTCTGATTAATGTGTCGCGTTAGCAGCATCTTGTAGTACTGATGAACTCTATTACGAACTCTTGTGCTGTAAATTATGGTGCGATGTGCTAGTTTTTGAAACCGTGTTGGATTCCAGCAATGTATACATGATTTGTTCTATCTTGGTGCGTGTTGTCCTGTAAATTCCATTTACGGGGGCTCTTATGTTAAAAATATGTCCTAGAGGCAATAATAAATCAGTTATTATTATATTTCCTTGTTCATGATAATCGTTATTATCCATGCTAGAATTGTATTGATTGGAAACTCAAATACATGTATGGGTACATAGGAAACACACTGTCCCTAGTGAGCCTCTAAGGACTAGCTCATTGATCAAAGATGGTCAATGTTTCCTGGCCATAGACATGAGTTGTCATTTGATAGCTGGATCACATCATTAGGAGACAAGACCCAAACTATGAACGTAGCATATGATCGTATCAGTTTATCGCTACTGTTTTTTTCATGTCAAGTATATGTTTCTATGACCATGAGATCATGCAACTCTCGGGCACCGGAGGAATGCCTTGTGTGTATCAAACGTCACAATGTAATTGGGTGACTATAAAGGCGCTCTACAAGTATCGCCGAAGGTATCTGTTGGGTTGGTGTGAATCGAGAATGGATTTTTCACTCCGTACGACGGAGAGGTATCTTTAGGGCCCACTCGGTAATACAACATCACAATGAGCTTTCAAGCAATGTGACTAAAGAATTAGTCATGAGATTTTTGTATCACGGAATGAGTAAAGAGACTTGATGGTAACGAGACTGAACTAGGTATAGAGATACCGATGATCGAATCTCGGGCAAGTAACATACCGATGGACAAAGGGAATAGTTTACGGGATTAACTCAATCCTTGACATAGAGGTTCGACCGATAAAGATCTTCGTAGAATATGTAGGAACCAATATGGGCATCCAGTTCCCGCTATTGGTTATTGACCGGAGACTGTCTCGGTCATGTCTGCATAGTTCTTGAACCTGCAGGGTCTGCACACTTAAGGTTTAGTGACGTTTCAGTATAGTTGAGTTATGTATGTTGGTGAACGAAGGTTGTTCGGAGTGACGGATGAGATCCCGACGTCACGAGGAGTTCCAGAACGGTCCAAAGACGAAGATTGATATATAGGAAGAGAGTATTTGGGCTCCAGAAAAGTTTTGTGCATTTCCGGTAGTGTTCTGGGAGTGACGAATGGGTTCTGGGGGTTCATCGGGAGGGGCCAACCACTCCGGGGGGCACATAGGCATAAGAGGTGGTGTACCAGCCCCTAGTAGGTTGGGCGGCCAGCCTCGTGGTCCTATGCAGCCGAAATAGTGAAGAAGGGGAGGAGTTTGACTATGAGGAAGAGTCCTCCTAGCGCCTCCACCAAACCCACTTGGAGGAGGACTCCTCCTCTTCTTGGGCACGACCGACCAACCCTAGGGGAAACACTATGGCGCCACCCCTTCCCCTCCCTCATATATATAGTGGAGGGGAGAGAGGGCAATGGCACGAAATCCAAGGCGCAGCCCCCTCTACTTCCCTCTAGTTCGTTCTTCCTCTAGATTAGGTTCGGTAGTGCACGACGTAGCTGTGCAGGATCATCTCCACCACTACTGCCGCCACACCGTTAGGCTGTCGGAGAACTCAGCTACCTCTCTGCCCCCTCTTGCTGAATCAAGAAGGTGGAGATCGTCATCGAGCTATACGTGTGTTGAACACGGAGGTGTCGTCCGTTCGGCACTAGATCGGGATGGATCGTCATGGGATCGTGGGACGGATCGTGATGAGATCACGGGATGAACTACAATTTGGATCGCAAAGATGTTCGACTACATCAACTGCGTTATATACGCTTTCGCTTAGCGATCTACAAGGGTATGTAGATGCACTCCCCCCTCTCATAGATGTTAGTCTTCATAGATTGATCTTGGTGAGCGTAGGAATTTTTTTGTTTCCCATGCGACATTCCCCAATAGCTTAAACAATTTTGATGACTTGGCCGGTTGTGGAATCTGCTAGAGATGCTCTTACTAGGCCTCGTTCCAACATTTGGTAAACCAACCGGAATAAAACCCACTCGCCCCGATTAGCGAATATTCAGCTGAGATCTATCGTTGCTCTTCTCATGTGCGGCGCTCGAGCTCCTCCTTCCTCAAACTCAGGTGAGTTGTGGGCCCTCTTCCTCCCTCACTCTCTGGTGCTTCACCGACCCTTTCCCTACCTTCAAATCGTGCGTGCTGCATGCCCTCTCCCTCGCTCCATCTCTTGCATCGTCGGACCTCTCCCTTGTTCCACATCTTGCACCACCAAACCTCTTCGTCGATCCATATCTTGTCTCGTCGACTTACTTTTTTGCTGCCTCTCCTGCATTGTTGGCATGTGTGCCACCAACCCTCTCTTCCTTCGATCTGCATGGACGGCTAATTCATCTCACCCTCTCTCGATCTTCAGGATACAAGGGGAAGAAGGCACGGTCTATGTGCAATATCACGCGGCGGCAGAGCAAAGCAAACCCTCCTCTCCTGAAAGTACGATTCCCTCTTCCTCTCCCCTTGTATATGCTATTGTCAAGTAGACCAATAGATGTTAATGCTAGGACGGATTTTAAAATATTAGGACGTGTTTGGTTACCTGCGTTGTTTTCGGCACTTTGCATACTTGTCTCAGTTGGTCCTGATTGAACATATGCAGGCAAAACCCAACATTTTCATGTTGATTGGTTGCCTGCATCCCCTCTAGACTGCATGTGCCTAAACGGAAGGCATGTTGTTTGGTTGTGGCATGGTTTGAGGTGAAACACACGTCCGGTTGTTTGGTTACATCCAGGACATCAGTACGGTAACCTCCTCCTCATGCGGTGAGTTTACCAAAGGCAAAAAAATAGAGAAACCAGAACAAACTTAAGCACACATCAAAAATTAACCAGACATAAAATTTAAACATAGTACAATTAGTTTTAAACGATACCGCATTACATAATAGTCTTAAACGAACAACACACAACACATAACTAGGAACTAGGGGTCATTTATGCGGTCACGGCGAAGGCCTCATCGTGCTTCTTGCACTTGGTGACCACCTCCATGCCATCATCGTTGAAGACGATCACCTTCGTGGTGTTCGGGGTGAGCAACTTGAAAGTCAACATGTACCTGATCTTGACATGGTGAACGGCGGTGAAGGTGGCCCAACCCTGATCGAGGGTGACCCTGCCGTCAACCACCTTCACCGTGGCCCTCCATTAGCAGTCGATGTTCATCTTTAGACTGAACTCTATAGGCACGACTAGGAAGTGCTTTGTGAAGTCCAGAGGCAAAGGTAGAGCCTCCACCTTCGGATCAAGGATCACCTTGCAAAAGTGGGTTGGTCCTGCCTTCTCATGGTAGTGCCCATAGTTCCTTCGCTTGGCCTTAGGGGTGATACTGCACCGCGCATGTCCACCAATGGCAGCACCACCTCCTTGTCCTTCTCCAATGGTGGAACCACCTCCTTGCACTTGTCCATCTGCATTATCAACAACACGCAGTTCAAAGGTGAGCATTCATTCCTATCGACCTAATGCTCCTATATTTACCCACACTTCTTATCCGGCACCGCACTTGAACACTCTCTCATTTTCACCCCCTCTCTTCTTCAACCTCTTTGTTTCACCACCTCTCCCTCACCATGAACTCCAACTCCAACCCAACCCTTTCCCATCAGCATGGGATGGGGGACATTCTTCCTCGGGTGCTCGATCGGTGACTGCGCGAAGTTTAAGGACACAATGGAAGTGTGCTCGAACTTCAAGAGCATGGTTGAAGTGCACAAAAGGCCAACATTGTGGTGAAGAAGGCGACAACGAAGGAGTTGAGGATGATGATTCCTAACCCATCGAAGGGTGCTATGTCAGTCGACATCCTTCGTTGGGCCGTGAACCAGGCCAACTCCAGTGACGCTTGACAGAGGGCCAAGTGGGACAAGTACATGGAGTACAAGCATCCCAATGACCATAGTGTTGCGGTGTACTGGACGACAAGGACTATGGTGGATCCAGCAGAGGAAGACGACGAGGTGCAAATGAAGGCCAGGGCGCAGGCGGAGGAAGATGATGAGGTGCAGATGGTGTCCATGGCGTCGACGATAGGCGATCGTGCAAGTCCCATCGTTCTTGATGGTGACACTGAGGAAGAAGGCGACGACGAAGAATAAAAGAAGAAGCCTGCGCCCCACTGTCGTTGGACGTGACTCGAGGATCCGCGGCTAGAGAAATAGGTAGTATCGCAATCCCCATCTCAGATGTAATTGACCGATTAGCCAAGAACTAGAGATGAGGGCGGTGTTGAATCTAATCCCCCACTCTCGATGTGTAGTGATTTCGGGATTCAGCTACCTTAGAGCAACTCCAATGGGACGACCCATTTCGTCCGCTGGCGTACGTTTGGGTCGGCATGGACACAAAATTCGGCCCAACGCGCGTGTGTCCGCTTTTCGTCCGCGGGCGACCCATTCCCGGCCCATTTTTGAGCCGGATTTGCATCGAAACGGACACAAGACGGACGCACGCGTGCTCGCCTTATCCTTCCCCGAGCCCACTGGTCGGTGGCACATTGGCCTCCCCCCATCGAACAAAAACCCTCGCCCCCTTCATCGCCGATGTCGCCGCCCATTTTACGGTGACTCTGCGAGCTGCCGGCGCCGCAACATCCGCTCAGCAACGCTCTTGCCGCCGGGGAACCGACTGCTACCCACCCCACCCCCTGACACAACCGTAACCGTGACCAAGAAGCCGCCTCGCCGCCCCGGCCAGATCCTCACTGTCACGCTCGTCGTACGCCGGCAGGGCAGCTAGCTACTCTGTGCGCGCCGCGACTCCCTTCGCCGACCATCTCCTTCGTCGACGTCCGCAAGCTGTTCGACAGTTTGCCAAGGTACAAAATGGACTCCGCCGACGAGTTCTTTTTTCACAATTTCCTTTGCGACTCCACCGATTCGTCGTCCGATGACGAGGAGGAGATATTGGCTACCGTGTTGGTCCATCACCACCTCAATAGCCAGCGGCCATTGTTCTGTGGCTCCATTCCGGGCCACCTTCCTGCGTTGAATCGCAACCGAGAGAGTGGGCATCTCCTTCTTTGGAAGGACTAATTACGCCGTCGTTTCCGTATGAGTAGACATCTTTTCAACCGTATTAGAGAGGGGGTGGTCGGCTACGATGACTATTTCGAGTGCAAAGAAGATGCCGTTGGAAAGATTGGTTTCTCCTCTTATCAGAAATGCACTGCCGCCATCCGAATGCTTGCATACGGAGTGCCCGGTGATCTCATTGATGAGTACGTCCGTAGTAGCGAGTCTACATGCCTAGAGTCCGTGTATAAGTTCTGCAAGACTGTTATTGCTGTGTTTGGCCCTGAGTACTTGGGAGAGCCGACTCCTGAAGATACATCCCGTTTGTTGACGATGAATGCGAGCAGGGACTTCCCAGGGATGCTTGGCAGCATAGACTGCATGTAGTGGGAGTGGAAGAACTGCCCTTCTACTTGGCAAGGGCAGTATAAGGGCCATGTCAGGATTTTAACATTTTAGGCCGCTATTTGGGCCGATTTCGGCTTGTTCGGCTATTATTTGGGCCGATTTTGATATTTTGGGCTGTTTTGTGGTTAATATTAACTTATTGGGCTTTATTTTTATCTCACACACATATATATAATAAAAATACAAAATAAAAATGTTAAACGGGCCGTGTCGTGCTGGCCCGCGTGCCCAGCCTCCAGGCCCAGACACGACCCGAGACGTGCCGCGTGACTGACACAACTCGTTTAAATCGTGTCGGGCCCGGCCCGTGTCGTGCCTGGCCTGCGGGCAGTCGGGCCGGCCCGTCAGGCATGGCCCGTTTGGCCAGGTATGGCCCAAAGTATGCCTATGGTTTTGTTCGGTTTCAATGAAAATGAGAGAAATTGATATGGATTGACAAAAATTAAATACCATCTAGTACAAATTTCACCCCATTTCCCTTCAATCCAATTCAATCCACTTGGACAGCCGAACAAGGCCTACCAGAGAAATCAGCCGCGGAGGTGCGTGGCTCTTCTAACATACCCCTGAAGTTCGGCTGAAATTACCCACCTTTGCCATCCAATCGATCCACAGGATCAGGCCCGATTCACCCAGCTCGACAGATCTCACGCTCGTTTCCTCCTTCTCTGGCGATTAGGGTACCCCACGCCGCCGCCAGGTGCTTGTCGTCACGGCCGGTGCGCCGCCGGCGCCGCCGGCGCCTCCGCCCCCGCCCCCATCCGCTGCCGTGATCCCCGTCCGCGCGCCGCCGGCCGCTGGCCTCTGACCTCCTCGCGCCGTGGACCTCGCGCCCCTCCTCGCGCCGTGGATCTCGCGCCGCCGGCCGCTCTCCTCCGACCTCCTCGCGCCGCCGCCGGCTCTTGTTCTCTCAGGCAGGTGAGCCCCGTGATCCCCGTCGAGCCCTGCCTCCCTTCTCCTCTTT
This sequence comes from Hordeum vulgare subsp. vulgare, assembly GCF_904849725.1. Classification (NCBI taxonomy): domain Eukaryota; kingdom Viridiplantae; phylum Streptophyta; class Magnoliopsida; order Poales; family Poaceae; genus Hordeum; species Hordeum vulgare. The sequence goes on from NC_058520.1 coordinate 102,546,049, forward strand.
ACTGCTGGTCATGCTCTGCTGCTGGTGGTGGACTGGTGGTCATGCCCTCTTATTTGGCAGAAATATGTGCATTAACAAGTGTTTGGCAGAAATATGTGCATTAACAAGTGTTTGGTAATTAGCTTATTTTCTTGAAACCTTTATTCTGCAATATGTGCATTAGCAAGTGTTTGGTAATGCACTGATGTATTGACGAGTGATGAAATATTTGGGTTCAATCGCTAGTTCATTCTGCAAAAAGTTGTGTGCTACATATTGATCCTTATAAAAATATGGTGTTGCTTATGTCAAAAAAACTGTTGATAATTATTCAATTAGGTCTTATTAATTTTCTAATTCAATATGTAATGTCATAATTATCATTAAACAACGTGCAACCAATCTCTCAGCTCTTAGGGATATTTCAGACATTTATCTCCACAGTCACACCTCATACAGCAAATATGACGATTACTAACTCACTGCGCGCGCAGCGGCAATCCTCTCCGCACGCGCTCCTCTGGATCCACGCCGGCTGGCCCACCAAGGCCCATGTCAGAAATCGTTTTCTCTCCTGCTATACTTTGAAAATGCCATCACTTTACCCCTACGGCCCTACAGTCGGTGCCCACTTTATCCCCTACTCCCCCGTGAAGCTCCTCTTCTCTCCTCCCATTAATCAGATTTGGATCAGGCCACCAGCGCTGCCTCTCCCTTTGCCTCCTCCGTCCACTTCTCAGGTGTGCTCCTCCACCAGTGCGTCCGTCTCCTCTGTCCCTCGTCCTCTGCTTCAAGGAGTGTAGGCGGCTGTGCTTGCTAGAGCGGGTCTTGCCCATGGATTCGTAGATTAAGGGCCTGTTTGGGACTGCTTCAATTCACCAAAATTAGCTTCACTTTATCAAATTCATTTTGAAGCAGTTTCATACAGAAGCTATAGCACTATCAAGAGAATGTTTGGCTTCTATCTAGCTCCAGCTTCAAGAATAGATAATTTGGTGGAAAGAATCTATTTGATTGGTTGAGGGGAAAGAAATGAAGGGGTATCCACTTACTAGTGGCAGTGGTGGGTAATTTCCCCCCAACTCCAGCTTCTAGAGTTTTTTGGAGCACCCTCTTAGGAGCTTCATAAAAACTTTGAAGTTGTACCCCAGATTCTAGTTTTTTTGTGGAGCAGCATATCGTGGAGCTACCCCGTTTGGCTTGTGTTTTCTGGAGCAGAGTTGAATTTTAAGGAGCAGAGCAGTCCCAAACAAGCTCTAAATTTGCACATTTTGTTCATTTTATTTTGTGGCTGTGTGTTCCCCCTCAATCTTGATTTTCTCTATTGATTTTGAACCCTCACTCCAATGCGTTTTCATAGATCAATCTTTCACGTGTCGATGATTCTTAAGCTGCAGAAAGCGTGATGCATTTTTTCATGCTTGCTTTTATTCATCCTGTGTAGATTTGATCTACGAGGGATAGAAGAGGAGATTTTTTTTTGTTGCGAGGGGAGATTTATTTTCTTTGATTGGGTGAGGGGAGATGGGCTGAAATATATGGTATTGGGTGACTTTCTTTTCTCTATGGATTAAAAAAAGATCTATGTGCGTCTGTATGTGTGAGATTTATTTGTTCTACTCTTTATGTTATGGTATGTGGACACCTTATGTTATGCAGCACCTGATTATACAATTAGCACATGAAGTTCTTACGACTAAAAGGTCGTGGAATTGAGGATACTGTCTTCTTAATTCTTAATTACTGTGACTGATGTTATAGTTCTAGTGCCACCGTCTTACTGCTCCCTCCTCCTTTGTCATAAGATGTTCAAGTGAACAAAATCTATTACTCAACTAGCTGGCCATTGTTTTATAGTAATACCATTTCATGCCATGCATGTATACTGCAAGAGATGTGAGCTAAGTTTAGCATATCTCTATCTGCTGAGGGTGTCTAAACCTCTTTTTCTTGGTTGTGAGTACTATATTGGTAATATTGTTTCCAGAATTCCTTGTTTATTAGCCTAATTTTGTGTAGATGATATGTGAGCATTAGTCAGATAGTCACAATTATCAGTCTTATAAGGAGTCAAATGATTCATTTTGTAAACAATGTTGTATTGACATGCTGGTAGCAAATTAGTGTGTTGATCTTGTGTGTCAAAATTGTTGGACTTATAACTGTAACATCAAGATTATTTCAAGTTATAACATGTAACTGTAAAATGAAACAGACCCAGCTCCTTATGTTGTACAAATGCACCGATGTTACTTGTTCCAATTAATGATACACTGCTTAGATTTTACTCTGCTTCATTCTTTAACTTGATGTTCTCTAAATGTTAGGTTCCTATTACTCAAAACAGATAGGAGCTTGAGGTGGTTGACGTAGAAGAGTTGGTTAACACTTTAAAGCTGACATTACGTGATTGGAACTATGCCTCCTCATAAGATAGAGACTGGTCACCAAGATGTGGTGCATGACATCGCAATGGATTACTATGGGAAGCGCCTCGCAACTGCATCCTCTGATAACACAATAAAGATCATTGGCATAAGTGGCACCTCGCAGCAGCAACTTGCTACTTTGAGCGGACACCAGGGCCCAGTTTGGCAAGTCGCTTGGGCTCATCCTAAGTATGGTTCCATGCTTGCATCCTGCAGCTATGATGGGCGGGTTATAATATGGAAAGAAGGGGGTAAACCTGATGAGTGGGCACAGGCTCACACGTTCGTTGAGCACAAGTCCTCTGTAAATTCCATTGCTTGGGCGCCTCATGAACTTGGCCTCTGCTTGGCTTGTGGTTCATCTGATGGGAACATTTCAGTCTTCACAGTTCGTTCTGATGGAGGATGGGAGACGACGCGCATCGATCAGGCTCATCCAGTGGGTGTGACCTCTGTCTCATGGGCTCCGGCGATGGCCCCGGGTGCCCTAATCAGCCCAGGGCCTTCGGGGCAGTTTGAGTATGTTCAGAAACTTGCTTCTGGTGGTTGTGACAACACAGTCAAGGTGTGGAAGCTCACCAACGGGAGTTGGAGGATGGACTGTTTCCCAGCCCTTCAGATGCACAGGGACTGGGTGAGAGATGTCGCCTGGGCTCCAAACCTAGGCCTCCCAAAGTCCACAATCGCCAGCGCCTCCCAGGACGGAACTGTTGTCATCTGGACCGCGCCGAAAGAAGGTGAGCAATGGGAAGGAAGAGTTCTGAACGATTTCAGAACCCCTGTTTGGAGGGTGTCGTGGTCGCTGACAGGAAACATACTGGCGGTCTCTGATGGCAACAACAACGTGACCCTGTGGAAAGAAGCTGTGGATGGCGAATGGCAGCAAGTGACTACCGTCGAGCCATAGATGTTTCGTGTTCTACCGCTAGCTGCATTTGTCTTCATATTATCTGTATGGCTTTGATTACAAGTGGAGGGCCCTGTGATTGTTAGGCTGCTGCTTTGGCAGGACAGAACAGGCAGTGCATGTGACAAGCTTTTTTACTTGATTAAGCAGAAAATTTAGAACTACTTCTATCCCAATTGGACTCGTGTATGGTATTATGGTGTACGGTGCTTTTGGCACAACCATCCTTTTTGCAAAGTTGTTCCGTGGATTGTATTCGCATAGTGTTCTTCTTGTGTGATCTGATCGTTTGCATTGCCGCAAAAGAGGTGGTAAGGCCATCATATTTGAAAGGGGTGAGCAGAATAACTAGTTGCATGTAGCCAAACAGCTGTGCTTTTATATTTGCTTATCCCTGAAGCACAAACGCATGTAACCAAACATCACCATATAGAACTTGATGAAATGAAGGCAACCAATTAACATCTGCTGACACGTCAGCACATTGCCACACAACCCCAGCTCCCGGCAGCCAAAGCCATCCTTCACCTCTGCCATAAAAGTCTATTTTGCACAGCTAAGCATTATACTCCGTCTGTTCCTAAATACTTGTTGAGGAGAACTAGATTAGTTCTTTCCAACAACAAATATTATGGTACAGAGGGAGTAGGTTACATCAGACTTGCCATAATGGTAATCCGACGCTAGTGACTATCCCATAGAGTACGCACAGATCGTAATAGTGAACTCATTCATCATACCACTAACAGATAAACAATAAAATCGGCCAGAAGTGCAAAAAATTAGCACGAAACAGTTATATTTCCAGCACAAATCCAGAAGAGAAATATAAATAGCAGTTACAACAAAATATGATGCAACGTAACAGCCGAATTAAACACTTATTCAACTCATCCCGATCTTAAGAGCCGATGAGACAACAAGATGCGTTTATGCAAAGACATGAGAATGTTGGTACAAGGACAAATGGAGACGACCTCCACAACATGGCGATGGTCGGCCTCACAGAGAAACATTGTGGCAATCTTATAGCCGTCCTGAAACACGTTGTCCTCTGGAAGGTACAACGCTTGGTCTGTTGGATCGAGTAGCACCACTGTTGGGTCAACCTCCATGGATTCGAGCGCGGGGGAGTTGGCGAGGACATATAATATAGTGCCAGCTCCAGCTGGTCTTTGTGACCGAAGAATCCAGTGATGCAAACTGCCTTGAGGTGGGCCATGGGGGTGCGGGTGCGGGGTCTCTGGGCCGTATGGTTTGTGGCCATACCTCACGAACATCTGCAACAAAAATGCATGATTAGGGTGAGGATACAAAAGGCTGGTACATCTGCAACAAAATGAGAAGATTGCGTTCTTTTGTGAGGTGTGTGGCATAATGGGGCACATACTCGAAGAGTGTGGCAATGGCATCCATGGCCTTGACGAGGTTGAGTACGGGAAGTGGATGGTAGCTACCGGAAGAAGCCTCCCATCGAATCAGTTTAGCCAGAACAACTACTCCAACCCTCCAGGCAACAGAGGTGCACGCCGTGGGAGAGGAGGGGGAGCACATGGATCTAGAACAACTAATGGAGCTGCTAATGGAGCCAGGAAACACTCTTCACAAGAGGCGGGGATGAGTGACAATGATAACCTTGATGACACAGCCGATAGCCCCATGAAAACAGATCCGATTGAGCAGGAGGACAAGGGTAAAGAACAACCAGCTCCTGCTGAGTCGTTGGCAAAGAAAAGGCTTGACCTTTCTGATGTTACACCTCCGGGGAAGGAGCCGGTCGGAGCAGGGGAAGCGATCAGAACCAAGCCACTATACCACAGGATACTTCGGTGTCGGGGCAAGTTCCGCCGCCTCCATATGCATACGTCTCACCACGGGACATGAAGAAGCTGAAGAAGGGAATGTCACCCTAAAAAATGACGAACTAACAGAGCGAGTTGGCGGGCTCCTGCGAGGAGCACCGCCGGGCTCAATGAGTATACTCTGCTGGAACTGTCGCGGGGCTGACAGACCCTAGACAGTTCGCGAGCTTCGCGGTTTAGCGAGGCAATATGCTCCGCTAGTGTTGTGCATTGTGGAAAGTCAACTTCCTCGAGTTCGAGTAGAAAGCTTAGCAAGTACACTAGGTTATGATTTTGCATATGCGGTTAGTAGTTCTGGAAGGAGTGGTGGAATTGGCATCTTTTGGAATAATGCAATAAAGTTTCAAACCTTTGCCTACTCTGATTATCACATTGATGCTTTGGTTACTATGCCGGGTGCACCCGAGTGGAGAATGACGGTCGTCTATGGGGAAGCCAGAGTTAGTGAAAGAGGCAGAACCTGGGATCTTCTTCGATCCTTAGCCTCCGCTAGTGATCGTCCATGGTTATGTTGGGGAACGTCGCATGGGAAACAAAAATTTTCCTACGCGCACGAAGACCTATCATGGTGATGTCCATCTACGAGAGGGGATTTCCGATCTACGTACCCTTGTAGATCGCACAACAGAAGCGTTAGTGAACACGGTTGATGTAGTGGAACGTCCTCACGTCCCTCGATCCGCCCCACGAACCGTCCCACGAACCGTCCCGCGATCCGTCCCACGATCTAGTGCCGAACGGACGACACCTCCGCGTTCAGCACACGTACAGCTCGACGATGATCTCGGCCTTCTTGATCCAGCAAGAGAGACGGAGAGGTAGATGAGTTCTCCGGCAGCGTGACGGCGCTCCGGAGGTTGGTGATGATCTAATCTCGGCAGGGCTCCGCCCGAGCTCCGCAGAGACGCGATCTAGAGGTAAAACCGTGGAGGTATGTGGTTGGGCTGCCTTGAAAAAGTTGTCTCAAATCAGCCCTAATTGCTCCATATATATAGGAGGAGGGAGGGGAGGCTTGCCTTGAGGCTCAAGGAGCCCCAAGGGCTGCGCCACCAAAGGGAGGAGGACTCCCACTCAAAAAGTACATCTCTCTAGTCATTTGAGTGGTACATGATCCAAATCCACTATCTCAAGTCCGATCATCACGTGAGTCGAGAATAGTTTCAGTGGTAAGCATCTATATGCTAATTATATCAACTATACGATTCATGCTCGACCTTTCGGTCTCATGTGTTCCGAGGCCATGTCTGCACATGCTAGGCTCGTCAAGCTTAACCCGAGTGTTCCGCATGTGCAACTGTTTTGCACGCGTTGTATGTGAATGTTGAGTCTATCACACCCGATCATCACGTGGTGTCTCGAAACGAAGAACTGTCGCAACGGTGCACAGTCGGGGAGAACACAATTTCGTCTTGAAATTTTAGTGAGAGATCACCTCATAATGCTACCGTCGTTCTAAGGAAGCTAAGGTGCATAAAGGATTAACATCACATGCATTTCATAAGTGACATGATATGGCCATCATCATGTGCTTCTTGATCTCCATCACCAAAGCACCGGCACGATCTTCTTGTCACCGGCGTCACACCATGATCTCCATCAACGTGTCGCCATCGGGGTTGTCGTGCTACTCATGCTATTACTACTAAAGCTACGTCCTAGCAATATAGTAAACGCATCTGCAAGCACAAATGTTAGTTTAAAGACAACCCTATGGCTCCTGCCGGTTGCCGTACCGTCGACGTGCAAGTCGATATTAACTATTACAACATGATCATCTCATACATCCAATATATCACATCACATCGTTGGCCATATCACATCACAAGCATACCCTGCAAAAACAAGTTAGACGTCCTCTAATTGTTGTTGCATGTTTTACGTGGTGACCATGGGTATCTAGTAGGATCGCATCTTACTTACGCAAACACCACAACGGAGATGTATGAATTGCTATTTAACCTCATCCAAGGACCTCCTCGGTCAAATCCGATTCAAATAAAGTTGGAGAAACCGACACTGCCAGTCATCTTTGAGCAACGGAGTTACTCGTAGCGATGAAACCAGTCTCTCGTAAGCGTACGAGTAATGTCGGTCCAAGCCGCTTCAATCCAACAATACCGCATAATCAAGAAAAGACTAAGGAGGGCAGCAAGACGCACATCACCGCCCACAAAAACTTTTGTGTTCTACTCGAGATTACATCTATGCATGAACCTAGCTCATGATGCCACTGTTGGGGAACATCGCATGGGAAACAAAAATTTTCCTACGCGCACGAAGACCTATCATGGTGATGTCCATCTACAAGAGGGGATTTCCGATCTACGTACCCTTGTGGATCGCACAGCAGAAGCGTTAGTGAACACGGTTGATGTAGTGGAACGTCCTCACGTCCCTCGATCCGCCCCGCGAACCGTCCCACGAACCGTCCCGCGATCCGTCCCATGATCTAGTGCCGAACGGACGGCACCTCCGCGTTCAGCACACGTACAGCTCGACGATGATCTCGGCCTTCTTGATCCAGCAAGAGAGACGGAGAGGTAGATGAGTTCTTCGGCAGCGTGACGGCGCTCCGGAGGTTGGTGATGATCTAATCTCGGCAGGGATCCGCCCGAGCTCCGTAGAGACGCGATCTAGAGGTAAAACCGTGGAGGTATGTGGTCGGGCTGCCTTGAAAAAGTTGTCTCAAATCAGCCCTAATTTCTCCATATATATAGGAGGAGGGAGGGGAGGCTTGCCTTCAGGCTCAAGGAGCCCCAAGGGCTGCGCCACCAAGGGGAGGAGGAGTCCTCCTCCAATCCTAGTCCAACTAGGATTGGAAGGTGGGGTCCTTCTCTCTTTTCCCACCTTTCCTTTTTTTTCTTTCTCTTCTTTTGGTTTTTCTTTCTCTTGCGCAAGACAGCCTTGGGATGACCCCACCTACTTGGTGCGCCACCCCCAAGGTCCTTGGGACCTCCCGGGTGGGTGGTCCCCCCTCCCGGTGAAGATCCGGAACCCATTCGTCATTCCCGGTACATTACCGGTAATGCCCGAAAACCTTCCGGTAACCAAATGAAGTCATCCTATATATCAATCTTCATTTCCGGACCATTCCGGAAACCTCGTGACGTCTGTGATCTCATCCGGGACTCCGAACAACATTCGGTAACCAACCATATAACTCAAATACGCATAAAACAACATCGAACCTTAAGTGTGCAGACCCTGCGGGTTCGAGAACTATGTAGACATGACCCGAGTGACTCCTCGGTCAATATCCAATAGCGGGACCTGGATGCCCATATTGGATCCTACATATTCTACGAAGATCTTATCGTTTGAACCTCAGTGCCAAGGATTCATATAATCCCGTATGTCATTCCCTTTGTCCTTCGGTATGTTACTTGCCCGAGATTCGATCGTCAGTATCCGCTTACCTATTTCAATCTCGTTTACCGGCAAGTCTCTTTACTCGTTCCGTAATACAAGATCCCGCAACTTACACTAAGTCACATTGCTTGCAAGGCTTGTGTGTGATGTTGTATTACCGAGTGGGCCCCGAGATACCTCTCCGTCACACGGAGTGACAAATCCCAGTCTCGATCCATACTAACTCAACGAACACCTTCGGAGATACCTGTAGAGCATCTTTATAGTCACCCAGTTACGTTGCGACGTTTGATACACACAAAGCATTCCTCCGGTGTCAGTGAGTTATATGATCTCATGGTCATAGGAACAAATACTTGAGACGTAGAAAACAGTAGCAACAAGATGACACGATCAACATGCTACGTCTATTAGTTTGGGTCTAGTCCATCACATGATTCTCCTAATGATGTGATCCCGTTATCAAGTGACAACACTTGCCTATGGTCAGGAAACCTTGACCATCTTTGATCAACGAGCTAGTCAACTAGAGGCTTACTAGGGACAGTGTTTTGTCTATGTATCCACACATGCACTGTGTTTCCAATCAATACAATTATAGCATGGATAATAAACGATTATCATGAACAAGGAAATATAATAATAACTAATTTATTATTGCCTCTAGGGCATATTTCCAACAGGTTATGCACCGGGGACTTCAACGAAGTCTTATGACTAGAAGAGTATGATGGAGCAAGCCACCGTAGTATGACACAGGTGCTTGGCTTCCGGGACGCCATAGATGTATACCGGTTGACTCAGCTTGTTTTTTCAGGGCCAAAGTGGACGTTCGAAAGGAGGGTTGTTGGAGGAACGTATACCCGTGTATGACTCGATAGAGCACTGGGTTGCGGCGAATGGTACATTATTTACCCGCAAGCGGAACTCTCGCACAAAGTGGGTGCCACTTCTGATCATACTCCAATCTTGCTTCAGACCGAGCCTGACACAAGCGGTCAGCAGCGCCATCAAAAACCATTCAGGTATGAGATGATGTGGGAGTCCCACGAGGGCTTCCAAGAGGTGATACAACAACACTAGCAGGGACTGGGTGCAACGACAATTGCTGGCCTACGGGCGAAAATTGGTGCTATGTCAAATGGACTTGAGCGATTGGATAAAACCACTTTTGGGAATGTCCGAACAGGGATCAAATGAATGAATGTGGAGCTTGCAAACCTTCAGGCTGACCCCGGGCGGACTGAGCCGACCTGCATTGAAGTAAAAATCAGGGATCGCCTTGTTAAATTGTATCACCGGGAGGAAATAATGTGGCGACAGGGGGCACGTATATCCTGGCTTGCCGCGGGGGACAAGAACACCAATTTTTTTCACTTACACGCAAGCAAACGACGACGGAAAAATCAAATCAAATCGGTCATGAGGGAGGATGGCACTACGGTGGAGGATGCCGAGGATATGGAACATATGGTGACAGACTTCTACTGCCATCTTTCCACATCAGAGGGAACAACGAACAAGGAAGCGGTGATACAAAATTTTCCTCGAAAGGTTACCCAAGTGATGAACCAGAAACTGAACTCGGTATATACCAAGGAGGAAGTGAAGTCGACTCTTTTTCAGATGGCGCCTACTAAGGCACCAGGATCAGATGGGTACCCCGCTCACTTTTTCTAGAGTCATTGGGATGTCTGTGGATATGAGATCACCATGATCATATTGAAAATTCTGAGATGAGAAGAAGAGGTAAATGATTTGAATGATACTATTTTGGTACTAATACCTAAGGTAACGAGCCCCACGTTTCTCACGTAGTTTCGTCCTATAAGCCTGTGTAATGTCATATATAAGATTGCTTCGAAAGTTTTGGCAAACAGATTGAAAACTTTCCTTCCAAAGATTATATTAGAGGAGCAATCAACATTTGTGGGGGGAAGGCTAATGACCAATAATATTATCTCGGCTTATGAATGCCTTCACTTTATGAAGCGCAACAGGTCTAAGAAGAATGGTTTTTGTGCCTTGAAACTGGATATGATGAAAGCATATGATCGCCTTGAGTGGGATTACTTGCGTGCTATAATGACGAAATTGGGTTTTGAACCAGTTTGGGTGGATACAGTAATGAGGGTGGCGAGCTCTTTTAAATTCTCAGTCTTATTCAATGGGAAGAAACTTGAGCAATTCACACCTACAAGAGGGATTCAACACGGAGATCTGTTATCCCCTTACCTATTCTTGTTGGCAGCAGAGGGCCTCTCGTGCCTCCTAAAATGTTAGAATGAGTCATCGCCCATCAAAGGAATCAAAGTGGCAGAAACGACTCCGCCGGTTAGCCACTTACTTTTCGCCGATGACAACCTGCTGTTCTTCAGGGCTAGTAGTGAGGGAGCTACTCTGCTATCTTCTTTGTTGGAGACTTATTGCCATGCTTCTGGACAGAAAATTAATCATGCAAAATCTTCGGTGTTCTTTAGTAAGGGGTGTGCACCCGAGGTGAGGGGCCTTATCAAGATTGTTCTTAATGTTCAGAATGAGAGTTTGAATGAAAAATATTTGGGTATGCCCACATATGTGGGAAGTAGCAAAAACGGAGCTTTCAAATACCTAAAGGAAAGAGTGTGGAACAAAGTTAAAGGTTTGATGGAGAAAATTCTTTCATCGAGTGGGAAGGAAGTGCTCATAAAATCCATAGTACAAGCTGTCCCAGTTTTTTCAATGGATTGTTTGAAGCTGCCAAGAGGTCTCTGTCTCCATATCAACTCTATTATTCGCAAGTTTTGGCGGGGAAGCAAACATGGCGAGAGAAAGACTAGCTGGGTCTCGTGGGAAGTAATGACTCGACCTGAATATGAAGGAGGTTTGGGATTCACAGATATTGAGCTTTTCAATCTTGCTCTCCTAGCTAGACAAGCGTGGCGTATTATGCAATCTCGGGTGACACTGAGTGCCAAGCTCCTGAAAGCACGCTAGTTCCCCACAACTGAGTTTTTGGAGGCTGAACTTGACAACAATCCTTCGCAGATCTGGAGGGCCATTATCGAGGGGAAAGAAGTTCTCTAAGTGGGACTAATAAGAAGGATTGGGGATGGCAACATTACAAATATTTGGAATCAGAATTGGCTCCCCAAAGAAGGATCCATGAGGCCGATTGCATGTCTCAACCCTCATCGACCAGTGTTAGTTTCAAAACTAATTGATAGTACTTCGGCAAGATGGAGGCAGGAGCTGGTAAACACAACCTTTCTACCAATTGTTGCCAAAGTGATTCTGAATATTCCTTTGAGCACCCAACAACATGCTGATTGCTAGGCTTGGTCTTAGGAAAAGAAAGGCAAGTTCACTGTCAGGTCCTGTTATCGCATGTTCATCACGACAAAGCTTCAGCGTGAGGCATGGCTCGAGGGACGCGGGGGCCCCTGCCAATACCAGTAGAGAGAAGAAGGGCTGGGATACTGTGTGGAGAATCCAGGTGTCTTCGAAGATCAAAGTTTTCCTCTGGCGGCTTGCACAAACATCACTTTCTACAGTAGATGTTCGGCATCACCGAAATATGGGCTCCTCTCCGTGTTGTGCAATCTGCGGGGCCGAGGACTCGAGGCACCACTCACTACTAAACTGCACCATGGTGCGCTGCGCTTGGGCTTTGACTGAACCGGAGCTGGTCGAGCATATGCTGGCCACGGCTGAACTAGACGTGAGGTCTTGGCTGTTTAGCATTTCCTCTTCGCGTATCAGCTAATGAACTACTCCAAATTACTGTAACTCCATGGGAAATATGGTCAGCACGGAGGAGACTGATCCATGAAGGAGAACATCAAAGTCCATTGGCGACCCACTTGTTTGTCAACAGATACATAGCTGAGCTTGAGGCGATCAAAACACCAACTGTGTTATCACATGCTAGGCAGCCGCAAGCTCAAGCAAGGAGGTGGATTCCACCACCGTCTGGATGTGCTAAGATCAACGTGGACGGTGCGGTCTGTAACAACCCTCCCATTGGTGCTGTGAGCGCTGTTTGCCGTGATGAGCAAGATGTGTATCTAGGGGCGTCAGCGGTAGGGTTCCATGGCCTAACTGACCCTAATATCCTGGAAACCTTGGCGTGCCGTGAGGCCCTATCCTTGGGCAGGGACTTGCTTCATTGGAACATCACCGTGGCATCAGACTGTCTCTTAGTAGTTAAGGATATTAATTTAGGGACATATGGCATCACCACCCCCATCATTAGAGAAATCAAATAAGGGAGTAATGATTTTCAGCTTATCTCCTTTGTCCACGAAGGATGACTCTCCATATATGGAAGCTCATAGTTTAGCTAGACACGCTTTGCATTTGGGGGGAGGGACGCCATGTTTGGCTCCTGCAACCCTTTGATACTCGTATTATTCCTATAACCCTTATTTTTGATGAATAAAGCAAAGCAGTTACCCCTCAAAAAAACATATACTTCCATAATGATCCATGCCGGCGGCTGCAGGTCTGCACGCACCGCCGCGCCCCCTTCCGCAGGGGACGGCTCGCTCCAATACTCAAGACCCGGTGGCAAGTTTCTTCGAGGAAGAGGAAAAGGAGGTGCCTGCCCCGACGTGCACTGATCCTCTTGCATTGGCCATTGACGCGGCGGGTGCGGCAAAAATTTCAAGACCTCTCAGTTTCACCAGGGAGGATGAGGAAAGCAGTGGTGGCGGTGCTACACTTGCCCTGGGGACGGCCCTCTCCGTGGCGAGGCACACCCCTGGGGCGGCCACCTCGCACTGACTGCAGCTTGAGGCAGTGACGAGCCAGGTCTGCAGGCTGCTGATCGGGGAGGCCAGTGGCACCACTGCGCTCACACAGGCGAGCAGCAGGCGGAAGCGGTCTGTCCCAGGCCGGCCAACGCTCCGCCCAATTCACTTCTAGGACCTACGGAACTCTTCATCGATATTGTGCCCTCAGTCCTCGGGGAGGCACCTCCGCGCAGCAAGACCCCAAGGAGGCCCATGCCGCCCACAACGCCGCCGAGGCAAAGCTCCAGGCAGGCGGCCAATCCCTCCACAATCGTGGTCATCCAGAGGGCCACGCTCTGTCTCATCCACGAAGTTGGTATCCTGGGACCAAGAGAGAAGATGACGGTAAAAGTAGCACAAGCTCTGATCAGCCGTTTCAACGAACCACTTTCCAACGCCGACATGGCAGCAATAGCTAGGCTCGCCAAGATGGACGTGGAGGCACTCAAGATTAGAGCCGGCATGACCGGCGCTGACGGAGTGGCCATGGAGGCCCCAGGTCTCCCATGTTAGTTCTAGTTTCCATGCAATGTGGCGCGGCTTTAGGCTGGCCAACATTAGATCGCCCTTCAAGTAGTCTTAGTAGTAGGGGTAGAGGTAAAGTAGTCTGCCGGCGGAATTTGGGGCCTATTGGTGGCTGCCGGCAGCCCCACGGCCGTTCGGAGGTGTGTACGTGTTTCCCTTTCAACAAGGGCAATTGTCAGAGTATGTTCGAGTTTGCCAATGGATGAAGCAAACCTTCCCATCATGAGTTGGAACATTAGGGGGCTAAATTCACCTGCAAGGCGAGAAGTAGTTAGGAATACGGTGCAAAATCATAGGATCACCATCCTTTGCTTGCAAGAGACTAATATAGAGTGTTGTACACATGCATTAGTGCGAGACATCGGGGGCAACACACTTTCACTTTGTGCGATGCAACCGGTGTTGGAAACTAGGGATGGGACTGCAATCTTCTGGAATCAGAATTTAGTCAACATCACGTTACATGCGATTGGGCAATTCTCCATCACCGCTAGAGTAATGGTGCTTCAAAACAACACTACCTTCTGGCTGACCATCGTCTACGGCCCTGTAGACGACGCGCTCAAAGACGCTTTCTTAGTAGAGATAGGAAACTCAACTCCCAGTTTCGGTGAGCCCTGGATTAGCAATGGAGATTTCAACCTCATATACCAGGCAAGCGACAAGAACAATCCCAACATCAATCACAGAATGATAGGAAAATTTAGGTCAGCTCTTAACTCGACGGGGCTCAGAGAGATCAAGTCTAAAAATCGCAAATACAACTAGCCCAATGAGCGGGAGAGCCCTACAATGCTAAGCATCGACAAATTCTTATGCAACACGACATGGGGTTGCCTCTTCCCGTCGCATCCCCTTCATGCGATGTTGACCTCCTGCTTGGATCACTGCCCCCTGCTTCTAGTGGCTTCTAGGGCCCCATTTAGACCGACACGGTTCGGATTCGAGTCCTTCTGGCCGAGCTTCCCTAGATTCCAGGCGATGGTTCTGCAGGCCTGGCAAAGACCGGTGACAAACTCATGCGCGTTCATGCGCATTGACACAAAAATGCACCGGGTTGCCAAGGACTTAAAGATCTGGGCAAATGGGTTCTGCAGCAAAACTAAGCTGCAACTGCAGCTGGCTTCCGAGATTGTGCTCCGTCTAGATGTCGCCCAAGAAAACAGGCCACTTTCCCCAGCTGAGGACAACCTGCGCAAGGTTCTCAAAACTAGAATCATGGGTTTGGCGGCCATCGATAGGGCACGTAGACAACATGCCTCCCGCATAACTTGGCTCCGGGGTTGGGACGCCAAGGCGGCCTTCTTCCAGGCCAAGATCAACTCCAGGAGAAAGAAAAACTTCATCCACTCGGTGCACACGAGCACATCCATCGCAACCAGCCACAAAGAAAAGGCAATGGCCTTCTACGAGAATTTCTCATCCTCCATAGGCGCCAGGGCACACAGGAGCAAAAGCATCAACTGGGAGGCTTTAGAGCTACCCTCTATTTTGGCAAGATGGTTGAAAACCCGTTCATTGAGGAGGGGGTTTGGAGAGTAGTCTGCTTGTCCCCCCAGGAAAAATCGCCAGGGCCGGATGGGTTCAACGGACTGTTCTTCAAATGCTGTTGGGACACCATCAAGGTAGACATCATGGTGGTTTTTGACCAATTCTATCACCTGGCTGGGGGGGGGGGATTTTGCAACGCTCAACGAAGCTTCGGTGGTCCTTTTGACCAAGAAGAATGAGTCGAGGACCATGCAGGACTTCAGACCCATCAGTCTGATCCACTCAGTAGCCAAACTAATCTCCAAGGTGCTCTCAATTAGACTAGGGGCGGTGATCCACCAATTAATCTTACCTGCGCAGTTGGCATTCAAACACAACAATTGCATCCACAACAACTACCTCTTCGTGCAAAACAGGTGCGCTACGTGCACCGTAGGAAGGTCCCAACCATGCTGATGAAAGTAGGCATATCTAAAGTGTTTGATGCGGTATCGTGGGACTACCTTCTCGAGCTGCTGCAACAGTTAGGCTTCAACGCCAGATGGAGGGACTAGGTCGCTTTCCTTCTCTCCACTGCCTCATCGGCTATCAGACTGAACGACGATGCATGAGAAAGGATCTGGCATAGACGCGGACTAAGGCAAGGAGACCCTTGATAACCCACAATTATAGGGGATCAATTGTAGCCTTTCTCGATAAGTAAGAGTGTCGAACCCAATGAGGAGCTAAAGGTAGAACAAATATTCCCTCAATTTCTATCGACCACCGATACAACTCTACGCACGCTTAACGTCCGCTTTACCTAGAACAAGTATGAAACTAGAAGTACTTTGTAGGTGTGATAGGATAGATTTGCAAGAAAATAAAGAACACGCAAATAAAAACTAGGGACTTCTTAGATAAAGAAACAACTAAGTTAGTCTTAGTAGAGATCTTTTTGTCACAATAAGGTTATTTGTCCCTAGGCAATCGATAACTAGACCGGTAATCATTATTGCAATTTTATATGAGGGAGAGGCATAAGCTAACATACTTTCTCTACTTGGATCATATGCACTTATGATTGGAACTCTAGCAAGCATCCGCAACTACTAAAGATCATTAAGGTAAAACCCAACCATAGCATAATAAGGTATCAGGTCCTCTTTTACTCCCATATGCAACAACCCACCTACTCGGGTTTATGCTTCTCTCACTCAAGCAACCCACCATAGGAAAATCATGAACACACTGCAACACCCTACAACGGGGATCCCTCACGCTTGCGCGACACGGAGAGCACCATAGGACAACACCAATAATAAAACATGCAACTCAAACCAATCATGATCATCAATCAACCCATAGGACAAAACGGATCTACTCAAACATCATAGGATAGCCATACATCATTGGGAAATAATATGTACCGTTAAGCACCATGTTTAAGTAGATATTACAACGAGGAGAAGGGGTGTTATACCGCTGCATAGAGGGGGAGAGAGTTGGTGATGACGGCTGCGTAGTTGTTGGTGTAGATCGCCGACACGATGATGGCCCCGGCGGCGTTCCGGTGCCACTGGGAGAGAGGGAGAGAGAGCCCCCTCCTCCTTCTTCTTCTTCCTTGGCCTCCCCCCTAGGGCCTTGTTTGGTACTAGGGTTTTTGAGGAGATAGGTGGGGATAATCCCCATAGGGATTGGGTGAAACCCCAACCTTCACCCAATCCCTTCAAATCCCCATTTATCCCCAATCCACTAGGTAGGGGTAGTGTATTGTGTATTGAGAAAAATGCACTAGAATTTGGGGATTTGTGGGGAAATGTGGGGATGAAACATGTCAAATACACTAGAACCAAATGGTGTTATGGGATATGTGGGGATTTAGGGGTTTGACCGGGATAATCCCCACTAATTCCCTAAAATACACTAGTACCAAACTAGGCCTAGATGGGAGGAGGGTTTCCCCTCTGGTCCTTGGGCTCCATGGCAGCGGAGAGGCGAGAGCCCCTCCGAGATTGGATCTCTCTCTTTGTTTCCTTCTATTTCTCCGTTTTTCTACGCTACAGATTCTCACGTTTCACCGTTTCTTGTATTCCCGGATATTCGTAACTCCGGTTGGGCTGAAATTTTAACACGATTTTTATACGGAAATTCGCTTTCTTGCGGCAAAGGAAGGGCACCAACCGCCTTACGGGGTGACCACAAGCCACCCGGGTGCCCCTACCCCCGAGGCCACGCCCCTAACACATTATGTGTCGACAGAATATGTCAGGTGATATCTATCTAGTATATTTTATTATCACATATTATTTTCCTTAAGAACAATCATTTTGGCCTGTAATTCATTTTACATAAGACAATTACTCAAGATAAAAGGAGCATTATAAAGAGATAGTGTCGTAATCATATGCCAGCATCCATCCATGCCACATTACTCGACGGCCACGCATGCAACTCGCCGCCCCTGCAGCCGACTTGCGCGTGTGCACCGGCTTACAAAGCCGCGTGCGAATCGTGCATCCGCACTGGCTTACAACACCGCAGCTGACCCACACATCCACATCAACACGCCGGGTCGGTGCTTGCTTGATGGAGCCGTCCAACGGACGTGCACAAGCCGCCACCCCCGTGGCCTGATCTATATCAAATATATGAGAACCTTTCTGACGTTCATCCATGAAAAATACTAGGTGATATCCATATTGTTTATTTTATCAGTATAATCTTTGTGTTGAGAATATATACTTTGTGTGCAATATTTTTCTCGCAGGACAAAAGTGCTCACTATAAAGGTGATATAATATTCTGGATATGGAGCTCGCGCCAATATTATCATGCGCCAGCATCCGCCCACGCCACATCTTCTAATGAACGCGTGCAAGCCGCCGCCCCCGTGGTACGATCTACATCAACTGGACACGACCAACCCGCTCTCCGTAGTGGCTTACCACACTATGGCTGACTTGGCGTCCATGCCGGCTTGCAACGCCACGGTCGGTTTGTTGTCCTCGCATGTTTCAAACGCCGTGGATGACTTCCACATCTACATCAACACGCCGGTACTGCATACGCTCGTACGAGCCGCCCAATGGATGTGCTCAAGCCGCCGCCCCCGCGGTCCGGTCTACATCAACACGCTGGAGCCGCGCCTATTCATTCAAGCCGTCCTACGGACACACGCAAGCTACCCCCGCAGCCCGTCTCCTCCAACAACATTGGAACAAAGGAAAAAGAGACAGTCAGAATCATGTCTCATGCAACATCGCCAAAGCACGCACCATCTTTTACTCGCGCTGGGTTTCTCAATGGATAGATGCATTGGCTTGTTATCCCAGCGATATGTTCTACAT
The DNA here is from genome assembly GCF_904849725.1 of Hordeum vulgare subsp. vulgare. NCBI lineage: Eukaryota > Viridiplantae > Streptophyta > Magnoliopsida > Poales > Poaceae > Hordeum > Hordeum vulgare. The sequence continues at coordinate 102,564,712 of NC_058520.1, forward strand.
CAACATATCGAAAGAAACAGAAGATCTTGCCATGAAGGAAAAATCCCTCAAGAAGTTACAATTTGAGACGGCCAACATTGAGCCGGTGATTCAAAAGCCAACGACAAAGAAAAAATGTCTGGAGGAGCCAGGAGAGCAGGACTACATGAGAATAACAAAGCATGGCTCACGAGGCATATGAACTCAATTTGGCCACGACATTTGCCAAAAGATATACGAAGAGCATCACGAAGATCATCAACTCACCAAATCATCTACAGTATCAGTAAATTCCAGCATTCAGTCATCAACTTTACACCAGCTTATGCTACATCCAATCATGAAGACTCTTAAACCACCTCCATGAATCGACTTAAGACTCGAGGGCTACATAGACATGACACGACAGAGTTGGTTGTTTTCAACAAATTCAAGAACTCCGGGTCATTATAGGGAAGACAACCCGGAAATCAGGAGCTGCTGTCGTATTGGCGAAAAGTTAAATGTTGCTAAAGAGAACTTGTTGCCGTGATGCACAATTCCAACATGGATGCTCTTCCTTATGAGCGAAAAAGTAAAGATTGCAAGGATGACCAGCTGCCATGATGCGTTGGTCCAACACATGTATCCTCTTTTACCGGCTCATCATATTATCATATTATGATCAATGGAATCAAGCTGGCTTATCTGGACCACATATTGTTTTATAGTAATAGCATTGTCTTATGTATATCCTATGCCGAGCATTTCTATGACCATAGGTCACTTGGGGGCTTCCAACTCATCGAATTTAGCTTTCTCACACTCTTGATCCGGCAAAAACACCACAAAATGGTTAAACCTGCCTGTATGCTTGATGCGACTCCGATCAGGTGACCCCATGTACTCTTGTTAGTTACTTGACTTTGTACCCTGAACTCGGTAAGGTTAAAACATTGGTTTAGGTCACATGCGAGGAGGCATACTGAAGCTAGGACAAACCATTTGTTATCATACCTCCTTCGGTGATGCAAGACTTGAGCCTCGAAAGCCAATCTCTTTTTACCATGTCTCACCGAGTCGGATTATTAACAGTACTTTATTATTACTACTACATGTTATCATACACATACATCATCCCGCATTGCATCACGCATCATACATACATATTATTCCGGTCTTCAAACCGGGTTATGACATAAACCTTTGTAGAAGCAAATAAGTCTTTGAGAGCCAAAACTGGCCCGATTTTCATCATGGTTTATCATAACCAATGCTAAAAGATTGGGTTTTTTCAAATCAGCTTAGGAGAAATAAATATTCTAAAAAAGCCAGTTTCTCACATATTGCTGAGCTGGTATATTACATGTTGTTGAGCTAGCCCATCACTTACAATTCCAGCTCATCTAGTTGACCGGCTCTTGGATTTCCTCAACATGTGCTATTTAGTAAACTACAACACTTACGGATTTCTCAAGCATATATTAACCGGATTGCACCGCAAACCACGAGTAGGGATTTTCATCTCAAGGATAGTGGCATTATTTCAGGATATTTGTACAAACGATAAATTGCCGCGTTGCGTTACAACCATGGTCAAGGATTCATTCAAGTACAAGAGACTTTTGAAGTACATTATGATGAGTTATATTATTCTAACAAAATACCAAACCGCTTCAGGCATACGAATCGACACTTGGAGGCTACATTATTCAAGTCAAGATTACATCAAGTATGAAAGTCCCATGTCGCTGCAAGCATGCACCATGACACTTGGAGGCTAAAGCATAAGTCATTTTCACTAGTCTCATTGAAGATCCAACCCATCACGTAATTATGAGCTAACCCTTGGTGGCTACCAATTGCTCCTATCAAAAACTCAAAGTGACCCGAGGCTTGGGGGCTACATCATATGATGTTTTTTACTTTTCAAAAGGAGAAGTACATGTAAGTACCGAGTGGCTACAGGCAGAAAACTCGGCACTTGGGGGCTACACTACTCAGATCAAATTTTCTAAAGTCCCAAGTCGATGCACGCATGCGACCCGACACTTGGGGACTATAGTATTCGGCTATTTAAACAGATTATAAGGTCCAAACTGAAGACATGTCCCATCACATACTGATGAGCCGACCCTTGGGGGCTACACACGTGAAATTCAAGACATTGAGCTCATATCTGGCGACTCGGATGATAACCCGGATTTCTCCAAATCTATCTATCTACAACATTCAAAACCAAGTTTGAAATTCGCAGGTTGTTACAAGCAAAAATAACCCGGCCCTTGGGGGCTACACGAGCTGAAGTTCTATAAAAGTATAAGATAATTCCAAGTCCTAGGCTGCTGCACGCAAGACAACCTGGCTCTTAGGGGCTACACAACCAAGATTTTTCTTGTTGGAAATATGCCCTAGAGGCAATAATAAAATGGTTATTATCATATTTCCTTGTTCATGCTATAATTGTATTAACAAGAAACAGTAATACATGCGTGAATAAATAGATCACAATGTGTCCCTAGCAAGCCTCTAGTTGGCTAGCTCGTTGATCAATCGATGATCATGGTTTCCTGATCATGGACATTGGATGTCGTTGATAACCGGATCACATCATTAGGAGAATGATGTGATGGACAAGACCCAATCCTAAGCATAGCACTAGATCGTGTTGTTCGTATGCTAAAGCTTTTCTAATGTCAAGTGTCTTTTCCTTCAACCGTGAGATTGTGCAACTCACGGATACCGTAGGAGTGCTTTGGGTGTATCAAACGTCACAACGTAACTGGGTGACTATAAAGGTGCACTGCGGGTATCTCCGAAAGTGTCTGTTGGGTTGGCACAATCAAGATCGGGATTTGTCACTCCGTGTGACGGAGAGGTATCTCTAGGCCCACTCGGTAGAACATCATCATAATGAGCTCAGTGTGACTAAGGAGTTAGTCACGGGATGATGTGCTATGGAACGAGTAAAGAGACTTACCGGTAACGAGATTGAACAAGGTATGGGATACCGACGATCGAATCTCGGGTAAGTTCTATACCGACAGACAAAGGGAATTGTATACGGGATTGATTGAATCCTTGACATCGTGGTTCATCCAATGAGATCATCGTGGAACATGTGGGAGCCACCATGGGTATCCAGACCCTGTTGATGGTTATTGGTCGGAGAGGTGTCTCGGTCATGTCTGCATGCCTCCCGAACCCGTAGGGTCTACACACTTAAGGTTCGATGATGCTAGGGTCATAGGGAATTGTTATACGAGGTTACCGAAGGTTGTTCAGAGTCCCGGATGAGATCCCGGACGTCACGAGGAGCTCTGGAATGGTCCGGAGGTAAAGATTGATATATAGGATGGATGGGTTTGGACGCCGGAAATGTTTCGGGCACCATCTGCAACGTGCCGGGACCACCGGAAGGGTTCCAGAGGCCCACCGGGAGGGGACACCAGCATCGGGAGGCTACTTGGGACAAGTGTGAGAGGGAACTAGCCCCTGGGTGGGCTGGTGCGCCCCCCACCCAGCCCAAGGCGCCTAAGAGAGGGAAAGGGGGGGGGACCCTAGCGCAGGTGGGCCTAAGGCCCACCAGGGGGTGCGCCACTCCCTCCTCCCTCCTGGGTGCCACCTCCTCCCCCCATGTCTTGTGAGTCCAGCCGTGTTCTGAATTATACCCCTTGAAATACCCTGGACGCTCTGAATTAGGCTTGATAGCGTTTAACTGATCCATGATCTGTTGGCCTGTCAACGCAGGTGGTGATGTCTACTACGCAACTTTATTCTTGTAGACTATGTTGGGCCTTCAAGCGCAGAGTTTTGTAGGACAGTAGCAATTTTCTTTCAAGTGGATGACCTAAGGTTTATCAATTAGTGGGAGGTGTAGGATGAATATGGTCTCTCTCAAACAACTTTGTAATAAAATACAAGAAATCCCTTGTGTCCCCAACACACCCAATACAATTGCAAATTTTATAGGCGCACTAGTTCAGGGAAGAGATGGTGATACAAGTGTAATATGGATGGTAGAAATATATTTCTACAATAGTAACAATAAAAAACAGCAAGGTAGCAAGTAACAAAAGTGAGCATAAAAGGTATTGCAATGCTTGTGAACAAGGCCTACGGTCCGTACTTTCGCTAGTGAAATCTCTCAACAATGCTAATATAATTGGATCACATAACCATCCCTCAACATGCAACGAAGAATCACTCCAAAGTTCTTGTCTAGCGGAGAACATAAGAATAAATTGTTTGTAGGGTACAAAACCACCTTAAAGCTATCCTTTCCGCTCACTCTATACAAGAGTTTGTACTAAGATAATACCAAGTTATCCTTTCCAATCGATCTATTCAAGAGTTCGTACTAAAATAACACCATATGGTACGCATCAACAAACGCTAATTTCACCTAGATACTCCAATGTCACCACAAGTATCCATGAGTTAATTATATGATACACATCAAACAATTTTAGATTCATAATACTCAATCCAACACAAAGAACCTCAAAGAGTGCCCCAAGATTTCTACTGGAGAAATTGGGACAAGAACGTGTATCAACCCCTATGCATAGATTACCCCAATGTCACCTCGGGAATATGCAAGTTGAATATCAAAACATATATCAAGTGAATCAATAGAACACCCCATTTTCACCACGGGTATCCACATGCAAGACATATATCAAGTGTTCTAAAATCCAATATTCAATTCGATAAGAAATCTCAAAGGGAAAACTCAATTCATCACAAAAAGATGGAGAGGGGAAAACACCATATGATCCCACTATATAAACAAAACCCGCGATACATCAAGATCATTCCATCTCAAGAACACGAGAGACATATTAAACACATAACTACTGGTACAAACTGCCAGCCCCGAGGGTGGACTACTCCCTCCTCATCACGGACTCCCCCGGGATGATGAAAATGGCCACCGGAGAAGATCTACCCTCTCCAGCAGGGTACTATTTTCTCTCCAGATTGGTTTTTCGTCGAAACAGAGGCCCTGCAGCGGCAAAATTTCTCGTCTAGGGTTATTTCTGATGGTTTATGTATTTATAGGATTTTTGAGCATCAGTTTCACGCGAAGATGGTCCACGAGGTGAGGAACACCCACTAGGGCACAGGTAGGGGGCCGGCCTGGCGCGCCTTGGTGGGTGGTGCCCAGCTCGTGGCTCTTCCGGCCTGCTTCTTTGGTCCCTTAGGTGTCTTCTGGCCGAGGAAAAATCATCAAAAAGTTTTGGGCGATTCCGAGTACTTCCATTTTGTGCACAAAAAGAACACCACGGTAGTTCTGCTGAACACAACGTTAGTCCGGGTCAGTTCTAAATAATCCATATAAAGTGCATCAAAACCATATAAAAGTATTGTAAACATAGGTGAATATGGCATGAATACTTCATAAATTATCAATACATTGGAGACGTATCAGCATCCCCCAGCTTAATTCCTACTCGTCCTGGAGTAGGTAAATGATAAAAGAAATAATTTATGAAGTGTGAATTCTAGCATAGTGCATAAGTTTGATCAATGATAATTTCAACCACTTTTCCTAGCATCATAACAACAACTCTTTCTCGTAAAAGTCATCATGATAAAGTAGCAACCAATTCACATGTTATGGTTCAAATAATGAATTCTCTTAAAACTCAACAACATGTATTCTTAGTCACCAAAAAATTGCTATTCAATTTATTCAACATAATCTAAGTAAGAGCTCCACATACTCAATCATCATATAGTCTTCCATGATTGCTAGTACTCAAAGCTTATTCTTAGAACAAATGGCATCCATCAAACATAGAGAAAGATAGGGGCTTAATATTTCGCCTCCCAACTCATTTATCATAGAGATAATTGTCAACAATAATAAATCATGATCAAATATATTTGACTGGTCATATGTGCCTATATCTTTCCCCACCACATGATGCTTGCCAACTAGAGAATAATTGAGGTTAAATTGAGAATGCATACTATTGACTCTTGCATAAAAGTAAATACTGAAAAGTAAAAGATAGGCCCTTCGTAGAGGGAAGCAGAGGTTGTCATGCGCTTTTAAGTTTTCGATGCGCAATATCTTAATGCAAAAGAACGTCACGTTATATTGGCCCTTATGATAGCAACATTTATTATGTAGTCCATCTCTTTTATTACTTTGGCATCATAAATTCAATCCATAGGTAGGTATGGTGGACACTCATGGAAAGAAAATGGGGTTTTGGGATGCACAAGTAGTATCTCTACTTGTACGATTTTTTGGCTAGCAAAAGGTTCTAAGCAAGCACCACATGTTGGAGGATCCGTAACAATATAAGTTCTATGCAAATATACAGAACCATAACTCATTATGTTGTCTTCCTTGTCCAACTTCAACTAATTTGCTCAAGTTTGAAAATAATTAATGGGTATTCACAATCATAGAATATGTCCAAGATAATATATTTATATGTGAAAGTTCTCTTCCTTATACCAATCATTCATGAATTGCTTGTATGACCAATATTGTGATTGTCAAGCTTCAAAAGATTTAACTTTCTAAACCCAAAGTGAAGCTACTACTAGGCATGATATGAACATATAATTTCAACTTCATGTTATTCAATTCATTCAACAATCTACTCATAGGATATAAGTGCAACACAAGAGTAAATGATAAACTACTCCTAAAAGATGTAAGTGAAGATGAATGAGTAGTAAAACAATTAATTATATATGTGAGGACTCCCTCTCTCAACAAAGATTTTCATATCTGAATTTTTTTATTAACCAGCAATCAAAAGAAAAATAGCACTCGAAGAATAGCACATATCCTGTGGACAGATAGAAATTTAGGCTCAACAAAGGCTAACCGATATTTGTTGATGAAGAGAGGTGGGATGCATAGCAACCTCAAGCTTAGATGCTTGATACTTCTTGAAATATTTCCTTGGGGTGCCTTGGTCATCCCCAAGCTTGAGATTTTGTGTCTCGTTCAATCCTCTCATATCACGGTTTCACCTATTCTCAAAAACTTCATCCACACAAAACTTGAAAAGACCTCGTGAGATAGGTTAGTACACACAGGAATAATAAATTCTTCATGTACTACCAAGACAAGTTGCATAATATTTTGAAAAATTAGGTGATGTATAATATCTACCAATATAAGCTATGGAAACTATAGGATAAGTAGATAACAAAACTATGACAACAATCTATCCAAACAGAACAGTCTATAGAAATTTATATAAAAAGTGTACTTTTGTATCTCCAAAAATTCTGAAAATTTAGAAAGTGATAAATAATTTGTATTAAAGTACTGTGTAAAAATATCAGAAACTTTCCATGTTCGAGTAAAATATGAAAATTCAAATACTACAGAAAAAGTTTTTGTTTTTGTACATCACACATCGCACATGCAATTCAAGCATTCTAAAGACCATTCTTGGAATTTTTTATTGAAAAAAAAAGATTATAAATAACATATAACATAGAATAACAAAATAAAATGATGCTCCAAGCAAAACACATATCATGTGATGAATAAAAATATAGCTCGAAGTAAGATATATAGATAATGTTGCAGAAGAAAGAGGGGATGCCTTCGAGGGCATCTCCAAGCTTAGACGCTTGAGTCTTCCTTAGATATTACCTTGGGCGTGAATTGGGCATCCCCAAGCTTAGGTTCTTGCTGCTCCTTATTCTCCTCGTATTGGCATCTCACCCAAAACTTCAAAACTTCAATCACACAGAACTTAACGGAGCTTCGTGAGATGGGTTAGTATGATAAATATAGATCATTCACTTAGGTACTATCAAGAAAAGATTCATAATTTTTCTCACATAATAACTACTGTATTCTACCATTCCCATAATTTATATCACTCAACATGAGTTATGGAAACACTAAAACAAGCAGACTATGCATGCAAAATAGAATCTGTCAAAAGCAGATCAGTCTAGGAAGATATGCATTAAGACAATACTTTCCGGACTCTATAAATTCTGAAATATTAGGACAACATAGAGAAATCGCATACAAAAACTATGTAAAATTTTCAGAATTTTTTGATGTTCCACTAAAATTAGAGTCTGCACTGGACGTAAAAATTTATGTTTTTGCACAGAATCAAACAAGAAAGTATCCACACTATCCCAAAGGATTTACTTGGCACTTTATTAAAATAAAAGCTATAAAACATGATTAATACAATATCTTAATCATTTGAACACACAAAAACAAAAAGTAAAAGTGTTGGGTTGTTTCCCAACAAGTGCTTTTCTTTAATCCCTTTTAGCTAGGCATGATGATTTCAATGATGCTTGCATAAAAAGTAGTAATTGGAACACAATGGGAGAATCATGAAGCATATGAAAAGCACATTTAAGTCTAACCCACTTCCTATGCATAGGGATTTTTTGGGCAAATGGTTAATGGGAGCAAGAATCAACTAGCATAGGAAGTCAAAAGAAGCATGACTTTGAAACTTTCAACATATAGGGAGGAAATTTGATATTATTGCAATTCCTACAAGAATATGTTCCTCCCTCACAATAATTTTCAGTAGCATGATGAAGGAATTTAACAACATAACTATCACATACAACATTATTTTCATGTTGCACAACCATAGAAAATTTATCACTCTCCACATAAGAAAATTTCTTCTCATTCATAATAGTGGGAGCAAAGTCAAAAAAATAACTATCATGAGATACTTGATTGGCATAATCCAAATGAAAATTAAAATTATGATGACAAGTTCCATGGTTATTATTACTCTTTATAACATACATGTCATCACAATAATCATCATAGATAGCAACTTTGTTGCCACAGTCATTTGAAACCTCTTCCAAAATAGTGGATTCATTACTAAAATAAAGTCATGACCTCTTCATATCCACTTTTGTTATTATGAAAAAAATCAGCACCCAACAAAATAGTGGGATCATTAGTACCTAGATTTGACACTCTTCCAAACCCACTTTCATCAATATAATCATCATATATAGGAGGCATGCTTTCATCATAATAAATATCATTATCACAAGTAGGGGGCTAAAAATAACATCATTAAACATAGCATCCCCAAGCTTGTGGCTTTGCATATCATTAGCATCATGGATATTCAGAGAATTCATACTAACAATATTAATATTGCAATCATGCTCATCATTCAAGGAATTCACATTAAGCATTTTCATAAATTCTTCCTCTAGCAATTGAGCACAATTTTCCTTTCCATTATTTTCAAGAAAGACATGATAAAAATGAACAATAGGAGACCACCTCAATTCCATTTTATAGTTTTCTATTTATAAAACCAAACTAGTGAAAAACAAGAAACTAAACGATGCAATTGCAAGATCTAAAGATATACCTTCAAGCACTCACCTCCCCGGCAACGGATCCAGAAAAGAGCTTCCTTGACGGGATGTGAGTACCGCTTACCTAACCTCCCCGACAACGACGCCAGAAAAGAGCTTGATGTCTAGTACACAACTTTATTATTGTAGACTATGTTGGGCCTCCAAGCACAGAGTTTTGTAGGACAGTATCAATTTTCCCTCAAGTGGATGACCTAAGATTAATCAGTCTGTGGGGGGTGTAGGGTGAAGAAGATCTCTCTCAAACAACCCTACAATCAAATACAAGAAATCTCTTGTGCCCCAACACACCCAATACAAGGGCAAATTGTATAGGTGCACTAGTTCGGTGAAGAGATGGTGATACAAGTGTAATATGGATGGTAGAAATATATTTTTATAATAGTAACAATAAAAAAACAGCAAGGTAGCAAGTAACAAAAGTAAGCATAAACGGTATTGCAATGCTTGAAAACAAGGCCTACGGTCCGTACTTTCGCTAGTGCAATCTCTCAAGAATGCTAATATATTTGGATCACATAACCATCCCTCAACGTGCAACGAAGAATCACTCCAAAGTTCTTGTCTAGCGGAGAACATAAGAAGAATTTTTTTGTAGGGTACGAAACCACCTTAAAGCTATTCTTTCCGCTCAATCTATTCAAGAGTTCGTACTAAGATAATACCAAGTTATCCATTCCGATCGATTTATTCAAGAGTTCGTACTAAAATAACACCATATGATACACATCAACCAACTCTAATGTCACCTAGGTACTCCAATGTCACCACAAATATCCATGAGTTAATTATACAATACACATCAAACAATTTCAGATTCATAATCCTCAATCCAACACGAAGAACCTCAAAGGGTGCCCCAAGATTTCTACCTGAGAAAGTAGGACAAGAACGTATATATGCCCCTATGCATAGATTACCTAGTGTCACCTCAGGAATCCGCAAGTTGTGTACCAAAACATATATCAAGTGAATCAATAGAACACCCCATTGTCACCATGGGTATCCACATGCAAGACATATATCAAGTGTTCTCAAATCCAATATTCAATTCGATAAAAATATCTAAGGGAAAACTCAGTTCATCACTATATAACTATATAAGCAATCCCACTATACATATGATCCAACTATATAACAAATCCCACTATACATCAAGATCGTGCCATCTCAAGAACACGAGAGAGGGAGAGAGATTAAACACATAGCTACTGGTACAAACTATGAGCACCGAGGGTGGACTACTCCCTCCTCATCATGGACTCCGCCGGGATGATGAAGATGGCCACCGTAGATGATCTACCCTCTCCGGCAGGGTACTGTTTTATCTCCAAATTGGTTATTCATCGAAATAGAGGCCTTGCGGCAGCGGAACTTCTCGTCTAGGGTTATTTTTCTGGTGTTTGCATTTATAGGATTTTTGAGCATCGATTTCACGCGAAGATGGGCCACAAGGTGAGGAACACCCACCAGTGCGCAGATAGGGGGCCTGTCGCGCCCTGGTGGGTGGTGCCCACCTTGTGGCTCTTCTGGCCTGCTTCTTTGGTCCCTCGGGTGTCTTCTGGCCCAGAAACAATTGTTGAAAAGTTTTGCGCCATTCCGAGAACTTTCATTTTCTTCACAAAAACAACACCATGATAGTTTTGCTCAAAACAACGTTAGTATGGGTTAGTTCTAAATAAACCATATATAGTGCATCAAAACCATATAATAGTATTGTAAACATAGGTGAATATGGCACGAATACTTCATAAATTATTATGTTGGAGTCGTATCACTGGAGTCCAGGTTTTGACAACTTTACCTTTGGTAAAGTTCTTCTTGTATTTTCTGAACTAATGGTGAGGATCTAGGAATTGTCTATGCAAGTCAAAGCAAGAATAATTCAGACCCTCCTGCAACCAATGAAATTGAAGAGCTGCCTTGCATGTGGGGCACGGGAACCTTCCATGCACACACTAGCCAGAGAATAGCGCATACGCCGGCAAGTCATGCATCGAGTACATGTACGAGACATGCATTTTGAAGTTTTGTTTTCTAGCGGTGTCGTATATCTTGAACCCATTATCGCAAGCTTCTTGCAATCCATCCTTAACCGGCTGCATGTACACATTCCTATTCTTCTCCGGATAGTTGGGCCTTGGAATTATCAACGTTGGGAATATGCTCTTTCTTTGCATAATCTGTCCGGGAGGAGATTGAGTGGAGTGACAAATACATGCCAACAACTGTATTGGGTTTCCATCATACAAAAGGGATTGAACCAAGCCATGGCAACGCAGACTCGAGGATGCCTTGGATCTGTCGCTTTATCCAGATGTAATGCATCGAAGTCCTTCCATGCTTCCGCATCCGATGTGTGTACCGCCATCTTATTCCCATCTGCATCTAGTTTGGTTCTTTTGGCCAATTTGTGCCATGTCATCTGTCTGGCCATCTCTTCGACCATGAAAAGACGTTGAAGCCTTGGTATGATTGGCATATACCAAAGAACATTAACTGGGATTTGGGCCTGGCTCTTCCCACCCATACCGTTGTCTACCACCACATACATGGAAGACTTGCAAATGGGACAATAGTTCAAGTCCGCATACTCAAGCCTAAATAAGGCACATCCTTTCTCATAGGCATGTGTCTTCTCATATTGCATATTAAGTACACAAAGTATTTTGTCCGACTGGTACAGATTTGCACGCATGACATGGCCTTTGGGTAGAAAGCATCGAAATAGTGTCATCATCACATTGTAGCATTCCCTTCCCAAGTTAAATTGAGCCTTCAGAGCCATTACTTGTGTAATGGCATCCATCTGACAAAGCTCTGTGTGCTCGTGGAGAGGACGTCTCGAAGACTCCAACATTTTATAAAAGGCCTTTTCATATTCCTTCATCTCATCGTCCGAATCCCGAGCATCATCAAAGTCTTGCACCATGTCTTCGATCCTGATACCATGCTTGTCGGTGCGACGACGAACCACCTCAGCTCTCGTGCATTGTCTAGACTCACCATGAAATGTACACACCATATAATTAGGCTTAAAACCCCTCCTATGTAGGTGTTTAATCATTACAATGTCTATCCTCTTTTTATAGTTGTCGCAGTCAGGACAGGGGCACTTATACGTCTCCAATGTATCTATAATTTTTGTTTGTTCCATGCTGTTATATTATCATTCTTGGATGTTTTACAATCATTTTACTACAACTTTATATTATTTTTGGGACTAACCTATTAATGGTTGAAAAATTGCAGAAGTTCTTGTTTCACACTTTGATTTATAGGAATTAATTAGAAATTGTCGAAAAAACGCAAAAGGAGCCTTGTTTGAGGAGGACTCTCACTCTCGTGAAATCTGTCCACAAATAGTTTTAAGAGATCATCAGTTTGACCCCCAACGACGACCTCGAATAGAAAAAGCTAAAACTAAGAAAGTGTGGTGCATTTTATGGCAATGATTCTGGACTACAAATTCGTCAAGAACGGAGTTCGTATGCGATCTGGGGATCGTTTTACTGAAGGAAAATATCTGATTATGGGATCACGAGAATTGTTGACGTGATTTAGTCCAACTCTTAACATATCTGATATATTCGGCCAAAACACGACTTTTAAGACTCATGAGGGTTGTGAGGAACCCCTAGGAAATTTTATAGGTGCCTGAGAGCCATTGGATCAAGGGTCCATCCATTGGAGGGCCATAGAGCACCACACAGGCACATATAAGGAGAGAAAAACCCTAATTTATGTAGAGCCACCAAGAGCCACGAATTTGCCTCTCCCTTGGCAGCCGCCAAGAAGGGGATATGCTCCTCCATTGCAGCACCAAGACCAAGGAAGAATTAGGTGCAAGGGGCCGCCGCCCGTCGCCACCGCCGCCGCCCGTCGTCGGTGCCGTGGCCATCATCGCCTCCATCTCTTCGGGGCTGCACCTCTCCATCATCAAATCTCTCTTTCTCACCATGATAATGTGTGAGTAATCCTCCTCAGGGATGAGGGTATGTACTAGTAGCTATGTGTTCAATCTCTCTCTCTCTCTCGTGTTCTTGAGATGGCACGATCTTGATGTATCGCGAGCTTTATTAATATAGATGAATCATATGGAGTTTTCCCCTCTCTATCTTCTTGTGATGAATTGAGTTTTCCTTTTGAAGTTTTCTTATCGGATTGAGTGTTTAAGGATTTGAGAACACTTGATGTGTGTCTTGCGATGGGATATTTGTGGCGACAATGGGATGATCTATTGATCCACTTGATGTATGTTTTGGTGATCAACTTGCGGGTTCCATGACCTTGGGAATCTATGCATAGGGGTTGAGAAACTTTGGGGCACTCTTTTAAGTTCTTTGTGTTGGATTGAACATGATGAATCTGAAATTATGTGATGCATATAGTATAATCATGCCCATCGGTACTTGTGGTGACATTGGAGTATCTAGGTGACATTAGGGTTTTGGTTGATGTGTACTTAAGGTGTTATTTTAGTACGAACTCTAGGGCTGTTTGTGACACTTATAGGGATAACTCATAATATTGATCAAAAAAGATAACTTTGAGGTGGTTTCGTACCCTATAATAATGTCTTTGTTTGTTCTCCGCTATTTGTGACTTCGGAGTGAACTCTTTGTCGCACATGAGGGATTTATATATGATTGAACTATGTTAGTGTTGTTGAGAGAACTTGCACTAGTGAAACTATGGACCCTAGGCCTTGTTTCCAAGCATTTATACAACATTTTGCTCCTTGTTTACTATTTGTTACCTTGCTGTTTTTATAATATCAGATTAGAAAAACCTATATCTACCATCCATATTACACTTGTATCACCATCTCTTCGCCAAACTAGTGTACCTGTACAATTTACCATTGTATTGGGTGTGTTGGGGACCCAAGAGACTCTTTGTTATTTGATTGCAGGGTTCCCCGAGAGAGACCATCTTCATCCTACGCCTCCCACAGATTGAAAAAGAGTGATGATTACTGTCGGATGTCGGGCTCCGCAAAACCCTAAATATTCGAATTCAGGGGCGTGTACGAAGATCTCTCACTGGTTCGCTTCACCTAGCCCGCTACTCGCATGGGATGGCAGGAAACTCACTTGATGGTGAGGAAAACATAGAAACAACAGTTTACCCAGGTTCGGGCCGCTGCGAAGCGTAAAACCTTACTCCTGATTTGTTGGATTGCCTCTCGTGGAGGTTGGTGGACGAACTAGTACGGTGTTCTTCGACCTCCTGAGGCTAGGTGACCTTCATGGTGTGAAGGTGGGTGAATGAGAATGAATCCCCATCCCCTATGAAGTATCCTACCCTCTCTATTTATAGTGGCGGCCCGGATCCTCTTCCCTTATCGTTTCGGCGGGAAGGGATCCCACAATGGCCAATTTTGAAGGGGAAGAGGGGAACATGCTCCCCTGCCCAAAGGTGGTGTTTGCCTTCCAAGTGGCTGCCCGCACTGCAGGGATGACGTGTGCCTTGCTGGCGGGCGGTGGTGGCTTTGTTGAACTAGAAGGCAAACGTTTGGAAGATGCCTTGGGAACCCTGGTACATCCTTGCCCCTTTTGCACTAAAGGGGAAACTACTCCACCCTGCTGTCTGCTACCCTCCTGTCCTTCCTTTGCATCATCCTTGACTCCTGAGGCCGGGCCTCGTCTCGGAATATCCGCCGCTCCAGAGGGGTCCTGAGGAGGCCCCCTGCGGGTCTTGATGCCGTTCCTCCTCGTGAGGCTTGGCCCCTCACGAGGGCCTTGTCTTGAGTGGTGCCGGGCCCGTTGCTTTTTTTGATAAAGTGGGCCAACCCTGGGCTACACGCAGGCAGGTCTAGGTACCCCGATTCCCAGAATGTCGAGAGTAGCCCGTGGGCCCATGGCGTACTCGGGTTGGCTTCTGGGTGGAGCCGGGGGGGGGGGGGGGGGCTGAGGCGCCACGGGCCCTAAATGCCAGTGGGCCAGGCTGGTGCGCGTCACGCGGCTAACGTTGGGTCTTCCTTGTCTTCTGCCTTTACCCGAGTTATTAGGAGCCTGGCTCGTTGCGTCGGTGCATTATTGCTTTCCCTTATCCCACACTTGCTCTTCCTCCTCGGTCTCCAACTCCAACTGGCGTCTCCTAGATCCAGCGCCGCGTCGCTCCCTTGCCAGTCGAGCGATGGCGCCCGCCGGCAAGCAGAAGCCACAGGAGCAAGGTCCTGGCCCGGCTCCTCCGCTCTTGGAGTGCGTACTTTCTAAGGACGTGGATCTCGTCCCCGTGCGTCCATGGACTGCGGCCGAGTCCAACAAGCACGAGCGGACCCGATCTGGCCTGGCGCCATAAAGAAGCGGCCCGCGTTGAAGGCGGTATACCCCTACTTCCTCCACAGTGTCTACTGCGAGGCCTTCGTTGGCATGCGGCCTTCAGTAGCCATCTTCCACCATTTCTTCAGCCTGCACCTGTATGACGGCGTCCATTTGTCGGCATGTGTCTCCTTCGTGGCGGCCCAGAGCGGCAATCTGCTCATAAAGGCCGGGAAGAAGGTGGAAAACTTCAGGCACCATTGGGTTTTCTTGTGCCTCAAGGACGCCAACCCTTGGCTGGAGGAACCGAAGGGGTTGCCAGAGAAGACTTCCGGATGGAGCTCAGCGAAGGTCTCCCACCCTCGGGTCGTGCCCGTACTGGAGCGCTTCTCTCGAGACATCAACGCCAAGAGGCTGACCGGGGGGATAATAGTGAAGGAATTCTTGGCACAGCTCCTCGCGCCTCTTCAGGCCAATTCCAAGCCCCTATGGGAATACCGGGCCGGTGACAACGAGCTCAGGCTCCGGTCCCAGGTCGTGGCAATCTTGCTGGGCGGCGACCCGGGTGACCTGCCCGAGGCTCTCGATCCATTGTACCGTCACAACGACTGGGCCGACCTGGTCGCCGCGATGCTTGTCTTCGACGAGCGGGGGCTCCTCCTGGCTGAGGGTTCCGCTCCAGTAGAGGTGTCATCCGGCGACACCTCCGGTGAGTGATAGGGAACGTCGCATGGGAAACAAAAAAATTCCTACACGCACGAAGACCTATCATGGTGATGTCATCTACGAGAGGAGATTTGGATCTACGTACCCTTGTATATCGCACAACAGGAAGCGTTAAGAAACGCGGTTGATGTAGTGGAACGTCCTCACGTCCCTCGATCCGCCCCACAAACCGTTTCACGAACCGTCCCGCGATCCGTCCCACGATCCGTTCCGATCTAGTGCCAAACGGACGACACCTCCGCGTTCAACACACGTACAACTCGACGATGATCTCGGCCTTCTTGATCCAGCAAGCAAGATAGAGAAGTAGATGCGTTCTCCAGCAGCGTGATGGCGCTCCTATGGTGGTGACGGATCTACTCCTGCCGGGCTCCGCCCGAGCTCCGCAGAAATATGATCTAGAGGTAAAACTATGGTGTCTAGATCTGAGTTGCACGTGGCAAAAGTTGTCTCAAATCAGCCCTAAATAACCACCATATATAGGAGGGAGGGGGAGGAGCCTTGCCTTGAGGGCCAAGCCCTCAAGGGTGCGCCGGCTAGGGAGGAGGAGGAGTCCTACTCCAATCCTAGTCCAACTAGGATTGGAAAGTGGAGTCCTTCTCTTCCTTCCCACCTTTTTTTTCTTTTCTTTGGGTTTTCTATTCCTGACGCATAGGCCCTCTTGGACTGTCCCACCAGCCCTCTAAGGGATGGTGCATAACACATAGGTCCTTTGGGCTTCCCCCGAGAGGGTTGCCCCCCTCTTGGTGAATTTCCGGAACCCATTGGCCACTCCCGGTACATTCCCGGTAATGCCCGAAAACTTTTCGGTAACCAAATGAAGTCATCCTATATATCAATCTTTGTCTCCGGACCATTCCGGAAACCCTCATGACGTCCATGATCTCATCTGGGACTCCGAACAACATTCGGTAACCACACATATAACTCAACTATACTAAAACATCACCGAACCTTAAGTGTGCGACCCTCGGCTTCGAGAACTATTTAGACATGCCCCGAGGTACTCCTCGGTCAATATCCAATAGCGGGACCTGGATGCCCATATTGGATCCTACATATTCTCCGAAGATCTTATCGGTTGAACCTCAGTGTCAAGGATTCATATAATCCCGTATGTCATTCCCTTTGTCCTTCGGTATGTTACTTGCCTGAGATTCAATCATCGGTATCCGTATACCTATTTCAATCTCGTTACCGGCAAGTATCTTTACTCGTTCCGTAATACAAGATACCATGACTTACACTTAGTCACATTGCTTGCAAGGCTTGTGTGTGATGTTGTATTACCGAGTGGGTCCCGATATACCTCTCCATCACACGGAGTGACAAATCCCAGTCTTGATCCATACTAACTCAACGGACACCTTCGGAGATACCCGTAGAGCACCTTTATAGTCACCCAGTTACGTTGTGACGTTTGATACACACAAGGTATTCCTTCGTTGCCAGTGAGTTATATGATCTCATGGTCATAGGAACAAATACTTGACACGCAGAAAACTATAGCAATAAAATGACATGATCAATATGCTACGTTCATAGTTTGGGTCTAGTCCATCACATCATTCTCCTAATGATGTGATCCACTTATCAAGCAACAAAACTTTGCACATAGTCAAAAAACCTTAACTATCCTTGATCAACTAGCTAGCCAACTAGAGGCTTGTTAGGGACATTGTTGTGTCTATGTATCCACACATGTATCTGTGTTTCATTCACTACAATTATAGCATGGATAATAAACGATTATATTTAAACAGGAAATATAATAAAAACTATTTATCACTGCCTCTAGGGCATATTTCCAACAGTCTCCCACTTGCACTAGAGTTAATAATCTAGTCCTCACATCGCCATGCGATTTACATTGTAATAAATCAAACACCCATACAGTTATGGTGTTGATCACGTTTTCCCCGTGGAAGAGGTTTAGTGAGTGGGTCTGCTACATTCACATCCGTGTGCACTTTGCAAATATTCACGTCCTTTCCTTCGACGTAGTCGCGGATGAGGTTGAAGCGTCGTTTGATGTGTCTGGTCCTCTTGTGAAACCTTGGTTCCTTTGCTAAGGCAATGGCACCAGTGTTGTCACATAGCAGAGTCAATGGATCTAGTGCGCTCGGCACAACTCGAAGATCTGTCACGAACTGCATCATCCAGACACCCTCCTTTGCTGCCTCCGAGGCAGCCATGTACTCCGCTTCACATGTAGAATCTGCTATGACGCTTGATGACCCACAAGTGTAGGGGATCTATCGTAGTCCTTTAGATAAGTAAGAGTGTCGAACCCAACGAGGAGCAGAAGGAACTGACAAGTGGCTTTCAGCAAGGTATTCTCTACACGCACTGAAATTATCGGTAACAGATAGTTGTGTGATAAGATAATTCGTAGCAAGTAGCAAGTAACAATAGTAACAAAGGTGCAGCAAGATGGCCCAATCCCTTTTGTAGGAAGGGACAAGCCTGGACAAACTCTTATATGAGGTGAAGCGCTCCCGAGGACACATAGGAATTTCTGTCAAGCTAGTTTTCATCATGTTCATATGATTCACGTTCGATACTTTGATATTTTGATATGTGGGTGGACCGGTGCTTGGGTGCTGTCCTTACTTGGACAAACATCCCACTTATGATTAACCCCTCTTGCAAGCATCCGCAACTACGAAAGAAGAATTAAGACAAAGTCTAACTATAGCATTAAACTAGTGGATCCAAATCAGCCCCTTACGAAGCAACGCATAAACTAGGGTTTAAGCTTCTGTCACTCTAGCAACCCATCATTTACTTATTACTTCCCAATGCCTTCCTCTAGGACCAAATAATGGTGAAGTGTCATGTAGTCGACGTTCACATAACACCACTAGAGGAAAGACAACATACATCACATCAAAATATCGAACGAATACCAAATTCACATGACTAATAGCAAGAATTATCCCATGTCCTCAGGAACAAAAGTGACTACTCACAAAGCATAATTATGTTCATGACCAAAGAGGTATTGAATAGCATGAGGGATCTGAACATATGATCTTCCACCGAGTAATCCAACTAGCATCAACTACAAAGAGTAATTAACACTACTAGCAACCTTACAAGTACCAATCGGAGTCGCGAGACGAAGATTGGTTACAAGAGATGAACTAGGGTTTGGAGATGAGATGGTGCTGATGAAGATGTTGATGGATATGAGTCCCTTTCGATGAGAGGAGTGTTGGTGATGACGATGGCGATGATTTCCTCCTCCGGGAGGGAAGTTTCCCCGATAGGACGGCCCTGCCGGAGCTCTAGATTGGTTCTACTCAAGTTCCGCCTCGTGGCGGCGGCGTCTCTTCCCGAAAGCCTCCTCCTGATTTTTTCTGGGACGAAACCCTCCTTATAGCAGAAGTTGGGAGCCGGAGGGGCAACACGGGGCCCACAAGCCACCCAGGCGCGGCCAGGGGGGTAGGCCGCGCCTGGCAGGCTTGTGGCCTCCTGGTGGCTCCCCTCAGTACCTCTTCCGCCCAGTATTTTTTATAAAAGGTAAAGGCAAAATATGTGATGGTGATACGATACCGGGGCAACTCCCCAAGCTTGTCACAAGCTAAGAGGAGTGCCCATACCCGTGCTTAATTGTCTTCCTTTGAAGGTGATGGTGGTGGAGTTGTCCTGCCTTTTTATTCCAAGAGGGCCATCATTCTTCGATTTATACTTTGGAGCTTTGTGATTTGTTTCTCCAGCAAAACAACTTCACGGGGGAGATAAGTATTACGAACACAAGTTATTTCACATAACCTCAAGAGTTCGATCAAGGATGGAGACAATAGGTGGAGGTAGGGTTGAAGAAAATCCTCTTCCTCAACTTCTTCCTTGTTGAGCATAGATTGCCCTTCGTCCAGCGCCGGATTCTCCTCCTTAGTTTTGCCCTTAGATTCTTCCAACAACCCTTCGTTGGCCTCCATGACCTCCATTCTTTTTAGATAAGCTTTTACTTCTTCATAGACTTGAGGGAAATCGTTCTCCCTGACAGATTCCTGAGACGACATCCTTGCCCTAAATCTGCGGCAGAAACATGCTTGAAACGAAAATAGAGGATATTTGCGTGATAAGAGAGTCAGACCTTTCGGGAGAATATATAATGAATTTTTACTGACCGAAAGGAGTATTCCACCAGAAAACAGAGTCCGGGAGACACACGAGGTGCTCACAAGCCACCCAGGCACGACCAGGGGGGTAGGCCGCGCCTGGCAGGCTTGTCGCCTCCTCGTGTGCTTTCCGGACTACTTTAATTTTTTCTATTTTTCTAAAAATTCCAAAACGGAGAAAAATTGCTACTGGAAAAGTTTTGGAGTCGGTTTACTTCCGAATCACATACCTCTTCGTTTTTGGAGTCTGAAACAGGCTGATAAATATCCCTTATGTACTCCTCCGGAGTTATGGTATTAATAATATTGCTTTCAACATTTATGGGAGTACATGAGATGTAATGCTTGATTCTTTGCCCATTTACGACTCTCGGAAAATTCCCTTCCGTGTTGTTGATCTTGATGGCACCGGAAGGATACACTTCTTCGACAATTGAAGGACGTTCCGATTTAGAGAGAAGCTTGCGTGCAAAAAATCTTAAACGAGAATTGTATAGCAAGACATAATCACCTACATTGAACTCACTTTTTTGTATCCTTTTATCATGCCACCTCTTAACTTTTTCTTTAAACAACTTGGCATTTTCATATGCCCGAGTTCTCCATTCATCAACTGAGATAATATCAAATAACCTCTTCTCACCAGCAAGTTTGAAATCAAAGTTGAGCTCTTTGATTGCCCAATAAGCCTTATGCTCTAGCTCAAGAGGTAAATAACATGCTTTACCGTAAACCATTTTGTACGAAGACATGCCCATGGGATTCTTATAAGCAGTTTTATAAGCCCACAGTGCATCATCAAGCTTCTTAGACCAATTCTTTCTAGACCTATTAACAGTCTTTTGACGAATTAGTTTAATTTCTCTATTACTTAGCTCTACTTGACCACTGGACTGAGGATGATAATGAGATGCAATTCTGTGGTTGACATCATACTTAGCAAGCGTTTTACGGAAAGCACCATGAATAAAATGTGAGCCACCATCAGTCACTAAATATCTAGGGAGTCCAAATCCAGGGAAAATAACTTCTTTAAGCATCCTAATAGAGGTGTTATGATCATCACTACTAGTTGGGATAGCTTCTACCCACTTAGTAACGTAATCAACATCAAATAGAATATGAGTATACCCATTAGACTTTGGAAAAGGTCCCATATAATCAAAACCCCAAACATCAAATGGTTCAATGACAAGTGAATAATTCATAGGCATTTCCTGACGTTTACTGATATTACCTATTCTTTGACATTTATGACAAGACAATACAAACTTACATGCATCCTTGAAGAGAGTAGGCCAATAGAAACCGGATTGCAATACCCTGTGTGCAGTTCTATCTCCCGCATGGTGTCCTCCGTAAGCCTCGGAGTGACACTTGTGTAGGATCTGTCCTTGGTCATGCTCAGGTACACAACGTCTAATAACACCATCTACTCCTTCTTTATAAAGGTGAGGATCATCCCAAAAGTAATGTCTCAAATCAAAGAAGAATTTCTTCTTTTGTTGGTATGTGAAACTAGGTGGTATATATTTAGCAACAATATAATTTGTATAATCAGCATACCAAGGTGTATTACGTGAAGCATTGATGACATTCAATTGCTCATCAGGAAAGCTATCATCAATAAGTTGTGGGTCATCAAGAACATTCTCCAACCTAGACTTGTTATCTCCTACGGGGTTCTCAACACCCTTCCTATCAACAACATGCAAATCAAATTCTTGTAGCAAGAGAACCCATCTGATAAGTCTAGGTTTAGCATCTTTCTTTTCCATGAGATACTTAATAGCAGCATGATCAGTGTGAATAGTAACTTTGGAATCAACAATATAAGATCTGAACTTTTCACATGCAAACACGACTGCTAAAAATTCCTTTTCAGTAGTAGCATAGTTTGTTTGGGCACTGTCTAGAGTTTTACTAGCATAATGAATAACATTCAATTTCTTATCAACTCTTTGTCCTAGAACAACACCAACAGCATAATCACTAGCATCACACGTAATTTCAAAAGGTAGGTTCCGATCAGGTGGTTGAACAACAGGTGCAGTTATCAAGGCCTTCTTAAGTATTTCAAATGCTTCCTCACAATCATCGTTGAAAACAAAAGGATATCTTTTTGCAAGAGATTGGTAAGAGGCCTAGTAATCTTAGAGAAGTCTTTGATGAACCTTCTATAGAAACCAGCATGACCAAGGAAACTTCTTATACCTTTGATGTCTGTAGGGCATGGCATTTTCTCGATCGCATCAACTTTAGCCTTATCGACTTTAGTACCTCTTTCAAAAATTTGATGTCCTAAGACGATGCCTTCATTAACCATAAAGTGGCACTTCTCCCAATTCAAGACAAGGTTGGTATCTTTACATCTCTGCAAAACTCAATCGAGGTTGCTGAGGCAATCATCACAAGAAAACCCGTAAACGGAGAAATCATCCATGAAAACCTCAACAATCTTTTCACAAAAGTCAGAGAATATAGCCATCATACATCTTTGAAAGGTAGCAGGTGCATTACATAAGCCAAAAGGCATACACCTATAAGCAAAGGTACCCAAAGGGCAGGTAAAAGTGATTTTCTCCTAATCAGATTGTGCAACAGGTATTTGGGAGAAACCAGAATAACCATCTAGAAAGCAAAAGTGTGTGTGTTTTGACAATCTTTCTAGCATTTGGTCAATAAAAGGCAAAGGGTAATGATCTTTCCTAGTGGCTTTATTCAATTTCCTAAAATCAATTACCATCCTATAGCCAGTAACAATTCTCTGTGGGATCAATTCATCTTTATCATTAGGGACAATGGTAATACCTCCCTTCTTAGGGACGCAATGAACCGGACTTACCCAATCACTATGGGCAACACGATAGATAATACCTGCTTCCAGGAGCTTTAGTATTTCTTTTCTTACTACCTCTTTCATCTTAGGATTTAATCTTCATTGATGATCGGCAACTGGTTTGGAATCAGGATCAGTTATAATTTTATGCTCGCATAGAGTGGGACTAATGCCCTTAAGATCATCAAGAGTATATCCAATAGCAGCACGATGCTTCCTCAGAGTTTTCAATATTTTCTTTTCTTCATGCTCTGAAAGGCTAGCACTAATAATAACATGATATGTCTCTTTTTCATCAAGATAGGCATACCTAAGAGTATCAGGTAACTGTTTAAGCTCAAACACAAGATCACCCTTTGGTGGGGGTGGATCTCCAAGTAGTTCAACAGGCAAATTATTCTTAAGGATAGGATGTTGTTCAAAGATAACTCTATCTATCTCATTCTTTTCATCCATATGCATATCATTTTCATGCTCAAGCAAGTATTGCTCTAAAGTATCAGTAGGAGGCACAACAATAGAAGCTAGGGCAATAATTTCATTCTTACTAGACAATTCTTTTTCATGAGGTTGTCTATCAAACTTGGAGAAATTGAGTTTGTGTGACACACCTTCAAAGCCAACAATGACAGTTTGCTTCTCACAGTCAATATGAGCATTGACAGTATTAAGGAAAGGTCTGCCAAATATGCTGGGACAAAAGCTATCTTGTGTGGTAGCAAGAACAAAAAAATCAGTAGGATACTTAGTTTTACCACACAGGACTTCAACATCTCTAACAATTCCCAAAGGGCAGATATTATCTCTATTGGCAAGCTTAATAGTAACATCAATAGGTCCCATCTCGACAGGTGCAATCTCGTCTTTAATTTTCTCATATAAAGATCAGGTATTGCACTAACACTAGCACCCACATCACATAAACCATGATAACAATGATCTCCTATCTTAACAGAAACAACAGGCATGCCAACAACATACCTATGTTTGTCTCTAGCATGAGGTTTAGCAATTCTAGCAGTATCTTCACAGAAGTGAATAACATGCCCATCAACATTGTCGGATAGGAGATCTTTGATAATAACAATTCTAGGTTCAACTTTAATTTGCTCAGGGGGTGTAGGTGTTCTAATGTAGCCCTTACGTATCACAGTTGGAGCTTTAGAATGATCCTTTATTCTAACAGGGAAAGGTGGTTTCTCAATGTAAGCACTAGGAAAATAGGATCATTATAAGCAATGACTTTCTCTTCAAATGGATCGGGTTTAACTACATTGACTTCTATGGGATGATGATATCTAAACTACTTCTCTTTAGGGAGATTAATATGAGCAGCAAATGATTCACATAATGAAGCTACTATCTCAGATTCAAGTCCATGTTTAGCGCTAAAATCACAAAAAGTATTTGTTTCAACGAAGGATTTAACACAATCGAACTTAAGATTCATACCTGACTCCTTACCTTCATCAAACTCCCAATCTTCACAGTTGCGTTTCATTCTTTCCAATAAATTCCATTTGAAGTCAATATCTCTCTTCATAAAAGAACCGACACAAGAACTGTCAAGCATGGTATGATTATCATGAGAAAGCCGAGGATAAAAGTTCTGAATAATAATTTCTCTCGAGAGCTCCTGGTTGGGGCACGAATATAACATTGACTTAAGCCTCCCCCAAGCTTGAGCGATACTTTCTCTATCACGAGGCCGAAAATTATAAATATAATTCCGATCACAATGTACGAGATGCATAGGATAAAACTTTTGATGAAATTCCAATTTCAATCGGTTGTATTTCCATGATCCAGTATCATCACATAGCCTATACCATTTCAATGCTTTGTCCCTCAAATAGAAGGGAAAGACCTTCTTCTTGACCTCATCCTCGGGAAAACCTGCAAGCTTAAATAAACCACAAACTTCATCTACATAGATTAGATGCAAGTCGGGATGTGATGTTCCATCTCCTGTAAAAGGGTTAGCCAACAGTTTCTCTAGCATACCCGAAGGAATTTCATAATAAATATTTTTAGTAGGTGCAGTAGGTTGAGGAGCAACTCCTTGTGCTTCCGTTCGAGGTGAAGATACCCCGAAGAAGCTCCTCAAAGGATTAGTTTCCATAGTGACAAGTGACAATAAATTTCAGCACACTATATAAATGTTTCGTTACCAAATTCCACTTACCAAAGGCGCTTCACTCCCCGGCAACGGCGCCAGAAAAGAGTCTTGATGACCCACAAGTGTAGGGGATCTATCGTAGACCTTTAGATAAGTAAGAGTGTCGAACCCAACGAGGAGCAGAAGGAACTGACAAGTGGTTTTCAGCAAGGTATTATCTGCACGCACTGAAATTATCGGTAACAGATAGTTGTGTGATAAGATAATTCGTTGCAAGTAGCAAGTAACAATTGTAACAAAGGTGTAGCAAGATGGCCCAATCCCTTTTGTAGCAAGGGACAAGCTTGTAAAAACTCTTATATGAGGTGAAGCGCTCCCGAGGACACATAGGAATTTCTGTCAAGCTAGTTTTCATCATGTTCATATGATTCACGTTCACTAATTTGATATTTTGATATGTGGGTGGACCGGTGCTTGGTTGCTGTCCTTACTTGGACAAACATCCCACTTATGATTAACCCCTCTCGCAAGCATCCGCAACTACGAAAGAAGAATTAAGACAAAGTCTAATTATAGCATTAAACTAGTGGATCCAAATCAGCCCCTTACGAAGCAACGCATAAACTAGGGTTTAAGCTTCTGTCACTCTAGCAACCCATCATCTACTTATTATTTCCCAATGCCTCCTCTAGGCCCAAATAATGGTGAAGTGTCATGTAGTCGACGTTCACATAACACCACTAGAGGAAAGACAACATACATCGCATCAAAATATCGAACGAATACCAAATTCACATGACTACTTATAGCAAGACTTATCCCATGTCCTCAGGAACAAAAGTGACTACTAACAAAGCATAATTATGTTCATGACTAGAGAGGTATTGAATAGAATGAGGGATCTGAACATATGATCTTCCACCGAGTAATCCAACTAGCATCAACTACAAAGAGTAATTAACACTACTAGCAACCTTACAAGTACCAATCTGAGTCGCGAGACGAAGATTGGTTACAAGAGATGAACTAGGGTTTGGAGATGAGATGGTGCTGATAAATATGTTGGTGGAGATGAGTCCCTTCCGATGAGAGGAGTGTTGGTGATGACGATGGCGATGATTTCCCCCTCCGGAAGGGAAGTTTTCCCGGCATGACGGCCCTGCCGGAGCTCTAGATTTGTTCTGCTCAAGTTCCACCTCGTGGCGGCGGCGCCTCTTCCCGAAAGCCTCCTCCTGATTTTTTCTGGGACGAAACCCTCCTTATAGCAGAAGATGGGAGCCGGAGGGGCAACAGGTGGCCCACAAGCTACCCAAGCATGCCTAGGGGGGTAGGCCGCGCTTGGTAGGCTTGTGGCCTCCTGGTGGCTCCCCTCCAGTACTTCTTCCGCTCAGTATTTTTTATAAAATCCAAAATAATTCCTCATTGATTTTTACGGCTTTTGGAGTTGTGAAGAATAGGTATCTCAAACTTGCTCCTTTTTTAGACCAGAATTCCAGCAGCCTTCATTTTCCCTCTGCATATAAACCTTATAAAATAAGAGAGAAAAGGCATAAGTATTGTACCGTAATGTGTATTGACAGCCCATAAAGCGATAAATATCAACATAAAAGCATGATGCAAAATGGACGTATCAACGCTCTGCTTGGAACTACACCAGCTTACCGCACCCCATTTAAGAATAAATGCGTATCCGGTTTGTGACTTAGAGTCATCCGGGTCGGTGTCAAAACTTGCATCGACGTAACCCTTTACGAAGAGCTCTTTGTCACCTCCATACACGAGACACATTTCCTTAGTCCTTTTCAGGTACTTCAGAATATTCTTGACTGATGTCTAGTGATCCACTCCTGGATTACTCTGAAATCTGCCTGCCATACTTATGGCCAAGCTGACGTCTGGTCTAGTGCACAACATTGCATACATGATAGAACCTACGGCTGAAGCGTAGGGGACGAAACTCATTTGTTCTCTATCTTCCGCAGTTGCTGGGCACCGAGTCTTACTCAATTTTATACCTTGTAATGCTGGCAAGAACCCTTTCTTGGACTGATCCATTTTGAACTTCTTCAAAACTTTATCAAGGTATGTGCTTTGTGAAAGTCCTATCAGGCGTCTCGATCTATCCCAACAGACCTTAATGCCTAGAATGTAAGCAACTTCTCCTAGGTACTTCATAGATAAACTTTTATTCAAGTAATCCTTTATGCTCTCCAAAAGCTCGACGTGGTTTCCAATCAGCAATATGTCATCCACATATAATATTAGAAATGTCACGGAGCTCCCACTCACTTTCTTGTAAATACAAGATTCTCCAACCACTTGTATAATCCCAAATGCTCTGATCACCTCATCAAAGCGCTTATTCCAACTCGGAAATGCTTGCACCAGTCCATAAATGGATCGCTGGAGCTTGCATACTTTGTTAGCATTCTTAGGATCGACAAAACCTTCGGGTTGCACCATATACAACTCTTCCTTAAGAAAACCGTTAAGGAACGCTGTTTTGACATCGATATGCCATATTTCATAATCGTAAAAGGCAGCTATTGCTAACATGATTCGGACGGACTTAAGCATCGCTACCGGTGAGAAAGTCTCATTGTAGTCAACTCCTTGAACTTGTGAAAAACCCTTTGCCACAAGTCGAGCTTTATAAACGGTCACATTACCGTATGCGTCCGTCTTCTTCTTATAGATCCATTTGTTCTGAATAGCCTTGCGGCCTTCAGGTAGTACTTCCAAAGTCCACACTTTGTTCTCGTACATGGATCCTATCTCAGACTTCATGGCCTCCAGCCATTTGTTGGAATCCGGGCCCACCATTGCTTCTTCATAATTCGTAGGTTCATTGTCGTCCAACAACATAATCGTTAAGACAGGATTACCGTACCACTCAGGACCAGTACATGATCTTGTCGACCTGCGAGGTCCGATAGCAACTTGATCCGAAGTTTCATGATCATCATCATCAACTTGCTCCTCAACCGATGCCGCAACAACAGGGGTTTCCCCTTGCCCTGTGCCACCATCTAGAGGAATCAGAGGTTCGACAACCTCATCAAGTTCTATCTTCCTCCCACTCAATTCTTTCGAGAGAAACTCCTTCTCAAGAAAAGCTACATTTTTATCAACAAACACTTTGCCCTCGGATTAGAGATAGAAGGTATACCCAACTGTCTCTTTTGGGTAACCTATGAAGACACACTTTTCCGCTTAGGGTTCCAACTTTTCAGGCTGAAGCTTTTTGACATAAGCATCACATCCCCAAACTTTAAGAAACGACAACTTTGGTCTTTCGCCATACCACAGTTCGTATGGTGTCGTCTCAACGGATATTGATGGTGCCCTATTTAAAGTGAATGCAGCTGTCTCTAATGCATAACCCTAAAACGATAACGGCAAATCGGTAAGAGACATCATATGTCGCACCATCTCTAATAAAGTACGATTACGACGTTCGAACACACCATTACGCTGTGGTGTTCTAGGCGGTGTCAACTGTGAAACAATTCCACATTGTCTTAAGTGAGCACCAAACTTGAAACTCAGATATTCACCCCCACGATCAGACCGTAGGAACTTGATCTTCTTGTTATGATGATTTTCAACTTCACTCTGAAATTGCTTGAACTTCTCAAACGTTTCAGACTTGTGCTTCATCAAGTAGACATAACCATATCTACTCAAATCGTTAGTGAAAGTGAGAAAATAACGATATCCGCCGCGCGCCTCCACACTCATTGGACCGCACACATCGGTATGTATGATTTCCAACAAGTCACTTGCATGCTCCATTGTTCCGGAGAAGAGAGTCTTACTCATCTTGCCCATGAGGCATGGTTTGCACGTGTCAAGTGAATCAAAGTCAAGTGACTCCAAAAGTCCGTCGGTATGGAGTTTCTTCATGCGCTTTACACCAATATGACCTAAGCGGCAGTGCCATAAAAACATGGCGCTATCATTGTTAACTCTAACTCTTTTGGTCTTAGTTATGTATATGTGTATTATCGCTATCAAGATTCAATATGAAAAGTCCTCTCACATTGGGTGCATGACCATAAAAGATATTACTCATAGAAATAGAAAAACAATTATTCTCTGACTTAAACGAGTAACCGTCTCGCAATAAACCGTTCAAGCTTAACGCAGGCACTAAATAACATTTATTTAAGTTCATAACTAATACTGATGCTAACTGAAGTGAAACTGTGCCGGCGGCGATTGCATCAACCTTGGAACCATTTCCCACGCGCATCGTCACTTCATCCTTCCCCAGCCTTCGCTTATTCCGCAGTTCCTGTTTTGAGTTGCAAATATGAGCAACAGAACCGGTATCGAATACCCAGGCACTACTACGAGAGCTGGTTAAGTACACATCAATAACATGTATATCGAATATACCTGGTTTTTCCTTGGCCGCCTTCTTATCAGCCAGATACTTGGGGCAGTTGCGCTTCCAGTGACCGTTGCAATAATAACACTCTGTTTCAGGCTTAGGTCCAGCTTTGGGTTTCTTCGTCCGATTGGCAACAGGCTTGCCGCTCTTCTTTGAATTACCCTTCTTTCCTTTGCCACTTCTCTTGAAACTAGTGGTCTTATTCACCATCGACACTTGATGCTCTTTCGGGAGTTCTGACTTTACGACTTTCAGCATCGCGAATAACTCGCCGGGTGACTTGTTCATCCCTTGCATGTTATAGTTCAACACAAAGCTCTTGTAGCTTGGTGGTAGTGATTGAAGAATTATGTCAGTGATAGCCTCTTGCGGGAGTTTAATCCCCAGCTCAGCTAGACGGTTTGAGTACCCACACATTTTGAGCACATGTTCACTGACAGACGAATTCTCCTGCATCTTGCAAGCATAGAATTTATCGGAGGTCTCATACCTCTTGATCCGGTCGTTCTTCTGAAAGATAAACTTCAACTCCTAGAACATCTCAAATTCTCCATGACGCTCAAAGCGAAGTTGAAGTCCCGGCTCTAAGCCATACAAGACTACACATTGAACTACTGAGTAGTCCTCCTTGCGTGCTAAACAAGCGTTCTTAGCATCTTGGTCAGCCGCGGCGGATGGTTCATCTCCTAGTGCAGCATTAAGGACATAATCCTTCTTCCCAGCTTGCAGGAGCAACTTAAGATTACGAGCCAACTCTACAAAGTTGCTTCCATCATCTTTCGACTTAGCTTTCTCTAGGAACGTATTAAAATTCCGGGTGACTGTTGCGTGAGCCATTGATCTACAACACAAATATTTTCAAAGTGGACTTAGACTATGTTCAAGATAATTAGAGTTTAACTAATCAAATTACTTGCTAAACTCCCACTCAAAAAGTATATCTCTCTAGTCATTTGAGTGGTACATGATCCAAATTCACTAGCTCAAGTCCGATCATCACGTGAGTTGAGGATAGTTTCAGTGGTAAGCATCTCTATGCTAATCGTATCAACTATACGATTCATGCTCGACCTTTCGGTATCATGTGTTCCGAGGCCATGTCTGCACATGCTAGGCTCGTCAAGCTTAACTCGAGTGTTCCACGTGTGCAACTGTTTTGCACCCGTTGTATGTGAACGTTGAGTCTATCACACCCGATCATCACATGGTGTCTCGAAACAACGAACTGTAGCAACGGTGCACAGTCGGGGAGAACACAATTTCGTCTTGAAATTTTAGTGAGAGATCACCTCATAATGCTACCGTCGTTCTAAGCAAAATAAGGTGCATAAAAGGTTAACATCACATGCAATTCATAAGTGACATGATATGGCCAGCATCATGTGCTTCTTAATCTCCATCACCAAAGCACCGACACGATCTTCTTGTCACCGGCGCCACACCATGATCTCCATCATCGTGTCACCATCAGGGTTGTCGTGCTACTTATGATATTACTACTAAAGCTACGTCCTAGCAATATAGTAAACGCATCTGCAAACACAAACGTTAGTTTAAAGACAACCCTATGGCTCTTGCCGGTTGCCGTACCATCGACGTGCAAGTCGATATTAACTATTACAACATGATCATCTCATACATCCAATATATCACATCACATCATTGGCCATATCATATCACAAGCATACCTTGCAAAAACAAGTTAGACGTCCTCTAATTGTTGTTGCATCTTTTACATGTCTGCTATGGGTATCTAGTAGATTGCATCTTACTTACGCAAAAACCACAACAGAGATGTGCAAATTGCTATTTAACCTCTCCAAGGACCGCCTCGGTCAAAACCAATTCAACTAAAGTTGAAGAAACGGACACCCGCCAGTCATCTTTATGCAACGAGGTTGCATGTCAAGCGATGAAACCAGTCTTTCGTAAGCGTACGAGTAATGTCGGTCCGGGCCGCTTCAATACAACAATACCGCCGAATCGAGAAAAGATTAAGGAGGGCAGCAAATCAAACATCACTGTTCACAAAACCCTTTGTGTTCTACTCGAGATAACATCTACGCATGAACCTAGCTCATGATGGCACAGATGGGGAATGTCGCACGGGAAACAAAATTTTTCCTACGTGCATGAAGACCTATCATGGTGATGTCCATCTACGAGAGGAGATTTGGATCTACGTACCCTTGTAGATCGCACAGCATGAAGCGTTAAGAAACACAGTTGATCTAGTGGAACGTCCTCACGTCCCTCAAGCCGCCCCGCGAACTGGCCCACGAACCATCCCGCGATCCGTCTCACGATCCGTTCCGATCTAGTGCCGAACGGACGACACCTCCGTGTTCAACACACGTACAACTCGACGATGATCTCAGCCTTCTTGATCCAGCAAGCAAGACGGAGAAGTAGATGAGTTCTCCGGCAGCGTGACGGCGCTCTGGTGGTGGTGAAGGATCTACTCCTGCAAGGCTCTGCCCGAGCTCCACAGAAATACGATCTAGAGGTAAAACTATGGTGTCTAGATCTGAGTTGCACGTGGCAAAAGTTGTCTCAAATCAGCCCTAAATCAGCACTATATATAGGAGGGAGGGGGAGGAGGCTTGCCTTGAGGGCCAAGCCCTCAAGGGTGCACCGGCTAGGGAGGAGGAGGAGTCCTACTCCAATCCTAGTCCAACTAGGATTGGAAAGTGGAGTCCTTCTCTTCCTTCCCACCTTTCTTTTTTTCTTTGTTTTTTCTCTTCCTAGCGCATAGGCCCTCTTGGGCTGTCCCACCAGCCCACTAAGGGCAGGTGCGCCACCCATAGGTCCTTTGGGCTTCCCCCGGGAGGGTTGCCCCCCTCCCGGTGAAGTTCCAGAATCCATTCGTCACTCCCGGTACATTCTCGGTAATGCCCGAAAACTTTACCGTAATCAAATGAAGTCACCCTATATATCAATCTTCGTCTCCAGACCATTACGGAAACCCTCGTGACATCCGTGATCTCATCCGGGACTCTGAACAACATTCGGTAACCACACATATAACTCAACTATACTAAAACATCGCCGAACCTTAAGTGTGCAGACCCTGCAGGTTCGAGAACTTTGTAGACATGCCCCGAGGTACTCCTCGGTCAATATCCAATAGCAGGATCTGGATGCCCATATTGGATCCTAAATATTCTCCGATGATCTCATCGGTTGAACCTCAGTGTCAAGGATTCATATAATCCCGTATGTCATTCCCTTTATCCTTCGGTTTGTTAGTTGCCCGAGATT
Source organism: Hordeum vulgare subsp. vulgare (assembly GCF_904849725.1). Classification (NCBI taxonomy): domain Eukaryota; kingdom Viridiplantae; phylum Streptophyta; class Magnoliopsida; order Poales; family Poaceae; genus Hordeum; species Hordeum vulgare. The sequence goes on from NC_058520.1 coordinate 102,597,779, forward strand.
CGATCGCCGGTATCCGTATACCTATTTCAATCTCGTTACCGACAAGTCTATTTACTCGTTCCATAATACAAGATCCCGTGACTTACACTTAGTCACATTGCTTGCAAGGCTTGTGTGTGATGTTGTATTACGAGTGGGCCCCGAGATACCTCTCCGTCACACGGAGTGACAAATCCCAGTCTTGATCCATACTAACTCAACGGACATCTTCGGAGATACCTGTAGGGGACCTTTGTAGTCACCCAGTTACGTTGTGACGTTTGATTCACACAAGGTATTCCTCCGGTGCCTGTGAGTTGTATGATCTCTTGGTCATAGGAACAAATACTTGACACGCAAAAAACTATAGCAATAAAACGACACAATCAATATACCACGTTCATAGTTTGGGTCTAGTCCATCACATGATTCTCCTAATGATGTCGTCCAGTTATCAAGCAACAACACTTTGCACATAGTTAGAAAACCTTGACTATCCTTGATCAACTAGCTAGCAAACTAGAGGCTTGCTAGGGACATTGTTGTGTCTATGTATCCAGACATGTATCTATGTTTTCATTCAATACAATTATAGCATGGATAATAAATGATTATCTTTAAACAAGAAATATAATAATAACTATTTATCACTGCCTCTATGGCATATTTCCAACAGTGAGGGGCACTCGGAGAAGACAGTCGATGACTTCTCCCGTCACATGCCGTCCTTCTGCGCGAGCTTGAAGATGATGATGCCGCCGGTGAGGTTTCCGCGGGGGGCTCCTCGCGCCTGACCAGGACCTCCAAGGGACCCGCATTGACCCCGCGCGCCACGCGGTCTGCGTGCATGCTCGCCTCCCAAAAGGTCAGGGCTGAGCCATCACCGACGCACCCCGCCTCTGCCGGCAGGAAATCCGAGGCGCCGGACTCCCCCTCCGTGGCGGGCCCTATCGCCTCTGCCATCGCTGGGGTGGAGAGGAGGAAGAGGTGGCGCGATGTCGAAGAGTAAGTTACTTGTCTTGGCACGCCTCGCGCGTCCATCATTCGCGCTCGGCTGATTCCCCTTTTTGCCTGATATCCAGGGGCGTCGTTTCACCGGGGGCGAAGAGGACGAAGACGAGCGTCAAGCCGAAGACGACTCCTGATGCACTATTGGCCCTTCTCGACACGTCGTTGCCTGCCGATGGAGAAGGGGAGGCTTGCGGGGCGGCCCCCCAGGCCTTGGTCGCCGAGCCCCCAGAGCCCCCGAAGCGTCCCGTGGAGGCGCCGCTGCCTGAGGTGCAGGCTCTAGAGGGCCCTCAATCTTCTGATGCACCAATTCTTGCGATCCGTGAGCGGACTTCGGAGCCCCCTGTCCATCATAACGCTGCCTCCCTGACGGCACCTCCCGGGACAACACTGGAGGCTATCCAGGGGGTGGTCCAAAGGACCTCGGTATTTACCCATGGCGTCCTGAACGCGGCCTTCACTGCCCTGTGAAAGGTAGCCATCGAGAAGGGGAAGGCCGAGAGGGAGGCCAAGGCTGCCCGCGCTGCGCGTGAGGAGGCGCTGAAGGAAGCTGAGGTGGCTGCCAAACGCCGCGGAGAGACGGAAGCCCGCCTGCAGGCCCTCCAAGGAGAACATGCCAAGCTAGCCGAGCAGCATCGCCAGCGGGAGAAAGAACTCTCGGCCCCCGAGGCCAAGCTCGCCGCCTGGGAGGAAGATCTGTCCCAGGAAGACAATCGCTTGGGCACCAAGAAGGCGCGCTTGGACGAGCAAGAGAAGGAGATCACCTCGAGGAATGCCCTCCTCGATGCCAAGCGGGAAGCGCTCGCCTCGGCCGAGAGGAAGAAGGCTGCAGAACTGGTCGGCCTCCCTGATGTTGAGCTCAGGCTTCAAACATCGCTCCGCTCCCTCTGCCGGGACGAGTTCGACAAGTCTCTGCCCACCCCAGAGGGTAGCTTTGCCACACTCACGATGGAGCTCATCGCAGCGCTAGAGGACGCCATCATCCAGGTGGACAAGATCGTGGACAGCGAGTGCCATGACCTTTTCTCTGAGGCCGCACCATGTGTCTTCAGTCACCTTCATCTTCGCGAGCCTGGGTTCGACTTCAACTCCGTGACCCTGCCAGTCCCTGACAAGGCCCGCGACCACACCGCGGAGGCGGTGAAGGACTCCGTGGAGGCATTGGTGAAGAGGTTTGCCCGCGTCACAGTTCCCTCGTCTCCGGATGTCGTTGAAGCCGACAGCGGGGAAGACGGCACCACCAATGCTGACGACTAACCCCCTGAGGAGGGAGCGACTGGCGGCGGCTCCTCCTGATTTCTTCTCGGTGTCTTTCTCCTGCGATGCATATCGTGCCTTGTGCAGGCGTCAAACTCATTTGCGTTTTCATGAACTTGTCAAGGCTTGTAATAATTGAATGCTTGAATATTTTCTTCGCCTCGTTCCTGTCATGTTTGATGTGTTACTCTGCGTCAGTAGGGCCCGCCCCGCACATACCTTCGCCGCGGTTGGACCGACCGGAATTCCAGGACGACCCAAAAGGGGAAGGGGCTACGAGCGCAGTTAGGTCCTTGAGTCGCGATGCTCAGGAGTCCCCCTTGACACACAAGCTGCCCTCATGAAGGGAATGTGGTGAGGATTTTGAAACTTCAGAACATCTTCAACACTCCGCGTCGGCAGGGACCGCCCCGCGCGTACCTCCCTACGATTGAACAGACCGGAAACCAAGGACGGTCCAAAGGGGGAAGGGGCTACGGGCACAGTTCGGCCCATGAGCCGCGATACTCAGGAGTCCCCCTTGACGTACGAGTGACTCTAGCGTTGTCCCTAAGATATTTGAAGTGGCTTGTTGAGCGCACTTGGCTCTGCATCAGCAGGGCCCTCCCCGCACATACCTCCCCGCGATTGAACCGACCGAAAACCAAGGAAGGCCTAAAGGGGAAGGGGCTACAGGCGTAGTTCGGCCCCTGAGTCGTGATGGTCAGGGGTACCCCTTGACGTACGAGAGGCTTCATACCTTAGGTTGTCTATCCCCCGCACTGGACGTGGGCGTAGTCACAAGTGGAATGTGCTGACCTCGTTGCCATCTGCGGGCGTAGTCATTGCCGAACTGTGTTGATTTTTTTGCCAGCTGCGGGCGGAGTCATTGGCGGACTGTGTTGGTGCCAGCTGCAGGTATAGTCATTGGTGGACCGTGTTGATTGCCTTCATCTTCTCCCCAGCGCACAACATAGGGCTGCCACTAGGCGTGGGATGGACCCCTCCGCACCGTCGGGGCCCTGGGCGTATACAACCTCGACTCGTTATTATGTGAGAGTGTCATGGTGGGGGTGTATATGGGAGGTCACGAGGATGCTTTGGCCTCGCGAGTGTCCCTACCCCCGAGTCATTGGTGGACTAAGTTGATTTTATTCGGGTCATGTGTAAATGAAAGTAACGGATGGGGAGTGCCTTGAGCTCGTGGAGGCTGCATGGCCTTGGGAGCGCCCTCGGACAAGGTGAGCCAAAAAATTACCTGGCAGCAGCCAACAAAATGTCACATGGCGGCCATGCCGCTGAAGAACCGAAGGCGCTGTTGTCGCTCGATCTCCTGCTTCCACAGTCGCGACCCTCATCGGTCCGCCGTCTCCTGAGACTTGGGACCTTCGCTCGGCCCGAGCATCTCCTCCTCTTCCTTGCCACGCCCCAGCAGACAAGTCATGAGCGTGGCCTGCTGGAGCCGCCGGTAGGTAGCAGCCGCGTTCCCCAACCCGAAGGGCATGGAGGTGCCGGCGCTCGGGTACACCCACCGATGGTCAGCTTGCTCGGGCCAGAAGGGGGTTTGAGTCGTGGCTCTGTCGACTGCGAGCGCGTTGATGCAAATGCGGGGTCGATCGATCGTGCCGCCGACGATGACTGCGATTGGTGGTGCAGGGCAGTCTCCGCCTTGCACGGCTTGGGCCTCCTAAAGTTCTTGGATTGCTCTGATGACGGAGTCACGGGAGCTGGGTGGATGCGCACCAGAGTGCGTCCTCGGGGTGTGCTCGAACGCCACCCTCGCCTAACTGGTCAGGCCAGGGATTTCCCTGATGGGAGCCCCCAGGCCCAACCCAAGGGGGGTGCCGAGCACGCCTTCCTATGCGATGGGAGGCATGGCCCCGTCTCCGGTCTCAGGGCCTGAAGTCCCAGGGCGCTCCGTGCGGAGGAGCTGCTTCTTCTTCTTATTTGGGTCCTCGCGAGGTGTCTCGTCTCCTTTGTTGTCCGAGTGTTCTGCCGCCGCTTCGCGGTAGGCGCGCTCAAGTGTGCAGACGACATCCTTCTCGTCGCAGGCGATGTTCATGACACCTCCACTACCTGGCATCTTGAGGACATTGTAACCGTGGTGGGTCACTGCCATGAACTGGGCGAGAGCCGGATACCCGAGGATCGCATTGTGTGGCAGGTGGATGTGCGTGACGTCGAAGACGATGATCTCGGTGTGGTAGTTCTTGCGTTCGCCGAAGGTGACTCTGGGGTAACGTAGCATAAATTCAAAATTTTCCTACGCCATATTCAGATATTCCTATGGAGAGACCAGAAACAAGAGAGGGGAGAGTGCATCTTCATACCTTTGAAGATCGCTCAGCGGAAGCGTTGCTAGAACGCGTTTGATGGAGTGGTACTCGCGGCGATTTAGATCGCGGTGTGATTCCGATCTAGTGCTGAACCACGACACCTCCGCGTTCAAAACACATGCAGCCCGGTGATGTCTCTCGCACCTTGATCCAGCAAGGAGGATGGAGAGGTTGGGGAAGTTCTCCGGCAGCATGAAAAGCGTGGTGTCGATGGAGAGACGTGGTCTCCCGGCAGGGCTTCGCCAAGCACCATGGGAGAGGAGGAAGAAAAAGAGCACGGCTGCACCGAGAGAGAGATGGAACACCGTGTCTCCAATGGCCAAACCCCCCGCTATATATAGGGGGAAGGGAGGGTGGCGCCCCCTTTAGGGTTTCCCCCTTGAGGGGGGGGGGGCAGCCCTAGATGGGGGAGGGGTGGCGGCCAGCAGGGGAGGAGGGGGTGGCGCACCCCCTGGTGGGCCTTAGGCCCACCTGCGCTAGTGTTACCCCTTCCCCCTCTTAGGCGCCATGGGCTGGGTGTGGGGGCGCACCAGCCCACCCAGGGGCTGGTCCCCTCTCACACTTGGCCCATGTAGCCTCCTGAGGCTGGTGGCCTCTCCCGGTGGGCCTCCGAAACCCTTCCGGTGGTGCCGACACTTTGCCGGTGGTGCCCGAAACATTTCCGGCGTCCAAACCCAGCCATCCTATATATCAACCTTTACCTCGGGACCATTTTGGAGCTCCTCGCGATGTCCAGGTTCTCATCCGGGACTCCGAACAACCTTTGATAACCTTGCATAACAATTCCCTATAACCCTAGCGTCATCGAACCTTAAGTGTGTAGACCCTACGGGTTCGGGGGGCATGCAGACATGACCGAGACATCTCTCCGGCAAATAACCATCAGTGGGGCTGGATACCCATGGTGGCTCCCACATGTTCCATGATGTCAAGGATTCAATCAATCCCGTATACAATTCCCTTTGTCTGTCGGTATAAACTTGCCCGAGATTCGATCGTCGGTATACCTATACCTTGTTCAATCTCGTTAATGGTAAGTCTGTTTACTCGTTCCGTAGCACGTCATCCTGTGACTAACTCCTTAGTCACATTGAGCTCATGATGATGTTCTACCGAGTGGGCCCAGATATACCTCTCCGTCACACGGAGTGACAAATCCCGATCTCGATTCGTACCAACCCAACAGACACTTTCAAAGATAAACGTAGTGCACCTTTATAGCCACCCAGTTACGTTGTCACGTTTGATACACCCAAAGCACTCCTACGGTATCCGGGAGTTGCACAATCTCACGGTCGAAGGAAAAGACACTTCACATTAGAAAAGCTTTAGCATACAAACAAAACGATCTAGTGCTATGCTTAGGATTGGGCCTTGTCCATCACATCATTCTCCCAATGATGTGATCCCATTATCAATGACATCTAATGTCCATGATCACGAAACCATGATCATCTATTGATCAACGAGCTAGCCAACTAGAGGCTTGCTAGGTGCACATTGTGATCTATTTATTCACAGATGTATTACTATTTCCTGTTAATACAATTATAGCATGAATAATAGAAGATTATCATGAACAAGGAAATATCATAATAACCATTTTATTATTGCCTCTAGGGCATATTTCCAACAGTCTCCCACTTGCACTAGAGTCAATAATCTAGTTACATTGTGATGTATCGAACACCCATAGCATTGTGGTGTTGATCATGTTTTGCTCGAGGAAGAGGTTTAGTCAATGGCTCTGCAATATTCAGATCCGTGTGTACTTTACAAATAACCATGACTCCTCTCTGGATCTGGTCCTGGATGGAGTTGTAGCGGCGTTGGATGTGCTTCGTCTTCCGGTGAAATCTGGGCTCCTTGGATATGGTAATGGCTCTAGTGTTATCACAGAAGTGTGTCATCAGACCTGACGTGCTTGGAACCACTCCAAGGTCGGTGATGAACTCCTTCATCCAGGTCCCTTCATGAGCCGCTTCCGAAGCAGCTATGTACTCCGCTTCACATGTAGATGCTGCCACGACATCTTACTTGCTGCTGCACCAGCTCACTGCCCCACCATTCAAAACATACACGTATCCGGTTTGTGACTTAGGGTCATCCGGATCTGTGTTGAAGCTAGCATCGGCGTAACCCTTTACGATGAGCTCTTCGTCACCTCCATAAACGAGAAGCATCTCCTTAGTCCTTTTCAGGTACTTAAGGATATTCTTGACCGCTGTCCAGTGTTCCATACCGGGATCACTTTGGTACCTCCCTACCTAACTTATGGCAAGGTTTATATCAGATCTAGTACACATCATGGCATACATTAGAGAGCCCACGGCTGAAGCATAGGGGACAGTACTCATCTTCTCTCTATCTGCTGCCGTGGTCGGTGACAGAGTCTTACTCGGTCTCATACCTTGCAAAACTGGCGAGAACCCCTTCTTTGAGTTTTCCATATTTAAGTTCTTCAATATCTTGTCAAGGTATGTACTTTGTGAAAGACCTATGAGGCGTCTCGATCTATCTCTATAGATCTTGATGCCTAATATGTATGCAGCTTCTGCAAGGTCCTTCATTGAAGAACTCTTGTTCAAGTAGGCCTTTATGCTCTCCAATAACTCTATATTATTCCCCATCAATAATATGTCATCCACATATAGTATGAGGAAAGATTCAGAGCTCCCACTCACTTTCTTGTACAGACAGGCTTCTTCATAAACCTGTATGAACCCAAACGCTTTAATCACCTCATTAAAGCGAATGTTCCAACTCCGAGATGCTTGCACAAGCCCATAGATGGATTGCTGGAGCTTGCATACCTTGTTAGCACTCTTAGGATCGACAAAACCTTCTGGTTGCATCATATACAACTCTTCCTTAAGATACCCGTTAAGGAACGCTATTTTGACGTCCATTTGCATAATTTCATAATCATGAAAAGCGGCAATTGCCAACATGATTCAGACTGAGTTCAGCTTCGCTACGGGAGAGAAAGTCTCCTCATAGTCAACTCCTTGAATTTGTTGAAAACCCTTTGCGACAAGTCGAGCTTTATAAACGGTGACATTACCGTTTGCATCAGTCTTCTTCTTGAAGATCCATTTATTTTCTATGGCTCGCCGATCATCGGGCAAGTCCACTAAAGTCCATACTTTGTTCTCATACATGGATCCCATCTCGGATTTCATAGCCTCAAGCCATTTGTTGGAATCCGGGCCCGCCATTGCTTGTTCATAGTTCGAAGGTTCACCGTTGTCTAACACCATGATTTCCATCACAGGGTTGCCGTACCACTCTGGTGCGGAATGTACCCTGTGGACCTTCGCGTTTCAGTAGCAACTTGATCCGAAGCTTCATGATCATCATCATTAACTTCCTCTTCAGTTGGTGTAGGCGCCATAGGAACAATTTCCCGCGCTGCGCTACTCTCCGGTTCGAGAGGGGGTGTAATTACCTCATCAAGTTCTACTTTCCTCCCACTTATTTCTTTCAAGAGAAACTCTTTCTCTAGAAAGGATCCGTTCATGGCAACAAAGGTTTTACCTTCGGATCTAAGATAGAAGGTATACCAAATAGTTTACTTAGGGTATCCTATGAATACACATTTCTCCGCTTTGGGTTCGAGCTTCTCTGGTTGAAGTTTCTTCACATAAGCATCACAGCCCCAAACTTTAAGAAACGACATCTTAGGTTTCTTGCCAAACCATAGTTCATACGGTGTCATCTCAACGGATTTGGACGGTGCCCTATTTAAAGTGAATGCTGCAGTTTCCAATGCGTATCCCCAAAATGATAGCGGTAAGTCTGTAAGAGACATCATAGATCGTACCATATCTAATAAAGTGCGGTTACGATGTTCAGACACTCCGTTACGTTGCGGTGTGCCACGCGGCGTCAGTTGTGAAACAATTCCACACTTCCTTAGGTGTGTGCCAAACTCTTGACTCAAATATTCTCCTCCACGATCAGATTTGTGCTACATCAAGTAGATATACCCATACATACTCAAATCATCGGTGAGAGTGAGAACATAATGATAGCCACTGCGAGCCTCAACATTCATTGGACCAGACACATCAGTATGTATTATTTCCAATAACTCGGTTGCTCTCTCCATTATTCCTGAGAATGGAGTCTTAGTCATCTTGACCATGTGGCACGGTTCGCATGTGTCAAATGATTCAAAGTCAAGAGACTCTAACAGTCCATCAGTATGGAGCTTTTTCATGCGCTTAACGCCGATATGACCAAGGCGTCAGCGCCACAAGTATGTGGGACTATCATTATCAACTTTGCATCTTTTGGTATTCACACTATGAATATGTGTAACATCATGATCGAGATTCATCAAGAATAAACCATTCACCAGTGGAGCATGACCATAAAACATATCACTCATATAAATAGAACAACCATTATTCTCTCACTTAAATGAGTAGTCGTCTCGCATTAAGCAATTCCCTGATACAATGTTCATGCTCAAAGCTGGAACTAAATAACAATTATTAAGGTTTAAAACTAATCCCGAAGGTAGATGTAGAGGCACCGTGCCGACGGCGATCACATCGACCTTGGAGCCATTCCCGACGCGCATCGTCACCTCGTCCTTGGCCAGTCTCCACTTATTCCGCAGTTCCTGCTTTGAGTTGCAAATGTGAGCAACAACACCGGTATCAAATACCCAGGAGCTACTACGAGCGCTGGTAAGGTACACATCAATAACATGCATATCATATATACCTTTAACATTGTCGGCCTTCTGATCCACTAAGTACTTGGGGCAGTTCCGCTTCCAGTGACCTTTTCCCTTGCAATAGAAGCACTCAGTCTCAGGCTTGGGTCCATTCTTTTTTCTTATTCCCGGCAACTGGCTTATCGGGTGCGGCAACGACTTTGCCGTCTTTCTTGAAGTTCTTCTTACCCTTGCCCTTCTTGAAACTGGTGGTCTAGTTGACCATCAACACTTGATGCTCTTTCTTGACTTCTACTTCTGCAGACTTGAGCATCGAGTACAACTCGGGAATGGTCTTCTCCATCCCTTGCATGTTGTAGTTTAGCACAAAACCCTTGTAGATTGGTGGGAGAGACCGGAGGATTCTGTCAATTACAGCGTCATCCGGAAGTTCGACTCCAAGCTGAGTCAGTCGTCCGTGCAGCCCACACATTCTGAGAATATGCTCACTAACAGAACTGTTCTCCTCCATCTTGCATCTAAAGAACTTGTCGGAGACTTCATATCTCTCAACCCGATTATGAGCTTGAAAAACTATATTAAGCTCCTGGAACATCTCATATGCTCCGTGTTGCTCAAAACGCGTTTGGAGCCCCGGTTCTAAACTGTATAACATGCCACACCTAACGAGAGAGTAGTCATCACTCCGCGCTTGCCAGACGTTCTGAACATCTTGGGCTGTCGCGGGAACAGGGGGGTCACCTAGCGGCGCATCAAGGACATAAGCCTTCTTGGATGCAATGAGGATAAGCTTCAAGTTGCGGACCCAGTCCGCATAGTTGCTACCATCATCTTTCAGCTTGTTTTTCTCTAGGAACGCGTTGAAATTGAGGTTGACAGGTGCGTTGGCCATTGGATCTACAATATTTGTAAATCATGTGACGGACCCGTGTCTGATCATCACATGAGACGGACTAGTCGTCATGGTGAGCAACTTCATGCTGATCGTATTCAACCATACGACTCATGTTCAACCTTTCGGTCTCTTGTATTCGAGGTCATGTCTGTACATGCTAAGCTCGTCGAGTCAACCTAAGTGTTTTGCGTGTGTAAATCTGGCTTACACCCGTTGTATGCGAACGTTAGAATCTATCACACCCGATCATCACGTGGTGCTTCGAGACAATGATCCTTCGCAACGGTGCACACTTAGGGGAATACGTTCTCGAAATTTTATGAGGGGTCATCTTATTATGCTACCGTCGTTCTAAGCAATAAGATGAAAAACATGATAAACATCACATGCAATCATATAGTGACATGATATGGCCATTATCATCTTTGCTCCTTCGATCTCCATCTTTGGGCATCGCATGAACATCATTGTCACCGGTGTGACACCATCATCTCCATCATCATGATCTCCATCATCGTGTCTCCGTGAAGTCGTCACGCCAACTACTACTGCTACTACTATAGCTAACCGTTAGCAATGAAGTAAAAGTAGTAAACACATGGCGTTGCATCTCATACAAAAAATTAAGACAACTCCTATGGCTCCTGTCGGTTGTCATACTCATCGACATGCAAGTCGTGAATCCTATTATAAGAACATGATCATCTCATACATCACACATGTAACATCACAACCTTTGGCCATATCACATCACATGTAAAACCCTGCAAAAACAAGTTAGACGTCCTCTAATTGTTGTTGCAAGTTTTACATGGCTGATTTGGGTTTCTAGCAAGAACGCCTTCTTACCTACGTGACAGCCACAATGATGATATGCCAAAGCTATTTACCCTTCATAAGGACCCTTTTCATCAAATCCAATCCGACTAGAGTGGGAGAGACATACACCCGCTAGCCACCTTATGCACCTAGTGCATGTTGGTCAGCAGAACCTATCTCACGTAAGCGTACGTGTAAGGCCGGTCTGGGCCGCTACATCCCACAATACCACTGGAAAAGAATAAGACTAGTATCAGCAAGCAATTGAAAAAATCATCGCCCACAACCTTTTTGTGTTCTACTCGTGCATATAATCTACGCATAGAAAACCTGGCTCGGATGCCACTGTTGGGTATCGTAGCATAAATTAAAAAAAATTCTACGCCATATTCAGATCTTCCTATGGAGAGACCAGCAACGAGAGAGGTGAGAGTGCATCTTCATACATTTGAAGATTGCTAAGCGGAAGCGTTGCTAGAACGCGGTTGATGGAGTCGTACTCGCGGCAATTCAGATCGCGGTGTAATTCCGATCTAGTGACGAACCACGGCACCTCCGCGTTCAACACACGTGCAGCCCGATGACGTCTCCCGCACCTTGATCCAGCAAGGAGGAGGGAGAGGTTGGGGAATATCTCTGGCAGCATGACGACATGGTGTCAATGGAGAGACGAGGTCTCCCGGTAGGGCTTCGCCAAGCATCGTGGGAGAGGAGAAAGAAGAAGAGCACGGCTGCGTCGAGAAAGATAGAAAACCGTGTCTCCAATGGCCAAAACCCCCGCTATATATAGGGGGAAGGGAGGGTGGCACCCCCTTTAGGGTTTCCCCCTTGAGGGGGCATCCCTAGATGGGGGGAGGGGTGGAGGCCAGGAGGGGAGGAGGGGGTGGCGCACCCCTTGGTGGGCCTTAGGCCCACTTTCACTAGGGTTCCCCCTTCCCCCTCTTAGGCGCCATGGGCTGGGTGTGGGGGGCGCACCAGCCCACCCAGGGGCTGGTTACCTCTCACACTTGGCCCATGTAGCCTCTTGGGGCTGGTGGCCTCTCCCGGTGGGCCTCCGGAACCCTTCCGGTGGTCCCGACACTTTGCCGATGGTGCCCGAAACATTTTCGGCGTCCAAACCCATCCATCCTATATATCAATATTTACCTATGGACCATTTCGGAGCTCCTCGTGATGTCCGGGATCTCATCCGGGACTCCGAACAACCTTCTGTAACCTCGTATAACAATTCCCTATAACCCTAGCGCCATCGAACCTTAAGTGTGTAGACCCTACGGGTTCGGGAGGCATTCAGACATGACCGAGACATCTCGTCGGCCAATAACCATTAGTGGGGTCTGGATACCCATGGTGGCTCCCACATGTTCCACGATGATCTCATCGGATGAACCACGATGTCAAGGATTCAATCATTCCTGTATACAATTCCCTTTGTTTGTCGGTATAAAACTTGCCCGAGATTCGATCGTCGGTATACCTATACCTTGTTCAATCTCGTTACTGGTAAGTCTCTTTACTCGTTCTGTAGCACGTCATCCTGTGACTAACTCCTTAGTCACATTGAGCTCATGATGATGTTCTACCGAGTGGGTCCAGAGATACCTCTCCGTCACACGGAGTGACAAATCCCGATCTTGATTCGTACCAACCCAACAAACACTTTCGGAGATACCCGTAGTGCACCTTTATAGTCACCCGGTTACGTTGTCACGTTTGATACACCCAAAGCACTCCTACGGTATCCGGGAGTTACACAATCTCACGGTCGAAGGAAAATACACTTGACATTAGAAAAGCTTTAGCATACGAACAACACGATCTAGTGCTATGCTTAGGATTGGGTCTTGTCCATCACATCATTCTCCCAATGATGTGATCCCGTTATCAATCACATCTAATGTCCATGATCAGGAAACCATGATCATCTATTGATCAACGAGCTAGCCAACTAGAGGCTTGCTAGGGACACATTGTGATCTATTTATTCACACATGTTTTACCGTTTCCTATTAATACAATTATAGCATGCACAATAGATGATTATCATGAACAAGGAAATCTGATAATAACCATTTTATTATTGCCTCTAGGGCATATTTCCAACAGTTACTGGCAGGCGCACTTGCCCGATGGGCACGATGGACCCTTCCGTGACCCCCGAGAAGGGCTTGGTGTGCATGAGCTGCTCGTAAGGCAGCTGAAGTGTCTCGAAGGTCTTGACTGAGAGGATGTTGAGCCCCGCTCCACTGTCGATGAGAGTTTTGGTGACGAGGACGTTGCTGATGGTTGGGGTGCACATCATGGGGAGCTTGCCGGCCATGAAAGAGCACCTAAGCTGAACATTGGGATCAAAGGTGATGGTGGTCTGGGACCAGTTGAGGGGGATCATCGCTTCAGGCCTCGGGAGAGCAACATTCACCTCCCGGACAAACTGCTTGAAGGCACAGTTCGAGGCTGTGGTTTGGGCGGCGCCCAGGATGGAGGCCACCACCCTGACCTCCTCGAAGCCCCCAACCCGTCGTTCTACTTGTCTTCATCCCTCCTTCTGGGTGGCGGAGGCAGCCCAGCCTCACGAGGGCGAGCCTCATGAGGTTGACTGCGTCGTTACCCCTCCTGAAGATCGTTGCGCCAGCGGTCCTCCTGAGGCTGCTCGTACCACCCCTGATGCGGCTCCCGGTCGTCCCAGCGGCCACCACTACGGCCACCACCGCGCGCGCGACCTCCGTCTCCTTGTCCCGGGCGCCTTCTAAAGTGCTCGGCACGGACGAGCCGAAGCTCGTGGCACTCTGAGGTATCGTGGCCGCTGGTGTCATGGAAGATGCAAGTTGTCCCCCCTCCGGACGAACGTTCTCCCCCTCGGTCGTGCTTCGCCTCGGGCTCAGCGGCGAGCACCGCTGGAGCCTTGCGCTCTACATCCTTGCCCTTGGATTTCTTCTCTTCTGTGTCCGCCGCTTGGGGCCCGAGGAGCAACAGGCGCCCTTCTTCTGTCCTGGCGCATTTGCTTGCTAGGTTGAACATTTCGAGTGCAGTGCTCATTTCATTGTTCATGGAGAGCTCCTCCTTCATCTTGAGGTCGGTGACTCCGTCAGAGAAGGCCGAGATGACGGCTTCGTCCGACACCTAGGGGATCTTGAGGCGCATGACCGTGAAGCATTGTATGAACTTGTGCACGGTCTCCCCCTCCTGCTGCTTGATGCATCGCAGGTCGTTCATGGCAGGAGCACGGTCGCGGGTGCCATGGAAGTTGGCGATGAAGTGTTCGCGCAGGTCGTCCCAGGAGGTGATGGACCCCTTGGGAGGTTGAGGAGCCAAGATAGCGCGCCGCCCTTGTGCGCCATGGGGAACCAGCTTGCCATGACCTTGTCGCATCCTCTTGCCGCCCTGATGCTTAGAGTGTAGAGTTGCACGAACTCAGCCGGGTCCAGGGAGCCGTCGTAGCACGTGGGTAGATCGGGCTTGAACTTGCAGGGCCACGTAGTTGGGTAAAGCTCAGGGGCGATGGCGAGGCACCCCACCGATCCGACGGTTGCGGCGCACGCGGGAGCAGCCGGGTCTTGTTGCTCCATGGGGTCTGCTTCAAGCGGGGCGTGCTCACGACGCGGGATTTGCAGTGCCAGGGGCGCGCAATCGTCGGCGCGGGGCCGATGAACCACTTAATAGCTTGCTTCATGTCCTCGCCCCGCCCTGGGTTCGTGAGGACAGTTGCGGGGACACGCTTTCTATCTGGGTTCGGGGTCCACGCCACGTCTCGGTGGTGGGTGTGGCGCATCTTGCTCCTCGTCATTCGTCAGAGACGGTTGGGGTCGTAGCGAGCAGGAGAGCGCCGAGGAGTCACCGGCGGCCGCGACGAGCTCCTCGATGCGCTGGAGCCACTCGTTGTGGCAGTCAGGGGCGGGCTGGTAGCGGAGCAGCTCGGTGGCCATGGCCAGCGCACGCCGACCATGCGACACCTCCGACCGAGCGCGTGATGCCGACCCTGAAGCTCGGACGAGCGACGGAGTGACTGTGAGGTCGTCGGCCTGCTTGGTCACCGACTGGGAGGAACCTTGCTGCTCTTGATCTTCGGGGCCGGTGGCGACATTCACCACGGGCCATGGTTTCCGGCACGCGCCGACGACACCGACGGGTGCCGTGTGAGCAATGCGGGTGGCGCGGCGCTCTGCACGAGCCCGGCGGGCGTGAGCCATCGGAGCGGCGAAGCTTGGTGAAGGCGGAGCTTGCAGGAAACCTTGACACGCCCCTACCTGGCGCGCCAAATGTCGGATTTCGGGCTCCGCAAAACCCTAAAGATTTGAACTCACGGGTGTGTACGAAGATCTCTCACTGGTTCGCCTCACCTAGCCCGCTACTTGCTTGGGATGGCAGGAAACTCACTCAATGGTGAGGAAAACACAGAGCACAACAGTTTACCCAGGTTCGGGCCGCTGCAAAGCATAAAACCCTACTCCTGCTTTGGTGGATTGCCTCTCGTGGAGGTTGGTGGATGAACTAGTACAGTGTTCTTCGGCCTCCTGAGGCTAGGTGGCCTTAGTGGTGTGAAGGTGGGTGAATGAGAATGAATCCTCGTCCCCTACAAAGTATCCTACCCTCTCTATTTATACTGGCGACCCGGGTCCTCTTCCCTTATCGTTTCGGCGGGAAGGGATCCCACAATGGCCAATTTTGAAGGGGAACAGGGGAACATGCTCCCCTGCCCAAAGGTGGTCTTGGCCTGCAAAGTGGTTGCCCGCACTGCAGGGATGACGTCTGCCCTGCTGGCGGGCGGCGGTGGCTTTCTTGCACCAGAAGGAAAACGTTTGGAAGATGCCTTGGGATCCCCGGTACATCCTTGCCCATTTTGCACTAAAGGGGAAACTGCTCCACCCTGCTGTCTTCTGCCCGCCTGTCTTTCCTTTGTGTCATCCTTGACTCCTAAGGCCAGGCCTCGTATCGGAATATCCGCCGCTCCAAAGGGGTCCCGAGGAGGCCCCCTGCGGGTCTTGATGTCGTTCCTCCTCGTGAGGCTTGACCCCTCACGAGGGCCTTGTCTTGAGTGGTGCCGGGCCCGTTAGTTTGCTTGATGAAGTGGGCCAACCCTGGGCCACAGGTAGGCAGGTATGGGTACCCCCATTCCCAGAATGCCGACAATTACTATTATGATACTTGTCTTAATTATGAATATCCTTTTACTGAATATTACTCTCTTAATGTGGAACCAATTTGTAGTATTCAATTCATTTATGGTACCCCCCTATTAGTCATGAGAAGAAATTTTCTTGTGTGGAGAGCAGTAATTTTGTTATGCTTGTAGATCATGAAAAGAATGCTTTATGTGATAGTTATATTGTGAAATTCCTTCATGATGGTACTGAAAATTATTATGAGGGAGGAACATATGCTTGTAGGAATTGCAATAATATCAAGTTTACTCTCGTGTTCAAAGTTTTGAAGTTATGCTTGTTTTACCTTCCTATGCTAGTTGATTCTTGCTCCCAGAAATTGTTTGTTCACAAAATCCCTATGCATAGGAAGTGGGTTAGAATTTAACGTGCTTGCCATGAGATTCATGATGCTCTTTTGCATGTTATAATTATTATTCCTATGTGAGCATCATTGAAATCATCATGCCTAGCTAAAAGGCTTTAAAAAAGCGCTTGTTGGGAGACAATCCAACACTTTTACTTTTTGTTTTTTGGTGTTAATATGATTAAGCTACTGTAGTAATCATGTTTTATGCCTTTTATTTTAATAAAGTGCCAACTAAAGCCTTTGGGATAGTGTGGATGATAGTTGACTTGATTATGTGCAAAAACAGAAACATTTTCTCGAAGTCCAGGAATTTCGTAAATTTACTGAAACGTGATTTTGATCTTAATTTTTTATACATGATTGATATACAAATTGCCTAGGGTTATATAATTTTTTAGAATTTTGGGAGACATGAAAGTATGGTTACACTACAAATCTTCAGAGATTGTTCTATTTTTGACAGATTGTGTTTTGCATGCATAGTTTGCTTGTTTTAGTATTCCCATAGCTTATATTTAGTGATATAAATTATGGTAATAGTAGAATACAACATGTATCATGTGGGAACTATTATGAATCTTGTCTTGATAGTACCTAAGTGAATGATCATTATTTATTATACTAACCCATCTCATGAAGTTCCGTTAAGTTTTATGTGATTGAAGTTTTCAAGTTTTGGGTGAGACACCGATATGAGGAGAATAAGGAGTGAAAATAACCTAAGATTGGGGATTTACACGTTAGCCCCAAGGTAATATTCAAGGAATACTCAAGCGCCTAAGCTTGGGGATGCCCTGGAAGGCATCCCCTCTTTCGTCTTGAACACTATCAGTATATCTTACTTGGAGCTATATTTTTATTCGTCACATAATATGAGTTTTTCTTGGAGCATCATTTGATTTTGTTGTTATCTGTTAGGTGTTATTTATAATCTAGTTTTTCAATAAAAAGTTCCAAGACTTGCATTAGGATGCTTGCATTGCATGTTTGATGTGTGTTGTGTAAAAAATAGAAACTTTTTCTGGAGTGTTTGAATTTTCATATTTTACTGGAACGTGGGAAGTTTCTGAAATTTTTACACGGTGTTTTCATATAAATTCTTTAGCTTGTCCTAAATTGTAATAATGTTTTGAGGTACACAAGTACACTGTTTTCATAAATTTCTAGAGACTGTTCTATTTGGACAAATTGCTGTCATAGTTTTGTTATCTACTTATCCTATAGTTTCTGTAGCCTATATTGATAGATATAAATTGTGGAAATGATAGTAAACAGTAAATGGTGTTTGAAATTATTATGCAACCTGTTTTGGCAGTACATAAAGAGTTGATTTATTATTATGTGCACTAACCTATCTTACGAGTTCTTTCAAGTTTTGTGTGGACGAAGTTTTTGAGAATAGGTGAAACCGGGATATGAGAGGATTGAAAAAGATACAAGATCTCAAGCTTGTGGATGCCAAAGGCACCCCAACTAAATATTTCAAGAACTCTCAAGCATCTAAGCTTGGGGATGCTATGCATCCCACCTCTCTTCGTCAACTATCGGTTAGCCTATGTTGGGCCTAAATTTTTATTCATTCACATGATGCGTCCTATTCTTGGAGTGCTATTTTTATTTTGTTTGATGTTTAAATAAAATACTCAGATATGAAAATGTATTTTTTGAGGGAGAGAGAGTCCTCACATAGCTCCTTAATTGTTTGACTACTCATTGATCTTCACTTATATCTTTTGTGAGTAGATTGTCATTTCCTCTAATGCTTCACGTATACCTTTTTGAGGAATGAAATCTTTATGCTCTTCTGCTTCCTTTATATTGGTTTGAGCATGTCAAAAGGGCAATGGCAATATATGAAACTAGTCCCAAAGTAATAGATATCCTAGAGGGATATAATAAATACTTTCATGAAGATCATGGGACAAATTAAACTTGATTCTTTGTAATAGTTTTGAAACATGATGATAGTAATATGTGAGTAATGTTAGTGAGTAATTATGCTTTAAGTATGAATATTTGTGTTAAGGTTTGTGATTCCAAATGCATGCACGAAAGTCAATAGTTATGCAATGAAGTTACATCTTACTGTGGTGCATTATTCGGTGTTAGTTATGACTCACTGCTCACTTATGTGAATTTTCGTTTCTTGGTTTGGTTGCTTCCCAATCTATATGCTAGCCTTCATTTGTAGTAAGTAGAAATACTACTTGTGGATCAAAAATCCTTAAACCAAGTTTTGCCTCATGGGTCCACCATACCTACCTATATGTGGTATTTTCATGCCGTTCCAAGCAAATTTGTATGTGCCATCTCTAAATTTTCATGCCGTTCTCTCTTGTGTGCCCGTACCGCTCATGGAACGGTGGGGAGTATCCAATATTTTTCCATGCTAGGTGGGTTATTCTCATGATATGTGTTGATTCACTATCATTCACGAGAAAGTGGCTAGTATTCGGGATGCCCAGTTCCATGCTCAAAAATCAAATCAAATATAATGAAAGAAAACTCCCCCAAGAATGTTGTTGGTATGTACGGTACCCGTGGATTCAGCTCTCCGTGGAGTGGGAGCAAAAACTTTACCATTATGTTTGGGAACCGCCTATAATGTATCTAGCATGGAAAGTATTGTGAGCTACTTTGTCGTTTTCGTTGACACAAAAAGGATGCTACTTAGAATAATTTTCTCTCATTTTAAACCTTGAGATTTGGCACCTCTACAAATCCCTACTTCCCTGTGCGAAGGGACTATCTATTTACTTTATGCAATTTTTATTTTTGCTTTGAGTCTCCATCTTCTCTTAGAAGAACCAACTAGGGAACACTATGATCGTACTTGAGCATTGGGCATAGCTAATACTTGAGTGTGTTTCATGAATGGATCAATGATTGAGCATGATGGGCTAGGGATAACTTTCTTTAGTGTTGATATTTTGAAAGACATGGTTGCTTGTTGAGATGCTTGAGTATTGAAGTCATTATTTTAAAACTAGACTATTAGTCTGAATCACTTACAAGTCCAAATGTCCATGCTACACAAAGAAGAAAATAATTTGATGAACATGTTATGCAGCATTCCACATCAAAAATTATGTTTTTATCATTTACTTACTCGAGGATGAGCAGGAATTAAGCTTGGGGATGCTGATACGTCTCTAACGTATCTATAATTTTTTGCTTGTTCCATGTTGCTATATTATCATTCTTGAATGTTTTACAATCATTTTACTACAACTTCATATTATTTTTTGAGACTAACCTATTAATGGTTGCAAAATTGCACAATTTCTTGTTTCACAGTTTGATTTATAGGAATTAATTAGCAATTGTCGAAGAAACGCAAAAGGAGCCTTGTTGGAGGAGGACTCCGACTCTCCTGAAATCTGTCCACAAGAAGTTTTTAGAGATCGTCAGTTTGACCCCCGACGACGGCGTCAAATAGAAAAAGCTAAAACTAGGAAAGTGTGGGGAATTTTATGAAAATGATTCTTGACTACAAGTTCGTCCAAAACGGAGTTCATATGCGATCTGGAGACCCGTTTTACTGAAGGAAAATATCTGATTACGGGATCACGCGAATTATTGACGTGATTTTGTCCAACTCTTAACATGTCTGATATATTCGGCGAAGCCACGACTTTGGGGACTCATGTGGGCTGTGAGGAACCCCTAGGAAGGTTCTAGAGATGCCCGAGAGCCATTGGATCAAGGGTCCATCCACCGGAGGGTCATAGAGCACCACAGAGGCACATATAAGGAGAGAAAACCCTAATTTTTGTAGAGCCACCAAGAGCCACAAATTTGCCTCTACCTTGGCAGCCACCAACAAGGGGAAAGGCTCCTCCATTGCAGCATCAAGACCAAGGAAGGAGGGGCAAGGGGCCACCGCCCGTTGCCACCGCCGCCGCCCGTCGCGAGTGCCGTGGCCGCTATCGCCTCCATCTCTTTGAGCCTGCACCTCTCCATCAACAAATCTCTCTTTCTCACCATGATAATGTGTGAGTAATCCTCCTCGGGGCTGAGGGTATGTACTAGTAGCTATGTGTTCAATCTCTCTCTCTCTCTCGTGTTCTTGAGATGGCACGATATTGATGTATCGCGAGCTTTATTAATATAGATGAATCTTATGGAGTTTTCCCCACTCTATCTTCTTGTGATGAATTGAGTTTTCCCTTTGAAGTTTTCTCATCGGATTGAGTCTTTAAGGATTTGAGAACACTTGATGTATGTCTTGCAATCGGATATTTGTGGTGACAATGGGATGTTCTATTGATCCACTTGATTTATGTTTTGGTGATCAACTTGCGGGTTCCGTGACCTTGGGAATCTATGCATAGGGGTTACACATGTTTTCGTCTTGACTTTCTGGTAGAAACTTTGGGGCACTCTTTGAAGTTCTTTGTGTTGGATTGAACATGATGAATCTAAAATTATGTGATGCATATCGTATAATCATGCCCATGGATACTTGTGGTGACATTAGAGTATCTAGGTGACATTAGGGTTTTGGTTGATGTGTATCTTAAGGTGTTATTTTAGTACGAACTCTAGGGCTGTTCGTGACACTTATAGGGATAGCTCATAAGATTGATCAGAAAACATAACTTTCAGGTGGTTTCGTACCATACAATAACTTCTTCATTCGTTCTCCGCTATTTGTGACTTTGGAGTGAACTATTTGTCGCACGTGAGGGATTTATATATGATTCAACTATGTTAGTATTGTTGAGTGAACTTGCACTAGTGAAACTATGGACCCTAGGCCTTGTTTCCAAGCATTTATACAATGTTTTGCTCGCTGTTTACTATTTGTTACCTTGCTGTTTTTATATTTTCAGATTACAAAAACCTATATCTACCATCCATATTACACTTGTATCATCATCTCTTCGCCGAACTAGTGCACCTATGCAATTTACCATTGTATTGGGTGTGTTGGGGACACAAGAGACTCTTTGTTATTTTATTGTAGGGTTGCTTGAGAGAGACCATCTCCCACGGATTGATAAACCTTCGGCGATCCACTTAAGGGAAACTTGCTATTGTTCTACAAAACTCTGCGGTTGGAGGCCCAACACGAGTCTACAAGAAGAAGGTTGTGTAGTAGACATCAGACACCAGTTTGTTGTCTGGCCATTTGCAAATGCGGATTTCACAAACTCCTTGTTTTTTATAAACCATTCTTTGGTCATCTCTTTCTGACTAGTGTGACCGGTGTACATACGCGCACGATCATTCATCTTGCCTAGCTGCTAAAGGCTCCTTTCTTTGGTCATCTCGCGCTATTCGTCACCCTTGCTGAGAAATAGTTATTCTTCACCCCCGTGTATTTTAACATCATTGTACCGTAATTTTACGTTCCGTAAATTTTGCCTTATTTTATATGTAAAAAGAAACCGTAAAAAAATATAATCACCATAAAAATATTTTATGCCAAGTAACATTAAGAACATACGAAAATAGTGCAAAAAATACAAAAGATTCAATTTTTTCTGATCTTGTGACCTATATTATTGTTTTTCTTTTGTCAAATTTTACGTAGTGATTCAATATAAATGTAACTATTTGTATTTCAAATGTAATTTATTTGTAAATTGATCGTAAGATTATCTCGGGTGAAGAATAAACTATTCTGCACCCCGGGTGCGTTTCTATATATATAGGATGAGTTTATTCTAATAACACCCTTAAGAGTCTTATTCTGCTAATAATTTCACTAATTCTGCTAACAGTTTCGCCACGCCCGAACATCCACGCTTTGCAATCTCACATTGTTCCACGAAGTGCAATCCACTCGTGCCCACCCCACCCACCAGAACCCATGCACACCTCCACACATCATGCGCGACCCAAATCCTAGCCGGCGCCGCCCCGCTCCTCCTCCTCCTATCTGGCGCCGCCCCCGCCTCCTCCTCTTCCCGGCCCAGCGCATCCTCTACCCGCTCAACCCACCTTCTTCTCTGTCAAGCCCCACCTCTCTCCCATCCACAACCACCTACTGGTTTCTATACCTAGTCCACCCCTACACCTCCTAGCCGGCCACCATTACCGCAGCTCCTTGCGCATCCTCTGCCCGCGCCCCACGACCTCTACGCCTCCTCCCCAGCCCCACAGCGTCAACCAGCCCCCCTGATCCAACTCGTCATTGACCGTCATGGCGTCGCTGCCCCCTTGAGCCAGCGCGTAGCCAGATACGAGGTCCCCGCCCTGGCCTTGCCAGACCAACTCTCGCCAGCAACACTGACGCTCAAGAAGAAATCCACTCGAGGCCACCAATCTAGACGGAGCATCCAGCTCTCCGGCTGCCGGCGCAGATCCTAGCGCACCTCCCGCCTCGCGTGATGTTTCTACCGACACGGATCCTTACGCACCTCCCACCTCGCATGGTGTTGCTGCCGACGCGGATCCTTGCGCACCTCCCGTCTCGTGCGGTGTTGCTGCCAGCGCCGATCCTTGCGCACCTCCCAGCTCACGTGGTGTTGTTGCTGGCACGGATCCTTGCGCACCTCCCGCCTCGCGCGGTTTGCTGCTGTTATTTTACGAGGACGGATATAGATCCCAGTCCAGCCCACCATGTTTCTCTTGCTGCCACACGCACGTGCGAATTTGCTGGCGTACTACTAGCTAGAGTGCACTATCGCCCAGTAACATTTTTCGCACAGTGCGTTTGATCCAGATTGCTGATGGAAAATGCGGAACTCGTGTGGTTTATGCAGTTCGTTGCGGAGACACAGTGTGGGGCGAGAGGGCTCATAACAAGCATGGGCACCATCATGACCACGCTCCCTCCAGGGGTTCCAGGGACCAGCAGTCAGTGGCCTCTCTCCATGGACAACTATAGCTCGATGGACGAGGTGAGTCACAAGCAGCGAGTGGCCTCTCTCCATGCTTGTCAAGCGTTGACATGTTTATCTGATCCTTCTATCCGTTGAAATATGCCCAAGAGGCAATAATAAATTGTTTATTATTATATTTCCTTGTTCATGATAATCGTTTATTATCCATGCTAGAATTATATTGATCGGAAACTTAAATACATGCGTGGATACATAGACAACACACTGTCCCTAGTAAGCCTGTAGTTGACTAGCTCGTTGATCAAAGATGCTCAAGGTTTCCTGGCCATAGACAAGTGTTGTCAATTGATAATGGGATCACATCATTAGGAGAACGATGTGATGGACAAGACGCAAACTATGAACGTAGCATATGATCGTGTGAGTTTATTGCTACTGTTTTCTCCGTGTCAATGTATATGTTCCTATAACCATGAGATCATGCAACTCCCGGACACCGAAGGAATACCTTGTGTGTTATAAACATCGCAACGTAACTGGGTGACTGTAAAGGTGCTCTACAGGTATCTCCAAATGTTTCTATTGGGTTGGCATGGATCAAGACTGGGATTTGTCACTCCGTGTGATGAAGAGGTATCTCAGGGCCCACTCGGTAATACAACATCACAATAAGCCTTACAAGTAATGTGAATAAGGAGTTATTCACGGGATCTTGTATTATGGAACGAGTAAAGAGACTTGCCGGTAACGATATTGAACTACTTATGGGCATACCGACGATCGAATCTCGGGCAAGTAACATACCGATGGACAAAGAAAACTGCATACGGGATTGATTGAATCCTTGACATCGTGTTTCGATCGATAAAGATCTTTGTGGAATATGTAGGAACCAATATGGGCATCCAGGTCCCGCTATTGGTTATTGACCGTAGAGGTGTCTCGGTCATTTTTTGCATAGTTCTCGAACCCGCAGGGTCTGCACACTTAATGTTCGGTGACGCTAGAGTAGTATTGGGATTTGTATGTTGGTGACCGAATGTTGTTCGGAGTCCCAGATGAGATCTCAGACGTCACGAGGAGCTTCAGAATGGTCCGGAGGTAAAGATTTGTATATGGGAAGTCCTATTTTGGCTACCGGAAAAGTTTCGGGTTTTATCGGTATTGCACCGGGAAGCTTCTGAAAGGTTCCGGAGGGTTTCAGAGGAGTCCGAAAGGGTCCCTCCAGCCCGTAGGACATGCATGGGCTGTAAGGTGACATCCAAGTCTTGTTGGGCCAACCCCCAAGGGCCCATGCGGTTTGGAGGGAAGAGTCCCTAAAGGGGAAGGCACCTCCTAGGTGCCTTGGGGAGGGAGGCAACCTCCCTAGGCCCACGCCCCCTCCTTGGAGGAGGGGCTAGGGCTGTGACCCAGCCCTCCCTCTTGCCTCCTATATATAGTGGGGGAGAGGGAGGTGCTGAACAGATCAATTCCCATGCCCCGATGGCAGCCCTACCTCTCCCATAACTCCGTTTTCTCCTCAGATCGGTTCCGACAGCGCTTGGCGAAGCCCTGCTCGCACTGCTCCACCATCATATCCACCATGCTGTCATGCTGGTTGGGATCCTATCCACTTCTCCTTCCTCTCTTGCTGGATCAAGAAGGAAGAGACGTCATCGAGCCGTACGTGTGCTGAACGCGGAAGTGTTGTCCGTTCGGCGTAAAATCGGGAAGGATCGTGATGAGATTGCGGGACGGATCGTGATGAGATAGCAGGACAGGCAGCGATTTGGATCGCGAAGATGTTCCACTACATCATCCGTGTTATATATACTTCCGCTTAGTGATCTACAAGGGTATGTAGATTCACTCTTCCCTCTCGTAGATGATCATCACCATGGATAGGTATTGCGTGTGCGTACGATTTTTTTCCCATGCAATGTTCCCCAACACTATCTGTGCACATTATTTTCTCTGAATCATGCTGCTTCTTGTTGAGCATAAGTTACCACGTAAAAAAATTCAGATGGAGGCGTGCAGTGCGGTGCGCGTGTAGTTCCGTTCGGTGATCTAGTTGACATTTTTTGGTTCAATTTTTTGGTGGGTGTAGTGAGCTTCGTCACGGCTTCTCCTCGTATGTAACCTGAAACGATGAAAGGAGAAGTCACAAGCACTATAGTATATTTGACACGGGTGCAATATGCTCGAGATCCTCACGTAGTTCACTCACACGGTTGCTGCAGTGCGGCGGGATGGTAGAGAACATAGGAAAATGAAACCATCATCATGTGGTTCGGCTGGTTTTCGGCTCGGTCACGATAATGGACCGTGGGCAGCACGGTAGTATGATCTATTTTATTTGATGTAACAGAAGAGAAACACGCAAGCAACTAGCAGCTTGTGGTTTATTTTTCATGCTATATACTTCGAGAAGAAAAAAATGATGTGGTTCACTAGTGGTGGTTGGTGGTTCACTTTGTAAAGAACTTCACTTTTTATGCACTTCATTTCATTTTATAGTGTTATGGTTCATTTGCCCTCATCTCTACAGTCCACTCTCGTTCATAAAATGTTTGAAAAAATGACAACAGAATCATGCAGCTCTCTTGACCGTGTGATGCAGTGACTTTTTCATCTGAAGCAGTGCAGTTGGCCGCCTGTTATTGTTCATCTCGTAAGTGCAAAAATTTAGTATGGAAACGGCAAAAAAAGTAATGAGGTTCAATTCTTTATAGCGATGTGGTTCACTTACGTCCAATGTGAAGTGCACTCCGCTTACTCGTCTTGAAAAATTCACGTCCAATAGAAGAAAAATCATGTTGTGCACTTGTCCATTGGATGGAGTGCGGTTTTCTGTCAAAAAACAGTGTGCTCTTCTATCCGATGCGGTTCACGCGTTGCTTTGGGCGTTGCGAAAAAATAGACTGTGCACATTTCGGTAATTTCAAAACTACTCTTAGACCGTAAGTAACTAGAGAGAGTGTTGTACATGAAAAATATGCGCCTCGTTGATATCTTTCTAACGTCGTATCATTTGCATCATTCCAACAAGTGGTTTGGAAAAAATACGAAAATACGCTTGGTCCCACTTGTAGGCAGCCACACCGTTTTCAAAATTTATTTAAAACCACGAGGAATCTAAACAAATGGCCAACAATATAAAAGTCGTGCATATACCACAACTTTTAAATGACGTATGATGCGCCTTGTTCCGAGGAACGGTTTAAAAACTGCAGCGAAAAGAGTCCCAAAAAAAAAAGAAAAAATTGAAGAAACAGAATTCCATTTTTTAGTAAATTTGAAATTATTCTCAAACCGTAAGGAATTAGAGAGAGGAATCTACATGAAAAAGTTGCATCTTGACGATATATTTCCAACTCCATATCGTTTGCTTCATTCCGACGGGAGGTTTAGAAAAAATATTGAAAATATGCATGCTTCAGCTCGTCATGCGCCGACCATTTTCGAAAGTGCTCTCAAATCGCGAGAAATCGCGAAAAATGTGCAACATGACAGAGTTGGGTATTTTCCATACCAATCCAAAGGTATATTAGACGCCTCATTCTGACAAACGTTTTAAAACCGGAGCCAAAACGGTGTCGAAAAAAGAGCGTGCAGTTTTTTCTTGTGACATTGTAGTGTTTTCGTTTGACAGGGATGTAGTGCACTAACATCGAGCGTGTAGTTAGAAAGTGTGTGCAGAATAACTATTCTGCTAATATTAGCACAGTAGACGGGATATATATACATATATATATAATTCAGCATGTATATTCATGAGTTAATCTAGTTTGTCAATTTTACTATGTACATGGAACCTAGACGCTAATAGGTAAAGACGGGTCCTAATCCCACCCGAGTATGTGCAGAGTGAGTAAGTTCTCCATGCGCTACCCCATTCTGAGACAAAATTTTGGCAGCACCTCCCCGCTGTTCTCGAAACATGTCTCACCAAAAATCCGAGAGAATGTGCATTGAGAGAACAATGGGGAGGCGCTACCGAAATTTAGTCTTGGAATGGGGTAGATCATGGAGAATGTACCCAATCTACACATCCTTGGGCTATCCGTGGAAATCTCTGGACAATACGAATGAGTTATGATCATAAATATGCAACTAAATGCATCTTTATCGATGCAATCCTTTCGGACGGGAGACGGCTACGTTACGCGACATAGCATGCAAATGAAATCTACTGACATGATTAAAAGAGCATAGGAGGTGAAGGTGGATTCTTAGCTCACCCTCGGCTGTAGAGGAAGTAGTCGAACAATGGTGGGATCACACACCAAAAACTTCGACGACGATGATTCCAAGGAGATGAAATAGCACCAAGCCTATAAATTTTACCGAGTGAAAAAAATTAGGACATCACATCACATAAAGCATTGAGAGTTCGAACAATGAAAAAAAATCATATTGCTATTGTCATCTCCTCTTCTCTTCTTCTTCTTCTTCTTCTTCTTCTTATTCTCCTCTTCTTCTACTTCTTCTTCTTCTTCTTTCCTTCTCCCCGTATTCTTCTTTTCTTCTTCTTTTTATTATCATTCTTCCTTCTTTTCCTTTTTCCTCTTCTTTCTTCTCCTCTTCTCCTCCTCCTCCTCCTCCTCCTCTTCCTCCTCTTCTTCTTCCTTCTTCTACTTATTCTTCTTTTCTTCTTTATTTTTTCTATTTCTTTTAATTATGACTAATTAACTAAAACCTATCACTAATCTAATTTAATCTAATCTAATATAACCTACACTAAACCAAGCACTAAACTACATATATAGTCTAATCTAACAGTATATAGTCTAATCTAACAGTTAAACAACAAAAAAAAGAACAAAACCAGGAAAAAACTCACCTTGGCGCGGTCTCGCGCTGGACTGCCAGGGTGCAGAGGCTGAGACTGTGGGGGCTGAGGAGGTGGGACGCCGGGCCGGCAGGGCGCGGGGGTGCCAGGGCCGCACATGCGACATGGGCGCCGAGGCCGGTGAGGTGGTGCCTGGCGGGACAGGGGCGCTGGTGGCAGGGAGGGGTGGCCGTGGGGATGGGTGGCCACGGGGAGGATGGCCGGCGCAGGGAGGAGGTCCTGCAAGGGGTGGCCGGCCGCATGGATCTGTGATGGTGGTGGAGGAGAAGGGGATCCATGGTAGTGAGGGAGAGGTCGTGCGCCCAGTGTGTGGGTGGAGAGAGAGGGGGGGAGTTGGGGGAGAAAGAGGGGTGCGACCGGGGCGAAACGACCGTTAGAGGAACTGCCCTCTTTGTCGTCCGCTAGCGGATGGCAAAGGATGTCGTCTGCTTGCGTGTTCTTTGCCATCATCTCGTAGACGGCAAAGAACTTGTTGATGGAAAATATAATCTTTGCCATCAGGATCGTCTTTGTCATCTTCCTTTCGTGTCTTTGCCGTAAGTTGACTGACGAGAAATAACTGGCTAATGGCAAAGATAAACTTTGCCACCAGCCAGTTCTTTGCTGTTTGTTTTCTGGAAGCTAATGGCAAATATGTTCTTTGCCAGGAGCAGGCATACGACAAAGAAGTGGCTGATGGCAAACCTTCTCATTCCAGTCTCATGAAAGATTCAACCCATCACGTAATGATGAGCCGACCCTTGGTGGCTACCAATTGCTCCTATCAAAAATTCAAAGTGACCTGAGGCTTGGGGTGCTACATCATATGATGTTTTTATTTTTCAAAAGGAGAAATACATGTAAGGCCCGAGTCGCTATAGGCAGAAAACCTGGCACTTGGGGGCTACACTACTTAGATCAAATTTTCTAAAGTCCCAAGTTGATGCACGCATGCGACCCGACACTTGGGTCCTATAGTATTCAGCTATTTGAATAGATTATAAGGTCCAAACTGAAGACTCGTGCCATCACATACTAATGAGCCTGCCCTTGGGAGCCACACACGTTAAATTCAAGACATTCAACTCATATCTGGCGACTTGGGTGATATTCCGGATTTCCCCAAAGCTATCTATGTACAAAATTCAAAACCAAGTTCAAAATTCCGAGGTTGTTACAAGAAAAAACAACCCGGCCCTTGGTGGCTACACGAGCTGAATTTTTATAAAAGTATAAGATAATTGCAAGTCCGAGGCTATTGCACGCAAGATAACCCGACACTTAGGGGCTACACAGCGAGGATATTTTTCTACCCAAAGTGCCAAGTCATCATGAACTGATAAACTCGAAACTTGGGGGCTACAGGTAATGTGGAGATATAAAAAAGATAGGAAGAACATCCTCAAGCGATCAATTTTAAAGTGGAGCTGGAGCATTGAAAGGCCGGCTCAACATATTTCTATCTAGGTAAAACACTGAAAGATCGGCTCAGCATTACATGGATTTCTTTATTCCCAATAATTTTATCAAGTTAACCGGAGTGCAGATATGCAACCTAGCGTCACCAACAACCACGACCCGGCATTATCAAGGATCATGACACATAAGAGTCTATACAAGCAACCCCACTTCACAAGTTGGAAGTGGTTTAACAACTGATGATTTTTTATTCCCAATATTTTTCATTAATACTGAAGTAATGGAAGCCGTCTCAACTTCATATGGTTTTCTTATCTCCAATTTTTTCATCATTATAAAGGTTTGGAGGCCGACTCAAGGACATATGGATGTTTTATTCCCAATATTTCATTGCAAAGGACATTGACCAGCAAGATGATTGTGAAGACGGCTTGAAGAAACAAGGATTTTTGAGGAGCCTCTTCATTGAAATAAGTCGGCCAAGGAACAAGACAACCCATTAACATATTTATTATTCTTATTTTAGGAGCTTACCATGAATAAATTCAACCTAACCTGGGGGCTAATGTCGGGGATATACCTCACGGTTTGACCCGGCTAGGAGGTATGACCCGGCCAGCAGGTTTGACCCAGCCAGGAGGTATGACCCGGCCAGGAGGTGTGATGCCTCCCATCAGCTAGTGGCTCGAGGGTGACCCCGCTCGCCAGATTGACCTGGACGACGAGGCCCAAGGCCCAGTGTGCATGCCGACATAAGGAGGTTCATGGAGAGGCCTGGAAGGCGGCTCACAGATAAGTCCCAAGAAGAGGAGGAATTCCCTCCAAGAGAAACAAGACCTAGATTAGGATTCAAGATAAGCTAGTCCAAGTCCTAGTAGGACTCTATCTAGGCCTACCCCTTCAACCTATATAAGGAGGGCAGGGCGCCCCAAGAGGGACAAGTTTAGTTAGGTTAAGTCTAGACAAGACAAATCATTAGATAGACACATTAGAAACCCTCGAGACTAGAGGTAGTGATTCCTCACCCTTGTAATCGAGATCATCATCTTCATCAATGAAACACAAGCAGGACGTAGGCTTTCACCTCCATCGGAGGGGTCGAACTTGGGTAATCTCATGTCTCTCTATTCCGACCAACCCCTCTCAAGCCGCGACATGACTGAGATGGCTCCACACCTAAGTCCTTTCATGAGGACATATGTCGTGACAAAACTACGACAACCTGTGTGTCATGATTGTCAGCCGGTAGGAGCCAAACTGCTGTCATTTTGTTGTATAACGGCATGCGCGTTGACTTGTGATTCTGTGTAAATTCATTACTAGTGAGGGACATGATTGAGTTTCGCCTTGGTCATCAGAGTTGGAGCCGGCCATGGAAGTACGTCCATGAAGGAGCCATACTATTTCACATATTTATGTACATATGTGATTGATATTGCTTCTTATTTCTATGCATGTTAGAATGGTAGAAAGATCCCTCATTGATATCAAGCACATTGCCATTCCGGATGTTTTAGCTTCGCAGATCAAGTACGTCTAGTGGTGGGATCATAAAATTGAGGTGCTACTAGGTGTCCTTGAACTCGAGGGTTCGTGTCGGACACGGACATGCACTGCATCAGGTTCACTTGACAAGGCTATCAAAATGTATTGGGCCTTGTGGCAAAGAAGGTTGGGAGCTGGGGTATAAGATACCTGCCCGACCAACAAGAGTCGTATAGAGATACGATTATCAAGGAGTCGCTTATTGGATAGGCAAGTTGACTAGAAGTGATGCTAAAGCTCACTAGTCGCTTGTGCTAGTTAGATCCTGAATCACTCAGAGTTTGTGGAGGGATGCCGACTTTAGTGGGAGTAGTTCTGTTTTAGGCTTCAAATACTCTACATAAACACATTGCTTAGTGATTGCATATTTTCTGTTGTAGATCAATGGCACCACGTGCTAAAAACTTTGCATTGAAATCAATTCTGGAAAAGGATAAACTGAATAGAACAAACTTTACCATCTCGTAGGTATAGAAATTTGAGAATCTCAAACATGATAAAAAGGAACATGTTCTGGAGGATCCACTTCGAGAGGTACATGCCGATAATGCTAATGACACAACCAAGAATGCCTACCAGAAACTCATTGATGAATCTAACGAGATCACCTGCCTCATGCTGACTTGTATGGAGCCCGATTTGCAACAAACTTTCGAAGATATTGCGGCTTTCGATATGATTGAGAGTCTCAACAACATGCTTCAGGTGCAGTCTAGGACACAAAGGTTCAACATCTGGCTATCCTTGATGGATTGTAAGCTGAAGTAAGGTGATCCACTAAGCCTGCATGTGATCAAGATGATCGGATATGTGCAAGGTTTGGATTGGTTGGGCTTCCCGCTCTTGAATGAGCTAGCGACTCATGTAGTTTTGGGTTCTCTTCCAGCTAGCTATGGGACGTTCATCTCAAACAATCATCTCCATGGCACGGATAAGAAGCTCACTGTCACGCCCCAAATATTTAACCATATTTTTATTAATTAAAATATTTTCGGAAATAAAAGTTTTCAAAATAATTTGCTTCTTTGCTTATTTGAGAACCTCCTTCCTAAAACTTTCCCTCCAAGAAGACTTTTGAAAAGTATTAGGGGTGTGAGTATTGGTTTGAAGTCGTCATATTCCATTTCATTAATTTAGTGGGGAATAATTGTTATAGAACAATTGTTAAATTAAAATCCTTTAAAGGCATTTTCATCCTTTTACGAGCCTCTATTGCGCTGCTACCATCTCATAAACTCATTTAAAAATTCCACAAAAATTTGGGGATGTCATGGGATACATGTGATTCACTTTTATGCAAAAACCTAATTGTGTTGTTTGCAAAAATTGAGAAAAGAAACCAATTTTCTATTCTAGATCAGTTTTGCAATTTGAACTACAACCCTATTTTTGATGGCCCTTTTGGCCATGAAATTTTTCCTGCTTGAAGCTCATCCTACCGAACCCTTAATTCGCAAATTTGGCCCCATTGGAGTATTTTAAGTGCATTTAGAAATAGCCTACATTTTCTGACTAGAACTATTTTTCTCCAAACATTGCATTGACAAGTTTTTCCTTTTGTAAATCTAACCCCTCCATCATTCTTAGTGTCGAGAGAGACATCAACCACGGAAGTTTGGGTGCAAGAATAATCTTTTTGATGCCTGTGGCATTTCATCAAACACTAAGAGTGCAGTTCCAGATTTGGCATGGTTTTTTCCTTTGCATTATTACGTTGGTACCCTCGCCTAACTAGCATGTCTAGGAGGCTTGTTTAAAACTTTAGCTTAACCCTAGTATTTTGAAGAGCATTGGAGACCCTTAGTCGTGTGATACGTCTCCAACGTATCTATAATTTTTTATGGTTTCATGCTATTATCTTGTCAAACTTTGTATGTTTTGCATGCCTTTTATATATTTTTTGGGACTAACTTATTAACTCAGTGCCAAGTGCGAGTTCCTGTTTTTCCATGTTTTTGACCCCTTTCAGAGGAGATTTTGAAACGGAGTCCAAATGGAATAAAATCCCCGAAAAGATTTTTTCCGTAACAGAAGAAGATCGGGAGACTTGAGAGCCAAGGCAGGGGGTCCCTAGGGCCCCCACAAGCCCCCTCACCACAGCCAGGGGGGAGGTCACGGCCCCCAGGCTTGTGGTCCCCCTCGACCTTCTTCGCCCTAGGTTTTGCGCCTATATATCCCCAAAAATTCCAAAAAAATCTGGAGATCATCGAAAGTACTTTTCCGTCGCCGCAAGCTTCTGTCTCCGCAAGATCCCATCTGGGGCACGTTCTGGTGCCCTGCCGGAGGGGGGATTCGGATACAGAGGGATTCTTCATCAACACCATGACCTCTCCGATGATGCGTGAGTAGTTCACCATAGACCTACGGGTCCATAACTAGTAACTAGATGGCTTCTTCTCTCTCTTGGATCTTCAATACAAAGTTCTCCATGATCTTCATGGAGATCTACCCGATGTAATCTTCTTTTGCGGTGTGTTTGTCGAGATCTAATGAATTGTGGATTTATGATCAGATTATCTATGAATCTTATTTGAGTTTCTTCTGATCTCTCTTATGCATGATTTCATATCCTTGTAATTCTCTTCGAGTTGCGGGTTTTGTTTGGCCAACTAGATCTATGATTCTTGCAATGGGAGAAGTGCTTGGTTTTGGGTTCATATCATGCGGTGACCTCACCCAGTGACACAAGGGGTAGCGAGGCACGCATCATATTGTTGCCATCAAGGGTAAAAAGATGGGGTTTTCATCATTGGTTTGAGATTATCCCTCTACATCATGTCATCTTGCTTAAGGCGTTACTATGTTCGTCATGAACTCAATACACTAGAGGCATGCTGGATTTCGGTCGATGCGTGGAGTAATAGTAGTAGATGCAGAAAGTATCGGTCTACTTGTCTCGGACGTGATGCCTATATGTATGATCATTGCCTTAGATATCGTCATGACTTTGCGCGACTCTATCAATTGCTCGACAGTAATTTGTTTACCCACCGTGATATTTGCTATTTTGAGAAAGCCTCTAGTGAACACTATGGCCCCCGGGTCTACTCCACACCATATTTTCAGCCTTACACTTTTTACTTCGTTGCACTTTCCGCCTTCAGATCTCACTTTGCAAACAATCTTGAAGGGATTGACAACCCCTTTAAAGCGTTGGGTGCAAGCTCTTTTGTTTTTGCGCAAGTACTCTGGACTTGACGAGATTCTCCTACTGGATTGATACCTTGGTTCTCAAACTGAGGGAAATACTTACAGCTCCTGTGCTGCATCACACTTTCCTCTTCAAGGGAAAAACCAACGCAAGCTCAAGAGACGACAGAAGGATCTCTGGCACCACTGCCGGGGAAGGACTTTTGTTGACGTAGCAGAAGGATTTCTGGCACCGTTGCCGGGGAGGAGGATCAAGCCAAGAATAGTCTCCCGTCAATGTGCCAATTTCTGGCGCCGTTGCCGGGGAGGATCAAGTCAAGAACTCATCCAAGTAGGTGTCGCAAACTCATCCCTTGTATTTACTTTGTTTGCTAGTTGCCTCTCATTTTCCTCTCCCCCACTTCACAATTTGCCTTTTTGTTTGCCTTTTCCGTTTGCCTTTTCGTTCGCCCTTTCTCTCGCTTGCTTTCTGTTCGTCTGTGTGGGATAGTCTACCTGTCCTCATGGCTAGATCCACCACTTTGAACGATTCTCCTGAGAGCGAAGTTCTCAATTTCAAACAAATTGATGAAGAAAACTTGAAGGACGCTTGGTATAGGATTTGCAATGCTCAGAGTAGATCTACTCATAAGCAATCCACTATCGTCCTGCTTCGCAGTTTTTATGTGGGGATTTCTCCTTGGAATAGGTATATTCTTGACACCATTGTAGGTGGAAATTTCTTGGGTAGCCATACCGTTGATTCTTACGGCACTGTAATAAATTTGGTAGGCTCACCCCCACTCATGGTTAATGGAACTACCTTAACTCTGGAACATGTGATGCGTAGGCTGGACGTCATTGAAAATAAAGTTGCTACGATTGAACTCATTGAGAATTTGGATAAAAAGATCCACAATAAAATCACTCAGTACAGATCCAAGGTGGGAATGGTTTTGAAAAATTTAAAGGAGAAGGAACCCACAGTTAACGAAAAGCTAGGTCATGATTCCGCTAGGATTGGCAAACTAGAGGACGTTATAACCAACTTGGGTTCCACTTTTGCCGTTGTGCAGAATACTCCAAATTTTGCCCACAATAAGGTCACCAAGTCTGTTTTTGTTCCCAATATAGTGCTGAATCATCTAGAAAGAAAGATGAAAACCTTAAGATGATAAGTGATCACGCCACTTATGGTTTGAGCGCCAAAGACAATGATACATGATTCTATCGCTTTTATGCCTAGCTCAGGGCGTTAAACAATAGCACTTGTTGGGAGGCAACCCAATGAATTTACCTTTTTCATTCTGTTTTGTTGCGTCCACACCATCACAATTCAGTTTTGATTGTGTTTTTTGTGTTTCTTTTTGTGTTTGAGCCAAGCAAAACCTTTATGACTAGTCTTGGTGATGGTTGTTTGATCCTGCTGGAAAAAGAGAAAAACTTTTCGCTCACGAGATGATTTTTCTTTTTTATTCAGAAAGAGCTTTTGAGTTTATTCTTTTTTCTTCTGGTTGATATGCCTTTTTACCAGGCAGTCATAAGTTTGCAGATTTTTTGAGGTACCAGAAGTATACGAAGTATACAGATTGCTACAGACTAGTCTGTTTTTGACAGATTCTGTTTTTCTTGAGTTGGTTGCTTGTTTTGATGAAACTATGGTTAGTATCGGGGGGGTACTAGCCATGGAAAAGTGAGAATACAGTAGCCCAACTCCAATATAGATGGAATTCAAGTTTTCTACAGTACCAAAAGAGGTGGTAGTTTGTTTTCTTGTGCTAATGTTATCACGAGTTTCTGTTTAAGTTTTGTGTTGTGAAGTTTTCAAGTTTTGTGTGATGTTCTAATGGACGAGGAGATAAGGAGTGGAAAGAGCTCAAGCTTGGGGATGCCCAAGGCATCCCAAGCCAAATTCAAGGACACCAAAAAGCCTAAGCTTGGGGATGCCCCAGGAAGGCATCCCCTCGTTCGTCTTCAATCCATCGATAACATTACTTGGAGCTATATTTTTATTCACCACATGATATGTGTTTTGCTTGGAGCGTCTTGTATTGTAGGAGTCTTTTATTTTTGTTGTGTCACAATCATCCTTGCTTCACACCTTTTTGAGAGAGAGAGAGACATGCACTCATCATGATTTTGCTAGAATGCTCGTAGTGCTTCACTTATATCTTTTGAGCTAGATACTTTTGCTCTATGTGCTTCACTTATATCTTTTAGAGCACGGCGGTGCGTGACTTGGTAGTTGGCTTATGCTATGAAAGTAGTCCCAAAGGTGATAGGTACCCAAAGAGGATGCAAAAACCTCCATCTTCATGTGCATTGAGTAGAAAGAGAAGTCTTGATTCCTCTCGATTAGTTTTGAGACGTGGATTTGGTAATATTAAGAGCTATGTTAGTAGGGTGTTGCGAATCTAGAAATACTTGTGTTGAAGTTAGTGATTCCCCTAGCATGCACATACGGTGAACCGCTATGTTAGGAAGTCGGAGCATAATTGATATATTGATTGTCATTCTTTGTGTTGAGGTCGGGATCGCGCGATGGTTAAACACCTACCAACCCTTCCCCTAGGAGTATGCGTTTAGCACTTTGCTTCGATTACTAATAAAAACTTTCGCAACAAGTATGTGAGTTCTTCATGACTAATGTGAGTCCATGGTATATATGCACCTTCACCTTCCACCATTGCTAGCCTCTCTAGTGTCGCGCAATTCTCGCCGGTACACAAACCCACCATATGCCTTCCTCAAAACAGCCATCATACCTACCTACTATGGCATTTTCATAGCCATTCCGAGATTTATTGCCATGCAACTCCCACCGTTCCGTCTCATGACTTGTGCCGTCACTCTCATATTGCCATTGCATGATCGTAAGATAGATAGCGAGATGTTTCAACGTCATACGCCATGCTAGATCGTTGCACATCCCGGTACACTACGGGAGGCATTTCCTATAGAGCCATCCTCATTTTGAGCTTTGAAGCTGTGAGTAAATAAAAGTGTGATGATCATCATTATTAGAGCATTGTCCCATGTGAGGAAATAAAAAAAAGAGGCCAAAAATCCCCAAAAAAAAAGAAAAAAAATAAGAAGAAGAGGCCTAAGAGCCTAAATAAAAAAACAGAGAAAAAGAGAGAAGGGACAATGCTACTATCTTTTTCCACACTTGTTCTTCATAATAGCACCATGTTCTTCATGATTGAGAGCTTCTTGCTTTGTGACCACCATATGCTAGTGGAAATCTTCATTATATAACTTGGCTTGTATATTCCAATGATTGGCTTCCTCAAATTGCCCTAGGTCTTCGTGAGGAAGCAAGTTGGATGCACACCCACTAGTTCTCCTTTTGAGCTTTCACATACTTATAGCTCTAGTGCATCTCTTGTATGGCTATCCCTACTCATTCACATTGATATCTATTAATGGGAATCTCCATAGCCCTTTGATACGCCGAGTCAATGTGACCATCTCCTCCTTTTTGTCTCACAACCACCACCACATTCTATTCCACCTATAGTGCTATATCCATGGCTCACGCTCATGTATTGCGTGATAGTTATAAAAAGTTTGAGAAAGTAAGAGTGCAAAAACAATTACTTGGCCAATACCGGGGCTGTGCATGATTTACATTAGTTGTGTGAGGATGATGGAGCATAGCCAGACTATATGATTTAGTAGGGATAACTTTCCTTGGCCTTGTCATTTTGAAAGTTCATGATTAGCTTACTAGTTTGCTTGAAGTATTATTGTTTTCATGTCAATAGCAAACTATTGTTTCGAATCTTACGGATCTGAACATTCACGCCACGTGAAAGAAGTTGCAAAGGACAACTATGCTAGGTAGAATTCCACATCAAAAATTCATTCTTTATCACTTCCCTACTCGAGGACGAGCAGGAGTTAAGCTTGGGGATGCTTGATACGTCTCCAACGTATCTATAATTTTTGATGGTTTCATGCTATTATCTTGTCAAACTTTGGATGTTTTGCATGCCTTTTATATATTTTTTGGGACTAACTTATTAACTCAGTGCCAAGTGCAAGTTCCTGTTTTTCCATGTTTTTGACCCCTTTCAGAGGAGATTTTGAAACGGAGTCCAAACGGAATAAAATCCCCGAAAAGATTTTTTCCGTAACAGAAGAAGATCGGGAGACTTGAGGGCCAAGGCAGGGGGTCCCGAGGGGCCCCACAAGCCCCCTCACCGCGGCCAGGGGGGAGGCCGCGGCCCCCAGGCTTGTGGGCCCCCTGGACCTCCTTTGCCCTAGGTTTTGCGCCGATATATCCCCAAAAATTCCACAAAAAATCAGGAGTTCATCGAAAGTACTTTTACGCCGCCGCAAGCTTCTGTCTCCGCAAGATCCCATCTGGGGCACGTTTTGGTGCCCTGCCGGAAGGGGGATTCAGATACAGAGGGCTTCTTCATCAACACCATGACCTCTCCGATGATGAGTGAGTAGTTCACCATAGACCTAAGGGTCCATAGCTAGTAACTAGATGGCTTCTTCTCTCTCTTGGATCTTCAATACAAAGTTCTCCATGATCTTCATGGAGATCTATCCGATGTAATCTTATTTTGCGGTGCCTTTGTCGAGATCAGATGAATTGTGGATTTATGATCAGATTATCTATCAATCTTATTTGAGTTTCTTCTGATCTCTCTTATGCATGATTTCATATCCTTGTAATTCTCTTCAAGTTGTGGGCATTGTTTGGCCAACTAGATCTATGATTCTTGCAATGGGAGAAGTGCTTGGTTTTGGGTTCATACCGAGCGGTGACCTCACCCAGTGACAGAAGGGGTAGCGAGGCATTCATCGTGTTGTTGCCATCAAGGGTAAAAAGATGGGGTTTTCATCATTGGTTTGAGATTATCCCTCTACATCATGTCATCTTGCTTAAGGCGTTACTCTATTCGTCATGAACTCAATACACTAGATGCATGCTGGATAGCGGTCGATGTGTGGAGTAGTAGTAGTAGATGCAGAAAGTATCGGTCTACTTGTCTCAGACGTGATGCCAATATGTATGATCATTGCCTTAGATATCGTCATGACTTTGCGCGGTTCTATCAATTGCTCGACAGTATTTTGTTTACCCACCGTGATATTTGCTATTTTGAGAGAAGCCTCTAGTGAACACTATGGCCCCCGGCTCTACTCCACACCATATTTTCAGCCTTACACTTTTTACTTCGTTGCACTTTCCGCCTTCAGATCTCACTTTGCAAACAATCTTGAAGGGATTGACAACCCCTTTAAAGCGTTGGGTGCAAGCTCTTTTGTGTTTGCGCAGGTACTCTGGACTTGACGAGATTCTCCTACTGGATTGATACCTTGGTTCTCAAACTGAGGGAAATACTTACTGCCCCTGTGCTGCATCACCCTTTCCTCTTCAAGGGAAATCCAACGGAAGCTCAAGAGACGACAGAAGGATCTCTGGCACCACTACCGGGGAAGGACTTTTGTCGACGTAGCATCATGCCAAACATTATGATGAGCATGTCGCTTGCGTGCTCTGGGCGCAGCGAGAGCACATGTTTTGCACGAGGCTCTGCCGAACAGCCGCGTCCTCCAGAACCCCTGTGCTCTTGCCCGTGTGCTAGCTACACAACACATGTTTTGCACGCTGCATCGAGCCAAGCACTGACCAATTTTCTCCATCTCTTTGTGCTGCTCAGAGCGACCGTCATATCTCCTTGGCAGCACGCCGGCATCCACATCTGCCTTTGCCATGACCAGCATCGCCCAAGCCACCCACGCGCGCTAGCTAGCTCCCTGGGGCAGCACCGGACTCGTCCGCTAGCTCCCAACCGCGCCAGCCATTTCCACGTCGCCCCTTCGCCCGTGACGGTGAGCCGACGAGCTTATCCTCAGGAAACCGCGGAAACCGACTTCCCTAGCTATAAAACGGATTCTCTCGAGACCCATGACCCCATAGGTATCCCACTACGCCTCCCCCTCGAGCCCTCAAAGCAAGCCGATGTTAGAAGAGCTCTTTTTCCCCGCCTCCCGCCGAGGCACCGGTGCCGCTTTTCGCTCAAATTCGATGCCACCGAAGCCTTCCCCTCTGTTTTGCCTCCACCAATAGTTCCTCCTCGACCCCTAGTAGCGTCCCCTCTCAATTTCCTTCGGGAGCCACTGCAAGTAAGAAATCCTCGGGCAACCGAAGTCACCATCCGCTAGTGGACTCGTCGCCGGTGACTCCCTTCCCCTCTCCGACCATAGATCTTACCAGGACAATCTAATGGGTTCCCCGCATGCATTCCCATGGTTAGGACCTCTTTGGTCTGCCGCCGCTCGCTGGTGTGGGCCATCGGAAGCTGTGCCCCGTCGGTTGGAAGAAGGAAAAGGCCTGGGTGGACCGGTCAAACATGACTGGTGGGCCGTAGGACCCACTGTCAGCGACCCCTTGGCCCACCCATTGTCTCAAGTGAAGGCGTAAACCCCCCACCCCTAGTACCTCTTCTCCTCTGAAAAGCATATTTTCTACCGAAACATTTTCTTTTCTATGTTTTAACTTTAAAAAAATTTGACTAAGGTTTGACTGACTCTAACTTTTGAACTAAAACTCCAAATGAGTTGATTCTTTTTCTGTTGTTTCTCAAATTTCACCTACTTTATTGTCATATGTATATCCAAAAAACTTCAACCAACTTTTATACGCTGTTTTTGGAATGTGTGTTCATTCTAGTATTTTCAAAGATAGGAAAATTTGGAGGAAAGAATTCTTTCAAGATTTTTGAAGTGCACACCACCCTTCTTGATACCCAAGGCAAGCATCTTGAACCCCGATTTTTCTGAAGTGTGTGACTGCTTCCTGCGATGAATGAATACATGGTTATGCAACTTAGATAAAAACTCCGCATAGTAATATATTTTTCATAAATCAGGTGATGGGTATTTACAAGGTGTTAAGCATATAATCCTAGTGATGAGTGGGTACTGCCTCATGCCAAGTATGCCATGTGGGTATGGACAACCTCGAAGAAAGGTTTGTCGTGGTAAATATGTGACCGTTTAAGTGATATCTTGTGGCGACGAGAGTGATCAGTGAGGGCATATCGAGGTGTGATGGTTGTAAACCTATTGAATAACATTCAAAAAATTTGTGGTGCTAATCCTTGCAGGAAAACTTAAACCTCCTGAGTCGACCGTAGATCATGTCTTGTGCCAGTAACCCCCATACTTGATTTGTGCTACCACTTGTCCCTACTAGAGGTAGGGTGCGGTTGCATAACTCGTCCACCCCTTTCCTTACACACACCATACACAAAGGCCATTGTGGCAGATACCAGTTGCAACTGGTAGGCATGCCACTTGGTCCGGAGGCATGGGTGTTTGCGGCCTGGGGCAAACAGGGGGCATCCCTTAGTAGCGCGTGGTATAAATTTGATCCCACGCTAAGTGGAGATTGTAATCTTCCCACTTAGAGTCCTACTTAATGAGTGTCGTGGGTGATCCGAGGCATCGGGAAGTTAAACTAGTGTGTGTGGGTTAGGTGTGTTTTCAACTCAAAGACCGTAATCAGAATTAGTTGACATCTCTAGTTGAATAAAGAAATATGTTACTCGTGGGTAAAGAGTACACCCTTTGCAGATTTAAACATCCATTCGAATAGCGGAGTCCGTGGGTAAGTACTACAGTGTGAGATGGGTCAACTATCGATCTGAGGGTCGGTCTTTGGAGGAATTAATTGAAACATGATGATGATCATGTACCGGCATGATAACCATAATTATTATGAATTTTTCTATGACTAATCATTTCTGTTATATGAATTTTTGCGTATCCTTGGAATAGTTCTACCTCCTACTCAATGTTATTATTATCATATAAGCCCTTTGTGTGATGTCGCTTAGATGCCCGACTGTGGTAACTGTTATAATTATCATATAAGCCCTTTATGTAGTGTTGCTTAGACGTCCCATTGTGGCAATTGTTATTATTATCATCTAAGCCCTTTATGTGGTGTCGCTTAGACGCTGAGTATGGCAATTTTTATTACATTCATATAAGCCCTTTATTTGGTGTCGCTTAGACACACGACTGTGGCAATTGTTATTACTTCCATATAAGACCTTTATGTGGTGTCGCTTAGACGGTCGACTGTGGCATCTGTTATTACCTTCCTGTAAGCCCTTTATGTGGTGTCGCTCAGACGCCCGACTGTGGCACACATGATATTATTTACTCATAATTATTTTATCCTTATAAGCCCGTTTTGTGGTGTCGCTCGAGACACCCAGCTGTGGCACACCTGTTATTATTTCACTATAAGCCCTCTATGTGGTGTCGCCCGAGACGCCGATCGGCACACTTCAATTGATCGTTACTCTCTTCCCTGTTTGGTTATACGTCATGAGTAGTAATGATTTAACTGCATAATTTCATCCATAAATTAGATCTTATGACATGTAAGTTGTTATTAAAAATTCTGTGCATGCATCTCGCATGGTTTAACTTACCTATTTTCATGATGTTTGTGAGTACATTCAAAGTACTCACTGGCTTGTCCTTGGTTATTGTCTTGGCTAGATTGCATATTTGGAGGGGATATCGATGATGTCAACTGCATATACTAAGAGTCAAGGATAGCATCCTTGCGAGGTAGGGGAGTTATCCAAGTCAGCTGTTCCTATGGGAATGGAGTCTCATGGACGCTGGAGATCCGCGAGTCGCTTCCGCCGCGAGCCTTTAGACATTTTTTTCAACCCCATGGACCTTCATGGTCTTGTACCCCAAATTTTGTATTTGCTTGGAATTTATATATCAAGTAAGTGTCCACCAGCTAAACAGTATTCATGGGGCTGATGAACACAAGGACATATTTTCTAGGAATTCTATTTCTTGAAAAAACAGGTTGCTACAACCTTGGTATCAGAGCGAGGCTCACCATTGGCTAATCCTATCTTAGCCATGTTGCTATCCCTAGCCTGGATATTCATATATCCATATCCCAACCTAGCCTACACAATAACCAACCACAGTGACCATCCGACACCTTTATGCCACTCGGTGCCCAATGTGTTAGCCAGCCCATAGGATATGTGTCCATGACCTACACCGGAGTTTTCGCATTCCCGAGCATGCGAAAGAAGACTCCCATAGCCTATAAAGGAAAACCGTGCCTCAACCTAGCAATCCCCAACTTTGAGCCCCACTCCCATAACCCCGGACCAACAAGATGCCTGGTCGCGTCATTTGCAACGAGACCACCACATCCGAGCCTGAAGACTTCGTAGCCATCCTCGCCGACCTCAACCGCTAACTTTTTGGCATAGAAGATCGCACAATGTATGTTGTGCATGAGGAGCCTATGAGTGATGCTATCCATCACTTTTGGGTCATCGTGCACATCTATGGACGGAGTTCCTGATACGTCCCAAACGTATCTATAATTTCTGCTTGTTCCATGATCTATTAGGTGACATTGTTATATGTTTTGCTAGACTTTTATATCTTTTTACACATATTTGGACTAACCTACCAACTCAGTGCACCCAGTGCCAGTTTCTGTCTGTTGATGTCTTTTTTGCATGGTCTTTTACCCAATTTTCCGGGGGCCCAAAAATCCCGAGGGAGGATTGACCTCCGGGAGCTTCTCCACCGCCATGGACGCTCCCCGGATGTGCCGTGAGTACTCCTCCTTGGACCATGAGTCCATGATCAGTAGCTATGTGATGTCTTCTCTCCAATCTTGTGCTTCCATGATTAGCCCTTGTGAGCTGCCCTACATGATCGAGGCACCTATGTAATTTTCATGCTATTGCTATGCTCGGTTTGTTGGGATCCGATGGATTATGATATTATGCTCAGATTGTTATGAGTTATATATTTGATTATCCTTTTATATTATGTTCTTTAGTGATTCATGCATGTTCTCTGTTGTTCTTTATTTCTTTGGCCGAGTAGTAGATCATAACTCCAAGAGGGAGTGTTATGCATGATTCTGGGTTCATGCCCCTGATGTCTAGCTTGAGTGATAGAAACATGAGACTAGGGGATGTGTTGTTGCCACCAGGGATAAAACAACGGTGCTTGTGACCACGGTCGCAAGTATTGTTTACCTTGCACATGGTTTGTTAATGCAGTTGTCCGTTGCTTTGAGCTTACACTTTCGGTGTGGATCGCAACTTAATACCAGCGAGATGTTCTGGATAGATATCTCAAGGTGGATGATTAGTAAGTAGATGCTATTGAATAAATGGTTTACTTGTCTTGGCGTACTGCCCATTACTATTGAGCCTCTATCTTTCAAGTAGAATAATTAGCATTGCGGTGCGTTCATAATTCTGTCAATTCCCAGCTGTAATTTGTTCACCCAAGCATAATTGTTTATCGTCTTTTGGAAGAGATACATCACTAGTGAACATCATGTGACTCCGGTCCATA
This sequence comes from Hordeum vulgare subsp. vulgare, assembly GCF_904849725.1. Classification (NCBI taxonomy): domain Eukaryota; kingdom Viridiplantae; phylum Streptophyta; class Magnoliopsida; order Poales; family Poaceae; genus Hordeum; species Hordeum vulgare. The sequence continues at coordinate 102,642,342 of NC_058520.1, forward strand.
TCACCACCATTGCTTACACCTCCGTCATTTACCGCTTTCATTTACTTTTTCGTTGCAATCACTATTACTTTTCCCGCTTGTGTTTTGATCCTTTTCAAACTACAGGGCCGAAGAGATTGAAAACCTCTCTGTACTCGTTGGGAGAAAAGTTATTTGTGTGTTTGCAGGTCCACGTCTTCTGCTAGTGCCAGGGTAGGAGACACCTACTTGTTGATCCTCGGAGTCCTCCTGGTTCGATAAACCTTACAGTCTCCCTATAAGGGAAAACTTGGTGCTGACTACATCTCAACCTTCCACTTGGGGTAACCAACGAGGAGCGAGAAGTATATACAGTTGGGGAACGTCGCATGGGAAACAAAAATTTTCCTACGCGCACGAAGACCTATCATGGTGATGTCCATCTACGAGAGGGGATGAGCGATCTATGTACCCTTGTAGATCGTACAGCAGAAGCGTTAGAGAACGCGGTTGATGTAGTGGAACGTCCTCACGTCCCTCGATCCGCCCCGCGAACAATCCCGCGATCAGTCCCACGATCTAGTACCGAACGGACGGCACCTCCGCGTTCAGCACACGTACAGCTCGACGATGATCTCGGCCTTCTTGATCCAGCAAGAGAGACGGAGAGGTAGAAGAGTTTTCCGGCAGCATGACGGCGCTCCGGAGGTAGGTGATGATCTTGTCTCAGCAGGGCTCCGCCCGAGCTCCGCAGAAACGCGATCTAGAGGAAAAACTTTGGAGGTATGTGGTCGGGCAGCAGTGAGAAAGTCGTCTCAAATCAGCCCTAATTGCTCCATATATATAGGAGGAGGGAGGGGGGGCCTTGCCTTGGGGTCCAAGGACCCCCAAGGAGTCGACCGAGCCAAGGGGGGGAGGACTCCCCCCCCCCCAAACCGAGTTGGACTTGGTTTGGTGGGAGGAGTCCCCCTCCCTTCCCACTTCCTCCCTCTTTTTTTTTCTTTTCCTTTGATTTCTTATTCTTGGCGCATAGGCCCGCTTGGGGCTGTTCCACCAGCCCACTAAGGGCTGGTGTGTCTCCCCAAAGCCTATGGGCTTCCCCGGGGTGGGTTGCCCCCCCCGGTGAACTCCCGGAACCCATTCGTCATTCCCGGTACATTCCCGGTAACTCCGAAAACCTTCCGGTAATCAAATGAGGTCATCCTATATATCAATCTCCGTTTCCGGACCATTCCGGAAACCCTCGTGACGTCCGTGATCTCATCCGGGACTCCGAACAACATTCGGTAACCAACCATATAACTCAAATACGCATAAAACAACGTCGAACCTTAAGTGTGCGGACCCTGCGGGTTCGAGAACTATGTAGACATGACCCGAGAGACTCCTCGATCAATATCCAATAGCGGGACCTGGATGCCCATATTGGATCCTACATATTCTACGAAGATCTTATCGTTTGAACCTCAGTGCCAAGGATTCGTATAATCCCGTATGTCATTCCCTTTGTCCTTCGGTATGTTACTTGCCCGAGATTCGATCATCAGTATCCGCATACCTATTTCAATCTCGTTTACCGGCAAGTATCTTCACTCGTTCCGTAATACAAGATCCCGCAACTTTACACTAAGTTACATTGCTTGCAAGGCTTGTGTGTGATGTTGTATTACCGAGTGGGCCCCGAGATACCTCTCCGTCATACGGAGTGACAAATCCCAGTCTTGATCCATACTAACTCAACTAACACCTTCGGAGATACCTGTAGAGCATCTTTATAGTCACCCAGTTACGTTGCGACGTTTGATACACACAAAGCATTCCTCCGGTGTCAGTGAGTTATATGATCTCATGGTCATAGGAATAAATACTTGACACGCAGAAAACAGTAGAAACAAAATGACACGATCAACATGCTACGTCTATTAGTTTGGGTCTAGTCCATCACGTGATTCTCCCAATGACGTGATCCAGTTATCAAGCAACAACACCTGGTTCATAACCAGAAGACTCTGACTATCATCGATCAACTGGCTAGCCAACTAGAGGCATGCTAGGGACGGTGTTTTGTCTATGTATCCACACATGTAAATGAGTCTTCATTCAATACAATTATAGCATGGATAATAAACTATTATCTTGATACAGGAATTATAATAATAACTATACGTTTATTATTGCCTCTAGGGCATAATTCCAACAGTCTCCCACTTGCACTAGAGTCAATAATCTAGCCCTCACATCACCATGTGAATTACATTGTAATAAATCTAACACCCATACAGTTCTGGTGTCGATCATGTTTTGGCCGTGGAAGAGGTTTAGTCCGCGGATCTGCTACATTCAGATCCGTGTGCACTTTGCATATATTTACGTCCTCCTCCCCGACGTAGTCGCGGATGAGGTTGAAGCGTCGTTTGATGTGTCTGGTCTTCTTGTGAAACCTTGGTTCCTTTGCTAAGGCAATGGCACCCGTGTTGTCACAGAACAAGGTTATTGGATTCAATGCGCTTGGCACCACTCCAAGATCCGTCATGAACTGCTTCATCCAGACACCCTCCTTAGCCGCCTCCGAGGCAGCCATGTACTCTGCTTCACATGTAGAATCTGCTACGATGCTTTGCTTGGATCTGCACCAGCTTACTGCACCCCCATTAAGAATAAATACGTATCCGGTTTGCGACTTAGAGTCGTCCGGATATGTGTCAAAGCTTGCATCGACGTAACCTTTTACGGCGAGCTCTTCGTCACCTCCATACACGAGAAACATCTCCTTAGTCCTTTTCAGGTACTTCAGGATATTCTTGACTGTTGTCTAGCGATCCACTCCTGGATTACTCTGGAACCTACCTGCCATACTTATGGCCAGGCTAACATCCGGTCTAGTGCACAGCATCGCATACATGATAGAACCTATGGCTGAAGCATAGGGGACGGAGCGCATATGCTCTCTATCTTCATCAGTTGCTGGGCAATGAGTCTTACTCAATCTCGTACCTTGTAATACTGGCAAGAACCCTTTCTTGGACTGTTCCATTTTGAACCTCTTCAAAACTTTATCAAGGTATGTGCTTTGTGAAAGTCCTATCAGGCGTTTTGATCTATCCCTATAGATCTTAATGCCTAGAATGTAAGCAGCTTCTCCTAGGTCCTTCATAGAGAAACTTTTATTCAAGTAACCTTTTATGCTCTCCAAAAGCTCTACGTTGTTTCCAATCAGTAATATGTCATCCACATATAATATTAGAAACGCCACAGAGCTCCCACTCACTTTCTTGTAAATACAAGATTCTCCAACCACTTGTATAAACCCAAATGCTTTGATCACCTCATCAAAGCGTTTGTTCCAACTCCGAGATGCTTGCACTAGTCCATAAATGGATCGCTGGAGCTTGCACACCTTGTCAGCATTTTTAGGATCGACAAAACCTTCGGGTTGCATCATATACAACTCTTCCTTAAGGAAACCGTTAAGGAACGCCGTTTTGACATCCATCTGCCAGATTTCATAATCGAAAAATGCAGCTATTGCTAACCTGATTCTGACGGACTTAAGCATTGCCACGGGAGAGAAAGTCTCATCGTAGTCAATTCCTGGAACTTGTGAAAAACCCTTTGCCACAAGTCGAGCTTTATAAACGGTCACATTACCGTCAGCGTCCGTCTTCTTCTTAAAGATCCATTTGTTCTGAATAGCCTTGCGGCCCTCAGGTAGTATCTCCAAAGTCCACACTTTGTTCTCACACATGGATCCTATCTCAGATTTCATGGCTTCTAGCCATTTGTTGGAATCTAGGCCCACCATTGCTTCTTCATAATTCGCAGGTTCATTGTTGTCTAACAACATGATTGATAAGACGGGATTACCGTACCACTCTGGAGCAGTGCGTGATCTCGTCGACCTGCGTGGTTCAACAGAAACTTGAACTGGAGTTTCATGATCATCATCATTAACTTCCTCCTCAACCGGCATCGCAATGACAGAGGTTTCCCCTTGCCCTGCGCCACCATCCAGAGGGATGAGAGGTTCGATAACCTCGTCAAGTTCTATCTTCCTCCCACTCAATTCTCTCGAGAGAAACTCCTTCTCGAGAAAAGTTCCGTTCTTAGCAACAAACACTTTGCCCTCGGATTTGAGATAGAAGGTGTACCCAACTGTCTCTTTTGGGTAGCCTATGAAGACGCATTTCTCCGCTTTGGGTTCCAGCTTTTCAGGCTGAAGCTTTTTGACATAAGCATCACATCCCCAAACTTTAAGAAACGACAACTTTGGCCTTTTGCCATACCACAGTTCGTATGGTGTCGTCTCAACGGATTTTGATGGTGCCCTATTTAAAGTGAATGCAGCTGTTTCTAATGCATAACCCCAAAATGATAACGGCAACTCAGTAAGAGACATCATAGATCGCACCATCTCTAACAAAGTACGATTACGACGTTCGGACACACCATTACGCTGTGGTGTTCCAGGCGGTGTTAACTGTGAAACAATTCCACATTGTCTTAAGTGAGCACCAAACTCGAAACTCAGATATTCACCCCCACGATTAGACCGTAGGAACTTGATCTTCTTGTTACGATGATTTTCCACTTCACTCTGAAATTGCTTGAACTTTTCAAATGTTTCAGACTTGTGTTTCATCAAGTAGACATAACCATATCTACTTAAATCGTCAATGAAGGTGAGGAAATAACGATATCCGCCGCGTGCCTCCACGCTCATTGGACGACACACATCGGTATGTATGATTTCCAACAAGTCACTTGCACGCTCCATTGTTCCGGAGAACGGAGTCTTAGTCATCTTGCCCATGAGGCATGGTTCGCACGTGTCAAGTGAATCAAAGTCAAGTGACTCCAAAAGTCCATCATCATGGAGTTTCTTCATGCGCTTTACACCAATATGACCCAAGCGGCAGTGCCACAAAAATATGGCGCTATCATTGTTTACTCTAACTCTTTTGGTCTCAATGTTATGTATATGCGTATCACTATCAAGATTAAATATGAAGAATCCTCTCACATTCGGTGCATGACCATAAAAGATGTTACTCATAGAAATAGAACAACCATTATTCTCAGACTTAAAAGAGTAACCGTCTCGCAATAAACAAGATCCAGATATAATGTTCATGCTCAACGCAGGCACTAAATAACAATGATTTAAGTTCATCACTAATCCCGATGGTAGCTGAAGTGACACTGTGCCGACGGCGATTGCATCAATCTTGGAACCATTTCCTACGCGCATCGTCACTTCGTCTTTCGCCAGCCTTCGTCTATTCCGCAGTTCCTGTTTCGAGTTGCAAATGTGAGCAACAGAACCGGTATCAAATACCCAGGCACTACTACGAGAGCCGGTTAAGTACACATCTATAACATGTATATCAAATATACCTGATTTTTCTTTGCCCGCCTTCTTATCTGCCAGATACTTGGGGCAATTGTGCTTCTAGTGACCCATACCCTTGCAATAGAAGCACTCTGTTTCAGGCTTAGGTCCAGCCTTGGGTTTCTTCGGCGGATTGGCAACAGGCTTGCCGCTCTTCTTCGAATTGCCCTTCTTGCCTTTGCCGTTTCTCTTGAAACTAGTGGTCTTGCTCACCATCAACACTTGATGCTCTTTACGGAGTTCAGACTCTGCGACTTTCAGCATCGCAAACAACTCGCCGAGAGACTTGTTCATCCCTTGCATGTTGTAGTTCAACACAAAGCCTTTATAGCTTGGCGGCAGTGATTGAAGGATTCTGTCAGTGATAGCTTCTTGCGGGAGTTCAATCCCCAGTTCAGCTAGACGGTTTGAGTACCCAGACATTTTGAGCACATGTTCACTGACAGACGAGTTTTCCTCCATCTTGCAAGCATAGAATTTATCGGAGGTCTCATACCTCTCGATCCGAGCGTTCTTCTAAAAGATAAACTTCAACTCCTCGAACATCTCAAATGCTCCATGACGCTCAAAGCGACGTTGAAGTCCCGGTTCTAAGCCATACAAGACTGCACATTGAACTATTGAGTAGTCCTCCTTACGCACTAACCAAGCATTCTTAACATCCTGATCAGCCGTAGCGGGTGGTTCATCTCCTAGCGCAGCATTAAGGACATAATCCTTCTTCCCAGCTTGTAAGATTAGCTTAAGATTACGAGCCCAGTCTACAAAGTTGCTTCCATCATCTTTCAACTTAGCTTTCTCTAGGAACGTATTAAAATTCAGGATGACACTCGCGTGAGCCATGATCTACAACACAAATATATTCAAAGTGGACTTAGACTATGTTCAAGATAATTAGAGTTTAACTTAATCAAATTATATGCTAAACTCCCACTCAAAAAGTACATCTCTCTAGTCATTTGAGTGGTTCATGATCCACTTACACTATCCCAAGTCCGATCATCACGTGAGTTGACTATAGTTTCAGTGGTAAGAATTCCTATGCTAATCATATCAACTATATGATTCATGATCGACCTTTCGGTCTCATGTGTTCCGAGGCCATGTCTGCACATGCTAGGCTCATCAAGCTTAACCCGAGTGTTCCGCGTGCGCAACTGTTTGCACCCATTGTATGTGAACGTTGAGTCTATCACACCCGATCATCACGTGGTGTCTCGAAACGACGAACTGTAGCAACGGTGCACAGTCGGGGAGAACACAATTTCGTCTTGAAATTTTAGTGAGAGATCACCTCATAATGCTACCGTCGTTCTAAGCAAAATAAGTTGCATAAAAGGATTAACATCACATGCAATTCATAAGTGACATGATATGGCCATCATCACGTGGTTCTTGATCTCCATCACCAAAGCACCGGCACGATCTTCTTGTCACCGGCGCCACACCATGATCATCCATCAACGTGTTGCCATCGGGGTTGTCGTGCTACTTATGCTATTACTACTAAAGCTACATCCTAGCAAAATAGTAAACGCATCTGCAAGCACATATGTTAGTATAAAGACAACCCTATGGCTCCTGCCGGTTGCCGTACCATCGACGTGCAAGTCGATATTTCTATTACAACATGATCATCTCATACATCCAATATATCACATCACATCGTTGGCCATATCACATCACAATCATACCCTGCAAAAACAAGTTAGACGTCCTCTAATTTTGTTGTTGCATGTTTTACGTGGTGACCAAGGGTATCTAGTAGGATCGCATCTTACTTACGCAAACACCACAACAGAGATATATGAGTTGCTATTTAACCTCATCCAAGGACCTCCTCGGTCAAATCCGATTCAACTAAAGTTGGAGAAACCGTCACTTGCCACTCATCTTTGAGCAAAGGGGGTTACTCGTAACGATGAAACCAGTCTCTCGTAAGCGTACGAGTAATGTCGGTCCAAGCCGCTTCAATCCAACAATACCGCGGAATCAAGAAAAGACTAAGGAGGGCAGCAAAACGCACATCACCGCCCACAAAAACTTTTGTGTTCTACTCGAGAAGACATCTACGCATGAACCTAGCTCATGATGCCACTGTTGGGGAACGTCGCATGGGAAACAAAAATTTTCCTACGCGCACGAAGACCTATCATGGTGATGTCCATCTATGAGAGGGGATGAGTGATCTATGTACCCTTGTAGATCGTACAGAAGAAGCGTTAGAGAACGCGGTTGATGTAGTGGAACGTCCTCACGTCCCTCGATCCGCCCCACGAACAATCCCGCGATCAGTCCCACGATCTAGTACCGAACGGATGGCACCTCCGCATTCAGCACACGTACAGCTCGACGATGATCTCGGCCTTCTTGATCCAGCAAGAGAGACGGAGAGGTAGAAGAGTTCTCCGGCAGCGTGACGGCGCTCCGGAGGTTGGTGATGATCTTGTCTCAGCAGGGCTCCGCCCGAGCTCCGCAGAAACGCGATCTAGAGGAAAAACTATGGAGGTATGTGGTCGGGCAGCCGTGAGAAAGTCGTCTCAAATCAGCCCTAATTGCTCCATATATATAGGAGGAGGGAGGGGGGGCCTTGCCTTGGGGTCCAAGGACCCCCAAGGAGTCGGCCGAGCCAAGGGGGGGAGGACTCCCCCCCCAAACCGAGTTGGACTTGGTTTGGTGGGAGGAGTCCCCCTCCCTTCCCACTTCCTCCCTCTTTTTTTTTCTTTTCCTTTGATTTCTTATTCTTGGCGCATAGGCCCGCTTGGGGCTGTTCCACCAGCCCACTAAGGGCTGGTGTGTCTCCCCAAAGCCTATGGGCTTCCCCGGGGTGGGTTGCCCCCCCGGTGAACTCCCGGAATCCATTCGTCATTCCCGGTACATTCCCGGTAACTCCGAAAACCTTCCGGTAATCAAATGAGGTCATCCTATATATCAATCTTCATTTCCGGACCATTCCGGAAACCCTCGTGACGTCCGTGATCTCATCCGGGACTCCGAACAACATTCGGTAACCAACCATATAACTCAAATACGCATAAAACAACGTCGAACCTTAAGTGTGCAGACTCTGCGGGTTCGAGAACTATGTAGACATGACCCGAGAGACTCCTCGGTCAATATCCAATAGCGGGACCTGGATGCCCATATTGGATCCTACATATTCTACGAAGATCTTATCGTTTGAACCTCAGTGCCAAGGATTCGTATAATCCCGTATGTCATTCCTTTGTCCTTCGATATGTTACTTGCCCGAGATTCGATCGTCAGTATCCGCATACCTATTTCAATCTCGTTTACCGGCAAGTCTCTTTACTCGTTCCGTAATACAAGATCCCGCAACTTTACACTAAGTTACATTGCTTGCAAGGCTTGTGTGTGATGTTGTATTACCGAGTGGGCCCCGAGATACCTCTCCGTCATACGGAGTGACAAATCCCAATCTTGATCCATACTAACTCAGCTAACACCTTCGGAGATACCTGTAGAGCATCTTTATAGTCACCCAGTTACGTTGCGACGTTTGATACACATAAAGCATTCCTCCGGTGTCAGTGAGTTATATGATCTCATGGTCATAGGAATAAATACTTGACACGCAGAAAACAGTAGCAACAAAATGACACGATCAACATGCTACGTCTATTAGTTTGGGTCTAGTCCATCACGTGATTCTCCCAATGACGTGATCCAGTTATCAAGCAAAAACACCTTGTTCATAATCAGAAGACTCTGACTATCATCGATCAACTGGCTAGCCAACTAGAGGCATGCTAGGGACGGTGTTTTGTCTATGTATCCACACATGTAAATGAGTCTTCATTCAATACAATTATAGCATGGATAATAAACTATTATCTTGATACAGGAATTATAATAATAACTATACATTTATTATTGCCTCTAGGGCATAATTCCAACATATACATCATCTCATAATCAAGCAAGTTTTCTGGCGCCGTTGCCGGGGACTCCAGTCTTCAAGATAGGGGAGTTGCACGCTATCTTTTACCTTTGCTTTTTAGTATTGTTAGTTTGCTTTTTAGCTTTTGCTTTAGTGTCTTATACCAAAAACCACAAAAAACTTAGTTTCTTTGTTCTTGCTTGTTGCTGCTGCTATGGGTTCCACTGAGAACGCCAAGTTGTGTGACTTCACTAGTCACAACAACAATGACTTCATCTGCACTCCTATTGCTGCTCCCGCTACTGGGGCTACCTCCTATGAGATTAAACCTGCTTTACTGAACCTTTTGATGAAAGGTCATTTCTCCAGTTCTGGAGATGATCCTGCCTTGCACCTGAACAATTTTGTTGAGCTTTGTGATATGCAAAAATATAAAGAAGTAGATGGTGATATTGTTAAACTTAAGCTTTTTCCTTTCTCCTTGAGAGGAGGAGCTAAAGTGTGGCTTCAATCTTTCCCTAGGAATAACATAGATTCTTGGGATAAGTGCAAAGATGCTTTTATTAGAAAGTATTACCTTCCTGCTAAGATTATCCAGTTAAGAAATAATATTATGAATTTTAGGCAACTCGATAATGAACACGTTGCTCAAGCTTGGGAACGTATGAAATCTCTTGTTAAGAATTGCCCTACACATGGTTTGACTACTTGGATGGTTATCCAAACTTTCTATGCACGATTGAACTTTACCTCGCAGAATCTATTAGACTCGGTCACGGGAGGAACCTTTATGTCAAGTACACTTGGTGCTGCCACAAAGCTATTGGATGATATGATGAAAAATTGTTCTCAATGGAACACCGAGAGAGCTCCAACAGGTAGGAAGGTAAACTTTGTTGAGGAGATCTCATCCCTTAATGATAAGGTTGACATGATCATGACTTTACTCACTAAGCAAGCTCATATTAATCCTCATGATGTTCCTTTAAATTCTTTGGTTCCTCAATAAAAAGAGCAAGTTGATCTTAATTTTATCTCTAGGAACAACTTTAACAATAATGCTTATAGTAGTAATTTTGGTAGCAATCCCAGACCGTTCCCATCAAACAACTATGGGAACAACAACAATTATCCTAGCACCAAAAACTCCACTTATAAATTAGAGAGCATGCTTAAAGACTTTATAACTTCTCAAAAAGCCTTCAACAAGAGTGTAGAAGAGAAATTAGAAAAATTAGATAGTCTCTCTTTGAAGGTGGACAACATAGCTCATGATGTAGAGATGCTTAAAATTAGAACTCATGGGCTAGAGAAAAAGAAGAGGAATATAGGATTAAGAGCCTTCTAATGACCCACAAGTATAGGGGATCTAACGCGGTCCTTTTGATAAGTAAGAGTGTCGAACCCAACGAGGAGCAGAAGGATCTGGCAAGTGGTTTTCAGCAAGGTATTCTCTGCAAGCACTGAAATTATCGGTAACAGATAGTTGTGTGATAAGATGATTCGCAGCAAGTAGAAAGTAACAATAGTAACGACGGTGCAGCAAAGTGGCCCAATCCCTTTTGTAGCAAGGGACAAGCCTGGACAAACTCTTATAGGAGGTAAAGCGCTCCCGAGGACACATGGGAAATTATGTCAAGCTAGTTTTCATCATGTTCATATGATTCGTGTTCGCTACTTTGATAGTTTGATATGTGGGTGGACAAGTGCTTGGGTGCTTCCCTTACTTGGACAAACCTCCCACTTATGGTTAACCCCTCTCGCAAGCATCCGCAACTACGAAAGAAGAATTAATACAAAGTCTAACCATAGCATTAAACTAGTGGATCCAAATCAGCCCCTTACGAAGCAACGCATAAACTAGGGTTTAAGCTTCTGTCACTCTAGCAACCCATCATCTCCTTACTACTTCTCAGTGCCTTCCTGTAGGTCCAAATAATGGTGAAGTGTTATGTAGTCGATGTTCACATAACACCACTAGAGGAGAGACAACATACAATACATCAAAATATCGAACGAATACCAAATTCACATGACTACTTATAGCAAGACTTATCCCATGTCCTCAGGAACAAAAGTAACTACTCACAAAGCATAGTAATATTCATGACCAGAGAGGTATTGAATAGCATCAAGGATCTGAACATATAATCTTCCACCAAGTAATCCAACTAGCATCAACTACAAAGAGTAATTAACAGTACTAGCAACCTTACAAGTACCAATCGGAGTCGCGAGATGGAGATTGGTTACAAGAGATGAACTAGGGTTTGGAGATGAGATGGTGATGATGAAGATGTTGATGGTGATGAGTCCCCTCCGATGAGGGGTGTGTTGGTGATGACGATGGCGATGATTACCCCCTCTGGGAGGGAAGTTCCCCCGGCAGGACGACCCTGCCGGAGCTCTAGATTGGTTTTGCTCAAGTTCCGCCTCGTGGCGGCGGCAATTCCTCCCAAAAGCCTCCTCTTGATTTTTTTCTGGAACGAAACCCTCCTTATAGCAAAAGAGGGGGCCCAGAGGGCCAACAGGGAGCCCACAAGCCCCCTAGGTGCGGCCAGGGGGCAGGCCGCGCCTAGTAGGCTTGTGGCCTCCTGCTGGCTCTCCTCTGGTACTTCTTGGGCCCAGTATTTTTTATTAATGCCAAAATAAATCCTCGTTGATTTTCACGGCTTTTGGAGTTGCGCAGAATAGGTATCTCAAACTTCCTCCTTTTTCAGGCCAGAATTCCAGCTGCCGGTATTCTCCCTCTTCATGTAAACCTTGTAAAATTGGAGAGAAAAGGCATAAGTATTATACCATGAAGTGTAATAACAGCCCCAAAAGTGATAAATATCAACAAGAAAGCATGATGCAAAATGGACGTATCAACTCCCCCAAGCTTAGACCTCGCTTGTCCTCAAGCGAAAGCCGAGATCAACAAATATGCCCACATGTTTAGAGAAAGAGGTGTCGACAAAACAAAATACGGACATGCAGGCAACATGATTATAGTCAGAACAGCAATACCATCATATAATCTGTCATGCTAAAGTGATAATTCCTTCAGAAAGTAAAGTATGGATCAAGAACCTTATCGAGAATTAACAACCAATAGCCTTTAGTCATTGAAGCAATTGCAATTTATCATAACATCAGAAAGAGACAAATAAGAGCTTGTAAAGCAAATCCACATACTCAATCATCATTTTGTCTTCTACAATTGCTACAACTCACATGGTACTCATGAGATCGAAGTTTCAGTCGGACACACAGAAAGATAGGGGATTATAGTTTCGCCTCCCAACTATTTACCTCAAGGGTAATGTCAACAATAATAATTCATGAATACTTACTTCCAGGTTGACATATTAATATAGATCTTTCCCTAGCATATGACGTTAGCCAAGATAAAGGCAAGATAAGGAATTGGTGTAGATCACCATGACTCTTTCAAGGGCAAAAAGTAAAGGTACAAGATAGGCCCTTCGCAGAGGGAAGCAGAGGTTGTCATGCGCTTTTGAGGTTTGGATGTGCGACCTCTTAATGTGAAGGAACGTCACTTTATATTGCCTCCTGTGATAAAGAACTTTATTATGCAGTCCATCGCTTTTAACTCTTCCTCATCATAGGTTCGTACAAAGCTTATTTTCCACACACTAATAGATCATACATATTTAGGGAGCAATTTTTATTGCCTGCACCAATGACAACTTACTTGAGGGATCTTATTCAATCCATAGGTAGTTACGGTGGACTCTCATCGCAAAACTGTGGTTGAAGATTTTTGGATGCACAAGTAGTATCTCTACTTAGTGCGGAAGTTTTGGCTGATATGAGGTGGAAGCAAGCGTCACATGCTAAGGGATCTCTAGTCATATAATCATTGTTCGGAACCAAGCAAACATAATTCATTATGTTGTCTTCCTTGTCCAACATATACTTCTAAGCATGTAGTAGTTTAATGAGTGTTCACAATCATAGATGGTGTCAAAGATGATATATTTATATGTGAACCTCTCCTTCTTTATCATTTCATATTAATTGCAACAATGACCAAGGTCTATGTTTGTCTACCCTCAACAAGTTTCAATCAACATTCTTTTTATATGTGAAGCCATCACTTCCCATAAGATCATTACATGATCTTTCATGTTTTTGTTCTTTTATCATTCTCTTGATCATGGCATGAGGCAAGGCCCTTAACTAAAACTCTCTTTATTATATGACTCACGAACTCGAATACATCGGGGGTGACACAAAGCAAAACTCAAGCCTAAAACACTAAGAACTTTAATCTACTAGAGAAAGATAAAACCAAAAAGGATTGAACTAAGGAAAGGTAAAGGCAAAAGATGTGATGGTGATACGATACCGGGGCAACTACCCCAAGCTTGGCACAAGCCAAGGGGATTGCCCATACCCATGCTTAGTTGTATTCCTTTGGAGTTGATGGTGGTGGAGTTGTTGCAACCTAGGTTTGATCTTCCGTCTTCCAAGGTATAGGTGCTCCATCATGGAAAGATGACCGAGTCTCCGGAATCCTCAAATCTGCAGCTAACCGTATTGATTTAAATCTCTACTCATACTCATAGTTTTGGTTCTGCAGGTCATAGATCTGGGCTTGGAGGTGATCAATTCTGTCATAGAGCCTGGAGAGGTGCTTCCCGATGTCATTGGAATTGATCTTGTGCTTGTTGGTGAACTCCGTGATCATCATGTGGTTGGCATTGAGTCCACGCTCCACCATCCCGTGGCACTTGAAGAATTGCTGCTCCATTGCTTCGAGCCTTGCCTCCATGCTTCCGGTCTTCTTGGGCCCCTCAACATCACGGATGTGCACCACCCCCTCACGTATCTCGATAGATTGAGGGTGTTGCAGCACTCCCGCGAGGTAGGGATTGATGACCTTCTCGAAGATCTTGTCCTTCAGAGCTTTTGGGGACGTCATAGCGATCTAGATCTGCAGGAGAAACAGGCTCGAAACGAAAACAGAGGAAAATTGCGTGATACGAGGGTCAGACCTTTCGGGAGAATATATAATGATTTTTTTTCCGACTAGAAGGAGTACACCGCAATAAAACGGAGTCCAGGAGGCACACGAGGTGGTCACAAGCCACCCAGGCGCGGCCAGCGGGGGTGGCCCGCGCCTGGCAGGCTTGTCGCCTCCTCGTGCGCTTTCCGGACTACTTCAATTTTTTCTAATTTTCTAAAAATTCCAAAACAGGCTGATAAATATCCCTTATGTACTCCTCCGGAGTTATGGTATTGATAATATTGCTTTCAACATTTATGGGAGTACCTGAGATATAATGCTTGATTCGTTGCCCATTTACCACTCTCGGAAATTTACCTTCCGTGTTGTTGATCTTGATGGCACCGGAACGATGTACTTTCTCAACAATGTAAGGACCTTCCCATTTAGAGAGAAGCTTGCCTGAAAAAATCTTAATCGAGAATTATATAGCAAGACATAATCACCTACATTAAACTCACGTTTTTGTATCCTTTTATCATGCGACCTCTTAACCTTTTCTTTATCCAACTTGCAATTTTCATATGCCTGAGCTCTCCATTCATCAAGTGAGCTGATATCAAATAACCTCTTCTCACCAGCAAGTTTGAAATCAAAGTTGAGCTCTGTGATTGCCCAATAAGCCTTATGCTCTAGCTCAAGAGGTAAATGACATGCTTTACCGTAAACCATTTTGTACGGAGACATGCCCATGGGATTCTTATAAGCAGTTCTATAAGCCCACAGTGCATCATCGAGCTTCTTAGACCAATTCTTTCTAGACCTATTGACAGTCTTTTGCAGAATTAGTTTAATCTCTCTATTGATTAGCTCTACTTAACCACTAGACTGAGAATGATAGGGAGATGCAATTCTATGATTGACATCATACTTAGCAAGCGGTTTACGGAAATCACCATGAATGAAATGTGAACCACCATCACTCATTAGATATCTAGGGACTCCAAATCTAGGGAAAATAACTTCTTTAAGCATCCTTGTAGAGGTGTTGTGATCAGCACTACTAGTTGGATAGCTTCTACCCACTTAGTAACGTAATCAACAGCAACTAGGATATGAGTATACCCATTGGATTTTGGAAAAGGTCCCATATAATCAAAACCCCAAACATCAAATGGTTCAATGACAAGTGAATAATTCATAGGCATTTCCTGACGTTTACTGATATTACCTATTCTTTGCCATTCGTCACAAGACAAGACAAACTTACGGGCATCCTTGAAGAGAGTGGGCCAATAGAAACCTGATTGCAATACCTTGTGTGCAGTTCTATCTCCCGCATCGTGTCCTCCGTAAGCCTCGAAGTGACACTCTTGTAGGATCTGTCCCTGTTCATGTTCAGGTACACAACATCTAATAACACCATCTACTCCTTCCTTATAAAGGTGAGGATCATCCCAAAAGTAATGTCTCAAATCAAAGAAGAATTTCTTCTTTTGCTGGTATATGAAACTAGGTGGTATATATTTGGCAACGATATAATTTGCATAATCAGCATACCACGGTGTACTACGTGAAGTATTGATGACATTCAGTTTCTCATGAAGAAAGCTACCATCAATAGGTTGTGGGTCATCAAGAACATTCTCCAACCTAGACAAGTTATCTGCTACGGGGTTCTCAGCACCCTTCCTATCGACAACATGCAAATCAAATTCTTGTAGCAAGAGAACCCATCTGATAAGTCTAGGTTTAGTGTCTTTCTTTTCCATGAGGTACTTAATAGCAGCGTGATCAGTGTGAATAGTGACTTTGGAATCAACAATGTAAGACCTGAACTTTTCACACGCAAACACGACTGCTAAAAATTCCTTTTCCGTAGTAGCATAGTTTCTTTGGGCACTGTCTAGAGTTTTACTAGCATAATGAATAACATTCAACTTCTTATCAACTCTTTGTCCTAGAACAGCACCAACAACATAATCACTAGCATCACACATGATTTCAAAAGGTAAGTTCCAATCAGGTGGTTGAACAATAGGCGCAGTTATCAAGGCCTTCTTAAGTATTTCGAAGGCTTCCTCACAAACATCGTCAAAAACAAAAGGAATATCCTTTTGCAAGATGTTGGTAAGAGGCCTAGAAATCTCAGAGAAGTCTTCAATGAACCTTCTATAGAAACCAGCATGACCAAGGAAACTTCTTATACCTTTGATATCTGTGGGGCATGGCATTTTCTCAATAGCATCAACCTTAGCCTTATCGACTTCAATACCTCTTTCAGAAATTTTATGTCCTAAGACGATGCCTTCATTAACCTTAAAGTGGCAATTCTCCCAATTCAAGACAAGGTTGGTATCTTTACATCTCTACAAGACTCGATCAAGGTTGTTGAGGCAATCATCAAAAGATGACCCGTAAACGGAGAAGACATCCATGAAAACCTCAACAATCTTTTCACAAAAATCAGAGAATATAGCCATCATACATCTTTGAAAGGTGGCAGGCGCATTACATAAGCCAAAATGCATACGTATGTAAGCAAAGGTGCCGAAAGGGCAGGTGAAAGTGGTTTTCTCCTGATCAGATTGTGCAACAGGTATTTGGGAGAAACCAAAATAACCGTCTAGAAAGCAGAAGTGTGTGTGTTTAGACAGTCTTTCTACCATTTGGTCGATAAAAGGCAAAGGGTAATGATCTTTCCTAGTGACTTCTTCAATTTCCTAAAAATCGATCACCATCCTATAGCCAGTAACAATCCTCTGTGGGATCAATTCATTCTTATCATTAGGGACAATGGTAATACCTCCCTTCTTAGGGACGCAATGCACCGGACTCACCCAATCACTATGAGCAATAGGGTAGATAATACCTGCTTCTAGGAGCTTTAGTATTTCTTTTCTTACTACCTCTTTCATCTTAGGATTTAATCTCCGTTGATGATCAGCAACTGGTTTGGAATCAGGATCGGTTTTAATCTTGTGCTGGCATAGAGTGGGACTAATGCCCTTAAGATCATCAAGAGTATATCCAATAGCAGCACAGTGCTTCCTCAGAGTTTTTAGTAACTTCTTTTCTTCATGCTCGGAGAGGCTAGCACTAATAATAACAGGATATATCTCTTTTTCATCGAGATAAGCATACTTAAGAGTATGAGGCAACTGTTTAAGCTCAAACACAGGATCACCCTTTGGTGGGGGTGGTTCTCCAAGCAGTTCAACAGGCAAATTATTCTTAAGGATAGGATATTGTTCAAAGATAACTCTATCTATCTCGTCCCTTTCATCCATATGCATATCATTTTCATGCTCAAGCAAGTATTTCTCTAAAGGATCAGTAGGAGGCACGACAATAGAAGCTAGGGAAATAATTTCATCCTTACTAGGCAACTCTTTTTCATGAGGTTGTATACCGAACTTGGAGAAATTGGACTCATGTGACACACCTTCAAAGCCAACAGCGACAGTTTGCTTCTCACACTCAATATGAGCATTGACGGTATTGAGGAAGGTTCTGCCAAATATGATGGGACAAAAGCTATCTTGTGTGGTAGCAAGAACGAGAAAATCAGCAGGATACTTTGTTTTACCACACAAGACTTCAACATCTCTAACAATTCCCAACGGACAGATAGTATC
Organism: Hordeum vulgare subsp. vulgare; assembly: GCF_904849725.1. Taxonomy (NCBI): domain Eukaryota; kingdom Viridiplantae; phylum Streptophyta; class Magnoliopsida; order Poales; family Poaceae; genus Hordeum; species Hordeum vulgare. The sequence continues at coordinate 102,660,182 of NC_058520.1, forward strand.
TCTATTGGCAAGCTGAATAGTGACATCAATAGGTTCCGTCTCAACAGGTGCAATCTCGTCTTTACTTTCATCATATAAGGATTGAGGTATTGCACTAACACTATCACCCACGTCACATAAACCATGATAACAATGATCTCATATCTTAACATAAACAACAGGCGTGCCAACAACAGGCGTATGTTTGTCTCTAGCATGTGGTTTAGCAATTCTAGCAGCATCTTCACAGAAGTGAACATCATGGCCATCAACATTGTCGGACAGTAGATCATCGATAATAGCAATGCTAGGTTCAACTCTAATTTGCTCAGGGGGTGTAGGTGTTCTAATGTAGCCCCTACGTATGATAGTTGAAACTTTAGAATGATCCTTTATCCTAACTGGGAAAGGTGGTTTCTCAATGTAAGCACTAGGAACAATAGGATCATTATAAGCGATGACTTTCTCTTCAACTGGATTGGGTTTAACTACATTGACTTCTAAGGGAGGATGATATTTAAACCACTTCTCTTTAGTGAGATCAATATGAGCAGCAAATGATTCACACAATGAAGCTACTATCTCAGAGTCAAGTCCAAATTTAGCGCTAAAATCACAAAAATTATTTGTTTCGACAAAGGATTTAACGCAATCAAACTTGAAATTAATACCTGACTCCTTACCTTCATCAAACTCCCAATCTTCAAAGTTGCGTTTAATTCTTTCCAATAAATTCCATTTGAAGTCAATATCTCTCTTCATAAAAGAACCGATACAAGAAGTGTCAAGCATGGTGCGATCATCATGAGCAAGCCGAGCATAGAACTTCTGAATGATAATTTCTCTCGAGAGCTCATGGTTGGGGCATGAATATAGCATTGATTTAAGCCTCCCCCAAGCTTGAGCGATGCTTTCTCTGTCACGAGGCCAAAAATTATAAATATAATTCCGATCACGATGTACTAGATGCATAGGATAAAACTTTTGATGAAATTCCAATTTCAACCGGTTGTAGTTCCATGATCCAGTATCAATGTCAATGATTTATTCCTCAAAGATAAGGGAAAGACCTTCTTCTTGACCTCATCCTCGGGCAAACCTGCAAGCTTAAATAAACCACAAACTTCATCTACATAGATTAGATGCAAGTCAGGATGTGATGTTCCATCTCCTGTAAAAGGATTAGCCAGCAGTTTCTCAAGCATACCCGAAGGAAATTCATAGCAAATATTTTCAGTAGGTGCAGCAGGTTGAGGAGCAACTCCTTGTGCTTCCATTTGAGGTGAAGATACCCCAAACAAGCTCCTCAAAGGATTAGTTTCCATAGTGACAAGTGACAATAAATTTCAGCACACTATATAAATGTTTCCTTATCAAATTCCACTTACCAATGGCGCTTCACTCCCCAAAGTATTCTATCGCAGTCCTGTCAATAAGTAAGAGTGTCGAAACCAACGAGGAGCTAAAGGATCTGACAAGTGGTTTTCAGCAAGGTATTATGTGCAAGCACTGAAATTATCGGTAACAGATAGTTGTGTGATAAGATGATTCGTAGCAACTAGCAAGTAACAATAGTAACAACGGTGCAGCAAAGTGGCCCAATCCCTTTTGTAGAAAGGGACAAGCCTGGACAAACTCTTATAGGAGGTAAAGCGCTCCCGAGGACACATGGTAAATTCTGTCAAGCTAGTTTTCATCATGTTCATATGATTCGCGTTCGCTACTTTGATAGTTTGATATGTGGGTGGACCGGTGCTTGGGTGCTGCCCTTACTTGGACAAACTCCCACTTATGATTAACCCCTCTCGCAAGCATCCGCAACTACGAAAGAAGAATTAAGACAAAGTCTAACCATTGCATTAAACTAGTGGATCCAAATCAGCCCCTTACGAAGCAACACATAAACTAGGGTTTAAGCTTCTGTCACTCTAGCAACCCATCATCTACTTACTACTTCCCAATGCCTTCCTCTAGGTCCAAATAATGGTGAAGTGTTATGTAGTCGAAGTTCACATAACACCACTAGAGGAGAGACAACATACAACAAATCAAAATATCGAACGAATACCAAATTCACATGACTACTTATAGCAAGACTTATCCCATGTCCTCAGGAACAAAAGTAACTACTCACAAAGCATAGTAATATTAATGACCAGAGAGGTATTGAATAGCATCAAGGATATAAACATATAATCTTCCACCGAGTAATCCAACTAGCATCAACTACAAAGAGTAATTAACACTACTAGCAACCTTACAAGTACCAATCGGAGTCGCGAGACGGAGATAGGTTACAAGAGATGAACTAGGGTTTCGAGATGAGATGGTGCTGATGAAGATGTTGATGGTGATGAGTCCCCTGTGATGAGAGGAGTGTTGGTGATGACGATGGCGATGATTTCCTCCTCCGGGAGGGAAGTTTCCCCGGCAGGACGACCTTGCTGGAGCTCTAGATTGGTTCTTCTCAAGTTCCGCCTCGTGGCAGCGGCGATTCCTCCCGAAAGCCTCATCTTGATTTTTTCTGGAACGAAACCCTCCTTATAGCAAAAGAGGGGTGCCAGAGGGCCAACAGGGAGCCCACAAGCCCCCTAGGCGCGGCCAGGGGGTAGGCCGCGCCTAGCAGGCTTGTGGCCTCCTACTGGCTCCCCTGTGGTACTTCTTCGGCCCAGTATTTTTTCTAAATTCCAAAATAAATCCTCGTTGATTTTCATGGCTTTTGGAGTTGCGCAGAATAGGTATCTCAAACTTGCTCCATTTTCAGGCCAGAATTCTAGCTGCCGGCATTCTCCCTCTTCATGTAAACCTTGTAAAATAAGAGAGAAAAGGCATAAGTATTTGTACCGTGAAGTGTAATAATAGCCCAAAAAGCGATAAATATTAACAAGAAAGCATGATGCGAAATGGACGTATCACCTTCCTACACACACTACCATTGCTACAATACAAGTTGTTGAGGATCTCAAACTTTTAGCACCCATCACACCCCTAGTCACAATGGACCTATTAATGGTGATGCTAATACCTCAACTATAGGACAAGAAGGTCCTTTGAATTTAGAGACTACCAAAATAATGAGTTTATTTGACATTACTACCACTTTAATTAATGGTAGTAACCTTGATTTTGACAATTGTAGTCTTTCCGACGTTAACACCTTTTTACAAAGAATGGCTAAAGACCCCCACACTAGTACACTCAATATTGCCTTCACCGACCATATTAACAATGCTCTTATCAAAGCTAGGGAGGAGAATATCAAGCTAGAGACTTATATTCCTAGGAAACTAGAAGATGTTTGGGATCCTATGGTCAAGATTAAATTGAATAATATCTCTTGCTTTGGTTTATGTGATGTTGGAGCTAGTTCCTCCGTTATGCCCAAAATAATGTATGATATGCTTGATTTGAAACCTTATGATCGATGTTCTTTTGGTGTTCGTCTTGTTGATTCTTTCGTAAAGACACCTTTAGGGAGAATTAATGATGTTCTTTTTGTTGTCAATGATAATTATGTGCCTGTTGATTTTCTTATTATGGTCATTGAGTGTGATCCTTCATGTCCAATTATTTTGGGACGTCCTTTTCTCCGCACCGTTGGTGCTATCATTGACATGAAAGAAGGGACCATTAGATTCCAACTTCCCCTTAAAAAGGGAATGTAACACTTTCTTCGAAAAAATATTAAGTTACCTTATGAGTCCGTTATTCGGGCAAGCTATTCTTATGGAGTTGATAATACTTGATCTTTTTTGCATCATGTCTTGCTCAAAGGCATAAAAGAAAGCGCTTGTTGGGAGGCAACCCAATTTGTATTTTACTTTCAGTTTTAGTGGTCTTGATGCTTGTTACCACTGTAGCAACATCATTGTATCTTTATTTTTAAGCTTTGTGCCAAGTTTTAGCCTCCGATTGCAAGAAAGTTCAAAAGTTGTGACATGTTGTCCACAAACAGATTTTGTCTACTTGACAGAAAAAATTGCCAAAAATCACCCGACCATCTTTTTAATCTGAATTGGTTTGACATGATGCTCCATAGAATTTTATTTCCAGAATGTGTTCTGAGTTTTTTGATTTGAGTTGCAGAAGTGCCCCAAAACAATTATTTACTACCTGTTGTTCTGTTTTTCACAGATTCTGCTACGTTTTGCGTTTTCATCATTTTGCAAATCTTAAGCTTTCTTTTCCTTTGCAAAAACCTTTTGGAGATCATGATAAACAGTAGCTTTTCCTAAAAATCATTATTTCCTGTCGGTAATTAATTATTTTATCATGGGTACTAACCACTCTAATCAGCTTATGATGAGTTTCGTATGAAGGGAGTTTTCAAGTATGCGATGGAAGATGATGAAAGAAGATCCAGGAGTGTCAAGCGCTCAAGCTTGGGGATGCCCCCATGCACCCCCAAGAAATATTCAGGGAGACTCAAGTGTCTAATCTTGGGGATGCCTTTGTGCATCCCCTTCTCTATCAACAATCATCAGTTCGTCCATCTCCATGCTATATTTTTATCCCTTCATATGTTATGTGCTATACTTGGAGCATCCTGCTCTTTACTTTTTAGTTTGTTTTTGTTTTTCTTGCTGGTCATAACAAGTCGGAACCTAGCCTACCTTGTTTGGGAGAGAAACACGCTCCATTCCACTCTAGAACACAACATAGGTTTTCATGCTTATCTCTTTTGTGTGTTCTTTATCTTTTCATAGCTACTGTCATGCCTAGCTCTTAGTTTTCATGCTATATCTTTTTAAGAGCTTTTATTTAGGTTGCTTTTGGAACTCTCTTGAGTTATCATGCTTATCTTGTTTAGAGAGTTGGCTCGTTGCACTGAGTTGTGTGTCTTGCATGAGTAGGTAATTGAGGTTGCTATTTAAGTATAGTAGTAACTTGCAATAGTTTTCATGTATTGATTTGAGTAATGTTTGGACTATTGGTGCCAAGAGCTTGAGCCTATTAGTGATTGGGATCGTATTTTGGAAAATCTGTGTGTTCTTCAAAAAACTAAAAATTAGTTGAGAACTCTAGCTACTAGATGGATCTCTAACCTCTGGAGGGGTTGGACTATATAGACTACCCTCACGTTACCATGGGTCGAGGATGCGCAAGGATAACCAAACCCCCAAACACTCCTCCTCGGGGCACTTGTCTCTTTGTGAATTTTCTAACTAGATAGAGAGTTACCGATAATAAGTGTATGAGTTCTTCGGACTAATGTGAGTATTTGATTGTTGGCACTTCCACCATCCATATTTTGCTAGCCTCTTCGGTACCGTGCATTTTCCTTTCTCATCTTGAGAGTTGGTGCAAACTTCGCCAGTGCATCCAAACCCTTGGCATGATACGCTCTGTCATCATAAGCCTCATTATATCTTTCCTCAAAACAGCCACAATGCCTACCTATTAAGGCATTTCCACAGCCTTTCCGAGATATATTGCCATGCAACATCCACCATCTCATGACTTGATCTTCATGTCATACATGCTTTTGCTGGATCGAGGAGCCGCATGCTAGTTGGGTCGTGCCCTTATTATTGCTACATGACGCGCTAGTTTCATTGCATATCCTGCTACACTGGCAGAGGCATACATTTGCGTACATAATGATAGTTTCACTTGTCTTTATGTTGAGTACTTCTTATAAAGTGTGATGATCTTCTTTTTATTCTTGGAAAACATAGAGTGTTGCCCTTAAGTGAGGAAAAGATCCCAAAGGGGACAAATGAAAATATCCCAAGGAAGACAAATGAGAGATAAAAAGAAAGAGCCAAAGAGGCCACAAAAAATAGAAAAAAAAGAGAGAAGGGGCAACACTACTATTCCTTTTGGAAGATCCACACTCTTACTCCATTGCTATATTTGTATTACATAGATATTATCATTCATGCATAACTATGTGGGGACCCTTACACTATATAACTTGGCTTGCATATTCCAATGATGAGCCTCCTCAAATGAGCTCTAGGTCTTCATGAGCAAGCAAATTGGATGCACCCCACTAGTTCCATTGGAGAGCTTACCTTAGCTCATATGTGCATCTGTTGCATGGCAATCCCTACTCCTCACATCATATCTAACATTTGGCTTTCTCTCGCCTATGGTTGTCCTCATTGATGTGAGCCTTTCACACCTTTTTGTCTTCCTTCCCCATCATTATTCTACTTGCCATCCTAAGTGCCAACATATCTTGCTTATTCTCATCCATTGCATGAGTGCTCAAAGTTGAAAGGGAGAGGATCATTTTGGCTTGTGCCTGACTAGTGGTCTGGGGATGAGTCAAAATAAGATTCCAAAGGAGACCAAGTGTGAGGTTTAGTAGACTGAGTTCTCAATTAAAACATATTGTATTCTCTAAACCCATCTCCCGCTTCTTGCACGCAAACACCATTTGGAGACATTCGAGTCACGGGCAGCGAGAGCTCTTGCACCTATATGTTCTTACTTTGCTAATTTCAATACTAGATATAGACTCTTGCTTGTTATTGTCTTGACTTGAATTGCATATCTCACTTGCTTTACTTTGAAGTTCTTATAAGTGTGTTAGCATGTCACCACAGAAACTATTTGTGTTATCATTTACCTACTCGAGGACGAGCAGGAATTAAGCTTGGCGATGTTGATACATCCCAAACGTATCTATAATTTCTGCTTGTTCCATGATCTTTTAGGTAACATTGTTATATGTTTTGCTACACTTTTATATATTTTTACACATATTTGGACTAACCTACCAACTCAGTGCACCCAATGCCAGTTTCTGTCTGCTGATGTCTTTTTTGCACGGGTTTTACCCAATTTTCCGGGGGCCCAAAAATCCCGAGAAAATATATAAAAATCAGCGCACCAGAAGCTTCATGAAGTACGAACGGGGGGCCACAGGGGGGCTAGGGGCCGCCCAGGCGACCTATGGGCGCGGCCTACCCCCAGGACGCACAGGGAGGCTGCCTGGGTGGGTCCCACGCCCTCCGGTGCCGTCCTTTTGCCTATATTTACCCCTCGATGAGGAAAACCCTATATCAGATCCAGAATCACAAATTTCTCCATCGTTCCGCCGCCGCAGTGCTTCCGAGATTGGGAGCGTCAGGAGACCTCTTCTCGGCACCCTGCCGGAGGGAAGATTGACCACTGGGAGCTTCTCCACCATCATGGACGCTTCCCGGACGTGCCGTGAGTAGTCCTCCTTGGACCATGAGCACATGACCAGTAGCTATGTGATGTCTTCAATTTTCATACTATTGCTATGCTCAGTTTGTTGGGATCCAATGGATTATGAGATTATGTTCAGATTGTTATGAGTTATATATTTGATTATCCTTTTATATTATGTTCTTTAGTGATTCATGCATGTTCTCCGTTACTCTTTATTGCTTTGGCCGAGTAGTAGATTGTAACTCCAAGAGGGAGCATTATGCATGATTGTGGGTTCATGCCCCCTGATGTCTAGCTTGGGTGACAGAAACATGGGACTAGGGGATGTGTTTTTGCCACTAGGGATAAAAGAACGGTGCTTGTGACCACGATTGCAAGGATTGTTTACCTTACGCATAGTTCGTTAATGCAGTTGTCCGTTCCTTTGAGTTTAGACTTTGGGTGGGGCTCGCAACTTAATACCAGCGATATGTTCTGGATAGATATCTCAAGGTGGATGATTAGTAAGTAGATGCTAATGAATAAACGGTCTACTTGTCTTAGCGTACTGTCCATTACTATTGAGCCTCTAATTCTGAAGTAGCATAATTAGTGTTGCGGTGCGTTCATAATTATGTCAATTGCCCAGCTGTAATTTGTTCACCAAAGCATAGTAGTTTATCGTCTTTTGGGAGAGAGACATCACTAGTGAACATCATGTGACTCCGGTCCATATCACCACCATTGCTTACACCTCCATCATTTACCGCTTTCATTTACTTTTCCGTCACAATCACTATTACTTTTCCCGCTTGTGTTTTGATCCTTTGCAAACTACAATGCCGGAGAGATTGACAACCTCTCTGTACTCGTTGGGAGCAAAATTATCTGTGTGTGTGCAGGTCCACATCTTCTGCTAGGGCCAGGGTAGGAGACACCTACTTGTTGATCCTCGGAGTCCTCCTGGTTCGATAAACCTTACAGTCTCCGTGTAAGGGAAAACTTGCTGCTGACTACATCTCAACCTTCCACTTGGGGTAACCAACGAGGAGCGAGAAGTATATACATCATCTCGTCTTCATTTCCTCATTGGAATGCCCTTACCATTTCACTGGTAGAGTAGCCGCCAGCGAAATCCAAGCCCGCCAGCTTGCGGCCCGAGAAGCTATAGTCCAGCTACGACATTTGTTGTCATGGATGAATAGCCGATCGTTCTGCTAGTATCCTAGTCGTGAAGGCTATGGTAGTCCGACCCAAGTTTCTAGCTAAGACCTTGAGGCAGACCCTGCATTGGTGCAGGTTGTGGGATACTTGAGAGTGTAGGAGGCACTGATCGATTAGATCACCTTTGACCTGGTTGTGAACCGCACATAATTTGCTCACGAGACCCCGGTAAGCAGTGAAGTTGCAACCGCCTCCAGCAACCAGCTAGTATTATTTGGAAGACCCGTTGGATCCCTCAGGTATGCCCTAGCCTCCCATTACATAGCCCAATCGTGACCGAGGAAGAGCTTCATCGCATTTTGGATACTTACTGCAATGAAGTTGTGCCTAGGACGCGTCGTCCGAGATATCGTCGCCACCGCAACCCTGCAACCCCGTTCCATGGCCCAGTTAACCTTGGAGCTATGGTAGCCAGAGACGCCTCATTGATTGTTGGACACGTCAGCTCAGAGGCGAATGAAGGTGGAGCAGGCCCATCAGAGTAGTTTTCACACCCCAGTAATCGTGTTTCCCTCTAATGCTTCATTCGTGTATTTTCCGAAGTTGTAGTAAGTTCGTTTTAGATAAACTTACAGGATGCTTGCACGCTGTTATTTATAATGGTAATTTGCGTAACCAGCGTATACTAGTTGACGTATGACCCTATAATAAATTTTTGAGCGTGACCACCAAAGCCACCTAATGAGCTACGCGAGAGATGTGTCACTTTGGAAATTGATATCCGAAATCCCCGCACCGATATCCTAGGTCGCATAAGTGCTAAAATGTGTGTCCCTAAACCATGCACTCTATATGAGGCCACACCCATGACCATGCCAAGCACTCACCACCGTGTGCACTGTCCCACAACCCACTTTCCCCATGATTGCCCATTGGGATTCATATGCAAACCCTGGATACAACCCACAGGAGAAGCCCACATCTCCTCACAGCCCAATGTAGAGCAGCCCGTGTGTGACCACCCTTGTCCTATATGTCATTGCCAGGAGTGTTTTATCCAGCAACTGGTGGATTAATTCCACATCCTTGTTGAGAATCCTCGGATTCTCCCGATAGACCATTGTTGCCAAGCCAGAGAGGACACGTTCTCCTAACTCATCCAAGGAGGAGCAGAGTGTGTCCCCATGACCGGGGATATTTCCTCATAGCCCCATCGCTTGTGATTTGTTGACACACATTGGAGTGTATGTTAGTGTAACGACTAAGATGCGGTCCTTTTCGATTTAGGAAACGAGGCCCCAAAATGGAAAGAAGCGCATCTAAGCGTTTCGCAAGCAAGATAAACATAGCACATACATAATATAAGAATGACAAATAGGGAATTGTTTGCCATCTCCATATATAATATCAGAGTTTACATCACACATTTATTCAGACAAGGTAGTTCCGCTACAGACTACATAACATGAGAAAAGGCTATGCTATCCCGCATGCTTGCCCACGATCACGACCACGCCTCAGTCTTCTGGATAGTTCACGTACAAGCGGTCGTTCTCCTCATCGTACTGCCACGCCAGTTGCGTGCCATCGGGATCACCTGTGTCGGGCGTACCTGTACCTGTTGGGGTGTTGAAGTAATCTGTGAGCCACAGGGACTCGGCAATCTATGACCTCGGTACCGAAACTAGTCAAGTTATTAGGTGAGGAAGGTTCAGTGTTTATGTTGCAGCATCCTAAGCTTTATGGTGGCGAACTTACGAGATTATAGTATAGATGTGGTGGTCTACGCGAGCGGTCGAAAACTAGATGATCACTAAGTGATCCTGAACACCTACTTACGTCAAACATAACCCCGTCGTGTTCGTGATCGAAGAGAGGTCTTCGAAGGGGACAATCACGGTTACGCACATGGTTGGCAATTTTTTTATAATTAGTTCAAGTTATGTAGAACCGGATGTTAACAAATATTCCAAGTTGCCACATAACCGCGGGCACGGCTTTCTGAAATATTAAACCCTGTAGGGGTGCTCCAACTAGTCCATCACAAATGGTCACGGGCCGCAAAGTAATCCTCTATCACGAATCTCGTGATCTCATCGGATTCCTTAGAGGAAAACCTCAACTCTGGGGAGAACCAAAGCTTCACCGGGATTCCTTTACGCAAGATATATTGCTAAGGTAAGAAAAGACTAGCAGGACCTCCTGTCGTGTCGACGACCCCGATAAGAGTCGCGTATCTCAGTCTCAGGACACGACGGATGAGCGATGGTTACCACACCAAAACACCGAGTTGCCCCGGGGAGCGTAATAAGCTGCTCTGGGTTGGACCAACACTCATGAGGAGCACTGGCACGGGTTGTTGATTAATTCCTCGGGGTAGCTGTTCCCTATGCAGATTATTATTAAGTGATTAGCAAATTAAAACGAATGTTCGGTCCTGCCGGACAAGTCTTAATACTACACGATTTATCAAGGGGGTCCCGATAACAACCCCGAACTTGTTAGGAGCGATCGGTTATGGAATCAAACACCGGTAGCTGGAAACTATGGCGACAATAACGGAACAAAACACCCGGCAAAAGGCTAGGTCTCCCGTCAGTACCAAGTATATAGGTGCATTAATTAAATAACAGATTTAAACATAATGATACCAAAACTCTTGTTATCACATGAGACAATTGCACCTGCAACTAGCAACGCTAACATTAGAAGCTGAGCAAGCCTACTTAGCCATTCAATATTAGGTAGGAGGGGAAAGTGTTTGGGTTTCATGGCAATATCAGGAGGCAATTATGTCAGTGGTAGGCAGCGAGCATATGACAAAGAAAACGTGAATCTAGGCATAACAAAGCTAGAGACGGTATCAAGGTCATGGTCATCTTGCATGTGATGTCTTCAGCTTGGAACTGCTCATGTTCGTCTTGCACGTACTCTCCTGAATCCACGTACTCGCTCTTCGATCCCGGTGCTACCCAACATAAAAATAGCATCCAATGAACAACAACACCACATGATGCATGAGATGAGAATGATATGCATGTCTATTCTAATCACTTGCATATGCATGAGAAGAAAAGACAAACTTCTGGACAAAACTTCTCTCTAAGCTATCTTGACATGCATGAAGATGACATGAACATGTGCATCACGTGAAAACGATGCAAAAACATATAAAGAACGTTGAGAACGGAGCTACGGATCAACCGAAAACTACGAAACAACGTATGGAGTCCTACGGATCAAATCTACCACAAGCGCTCTCCAATGGCATACTTTTGGTGTTCCCAGGTTGCCACATAACCAAACAAACAAGTATAGATGGGGTGGTGCAAAGAAACTCACCACACCACCAACTATGCACTCACAAGCACCAAAACAACAAAACTATGCATTCTATCCTAAACAGCAACATAGCAGTTTGAGAGCAACATGCAAGGCACCTACAACCACTCAAATGTGCCAACCAAGATATGCGGAAAAAGCTATTAAAAAGCTCTACAAGCATGAGCAAAAAGATAATGCAAAGGAGTTACACACAGAAAGATCTACAGCTGCTAACTTGGACAAAAATATCCGTTTTCAGGGACTTAGTGAAATTCTCCGATTCTCACCAACTATTTATGCTCTGAAGCATTTTGACAGCACCCAAAACAATATCTACAGGAAGTAAAAGTGAATGAAATTTGACAGAGAGCTAGACAAACACAAAAGCTCCAACTATCTAGTTGATTGCAAGGGCTGATTCCCAACACATGAACTTTTGCAACCACAACTACAAGAGAAGAAAATATCAGCAGTTTCTCAGACTTAGTGAAAATCACAGATTTTCACTAAGCTGATAATTTCAGCCACATGCCTACTTAGACAAGACACAACTTGCACATATAAACTCCTAAGCATAAAACAAAACCACCATCCTGTAGAGGGGTCACCCACTACTGCCACATCAAGGAATCATCCTGTTAGGCTCATCACATCACATGGAACCAAGCTCTAAACATAGAACAAAACAGAAAAAATGGCATTCCCAGAAAGTGTTCCAAAGTGGAATCTGATTCCACAATTGGATTCCTGGAATGATTCTACCCCAATAACATATATAATACCTAGGTACTTGCATAGAACAAATAGGCACAAAGCTAAGATGAAAAACCACATGGAATCACATAGATGTAAATAGTGCATATCACATGTGTAGCTCACTAGATCATCACCTACTCATGCACTTGCACACACTCACAACTCCAATGGTGCACATGAGGGTTAGTCCTCATGTTCATGTGCCTTGGTACACCACCACACACCACATACATGCTAGCATCACAAGTGCCCATGCACCACACCTACACATGCACTTGGGTGCTTACACCACACAAGCACACACCTACACATGTACTCACCATATGTAAGTTGCACCACCATAACCTACTACACACATACACATACAAACACAAGATGAAAACCTACTGGTTTAGGTATTTAGGCAACAAAACATTGCTGCCCAAGCAAGCTACATCGAACTAAATCAGCAAAAGGGAAAATAACAAACAAAACGGTGCTTGCACCACACAAGGACATCACCATATACATCCCTACACAACATACTAGCAAAATAAACAAAGAGTCAACCTACTGGATGTGAGGTATAATACCTCACCTTGCTACTCAAGCAAGACATGGATCAGCTAGAAGGAAATCAGCAACAAGCAACACAAAAGAAAATGAAAATAAAATAGAAGGGGGACAGTGGGGAATCGAACCCATGCCCTCATGCACAGCACAAACAGCACTACCACTGCGCTGCACCTCTTGGATCGACAGAACAGGGGAGTCATACAGGGTAAGCCTTCCCCTGATGCTACTGTAACACAAACAAACCACAAAAAGGGGCGCTTCGGGGTTTCGAACCCATGACCTCTCGACCTGCAAAACCTCGCCTACCACTGCGCTACTGCTATCGATTGTTAACAGAGCGTGGGGCTCTGCTCTTTTGAGCAACCCCCTCTGGATCTATCACATCCTGACGGTGGCCGGAACAGGGGAGGCTCACCGCCAGCGATACGCATCAAATTGAGCACGGGCTTGTCGCTGGGAGGAAGAGGGGACACTCACGGACCCATTTCTTCACTAAACGCGCGAGGGGACACACTACAACTACTGCACCACGACACGCCGCGGCGCCGGCAACAGAGAGATGCACGTCGACGTTGCTACGGATCCTACACGCGATCTTGCTACCGGGGAAGGGGAGGATTGCTCGTGTTCACCCACTGGTCGAGGAGGGCACGCCTGCCGGAGAGGAAGCAGGGGACGTCGTGGAAGAAGGGGAAGTAGGGGTGGTCGTCGGAGAGGAAGAAGGTCGTCGTCGTAGTAGGGGAAGCAGGGGAGAACGTCGATGGCTAGCTGCGGGAACGGAATGCCTTGTGGTCTTGCGTGCTCGTGGAACGCTTGGAGAGGATCGAGGGGCACGGCAACGACGGCGACGAGCTACTCATGGATCAGCCATGGCGGAGGAGGAACTTGGCCCGCCTACTGCTGATCTGGGGAGAGGGAGGAGGAAGAGGAAGGAGGTGGCGGCGCTGCGAGGGAACCCTAGCCCACTGCCCGGATGCCAAGGGTTATATAGAGGGGCGAGGAAGGCCACCTCGACGTCCGTGAGCACGGCGTCGCCTCTGTCTTCTCGCTCTCTCTGACGAAACTGACGGAAAGGCGAGAGGAGGGAGACGGCGTTTACAAGAGAGGGAAAGAGTGGGCTGCGCGCGAGGAGGGAGGTTACAGGGCCAGCGAGGAGGAGGAGGCCCGCTCGGAGGCGCCAGGTAAGAAAAAGAAAAACCCACTGGGGTTTTTATATTTAAAACAAAACAGATATAAATAAAATCACACAACCAACACTGTTGACTCTAAAATAAAACAAAAATGCCCCTGGACATAAGGGAATTATGACCTATTTAAATAAAATGAAAAGGGAATTTTTGGAGCAATTAAATACTTACAAAACATAAATAAATCACCTGTTTTGTGAATATTTACCCCACTTAAATAAAGTTTAAAATCACATGATACCTAGCACCACATCCACCACAAATCACTCTAACAGATCTACATTTTTGAATCGGGGATAGAGCAAGTAAAACTTGAGCTTGAGAAAAATAGAGAAGTAGGGTTTTGAAACCTATTTGAAATCTAGCATAGTTAAAACCCACTTTCAAACACCACTCCACATCACTTCACATAGCACATCACACCACATACCACATCCATGGATCAACAACAACAACAATATAATGAAGGCATGGATGAAACGATGCATGAATGCAAAGGGAAACAAGACATGCACATGAAATACCACATGGAATATAACTCTCATGGCACTGACATCATGGACCCACATACAAGAAGGTTCCAAATATGTCAAGTTACACTCTGGGGCATTACAAACTCTCCCACACTACAAAATGATCTCGCCGCGAGATCTAGGACTGAAAGAACTCTGGGAATTCAGAACGGAGGTGATCCTCGCGTTCCCAAGTGGCCTCTTTATTGGAATGATGTGACCACGACACCTTGAGAAATTTGATTGACTTGTTGCGGGTCTTGCGCTCAGTCGCCTCGAGAACCGCAACTGGATGCTCACGATAGGATAGGTCGGGTTGAAGGTCGATGTCTTGAAGATCAACTGTGCGCTCGGGAGTCTTGAAGAATCTATAGAGCTGAGAGACATGGACCACGTCATGCACATTTGCAAAGTTGGAAGGGAGATAAAGTTGATACACAAGGTCGCCTCTCTTGCCAACAACTTTGAAAGGACCCACGAAACGAGGCAGAAGCTTGCCTTTGATGCCAAAGCGATGTGTGCCCTTCATAGGAGACACCTTGAGATAGACGAAGTCATCGAGCTCATAAGACATGTCACGATGCTTGCTATCATAATAGCTCTTCTGATGGGACTGCGCTGCTCTGAGATTATCCTGAATGACCCAACACATCTCTTCAGCTTCTTCTATCAAGTCAGTCCCAAGAATCTGACGCTCACCGGTCTCGGACCAGTTGAGCGGGGTACGACACTTCCTGCCATAGAGAATCTCAAACGGAGCTTTGCCTTAACTAGCTTGATAATTGTTGTTATACGAGAACTCAACGAAAGGCACGTAGTCTTCCCACTTCATGCCAAAAGATATAACACAGGCTCTCAGCATATCCTCAAGGACCTGATTGACTCTCTCCACTTGCCCACTAGTCTGAGGATGAAAAGCTGTGCTGAATCGTATCTTCGTGCCCATCGCAGACTGAAAAGAGTCCCAGAACTTGGAAGTGAAGATACTTCCGCGATCCGAAGAAATCAACATAGGCACGCCGTGCAAAGACACTATCCTGGAAGTGTAAAGCTCTGCAAGCTAAGCTGCCAAGAAGGATTCCTTGACTGGAAGAAAATGATCCACTTTACTCAACTTGTCGATGACGACGAAGATGGCATTGTTACCCTTCTTGGACTTCGGAAACCCAGTGACGAAATCCATCTCAACATGGTCGAACTTCCACTCGGGAATGGGCAATGGATGCAAAATACCTGTTGGACGTTGATGCACTGCTTTCACCCTTCGACATACATCACATTCATTTACGAACTGAGCAATCTCACGCTTCATGCGAATCCACCAGAAGGTCTGTTTCAAGTCCTGATACATCTTGGAACTTCCTGGATGTATTGAGAGCAAAGAGTTATGAGCTTCTTCCATGATTACCCTTCTGAGATCACCTTTCGGAACGACAAGACGAACCTCAAAGAACAATGTGTCTCTGGCATCAACACTGAAGCACTTATATTCGGGAACTCCCTTTGCCAAGCCAATCTTAACTTACTTCACTATTGCATCAAGAATCTGTGCTGCTCGGACCTGATCTTCCAAGGTAGGACAGATCTGAAGATTTTTAAGAAATCCCTAAGGTACTAACTAAAGGTTGAGCTTTCTGAAAGATTCACAAAGGTCAGGCTGGAAAGGCTTCAGAATGAGACTGTTGTAGTAAGCCTTCCTACTCAAAGCATCTGCCACGACATTAGCTTTGCCTCGAGTATACTCAACGCTCGGATTAAAATCTTGGAGCATTTCCACCCAACGAGTTTGCTGAAGATTGAGGTTAGTCTGGGTGAAGATGTACTTGAGACTCTTGTGATCGGTGAACACTTCAACCTTTCGTTCCAACAAGAGGTGTCTCCAAGTCATAGAGCATGTACCACTGCTGCCAGCTCAAGATCATGCACAAGATAATTCTTCTCACTTGGCTTCAACTGCCTCGAGGTATAAGCTACCAATTTCTTCTCTTGCATCAACACAGCACCAAGACCTTGATGAGAGGCGTCGCAGAACACTTGGTAAGGTTTGGAGTCATCAGGAGGAACCAAGACTGGAGTAGAGGTGAGCTTCTCTTTGAGTGTGTCGAAGGCCAACTGACACTCTGGAGACCAGACATACTTCACACCTTTCTGAAGAAGACTTGAGAGAGGCTTAGCAATCTTGGAGAAGTTCTCAACGAACCTTCTACAATAGCTTGCAAGCCCGAGAAAGCTTCGAAGCTGCTTCACATTTTGCGGAGGCTCCCACTCAACAATGGCCTGCACCTTCGACGGATCAACTTTGATGCCCTCGTCAGAGATGATTTGCCCAAGATAGACGACTTCTTTCAACCAGAACTCACATTAGGAAAACCTGGCATATAAGTGGTGGTGAATGTGATAGCCTAGCTTATTAGGGATGATAGACTACTCATATCAATAAGGAATTCCTTCTTTTCCGGGAGCCCATTCGAACAGAACTCCGAGGTTAAGCGTGCTCAGCTGGGAGTAGTTCTAGGATGGGTGACCGACCGGGAAGTTGACCCCGGGTGCGCATGAGTGAGGACAAAGTGCGCAGAAAAGACTAGTATTGATATGTGGGGCCAGTCTAGATCCCGCCAGGAGTAACGACCGCCGACGGGTGTGTCCGGGGCATTACAAGTTCGTATCAGAGCCGACCCTCGCGGTTACACAGATGTTTGTACGTCGGTTCCTCTGAGTGGTGGTGTATGTGATAGCCTGGCTTATTAGGGATGATAGACTACTCATATCAATAAGGAATTCCTTCTTTTTCGGGAACCCATTCGAACAGAACTCCCATGTTAAGCGTGCTCAGCTTGGAGTAGTTCTAGGATGGGTGACTGACCGGGAAGTTGACCCCGGGTGCGCATGAGTGAGGACAAAGTGCGCAGAAAAGACTAGTATTGATATGTGGGGCCAGTCTAGATCCTGCCAGGAGTAACGACCGCCGGCGGGTGTGTTCGGGGCGTTACAGTTAGTCCAGCGGTATATTTTCATGATGCTATATGAGTGACTGTGTGCTATATTCTTGTTTTGATTGCACCTACATATGAGTGACCTTGTTCCATGTTTTCACCCTAGATTTATTTTCTTTCCCTTAGAAAATCTTGGGATGTGATTTATTTTTAAGGGGAGAGTGTATGTCACACCCCAAAAATTTACCAATATTTTTATCAATTAAAATATTGCCAGAAATAAAAAAAATTCAAAATAATTTGCTTCTTTGCTTATTTGAGAACCTCCTTTCTAAAACTTTTCCCTCCAAGAAGACTTTTGAAAAGTATTAGGGGTGTGAGTATTGGTTTGAAATCATCCTACTCCATTTCATTAATTCAGTGGGGAATAATTTTTATAAAACAATTGTTAAATTAAAATCCTTTAAAGCCATTTTCATCCTTTTACGAGCTTGTGTTGCACTACAACCATTTCATAAACTCATTTAAAAAATCCACAAAAATTTGGAGATGTCAAGGGATACATGTAATTCACTTTTATGCGAAAATCTAATTGTGTTCTTTGGAATATTTGAGAAAAGCAACCCTTTTTCAATTCTGGACCATTTTTACAATTTGAACTGGTCCAGAATTGAAAAAGGGTTGCTTTTCTAAAAAAAATCTTGCCCTTTTGGCATGAAAATTTTCCTCCTTGAAGCCCATCCTACCAAAACCTTAAGTCGAGGAGTTTGGCCCCATTGGAGTATTTTAAGTGCATTTAGCAATAGCCTGCATTTTCTGACCATAACAATTTTTCTCCGAAGATTGCATTGGCAAGTTTTTCATTTTTCAAATCTAAACCCTCCATCATTCTTAGTGTCCAGAGAGACATCAACCTGGGAAGTTTGGGTTCGAGAATAATCTTTTTGATGCCTCTAGAATTTCATCAAACACCTAGAGTGCATGGCTAGATTTGGCATGGTTTTTCTTTTTCATTATGAAGTTGGTCCCCTAGCCTAACCAGCATGTCTAGGAGGCATGTTTTAACCCTTAGCCTAACCATGGTAGGTTTGAAGAGCATTGAAGACATTTAGCCGTGCCAGACATTATGTCCAGCACCTGGCGTGCGTGCTTTGGGCGCTGCGAGAGCGCATGTTTTGCACGCCGCTCTGCCGAACCACCGCGTCCGTGAGAACCCCCGTGCCCTTGCCCCCATGCTAGCTGGAGAACGCATGTTTTGCACTCCGCGTCAAGCCAAGCCCCGACCAATTTTATCCACTGCTTTGTGTCGATCATAGCCACCGCCATAGCTCCTTGGCGGCACGCCGGTGTCCGCATCTGCCTCTGCCATGACCAGCATCGTCCAAGCCACCCTCGCGCACCACTTGGCTACCTGGAGCAGGACCGCGCTAGTCCGCTAGCTCCCAGTCACGCCAGCCATTGCCACATTGCCCCTCCGCTTGTGACGGCGAGACGGCGAGCTTATCCTCGGACAGTCGCGGGAATCGACTTCCCCGACTATAAAAAAGGATTCCCCCAAGCCCCATGGCCCAATAGGTATCCCTCTACGCCTCCCCCTCGAGCCCTTGAAGCAAGTCGATGCCAGGAGAGCTCTTCTTCCCCGCCTCCGGGCGAGGCGCCGCCGCTTCTCGCTCAAATCCGACGCCACCGAAGCCCCCCCACCTCCATTTTCCCTCCACTAGTAGCTCATTCTCGACCCCTAGAAGCCACCCCCTCTCAATTTTGTTCGGGAGATGCTGCAAGCAAGAAAGCGTCGGGCAACCGAAGTCACCATCCGCCAATGGACTCGTCGCCAGCGACTCCCTTCCCCTCTCCGACCATAGAGCCTACCAGGTGAATCGTATGGGTTCCCCGCATCCATTCCCATGGTCATGACCTCTTTTGTGCACCGCTGCTCGCCACCGAAAGCCGTGCACCATCGCTGGAGGAAGGAGAAGGCACAGGTGAATCAGTCAAACATGACTAATGGGCCGCGGGACCCACTGTTAGCGACCCCTTGCCCCACCCACTATCTTAAGTAAAGGCGTAAAGCCCCCACCCACTAGTACGTCTTCTCCTCTAAAAATCTTTGTTTCTATCGAAACGTTTTCATTTCTCTGTTTTAATTTAAAAACCAGATTTTGACTAAGGTTTGACTGGCTCTAACTTCTAAAGTAAATGAGTTGATTCTTTTTCTGTTGTTTCTCAAATTTCACCTAGTTTATTGTCATATTTATTTCCAAAAAAATTCAAACAACTTTTATACACTCTTTTGGGAATGTGTGTTGACTCGAGTATTTTCAAAAATTGGAAATTTTGGAGGAGAGAATTATTTCAATATTTTTTGGGGTGCATACCACCCTTCTTCATACCCAAGGCAGGCATCTTGAATCCCGATTTGTCTTAAGTGTGTGACTACTTTCTATGATGAATGAATGCATGGTTATGCTACTTAGGAAAAACTCCCCATAGTAACATATTTTGCATAAAAGCATCTGATGGGTATTTACTTGTTGTTGATCATATAATCCTAGGGATGTGTGGGTACTGCCTGATGCCATGTATGCCATGTGGGACTCGACAACCTCGGAGAAAGGTTTTCATAGTAAATATGTGACCGTGTAAATGATTTCTCGCGGCGACGTGAGTGATTAGTGAGGACATATCAAGGTGTGATGGTGGTAACCATATTGAATAACATTCAAAAATTTGTGGTTCTAACCCTTGCAGGAAAACTTAAACCTACTGAGTCGACCGTAGATCGAGTCTTGTGCGAGTAACCCCCATACTTGATTTGTGCTATCACTTGTCCATGCCACATGTAGGGTGCGGTTGAGTAAGTCGTCGACCACTTTCGTTACAAACGCACTCTACACAGAGGCGGTAGTGGAAGATACCAGATACCAGTTGCAACTGGTAGGCATGCCACTTGGTCCGAGGGCATGGGTGTTTTCGTCCTGGGGCCAAGAAGGGGTCACCCCTTATTAGCGCGCGGTATAAATTTGATCCCATGCTAAGTGGAGATTGTAATCTTCCCACTTAGTGTATTACTTCGTGGGTGATCCTAGGCATCGGGAAATTAAACTAGTGTGTGTGGGTGAGGTGTGTTTTCAACTCAAAGACGTAATCGGAATTAGTTGACATCTCTGGTTGACTAAAGAAATATGTTACTCGTAGGTAAAGAGTACACCCTTTGTAGAGTTAAACATCTATTCGAATAGTCGTGTCCGCGGTAAGGACTACAGTCTGGGATGGGTCAAGTGTCAATCTGAGGTCGGTCTTCGGAGGAATTAATTGAAACATGATGATGATCATGAACCAAGATGATAACCATAGTTATTATGATTTTTTGTTGTGGCTAATCATTTCTGGTATATAAATTTTTTTAGTATCCTTGGGACGGTTCTACCTCCTGGATACTTGATGTAATTATTATCATATAAGCCATTTCTATGTTGTCGCTTAGACGCCCAACTGTGGCAACTATTATAATTATCATATAAGCCCTTTATGTGGTGTCGCTTAGAAGCCCGAGTGTGTCAACTATTATTATTATTATCATATAAGCCATTTATGTGGTGTCGCTTAGACGCCCGACTGTGGCAAATGTTATTACTTGTTGCGGAATGTTGCATGGGTAACAAATTTTTTCCTACGCACACGAAGACCTATCATGGTGATGTTCATCTACGAGAGGGAGACCGGATCCACATACCCTTGTAGATCGCTAAGCGGAAGCATTAGTAAACGCGGTTGATGTAGTGGTATGATTCGTCTCAAACGTATCTATGATTTTTGATGGTTTCACGCTGTTATCTTGTCTTCTTTGGTTGTTTTATGTACCTTTTATATAGTTTTTGGGACTAACTTATTAATTCAGTGCCAAGTGCCAGTTCCTGTTTTTTCCGTGTTTTTGACTCTTTTCAGATGTGATTTTGGAACGGAGTCCAAATGGAAGAAAAAACCCGTAATGATTTTTTCCCGCACGGAAGAAGACCAACGGGCTTTTGGGCCAAGCCAGGTGGGCTCCAGGGAGCCCACAAGCCCCCACTCCGCCACCAGGGGGAGGCGGCTGTGGGCAGGCTTGTGGCCTCCCTGGCCTCCCCCTGGCCTAGATCTTTGGCCTATAAATTCCCAAATATTCCGCGAAAAATCAGGGGAGCCTCAAAAATACTTTTCCGCCACCGTAAGCTTCCGTTTCCGTGAGATCTCATCTGCAGACCCTTCCCGACGCCATGTCGGAGGGGACTTTGGAGTTGGAGGGCTTCTTCATCATCATCATCGCCCCTCCAATGACTCGTGAGTAGTTCACTTCAGACCTACGGGTTCGTAGTTAGTAGCTAGATGGATTCTTCTCTCTCTTAGATCTTCAATACAAAGTTCTCCATGATCTTCATGGAGATCTATCCGATATAACCTTCTTTGGCGGTGCGTTTGTCGAGATCCGATGAATTGTGGATTTGTGATCAGATTATCTATGATATATATTTGAGTCTTTGCTGATTTCTTATATGCATGATTTGATATCCTTGTAAGTCTCTTCGAGTCTTGGGTTTTGTTTGGCCAACTAGATCTATCATTCTTGCAATGGGAGAAGTGCTTGGTTTTGGGTTCTGCCATGTGGTGACCTTTCCAAGTGACAGTAGGGGCAGCAAGGCACACATCAAGTAGTTGCCATCAAGGGTAAAAGATGGGGGTTTTATCATTGGTTTGAGATTATCCCTCTACATCATGTTACTCTATTCTTATGGACTTAATACACTAGATGCATGCTGGATAGCGGTCGACGTGTGGATTAATAGTAGTAGATGCAGAAAGTATCGGTATACTTGTTTCGGACGTGATGCCTATAGAAACAATCATTGCAATGATATCGTCATGACTTTGCACAGTTCTATCAATTGCTCGACAGTAATTTGTTCACCCACCGTCTATTTGCTTTCATGAGAGAAGCCACTAGTAAACACTACGGCCCCCGGGTCTATTCACATCCATCGTTTACACCTCCACTTTTACTTTGCTTTGTTACTTTGTTGCTTTCAGTTCTCACTTGGCAAACAATCTATAAGGGATTGACAACCTCTTCATAGCGTTGGGAGCAAGATTTTGTGTTTGTGCAGGATCTTGAGATACTCCTCCACTGGATGGATACCTTGGTTCTCAAACTGAGGGAAGTACTTACCATCGCTACACTACATCACCCTTTCCACTTCGAGGGAACACCAACGCAAGGCTCCAAGGCCACGGGGGAAATCCTGTGCATACTTGCCTAGGTAGTCCCTTAGCGCGTAGCCGCAGCTGAAGGATTCCTGGTGCCGTTGCTGAGGAGTATCAAGCAACACTCCTATTTCTGGCGCCGTTGGAAGGTCTTTTGTTGTAGTAGCAGAAGTATTTCTGGCACCGTTGCCGGGGAGGAGGATCGCTTGCCGAGGAGATCAAGACAAGAGTAATCTCCCGTCAACACGCCTATTTCTGGCGCCGCTGCTGGGAGGAGAAATCAAGATCTATCCAAGTAGGTCTCACAAACTCTTGTCTTGCATTTGCTTTTGTTGCCAGTTGCCTCTCGTTTTCCTCTCCCCCACTTCACATTTGCCATTTTCTTTTGCCTTTCTCCTTTGCCTTTTTCGTTCGCCCTTTTCTCTCGCTTGCTTTCTGTTCGCTTGTGTGCCATGTACCCTCAATATGCTTGCATCTTCGCTTGCTGAAAATCTAGTGATATGGATCCTCATCCATTTGCTAGTCCCTTGAAGAGACCAACTCATGTGGAACAAATTGCTAGTGAGTTGAGGGAAATTGACTATTTCTTTGGAGTTTTGCGTAAGATGCGTGAATCTGAAAATCGTGATGAAGAAATTCATGAAGTGATTCACGAGGGCTCCTTGGATGAAAAGCATGATTGCAATGATTTCACTATAAATCCTATTAGTGATAATCATGCTAAAAATATGCAAAACCTAAGCTTGGGGATGCTAGTTTTGCTTTGACCACTACTTGTTGCAATAATCATGATTGGGGTGATGATCTTTCTTATGATCTTGAAAATTTGTTCGAACCTCATGATGAATATGATATTTGCAACAATATTGAAAGTGGGATTGGAGAAGTCATGACTTTATTTGATGATAATTCCACTATTTTTAAAGAGCGTCAATTTTGCATGCATGTGGATCATGAAAAGAATATCCTATGGGATAGCTATATTGTTGAATTTGAATATGATCCCACATGTAGTTGCTATGAGAGAGGAAAATATTTTGGTAGAAACTTTCATGTTACCAAATCACCTCTCGTGATGTTGAGATCGCTCTTGTCTCTTTCTTCTTCCTTGCATATGGCAGCTATTGGTTGTCTTGACAATTTGTTTTCCTATAAAATGCCTATGCATAGGAAGTATGTTAGACTTAGATGTGATTTTCACATTCTTTAGGATGCTCTCGTTGTGCTTCAATTCTTGTCTTTTGTGAGAGCATCATTGAATGCCTAGCTAAGGGCGTTAAACAAAAGCGCTTGTTGGGAGACAACCCAACGAATCTATCCATTTTCTTTCTGTTTTGTGTTTTCCACACTTTCATAATTCTGTTATGATTGTGTTTTTTGTGTTTCTTTTTTCGTTTGTGCCAAGCAAAACCGTTATGATAAGTCTTGGGGATGATCAGTTGGTCATGCTGGAAAAGACAGAAACTTTCTGCTCACGAAAAGAATTTTCATTTTTTTATGTAAGAGATTTTGAGTTGATTCTTTTTTATGCTGATTTCTACGAAAAGTATTCAGACTGTCGTAATCTTTCAGAATGTTTGAAGTACGAGAGGTATAAGAAATATACAGATTGCTACACACAGGTCTACTGTTAACAGATTCTGTTTTTGTTGTGTTGGTTGCTTATTTTGATGAAACTATGGATAGTATCGGGGGGTATTAGCCATGGAAGATTGAAAGTACAGTAACCCAACATCAGCACAAGTAGAATTTAAGTTTGCTACAGTACCTAAGGAAGTGGTGGTTTGCTTTCTTGTACTAATGTTATCACGAGTATCTGTTTAAGTTTCGTGTTGTGAAGTTTTCAAGTTTTGGGTGAAGTTCTTATGGACAAAGAGGTAAAGAGTCGCAAGAGCTCAAGCTTGGTGATTCCCAAGGCACCCCAAGAGATTCAAGGATGTCGTAAAAGACTAAGCTTGGGGATGCCCCTGGAAGGCATCCCATCTCTCGTCTTTAATCCATCGGTAACGTTACTTGGGGCTATATTTTTATTCACCACATGTTATGTGTTTTTTCTTGGAGCGTCTTGTATCGTAGGAGTCTTTTATTTTTGTTGTGTCACAATCATCCTTGTTGTACACCTAGAGAGAGATACATGGACATACCATGATTTTGTCGAGCTTCTCTTATATCTTTTGGTAGACAATTCAGCTCACATGTGCTTCACTTATATCTTTTGAGCTAGATACTTTTGCTCTATGAGCTTCACTTATATATTTTAGAGCACAGCGGTGCGTGGCTTGGTAGTTGATCTATGCCTTGAAAGTAGTATCAAAAGGGGTAGTTATCCAAAGGGATACGAAAACTTCCACCTTCATGTGCATTGAATAGTTAGAGAAGTTTGATTCATCTCAATTAGTTTTGAGTTGTGGTTATGGTAATATTGAAGTCATGCTAGTAAGGTGTTGTGGATCTAGAAATACTTGTGTTGAAGTTAGTGATTACCATAGCATGCATGTATGGTGAACCGCTATGTGATGAAATCTGAGCATGATTAGTATATTGATTGTCATCCTTTGCGTGGCGGTCGGGATCGCGCGATGGTTTATACCTACCAACCCTTCCCCTAGGAGTATGCGTTGAATGCTTTGTTTCGATTACTAATAAAACTTTTGCAACAAGTATATGAGTTCTTCATGACTAATGTTGAGTCCATGGTTTAGATGCACTTTCACCTTCCACAATCACTATCTTTTTAGTGCCGTGCAACTTTCGCCGGTGCACAAAACCCACCATTAGCCTCCCTCAAAACAGCCACCATACCTACCTATTATGGATTTTTCAAAGTCATTCTGACATATATTGCCATGCAACTTTCACCATGATATGTGCCACCACGTCTACATTGTCATTGCATGATCGTAAGATAGCTATCATGATGTTTCCATTGATGTCTATGCCATGCGAGATCATTGCCACGGTACACTACTGAAGGCATTCCATATAGACTCATCGTTACTCTATGTTTTGAGTTGAAAGTGTGATGATCATCATTAATGGAGCATTGTCCCATGTGAGGAAATAAAAGAGTCCAAAGAAGCCCACAAAAAAAAGAGGCCAAAGAGCCCACCAAATAAAAAAAATGAGAGAAAAAGAGAGAAGGGACAATGCTACCACTTTTTCCACACTTGTGCATATTGAGCACCATGATCTTCATGATTGAGAGTCTCTCGTTTTGTCACCACCATGTAGCTAGTGGGAAATTTTGATTATATAACTTGGCTTGTATATTCCAATGATAGGCTTCCTCAAAATTGCCTTAGGTCTTCGTGAGCAAGCAAGTTGGATGCACACCCACTAGTTTTCTTTAAGAGCTTTCACATACTCGTAGCTCTAGTGCATCATTTGTATGGAAATCCCTACTCATTCACATTGATATCTATTGATGAGCATCTCCACACCTCATTGATATGCCTAGTTAATGTGACTATCTTCTCCTTTTTTTGTCTTGCAACCTCCACCACATTCCACACCATCTATAGTGCTATAACCATGGCTCACGCTCATGTATTGCGTGAGAGTTGAAAAGGTTTGAGAAAGTAAAGGTGTGAAACAATTACTTGGCCAATACCGGGGTTGTGCATGATTTAAATTCGTTGTGCAATGATGATAGAGCATAGCCAGACTATATGGTTTTGTAGGGATAATTTTCATTTGGCCTTGTTATTTTGAAAGTTCATGATATGTCTCTCCGAGTCTTGGGTTTTGTTTGGCCAACTAGATCTATGATTCTTGCAATGGGAGAAGTGCTTGGTTTTGGGTTCTGCCATGTGGTGACCTTTCCCGGTGACAGTAGGGGCAGCAAGGCACACATCAAGTAGTTGCCATCAAGGGTAAAAAGATGGGGTTTTTAACATTGGTTTGATATTATCCCTCTACATCATGTCATCTTGCTTAAGGCGTTACTCTGTTCTTATGGACTTAATACACTAGATGCATGTTGGATAGCGGTCGACGTGTGGAGTAATAGTAGTAGCTGCAGAAAGTATCGGTCTACTTGTTTCGGACGTGATGCCTATAGAAACAATCATTGCATAGATATCGTCACGACTTTGCACAGTTCTATAAATTGCTCGACAGTAATTTGTGCACCCACCGTCTATTTGCTTTCATGAGAGAAGTCACTAGTAAACACTACGGCCCCCGGGTCTATTCACATCCATCATTTACACCTCCTCTTTTACTTTGCTTTGTTACTTTGTTGCTTTTAGTTCTCACTTGGCAAACAATCTATAAGGGATTGACAACCCCTTCATAGCGTTGGGAGCAAGTTTTTGTGTTTGTGCAGGATCTTGAGATACTCCTCCACTGGATTGATACCTTGGTTCTCAAACTGAGGGAAGTACTTACCACCGCTATGCTACATCACCCTTTCCACTTCGAGGGAACACCAACGCAAGGCTCCAAGGCCACGGGGGAAATCCTTTGCATACTTGCCTAGGAAGTCCCTAAGGCGTAGCCGCAACTGAAGGATTCTTGGTGCCGTTGCTGAGGAGTATCAAGCAACACTCCTGTTTCTGGCGCCGTTGGAAGGTATTTTGTTGCAGTAGCATGGTATAGCTTCGTGATTCAAATCACCGTCGTCCTACAATCCGTTCCGGTCTAGCGCCGAACGGACGGCACCTCCGCGTTCAACACACGTACAGCTCGATGCCGATCTCCACCTTCTTGATCTAGCAAGAGAGACGGGGAAGTAGATCAGTTCTTCGACAGCGTGACGGTGCGCTAGTGATGGTGATGATGCAATCCTGCAGGGCTCCGTCGAAGCTCCGCAGAAAACCGATCTAGAGGAAGAACTACGAAGTAGAGGTTTGAGTTGCATGTGGCAAAGTTGTGTCTCAAAAACCCTAAAACCTCTAGTATATATAGGAGGAGGGGAGGGGCTAGCCTTGGGGCTGAAGGGTGCCCCAAGGGCGCCGGCCAAGAGAGGAGAGGAGGACTCCAACTCCAATTCCGTTTAGGGAAGGATGAGTCCTCCTCTTCCTTCCCACCTCCCTCTTGAGGCGCCATAGCCCAATTGAGCTGGCCTCACCAGCCCACTAAGGGCTGGTGCGCCACCCTTGGGCTATTAGGCTCTCTCCCGGGTGGGTGGGCCCCTGTCGGTGAAAACCCGGAACCCATTCGTCACTCCCGGTACACTGCCGGTAATGCCCGAAATATTTCTGGAGACCAAATGAAACCATCCTATATATCAATCTTCATTTCCGAATCATTCCGGAAACCCTCATGAGTCATTGATCTCATCCGGGACACCGAACAACCGTCGGTCACCAACACATATAACTCAACTATACCGAAACGTCACCGAACCTTAAGTGTGCAGACCCTGCGGGTTCGAGAACTATGCAGACATGACCTGAGAAACTCTCTGGTCAATAACCAACATCGGGACCTGGATGTCCATATTGGTTCCTACATATTCTACAAAGATATCTATCGGTTGAACCTCTATGTCAAGGATTCTTATAATCTTGTATACTATTCCCTTTGTCCTTCGGTATGTTACTTGCCCGAGATTCGATCATCGGTATCTCTATACCTAGTTCAATCTCGTTGTCGGCAAGTCTCTTTACTCGCTTCATAATACAAGATCCCGTAACTAACTCCTTAGTCACATTGCTTACAAGGCTTGTTGTGATGTTGTATTACTGAGTGGGCCCCGAGATACCTCTCGGTCACACGAAGTGACAAATCCGAGTCTTGATCCATGCCAACCCAACAGACACCTTTAGATATACCTGTAGAGCACCTTTATAGTCACCCAGTTACATTGCGACATTTGATAACCCACATGGTATTCCTCCGGTGTCCGGGAGTTGCATGATCTCATGGTCATAGGAACAGATACATTGACATGCAGAAAACAATAACAATAAACTGACACGATCATATGCTACGTTTATAGTTTGGGTCTTGTCCATCACATCATTATCCCAATGATGTGATCCCGTTATGAAGTGACAACACTTGCCTATGGCCAGGAATCCTTGACCATCTTTGATCAAAAACTAGTCAACTAGAGGCTCACTAGGGATAGTGTGTTGTCTATGTATCCACACATGTATTTGAGTTTCCAATCAATACAATTCTAGCATGGATAATAAATGATTTTTATGAACAAGGAAATATAATAATAACTAATTTATTATTGCCTCTAGGGCATATTTCCAATAGTCTCCCACTTGCACTAGAGTTAATAATCTAGTTCACATCACTATGTGATTGTAATGAATCTAACACCCATAGAGTTCTGGGGTTCAATCATGTCTTTCTTTTGAGAGAGGTTTTAGTAAACAAGTCTGAACCTTTCAGATCTGTGTGTGCTTTACAAATATCTATGGTATCCTGTAGATGCTACTACTACGTGCTATTTGGGAGTATTCCAAATGACTGCTCTACTATACGAATCCAATTTACTTCTCAGAGTTATTCGGATTAGTGTCAAAGCTTGCATCGACGTAACCCTTTACAACAAACTCTTTAATCACCTCCATAATCGAGAAAAAATCCTTAGTCCACTAGTTACTAAGGATAACTTTGACCGCTGTTTAGTGATTCAATCTTGGATCACTTTTTGTACCCCTTGACAGACTCATGGCAATGCACACATCAGGTGCGTTGCACAACTTGGCATACTTTAGAGCCTATGACTAAGGCATAGGGGATGACCTTCGTCCTTTCTCTTTCTTCTGCCATGGTCGGGCTTTGAGTCTTACTCAAATTCACACCTTACAACACAGCCAATAACTCCTTCTTTGCCGATCTATTTTGAACTCCTTCAAAAACCTGTCAGGGCATGCATTTTATTGAAAGTTCTATTAAGCGTTTTGATCTATCTCTATAGATCATTGATGCTCAATGTTCAAGAAGCTCTATCTAGGGTTTCCTTTGAAAAAATCCTTTCAAACAACCCTTTATGCTTTACAGAAATTCTACATTGCTTCCGATCAACAATATGTCAACCACATATACTTATCAGAAATTTTATAGTGCTCCCACTCACTTCTTTGGAAATACAAATTTCTCATAAACCTTGTATAAACCCAAAAGCTTTGATCACCTCATCAAAGCGTATATTCCAACTCTGAGATGCCTGCACCAGTCCATAGAAGAATCGTCGGAGCTTGCATACTTGTTAGCATCCTTAGGATCGACAAAACCTTCTCGTTGTATCACATACAACCTTTCCTCAAGGAAACCGTCGAGGAAACAATGTTTTGACATGCTATGTGCAATATTTCATAAATAATGCAGCAACTGCTAACATAATGCCAACAAACTTTTAGCATCGCTACGAGTGAGAAAGTCTCATCATAGTCAACTCTTTGAAATTGTCGGAAACATCTTTGCGATAAGTCAAGCTTTTCTTAATGGTGACTTTTCACCATCATCATCTGTCTTCCCTTTAAAGATCCATCTTTTACTTAATAGTCTTACGACCATCAAGTAGTTCTTCCAAAGTCTATAATTTGTTTTCATACATGGATCCTCTCTCGAATTTCATGGCCTCCAGCCATTTGTCGGAATCAGGGCCCACCATTGCTTCTCCATAGCTCGTAGGTTCATTGTTGTTCAACAACATGACCTCCAAGACAGGATTACTGTACCACTCTGTAGCAGTACGCGACTTTGATGACCTATCATGTTTGTAGTAACATGATTCGAAGCTTAATGATCACTATCTTCAGTTTCCACTTCAATTGGCGTAGGTGCCACAGGAACAACTTCCTGCGCCCTGGTATACACTGGTTGAAGTGACGGTTCAATAACCTCATCAAGTTCCACTACCTCCCACTCAATTCTTTCGAGATAAACTTTTCCTCGAGAAAGGACTCGTTTCTAGAACAAACACTTTGCTTCCGGATCTGAGATAGGAGATGTACCCAACTGTTTTGGATATCCTATGAAGATGCATTTATCCGCTTTGGGTCTAAGCTTATCAGACTG
Organism: Hordeum vulgare subsp. vulgare; assembly: GCF_904849725.1. Taxonomy (NCBI): domain Eukaryota; kingdom Viridiplantae; phylum Streptophyta; class Magnoliopsida; order Poales; family Poaceae; genus Hordeum; species Hordeum vulgare. The sequence goes on from NC_058520.1 coordinate 102,690,938, forward strand.
AAACTTTTTCACATAAGCGTCGCAGCCCCAAACTTTCAAGAAACGATAGCTTAGGTTTCTCCAAACCATAGTTCAAACGGTGCCATCTCAACGGAAATACGTGGTGCCCTATTTAAAGTGAATGTGGTTGTCTCTAATGCATAACCCATAAACGATAGTGGTAATTCGATAAGAGACATCGTAGTATGCACCATATGAAATAGGGCGCGACTATGACGTTCGGACACACCATCACACTATGGTGTTCTAGGTGGCATGAGTTGCAAAACAATTTCCACATTGTCTTAACTGTGTACCAAAACTCGAAACTCAGATATTCATCTCTATGATCATAGCGTAGACAGTTTATCCTCTTGTCACGATGATCTTCACTCTGAAATAGCTTTGAACTTTTCAATATTTCAGACTTGTGATTCATCAAGTAAATACTCATGTATCTACTTAAATCGTCAGTGAAGTAAGAACATAACGATATCCACTGCGTGCCTCAGCACTCATTGGACTGCACACATCAAAAATATATTACTTCCAACAAGTTACTTTCTCTTTCCATGTGGTATGATTTGCATGTCTCAAGTGAGTCAAAATCAAGTGAGTCCAAACAATCCATTAGCATGGAGATTCTTCATGCATTTATACAAATAGGTATGGTTTGCATGCCTCAAACGTTTCAAAAATGAGTGAGTACAAAGATCCATCAGCATGGAGCTTCTTCATGCATTTTACACCAACATGACTCAAGTGGCAGTGCCACAAGTAAGTGGTACTATCATTATTACTTTGTATCTTTTGGCATCAATATTATGAACATGTGTAGCACTACGATCGAGATTCAATAAACGATTGAAGGTATTCAAGCAAATAGAATAACCATTATTCTCTTTAAATCAATAATTGTATTGCAATAAACACAATACAATCATGTTCATGCTCAATGCAAACACCAAATAACAATTACTTAGGTTTAACATCAATCCCGATGGTAGAGGGAGCGTGCGATGTTTGGTCACATCAACCTTATAATTACTTCCAACACACATCGTCACCTCACCATTGCTAGTATCCTTTTAATCCGTAGCTATAACTTCGAGTTACCAACACTTAGCAATTGAATGGGTATCTAATACCCTCGTGCTACTAGGAATACTAGTAAGGTACACATCAATATCAGGTATATCCAATATACTTTTGTCGACTTTGCCAACCTTCTCATCTACCAAGTATCTAGGGTAGTTCCGCCTCAGTGATCGTTCACCTCATAACATAAGCACTTAGTCTCGGGTTTGGGTTCAACCTTGGGTTTCTTCATTAGAGAAGCAACAGGTTTGTCGTTTCATGAAGTATCCCTCCTAGCCCTTGCCCTTCTTGAAACTAGTGGTTTTACTAACCATCAACAATTGACGCTCGTACTTGATTTCTACTTTCGCAGTGTCAAACATTGCGAATCGCTCAAGGATCATCATATATATCCTTGATATTTTATAGTTCATCACAAAGCTCTAGCATCTTGGTGGCAGTGACTTTGGAAAACCATCACTATCTCATCTGGAAGATTAACTCCCACATGATTGAAGCGACTATTGTACTCAGACAATCTGAGCACATGCTCAACGATTAAGATTTTCTCCTTTACTTTGTACACAAAGACTCTTGTCGGAGGTCTCATACCTCTCAACAAGGGGACGAGCATGAAATCCCAATTTCATCTCTTAAAACATCTCTTATGTTCTGTGGCGTTTCAAAACATCTTCGGTGCCTTGCTTCTAAGCCGTTAAGTATTACGCATTGAATATCACGTAGTCATCAAAAATGTGTATGTCTTATGTTCGCAACATCCACAGACGACGCTTGAGGTGCAGCACACGGAGTGGCGCATTAAGGACATAAGCCTTCTGCGCAGCAATGAGGACAATTCTCAGTTTACGGACTCTGTCCACAAAGTTGCTACTATCATCTTTCAACTAAATTTTCTCTAGGAACATATAAAAACAGTAGAGCTACAACGCAAGCTACAACATAATTCACATAGACCTTTTGACTATGTTCATGATAACTGAGTTTACATATTCATATTACTAATAACTCCCACTCAAAATATACATCCCACTAGTCATTTGAGTGGCGCATGATCAAAATCCACTAACTCAAGTCCAATCATCACGTGATTTGAGTATAGTTTCAGTGGTGAACATCTCCATGTTGATCATATCAACTATATGATTCATGCTTGACCTTTAGGTCTCTTGTGCTCCAAGGCCATGTCTGTACATGCTAGGCTCGTCAAGTTTAACCCGAGTGTTCCGCATGTGCAACTGTTTTGCACCCGTTGTATGTGAACGTTGAGTCTATCACACCCGATCATCACGTGGTGTCTCGAAATGACGAACTGTCGGAACGATGCACAGTCGGGCAGAACACAATTTTATCTTGAAATTTTAGTGAGGTATCACCTTATAATGCTACAGTCGTTCTAAGCAAGATAAGGTGCATAAAAGGATTAACATCACATGCAATTCATAAGTGACATGATATGGCCCTGATCTTGTGCTTCTTGATCTCCATCACCAAAGAACTGGCATGATCTTCATCGTCATCAGCGCCACACCATGATCTCCATCATCATGATGTCCATCATCGTGTCACCATCGAGGTTGTCATGCTATCTATGCTATTACTACTAAAGCTACAACCTAGCAATATAGTAAAGGCATCTGCAAACACAAATGTTAGTTTAGAGACAACCCTATGGCTCCTGCCGGTTGCGGTAGCATCGACGTGCAAGTCGATATTTAACTATTACAACATGATCATCTCATACATCCAATATATCACATCATGTCTTTGGCCATATCACATCACAAGCATACCCTGCAAAAACAAGTTAGGCGTCCTCTAATTTGTTGTTGCATGTTTTACGTGGCTGCTTTTGGTATCTAGTATGATCGCATCTTACTTACACAAAACCACGAAGATGATGTGCAAATTGCTATTTAACCTCTCTCCAAGGACCGCCTCGGTCAAAACCAATTCAACTAAAGTTTAAGAAACAGACACCCACCAGTCATCTTTATGCAACAAGTTGCATGTTAGTCGATGAAACCGGTCTCTCGTAAGCGTACAAGTAATGTTGGTCCGGGCCGCTTCAATCCAACAATACCGTCGAATCGAGAAAGGACTAAGGAGGGCAGCAAATAGAACATCAATGCCCACAAAAACTTTTGTGTTCTACTCGAGATAACATCTACGCATGAACAAAGATCATGATGCCACTGTTGGGCAATGTTGCATGGGAAACAAAAAATTTCCTACGCACACGAAGACCTATCATGGTGATGTTCATCTACGAGAGGGAGATCGGATCCACGTACCCTCGTAGATTGCTAAGTGGAAGCGTTAGTAAACGTGGTTGATGTAGTGTTACAACTTCTGATTCAAATCACCGTCATCCCACGATCCGTTCCGATCTAGCACCGAACGGACGACACCTCCGCGTTCAGCACACGTACAGCTCGGTGATGATCTCCTCCTTCTTGATCCAGCAAGAGAGACGGGGAAGTAGATGAGTTCTCCGGCAGTGTGACGGCGCGCCGGTGATGGTGATGATCCAATCCTGCAGGGTTCCGCCCGAGCTCCGCAGAAAACCGATCTAGAGGAAGAACTACGAAGTAGAGGTTTGAGTTGCACGTGGCAAAGTTTTGTCTCAAAACCCCTAAAACCTCTAGTATATATAGGAGCCGGCCATGGGCTAGCCTTGGGGCTCAAGGGAGCCCCAAAGGCGCCGGCCGAGAGAGGAGAGGAGGACTCCAACTCCAATTCGGTTTGGGGAAGGAGGAGTCCTCCTCTTCCTTCCCACCTCCCACTTTTTTCTTTCTCTTTGGTTTTTCTCTTGAGGCACCATAGCCCACTTGGGCTGGCCTCACTAGGCCACTAAAGGCTGGTGCACCACCCTTGGGCTATTAGGCTCTCTTCCGGGTGGGTGGGCCCCTCCCGGTGAAAACCCGGAACCCATCCGTCGCTCTCGATATACTAACGGTAATGCCTGAAATCTTTTCGGAGACCAAATGAAACCATCCTATATATCAATCTTCATTTCTGGACCATTCCAGAAACCCTCGTGACATCTGTGATCTCATCGGGGACTCCGAACAACCTTCGGTCACCAACACATATAACTCAACTATACCGAAACGTCACCGAACCTTAAGTGTGCAGATCCTGAGGTTCGAGAACTATGCAGACATGAACTGAGACACTCTCTGGTCAATAACCAACAGCGGGACCTGGATCCATATTGGTTCCTACATATTCTACGAAGATCTCTATCGGTTGAACCTCTATGTCAAAGATTCATATAATCCCATATACGATTCCCTTTGTCCTTCGATGTTGCTTGCCCGAGATTCGACTGTCGGTATCTCTATACCTATTTCAATCTCATTGCCGGCAAGTCTCTTTACTCGTTCTGTAATACAAGATCCCATAACTAACTCCTTAATCACATTGCTTACAAGTCTTGTTGTGATGTTGTATTACCGAGTGGGCCCCGAGATACCTCTCCGTCACATGGAGTGACAAGTCCCAGTCTTGATCCATGCCAACCCAACAGACACCTTTAGATATACCTGTAGAGCACCTTTGTAATCACCCAATTACGTTGCGATGTTTAATAACCCACAAGGTATTCCTCCGGTGTCTGGGAGTTGCATGATCTCATGGTCATAGGAACAGATACATTAACATGCAGAAAACAGTAACAATAAACTGAGACGATCATATGCTACGTTTACAGTTTGGATCTTGTCCATCACATCATTCTCCCAATGATGTGATCCCGTTATCAAGTGACAACACTTGCCTATGGCCAGGAAACCTTGACCATCTTTGATTAACGAACTAGTCAACTAGAGGCTCACGAGGGACAGTGTATTATCTATGTATCCACACATGTATTTGAGTTTCCAATCAATGCAACTCTAGCATGGATAATAAATGATTATTATGAACAAGGAAATATAATAATAACTAATTTATTATTGCCTCTAGGTCATATTTCCAACATTACTTTCATATAAGCCATTTATGTGGTATCTCTTAGATGCCCGACTGTGGCAATTGTTATTACTTTCATATAAACCCCTTATGTGGCGTCGCTTAGACGCCCGACCGTGGCAATTGTTATTACCTTCTGATAAGCCATTTATGTGATGTCGCTGAAACGCATGAATGTGGCACGCATGCTATTATTTACTCATCATTATTATATCCTTATAAGCCCTTTTTGTGGTGTCGCTCCAGACACCCAACTGCGGCACAATTGTTATTATTTCATTATAAGCCCTTTATGTGGTGTCCCCCTAGACGCCCGATCGACACACTTAAATTTATTGTTACTCTCTTCCATGTTTGCGTATACATTATGAGTAGAAATGATTTAACTGCATAATTGCATCCATAAATTAGATCTTATGGCATGTGAGTTGTTATTGAAAATTTTGTGCATGCATCTCGCCTGCTTTAACTTATCTATTTTCATGATGTTTGCGAGTACATTCAAAGTACTCACTCGCTTGTCCCTGGCTACTATCTTGGCCAGATTACTTATTTGGAGGGGAGCACGATGTTATCAACCCTAGAGTCTAAGAATCGAGGATATCAGCCTTGCAAGATACAGTTATCCAGGTCAGCTGTTCCTGTGGGAATGGAGTCCCATGGACGCTCGAGATACGCGAGTCGCTTCCGCCGTGAGCCTTTAGACATTTTGTTCAACCCCATGGACCTTCATGGTCTTGTACCCCAAATTTTGTATTTTCCTGTAATTACTATATCAACTAAGTGTCCACTGATTCCGTGACAGCAGACCTTCCCCTGCAACAGCACCAGAAGAATGTTGCTAGCACTCTCCGGCAATCGAAACTAGAAGAATGTTGTTGACGGCCCACCAGCGCGTGGGATCGTAGCAGTTTTCGAGGGTAGAGTATTTGACCCAAATTTGTTGGTACGCCTATAGGAGGTGAGAGGATACTCTCAAGTATTAGAAGCTGAATCTGTCAGATTCAACCACACTTGAAAGATTAGTATCTGCAAGCAAAATAGTAACAGCAAAGTAGTATGATAACAACGGTGTCAGAAACGATCTCTTGACGGAATACTATTCCTAACGATTGTATCAATGGCGCCAAGTTGCCCGTTGACGGAAGTTGTCTTTTCCCGTCAACGTCGAGCGAAAAAGTATTGTAGCAGGTAGCAGCAGTGTAACGAGTAATAGCAGTGGCAAGGAACAGCAGTAGTGAGAGCAGTAGCAAGTAGCAACAGTAGCAAGCGACAGTAGTAGCAACAGTAGCAGCAGAGCAAGACAAGTAACAGCAGCAGAGCAAGACAAGTAACAGCAACAGAGCAAGACAAGTAAAAGCAGCAGTAGGACAAACTCGTAGGCAATGGGCCGGTGATTTGTTTGGATGATATTCATCATGCAACAGTTATAACACGGAGAGATATGTGGCTAGCTCCTGTTCGTCAATGTGATGTAGGCATGCATTCTGTGTGTCGTCATACGTGCTTAGGGAAAAGAAATTGCATGACATCTATTGTCCATCCCTCCCGTGGCAGCGGGGTCCAAAAGGAAACTACGGGATATTAAGGTTCTCCTTTTAATAAAGAACCGGACCAACGCATTAGCACTTGGTGAACACATGAACTCCTCAAACTATGGTCATCACCGGGAGTGGTTCCGGTTATTGTCACTCCAGGGTTGCCGGATCATAACACATAGTAGGTAACTACAACTTGCAAGATCGGCTCTAAAACACACATATATTGGTGACAACATAATAATTTCAGATCTGAAATCATGGCACTCGGGCCCTAGTGACAAGCATTAAGCATGGCAAAGTAGTAGCAACATCAATCTCAGAACATAGTGGATACTAGGGATCAATGCCCGTCAAAACTAACTCGATTACATGATAGATCTCATCCTACTCATCACCGCCCAGCGAGCCTACGAATAGATTACTCACGAACGACGAAGACCTTCATGGAATTGGAGAGGGAAGAAGGTTGATGATGACGATGGCGAAGATTTCCCCTCTCCGGAGCCCAAAACAGACTCCAGATCTGCCCTCCAGATGAAGAACAGGTTGTGGCGGCGCCTCCATACCGCAAACGCGACGAAATCTTCTCTCTTGATTTTTTCTGGGACGAAATTGAACTTATAGAGCTGAGATTAGGGGCGGTAGAGCCGCGTGGGCCCCACAAGCTTGCCATCCGCCACCAGGGGTTGCGATGGCATGGCTTGTGGCCCACTGGCCCACCTCCTCCGGTGGATCTTTGCGCAGGTATTTTTCATATTTTCCAAAAATATTCTCCGTAAATTTTCGGGATGTTCTGAGAAATTTGATTTCTATACAAAAATAACACCAAGGCAATTCTGTTGAAAACAGCGTCAGTCCAGGTTAGTTCCATTCAAATCATGCAAATTAGAGTCGAAAACAAGGACAAAAGAGTTTGGAAAAGTAGATACGATGGAGACGTATCAACTCCCCCAAGCTTAAAACCTTGCTTGTCCTCAAGCAACTCAGTTGACAAACTGAGAGAGAAAGAAAAACTTTCACAAACTCTGTTTGATCTTGTTGTTGCAACTAGGCCTGGGCATTCGGTTCCCCCGAACCATTCGGGTCGGTACTTCGGTGTTTTTAAAATTTCGGTTGTTCAAAAACAATGACCGATCGGTTAACACGAGAAGCACTAACCGATGCTTTTGTACACCGAGAGTTCGGTTTGGTCAAGGGTTCTGACCGAACAGACCCAGATTTCATTTAATAATAGGAGGAACCACCCACTAGTCTGGAACCCCAATCATTAAAAAATAGTAGAAACAACCCACTAATGTGCAACCCCAATCATTTAATAATAACTGGAATCTCTACACTAATCTGCACTTTTCTTGTGTAAAAACAAATGGTCTACTATTTCTTTTGACAAAACATCTCCTATTTTCCGTCCTTTCTTAATAAACAGGAACAACAATCAATCACAAAATGTAATATCATGATGTAGAGTTAACACAGATTGGACGTAAGCATATATTAATACAGAACATAGCATCCAACAATAGTTTAGTGCACACTAACACAAGCCAAAGTCTCAAGACCTAACATAACATTAAGTTTGACGACAGAAACGGGTGGTTCGACTAAATTTTAAAAACATGAAATAAACAGCAACGAGCAGCGTACAAGAGCAGTATCGCTGCCATGCCCCAACTTCTTAACTTCAAGCTTTAGTGCATCTGCTCTAACAACCAGCAGTAGTTATTCAGAACCGCAACCAGGACAACCAACCGGAACATCTGTAATATCAACAATAATTCACTTTAGTGGTTCATATGGGTAGATTAAATCATACATAGATTATGATTTCAATCTGAACTGAAATAGCAAGATGAATTCCTATAGCTCAGAAGTGGAAGCTCACCAATCCTTAGGCTTTTCAGTGGTGGGTTGCTTCGCATTGCTTTGGAGCTTGGCTTTCTCCTTATATTCTGCAATCAATTCTGAAAAAACAAAATGGTGGAAGAAGGATTATATAGCAGCAAATGAACACATATTACATAAGGATAGATTAATTAAATCAAGTTACCTTGTTCAAGCTTGGTCAATTCTTCAGTGTTCTCTGCTATGTTGATGTAAGTACCATATCGTAGCCAATCTTGTGTGCACACAAGGGCTTCAACCATGAATGGAGTCAGAGAAGTCCTGAAGTCATCGATAATACGTCCACTGGTAGAGAATGCAGACTCAGATGCAAAAGTGGAGATGGGGACTGCCAAAACATCCGGAGCCAAGCATGCCAATATAGGAAACCTGGATGAGTTAATCTTCCACCAAACCAATATATCAAATTTTGGGCCATCATCTTCAGGCTCCTCGGAAAGGAACTTGTCCAGCTCAGACTTGCTGCTGCTACTACCACCACTGTTCAGTCTCATTTTCTTAGCAATCAAGGACTTCATCATGCTTACACGCCCTCCACTTGATTGAACTTCCTGAGAAGAACTAGTTTCATATGATGGAATATTTGGACCATACATCACCCTATATTCTTCAAACAAATCTTGGAGACAAGTACTAACTGCAGTGCACACCTTAGGTCCTTTGTCCTCCCCATACATTTCTAAAATGGCAAACTGTGTATATTCTGAAAGCTTGTACCTGAGATGCAATAACAAAGTACCAACTTCAATTTGTGGTGCTATAATATAAATAAAGCATTACATATTGAAGACAAATTATATTATGATATTTTTTAGTATTTTACCTTGGATCAAGTGTGGTTGCAATGAAAATTAGCAAGTTGAAGTTCTCCTTTTCCTTCCCTTTTTTGCCGGTATCGAGCTCATGCCAATTGCCCCAGTATTTGTCAAACTTATCCTTCATCCTATCTGCCATTGCAATTTGCAAACCATCCTCACTTTCCATCCAACTTCTCACTAACAGATTCACCTCACCAATCTCATGAAAAAACTTATTAGCAGTCACATGCAATGAAGCAGAAACACGAGTTGTTAGCTTCGCAAAATGTGCAAGAAAATCTGCCATCTTCTTGACATTCTCCCAGTCCTGCTCATCTGGAACTCCAACACCCTTGTCCTTACCTTTATCACTAAGAAGATCAAATGCAAAGTAAGGATCTTCATCTCCATATCTTGCAAAAACTTTCTCATAGCAAATAGCAGCCTTCAGCATAAAAATTGTGGAGTTCCACCTAGTGCTCACATCAAGAATCAAGAAGGCCTTTGTGTCAAGCTTCTCAAGGTCAGCACATTCTTTGAACTTAGTCAATCTATTTGGGCTATTTTTCACATATCTAACAGCTGCACGCACACGCTTGATTGAAACATCAAGTTCTTTTAGACAATCGGTAACTATTAAGTTGACAATGTGGGCAGCACACCTCATGTGCAGGTATTTGCCTCCAGCTATGCAAGTCTTAGCTTTATTCAGTTCCTTTTTCATGTAACCAATACCACCATCATTATTACTAGCATTATCAAAAGTAATGGTCATGACCTTCTCTATCCCCCAATCGATCAAAGTTTTCTGCAAGTGTTCCCCAATATCATCTCCTTTATGACCATTAACCTTGAAAAAGCTAATGACTTTCTTGTGAAGCTTCCATTCATTACAAATGAAGTGGGCAGTAACAGCCATGTAACTGTCTTGTTGTTGAGATGTCCAACCATCAGTTGTGAGACACACTCTTTCACATTGTCCTTTAAAGAAAAGTTTCAGTTTGGCCTTCTGTTCAAAAAATGCGCGAACAACATCCCTAGTGCATGTTCTCCTGGATGGAACTGAGAAACGTGGGCAGGCTTTAGACATGAACTTTTTAAACCCAGATTTTTCACCGAATGCAAATGGGAGTTCATCTTCTATTATCATTTCAGCAAAAGCAGCCCTAATAGCATCAGGATCAAATTTCCAAGCATGTACACTATCACCCTGATTAATTTGCAGCACGGCTTGCTTATCATCACAAATATACCTATGGGGATTACGCTTGCAAATATTAAAATGTTTGCGTAAAGCTGATGTACCATTGATTACGGGATGAGCACTGATGTCACTCTTGCAGTAGTTGCATTTTCCCTTCTACAAGACACCATCCATCATGACCTTTTCAAAGTGGTTCCACATCTTTGATCTCGAAGCCATCTGCCTTCGACCATCTTTCTTTTCAACCTCCACAACTTGAGCCTTCCCGCCATCCCTTTTCTCTGTTTCCCCTGCTTGCAGCTCACCATCAACACTAGCCTTCTACATGTTCGTAAGTACTGCACTAGCAACTATCAGAGTTGAAGTAGGCACGGGCGCAGAAGCTTCTATCCCCATGATCTCCTGAGGCTCGGAGGCCATCTACGACATAACAAAGTTGCATCAACTATTAAGGATTCCCTCATGAAAACATGAAAGAGGGTGGCAGTAAACAGTAAGGTCAAGTTTATCAGTCAGGTGCAAACATACTCAACAATTATTTTAGGCCTACAACACATTCTTTAAAATTATTTATGGACTGAACTGACATGAGATTAATGATTCACAAGAGCAAGGTCCTATAAATACAGTGAGTACAAATTCATGGCATGCTAGTTCTGTGGTTGATACTTAACTAATAAACCTCTTCTCGATTACGAAGATGGAAAACAATAAGAGCTGAACATCTGAATAGACGCCTCAAACTAGACTGTGTGTGCTCATCTATTTTTCTGAACCGATAATCTGTTTTCTCCCCTGTTTTTTCCATGATAAACAGGTAAGTCGTACCCAACGACAACTAGCTCTTGCTATCCGGATCAAAAGGCAACCAAGACATGTGAATAACATAAGATCCCTGTAGTTTTTGATTGTAGGCTTTCACACTTGTACAAAATTCAGAACTCAGGTACAGAAAAGTTTAGTAAAAAATGTAATCAAGTGACCTTACGTGAATGATTAAATCAGTTATTTACTGTTTTCTAAGCAGAACACACCATCAAATTGGGTGAAGTTAAAACAATTAAATTAGGAATAAAAATTATAGTGGGAACAGGGACTCACGTTGCAGCCTTGCAGGAGTGTCTTGGTGGGCGGCGTTGAACTGTTCTTGTTGTTCAGGTGCAACGAAGCAGCAGGATGGCTGCACAGCAATCTGCTTGAGCTACCAGCAGTGCTGTCATGGATCCCACCCCGGAGAACCTGCTAGGGTTTGGAGATCCTGGTCCTCGGTGAGTAAATCGCTGCCAGGGCGGCCGCCGCATCCTTTATATACTGCGACAGGAACGATGGGAATTGGGAAGGGTCGGAAATTAGGGGATGCGAGGCGATGGGATTGGGAAGCGTCGATGCAGATTGCAAAGAATCAAAGAACAAAGCTCACGGCGGTAGAGGAGGGATAGATTGAGCAAACTTTGGCTACTTGCCTACTTGAGAAGATAAGGACTGATGCTATCGCTGTAGACTGGTAGGCTGGTTCTTATTTACTCGGTCCATTCGGGTACCCGCGGGGTAAACCCGATTTGACCGAACTAAATTCGGTTTTCTGGAGTAGTGAACCGATAATAATACCAAAGTTTTCGGTTTTGGTTAATTTGGATCCGGTTCCGGTTAATTCGGTTCGGTAAATCGGTTTTCGGGTTATATGCCCGCCCCTAGTTGCAACTATGTCTAACTCATAACCAGAATTTCAGCAAGATCACAAGTTAACCACATAAGCAAGTGAAACAAAGGTCTCATGGTAAACTAATATCAATGGCATAATCAGCTAACGAGCAAATATTAATGAGTTTCGAATACCAACACTTCAATCAAAACAAGCATGAAGCAATATGAATAGGTGGTATCTCGCTAGCTCTTTCTAAGACCGCAAAACATAAATGCAGAGCACTTTCAAAGATCAAGGGCTGACTAAACATTGTAATTCATAGCAACGAAGATCCAGTCATAGTCATACTCAATATCAATCAAAAGCAAAGCATAAAAATGAGAGAGGTGCTCTCTAATTGGTGCTTATATAAGAGGATGATGACTTGATAGGAAAATAAATAGACAGGCCCTTTGCAGAGGGAAGCATTGATTTGCAGAGGTGCCAGAGCTCTAGCTTTGAAAACAGAGATAATAATTTTGGGTGGCATGCTTTCATTGTCAACGCAATGACCAAGAGTTCTCAATATCTTCCATGCTACTCATGCTATAGGAGGTTCCCAAACAGAAAGTAAAGTTTTAACTCCCCCACCACCAATCAATCACACTCCACGGCTAGCCGAATCCTCGGGTACCGTCCATACTAACATCAATCCGGGGGGAGTCTTGTTTTACAGTTATGTTTTCGATTTAAGCGTGGAACTGTGCATTCCAATTACCGACCCCTTTCTCGTGAATGACAGTGAATACACACATGTCGAGGATAACACTCCTAGCATGGAAGATACCAATAGCCCCCTATAACCACATGAGCGGTTCGGGCATGCAAAACAGATTATTTCTTGAAGGTTTAGAGAGTGGCACATGCAAATTTACTTGGAACGGCATGTAAATACCGCAAATAGGTAGGTATGGTGGACTCTCATGGAAAAACTTTTGGGTTTATGGAAGTGGATGCACAAGCAGTATTCCGCTTAGTACAAGTGAAGGCTAGCAAAAGACTGGGAAGCGACCAACTAGAGAGGGACAACAGTCATCAAGATGCACTGAGTTTGACTAACATTGAATGCAAGCATGAACATGATATAAATCACCATGAACACGAACATCATAGAGGCTATGTTAATTTTGTTTCAACTACATGCATGAACATGCGCCAAGTCAAGCCACTTGAATCATTCAAAGGAGAATACCATCCTATCATACTACATCATAGTCATCTCAAAATCTATGTTGGCATTCAAGACAAACCATTATAAGCTCTCAGCTAGTAAAGCATGGCATCGGAAACTATCATCTCTAAGTTGTCATTGCAAAAATGGTTCTCTCACAACAAAGCTGAATCTGGATCGACAAGCTAGTCATATTTACAAAAACAAAATAGATAGAGTTCATACCAGCTTTTTAGTCTCAGTCACTTCATCATATATCATCATTATTGCCTTTCACTTGCACGATCGAACGATGTGAACAATAATAAGAGTGCTCGTGCATTGGAATAAGCTGAATCTGCAGGCAAACACAGAGGAGAAGACAAAGTAATATGGCTCTTTGAAAGCTAAACAGGTATGCATGCAAGAACCACTAAACATTGTAACCAATATCTTCTACCTTGACCCAAAGAACAAGAAAACTATTTACACGGGAAAGCTCCCAAGAAGCAAAAGAAGAAAGAAAAATGTTTTTGGGTTTTCTCAAAAGGACACAAAACAAGAAAACAAGAAAACAAAAATAAACTAGCATGGATAATACAGTGGCAAAGTGTAAACACCGGCTAACAAAGTGAAAGCATAAGCATGAATGTAAGGTCGGTGAGAACACGTACTCCCCCAAGCTTAGGCTTTTGGCCCAGCTTGTTCTACTCCCATGGTGGGAAATCACCAGCTCCGGGATACTTCGGAGCAGACTGTGGATGCCACTGCTGTGTGAGCTCCTCTGGCTCCCACTGATAAACTGGCGTCTGGTACTCGACTGGCGGCTTGGGCACGGGTGCCTGTGGTTGGGCCAAGCGCCAATATGCGTAGATGTCAGAGGGCATAATAGTGTACCTGCCTGCATGAAGATCGAACAAAGAAGGAGCAGGCAAAGTAATAGTCTCTCGAGTACCCTGACTAAATACCAGGTGATAAATCATCCGTCTACTAGCATCTCTATCCAGAAAATCATGGCGAACCATGCTGTCATAATCCAGATATTTCTCGGGGAGAAGCATCTCTCCTTCCTCTCCCAGTCTAATGGGTATCTCAAAGTGTCTGGCAAGACGGGTAGCATAGATACCTCCATAGACGACACCCTTGGAACGGTTGGTGTTCCACCGCTGGGCTACTATAGCACCTAGGCTATAAGTCTTATCGTTATAAAGGCCTTCGCGCAAAACCGCAAGGTCTGGAGAACTAAGTGATCCAGCCTCCCCACGGCCAATCAAACATTTTCCCACAAATAGTGAGAAGTACCGAAGCACGGGAAAATGTATGCTAGCAATTCTAACGCGAGACACTCCTCTCTCCTCTCCAACAGCAATAGTACCAATGAAATCCTCCAAGTCTCGTGGACGAGGGTCACATATATCCCCAACATAAGGTAATTTGCATACATTGCAAAAATCATGTAGTGTCATGCACTGGGGAACATCGTATATCATGAACTCAACCATGGGAGGATTCTTCCTCAGATAAAAGTTGAAGCTTTGAACGAAAATATTGGTGAGGAGGAGGTATTGTGAGCACTTATCTGCAATGAACGCAGTAAGACCTGCGTTCTCCACCAAGTAATAAAAATCTTCATAAAGCCTAGCGGCGCACAAAAATTCATCACTTGGCCACTCGCACGCTCGAACTTCTATGACTCGAGGGACTACGTACTTGGGGTGGTTCTTCTCATCCTCCTTGGGGTTACGGCTTGAAGAGCCTCTCAAGAACCTCCTCATCTTTTCCTTTTTCTAGCTCTGGAAAATTCTGAAATTTTTAGAGACTTCGAAAGAAAAGTGAACAAAGATTAACCCAACTTGTAGCAACTACTCCTACTAGTGCCTAGAGACCGTATCACGCGCTAAAACTACTTGGGACCAACTAAAATCAACATTTCTAGCTCAAGAACAGGGTCACCAAGGTAGCAAGAATACGCGAAGGATAAAGCACTAGAGCAAAAACTAATTGGACCAATGGAGGAGTCACTTACCAAGGAGTAATTTCCCCAAGACGGTTCGGAGAATGGTGCTTTGAGCAAGGAGATCGAAAATCACAGCCAAATGAGCAAGAACACGGGTTTGAGCTGCGAAACAATTTTTTCTCGAGGTGGAAGAAGAGGATGGGAGCTGGAATGAGTGGAGGGGGTTCCCGTGGGCCCCACAAGCTTGCTAGTCGCCACCAGGGGGTGGCGGTGGCAGGGCTTGTGGCCCACTGGTCTGGCCCCCAGGCCAGCTCTCAGGCCCAATATTTCTCAAATATTCCAGAAAAAATCATACTAAATTTTTAGGACCATCGGAGAACTTTTATTTTTGAGGTATTTTTCTCCGGGTCGCTAAAACAGAAAATAGGAAAAGCTAAACTAAATCTATCATTTTTCTTCTAAGCAACAGAAAATGAAAGCTCAAAACAGAGGTATGTGACTCTTTGATTCATCCATTTAATGGTCATCGAAAGAAATCCGTCAATGGGGTTGATCAAGTCCTCATGACAAAACCTTCTCGAATCGCAAGAGAGAACGGTGAATTTTCGAATAGCCATTAAGTCACCTCAGTGGGGATACGTATCTCCCCAACAAGCAAATCATACTTCATCTTGACACGAGGAATAGGGCATTCAAAGCTCCCAATAAGAATCAATGAAGTCTTTTCGATAACATTGATGCAATGTACTTGATATCGTTTCTTCGGAAAGTGCACTGTGTGCTCCTTACCGTTGACATGGAAAGTGACACTGCCTTTGTTGCAATCTATAACAGCCCCTGCAGTGTTTAAAAAGGGTCTTTCGATGATGACAGCCATGGCATCGTCCTCGGGAATATCCAAGATAACAAAGTCTGTTAAGATAGTGGTGTTAGCAACCACAACAGACACATCCTCGCAAATGCCGATAGGGAAAGCAATTGATTTGTCGGACATTTGTAGAGAAATTTCAGTGGGTGTCAACTTATCCAATTCAAGTCTACGATAAAGAGAGAGCGGCATGACACTAACACCGGCTCCAAGGTCACATAAGGCAGTTCTTACGTAGTTTCCTTTAATGGAGCAAGGTATAGTGGGCACTCCGGGATCACCAAGTTTCTTAGGAGTTCCACCTTTGAAAGTGTAATTGGCAAGCATGGTGGTGATCACAAGATCTGGTATCTTCTGTTTATTAGTCACGATATCTTTCATGTACTTGGCATACGGAGACATCTTGAGCATATCAGTTAACCGCATCTGCAGGAAGATGGGTCTTATCATCTCAACGAAGCGCTCAAAATCCTCATCATCCTTTTTCTTGGATGGCTTAGGAGGAAAGGGCATAGATCTCTGAACCCATGGCTCCCTTGCTTTACCATGCTTCCTAGCAGTGAAGTCATTCTTATCGTATCTCTTAGGTTGTGGGTTATCAGGATTAACAGAAGGTTCAATCTCCACATCCTCATCATTGCTAGGTTGAGCATTATTATGAACATCACTATCCATATTGTCACCAGGTTCATGTTCATCACCAGATTGTGTTTCTGCATCAGACGCTGAAATATCATTAGGTTCTTCAGGTGTGACAGTATTTGGTGAACTCGCATGTAGGTTTCTATCATCCTGCTTCTTCTCCTTAAGATGACTGGGTGTATCAACATTGATTCCTTGAGAATCTTGATCAATTCTCTTAGGATGACCTTCGGGATACAAAGGTTCGTGAGGAAATTTGCCTCCTCTAGTGATGACTCTGACAGAGTTGTCATTTAATTCATTGAGTAGGTCATTCTGAGCTTTAAGTACTTGTTCTACCTGAGTAGTAATCATAGAGGCATGTTTACTCAGAAGCTTCAGATCATTGGCATTTCTGTCTACACAAGCACTTAAATGGCTAAGCATACGAGTACTTTGTTCCAAATGTCTGCTAACATAATCATTGAAACTTTGTTGTTTGGCAACAAAGTTGTCAAATTCATCAAAGCATAGCCTGGCAGGTTTATCAAAAGGAATATCACTCTCATCAAACCTACGTAGAGAATTCACTTCTGCTACTTGTATCGGGTTATGGAGACCATCCATCTCTTCGATAGGTGGTAGATTTTTTACAACTTCAGATCTAATGCCTTTCTCTTGCATAGATTTCTTGGCTTCTTGCATATCTTCGGGACTAAGGAATAGAATACCTCTTTTCTTTGGAGTTAGCTTAGGAGGTGGTTCGGGAATAGTCCAAGCATTCTCGTTGATCATGATGTTATTCAGTAGGGTCTCAGCTTGTTCTACAGTTCGTTCCCTAAAAACACAACCGGCACAACTATCTAGGTGGTCTCTAGAGGCATTGGTAAGTCCGTTATAGAGGATATCAAGTATCTCGTTCTTCTTAAGAGGGTGATCAGGCAAAGCATTCTGTAGTTGGACGAGCCTCCCCCAAGCTTGTGGG
Source organism: Hordeum vulgare subsp. vulgare (assembly GCF_904849725.1). Classification (NCBI taxonomy): domain Eukaryota; kingdom Viridiplantae; phylum Streptophyta; class Magnoliopsida; order Poales; family Poaceae; genus Hordeum; species Hordeum vulgare. Next base: position 102,708,696 of record NC_058520.1, read on the forward strand.
AGACTCTCTTCTTGGAGTTGAGCAAAGTTGTATATTTCCTGCAAGGCAGCTTGCTTCTTATGGGCAGGGAAATATTTCTCACAGAACTAATAGACCATATCCTGGGGACTACTCACACATCCAGGAGCAAGAGAGGTGAACCAGGCTTTAGCGTCATCCTTTGGAGAGAAAGGAAACAGCTTAAGGATATAGTAGTGGCGGATCTTCTCCTCATTAGTAAAAAGGGTGGCTATATCGTGTAGTTTGGGAAGATGGGCTAAGACCGTCTCAGACTCATAACCATGAAAAGGATCAGATTCAACTAGAGAGATTATCTCAGGATCGACAGAGAATTCATAATCCTTATCGGTGATAAAGATAGGTGAAGTGGCAAACTTCGGGTCGTATTTCATCCTAGCTTTCAGAGATTTTTCCTTCCACTTGAGAAGTAATTTCTCAGTGTCATAGGCATCCTTACACGCAATAAAATCCTCAGCTATCCCTCCTTCCATAACGTAACCCTCAGGTATATCAGGCAATTCAGATCTAGGAGAGCTAGATCTAGCAGGAGCAAAAGCAGGTTCTATCTCAATAGTATCGGCAGTTTCAGAAGCATCACGAGCATTGGCAGTAACTCTAGCAATATGAGCATCAAGGAATACCCCTAGTGGCATATCAGGCAAAGTAGCATCTCTAGCAGTATCAAGCATAGCATCATCAGGCAAAATAGCATCTCTAGCATCATTAGGCAAAGCAGTATCAAGCATAGCATCTCTAGTAGTATCAGGCATAGCATCTCTAGCAGTATCAGGCAAAGCAGTATCAGGCATAGTATCAAACATAGCATCTCTAGCAGTAGCATCATAAGCATCATCAAGCACATGCGACATATCAAGATTTCTAGCGAGAGGTGATGTCGCAAACTTACTCATAACTGAAGGTGAATCAAGTGCAGAGCTAGATGGCAATTCCTTACCTCCCCTCGTAGTTGAGGGCAAGACTTTGGTTTTCGGATCCTTCAGATTCTTCATAGTGATCAACAGATATAAATCCCAAGTGACTCAAAGAATATAGCAATACCTCCCCGGCAACGGCGCCAGAAAAATGCTAATTCCGTGACAGCAGACCTTCCCCTGCAACGGCACCAGAAGAATGCTGCTAACACTCTCCGGCAATCGAAACTAGAAGAATGTTTTTGATGGCCCACCAGCGCGTGGGATCGCAACAATTTTCAAGGGTAGAGTATTTGACCCAAATTTTTTGGTACGCCTATAGGAGGTGAGAGGATACTCTCAAGAATTAGCAGCTGAATGTGTCAGATTCAACCACACCTGAAAGATTAGTATCTGCAAGCAAAGTAGTAACAGCAAAGTAGTAAGATAACAACAGTGTCAGAAACGATCTGTTGACGGCAGACTATTCTTAACGATTGTATCAATGTCGCCAAGTTGCCCGTTGATGGAAATTGTATTTTGCCATCAACGTCGAGCGAAAAAGTATTGTAGCAGGTAGCAGCAGTGTAACGAGTAATAGCAGTGGCAAGGAACAGCAGTAGTGACAGCAGTAGCAAGTAAGAACAGTAGCAAGTGACAGTAGTACCAACAGTAGCAGCAGAGCGAGACAAGTAACAGCAGCAGAGCACGATAAGTAACAGCAACAGAGCAAGACAAGTAACAGCAACAGTAGGACAAACTCGTAGGCAATGGGTCGGTGATAAGTTTGGATGATAATCATCATGCAACAGTTATAACACGGAGAGATATGTGGCTAGCTCCCGTTCGTCAATGTGATGTAGGCATGCATTCCGTGTGTCGTCATACATGCTTAGTGAAAAGAACGTGCATGACATCTATTGTCCATCCCTCCCGTGGCAGCGGGGTCCAAAAGGAAACTAGGGATATTAAGGTTCTCCTTTTAATAAAGAACTCGACCAACGCATTAGCACTTGGTGAACACATGAACTCCTCAAACTATGGTCATCACCAGGAGTGGTTCCGGTTACTGTCACTCCAGGGTTGCTGCATCATAACACATAGTAGGTAACTACAACTTGCAAGATCGGATCTAAAACACACATATATTGGTGACAACATAATAATTTCAGATCTGAAATCATGGCACCCGGGCCCTAGTGACAAGCATTAAGCATGACAAAGTAGTAGCAACATCAATCTCAGAACATAGTGGATACTAGGGATCAATCCCTGTCAAAACTAACTTGATTACATGATAGATCTCATCCTACTCATCACCGCCCAGCGAGCCTACGAATAGATTACTCACGAACGACGAAGAGCTACATGGAATTGGAGAGGGAAGAAGGTTGATGATGACGATGGCGACGATTTCCCCTCTCCGGAGCCCAAAACGGACTCAAAATCTGCCCTCCAGATGAAGAACAGGTTGTGGCGGCGCCTCCGTATCGCAAACGCGACGAAATCTTCGCTCTTGATTTTTTCTGGGACGAAAGTGAACTTATAGAGCTGAGATTGGGGGCAGCAGAGCCACGTGGGCCCCACAAGCTTGCCATCCCCCACCAGGGGGGTGGCGGTGGCAGGGCTTGTGGCCCACTGGCCCACCTCCTCCGGTGGATCTTTGCACAGGTATTTTTCATATTTTCCAAAAATATTCTCCGTAAATTTTCAGGATGTTCTGAGAACTTTGATTTTTGCACAAAAATAACACCAAGGCAATTCTGCTAAAAACAGCGTCAGTCCAAGTTTGTTCCATTCAAATCATGCAAATTAGAGTCCAAAACAAGGGAAAAAGAGTTTGGAAAAGTAGATACGATGGAGACGTATCATCCACCAGCAAAATAGTAATCATGGGGCTGATGAACACAAGGGCCTATTTTCTAGGAAATTCATTTCCTGGAAAAAATGGTCGCTACCTGATATTCAGAAAGAGCTTTTGAGTTGATTCTTTTTTCTGCTGGGTGATATGCCTTTTGCCCAGGCAGTAGTAATTGTTCAGAATTTTTGAGGGTAACAGAAGTATACGAAGTATACAGATTGCTACAGACTGGTCTGTTTTTGACAGATTCTGTTTTTGTTGAGTTGGTTGCTTGTTTTTATGGAACTATGGATAGTATCGGGGGATACTAGCCATGGAAAAGTGAGAATACAGCAATCTAACAACAATATAAATAGAAATCAAGATTTCTACAGCACCTAAAGAGGTGGTAGTTTGTTTTCTTGTGCTAATGATATCACGAGTTTCTGTTTAAGTTTTGTGTTGTGAAGTTTTCAAGTTTTGGGCGATGTTCTCATGGAAAAAGGGATAAAGAGTGGAAAGAGCTCAAGCTTGGGGATGCCCAAGGCATCCCAAGCCAAATTCAAGGACATCAAAAAGCCTAAGCTTGGGGATGCCCCGAGAAGGCATCCCCTCTTTCGTCTTCAATCCATCGGTAACATTACTTGGAGCTATATTTTTATTCACCACATGATATGTATTTTGCTTGGAGCGTCTTGTATCGTAGGAGTCTTTTCTTTCTGTTTTGTCACAATCATCCTTGTTGCACACCTTTTGAGAGAGACATGCACTCATCATGATTTTGCTAGAATGCTCATCATGCTTCACTTATATCTTTTGAGCTAGATAATTTTGCTCTATGTGCTTCACTTAGATCTTTTAGAGCACGGCGGTGCGTAACTTGGTAGTTGGCTTGTGCTATGAAAGTAGTCCCAAAGGTGCTAGGTACCCAAAGAGGATACAAAAACCTCCATCTTCATGTGCATTGAGTAGAAAGAGAAGTTTGATTCCTCTCAATTAGTTTTGAGACGTGGATTTGGTAATATTAAGAGTTATGTTAGTAGGGTTTTGTGAATCTAGAAATACTTGTGTTGAAGTTAGTGATTCCCGTAACATGCACGTATGGTGAACCGCTATGTTAGGAAGTCGGAGCATAATTGATCTATTGATTGTCATCCTTTGGTATGCGGTCGGGATCGCGTGATGGTTTACACCTACCAACCCTTCCCCTAGGATTATGCGTTTAGCACTTTGTTTCGATTACTAATAAAAACTTCCGCAACAAGTATGTGAGTTCTTGATGACTAATGTGAGTCCATGGTATAGATGCACTTTCACCTTCCACCATTGCTAGCCTCTCCAGTGCCGCGCAACTTTCGCCGGTGCACAAACCCACCATATGCCTTCCTCAAAACAGCCACCATACCTACCTACTATGGCATTTCATAGCCATTCCGAGATATATTGCCATGCAACTCCCACCATTCCGTCTCATGACTTGTGCCGTCACTCTCATATTGCCATCGCATGATTGTAAGATAGCTAGCGAGGTGTTTTCAACGCCATACGCCATGCTAGATCGTTGCACATCCCGGTACACTGCCGGAGGCATTCCCTATATAGTCAACATCGTTCTACACGCTCATATTGATCTCCTATATCCAGTAGCATCATTAGTTTTGACCTTTGGACCTTACAAATTTGAGCGATTCAAATTTGTATTCGAACATGCATTTGATCTTATCTTGCAAATCGTACCACCTTTTCAATTGATTCCTTTTACCCCTAAACACTCATGTCATATATTTTTGTACGTAATCATCGTACTTCAGTTCAACTTCTCTTGACCTTTTGAATGCAAATTCAATTCATACTTCAATTCGCTATAACTTGCGTTGTAGTGCTCCATTTCAAGAAATTCTTTCTACAAATAAATTATTATGCCTTATACTATTTGCCAAACAACATTCATGTTGTTCTCCAAATATTTTTGATCATCTCCCATAGTGTATGCAAGTCGAGCTTATATAGCAATAGTTGATCATCCTTTGACTCTTTTGGGTTGACCCCTTTCACCGTTCCTTCTACAACACCATAAGGCCCTATCTTTTTTATATTAAACCTTAGTACGTTGTTATTTTGCACCAAGACATGCTTTGTTCTTATGTTCTCTTGGTTCTTCCTTTTTGGCATGAATGTTTATTGAATGCTATTTGTTTACGATAGATTGCTCAGAGTGTGGCGAGTAGAATTATCAGGATTATGAGAGCGACTATCTTCATCAAGTAATACCAGGCAAGTCACTTTGATCATACTATCACCTATGTTTTATGCATCCTAGTTCTACCATCCTATGCCCAATTGCATGCTGCTTAGGTACTTGGAAATTTTAGTATAGATTCTAGTATCATGTGGTAGGCACACAACAACCCCGATACTTGGCCCCGGGACGACAAATTTCATATTGCTATGCTTGAGTAGACGGGATTTCGGTTGAGTGCACAACACGAGTGATGCAAGGTTGATTAAATAATCAAGACCAGTTAAGACAAGATTTTCAAGACCTCTGACGCAATGCAACTCTGGGTGAAGGACGGTTGATCGGCTCCCTGGAGAACCCAGTGGATGACCCGGGATGCTGGAGAGGCCATGACATCCTGCGGAAAACTTCACCCAGGCTCAAAGAGACGGACGGATATTTTCAAGACCCAAGGCTTACCTGCAAAGCCACAAGTCATTATGGGCTCTGGCTTGGTTGGACAACGCGGCGACTCTGGACAGGCGGTGCTAGCAGATGTAGACGAATGATAGGAATGGATGGGCACCGACAGGGATTTAGAGGGACCCGTTGAAAGACCATGTTTTGATCATCCGGTCTTCAAACACCCTGAAGTGCGAGGACATACACGGAGGCGATCAAATCTTGTGGGGAACATTGTTGGGAACCGTCGCATGGGAAACAAAAATTTTCCTACGCGCACGAAGACCTATCATGGTGATGTCCATCTACGAGAGGGGATGAGTGATCTACGTACCCATGTAGATCATAAAGCAGAAGCGTTAGTGAACGCGGTTGATGTAGTGGAACGTCCTCACGTCCCTCGATCCGCCCCGCGAACAATCCCGCGATCAGTCCCACGATCTAGTACCGAACGGACGGCACCTCCGCGTTCAGCACACGTACAGCTCGACGATGATCTCGGCATTCTTGATCCAGCAAGAGAGACGGAGAGGTAGAAGAGTTCTCCGGCAGCGTGACGGCGCTCCGGAGGTTGGTGATGACCTTGCCTCAGCAGGGCTCCGCCCGAGCTCCGCAGAAACGCGATCTAGAGGAAAAACCATGGAGGTATGAGGTCGGGCTGCCGTGGAAAAGTCGTTTCAAATCAGCCCTAAAACCTCCGTATATATAGGTGGGAGGGAGGGGACCTTGCCTTGGGGCTCAAGGAGCCCCAAGGGGGTCGGCCGAGTCCAAGGGGGGAGGACACCCCCCCAAACCGAGTTGGACTTGGTTTGGTGGGAGGGAGTCCCCCTTCCTTCCCACCTCCTCCTTTTTTTTTCTTTTCTCTTGATTTTCTCTTCTTGGCGCATAGAGCCCTTTTGGGCTGTCCCACCAGCCCACTAAGGGCTGGTGTGCCACCCTCAAGGCCTATGGGCTTCCCCGGGGTGGGTTGCCCCCCCCCCCCCCCCCGGTGAACTCCCAGAACCCATTCGTCATTCCCGGTAACTCCGAAAACCTTCCGGTAATCAAATGAGGTCATCCTATATATCAATCTTCGTTTCCGGACTATTCCGGAAACCCTCGTGACGTCCGTGATCTCATCCGGGACTCCGAACAACATTCGGTAACCAACCATATAACTCAAATACGCATAAAACAACGTCGAACCTTAAGTGTGCAGACCCTGCGGGTTCGAGAACTATGTAGACATGACCCAAGAGACTCCTCGGTCAATATCCAATAGCGGGACCTGGATGCCCATATTGGATCCTACATATTCTACGAAGATCTTATCGTTTGAACCTTAGTGCCAAGGATTCATATAATCCCGTATGTCATTCCCTTTGTCCTTCGGTATGTTACTTGCCCGAGATTCGATCGTCAGTATCCGTATACCTATTTCAATCTCGTTTACCGGCAAGTCTCTTTACTCGTTCCGTAATACAAGATCCCGCAACTTACACTAAGTTACATTGCTTGCAAGGCTTGTGTGTGATGTTGTATTACCGAGTGGGCCCCAAGATACCTCTCCGTTCACACGGAGTGACAAATCCCAGTCTTGATCCATACTAACTCAAGTAACACCTTCGGAGATACCTGTAGAGCATCTTTATAGTCACCCAGTTACGTTGCGACGTTTGATACACACAAAGCATTCCTCCGGTGTCAGTGAGTTATATGATCTCACGGTCATAGGAATAAATACTTGACACGCAGAAAACAGTAGCAACAAAATGACACGATCAACATGCTACGTCTATTAGTTTGGGTCTAGTCCATCACGTGATTCTCCTAACGACGTGATCCAGTTATCAAGCAACAACACCTTGTTCATAATCAGAAGAAACTGACTATCTTTGATCAACTGGCTAGCCAACTAGAGGCTTGCTAGGGACGGTGTTTTGTCTATGTATCCACACATGTAAATGAGTCTTCATTCAATACAATTATAGCATGGATAATAAACGATTATCTTGATACATATATTTATTATTGCCTCTAGGGCATAATTCCAACAGTCTCCCACTTGCACCAGAGTCAATAATCTAGCCCTCACATCACCATGTGAATTACATTGTAATAAATCTAACACCCATACAGTTCTGATGTTGATCATGTTTTGGCCGTGGAAGAGTTTTAGTCAGCGGGTGTGCTACATTCAGATCCGTGTGCACTTTGCATATATTCACGTCCTCTCCCTCGACGTAGTCGCGGATGAGGTTGAAGCGTCGTTTGATGTGTCTGGTCTTCTTGTGAAACCGCGGTTCCTTTGCTAAGGCAATGGCACCAGTGTTGTCACAGAACAAGGTTATTGGATTCAGTGCGCTTGGCACCACTCCAAGATCCGTCATGAACTGCTTCATCCAGACACCCTCCTTAGCTGCCTCCTAGGCAGCCATGTACTCCGCTTCACATGTAGAATCTGCTACGACGCTTTGCTTGGAACTGCACCAGCTTACTGCACCCCCATTAAGAATAAATACGTATCCGGTTTGCGACTTAGAGTCGTCCGGATCTGTGTCAAAGCTTGCATCGACGTAACCTTTTACGGTGAGATCTTCGTCACCTCCATACACGAGAAACATCACCTTGGTCCTTTTCAGGTACTTCAGGATATTCTTGACCGCTGTCCAGTGATCCACTCCTGGATTACTCTGGAACCTACCTGCCATACTTATGGCCAGGCTAACATCCGGTCTAGTGCACAACATCGCATACATGATAGAACCTATGGCTGAAGCATAGGGGACGGAGCGCATATGCTCTCTATCTTCATCAGTTGCTGGGCACTGAGTCTTACTCAATCTCGTACCTTGTAGAACTGGCAAGAACCCTTTCTTGGACTGTTCCATTTTGAAGCTCCTCAAAACTTTATCAAGGTATGTGCTTTGTGAAAGTCCTATCAGGCGTTTTGATCTATCCCTATAGATCTTAATGCCTAGAATGTAAGCAGCTTCTCCTAGCTCCTTCATAGAAAAACTTTTATTTAAGTAATCCTTTATGCTCTCTAAAAACTCTACGTTGTTTCCAATCAGTAATATGTCATCCACATTTAATATTAGAAACGCCACAGAGCTCCCACTCACTTTCTTGTAAATACAAGATTCTCCAACCACTTGTATAAACCCAAATGCTTTGATCCCCTCATCAAAGCGTTTGTTCCAACTCCGAGATGCTTGCACCAGTCCATAAATGGATCGCTGGAGCTTGCACACCTTGTTAGCATTCTTAGGATCGACAAAACCTTCGGGTTGTATCATATACAACTCTTCCTTAAGGAAACCGTTAAGGAACGCCGTTTTGACATCCATCTGCCAGATTTCATAATCGAAAAATGCAGCTATTGCTAACATGATTCTGACGGACTTAAGCATCGCTACGGGTGAGAAAGTCTCATCGTAGTCAACTCCTTGAACTTGTGAAAAACCCTTTGCCACAAGTCGAGCTTTATAAACGGTCACATTACCGTCAGCGTCCGTCTTCCTCTTAAAGATCCATTTGTTCTGAATGGCCTTGCGGCCCTCAGGCAGTACCTCCAAAGTCCACACTTTGTTCTCATACATGGATCCTATCTCGGACTTCATGGCTTCCAGCCATTTGTTGGAATCTGGGCCCACCATTTCTTCTTCATAATTCGCAGGTTTATTGTTGTCTAACAACATAATTGATAAGACGGGATTACCGTACCACTCTGGAGTAGCACGTGGTCTCGTCGACCTGCGTGGTTCGACAGAAACTTGAACTGGAGTTTCATGATCATCATCATTAACTTCCTCCTCAATCGGCGTCGCAATGACAGAGGTTTCCCCTTGCCCTGCGCCACCATCCAGAGGGATGAGAGGTTCGACAACCTCGTCAAGTTCTATCTTCCTCCCACTCAATTCTCTCGAGAGAAACTCCTTCTCGAGAAAAGCTCCGTTTTTAGCAGCAAACACTTTGTCCTCGGATTTGAGATAGAAGGTGTACCCAACTGTCTCTTTTGGGTAACCTATGAAGAGGCACTTTTCCGCTTTGGGTTCCAGCTTTTCAGGCTGAAGCTTTTTGACATAAGCATCACATCCCCAAACTTTAAGAAACGACAACTTTGGCCTTTTGCCATACCACAGTTCGTATGGTGTCGTCTCAACGGATTTTGATGGTGCCCTATTTAAAGTGAATGCAGCTGTTTCTAATGCATAGCCCCAAAATGATAACGGCAAATCAGTAAGAGACATCATAGATCGCACCATCTCTAATAGAGTACGATTACGACGTTCGGACACCCCATTACGCTGTGGTGTTCCAGGCGGTGTTAACTGTGAAACAATTCCACATTGCCTTAAGTGAGCATCAAACTCGAAACTCAGATATTCACCCCCACGATCAGACCGTAGGAACTTGATCTTCTTGTTACGATGATTTTCCACTTCACTCTGAAATTGCTTGAACTTTTCAAATGTTTCAGACTTGTGCTTCATCAAGTAGACATAACCATATCTACTTAAATCGTGAGTGAAGGTGAGAAAATAACAATATCCGCCGCGTGCCTCCACGCTCATCGGACCACGCACATCGGTATGTATGATTTCCAACAAGTCACTTGCACGCTCCATTGTTCCTGAGAACGGAGTCTTAGTCATCTTGCCCATGAGGCATGGTTCGCACGTGTCAAGTGAATCAAAGTCAAGTGACTCCAAAAGTCCATCAGCATGGAGTTTCTTCATGCGCTTTACACCAATATGACCTAAGCGGCAGTGCCACAAAAATATGGCGCTATCATTGTTAACTCTAACTCTTTTGGTCTCAATGTTATGTATATGCGTATTGCTATCAAGATTCAATATGAACAATCCTCTCACATTCAGTACATGACCATAAAAGATGTTACTCATAGAAATAGAACAACCATTATTCTCTGACTTAAAAGAGTAACTGTCTCGCAATAAACAAGATCCAGATATAATGTTCATGCTCAACGCAGGCACTAAATAACAATGATTCAAGTTCACCACTAATTCTGACGGTAACTGAAGTGACACTGTGCCGACGGCGATTGCATCAACCTTGGAACCATTTCCTACGCGCATCGTCACTTCATCTTTCGCCAGCCTCCGTCTATTCCGCAGTTCCTGTTTCGAGTTGCAAATATGAGCAACAGAACCGGTATCGAATACCCAGGCACTACTACAAGAGCCGGTTAAGTACACATCAATAACATGTATATCAAATATACCTGATTTTACTTTGGCCGCCTTCTTATCTGCCAGATACTTGGGGCAATTGCGCTTCCAGTGACCCAGACCCTTGCAATAGTAACACTCCGTTTCCGGCTTAGGTCCAGCTTTGGGTTTCTTCGTTGGATTGGCAACAGGCTTGCCGCTCTTCTTCGAATTATCCTTCTTGCCTTTGCCGTTTCTCTTGAAACTAGTGGTTTTATTCACCATCAACACTTGATGCTCTTTACGGAGTTCAGACTCTGCGACTTTCAGCATCGCAAACAACTCACCGGGTAACTTGTTCATCCCTTGCATGTTGTAGTTCAACACAAAGCCTTTATAGCTTGGCGGCAGTGATTGAAGGATTCTGTCAGTGATAGCCTCTTGCGGGAGTTCAATCCCCAGCTCAGCTAGACGGTTTGAGTACCCAGATATTTTGAGCACATGTTCACTGACAGACGAGTTCTCCTCCATCTTGCAAGCATAGAATTTATCGGAGGTCTCATACCTCTCGATCCGGGCGTTCTTCTGAAAGATAAACTCCAACTCCTGGAACATCTCAAATGCTCCATGACGCTCATAGCGACGTTGAAGTCCCGGTTCTAATCCATACAAGACTGCACATTGAACTATTGAGTAGTCCTCTTTACGTGCTAACCAAGCGTTCTTAACATCCTGATCAGCCATAGCGGGTGGTTCATCTCCTAACGCAGCATTAAGGACATAATCCTTCTTCCCAGCTTGTAAGATTAGCTTAAGATTACGAGCCCCGTCTACAAAGTTGCTTCCATCATCTTTCAATTTAGCTTTCTCTAGGAACGTATTAAAATTCAGGATGACTGTCGCGTGAGCCATGATCTACAACACAAATATATTAAAAGTGGACTTAGACTATGTTCAAGATAATTTAGAGTTTAACTTAATCAAATTATTCGCTAAACTCCCACTCAAAAAGTACATCTCTCTAGTCATTTGAGTGGTTCATGATCCACTTACACTAGCACAAGTCCGATCATCACGTGAGTTGAGTATAGTTTCAGTGGTAAGCATCCCTATGCTAATCATATCATCTATATGATTCATGATCGACCTTTCGGTCTCATGTGTTCTGAGGCCATGTCTGCACATGCTAGGCTCGTCAAGCTTAACCCGAGTGTTCCGCGTGCGCAACTGTTTTGCACCCGTTGTATGTGAACGTTGAGTCTATCACACCAGATCATCACGTGGTGTCTCGAAACGACGAACTGTAGCAACGGTGCACACTCGGGGAGAACACAATTTCGTCTTGAAATTTTAGTGAGAGATCACCTCATAATGCTACCGTCGTTCTAAGCAAAATAAGGTGCATAAAAGGATTAACATCACATGCAATTCATACGTGACATGATATGGCCATCATCACGTGCTTCTTGATCTCCATCACCAAAGCACCGGCACGATCTTCTTGTCACCTGCGCCACACCATGATCTCCATCAACGTGTTGCAATCGGGGTTGTCGTGCTACTCATGCTATTACTACTAAAGCTGCATCCTAGCAAAATAGTAAACGCATCTGCAAGCAAACACGTTAGTATAAAGACAACCCTATGGCTCCTGCCGGTTGTCGTACCATCGACATGCAAGTCGATATTTCTATTACAACATGATCCTCTCATACATCCAATATATCACATCACATCATTGGCCATATCACATCACAAGCATACCCTGCAAAAACAAGTTAGACGTCCTCTAATTTTGTTATTGCATGTTTTACGTGGTGACCATGGGTATCTAGTAGGATCGCATCTTACTTACGCAAACACCACAACGGAGATATATGAGTTGCTATTTAACATCATCCAAGGACCTCCTCGGTCAAATCCGATTCAACTAAAGTTGGAGAAACCGACACTTCCCAGTCATCTTTGAGCAATGGAGTTACTCGTAACGATGAAACCAGTCTCTCGTAAGCGTACGAGTAATGTCGGTCCAAGCCGCTTCAATCCAACAATACCGCGGAATAAAGAAAAGACTAAGGAGGGCAGCAAAACGCACATCATCGCCCACAAAAACTTTTGTGTTCTACTCGAGAAGACATCTACGCATGAACCTAGCTCATGATGCCACTGTTGGGGAACGTCGCATGGGAAACAAAAAATTTCCTACGCGCACGAAGACCTATCATGGTGATGTCCATCTACGAGAGGGGATGAGTGATCTACGTACCCTTGTAGATCATACAGCAGAAGCGTTAGTGAACGTGGTTGATGTAGTGGAAAGTCCTCACGTCCCTCGATCTGCCCGCGAACAATCCCGCGATCAGTCCCACGATCTAGTACCGAACAGACGGCACCTCCGCGTTCAGCACACGTACAGCTCGACGATGATCTCGGCCTTCTTGATCCAGCAAGAGAGACGGAGAGGTAGAAGAGTTCTCCGGCAGCGTGACGGCGCTCCGGAGGTTGGTGATGACCTTGTCTCAGCAGGGCTCCGCCCGAGCTCCGCAGAAACGCGATCTAGAGGAAAAACCGTGGAGGTATGTGGTCGGGCTGCCGTGGAAAAGTCGTCTCAAATCAGCCCTAAAACCTCCGTATATATTGGTGGGAGGGAGGGGACCTTGCCTTGGGGCTCAAGGAGCCCCAAGGGGGTCAGCCGAGTCCAAGGGGGGAGGACTCCCCCCCCCAAACCGAGTTGGACTTGGTTTGGTGGGAGGGAGTCCCCCTTCCTTCCCACCTCCTCTTTTTTTTCTCTTGATTTTCTCTTCTTGGCGCATAGAGCCCTTTTGGGCTGTCCCACCAGCCCACTAAGGGCTGGTGTGCCACCCTCAAGGCCTATGGGCTTCCCCGGGGTGGGTTGCCCCCCCCCCCGGTGAACTCCCAGAACCCATTCGTCATTCCCGGTAACTCCGAAAACCTTCCGGTAATCAAATGAGGTCATCCTATATATCAATCTTCGTTTCCGGACTATTCCGGAAACCCTCGTGACGTCCGTGATCTCATCCGGGACTCCGAACAACATTCGGTAACCAACCATATAACTCAAATACGCATAAAACAACGTCGAACCTTAAGTGTGCAGACCCTGCGGGTTCGAGAACTATGTAGACATGACCCAAGAGACTCCTCGGTCAATATCCAATAGCGGGACCTGGATGCCCATATTGGATCCTACATATTCTACGAAGATCTTATCGTTTGAACCTTAGTGCCAAGGATTCATATAATCCCGTATGTCATTCCCTTTGTCCTTCGGTATGTTACTTGCCCGAGATTCGATCGTCAGTATCCGTATACCTATTTCAATCTCGTTTACCGGCAAGTCTCTTTACTCGTTCCGTAATACAAGATCCCGCAACTTACACTAAGTTACATTGCTTGCAAGGCTTGTGTGTGATGTTGTATTACCGAGTGGGCCCCAAGATACCTCTCCGTTCACACGGAGTGACAAATCCCAGTCTTGATCCATACTAACTCAAGTAACACCTTCGGAGATACCTGTAGAGAATCTTTATAGTCACCCAGTTACGTTGCGACGTTTGATACACACAAAGCATTCCTCCGGTGTCAGTGAGTTATATGATCTCACGGTCATAGGAATAAATACTTGACACGCAGAAAACAGTAGCAACAAAATGACACGATCAACATGCTACGTCTATTAGTTTGGGTCTAGTCCATCACGTGATTCTCCTAACGACGTGATCCAGTTATCAAGCAACAACACCTTGTTCATAATCAGAAGAAACTGACTATCTTTGATCAACTGGCTAGCCAACTAGAGGCTTGCTAGGGACGGTGTTTTGTCTATGTATCCACACATGTAAATGAGTCTTCATTCAATACAATTATAGCATGGATAATAAACGATTATCTTGATACAGGAATTATAATAATAACTATATTTATTATTGCCTCTAGGGCATAATTCCAACAAACGTGTGCAAAACTCTGCAGAGTACTCAAACCTAATCGATTAGCCGTGTCCACTGTCATGGACAACTTGAGCCAAAGGAACTGAAGTTATCTGGAATTCTCAACACCATTAAATATATTCGATCAGGGTAATTATTGACAACTCGGGTACGAGAACTGGTTGGCGGAACCATCTCGTTAACAACCAACAATGTAGTAACATTTTGCTTTTAGCCCTCTCTTGATGTAGGAGAAAACTTGTTTTTCGCTAAAAACTTATAGCCCCACCTGCCATATATGCATATAGTATAGATGATTACTTTTCACCTCCCTCTTATGTGACTTGCCGGCATATTCAATATGCTGACCTACACGGCTGTAACGTCTTATGTTGTAGATATTTTTCTTCGACGAGTAAGAGTACGATTCAGGGTTACGGTCTACACTCAACTTGCCGTTGGTGTTTATTGGGACTCCACTCCCTTGACTGCTTCCGCTGAGATATTTAAGGTATATATCAGTTTTACGCTATTTACATGTGATTGCACTTTGATATATACATTGATGTACTGTGTGTGCCAGCATACTGATCCAGGGATGGCACAGAAACACAGAGGCTTGACTCGTCTTGAGTCGGGTCGCTACAGAAATGGTATCAGAGCACATGTTGACTATAGGACGTGACCCTAGAAACTGGAAACTTCCTAGGATAGGATCTCCCAAAAATCTTATTTTCGAGAACACCTTTCACTTCTCATCTCTTCTGATTTCATCAAATGTTCTCTCTCACCCCAAATAGTTATACAATCCCCTTACCCCTTTGACGTCATGAAGAATCAACGGAGTTCTACTTCAAAGTAAAGAGGATTTCATCATGCAATTGAAGCTACACCAATTGAAGACTCTCAAGACCCGAAGAATTCGAAGACCCTAGAGCGTTCGAATATTTATATGACCATTAGAAGTCCAAACCCCTGTTATATACCCACGTTAGATACGATGATTTGTGAGCCGTCATTGGTATGTGTTTTCCGACGGCCACAACTAAAACCTATTCTCAAAAATATTGTTTGTATTGTGTGTATCTCCCTCCCTCTCTTACCCGTCTCATCCCCAAAACCTCAACCCTACCAGATGGAGTATGAAGCTGGACTTGTAGTCTCTGGACCAATGACCCAGTCGGACGCTGAAATATGGATTCAGAACATGGAGAACCACTTCGGGAGCAACTTGATCGCAAGGAAGTATGAAGTGGAACACGCTCTTCAGTACTTTACACAAAGTGCTGCAATCTGGTGGAAAATGCACCATGCCATACAAGGATTTAGTGGAGCAGAAACTTGGGACGAATTCAAGAAGACTCTGTTAAGATCCCATCTCATTTGGAAGTGCTATGATAATCCGAAGGAGAATACTTGGGCATGCAAGATCTGTGGAGAAATAGGACACACCCAGGAGGAACACAAGGATAGATGCACTCATTGTGAAGAAAATCACCCAGCTGAGGAATGCCCAACTAGTCAGGTGACTTGTTTCTTGTGTGAAGGAACCACCCACTACCCAGCGGCGTGTCACATTTACCCCAAGTATGCCTGAAACCCACAGACCCCGGGACTAACGAGGATCAAGTACTATCTTTTTGGAGAAGGAAACTTGTTTCATCAAACGTTTTCTTAGGAGCATACGAAAATCTGAGAGTTGTGAAGATACGATAGATGTTTTGTTCAGCTTGCAGAATCATTGGATTTATCCGAACTTCGTTCGTGGACAAGAGAAACTCTGCAATGCTTGTGAGGATGCCCAAGTGTTAGAATACGAGATTCACTAAGCCTTATACAAGGTAATGATTTCAGTGCGACATGGCTTGGCCACCATGGCGACTTACTATTGTCATTCTCTTGCTATTCGGAATGGTAAATCTAAGAGACTTACCCATAGTTAGAGACGACGTCCTTTGAAGCTTTTGTTTGAGCATTAGAATGGTATAATGAAAGCCCATGTACATGGCACTTGTTGTCACGCGTAGGAAATTTTACGGTGAGGATGAAGCCAAGACCCTTCTCTCTGCAGGATAACCACAAATGGTAGACCACCATGAGAATCATCGATAGGTTATTTAGAATGGTCACGAGACTTGTCAGTTAAGAAGACCCAGTGACGGAAGAATCTTATATCAACAGAAGAACCCTCGATTTTGATGGAAACATCATGAATATAATGGAAGAACTTCACCAAAGAAGTTACCATCAAGAATGTGACGAGCAAGATGCCAAGACCCCAGAGGATTGTTAAAAATTTGAGCGACCAATAACTCTCATTTTAAGTGTGGTAGCACCCCACTTTGCAGGAGCCTATATTTGTTAGAAGACCCCCCAAACCATAATCTTTTCTTTCTCGCCTCTTCGAATCTCGAGGACGAGATTCATTTTAAGTGTGGTAGTTTGTAACATCCCAAAATTATAAATTTTGGAATGTTAATATAATTATTAGATTGATTGTTTGTTTGTTTGAGTGATTGAAACTTGAGTGGAATTTGAAACTTCTCAAAAAAATGAGAGGGAATAAAATGACTTTCCCAAAAATTTCTATTTTGAATCCCTTTTCAATTTTGAGTTTGCATATTTTCAAAACCCTTTGATTAAAAATAATCAAACGAGAGGAGGAAAATGACCCTCCAAAATCAGAGACAATCTCTTGATTCAAATTTTAAGTATTTGTAATTTATTTGAAAATCCAATTCCTTTTCATTTTAAAGTTATTGCAAAAAAAATATTTTTAAAGTATTTTATTTGGTCTTAAAAATATGTTCATGTTGTAGGACATTTTATTCTGAAGATTTTGATATATAATATGTCTATATAAAATGTTCTCTCTTTTTCATTTATACGTTTTTCTTCTTTTTAAAAAAAAAAGTTGTTCGTTCGCAAAAAAAAAGCTCATGATCCAGCCAGCACGTGTGCGTGCGCTGTGTGCGCGGCCGGCCGATTCCTTTGGCCCATGAGGCACCTTTTTACTTCTTTTTTCTAGTTTTCCTACATTGCGTATATATTTAGTCCCACATCGCCTACCTATGGACCATTAGACCTCCCTTCCACCTATAAATATAGATCCATAGGAGCATCCAAAAAATCATCTATTTCGGGTTAAATCAATCTTTTGGTTTAACTAGATTTATTAAATAAAAATATTCTTTTCTCTTCAGCGGGATTTCTCGAAGTCGTCTCCTCATTGGAATTAATTCTTACTCTGCATTCTAAAGGTATTTCTCTTCGTATTTTATACTCCCGTAGTTTATTATTTCTAGATTAGTATTCCTACACTAGTATACGGTAGAGTAATTAGATATATTAATTAGTCTTCGTATTTCCACATTAGTACTAGAATTCTTTTAGACATAGCACTTTTCTTCCCTAAAACAGCTTGGCCCTGATTTTTCAAATAGCCATAACTTTTTACTCGTTTATCCGAATTAGATGAAACCAACGCCTAGAGTTTCGTCTTGATCCCACCTATCATGTGAACCTATCATATCAACTTTTAGAAATTTTCAAATTTCGAAATTTGTTCATATTCATATTCAAACTTCTTTTGATCATATCTTTTTATCCGTAGCTCCGTTTTAGATGAATCCAATTGCGTCGGATTCGTATCAAAGTAATCTTCCCGTTTGTATCATTATTTTTAACTTTTCAACTTATAACTTTGATCAAATAAGATTTATCTATTAGTGCCCAAAAGTGTTCACATCGTTTTAAGTCGATTCAATGTTATATTGACGTATTTGTATCTTCTGATCCGCTAGTTCAAATCTAGTAATTCTTTTTTCTACACGCTCATATTGATCTCCTATATCCAGTAGCATCATTAGTTTCGACCTTTGAACCTTACAAATTTGAGCGATTCAAATTTGTATTCTAACATGCATTTGATCTTATCTTGCAAATCGTACCACCTTTTCAATTGATTCCTTTTACCCCTAAACACTCATGTCATATATTTTTGTACGTAACCATCGTACTTCAGTTCAACTTCTCTTGACCTTTTGAATGCAAATTCAATTCATACTTCAATTCGCTATAACTTGCGTTGTAGTGCTCCATTTCAAGAAATTCTTTCTACAAATAAATTCTTATGCCTTATACTATTTGTCAAACAACATTCATGTTGTTCTCCAAATATTTTTGATCATCTCCCATAGTGTATGCAAGTCGAGCTTATGTAGCAATAGTTGATCATCCTTTGACTCTTTTGGGTTGACCCCTTTCACCGTTCCTTTTACAACACCATAAGGCCCTATCTTTTTTATATTAAACCTTAGTACGTTGTTATTTTGCACCAAGACATGCTTTGTTCTTATGTTCTCTTGGTTCTTCCTTTTTGGCATGAATGTTTATTGAATGCTATTTGTTTACGATAGATTGCTCGGAGTGTGGCGAGTAGAATTATCAGGATTATGAGAGCGACTATCTTCATCAAGTAATACCAGGCAAGTCACTTTGATCATACTATCACCTATGTTTTATGCATCGTAGTCCTACCATCCTATGCCCAATTGCATGCTACTTAGGTACTTGGAAATTTTAGTATAGATTCTAGTATCATGTGGTAGGCACACAACAACCCCGATACTTGGCCCCGGGACGACAAATTTCATATTGCTATGCTTGAGTAGACGGGATTTCGGTTGAGTGCACAACACGAGTGATGCAAGGTTGATTAAATAATCAAGACCAGTTAAGACAAGATTTTCAAGACCTCGGACGCAATGCAACTCTGGGTGAAGGACGGTTGATCGGCTCCCTGGAGAACCCAGTGGATGACCCGGGATGCTGGAGAGGCCATGACATCCTGCGGAAAGCTTCACCAAGACTCAAAGAGACGGGCGGATATTCTCAAGACCCAAGGCTTACCTGCAAAGCCACAAGTCATTATGGGCTCTGGCTTGGTTGGACAACGCGGCGACTCTGGACAGGCGGTGCTAGCAGATGTAGACGAATGATAGGAATGGATGGGCACCGACAGGGATTCAGAGGGACCTGTAGAAAGACCATGTTTTGATCATCCGGTCTTCAAACACCCTGAAGTGCGAGGACATACACGGAGGCGATCAAATCTTGTGGGGAACGTGTGCAAAACTCTGCAGAGTACTCAAACCTAATCGATTAGCCGTGTCCACGGTCATGGACAACTTGAGCCAAAGGAACTGAAGTTATCTGGAATTCTCAACACCATTAAATATATTCGATCAGGGTAATTATTGACAACTCGGGTACGAGAACTGGTTGGCGGAACCATCTCGTTAACAACCAACAATGTAGTAACATTTTGCTTTTAGCCCTCTCTTGATATAGGAGAAAACTTGCTTTTCGCTAAAAACATATAGCCCCACCTGCCATATATGCATATAGTATAGATGATTACTTTTCACCCCTCTCTTATGTGACTTGCCGGCATATTCAATATGCTGACCTACACGGCTGCAACGTCTTATGTTGCAGATATTTTTCTTCGACGAGTAAGAGTACGATTCAGGGTTACGGTCTACACTCAACTTGCCGTTGGTGTTTATTGGGACTCCACTCCCTTGACTGCTTCCGATGAGATATTTAAGGTATATATCAGTTTTACGCTATTTACATGTGATTGCACTTTGATATATACATTGATGTACTGTGTGTGCCATCATACTGATCCAGGGATGGCACAGAAACACAGAGGCTTGACTCGTCTTGAGTCGGGTCGCTACAGTCATTGCCGTCGTTGTGGTACTCAGCTCACGAGGCCGAGCTCAGGAATGAGCTCCCGGAGCTGTGTAGATGGCGTAGGGCCCCTCTACCAGCTCGCTAGTCCCCTGCATCGGCACTCCCGTCGATGCCCGAGCCGCAGCCGCCGCTGATCTCATCGCCGCCGTGGATTCCGGTGACCACTGGGTCCAGCTCCTCTCCCTTTAGATGACGTGTGTCTCTAGCTGTCCGTAGCACTAAACCGCGTCCAAAACCGACGCTCGTAGCGCCGTTTAGCTCACTCCAGCGAGCCCTCCGCCGCGCCCGTGGCCGTCGCCGGTCATATTCCGGTAGGGGCCGACGTGGCCACCTTAACCCAGTAGGTTTAAGCCTAATATCTTGCTGACAGTGGGCCCAAGGCCAAGTCAAACTCAGTTAGGGGCTGGTCAGCGCGGGATTAGCCCCTCAGACGCTGACCAGTGGGTCCCCCCTGTCAGGTTTGACCTGATCAGGTCAGTTGACCTGCTGATGCAGTAAAGAGGTTTTCTAGTATAAAAATAATTTCAGAAATGTTTAAAACTTCGAAAATTCATAGAAATTAATCTGTAACTCCAATGAAAATAATTTATATATGAAAAAGTATCAGAAAAATTCAAGGAATCTGAATATATCATTTTCAAACATGTTTGAAAATGTTACAGAACCCAAACATGTAGATTAATGAATAAGTTAATTCTTTTAATTACTTTGTAGATGGAATTTGGGAAATATTTAAATTTCACTATAAATGACATGATCAAACACTGTCCAAACTACAAACCAGCAACCTAACATGTCATACCATGCATGTTAAAAGCAAGCTGATCTGAGCATCAGGTCGAATTAATTAAAATGGTATCCGAGAATACCTCATTTGAAGTGATATTTGAATTTGATTCAAATCAACTTCAAACCTAATACATGTTAGCTATAATAGTATACCACCTTGCATCCTCATGCCATGCTCATGCATCATCTTGATTGCATATGTTTGATATTGATTGTTGTCATTCCCTTCGGTAGGCTCCGCTCCCCCGGATTCTAGCGAATATCCATCTGACGGATATTGTCACTCCTCTGAGCAACAAGGCAAGCAACCATTTTGATCATCCCGATAAATCCCATGTTCTTGCTCCTGCACTTACTTATTGCATTAGGATCAAATGCTTCAAATGCTTTTGCCACGTTAGTTGAACCCACTTCCTTTGCATGACCTATCCTTGTCACAGTAAATAGCTGAACCTTGCAACCTAGCATACCTGGTAGTTGCTTGAGCCATGATGTGCCTTATCCTGCTATGCATGCTATGCTTAGAGTTGTGTATGGTCTGTCATCTGGGAGATGAACAGAATTGTGAGAATGTGTTCGGTAAGCAAAGGTTGTGTGTTGAACCTGATTTGGTAAAGGTACCAGTGAAAGGTTGTGTAGGAGTACATGGCGGGTTGTTTCATTGGAACCGTCCTTAGGAACTGAGTTCCGTGTATGTAATCCAAGACGAGATACTACCACATGCTGGGCCCGGAAATATGACCCCGCTCGACTTATTAACTGCTTAGTACTCGGTCCAGGAGTTGCAAGTAGTTTCTGGTGTTTATAGTCATGCTGGAGGCCGTGCATGGTGCTGACCTGAGAGGTGGGCTATGATGCGGTAGGCAGTGGCACGGTGTACCAAGTGGCACCCGAATGGTGGGCTTGGGAACCCTGCGCACATCGTTTGGGGCCGTGGCAGAAAACTCGGCCCGACTTCCGTGCGGGTTACCCTCAGATAGGCGATGGACCTGCACTAGGTACTAATGTGGTTAACGGTCGTGGCCGACTCCCTCGCTGGGCTTCCGCTTGAAGATTGCCGAGGTGCATGACATGCACATGGTGATAAGTGGCGAGAGCGTGTGTGACGAAGTACACCCCTGCAGGGTTATGATCTATTCGAATAGCCGCGTCCGCGGATATGGACTACTTGGAGACATATGGTGTTCATAGATAACTTCAATGGCTACTCATAAAATTGTCAAGATAAGCGTGAGTGTCGTGGACGGCATTTCCATATGGAGACGGAATGATTCCACGATGGAGTATTGTTGTGGTGTTAGTGGACTCGTGTGCGAGAAATCAAGTTGTCAAAATTATTTAAAAATGCAAGTTGTCTAGCCACGAGTCAAATGCTAGCTTTCCGCATGAAACCCCACAATACCTTATTGATACATTGCATGAGTAGATAGTTATCCTAAATTCTTGCTGAGTACCTCCGTACTCATGTTTGCTTAATAAATGTTGCAGAGGTTGCTAATGACCCTAATGGAGGGTTCTTCATAGACATCGACGACGACGAGTAGCTGGTGTCCCAGCTACGATCTGGCCCTAGGTTGGGTCTGTAGTATAGTCAGGCCATGTGCCTTCTAGTTGCACATGTCTGTACTCAGAAAGTTTTAAACACTTCCGCTGGCTTGTAACTGAATGACTGCTATTATGGGTTGTGATACCCTTACTGTGTAATATTATGTGTGTGGCTCTTCCGAGCCTCTTAAATAAAGCTTGTATGTTTATGGTTATGTTGTAATGCCATCGATGTATCTATACATATCGGTATGCCATGCGTACGTGTGTCGTACTTGATATGTATGGGGTTCGACTACCTAGCCGTGAACTTTAGTAGCACTCCTTACAGGGAAATGCCCCTTTGTGATCCAATGAGCCATGGTAGCTCGCTACCGCTCCGGACACATTGGTTGACCGGCATGTGTCCTTCTTAGCTGTTGTGTCTGTCCCCTTTGGGGAAATGTCACGCGATGTAATGGAGTCCTTGTAGCTTGCTACGACTCGTCTACACTCGCTGGTGACCGACACCTGCTTTGTTGGGTCATGTATGCCTGTCCTTTTGCGGTACTGCCACTTTGCTTTATGACTGACTTGTCGATCCGGGTTCTTTGACATTGGAATGCTAGCGACACAATTGCATACGTGAGTCAAAAGGCGCAAACGGTCCCGGCTAAGGTAAGGCTGCAGCCGTGGGGTTAACCGTGCGTGAGACCGCAAAGGGATGCGATGTGTTACAGGCTTGATTCCTATGGCTTAGGATCGGGGTCCCGACAGCGTTGGTATCAGAGCCTGACTGACTGTAGGATTACTAAGCCAAACTGGTCGAAGTTGAGTCTAGAATTGCTTTAGTTATATATAAGGGAATTGTTTGTGGAAGGGAAGTAAGACTCTTGTTCTCTTCTCAAGTTATTCTATTCTGGTCATCCTCGTTTTTTCTGCGGGACTTAAGGACTAGGTTACTCATCTTCTTCTACGCTCGTGTTTCTGATCGGTAGATTATAGGACTACGAGTCAAGAGATATTTGGGTTTCTTCTTTCCTAGGAAAAAACAAGTAAGTTTGATGATCAGAGAATTGAACTTGATAGTTGAGTGGTTACGCTATTCCATTTTGGGTTGTCTGAAAATTTGTTTTTGAGCATTTACAGCCGTTATGCTGCCCAATTTTGCATTCAGAGCTCTAATGCTTTTGCATTACTCTCTATTTACAGATGCCTGGCCGTCCTTCTCGTCAGGTGGTACATCTGACCAGGTGCATTGATGTACCGGGTCATACGGCCATGCTGGTCAGGGTGATGTCGGTGTGCAGTTACCGCTGGTACCCCGAGTACACAGTGGAGGAACAGTGCCGAGACTTCAACCAGAGTCAGTATATCTGCACTGTTAGGTTATTTCCAAACTACCCTGGAGCTGAGGAGCCAATCCATTGGTCCTATGGGTTGGGAGTCACTGTTGACATGGCAGTACAAGATCCTGCCTATTCAATGCTGACCATTATGAGGGCGAGACATGCACTGCTGCAGAACTCAGAGTTCTGCTATGTTCCGGCCTCTTAGCCTGGTGAAGAGGGATACCTGAGCGGAGTCTATTTTGATTCTTCTATGGAGGATCCACTACTGTAGTCCACTGGTGAGATGCTAGAGAACAGAGACAGGGATGCTCGTGCTCTCCGCATGGAGCTTTATGCTACCCGTGCCCGTCTGTGGACGGCTTTGACGCAGCTCGCACCGCTAGTCCAGACAGGGTACGGAGATATGGAGATGCTGAACCCTGTTAGGACCCATCTTCTGGCCCACGTTGACTGGCCAGCTATAGGAGGAGTCACCCCTCTTCGGGGACCCCTCTTACCACCAGTCAGGGGACCAAGGCCACATCCGTGTCCTTATGGGTCCCAGGGATCTCAGGCTAGAGTGTTTCCTGATCCACAGGTTGAGCTTCCAGGTCATGGAGGTAATCTCTATGAGATGTTCTATGCGGATGCCTGAGCTGTGAGCGGAAGGATAGTATGGTAGTAGCCGTACGTTCACAGTCCTGTGTGGCTTGTGAAGTATGCCTGTGATGTGAAATGAATTCCGGAGGCCTAGATAAATAATGTATAGGAAGCTTGTAAGCCTCTGATGAGTAGTTTCATAATTTCAGTAGTTTGCTCTTCGAGTAAGGTTGTACTGAACTATGTAAGGGTGTGTATGAACCATGGTGTATATATAGTAGATGCTTGTTACCATGTTGTTCGGATATTCATTTCCGCATTCCGTGTGTTCAGTACATTCTTAATCCATAGCCAGTATTGATATGATGTTGGTCTAAGCTGTGAGTTTGTTTGTCAGGATGGTGTTCACCAGGTTGAACCGTGCCCCTGCTCATGAGCAAGGCGAGGGTAGTCAAGCGTCGCAGGAAGACCTGCCTCACCCCCCCTCTCTGGCGGAAGTTATGCTTGAGGCAAAGAGAAACAAAAGGGAGACCAATCGACTGTTAGAGCGTATTGAGCAGAATACGGCTCGTCAGCCTAGGAATGCTGCAGTGTCCCTCAACGACTTTGTGAAGCTGAATCCTCCAAAGTTTCATCACTCCGTCGATCCCCTCGACGCTGATGACTGGCTGTGCAGCATCTCGTGCAAGATCCGCTCCGATAATGTTTCTGAGGCCGACAAGGTGACCTTTGCGGCGTATTTCCTGGAAGGACCCGCCAATCTATGGTGGGAGAACTTTGAAGCTATGCGTCCTGCTGAACCAGCAGCCACATGGGCAGACTTCAGTGCAGCCTTTCGTCTGCACCATATTCCAGAGGGCCTGATGGACAGAAAGAGAGAGGAGTTCTGTGCCTTCACTCAGGGCAAGTTGACCGTGGATGCCTATAGCCGCGAGTTCGGTAACCTCGCCCGCTATGCAACAGAGGAGGTGTCTACCGACGCCAAGAAGCAAACAAGATTTCGTAAGGGTCTGAGCCCTGAGCTTCGTCGTGATCTGCGCCTCCACGAGTGTGCAAACTTTCAAGCACTGGTCAACAAGGCGGTCAGTGCCGAGACTGGTCATACTGACTTTGAAGCCACAAGGAAGCACTCCCGTGACTTTGGCTCGTCTTCTGGTTCCGCGTTTCCAAAACGCATGCTGTGGGTTCCGAACAGTTCTCTGCCGCCAAGATACACTCCGAGGCCATCCTACGTGGCGCCTCAGACGAATCAGCCCAACCCTCCAGCAAAAACTTATGGTGGTCCAGCTAGCAATGCTGCACCACGTGCCAACCAAGTGATATGCTACAAGTGTGGAGAACCAGGGCACTATTCCCGTGAGTGTCCTCAAAATGTGGGTGCCAAGCAACCCGGAAAGTCCGTTGGGCAAGGCAAGTCGGGCAAAGCTTACTATGTGAAGCCAACTCCTGCACGTGGCCGTGTGAACTATGTCTCAGCAGAAGAAGCTGCAGAGGATCCCGATGTCATATTGGGTACGCTTCTTGTTAATCATCACCCAGCGTCTGTTCTCTTTGACACTCGGTCTTCTCATTCCTTCATTTCAGAAAGTTATGCACAGTTGCATAACCTGTCTTTTTGTGATATGCCAATTCCATTGGTTGTCCAAACTCCTTGTAGTAAATGGCAAACCTCTAGGATAACCTATGACAATGAAATTCTAGTAGACAGGCTAGTTTTTCTAGCCTCATTGATAGCCTTGAAATCTTCAGATATTAATATCATCTTGGGTATGGACTGGATGTCAGCTCACTATGCCAAGATTGATACTCATTCTAGAAACGTCCAGCTTACCCATCCCTCGGGTGAGATAGTAAATGTCTCTACTCGAGTTGACAAATGCCAACTCTATTCCCTAAATGCCAACCCTCTTCCGGAACTTGAAGACATTCCGGTAGTCCGTGACTTTCCGGATGTTTTTCTAGAGGAACTGCCAGGAATTCCACCTGACAGAGATGTAGAATTTGTGATAGATCTTGTTCTCGGAACTGTTCCAATAGCCAGAAGACCTTATAAGATGGCACCCCTGGAGCTAGCCGAACTTAAGAAGCAACTAGATGAGGCCTTGAATAAAGGTTTCATTCGTCCTAGCTCTTCTCCTTGGGCTTGCCCCGTCCTATTCGTCAAGAAGAAAGACGGAACGGATCGGATGGTTGTAGATTATCGACTAGTTAATCTGATCACCATAAAGAACAAGTATCCGCTCCCCAGGATCAACGATCTGTACGATCAGCTGGCTGGATCCTCATTCTTCTCCAAAATGGATTTGAGGTTGGGATAGCATCAAATCAAGATCAAGAACGGGGATATTCCAAAAACGGCTTTTGTTACTCGATATGGCCAATATGAGTACACTGTCATGTCCTTCGGTTTAACCAATGCCCTAGCCACCTTCTCTCGTCTGATGAATTCAATCTTCATGGAGTATTCGGATAAATTCGTCGTGGTATACCTCGATGATATTCTCATCTACTCGAAGAACGAACAAGAACATGCCGAGCATCTAAGGTTGGTATTGATGAAACTTCGAGAGCATCGCCTTTATGCCAAGTTTTCAAAATGTGAATTTTGGTTACCAGAAGTGACCTATCTAGGTCACGTAATCTCTGCTAAGGGTATTGCTCTCAATCCTGAGAGAGTTCAAGCTGTCCTTGATTGGACTCAACCTGAATCGGTTAAGCAAGTTAGGAGTTTTCTTGGTCTAGCGAGCTATTGTCGCCGCTTTGTCGAGAATTTCTCCAAGGTTGCAAAGCCTCTAACTGAACTCCTCAAGAAGGATAAAAAGTTCGAGTGGACACCACAGTGTGAGCATAGTTTTCAGGAACTGAAAAGACGCCTGACTTCCGCACCTGTGTTGCTACCACCAGATTTTTCTAAGGACTTCGTTATCTATTGCGACGCCTCGCGACAAGGATTAGTTGCATTCTCATGCAAGATCGTCATGTGATCGGATACGCATCTCGACAGTTGCGTCCACATGAGGATAATTATCCCACACATGACCTTGAGCTTGCAGCTGTGGTCCATGCACTAAAAACCTGGCGACATTACCTTCTGGGTAATCGTTGTGAAATATTCACCGATCACCAAAGTCTGAAATATATCTTCACCCAGCCGGATTTGAAGGCAAAGACGGTGGGTTGAGTTGATCTCGGATTACGACTTAGGGATAACTTACACCCCGGGGAAGGCCAATGTTATGGCTGATGCACTAAGTCGTAAATCTTATTGTAACAATTTGATGCTACAACAAGGTCAACCACATCTCTATGAGGACTTTCGGAAGTTGAATCTTCATATTGTTCCTCAAGGATTCCTTTCTACCCTGGTGGCGAAGCCTACCCTTAAGGATCAAATTATAGCTGGCCAAAAGCATGACAAGGGTATATCACGGATCAAGGAGAATATTTTTAGCGGAAACGCTAAAGAATTTTCCATGAACGATCAAGGTGTGGTGTTCTTCCAGAATCGTCTAGTGGTTCCTGAGAACCCACATCTAAGGAAGTTAATCCTTAAGGAGGCCCATGATTCTCCTCTCACCATTCATCCCGGTAGTACTAAGATGTATCAGGACCTACGCGAGAGGTTCTGGTGGACTAGGATGAAGAGAGAAATTGTTGAGTCCGTTGCTAACTGCGACGTTTGTCGTCGAGTTAAGGCAGAACATCAAAGGCCTGCTGGCACCCTTCAACCTCTAGCTATTCCTGAATGGAAATGGGATAAAGTTAGTATGGATTTCATCACCAGATTTCCCAAGACCAAGAAAGGAAATAATGCTATCTTTGTGGTCATTGACCGTCTATCCAAAGTGGCTCATTTTCTTCCCGTTCGTGAGAGTATAACAGCTAGCCAGCTAGAGGAGTTATATATCTCTCGAATAGTGTCTCTTCATGGTGTTCCCCTGGAGATAAACTCGGACCGTGGGAGTATCTTTACTTCTCGCTTCTGGGAAAGTTTTCAGAATGCCATGGGGACTCACCTATCTTTTAGCACTGCTTTCCATCCCCAATCAAGTGGTCAAGTAGAAAGAGTGAATCAAATCCTAGAAGATATGCTCCGAGCTTGTGTTATATCGTTTGGTATGAATTGGGAGAAGTGCCTTCCATTCGCCGAATTCGCTTATAACAATAGTTATCAATCAAGCTTGGGCAAAGCTCCTTTTGAAGTTCTCTATGGACGAAGATGTCGAACACCTCTTAATTGGTCAGAAACTGGAGAGAGGCAACTCTTTGGCCCGGATATGATCCAGGATGCAGAAGAGCAGGTTCGCATTATTCGTGAAAAGTTGAAAACAGCTCAGTCTCGTCAAAAGAGCCAATATGATGGTCATCATAAGGCTATGACCTTTGAAGTTGACGAGAAGGCTTACCTTCGGGTTACACCTTTGAATGGTACCCATCGATTCGGTATCAAGGGCAAGTTGGCTCCTCGTTACATTGGTCCTTTTCGCATTCTTGCCAAACGAGGAGAAGTTTCCTACCAGTTGGAACTTCCTCCACATCTTTCCAAGGTTCATGATGTTTTCCACGTCTCGCAACTCACGCGTTGCTTTTCGGATCCTATCCGTGAAGTGGACCACGAAACGCTTGATCTCCAAGATAACCTTTCATACCGAGAATACCCCGTGCGTATTCTTGATCAAGCTGAGCGTACCACTCGACGTCGAAACCTCAAGTTTCTTAAAGTTCAATGGTCAAATCATTCTGAAAAGGAGGCAACTTGGGAAAGAGAGGATCGTCTCCGACTTGAGTATCCTGCGTTATTCCCTACGACTTCTAAATCTCGGGACGAGATGCTTTTGAGTGGGGTGAGTTGTCACATCCCTCACACCTTAATCAAGTTAGCTTTGTGCTCATGTTTTCTTTGCATTGCATCTAGGAAATTTTCAACAAGAACAAAGCAAGTGCTGAAGGAAAACTCAATGACCCTAGCCACTTCTCAAAATAAAGGAATTCAAACTAGTTAAAATCAATGAACCCAAAATGGCCTCAAGAAAAGTTCAATCTTTCTGATAAATCATGGAAGTAAATAAGCAATGAAGAAAACCATTTTCTTGATACTTTAAGCATTTTAAATAAATGCAAAAAGCTACTGGTTTCAAGTTTAAAATTTGAAATCAGAAACTTTAAGTTTTCAAAAATGTTGAAAACTCCAGGAATGGTTGGATACATTCCAACTAATATTCTGGTGTGTTCAAAATGTTTTTACAAACTATTTTAGGAGCTGAAATAAATAGCAACTAAATAGTTTTCAAAACAGAAACAAAACAGAAAAGAAAAGAGAAAGAAAAGAGGAAAAACCTTACCTGTCGCCGGCCCAGCCCACCAGGGGCTCCCCGGTCATCTTCCTCCTCCTGCCAGTAGGCAGGGGAGAAGATGAGCACGGCGGCCAAGCCGGCCACCTCCTGCCTGCCTGCTCACTACTGGAGGCCTCCAGGAGCGCCAGCGCGACGCCTGAGCCTTCTTATCCTCCTCCCCGCGGCTCTAACCTCTCCCCTAGGCCTCGATCCCCTTTTCCCCTCTCGGATCTCTCTCTCCCCGAAGCTCCGGTGGCCGTCGATCCGTCGTCTCCCGGTCCTCCCCGACCCTGCCGGCAGCCTCACAAGATCCGCTGTGAGCTCCTCTTCCCGTTCCCCCTCTTCCCGAGGCTTTCCCCCTCCTTTAACCACGTTAGCCGCCCGAGCCCGAAGGACCTCGTTGCCGGCCATTTCATTGCCGTCGTTGTGGTATTCAGCTCGCGAGGCCGAGCTCAGGAATGAGCTCTTGGAGCTCTGTAGATGGCGTAGGGCCCCTCTCCCAGCTCGCTATTCCCCTGCATCGGCACTCCCATCGATGCCCGAGCCGCAGCTGCCGCTGATCTCATCGCCGGCGTGGATTCCGGTGACCACTGGGTCCAGCTCCTCTCCCTTTAGATGCGGCGTATCTCTAGTTGTCCGTAGCACTAAACCGCGTCCAAAACCGACGCCCGTAGCGCCGTTTAGCTCACTCTGGCGAGCCCTCCGCCGCGCCCGTGGCCGCCGCCGGTCATATTCTGGTAGGGGCCGACGTGGCCAGCTTAACCCAGTAGGTTTAAGCCTAATCTCTCGCTGACAGTGGGCCCAAGGCCAAGTCAAACTCAGTTAGGGGCTGGTCAGCGCGGGATTAGCCCCTGAGACGCTGACCAATGGGTCCCCCTGTCAGGTTTGACCTGATCAGGTCAGTTGACCTGCTGATGTCATGCTGATGCAGTAAAGGGGTTTTCTAGTATAAAAATAATTTCAGAAATGTTTAAAACTTCTAAAATTCATAGAAATTAATCTGTAACTCCAATGAACATAATTTATATATGAAAAAGTATTAGAAAAATTCAAGGAATCTGAATATACCATTTTCAAACATATTTGAAAATGTTACAGAACCCAAACATGTAGATTAATGAATAAGCTAATTCTTTTAATTACTTGGTAGATGGAATTTGGGAAATATTTAAATTTCATTATAAATGACATGATCAAACACTGTCCAAACTACAAACCAGCAACCTAACATGTCATACCATGCACGTTAAAAGCAAGCTGATCTGAGCATCAGGTCGAATCAATTAAAATGGTATCCGAGAATACCTCATTTGAAGTGATATTTGAATTTGATTCAAATCAACTACGAACCTAATACATGTTAGCTATAATAGTATACCACCTTGCATCCTCATGCCATGCTCATGCATCATCTTGATTGCATATGTCTGATATTGATTGTTGTCATTCCCTTCGGTAGGCTCCGCTCCCCCGGATTCCACCGAATATCCGTCTGACGGATATTGTCACTCCTCTGAGCAACAAGGCAAGCAACCATTTTGATCATCCTGATAAATCCCATGTTCTTGCTCCTGCACTTACTTATTGCATTAGGATCAAATGCTTCAAATGCTTTTGCCACGTTAGTTGAACCCACTTCCTTTGCATGACCTATCCTTGTCACAGTAAATAGCTGAACCTTGCAACCTAGCATACCTAGTAGTTGCTTGAGCCATGATGTGCCTTATCCTGCTATGCATGCTATGCTTAGAGTTGTGTATGGTCTGTCATCTGGGAGATGAACAGAATTGTGAGAATGTGTTCGGTAAGCAAAGGTTGTGTGTTGAACCTGATTTGGTAAAGGTACCGGTGAAAGGTTGTGTAGGAGTACATGGCGGGTTGTTTCATTGGAACCGTCCTTAGGAACTGAGTTCCGTGTATGTAATCCAAGACGAGGTACTATCACATGCTGGGCCCTGAAATATGACCCCGCTCGACTTATTAACTGCTTAGTACTCGGTCCAGGAGTTGCAAGTAGTTTCTGGTGTTTATAGTCATGCTGGAGGTCGTGCATGGTGCTGACCTGAGAGGTGGGCTGTGATGCGGTAGGCAGTGGCACGGTGTACCAAGTGGCACCCGGATGGTGGGCTTGGGAACCCTGCGCACATCGTTTGGGGCCGTGGCGGAAACCTCGGCCGGACTTCCGTGCGGGTTACCCTCAGATAGGCGATAGACCTGGACTAGGTACTAATGTGGTTAGCGGTCGTGGCCGACTCCCTCGCTGGGCTTCCGCTTGAAGATTGCCGAGGTGCATGACGTGCACAATTGATAAGTGGCGAGATCGTGTGTGACGAAGTACACCCCTGCAGGGTTATGATCTATTCGAATAGCCGCGTCCGCGGATATGGACTACTTGGGGACATATGTTGTTCATAGATAACTTCAATGGCTACTCATAAAATTGTCAAGATAAGCATGAGTGTCGTGGACGGCATTTCCGTATGGAGACGGAATGATTCCACGATGGAGTATTGTTGTGGTGTTAGTGGACTCGTGTGCGAGAAATCAAGTTGTCAAAATTATTTAAAAATGCAAGTTGTTTAGCCACGAGTCAAATGTTGGCTTTCCGCATGAAACCCCACAATACCTTATTGATACATTGCATGAGTAGATAGTTATCCTAAATTCTTGCTGAGTACCTCCGTACTCATGTTTGCTTAATAAATGTTGCAGAGGTTGCTAATGACCCTCATGGAGGGTTCTTCATAGACATCGACGACGACGAGTAGCTGGTGTCCCAGCTACGATCTGGCCCTAGGTTGGGTCTGTAGTATAGTCAGGCCATGTGCCTTCTAGTTGCACCTGTCTGTACTCAGACAGTTTTAAACACTTGCGCTGGCTTGTAACTGAATGACTGCTATTATGGGTCGTGATACCCTTACTGTATAATATTATGTGTGTGGCTCTTCTGAGCCTCTTAAATAAACCTTGTATGTTTATGGTTATGTTGTGATGCCATCGATGTATCTATACATATCGGTATGCCATGCGTACGTGTGTCGTACTTGATATGTATGGGGTTCGACTACCTAGCCGTGAACTTTAGTAGCACTCCTTACAGGGAAATGCCCCTTTGTGATCCAATGAGCCATGGTAGCTCGCTACCGCTCCGGACACATTGGTTGACCGGCATGTGTCCTTCTTAGCTGTTGTGTCTGTCCCCTTTGGGGAAATGGCACGCGATGTAATGGAGTCCTTGTAGCTTGCTACGACTCGTCTACACTCGCTGGTGACCGACACCTGCTTTGTTGGGTCATGTATGCCTGTCCTTGCACGGTACTGCCACTTTGGTTTATGACTAGACTTGTCGATCCGGGTTCTTTGACATTGGAATGCTAGCGACACAATTGCATACGTGAGTCAAAAGGCGCAAACGGTCCCGGCTAAGGTAAGGCTGCAGCCGTGGGGTTAACCGTGCATGAGACCGCAAAGGGATGCGATGTGTTACAGGCTTGATTCCTATGGCTTAGGATCAGGGTCCCGACAGAACCATAGACCTACGGGTCCATAGCTAGTAGCTAGATGGCTTCTTCTCTCTCTTGGATCTTCAATACAAAGTTCTCCATGATCTTCATGGAGATCTATCCGATGTAATCTCTTTTCGGTGTGTTTGTCGAGATCCGATGAATTGTGGATTTATGATCAGATTATCTATGATTCTTATTTGAGTTTCTTCTGATCTCTTATATGCATGATTTCATATCCTTGTAATTCTCTTCGAGTTGTGGGTTTTGTTTGGCCAACTTGATCTATGATTCTTGCAATGGGAGAAGTGCTTGGTTTTGGGTTCATACCGTGCGATGACCTCACCCAGTGACAGAAGGGGTAGCGAGGCACACATCATGTTGTTGCCATCAAGGGTAAAAAGATGGGGTTTTCATCATTGGTTTGAGTTTATCCCTCTACATCATGTCATCTTGCTTAAGGCATTACTCTGTTCGTCATGAACTCAATACACTAGATGCATGCTGGATAGCGATCGATGTGTGGAGTAATAGTAGTAGATGCAGAAAGTATCGGTCTACTTGTCTCGGACGTGATGCATATATGTATGATCATTGCCTTAGATATCGTCATGACTTTGCGTGGTTCTATCAATTGCTCTACAGTAATTTGTTCACCCACCGTATTATTTGCTATTTTGAGAGAAGCCTCTGGTGAACACTATGGCCCCCGGGTCTACTTCACACCATATTTTCAACCTTACTCTTTTACTTCATTGCACTTTCCGCCTTCAGATCTCACTTTGCAATCAATCTTGAAGGGATTGACAACCCCTTTATAGCGTTGGGTGCAAGCTCTTTTGTGTTTGCGCATGTACTCTGGACTTGACGTGATTCTCCTACTGGATTGATACCTTGGTTCTCAAGCTGAGGGAAATACTTACTCTTCCTCTGTTGCATCGCCCTTTCCTCTTCAAGGGAAAAACCAACGCAAGCTCAAGAGACGACAGAACATTTCTGTCGCCGTAGCACTACACTCACTGAATTGCATGGGATGCTTAAGGTGGCAGAGCAAGATATTAAGAAAGGCACACATCAAGTGTTGATGGTGCAGAACTTGGCAAAGCTGAAGAAGAGTTCGTCCAAGAAAAAGGGTAAGGCAAAGGGCACAAAGAAGGTTGTCTCCATCGCTGAGCCGAACTCCAGACCGAAATCAAAGAACATTTGCTTTCATTGCAAGGAAACTGATCACTAGAAGAGTAACTATAGCAAGTGGCTTGCGGAGCATGGCAAGAAGGCCGGAGATGCTTCTTCAGCCAAAGGTACACCTGTTACATATGTTATAGACATTTACCTTGCTAACATACCTAGTACCTCTTGGGTATTTGATACCCGATTAGTTGTTCATATTTGCAACTCGATGCAGGGGCTGGTAAGAACTAGTCGTGTGGCACAAGGGGAGATTGACATCACGGTCGCCAACAAAACAAGAGTTGTTGCGTAGGAGGTCGACACGATGCAGCTTCAACTTCCTTCTAGATTTATTTTGGAATTGAATAATTGTTATTACAAACCTTCACTTAGGCAAACATTATTTCTGCCTCATGCTTGATGAGTCAGGGTTATGAATTCAATTTAAAGGACAAATGGTTGTTCATTTTATTTGAATGGAATGTTCCACGTCTATGCACCAATTGTAGATGGGCTATTTATTTTGAATCTAGAAACGAAACAAGTCTATAACGTGAATGTCAAGAGGCATGAGCTAATGAGATAAATCCGACATACTTCTTGCATTGCCGGCTTGGACACATTAGTCTGAAATGCATGGAGAAGCTCCATGATGATGGAATCCTAACTTAGTCCGACTTCGTGTCGTTCAAGACATGTGAATCATGCTTTCTAGGCAAGATGACTAAGTCTCCTTCTACAAAGAGTTGTG
The DNA here is from genome assembly GCF_904849725.1 of Hordeum vulgare subsp. vulgare. Taxonomy (NCBI): domain Eukaryota; kingdom Viridiplantae; phylum Streptophyta; class Magnoliopsida; order Poales; family Poaceae; genus Hordeum; species Hordeum vulgare. The sequence continues at coordinate 102,743,997 of NC_058520.1, forward strand.
AGAGGGCGTCTGAGTTGTTGGAGCTTATACACATTGATGTATGTGGTCCAATGAGCACAATGACCAGAGGGAGCTATCAGTACTTCGTGACTTTTACCGACGATTTGAGTAGATATGGGTATATCTATTTGATGAGGCACGAGTCACAAAATTTTGAAAAGTTCAAAGAGTTTCAGAACAAGGTTGAAAATCAGCTCGGCAAGACGATAAAGCTTTTGCGATCAGATCTCGGAGCTGAGTACATGATCCATGAGTTTGATGATCATGTGAAAAGCCGAGGTATAGTACCTCGGCTCACACCTCCGGGTACACCACAGAGAAACGGTGTGTCAAAATGGGGAAATCGAACCTTGTTGGACATGGTCTGATCAATGACGAGCAAATTGGATTTAGACTTGTCATTCTGGGGATACCCTCTAGAAACTGCATCTTTCACACAAAATAGGGTACCATAAAAATTCGTAGACAAGACACCACATGATATGTGGACTGGGAAGAGTCTTGGTTTGTCTTTTCTAAAGATTTGGGGTTTTGAAGCATGTGTCAAGTGATTCATGTCGAACAAGCTTACACCCAAGTCGGATAAATGCATATTCATGGGATATCCAAGGGAAACCTTGGTATACAACTTCGACAACACATAAGAGAACAGAGTGTTTGTTGCTCGGAACGGGGTTTTCCTAGAGAAAGAGTTTCTTGGTCGGGAAGCCAGTGGGAGAATGGTGCTGATCAAAGAAATTCGAGAGCTACTCGGGATGACTTGGCTCGTGATAAGATCATACTGGAGTCGGTCAGAGAATCGACAGTGGAGACGGCATCAGAGGCACGGAGGTCAGATAGATTGTGCACAGAGTGTGATGTGTTGTTTCTAGAAAGCGACGAGCCAGCCATGTATGTTGAAGCGATGGTGAGCCCAGATTCCGAGGCATGGCTGGAGGCCTTGAGATCTGAGTTAAAGTACATCGATGACAATCAAGTCTGGGACTTGGTTAATCCACCGCCTGGCATTGTAGCCATTGCTTGCAAATGGGTCTTTAAGAAGAAAACCGATGTGGATGGAACTCTTCAGATCCAAAAAGCTTGGCTTGTCGCTAAAGGTTATGGACAAGTTCAAGGATTTGACTACGGTGAGACCTATTCACCGGTTGTGATGCTAAAGTCGGTAAGGATCATACTAGCTATAGCTGCATATTTCGATTATGCGATATGGCACATGGATGGCAAAATAGCTTTCCTTCATGGAAATTTGAAAGAGGATGTATACATGATACAACCTGAAGGTTTTGTCAATCCAACTAATGCTGGTAAAATATGCAAGCTCAAGAGATCCATTTATGGATTGAGGTAAGCAGCTCGGAGTTGGAATATTCATTTTGATGAAATCACTGTTGACCTTGGTTTCATCAAGAACAAAGAGGACTATTGTTTATACAAGAAGTATAGTGGGAGCTTGGTAGTATTTTTGATCTTGTATGTGGATGACATACTGTTGATTAAAAATGATGTTGTGATGTTGAACTCACTCAAGGAATCATTGAATAGCAAATTTTCAGTGAAAAACCTTTGAGAGGCAGTGTACATTTTAGGCATCAAAATCTGTAGAGATAGATCGAGGAAGCTCCTCGGCTTAAACTAGAGCACATACATAGACAAAGTGTTGAAGCGGTTCAACATGAGTGAAACCAAGAAAGGGCTTGTACCCATCTCACATGGTATAAGTCTAAGCAATACTCAGAGTCCTACGACTTCTGATGAGCGAAACTGGATGAGTAGGATTCCATATGCCTCGGCAATAGGATCCATCATGTATGCCATGCTATGTACACGGCCTCATGTTGCCTATGCAATAAGCTTAATGATGACGAGATGATGTATATACTTCTCGCCCCTCGTTGGATACCCCAAGTGGAAGGTGGAGATGTAGTCAGCAACAAATTTCCCTTACACGGAGACTGTAAGGTTTATCGAACCAGGAGGACTCCTAGGCTCAAGAAGTAGGTGTCTCCTGTCCTGGTCAGCACAAGACGTGGACCTGCACACACAACAAATAACTTTGCTCCCAACGAGTACAAAGAGGTTGTCAATCTCTCCGGCCTTGTAGTTTGCAAAGGATCAAAACACAAGCGGGAAGGTAATAGTGATTGCAACGGAAAAGTAAATAAAGCGGTAAATAGTGGAGGTGTAAGCAATGATGGTGATATGGACCAGAGTCACATGATGTTCACTAGTGATGTCTCTCTCCCAAAAGACGATAAACAGCTATGCTAGGGTAAACAAATCACAATTGGGCAATTGACAGAATTATGATCGCATCGCAATGCTAATTATGCTCCTTGATAGTATGAGGTTCAATAGTAATGGGCAGTACGCCGAGACAAGTAGACCATTTATTCATCAGCATCTACTTACTAATCATCCACCTTGAGATATGTATCCAAAACATCTCTCCGGTATTAAGTTGCAAGCCCCACCCAAAGTGTAAACTCAAAGCAACGGACAACTGCATTAATGAACTATGTGTAAGGTAAACAATCCTTGCGACCGTGGTCACATGCACCAATGTTGTCTCCCTGGTGGCAACAAGCACATCCCCCGGTCTCATGTTTCTGTCACTCAAGCTATACATCGAGGGGCCCGAACCCACAATCATGCATAACGCTCCCTCTTGGAGTTACGATCTACTACTTGTCCAAAGCAATAAAAAGCAACGGAGAACATGCAAGAATCACTAAGGAACATAATATAAAAGGATAATCAAATATATAACTCATAACAATCTGAACATAATCTCATAATCCATTGGATCCCAACAAACCGAGCATAGGAAAAGCAAGAGAATTACATAGATGCCTTGATCATGAAGGGCAGCTCACAAGGACTAACCATTGAAGCACAAGATTAGAGAGAAGACGTCATATAGCTACTAGTCATGGACTCATCGTCCAAGGGAAACTACTTACAACACATCCGGGAAGCGTCCATGCTGGTGGAGAAGCTCCCAGAGGTCAATCCTCCCTCCGGCAGGGTGCTGGGAAGAGGTCTCCTAACGCTCCCGATCTCGGAAGCGCTGCGGTGGCGGAACAATGGAGAAATTCACGATTCCTGAAAGTCTGCTAGGGTTTCCTCACGAAACACTAAATATAGGCCAAAGTAGGGCACCAGAGGAGGTCGGGCCCAGCCAGGGGACCTCCTGGCATGGCCTGGGCCCTGGTCGCACGAGCAGGCCGCCTGGAAGGCCTCTGGCCCTCCTTCGGTGACCCCGAAGCTTCTGTTTCGCTAATTTTTTATATATTTTTGCTGGATTTTTTCGGGCTTCGGAAAATTGGATAAAAGCATGTGCAAAAAAAGACATCAGCAGGCAGAAACTAGCACTGGGTGCACTAAGTTAGTAGGTTAGTCCAAATATGTGTAAAATGGTATAAAAGTGTATCAAAACATATAACATTGTCACCAAAAAGATCATGGAACAAGCAAAAATTATAGATACGTTTGGGACGCATCAACATCCCGAAGCTTAATTTATGCTCGTCCTCGAGTAGATAAATGATAACACAATAGTTTCTGTGGTGACATGCTAACACACATATAAGAACTTCAAATAAAGCAAGTGAGATATGCAATTCAAGTCAAGACAATAATAAGCAAGAGTGTATATCTAGTATTGAATTTAGCAAAGTAAGAACAGAAAGGTGCAAGAGCTCTCGTTGTCTGTGGCTCAAATGTCTCCAAATGGTGTTTGCATGCAAGAAGTGGGAGATGGGTTCAGAGGTAAACCATATATTTTTATTGAGAACTCAATCTACTAAACCTCACACTTAGTCTCCTTTGGAATCTTATTTTGACTCATCCCCAGACCACTTGTGAGGCATAAGTCAAAATGATCCTCTCCCTGTCGATTTTGAGCACTCATGCGATGAATGAGCGTAAGCAAGATATGTTGGCACTTAGGATGGCAAATAGAATAATGACGGGGAAGGAAGACAAAAAGGTGTGAAAGGCTCACATCAATGAGGACAACCATAGGTGAGAGAAAGCCAAATGATAGATATGATGTGAGGAGTAGGGATTGCCATGGAACGGATGCACATATGAGCTAAGGTAAGCTCTCCAATGGAACTAGTGGGGGTGCATCCAACTTGTTTGCTCATGAAGACCTAGAGCTCATTTGAGGAGGCTCATCATTGGAATATGCAAACCACGTTCTAAAGTGTAAGGATCCCCACATAGTTATGCATGAATGATAATCTCTATGTAGTACCAATATAGTAATGGAGTACGAGTGTGGATCTTTCAAAAGGAATAGTAGTGTTGCCTCCTTCTCTCTTTTTATTTCTTTTATTTATTTATTTTCCTTTTTATCTTTTATTTTTATTTTTTCGTGGCCTCTTTGGCTCTTTCTTTTTATCTATCATTTGTCCTCTTTGGGATCTTTTGTTTGTCCTCTTTGGGATATTTTCCTCACTTAAGGGCAACACTCTATATTTTACATGAATAGAAAGAAAAATCATCACACTTTATAAGAAGTACTCAACATAAAGACAAGTGAAAACTATCATGATGTATGCAAATGTATGCCTCTGCCAGTGTATCAGGATATGCAATGATACTAGCGCGTCATGTAGCAGTAATGAGGGCAAGGCCCAACTATCATGCGGCTCTATGATCAAGCAAAAGCATGTATGACATGAAGATCAAGTCATGAGATGATGGATGTTACATGGCAATGTATCTCCGAAAGTCTATGGAAATGCCTTAATAGGTAGGTATGGTGGTTGTTTTGAGGAAAGATATAATGAGGCTTATGTATGTCATAGTGTATCATGTCATGGGTTTGGATGCATCGACGGAGTTTGCACCAATTCTCAATGTGAGAAAGGGAAATGCACGACACTGAAGAGGCTAGAAAAATATGGATGGTGGAAGTGCCAACAATCCAATACTCACATTAGTCTGAAGAACTCATACACTTATTATCGGTAACTCTTTATCTAGTTAGGAAATTCACAAAGAGACAAGTACCCCGAGGAGGAATGTTTGGGGGTTTGGTTATCCTTGCGCATCCTCGACTCATGGTAACGTGAGGGTACTCTATATATTACAACCCCTCCAGAGGTTAGCGATCAATTTAGTAGCTAGAGTTCTCAACTGATTTTTAGGTTTTGAAAAACACACGGATTTCCCAAAATATGACACCTATCACTAATAGGCTCAAGCTCTTGGCACCAATAGTCCAAACATTACTCAAATCAATACCTCAAAACTTTGCAAGTTACTACTATCCTTAAATAGCAACCTCAATTACCTACTTATGCAACACACACAACTCAATGCAACGAGCCAACTCTCTAAACAAGATAAGCATGATAACTCAAGAGAGTTCCAAAATCAACCTAAATAAAAGCTCTTAAAAAGATAAGCATGAAAGCTAAGAGCTAAGTATGACAGTAGCTACGAAAAGATGAAGAACACACAAAAAAGATAAGCATGAAAAGCTATGTTGTATTCTAGAGTGGAATGGAGAGTGTCTCTCTCCCAAACAAGGTAGGCTAGGTTCCGAGTTGTTATGACCAGCAAACTAAACTAAAACAAACTAAAAAGCAAATAGCGGGATGCTCCAAGCATAGCACATATCATATGAAGTGATAAAAATATAGTATGGAGATGGACGACCTGATGATTGTTGATAGAGAAGGGGATGCACGGGGGCATCCCCAAGCTTAGATGCTTGAGTCACCTTGAATATTTCTTGGGGTACATGGGGGCATCCCCAAGCTTGAGTTTTTCCTTTATCTTCTTTCATCATCTCTCCCATCGCAATACTTGAAAACTCCCTTCATACAAAACTCATCATAAGATGATTAGAGTAGTTAGTTCCCTTAATAAAATAATTCAATACCTGTTGGAAATAAAGATTCTCATGAAAAGCTACTGCTTCTCATGAATGCCAAAAGGTTTTTGCAAATAAAAAGCAAGCTTAGGATTCGCAAAACAATGAAAACACAAAATATGGCAGAATCTGTGAAAAATAGAACAACATGTAGTAAATAATTTATTCGGGGCCGTTCTGCAACTCAAATGAAAAACTCAGAACATATGCCAGAAAGACAATTATATAGAGCATGTTGTCAAAACAATTCAGATCAAAAAGATGATATGGTGATTTTTGGCGAATTTTTCCGTCAAGCAGACAGAATATGTTTCTGGACAGCATGTCACATTTTTTTAGCTTTCTTGCAATCGGAGGCTATAACTTGGCACAAAGCTTAAAAATAAAGATACAATGATGTTGCTACAGTAGTAACACACATCAAGACCACTAAAATAGAAAGTAAAACATATTGGGTTGCCTCCCAACAAGCGCTTTCTTTTATGCCTTTGAGCTAGGCACAATGCAAGAAGATCAAGTGTTATCAACTCCAAAAGAATAGCTTGCCCGTGTAACGGACTCATAAGGTAACTTAATCTTCTTTATAGGGAAGTGTTCCATTCCCTTTTTAAGAGGAAATTGGAATTTAATAATTCCCTCTTTCATGTCAATGATAGCACCAACGGTGCGGAGAAAAGGACGTCCCAAAATAATTGGACATGAAGGATCACATTCAATGTCCATAATAAGAAAATCAAAGGGCACATAATTATCATTGACAATAATAAGCACATCATCAATTCTACCTAAAGATTTCTTTATGGAAGAATCAACAAGACGAGCACCAAAATAACATGGATCATAAGGTTTCCAATCAAGCATATCATACATTCTTTTGGGCATAACGGAGGCACTAGCTCCAACATCACACAGAGCAAAGCAAGATATATTATTCAATTTAATTTTGACCATAGGATCCCAACCATCTTCTAGCTTCCTAGGAATAGAAGTCTCTAGATTGAGCTTCTCCTCCCTAGCTTTGATAAGAGCATTGGTAATATGCTCGGTGAAGGCAATATTAAGTGTGCTAGTGTGGGGGTCTTTAGCCATTCTTTGCAAAAAGGTGATGACTTCAGAGAGACTACAATTGTCAAAATCAAGGTTACTACCATTAATTAAAGTGGTAGTAATGTCATCTAAGCTCATTCTTTTGGTAGTCTATAAATTCATAGGACCTTCTTGTCCTATACTTGAGGTATTAGCATCACCATTAATGGGTCCACTTGGACTAGGAGTGCGATGGGTGCTAAAAGTTTTGAGATCCTCAACAACTTGTATAGTAGCAATGGTAGTGTGTGTAGGAAGGCTCTTAACTTTCTCTTCCTCTACCTTTTCTCTATCCCATCTTTCTTTAAGTTTGGCTAGCATTCTTATGTTCTCATTAGTTTGGACTTGGATAGCATTCACGGGTGTGGTGTTCCTTTCCTCAAGTGGGGAAGTTCTAAATTTAAGCATCTCCACATCATGAGCTATGTTGTCCACCTTCAAAGATAGACTATCTAATTTTTCTAGTTTTTCTTCTACACTCTTGTTGAAGGCTTTTTGAGAAGTGATAAAATCCTTAAGCATGCTCTCTAATTAAGAAGTGGAGTTTTTGGTAGGATAATTGTTGTTGTTCCCAAAGCTGTTGGATGGGAACGGTCTAGGATTGCTACCAAAATTACTCCTATAAACATTGTTGTTGAAGTTGTTCCTAGAAATAAAATTAACATCCACTTGCTCTCTTTCTTGAGCAACCAAAGAATTTAAAGGAACATCATGAGGATCAATAGGAGCTTGCTTAGTAAGTAGACTCATGATCATGTCAACCTTATCATTAAGGGAGGAGATCTCCTCAACAGAGTTTACATTCCTACCTGTTGGAGCTCTCTCGGTGTGCCATTGAGAATAATTTGTCATCATCTCATCCAATAGCTTTGTGGCAGCACCAAGTGTAGTTTACATAAAGGTTCCTCCTGCGGTCGAGTCTAACAGATTCCGTGAGGCAAAGTTCAATCCTGCATAAAAAGTTTGGATAAGCATCCAAGTAGTCAAACCATGTGTAGGGAAATTCTTAACAAGAGATTTCATACGTTCCCAAGCATGAGAAACATGTTCATTATCCAGTTGCCTAAAATTCATAATGTTACTCCTCAACTGGATAATCTTAGCAGGCGGGTAATACTTCCCAATAAAACCATCTTTGCACTTATCCCAAGAATCCATGCTATTCCTAGGCAAAGATTGAAGCCACACTTTGGCTCCTCCTCTCAAGGAGAAAGGAAAAAAGCTTAAGTTTAACAATATCACCATCTACTTCTTTATATTTTTGCATATCACAGAGCTTAACAAAATTGTTCAAGTGCAAGGCAGCATCATCTCCAGCACCGGAGAATTGATCTTTCATAACTAGGTTCAGGAAAGCAGGTTTAAACTCATAGGAATGACCTTAGTGGCAGGAGCAGCAATATGAGTGCATATAAAGTCATTGTTGTTGTGACTAGTGAAGTCACACAACTTGGTGTTCTCAGTGGAATCCATAGCAACGACAACAAGCAAGAGCAAAGCAACTATTTTTTTGTGGTTTTTGGTATAAGACTCTAAAGCAAAAACTAGAAAGCAAAATATAAAGACTAAAAAGCAAAGGTAAAAGATAGTGTGCAACTCCCCTATCTTGAAGAGTGGAGTCCCCCGCAATGGCGCCAGAAATTCGCTTGATGACGAGATGATGTATATACTTATCACCCCTCGTTGGATACTGAAAAGGACGTGGATGTCGCCTAGAAGGGGGGGTGAATAGGCGCTTTAAAATAATTAAGGTTTAGGCTTGAACAAATGCGGAATAAAACTAACGTTTAATATGTCAAGCACAAAACCTACAAACAACTAGGCTCACCTATGTGCACCAACAACTTATGCTAAGCAAGATAAACAACTAAGTGATAGCAAGATATATTACAATAAACAATATGTCTATCACAAAGTAAAGTGCATAAGTAAAGGGTTCGGGTAAGAGATAACCGAGGCACGGGGAGACGATGATGTATCCCGAAGTGCACACCCTTGCGGATGCTAATCTCCGTTAGAGCGGTGTGGAGGCACAATGCTCCCCAAGATGCCACTGAGGCCACCGTAATCTCCTCACGCCCTAGCACAATGCAAGATGCCGTGATTCCACTAAGGGACCCTTGAGGGCGGTCACCGAACCCGTACAAATGGCAAACCTTGGGGGCGGTCATCGAACCCGTACACGTGGCAACCCTTGGGGGCGGTTACCGGCACCCGTACAAATTGCTCGGGGCTATCTCCACAACCTAATTGGAGGCCCCGACGCTTTCCCGGAGCTTCACACCACAATGATTGAGCTCCGAGACACCACCAAGCTTCTAGGATGCCAAAGCATCCACGAAGAACAATATCTAGGGTACTAAGTACCAAAGGTAGTAAGCTTCTCAACTTCTCACTTCCACGTATCACCGTGGAGAACTCAAACCGATGCAACTAATGCAATGGCAAGAACACACGAAGTGGTCAAGTCCCACACACTCAAATCCCTCCACAACAACAAAAGCTATGGAGAAATATGAGAGGAAGAACAAGGAGTTCACAAAGAACTCCAAGATCAAGATCCAAGGGGTTCCCCTCACATAGAGGAGAAAGTGATTGGTGGAGATGTGGATCTAGATCTCCTCTCTCTTTTCCCTCAAGAACAAGCAAGAATCATTGGAGGGATTGAGAGTAGCAAGATCTAAGAATGTCAACAATGGAGATAGAACAAGAGCTCAACAGATGGATCAGGCCAAGGGGGAAGAAGATCCCCTTTATATAGTGGGGGAAGGAATCAGACCGTTACCCCCACTCTCTGCCTGAGCTCCAGCGGTACTACAGCTGGCTGCAGCAGTACTACCGCTGGCACTCCAGCGGTACTACCGCTGACTACAGCGGTACTGCCGCCAGCTAGCGGTACTACCGCTGGCTGGAACGGCACTACTGCTGGCCCCAGCGGTACTACCGCTGGGCCCCTCGTAGTGCAAAGGCACTACTACCGCCAAGAAAGTCTTCGCAAAAAGCTCCGTCCACGAACAACCGCTAGGCACGCGGTACTAAGCTCCTGGAGCGGTACTACCGCTGACCAGGGGCGGTACTACCGCCAGCCAGCGGTACTACCGCCAACTCTAGCGGTACTACCGCTCGCCACTGAAATAGCCATAACTTTCGCATACGAGCTCGGAATCGAGCAAACCCAAGCTTGTTGGATTCAGGACGACAAGAGCTATCCAAACAGCGACCATGCAGATATGAAAATGCCAATGATATAGAGATGTGAGATCTCTATGAATGAAGAACCGGCAAAAACTCCAACATCGAAAACATCATAGTAGATGCATATGGACTCCGTTTTCGATGAACTCGAGCTTGTCACGAAGATGACCATAAGCTCTAAAACTCGCAAAGAGAAACACCAAACAAGAACCAAGAAGTATGATGCAAGGATGCAAATGGTTTGAGCTCTCAACGAACGATACGATCAAGCTACTCACTTGAGAGCCCCCCTTGATAGTACAGCAATCTATCCTAACCAGAAAACCTATCAAGGGCAAACCTATACCTTGCACCTCGCCCTCTTGAGCTAGATGATGATGATCTTGGCTTCCTCAAGATGGACCACCTTTCTTGATTGCATTGGCTTGATGAAGACTAGTTGGTTGCTCCCCCATACTCACTATGGGTGAGCCACTCTTCAGCATATCTTCACAAGTCCATTGCCACCACAATGGATGGCAAGCTTCAAGCATGCTATCTTCGTGCTGATCCACTTGAACTTGCACATCGCAATCTTGATGACGATCACAACTTGACGTCATACTCCATCGGTTGTATGAGATCTTCCCTTTGACGCAAGCCCATGGAAACACACCTAACCCCCACATAGAACTCTCACGAAGACCATGGGTTAGTACACAAACACGTAATGGACAATGCTTACCATACCATGGGATCACTTGATCCCTCTCGGTACATCTTGTACGCTTTGTGTGTTGATCATCTTGATTTACTCTTTGTCTGAGATCTTGATCAACCATTGATGATGATCACAACTTGACGTCATACTCCATGGGTTGTAGGATATCTTCCCTTTGACGCAAGCCCATGGAAACACACCTAACCCCCACATAGAACTCTCACGAAGACCATGGGTTAGTACACAAACACGTAATGGACAATGCTTACCATACCATGGGATCACTTGATCCCTCTCGGTACATCTTGTACGCTTTGTGTGTTGATCATCTTGATTTACTCTTTGTCTGAGATCTTGATCAACCATTGATGATGATCACAACTTGACGTCATACTCCATGGGTTGTATGATATCTTCCCTTTGACGCAAGCCCATGGAAACACACCTAACCCCCACATAGAACTCTCACGAAGACCATGGGTTAGTACACAAACACGTAATGGACAATGCTTACCATACCATGGGATCACTTGATCCCTCTCGGTACACTTGTACGCTTTGTGTGTTGATCATCTTGATTTACTCTTTGTCTGAGATCTTGATCAACCATTGATGATGATCACAACTTGACGTCATACTCCATGGGTTGTATGATATCTTCCCTTTGACGCAAGCCCATGGAAACACACCTAACCCCCACATAGAACTCTCATGAAGACCATGGGTTAGTACACAAACACGTAATGGACAATGCTTACCATACCATGGGATCACTTGATCCCTCTCGGTACATCTTCTACGGTTTGTGTGTTGATCATCTTGATTTACTCTTTGTCTGAGATCTTGATCAACCATGTGTCTCTATGACAATTCTTTGGATAATACCTTGAATACCATCTTGGTCATCATATAAACTCCTTGAACCCAACAGATGGACTTCAAGAAGTGCCTATGGACAAATCCTATAAATGTAACTTAAGGCAACCATTAGTCCATAGGAATTGTCATCAAGTTCCAAAACCACATATGGAGATATATGCTCTAACAGATACCCTAAGTAGAAGGTGGAGATGTAGTCAGCGGCAAATTTCCCTTACACGGAGACTGTACGGTTTATCAAACCAGGAGGACTCCTAGGCTCAACAATTAGGTGTCTCTTGTCCTGGTTAGCAGAAGACGTGGACCTGCACACAGAACAAATAACTTTGCTCACAACGAGTACAGAGAGGTTGTCAATCTCTCCGGCTTTGCAGTTTACAAAGGATCAAAACACAAGCGGGAAGGTAATAGTGATTGCAACGGAAAAGTAAATAAAGCGGTAAATAGTGGAGGTATAAGCAATGATATGGTGATATGGATCGGAGTCACATGATGTTCACTAGTGATGTCTCTCTCCCAAAAGTCGATAAAAAACTATGCTAGGGTAAACAAATCACAGTTGGGCAATTGACAGAATTATGATCGCACCGCAATGCTAATTATGCTCCTTGATAGTATGAGGTTAAATAGTAATGGGCAGTACGCGAGATAAGTAGACCGTTTATTCATCAACATCTACTTACTAATCATCCACCTTGAGATATTTATCCAGAACATCTCTCCGGTATTAAGTTGCGAGCCCCACCCAAAGTGTAAACTCAAAGCAACGGACAACTGCATTAACGAACTATGCATAAGGTAAACAATCCTTACGACCGTGGTCACAAGCACCGTTGTTTTCTCCCTGGTGGCAACAAGCACATCCCCTAGTCTCATGTTTCTGTCACTCAAGCTATACATTGAGGGGCCCGAACCCACAATCATGCATAACGCTCCCTCTTGGAGTTATGATCTACTACTTGGCCAAAGCAATAAAAGGCAACGGAGAACATGCAAGAATCACTAAGGAACATAATATAAAAGGATAATCAAATATATAACTTCTAACAATCTGAACATAATCTCATAATCCATCGCATCCCAATAAACCGAGCATAGCAAAAGCAAGAGAATTACATAGATTCCTTGATCATGTAGGGCAGCTCACAAGGACTAACCATTGAAGCACGGGATTGGAGAGAAGACATCACATAGCTACTGGTCATGGACTCATGGTCCAAAGGAAACTACTCATGATACATCCGGGAAGCGTCCATGGCGGTGGAGAAGCTCCCGGAGGTCAATCCTCCCTCCGGCACGGTGCCGGGAAGAGGTCTCCTGACACTCCCGATCTCGGAAGCACTACGGCGGCAGAACGATGGAGAAATTCGCGATTCTAGTAAGTCTGCGAGGGTTTCCTCATGGAACACTAAATATAGGCCAAAGGAGGGCACCGAAGGAGGTGGTCCCACCCAGGCGACCTCCTGGCGCGGCCTGGGCCCTAGCCGTGCTAGCAAGCCGTGTGGGAGGCCCCTGGCCCCCCTCTGGCCCTCCTTCGGTGATCCCAAAGCTTCTATTTCGCTGATTTTTTATATATTTTTCTGGATTTTTCGGGCTTCAGAAAATTGGGTAAAAGCCCGTGCAAAAAAAGACATCAGCAGACAGAAACTGGCACTGGGTGCACTGAGTTAGTAGGTTAGTCCAAATAGGTCTAAAATGATATAAAAGTGTAGCAAAACATATAAAATTGTCACCCAAAAGATCATGGAACAAGCATAAATTATAGATACGTTTGGGACGTATCACTTAACAAGCAGATACCAGGCCGAGCCAGGTGAGAGTCACTGGGCAGTGATGAAAACTATCTTGAAGTACGTGAAAAGGACTAAAGAGATGTTCCTAGTTTATGAAGGTGAGTAGGAGCTCTACATAAAGGTTTACATTGATGCTAGTTTCCAAACCAATATGGATGATTCTCGATCACAAATTGGATTCGTGTATGTCACAAATGGAGGAGCAGTGAGTTGGACAAGTTCCAAGCAAGATACGGCGACCGACTCCACAACAGAGGCCGAATACATTGCGGCTTGTGAAGCCGCAAAGGAAGGTGTTTGGATTCGGAAGTTCCTGGAGGATCTTGGTGTATTCCCAGGATGGTCTAAACCATTGAACCTTTATTACAATAATTCAGGTGCCATCGCACAAGACAAGGAGTCGAGACAACACCACAAGAACACGCACATAGACCGAAAGTATCACCTGATATGAAATCTCGTCCAAAATGGTGATACTAATTTATGTAAGATTCACACGGATGCAAATGTTGCAGATCCGTTGACTAAGCCACTTCCACAGCGCAAGCATGAGGGGCACGTTAGAGCTATGTGCATTCAATGTCTATTTGATTGTTTCTAGTGCAAGTGGGAGACTGTTGGAGTTATTCCCTACACGCAATCATGTATGATGATATTTCTTATGTGTTTATAAATAAATATAGTCCTTGGACATTATCTATGATGTGTATTAACAAATATGTGACTTGTTTGTGGGACTATGCATTGTATGAGGATTGTCCTAAATGGTCCCTAGTCTAAAAGGTTGTGTGTGCGCACAACCAGTTAGACTAGCATGTGACACGGTTGATGGTTAGGTCTCACTAACGATGTAGCATTGGATGCTAGCCGGATAATATCAACTCGGAAAGATCCGGTCGGATTCGACGTAGTCAGATGCGAGTCGAGGTAAGGTCTGAGTTGGACAGACCCAACTATGAGACGCAGTAATAGGTCATCTATGAGTCTCTAGTACAACATACATTCTATGTCCTAAGACCTGAGCTGGCGCATGTACTCGGGGTGGTGACAGTCTTGCTTTGGGCCAACCAAATGATACTCCGTGACTGGTTAGTTACAAAGGTAGGTTTCAGGCTTGTCCAGACCCATGCTGCGAGAAATGGTCGAGCAAGATGGGATTTTGCCCTCCGATCAGGAGAGATATACTTTGGGCCCCTTAGGTGATCCGACCAGGATAAGCATGGCCATGCGATAAGGATTACAAGATAATCCAAAGTGTTGGTCGGATTCACCGGAACAAGAATGAGGTCATGCTGCTAAACGGATGACCATGTAGCCTTGAGCATGACAATGTATATCGTGTGGCAAAGGGAATAAAAGTTTTTAAGTACAGGTTTGCCTAACCAACCTCATCAGACACTTGGAGTTGGCAGGCTTTGCTAGAGGCTGCTATCGACTAGCCGAGTCGGATGTGAACTGACTCGTGACCAAGTGAACGAGAACCTAAGGGTTCGCGCACTTAAGGGAAGGAACATGTGGGCTTTAGGGTCCGTGCGAGGCCCAAGAGTTGAGCCTGCACCAGACGCCAATATATAGTGGAGGTGGAGAACTCTTATTCAGTTGATCGCTTTCATTCGGTTTGCGCATGTGTTGCACCTAGCCTCCTCCACTCGCTGTCGCCGACTGTGTGTTCTAGACCTAGCAGTCCGTCACACGGTGTTCCTCCAACACACGTGGATATTGTTAGAGGCGGTGCACTTGTGCCACAACGGCAAACTTGTACGTGGGATCCGTCGACTGGCTGTTCGAGGGAGATCGGAAGAGGAGGAGACAGGCCACGCGAATGCACTACCCTAACTCGACTTCCGCCGCACGACACTATGCATCTAATGGTAATGATCTGTGATCCATGTCCGTAGCATGTTCTTCGATATTCTGTGCGTTGGAATTTTTTAAATTCACATGCGATGCACGTACGGTAGAACCCAACAAATCAGGAAGTCATCAATGGCCGAACTAGTACTAGTTGGACACAAATGGGTAGAAGAACTCACCTCACAAGCCGAAGACTTTGGGCGAGTGAAGTTGCTGGGGATCAAGACCCGGGCATTGGAGGCTAGTTCGGGGGCTACTGAGGGAGTCCGAGACTAAGGGGTCCTCGGGCTGCCGATCTATCACTTATGGGCTGGATAGGTGGCCCGCTCTATGACTATTACTGGAAGGCCGAGCTATAAGGCGACTCCGTGTTCGGAAGGAATCCTTCGGTGCCTTGGTGTGTCCTCCACGACAAGATGGTAGAATCGACATATTTATTCCTTGATGGAAACTGACCATGTGTAACCCTAGGTACCCGCGGTGTCTATATAAACTTGAGGGGTTTAGCTCGTAGAAGGGCAGCATCATTATCCTGCTCATATAGGGTTTAGTTCATCTGATCTCGTGGTAGATCGACTCTCTAATTATGATACACATATCAATATAGTCAAGCAGGACATAGGGTTTTACCTCTTAGAGAGGGCCTGAAGTTGGGTAAATATTGTCCATGTGTTTCCTGTTCCCCACTGATCCAACATCCCCAGCTCGGGACCCCCTACCCGAGATTTTCCGATTTTGAAACTGACGACACCAATTTGCAAAAATCAGAAATTCCAATTTTCATCAAATGGTAACCAGGGAGTTGGTCAGTGTGTTTTGTTGCACTGAAACCAAACTTGGTGGCCTAAGATGGTTGGGTTGGCTCTGGATTCTATCTAGGGTAAAACTCAGTAAAGTTGATTTGGAAATATTGGTGACACCAAATTTGAGTATTTAGGCTTTTGACGGAATATTTGTGGGAGAATTTCATGAGGGTATTTGGTGGCTAACTCTAAGCAATTGCAACCAGATCATCATTGAAACTCATCCCCTTTTAATAGTATTGGCTTTCCTATTGGCTCAATTATGATTTCTCACATAAAAGCAAAATGTAGAGTCTTGAAGCTTGTTGCCAATAGATGTTCCTTGCATCTAGGGAATCACCTCACAATCCTTTGCCAATCCATTGATTGAACTTTTCCTAAAATATACTTGGTAGAATCATTATTCCAATGAAATATATGTTGTTATAAATTACCCAAACCACCTAGGGAGAAGAAGTTGTGCTTTCACAAATCTGCCATCCCCACCAAATCTATCTATCATCTTGTTTTCTAACACCCATGCGAGTGGAGTGGAGTGTGAGGTGTTGTTTGTTCATTCATTCGAAATTAGGTAGCCATGTTGTGTCAGTTCCAGATTTAGTTCCATGTGGGTTTTTTAAAGCACCGTTGTGATCCTACGTTGGGACAAATTAGTTGGCACTCCCGGGATATAGCTGCGTTTGGAACAGTGGGTGTGCCGAGTGTAACAGTTTCGCAAGGAGAGTTTGCATCAGCATGAGTCTTGGAGTTTCACAATAGAAATTAGGTGTCACGTTCAGTTTTGGTATTCCTACCCAACTTAATTTAGTAGACAAAAGACAAAACTTTACATCGGGTGTTCGGTTGTCATTCAACTAATTTATGCCCATTGAAGTGTTGTGAATTGGGGTCTGGTGAATATGTACTACTAGGTGTTGTTCATTCTTGAATGTGGCACGGTATAAATTTTTAGTGGAAAAGAAACCATGGTCTGTTTTTTGTTGGTAAGGACCATGATATGTCGATTAACTATTCAATCTCGAGAAACTTCCTTGGTGTCTGCTACTTCTAAAACAATAGTGCGAGAAATTGACACGTTGAGGGAGACTTGCTTGCGTTGGTTTTTCCCTTGAAGAGGAAAGGGTGATGCAGCACAGGAGCAGTAAGTATTTCCCTCAGTTTGAGAACCAAGGTATCAATCCAGTAGGAGAATCTCATCAAGTTCAGAGTACCTGCACAAACACAAACGAGCTTGCACCCAACGCTATAAAGGGGTTGTCAATCCCTTCAAGATTGATTGCAAAGTGAGATGTGAAGGCGGAAAGTGCAATGAAGTAAAAGAGTAAGGCTGAAAATATGGTGTGGAGTAGACCCGGGGGCCATAGTGTTCACTAGAGGCTTCTCTCAAAATAGCAAATATTACGGTGGGTGAACAAATTACTGTCGAGCAATTAATAGAACCGTGAAAAGTCATGACGATATCTAAGGCAATGATCATACATATAGGCATCACGTCCGAGACAAGTAGACCGACACTTTCTACATCTACTACTATTACTCCACACATCGACCGCTATCCAGCATGCATCTAGTGTGTTGAGTTCATGACAAACAGAGTAATGCCTTAAGCAAGATGACATGATGTAGAGGGATAATCTCAAACCAATGATGCAAAACCCATCTTTTTACCCTTGATGGCAACAACACGATGCGTGCCTCGCTACCCCTTCTGTCACTGGGTGAGGTCACCGCACGGTATGAACCCAAAACCAAGCACTTCTCCCATTGCAAGAATCATAGATCAAGCTGGCCAAACAAAACCCACAACTCGAAGATAATTACAAGGATATGAAATCATGCATAAGAGAGATCAGAAGAAACTCAAATAAGATTCATAGATAATATGATCATAAATCCACAATTCATCGTATCTCGACAAATACACCGCAAAAGAAGATTACATCACATAGATCTCCATGAAGATCATGGAGAACTTTGTATTGAAGATCCAAGAGAGAGAAGAAGCCATCTAGCTACTAGCTATGGACCCGTAGGTCTATGGTGAACTACTCACGCATCATCAGAGAGGTCATGGTGTTGATGAAGAAGCCCTCTGTATCCGAATCCCCCTCCGGCAGGGCACCAGAACGTGCCCAGATGGGATCTTGCGGAGACAGAAGCTTGCGGCGGCGGAAAAGTACTTTCGATGATCTCCTGGTTTTTTCTGGAATTTTTGGGGATATATAGGCGAAAGACCTAGGGCAGAGGTGGCCCAGGGAGCCGACAAGCCTGGGAGGCGCGGGCCCCCCTGGCCTCGGCTAGGGGGCTTGTGGGGTCCCTGGTGACCCCCTGCCTTGGTTCTCAAGTTCCCCGATCTTCTTCTGTTTCGGAAAAAATCTTTTTGGAAGTTTCATTCCGTTTGGACTCCATTTAAAATCGTCCTCTGAAAAGGGTCAAAAATACGGGAAAAAACAGGAACTGGCACTTGGCACTGAGTTAATAAGTTCGTCCCAAAAAAAGATATAAAAGGCATACAAAACATCCAAAGTTTGACAAGATAATAGCATGAAACCATCAAAAAATATAGATACGTTGGAGACGTATCAGTGTCCTCCCCCCAATCTGTAAATTTTGTTGTAATTCATAAGGCCTAGTAAGTCTATGTAGTCTTATGTAGTACATATATGAGCTTTCAAAATTCATCATGTTAATATTATCAAATTTTCTAATTAAGATCGTGAGGTTCATATGAATTCTAAAATATGTTTTTAGTGCTTTGTATTAGATGGGTTTGAGAACGTATGTCTCAATCTTGTAATGTTTATATTAGATAGTAGTTGATTTATAATTGCTACTACAAGTTTTATTTTGCATGCTTGTGTAAATAATTTGAAATATGACATGGACAATTCTACGAGCAACAACGGATTGATGTACGACGTGGACAAGTGGAATATGTGGCCCTTAGATCAGTCAGAGTGGTACATAATTTTTTTGGAAGAAAACAATGCGCATGTGAAGAATGAAAGAGATAGTGCGCTCACAGAGGGTGCTAATGCCCTTGTTTTAGTCAAACAAACAGAGGGAGCGGAGGGATAAGTTGATTGAGGAGAGGGATAAACTAAAGGAGGAGAAAAAACTCCTCAATACAAAGAGGAATGAGCTACACACATAAGTTTCTCACTTCAAAAATGATGAAGATAGCAATGAGAAGAAGATTCGCTAGCGCAGGATAATCCTTGATGAAGAGTAGTTTAATTATTTCAGTACCTTTCGTGAAGTTGTAAACTCTGAAGTTTATGAGTATGTTTAGTTGATCAGTACTAAGTTTCAAACTCTTATTAAGTTTATGAGTATGTTTAACTGATATATACCTTTTGCGAAGTTTAAACTCTTCATTTCTGAAGTACCATGTATATATTGCCAGCGTTGGACTATGTGGACGCGAGCAACATGTATATATTTCTAGCGTAGGCTCTAGTGCCACCACTCTTTTTTAGCTGTGACATAAAATTGGTGGCGTCGAGTGTCTATGCGAGCAAGGCCCTTTTTTAGAACGCTAACACTACGCTATTTTGCACTAGGGTTAACCTAGTTTCTCTCTCTCCCTCCGTCCCTCCCCCTCTCTCCCCCCATCTCTCTCACTCTCTCCCTCTCTCTCCCTCCCTCTTTCTCTTTCTCTCTCTCTCTCAATCCCCATCACCAAGGATGCTCCCACTCACATCTGACTGATCCGGTAGGCCCTGGTCGCTGCATCGGCGCCCTCGCCATCAACATGCCTCTGACCACCATGACATCCTAGTTTTTTTTTGAAAATCATCACTATATTAAATAGCACGCATAACAATATCGCTAGCCACCAAACCAGCAACATCATTCGGTACATCATCTGGCCATAGGAGACCAGAACCGGCGTCACCCGACGCACCGAGCGCCGCCATAGCATGCGCCACTTTATTACAGTTTCTCCTACAGAATCTAAATGAAACATTGGAGAAATTCAGACCAGCGAGCATCTGTGCATCCCGCATAATAACACCAATGTGTAATCGATCGTACTCCTCCTTATTCAGTGCATCCACAAGAACCTTGGAGTCAGTTTCAACCACAACTCTCGTCATGCCCCACTTCATCGCCGCTGTTAGCCCTTGGATGCATGCCTCCGCTTCAGTATGAACCGCGTCCATCGGGAACGCCATCTTCCCTGCACCCGAACCAGCAACAACCCTAGCGCTATCTCTGATAACAAAGCCCCACCCACCTCTCCGTGGGTTCTCACTAAAAGCTCCGTCAGTGTTAATTTTCAGCATTTTGGTCACCGGTCTCTCCTAATGATCAACACCGTGTTCATGAGTTGGTGAACCCCTAGGTTTCGTCAAGTACATAGAAAACTCTCCCGCCCATCTCCTCGACTGGGCAGCCACCTCTGCTACTGACCGAGAGCCATCCTTAGTGTTTCTCTAGTTCCGGGCTGTCCACCATTGCCACATCATTGCGAAAATTTTCAGACGTTGCTGTTCCTCCATATGAAAATGGTCATGAGCATATCCTGGGCATTCAAACAAGAGCAAAGCTTCAGACGAGATTCTTCCATATCCAATTCTCGCCACAACAATTTAGCTTGTTTGTAGTGAAGAAACAAGTGCCCCCCATCCTCATCGAGCATGTTACACATGGGACAAACTGTTTCAGTCTCCATTCCCCGTCTTTTGAAATTTAGTTTCCAAGGTAGGCTTTCATGAGAAAGTCGCCAAAGGAAATGTTCTGTTTTTTGGACAAGGTTGAGACCAGAGTATCTGCCAATCAAACCCCTTGAGATTGTTTCCCACTCCCGACGAGGAAGCTCCGTCAAGCTTCGGAAGCTGCTTGCCTGCCAACATCCTGTACACCGAACGGACAGAGAAAATTCCTTTAGAATCTTAACTCCATGCAGGGAAGTCCTCCATATCCTGTCTGAGTGGGATCGTAAGAATGGCCTCAACATCCTCTTGGTAGAAAATGTCTCGGATTAGATGTTCGTCCCACTGACCGGATATTGGGTCTATAAGCTCTCACACTCGCGTCAAAAGACATTGCCTCCTCGGAGTGATCATTGTACTAGGTCCAGCCCTTGGTAGCCACTTGTCCTCCCAAATATGTACCTCTTCACCATTGCCAATCCGCCAAAGCAATCCCTGCTTTACCACCTCAATCCCTTTCATAATACTCCTCCATGTGTATGACATATTCCGCGTCCTCACAACCTCCAATATAGTTTTGTTTGGGAAATATTTAGCCTGCAGCACCCGTGCACACATGGACTTAGGGTTGATCAATATCCTCCATACTTGTCGAGCCAGCATCGCGAGATTAAAAAGGTGGAGATCACGGAACCCCAACCCTCCTTCCCTCTTCGGTCTAGCCATTTTGTCCCGGCTAATCCAGTGTACCTTCCGTTCAACCTTCTGTTGAGCCCACCAAAACCGGTTGATCATAGCACTGATTTGGTCACACATACTCTTCGTAATATCAAAACATGACATGGCAAAAGTGGGTATAGCTTGAGCACAGGCTTTGATACGTACATCTTTTGCAGCCCTTGAGAGCAGCCTCTCATCCCACCCTTGAATTCTGGCCCACATTCTCCCTTTCAGATATGCAAACGTGTTCGTCCTTGACCTTCCCACATACGGTGGCAATCCAAGATATTTCTCATTCCTTGTTTCCAGTGTAATATTCAGAATGTCCTTTACCTTCCTTTTCACCTGGTTTGGAGTATTCGGGCTAAACATAGCAGCTAATTTGGAGTAGTTGACTGTTTGCCCGAGCAATCCTCATACAGAGCTAGTATATTCCGAAGATGTGTTGCGTTCTCTTCTGATGCTTTCAGCAGAACCAACGAATCATCTGCGAACAAAAGATGATTGAAACTCGGGGCTGTTGCACACACTTTAACACCTTGAAGTCTTCCATCCTCCTCAGCTCTATTCAAAAAACAGGAGAGAGCCTCCCCACAAATTAAGAACAAATAGGGGGACAAAGGATCCCCCTGTCGAAGCCCTCTCTGTGGCCTTATTGTATCTGAATATGCATTGTTCACCTTTATTCTGTATCTGACCGAAGATACACAATGCATAATTCTCTTGATCCAACCCTCTTGAAAGCCCAGTCTCCTCATCATATCCTCCAGAAAGTGGCACTCCACTTTATCATATGCCTTGCTCATATCAAGCTTCACAGCAGCAAAACTCTCCTTCCCCCTTATCTTATTATGCATGAAATGTGTGCACTCATATGCAAGGAGGATGTTATATGTAATAAGTCTACCCGGTTCAAATGCACTTTGATTCGGAGAAATGATCTCAGGGGGGATTACTTTCAATCTATTTGCCAATACTTTGGAAATTAACTTGTAGACAACATTACATAAACTAATCGGCCTCAGCTCTTTCATACTTACAGGGTTTACAACCTTCGGGATTAGCACCACACATGTATCATTCCATCCTTCAGGTATGTCTCCCCCATTCAACACCTTGAGCACCTCCGAAGTAATATCCTTCCCCACCACATTCCAATATTTCTTATAGAATAAAGCCGACATGCCATCTAGACCCGGAGCTTTTAGGTCACCGATACTGTCAAGGGCTTCATGAACTTCCCCCTCTGTGAACTCCTTCAAAAGGGCATCATTCATAGCCGGTCTCACTCGAGGGCCGATCTGATCCAAGAGCTCCGTGACCTAGTACCTGCATTGGATGTGAAAAGGTTTACAAAATAGTTAGATGCTAACTCCTCTAACTCCTTCTCCTCCGTCACCTCAACTCCATCATCCCTCCTCAGCATTTTTATCCGGTTTTTATTCTTTCTCCCTGTAGCCACCGTCACTTCTCTGTAACAATTTTTCCTGGTTCTTCTTTTGCCAATTATCACTATCACTACCCAACCTTCCACCACCCCGATTTAGACTGTATCTCCCGTTGCTCCCACTTCCCTGACCATCACGCGGTGCTCGACCGCTCTCCCACAGGCCCCTATTTGGATCACCACCCCCTCGTGGTATATAGGCCCTCAGCCAATTGCCATATTGAACATTCTCTCCCTTCGCCAAAGTGATCTGACAGTCACGTTCTATATGATCAAGTAAACCACAAATATAGCAAAAATCAGGGAGGAATTCATACTCAAACCGACACCACCGACCATGCGTTCCTGCTCCCATGTCAGATATGAAACCCCTACTCAGTGGATCCTTTATCCTGATACAAACCTTGATATGAAGATACTTTCCAATAGCCATACCATTTCCTCCCACATCAGCAGACATAAACTCCCCCACCTCTTCGCCAATCAGTTCGCCCGTGTCACGATTCATCCCTCCCAGCGGTAGATCAAAAACATGTATCCATATGGGTATTGAACTGAAGCAGTACTCACTTAGGGTTTTGTCCGGATCATAGTCTTCAAATACTAATAGGGACTTTGCAAAACTCCATGGTCCCTCGGACAACGCCCTTTTCTTGCCCGATTCCTGGTGAAAAGTGAATAGAAAGATGTTCTCTCCGAGATCTTTCACCTCTAACCCTTTCATCGGACACAGTATCATGCCTAGCGTTGTTTCTATTGCTTCGACAAAGGCCAGTTTCTCCACCATCAATTTCGCCATGGCTTGGTGTTCCACCATTCCCACCTTTTTCCCATCCGTCCACCCGATCTTCACTTCCTTTCGCTCCAAAACCGACAGTTTGAGACCCTGCATCCGATCTGCTACCTTCTCCATGGTGGCCTCCTGTGTCAGCACTCGAAACTCCAAATCTAGCAGAAACCGTGTCTTACAACCGTGCCCTAGATTAGAACACGGAGGGCTTTTCGTGGAGGATGGTTTGGGTACGGAGACAGGAGTGGAGAGAGCCCCCCGTCGAACGGGGAAACTGAGATCACAAATCGCCCAAAAATCGCGAGAGAAAAAACCAACCGTCACCCTTGGGACGGACCAGTATTAATACATAGATCTAGGTTAGATATTATGCATTTGTTAGAGGAGGTACTAGATCTATATAGTGTCACTGCAGAGGCGTTACATAGATCTAGAACATCGACAAAGAGATGATCTTTGATGTTTCCATCAAATTTTCATATTTTTTACTAGAAATATCATACATTAATGTGAGGTCTTGATGCAGAGAATATGAGATATGTTGTGGTGGTGAAAATAGAAAAACAAAATGGTACTCCAGGAGCATAGATCGCATGACTCTGAAAGACCTTTTTAACTAACCACCACCCAACATAATTTTAAAAACCGAACCAATGGTCGAACCTATAAGGCCTTCGGTTCATTTTTTACTGGTCAAACCGTCGTTCCACCGGTTCGATTGCTGGGTTTTCTACAAACAAAAAATATATTTAGAGCAATAATATACGCTAATAGAGAATTAAAATTGGGTCATATTAATGGTTTCCTTTGTAATGTAACAAAGAAACATAGTTGAGACTGTTAGGGCATCTACATTTGACTTGACAAATCTAACCCCTCAAACGTCCGTACACTCGGCTTGGTGCGGCTGCTCACATTGATAGGCCATCTTTCAAATTTTCACTTTCACAACCATGTCCCTGTTGGGGAACGTCGCATGGGAAAC
This sequence comes from Hordeum vulgare subsp. vulgare, assembly GCF_904849725.1. Lineage (NCBI taxonomy): Eukaryota > Viridiplantae > Streptophyta > Magnoliopsida > Poales > Poaceae > Hordeum > Hordeum vulgare. Next base: position 102,768,794 of record NC_058520.1, read on the forward strand.
AAAAAATTTCCTACGCGCACGAAGACCTATCATGGTGATGTCCATCTACGAGCGGGGATGAGTGATCTACGTACCCTTGTAGACCGTACAGCAGAAGCGTTAGTGAACGCGGTTGATGTAGTGGAACATCCTCACGTCCCTTGATCCGCCCCGCGAACAATCCCGCGATCAGTCCCACGATCTAGTACCGAACGGACGGCACCTCCACGTTCAACACATGTACAGCTCGACGATGATCTCGGCCTTCTTGATCCAGCAAGAGAGACGGAGAGGTAGAAGAGTTCTCCAACAGCGTGACGGCGCTCCGGAGGTTGGTGATGATCTCGTCTCAGCAGGGCTCCGCCCGAGCTCCGCAGAAACGCGATCTAGAGGAAAAACCGTGGAGGTATGTGGTTGGGCTGCTGTGGAAAAGTCGTCTCAAATCAGCCCTAAAACCTCCGTATATATAGGTGGGAGGGAGGGGATCTTGCCTTGGGGCTCAAGGAGCCCCAAGGGGGTCGGCCGAGTCCAAGGGGGAAGGCTCCCCCCCAAACCGAGTTGGACTTGGTTTGGTGGGTGGGAGTCCTTCCTTCCCTTCCCACCTCCCTTTTTTTTCTTTCTCTTTGATTTTTCTTTCTATGGCGCATAGGGCCCTTTTGGGCTGTCCCACCAGCCCACTAAAGGCTGATGCACCACCCTCATGGCCTATGGGCTTCCCCGGGGTGTGTTGCCCCCCCCCCCCCGGTGAACTCCCGGAACCCATTCGTCATTCCCGGTACATTCCCGGTAACTCCGAAAACCTTCCGGTAATCAAATGAGGTCATCCTATATATCAATCTTCATTTCCGGACCATTCCAGAAACCCTCGTGACGTCCGTGATCTCATCCGGGACTCCGAACAACATTCGGTAACCAACCATATAACTCAAATACGCATAAAACAACGTCGAACCTTAAGTGTGCAGACCCTGCGGGTTCGAGAACTATGTAGACATGACCCGAGAGACTCCTCGGTCAATATCCAATAGCGGGACCTGGATGCCCATATTGGATCCTACATATTCTATGAAGAACTTATCGTTTGAACCTGAGTGCCAAGGATTCATATAATCCCGTATGTCATTCCCTTTGTCCTTCGGTATGTTACTTGCCCGAGATTCGATCTTCAGTATCCGCATACCTATTTCAATCTCGTTTACCGGGAAGTCTCTTTACTTGTTCTGTAATACAAGATCCCGCAACTTACACTAAGTCACATTGCTTGCAAGGCTTGTGTGTGATGTTGTATTACCGAGTGGGCCCCGAGATACCTCTCCGTCACACGGAGTGACAAATCCCAGTCTTGATCCATACTAACTCAACTAACACCTTCGGAGATACCTGTAGAGCATCTTTATAGTCACCCAGTTACGTTGCGACGTTTGATACACACAAAGCATTCCTCCGGTGTCAGTGAGTTATATGATCTCATGGTCATAGGAACAAATACTTGACACGCAGAAAACAGTAGCAACAAAATGACACGATCAACATGCTACGTCTATTAGTTTGGGTCTAGTCCATCACGTGATTCTCCTAATGACGTGATCCAGTTATCAAGCAACAACACCTTGTTTATAATCAGAAGACACTGACTATCTTTGATCAACTGGCTAGCCAACTAGAGGCTTGCTAGGGACAGTGTTTTGTCTATGTATCCACACATGTAAATGAGTCTTCATTCAATACAATTATAGCATGGATAATAAACGATTATCTTGATACAGGAATTATAATAATAACTATATTTATTATTGCCTCTAGGGCATAATTCCAACAGTCTCCCACTTGCACTAGAGTCAATAATCTAGCCCTCACATCATCGTGCGAATTACATTGTAATAAATCTAACACCCATACAGTTCTGGTGTTGATCATGCTTTGGCCGTGGAAGAGGTTTAGTCAACGGGTCTGCTACATTCAGATCCGTGTGCACTTTGCATATATTCACGTCCTCTCCTTCGACGTAGTCGCGGATGAGGTTGAAGCGTCGTTTGATGTGTCTGGACTTCTTGTGAAACCGTGGTTCCTTTGCTAAGGCAATGGCACCCGTGTTGTCACAGAACAAGGTTATTGGATTCAGTGCGCTTGGCACCACTCCAAGATCCGTCATGAACTGCTTCATCCAGACACCCTCCTTAGCCGCCTCCGAGGCAGCCATGTACTCCGCTTCACATGTAGAATCTGCTACGACGCTTTGCTTGGAACTGCACCAGCTTACCACACCCCCATTAAGAATAAATACGTATCCGGTTTGTGACTTAGAGTCATCCGGATCTGTGTCAAAGCTTGCATCGACGTAACCTTTTACGGTGAGCTCTTCGTCACCTCCATATACGATAAACATCTTCTTAGTCCTTTTCAGGTACTTCGGGATATTCTTGACCGTTGTCCAGTGATCCACTCCTGGATTACTCTAGAACCTACCTGCCATACTTATGGCCAGGCTAACATCCGGTCTAGTGCATAGCATTGCATACATGATAGAACCTATGGCTGAAGCATAGGGGACGGAGCTCATATGCTCTCTATCTTCATCAGTTGCTGGGCACTGAGTCTTACTCAATCTCGTACCTTGTACAACTGGCAAGAACCCTTTCTTGGACTGTTCCATTTTGAACCTCTTCAAAACTTTATCAAGGTATGTGCTTTGTGAAAGTCCTATCAGGCGTTTTGATCTATCCCTATAGATCTTAATGCCTAGAATGTAAGCAGCTTCTCCTAGGTCCTTCATAGAGAAACTTTTATTCAAGTAATCCTTTATGCTCTCTAAAAACTCTACCTTGTTTCCAATCAGCAATATGTCATCCACATATAATATTAGAAACGCCACAGAGCTCCCACTCACTTTCTTGTAAATACAAGATTCTCCAACCACTTGTATAAACCCAAATGCTTTGATCACCTCATCAAAGCGTTTGTTCCAACTCCGAGATGCTTGCACCAGTCCATAAATGGATCGCTGGAGCTTGCACACCTTGTTAGCATTCTTAGGATCGACAAAACCTTCGGGTTGCATCATATACAATTCTTCCTTAAGGAAACCGTTAAGGAACGCCGTTTTGACATCCATCTGCCAGATTTCATAATCGAAAAATGCAGCTATTGCTAACATGATTCTGACGGACTTAAGCATCGCTACGGGTGAGAAAGTCTCATCGTAGTCAACTCCTTGAACTTGTAAAAAAACCTTTGCCACAAGTCGAGCTTTATAAACGGTCACATTGCCGTCAGCGTCCGTATTCCTCTTAAAAATCCATTTGTTCTGAATAGCCTTGCGACCCTCAGGTAGTACCTCCAAAGTCCACACTTTGTTCTCATACATGGATCCTATCTCGGACTTCATGGCTTCTAGCCATTTGTTGGAATCTGGGCCCACCATTGCTTCTTCATAATTTGCAGGTTCATTGTTGTCCAACTACATGATCGATAAGACGGGATTACCGTACCACTCTGGAGCAGCACGTGGTCTCGTCGACCTGCGTGGTTCGACAGAAACTTGAACCGGAGTTTCATGATCATCATCATTAACTTCCTCCTCAACCGGCGTTGCAACGACAAAGGTTTCCCCTTGCCCTGCGCCACCATCTAGAGGGATGAGAGGTTCGACAACCTCGTCAAGTTCTATCTTCCTCCCACTCAATTCTCTCGAGAGAAACTCCTTCTCGAGAAAAGCTCCGTTTTGAGCAACAAACACTTTGCCCTCGGTTTTGAGATAGAAGGTGTACCCAACTGTCTCTTTGGGTAACCTATGAAGACGCACTTTTCCGCTTTGGGTTCCAGCTTTTCAGGCTGAAGCTTTTTGACATAAGCATCACATCCCCAAACTTTGAGAAACGACAACTTTGGCCTTTTGCCATACCACAGTTCGTATGGTGTCGTCTCAACGGATTTTGATGGTGCCCTATTTAAAGTGAATGCAGCTGTTTCTAATGCATAACCCCAAAACGATAACGGCAAATCAGTAAGAGACACCATAGATCGCACCATCTCTAATAAAGTACGATTACGACGTTCGGACACACCATTACGTTGTGGTGTTCCAGGCGGTGTTAACTGTGAAACAATTCCACATTGTCTTAAGTGAGCACCAAACTCGAAACTCAGATATTCACCCCCACGATCAGACCGTAGGAACTTGATCTTCTTGTTACGATGATTTTCCACTTCACTCTGAAATTGCTTGAACTTTTCAAATGTTTCAGACTTGTGCTTCATCAAGTAGACATAACCATATCTACTCAAATCGTCAGTGAAGGTGAGAAAATAACGATACCCGCCGCGCGCCTCTACGCTCATCGGACCACACACATCGGTATGTATGATTTCCAACAAGTCACTTGCACGCTCCATAGTTCCGGAGAACGGAGTCTTAGTCATCTTGCCCATGAGGCATGGTTCGCACGTGTCAAGTGAATCAAAGTCAAGTGACTCCAAAAGTCCATCAGCATGGAGTTTCTTCATGCGCTTTACACCAATATGACCTAAGCGGCAGTGCCACAAAAATACGGCGCTATCATTGTTAACTCTAACTCTTTTGGTCTCAATGTTATGTATGTGTGTATCGCTATCAAGATTCAATATGAACAATCCTCTCACATTGGGTGCATGACCATAAAAGATGTTACTCATAGAAATAGAACAACCATTATTCTCTGACTTAAAAGAGTAACCGTCTCGCAATAAACAAGATCCAGATATAATGTTCATGCTCAACGCAGGCACTAAATAACAATGATTTAAGTTCATCACTAATCCTGATGGTAACTGAAGTGAAACTGTGCCGACGGCGATTGCATCAACCTTGGAACCATTTCCTACGCGCATCGTCACTTCATCTTTCGCCAACCTCCGTCTATTCCGCAGTTCCTGTTTCGAGTTGCAAATATGAGCAACAGAACCGGTATCGAATACCCAGGCACTACTACAAGAGCCGGTTAAGTACACATCAATAACATGTATATCAAATATACCTGATTTTACTTTGGCCGCCTTCTTATCTGCCAGATACTTGGGGCAATTGCGCTTCCATTGACCCATACCCTTGCAATAGTAACACTCCGTTTCAGGCTTAGGTCCAGCTTTGGGTTTCTTCGTCGGATTGGCAATAGGCTTGCCGCTCTTCTTCGAATTATCCTTCTTGCCTTTGCCGTTTCTCTTGAAACTAGTGGTTTTATTCACCATCAACACTTGATGCTCTTTACGGAGTTCAGACTCTGCGACTTTCAGCATCGCAAACAACTCACCGGGTAACTTGTTCATCCCTTGCATGTTGTAGTTCAACACAAAGCCTTTATAGCTTGGCGGCAGTGATTGAAGGATTCTGTCAGTGATAGCCTCTTGCGGGAGTTCAATCCCCAGCTCAGCTAGACGGTTTGAGTACCCAGATATTTTGAGCACATGTTCACTGACAGACGAGTTCTCCTCCATCTTGCAAGCATAGAATTTATCGGAGGTCTCATACCTCTCGATCTGGGCGTTCTTCTGAAAGATAAACTTCAACTCCTGGAACATCTCAAATGCTCCATGACGCTCAAAGCGACGTTGAAGTCCCGGTTCTAAGCCATACAAGACTGCACATTGAACTACTGAGTAGTCCTTCTTACGTGCTAACCAAGCGTTCTTAACATCCTGATCAGCCGTAGCGGGTGGTTCATCCCCTAGCGCAGCATTAAGGACATAATCCTTCTTCCCAGCTTGTAAGATTAGCTTAAGATTACGAGCCCGGTCTACAAAGTTGCTTCCATCATCTTTCAACTTAGCTTTCTCTTGGAACGTATTAAAATTCAGGGTGACTGTCGCGTGAGCCATGATCTACAACACAAATATATTCAAAGTGGACTTAGACTATGTTCAAGATAATTAGAGTTTAACTTAATCAAATTATTCGCTAAACTCCCACTCAAAAAGTACATCTCTCTAGTCATTTGAGTGGTTCATGATCCACTTACACTAGCTCAAGTCCGATCATCACGTGAGTTGAGTATAGTTTCAGTGGTAAGCATCCCTATGCTAATCATATCATCTATATGATTCATGATCGACCTTTCGGTCTCATGTGTTCCGAGGCCATGTCTGCACATGCTAGGCTCGTCAAGCTTAACCCGAGTGTTCCGCGTGCGCAACTGTTTTGCACCCGTTGTATGTGAACGTTGAGTCTATCACACCCGATCATCACGTGGTGTCTCGAAACGACGAACTGTAGCAATGGTGCACAGTCGGGGAGAACACAATTTCGTCTTGAAATTTTAGTGAGAGATCACCTCATAATGCTACCGTCGTTCTAAGCAAAATAAGGTGCATAAAAGGATTAACATCACATGCAATTCATAAGTGACATGATATGGCCATCATCACGTGCTTCTTGATCTCCATCACCAAAGCACCGGCACGATCTTCTTGTCACCGGCGCCACACCATGATCTCCATCAACGTGTTGCCATCGGGGTTGTCGTGCTACTCATGCTATTACTACTAAAGCTACATCCTAGCAAAATAGTAAACGCATCTGCAAGCACAAACGTTAGTATAAAGACAACCCTATGGCTCCTGCCGGTTGCCGTACCATCGACGTGCAAGTCGATATTTTCTATTACAACATGATCATCTCATACATCCAATATATCACATCACATCGTTGGCCATATCACATCACAAGCATACCCTGCAAAAACAAGTTAGACGTCCTCTAATTTTGTTGTTGCATGTTTTACGTGGTGACCATGGGTATCTAGTAGGATCGCATCTTACTTACGCAAACACCACAACGGAGATATATGAGTTGCTATTTAACCTCATCCAAGGACCTCCTCGGTCAAATCCGATTCAACTAAAGTTGGAGAAACTGACACTTGCCAGTCATCTTTGAGCAACGGGGTTACTCGTAGCGATGAAACCAGTCTCTCGTAAGCATACGAGTAATGTCGGTCCAAGCCGCTTCAATCCAACAATACCGCGGAATCAAGAAAGGACTAAGGAGGGCAGCAAAACGCACATCACCGCCCACAATAACTTTTGTGTTCTACTCGAGAAGACATATACGCATGAACCTAGCTCTTATACCACTGTTGGGGAACGTCGCATGGGAAACAAAAATTTTCCTACGCGCACGAAGACCTATCATGGTGATGTCCATCTACGAGCGGGGATGAGTGATCTACGTACCCTTGTAGACCGTACAGCAAAAGTGTTAGTGAACGCGGTTGATGTAGTGGCACGTCCTCACGTCCCTCGATCCGCCCCGCGAACAATCCCGCGATCAGTCCCACGATCTAGTACCGAATGGACGGCACCTCCGCGTTCAGCACACGTACAGCTCGACGATGATCTCGGCCTTCTTGATCCAGCAAGAGAGACGGAGAGGTAGAAGAGTTCTCCGGCAGCGTGACGGCGCTCCGGAGGTTGGGGATGATCTCGTCTCAGCAGGGCTCCGCTCGAGCTCCGCAGAAACGCGATCTAGAGGAAAAACCGTGGAGGTATGTGGTCGGGCTGCCATGGAAAAGTCGTCTCAAATCAGCCCTAAAACCTCCGTATATATAGGTGGGAGGGAGGGGACCTTGCCTTGGGGCTCAAGGAGCCCCAAGGGGGTCGGCCGAGTCCAAGGGGGAAGGCTCCCCCCCAAACCGAGTTGGACTTGGTTTGGTGGGTGGGAGTCCTTCCTTCCCTTCCCACCTCCCTTTTTTTCTTTCTCTTTGATTTTTCTTTCTATGGCGCATAGGGCCCTTTTGGGCTGTCCCACCAGCCCACTAAGGGCTGATGCGCCACCCTCATGGCCTATGGGCTTCCCCGGGGTGTGTTGCCCCCCCGGTGAACTCCCGGAACCCATTCGTCATTCCCGGTACATTCCCGGTAACTCCAAAAACCTTCCGGTAATCAAATGAGGTCATCCTATATATCAATCTTCGTTTCCGGACCATTCCGGAAACCCTCGTGACGTCCGTGATCTCATCCGGGACTCCGAACAACATTCGGTAACCAACCATATAACTCAAATACGCATAAAACAACATCGAACCTTAAGTGTGCAGACCCTGCGGGTTCGAGAACTATGTAGACATGACCCGAGAGACTCCTCGGTCAATATCCAATAGCGGGACCTGGATGCCCATATTGGATCCTACATATTCTACGAAGAACTTATCGTTTGAACCTGAGTGCCAAGGATTCATATAATCCCGTATGTCATTCCCTTTGTCCTGCGGTATGTTACTTGCCCAAGATTCGATCGTCAGTATCCGCATACCTATTTCAATCTCGTTTACCGGCAAGTCTCTTTACTCGTTCCGTAATACAAGATCCCGCAACTTACACTAAGTCACATTGCTTGCAAGGCTTGTGTGTGATGTTGTATTACCGAGTGGGCCCCGAGATATCTCTCCGTCACACGGAGTGACAAATCCCAATCTTGATCCATACTAACTCAACTAACACCTTCGGAGATACCTGTAGAGCATCTTTATAGTCACCCAGTTACGTTGCGACGTTCGATACACACAAAGCATTCCTCCGGTGTCAGTGAGTTATATGATCTCATGGTCATAGGAACAAATACTTGACACGCAGAAAACAGTAGCAACAAAATGACACGATCAACATGTTACGTCTATTAGTTTGGGTCTAGTCCATCACGTGATTCTCCTAATGACGTGATCCAGTTATCAAGCAACAACACCTTGTTTATAATCAGAAGACACTGACTATCTTTGATCAACTGGCTAGCCAACTAGAGGCTTGCTAGGGACAGTGTTTTGTCTATGTATCCACACATGTAAATGAGTCTTCATTCAATACAATTATAGCATGGATAATAAACGATTATCTTGATACAGAAATTATAATAATAACTATATTTATTATTGCCTCTAGGGCATAATTTCAACGGTCCCCCACTTTTCCCCTATATGACTGGTCCCATGCATATGATTGATGGAGATAAAGTGAGAGAAAGAATGACAAAGAGAAAAGGTGGATCAAATCTTATGTGATGGATACATGACTACTAACCGGACACGCATGGACACACCTCATATTTATCCTATATATGAGGGTGACATGAGAAGTGTCACATAGGTCATGCGTATAAGGAGGCTTTGAGGAGTCCGGTTGAGAGGCTTTGAGGAGTCCGGTTGAGTCGACGTATTCTTCTTTCCACTGTCTTATCAATAGACCTGTATGTGCCTGATCAATATGACGTTTGTGGCTGTAGATGCTTTTATCACGGCAAGCATAGGCCGATGCCTATGACGTGGGATCGAATGAAAACAAATACTTCATTATGTCTTGTGTCATATTCTTTTGATCTTACATGATAATTTATGCAATTTGCTTTGCTTCGAGGATCTTATATATATATATTACTCCGTATATTACTTGGCATTTGGTTAAGTCTCATACGATCGAGACCTAGTCGCACAAACAAACACCCGATCTAACTGGTTTTTACCGGTCTAGTTACAGGTCGCTCTGTTGTGCCTGAAACACCGACGGGCTGGCAGGCTCCGGTGTTTTTTTTTTAGTTTTTTAAACCTGGCATAATAATTTATCCACAGTCAAAATAGGCGAGAGATGTATTTCAAAGTGGTTGCGAAATGTATTTTCAAACCAGGCAAGACATGAAACAAACCCAGACCTCTCCCAACGATACTAATACCAATACCAAGGACAAAGGCCCCTTGATGTCAGTAGCCATAGGACAAACCGTACGCCTTAATGAATGAGCTACTGCTTTGGAACGAAACAAAGTAGGGAAAGGAACAGAGCACAAAGATTCTCGGGCTCGGCGCCCAAGAAATTCACCACGTTCGACGCCAGAAAACGCACGAGCAGGGTGTAAAAGTAACAAAATAAAAGTGAAAGAAGAGAATATCATTAGGCGCCTGCGATTAGCCCCTCAATGATGATGCTGCTGCCCCTATACTCAGGAATAATCAGGAAAAACAACTTTCCCCTTTCCTCTTTCTTGACACTCCCATTGACGGGAGGCAAGTGTGTGTGTGAGCTGTGAGGCGGCCTCCCTTCTCCCGTGCTCTCTGCCTACCACCCAAGAAAAGCAAGCACTCACGGGCGGGGCCTGGCCGCCGCCACCACCACCGCCCCACCTCGGCGGCCCCGGCCGAGCGAGCGCCACCCCCACGCCCGGCCCCAAATGCATCCCGCCTTCCGCCGCTGCCTTTTCCTCTCCCTCGGCCTCATCTCGGCCTCCCTCCTCGCGCTCCGGGCGGGCGCCGGAGATGCGGTGGCAATGCAGGCGCTGCGCCGCGGGCTGGCGCCGCCGGACTGGACGGCCGCGCCGGCAGACTACTGCGCCTGGCGCGGCGTCACGTGCTCCGGGGCCCGAGAGGTCACCGCGGTCGAGCTGCCCCGTCAGGGCCTCCGCGGCGACTTCTCGGCCGCCGCCGGGCTCCGCGCGCTGGCGCGGCTCGATCTCTCCTTCAACGCGCTCGCCGGCGCCGTCCCCGCGGCTCTCGGTGCGCTCGCTCGCCTCGAGCTCCTCGACCTCTCCATGAACAGGCTCGCCGGCCCCATCCCGGCTGCCCTCGGCGGCGCCGTCGGCCTCAAGTTCTTGAACCTCTCCAACAACGCGCTCTCCGGCGCCATCCCCGACCACCTCAGGAGCCTCAAGGACCTCCAAGAAGTGCAGATTTCGGGAAACAACCTCACCGGCGCCATCCCCGGCTGGCTCGCCGGCCTCCCGGGCCTCCGCGTGCTCTCCGCTTACGAGAACGCGCTCTCGGGGCCGATTCCGCCGGGGCTCGGCCTCTCGTCCAAGCTTCAAGTGCTCAACCTCCACTCCAATAGCCTCGAGGGGAGCATACCCAGCAGCCTCTTCGACCTTGGTAATCTGCAGGTTCTTATCCTCACCGTGAATAGGCTCAACGGCACAATCCCGGATTCAATCGGCCGGTGCCTCGGCCTATCCAACGTGCGCATCGGCAACAATCGCCTCGCAGGCGCCATCCCGGCATCCATCGGCGATGCTACCAGCCTGACCTACTTTGAGGCCGACAGCAACCAGCTGTCTGGCAGTATCCCCGCTCAGTTTGCAGGCTGCGCCAACCTGACGCTGCTCAATTTGGCCTACAACCGCCTTGTCGGCGAGGTGCCGGACATGCTTGGTGAGCTGAGGAACCTGCAAGAGCTCATTATCTCCGGCAATGGCCTCGGGGGCGAGTTCCCCAGGTCCATTCTGCGGTGCCGGAACTTGAGCAAACTGGACTTGAGTTACAACGCTTTCCGCGGTGGCTTGCCAGATGCCATCTGCAACGGATCAAGGTTGCAGTTTCTTGTGCTCGATCACAACGAGTTCTCGGGTAGCATCCCGCACGGTATAGGTGGCTGCAGCCGGCTTCTTGAACTGCAGCTTGCCAACAACAATCTGAGTGGTGTGATACCAGCTGAAATGGGCAAGATCAAGAGCTTACAGATTGCGCTCAACCTTAGCTTCAACCACCTTTTAGGGCCGCTGCCCCGAGAACTTGGTCGGCTCGATAAGCTCGTCGCGCTTGATTTATCCAGCAATGAGATATCTGGTGAGATCCCTGGTGACATGAGAGGGATGCTGAGCTTGATAGTTGTCAACTTGTCAAACAACCGGCTCCGTGGTGCCATACCGGAGTTTGGGCCATTTCAGAAAAGTGCAGGGTCCAGTTTCTCTGGCAATGCCAAGCTGTGCGGCGACCCGCTGGACGTGGACTGTGGACCGATTTATGGTTCCAATTATGGATCAGACCACAGGAAGATATCTTACAGGGTGGCTTTGGCAGTTGCTGGGTCCTGCGTGCTCATCTTCTCGGTGGTATCGTTGGTGGTAACGTTGTTCATGTGGCGTGAGAGGCAGGAGAAGGAGGCCGATGCAAAGAAGGCCGAGGCAGGAGAGGTGGTCGTCGAAGCACGGCATGTCATGGCCTCAAGTGTGTTCATCGAGAGCTTGCAGCAGGCCATTGATTTCCAGACTTGTGTCCAGGCCACGTTCAAGGAGGCCAGTGCAGTGAGGAGCGGCACGTTCAGCACAACCTACAAGGCTGTCATGCCATCAGGCATGGTGGTGTGTGTCAAGAAGTTGAAGTCGGTCGACCGCGCGGTCGTCCACCACCAGGCCAAGATGATCCGGGAGCTTGAGCGTCTCGCGCACGTAAACCATCCCAACCTTGTGCGTCCCATTGGGTATGTCATCTACGAGGATGTTGCATTGCTGCTGCAGTATGACTTGCCCAACGGAACATTGCTTCAGCTGCTGCACAATTCAGACAACTGCGATGGTACTGACAACCAGAAGCCTGACTGGCCAAAGCTCTTGTCAATTGCAATGGGTGTCGCCGAAGGGCTGGCCTTCCTCCACCAGATTGCCACCATCCACCTCGACATTTCTTCGGGTAATGTCTTCCTTGACTCACACTACAACGCCCTTCTCGGCGAGGTTGAGATCTCCAAGCTGCTGGACCCTTCAAAGGGCACTGCCAGCATCAGCGCGGTTGCTGGCACATTTGGTTATATACCTCCAGGTCTGAACTTTTCTCCCAAATTGCACTTGATTTCTTTCTTGCAGAGTATTATACCTACTCAACGTGCCAGAGGATCCATAACCATAACACAAATTGCACTTGATTTTTTTATTTTTGCAGAGTATGCCTACTCAATGCAGGTTACTGTACCAGGGAATGTGTACAGCTTCGGGGTGTTGCTGCTCGAGATCCTGACGTCCAAGATGCCGGTGGACGAGGAGTTCGGCGAGGGTGTGGACCTTGTCAAGTGGGTGCACTCTGCGCCGGAGAGAGGGGAGACGCCGGAGCAGATCATGGACCCAAGGCTGAGCACCGTGTCGTTTGCGTGGCGGAGGCAGATGCTCGCCGTGCTCAAGGTCGCCATGCTGTGCACGGAGCGCGCCCCGGCGAAGCGGCCCAAGATGAAGAAGGCTGTAGAGATGCTGCAGGAGGCCAAGAACAGCTGACCACTGACTGCATCCTCTTGCTGAATGCTAAGATTGCTCCCTCGGAGACGAAATGACAAGCATAAAGAACCAATGCACGCCGCGAATCTGCAGTAATTATTCGGCCGGGTATGAATCCAATGGCCATTTTCTTCTTTGTATATAGTCTTGATTTTTTTCCTTTCTCAAACTGCCGGTAGCATGCATTGCCAGCATCAAAGAACCATGCATCGTGAACAGCTTTGAGCATTGTTTGGCATTACAGTACTACTTGCCGATGGCAACGTGAGAATGTTTGGTCCACTCCCGATTGGACGGTCCGCTAGAAAAATATACTCCCTCCGATTCATATTTTAGTGTTAGATATACAAATCTAAAACAAGTAATATGAATCAAAGGAGTATAATTTTCTAACCTAGTCAAGCAGCATGTGCACCTAAACTAAAAATAACTAGGTAAAGAGCAAACCAACAACTCGCGACCCTGCGTCACCCCTGACTCGGGCTACTCCGGTGGTTCCCCAAACACTAGCCGTTGGGGTCGCCATCTTCGTCCTCCCCTCTCTCCGTCGCCTTTGGAGAACGCCACTGGGCTAAGCCCGTGTCTGACGGCGGTGACGGGCTTCTCCTCCCTGGCTTGTGTTGGAGGGAGTGAGGAGGTGGGCCAAGCCCGTGTCTGACGGACGACTTTGGTTACCGTTCAATACAGCGACTGTGAAGAGCGTGCTTGGGATCCTTCCTAACGGCTCTTCCTGCCTGGTGCGGTGGGGTGGCCGCCCTTCCTCCATGTTCTAGTGGTGACGCCCTTCGATAGTGGACGAAGCGTTAGGGTCCACCGCAGTGGCAGTGCGGCTATGGTTGGTCGTCGGATCTGGAGGCTTTGAAGGTGGTCTCGGAGATGCATATTTGTCGGTAGGAGTCTCGTGCTGCTGATCCGGGTGAGAATCTTGTCTTTGATAGCTGGCTGAAGCTGGTGATGGCGATGCACTGTCGCCGTTTCCTTCTTGAAGGCATCATCGAGGTGAACCTCCCAACTCCTCTCGCTACCTCAGGGGGAACCCAAGATGAGTTGATCGAATGACAACAAGGTGAACCTCCCAACTCCTCTCGCTACCTCAGGGGGAACCCAAGATGAGTTGATCGAATGACAACAACGTCCTTCTGCGCGGGGGGGGGGGGGGGGGGGGGGAGGAGGAGGGGGGCGTCATTCTTGGGGATGTGCATTGCTCGAGGTACCAGTTGGCGGTTCTAGGAGTGAAACGGTGTTCCATGTGTGACTCATCGACGACGTGGAGTCTCGGCGATAGATGTGTGATGGACACGTGTGCATTGTCTCGCACCGTGGTGACATCAAAGGCAGGTCTGTCATGGTCGATGTGTCAGTACCTGCTGAAAGGACGTGGATGTAGCCTAGAGGAGGGGTGAATAGACGCTTTAAAATAATTACGGTTTAGGCTTGAACAAATGCGGAATAAAACTAGCGTTTAATATGTCAATCACAAAACCGAAAATAACTAGACTCATCTATGTGCACCAACAACTTATGTTAAGCAAGATAATCAACTAAGTGATAGCAAGATGCATAGCAACAAACAATATGGCTATCATAAAGTAAAATGCATAAGTAAAGGGCTTGGGTAAGAGATAACCGAGGTACACGGAGACGACGATGTTGTTGGAAATATGCCCTAGAGGCAATAATAAAATGGTTATTATCATATTTCCTTGTTCATGATAATCGTCTATTATTCATGCTATAATTGTATTAACAGGAAACAGTAATACATGTGTGAATAAATAGATCACAATGTGTCCCTAGCAAGCCTCTAGTTAGCTAGCTCGTTAGTCAATAGATGATCATGGTTTCCTGATCATGGGCATTAGATGTCATTGATAACGGGATCACATCATTGAGAAAATGATGTGATGGACAAGACCCAATCCTAAGCATAGCACTAGATCGTATTGTTCGTATGCTAAAGCTTTTCAAATGTCAAGTGTCTTTTCCTTCGACTGTGAGATTGTGCAACTCCTGGATACCGTAGGAGCGCTTTGGGTGTATCAAACGTCACAACGTAACTGGGTGACTATAAAGGTGCACTACGGGTATCTCTGAAAGTGTCTGTTGGGTTGGTACGAATCGAGATCGGGATTTGTCACTCCGTGTGACGGAGAGGTATCTCTGGGCCCACTCGGTAGAACATCATCATGAGCTCAATGTGACTAAGGAGTTGGTCACACGATGACGTGCTACGGAACGAGTAAAGAGACTTACCGGTAACGAGATTGAACAAGGTATAGGTATACCGACGATCGAATCTTGGGCAAGTTCTATACCGACAGACAAAGGGAATCGTATACGGGATTGATTGAATCCTTGACATCATGGTTCATCCGATGAGATCATCGTGGAGCAAGTGGGAGCCACCATGGGTATCCAGACCCCGCTGATGGTTATTGGCCGGAGAGGTGTCTCGGTCATGTCTGCCTGTCTCCCGAACCCGTAGGGTCTACACACTTAAGGTTCGATGACGCCAGGGTTATAGGGAATTGTTATACGAGGTTACCGAAAGTTCTTCAGAGTCCCAGATGAGATCCCAGACGTCACGAGGAGCTCCGGAATGGTCCGGAGGTAAAGATTGATATATAGGATGGATGGTTTTGAACACCGGAAGTGTTTCGGGCGTCACCGGTAAGGCACCGGGACCACCGGGACCACCGGAGGTGGCCCCGGGGGTCCACCGAAGGGGGGCAACGACCCCAAGAGGCTTGGTGGGCCAAGTGCGGGGGGAACCAGCCCCTAGGTGGGCTGGTGCGCCTCTCACACCGAGCCCAATGCGCAAGTGGTGGGGAGAGGGGGCAACCCTAGGCGCAGGTGGGCCTTAGGCCCACCAGGTGGTGCGCCACCCCCTCCCCCCCCTAGCCGCCGCCCCCCTCTCCCATCTGGTGGCCGCCGGCCCCTAGGGAGGGAACCCTAGGGTTGGCGCAGCCCTTCCCCCTCCTCCTATAACTAGAGAGGGGTTTTGGCCATTGAGGGACACGGTTTTCTCTGTCTCTCGGCGCAGCCCTGCCCTTCTTCCTCCTCCTCTCTGCCAGTGCTTGGCGAAGCCCTGCCGGAAGACCTCGTCTCTTCATCGACACCACGCCGTCGTGCTGCTGGAGTTCTTCCCCAACCTCTCCCTCCTCCTTGCTGGATCAAGGTGCGGGAGACGTCACCGAGCTGCACGTGTGTTGAACGCGGAGGTGCCGTAGTTCGGCACTAGATCGGAATCGCTGAGAGTACGACTCCATCAACCGCGTTCTGGCAACGCTTCCGCTTAGCGATCTTCAAAGGTATGAAGATGCTCTTACCCCTCTCTCGTTGCTGGTCTCTCCATAGGAAGATCTGAATATGCGTAGAATTTTTTTGAACTTATGCTACGTTACCCTTCAGTGGCATCCGAGCCAGGTTTTCTATGCGTGGATTCTATGCACGAGTAGAACACAAAAGTTGTGGGCGATGATTTGTCAATTTGCTTGCCGCTACTGGTCTTATTCTTTTCCGGCGGTATTGTGGGATGAAGCGGCCCGGACCGACTTTACACGTACGCTTACGAGAGACTGGTTCCACCGACAGACATGCACACCGTGCATAAAGGTGGCTAGCGGGTGTCTGTCTCTCCTACTCTAGTCGGATTGGATTTGATGAAAAGGGTCCTTATGAGGGGTAAATAGCTTTGGCATATCATCGTTGTGGCTGTCACGTAAGTAAGAAGGCGTTCTTGCTAGAAACCCAAATCAGCCACGTAAAACTTGCAGCAACAATTAGAGGACGTCTAACTTGTTTTTGCAGGGTTTGACATGTGATATGATATGGCCAAAGTTGTGATGTTGCATGTATGATGTATGATATGATCATGTTATTGTAATAGGTTTCACGACTTGCATGTCGATGAGTATGACAACCGGCAGGAGCCATAGGAGTTGTCTTAATTTATTGTATGAGATGCAACGCCATGTGCTTACTACTTTTACTTCATTGCTAACGGTTAGCTATAGTAGTAGTGATAGTAGTAGTTGGCGTGACGACTTCACGGAGACACGATGATGGAGATCATGATGATGGAGATCATGGTGTCACGCCGGTGACGATGATGATCATGCGATGCCTGAAGATGGAGATCGAAAGGGCAAAGATGATAATGGCCATATCATGTCACTCTATGATTGCATTGTGATGTTTATCATGTTTTTCATCTTATTGCTTAGAACGACGGTAGCATAATAAGATGATCCCTCTTAAAATTTCAAGAACGTATTCCCCTAAGTGTGCACCGTTGCGAAGGTTCGTTGTCTCGAAGCACCACGTGATGAGCGGGTGTGATAGATTCTAACGTTCGCATACAACGGGTGTAAGCCAGATTTACACACGCGAAACACCTAGGTTGACTCGACGAGCTTAGCATGTACAGACATGACCTCGAATACAAGAGACCGAAAGGTCAAACATGAGTCGTATGGTTGAATACGATCAGCATGAAGTTGCTCACCATGGTTAGTCAACATGATGATCGGACACGGGTTAGTCAACATGGATCATGTATCACTTAGATGACTAGAGGGATGTCGATTTAAGTGGGAGTTCATACTTAATATGATTAAATGAACTTAATTGTCATGAACTTAGTCTAAAAGGTTTGTCTTTATAAATATTGTAGATGGCCAACGTTAACCTCAATTTCAACGCATTCCTAGAGAAAAACAAGCTGAAAGATGATGGTAGCAACTATGCGGACTGGGTTCGCAACTTGAAGCTCATCCTTGAAGCAGCTAAAATGGCTTATGTCCTTGATGCGCCTCTAGGTGACCCTCCCGTTCCCGCAGCAGCCCAGGACATTCTGAACGTCTGGCAAACGTGGAGTGATGACTACTCTCTGGTTAGGTGTGGCATGTTATACAGTTTAGAAATGGGGCTCCAAAGGCGTTTTGAGCAACACGGAGCATATGAGATGTTCCAAGAGCTGAAGCTAGTTTTTCAAGCTCATGCCCGTGTCGAGAGATATGAAGTCTCCGACAAGTTCTTTAGCTGTAAGATGGAGGAGAACAGTTCTGTTAGTGAGCACATACTCAAAATGTCTGGGTTACACGGTCGTCTGACTTCACTTGGAGTCGAACTTCCGGATGATGCTATAATTGACAGAATCCTCCAGTCTCTCCCACCAAGCTACAAAGTCTTTGTGCTTAACTACAACATGCAAGGGATGGAGAAGACCATTCCCGAGTTGTACTCGATGCTCAAGTCTGCAGAAGTAGAAATCAAGAAAGAGCATCAAGTGTTGATGGTCAACAAGAGCACTAGTTTCAAGAAGGGCAAGGGTAAGAAGAACTTCAAGAAAGACACAAAGCTGTTGTCGCGCCCGGTAAGCCAGATGTCGGGAAGAAGAAAAAGAATGGACCCAAGCCTGAGACTGAGTGCTTCTATTGCAAGGGAAAGGGTCACTGGAAGCGGAACTGCCCCAAATACTTAGCGGACAAGAAGGCCGACAACGTTAAAGGTATATGTGATATACATGTTATTGATGTGTACCTTACCAGCGCTCGTAGTAGCTCCTGGGTATTTGATACCGGTGTTGTTGCTCACATTTGCAACTCAAAGCAGGAACTGCGGAATAAGCGGAGACTGGCCAAGGACGAGGTGACGATGCGCGTCGGGAATGGTTCAAAGGTCGATGTGATCGCCGTCGGCACGCTACCTCTACATCTACCATCGGGATTAGTCTTAAACCTTAATAATTGTTATTTAGTACCAGCTTTAAGCATGAACATTGTATCAGGGTCTTGCTTAATGCGAGACGACTACTCATTTAAGTCAGAGAATAATGGTTGTTCTATTTATATGAGTGATATGTTTTATGGTCATGCTCCGCTGGTGAATGGTTTATTCTTGATGAATCTCGATCATGATGTTACACATATTCATAGTGTGAGTACCAAAATATGTAAAGTTGATAATGATAGTCCCACATACTTGTGGCACTGCCGCCTTGGTCATATCGGCGTTAAGCGCATGAAGAAGCTCCATACTGATGGACTATTAGAGTCTCTTGACTTTGAATCATTTGACACATGCGAACCGTGCCTCATGGACAAGATGACTAAGACTCCATTCTCAGGAATAATGGAGAGAGCAACCGATTTATTGGAAATAATACATACTGATGTGTGTGGTCCAATGAATGTTGAAGCTCGCGGTGGCTATCGTTATGTTCTCACTCTCACCGATGATTTGAGTAGGTATGGGTATATCTACTTGATGAAGCACAAATCTGAGACATTTGAAAAGTTCAAGGAATTTCAGAGTGAGATCGAGAATCAACGTGACAGAAAAATTAAGTGTCTACGATCTGATCGTGGAGGAGAATATTCGAGTCACGAGTTTGGCACACACCTGAGGAAGTGTGGAATCGTTTCACAACTGACGCCGCATGGGACACCGGAACGCAACGGAGTGTCTGAACGTCGTAATCGCACTTTATTAGATATGGTACGATCTATGATGTCTCTTACCGACTTACCGCTATCATTTTGGGGATACACATTAGAAACTGCAGCATTCACCTTAAATAGGGCACCGTCTAAATCCGTTGAGACGACACCGTATGAACTATGGTTTGGCAAGAAACCTAAGTTGTCGTTTCTTAAAGTTTGGGTCTGCGATGCTTATGTGAAGAAACTTCAACCAGAAAAGCTCGAACCCAAAGCGGAGAAATGCGTATTCATAGGATACCCTAAGGAAACTATTGGGTATACCTTCTATCTTAGATCCGAAGGTAAAACCTTTGTTGCCAAGAATGGATCCTTTCTAGAGAAAGAGTTTCTCTCGAAAGAAGTAAGTGGGAGGAAGGTAGAACTTGATGAGGTAATTACACCCCCTCTCGAACAGGATAGTAGCGCAACGCGGGAAGTTGTTCCTGTGGCGCCTACACCAACTGAAGAGGAAGTTAATGATGATGATCATGAAGCTTCGGATCAAGTTACTGCTGAACCGCGAAGGTCCACAAGGACACGCTCCGCACCAGAGTGGTACGGCAACCCTGTGATGGAAATCATGTTGTTAGACAACGGTGAACCTTCGAACTATGAAGAAGCGATGGCGGGCTCGGATTCCAACAAATGGCTTGAAGCTATGAAATCCGAGATAGGATCCATGTATGAGAACAAAGTATGGACTTTGGTGGACTTGCCCGATGACCGGCGAGCCATATAAAATAAATGGATCTTCAAGAAGAAGACTAATGCAAACGGTAATGTAACCGTTAATAAAGCTCGACTTGTCGCAAAGGGTTTTCGACAAATTCAAGGAGTTGACTACGAAGAGACTTTCTCTCCCGTAGTGAAGCTGAAATCAGTCCGAATCATGTTAGCGATTGCCGCCTTTTATGATTATGAAATTTGGAAAATGGACGTCAAAACAACGTTCCTTAATGGGAACCTTAAGGAAGAGTTGTATATGATGCAACCAGAAGGTTTTGTCGACCCTAAGGGTGCTAACAAAGTGTGCAAGCTCCAGCGCTCCATCTATGGGCTGGTGCAAGCATCTCGGAGTTGGAACATTCGCTTTAATGAGGTGATTAAAGCGTTTTGGTTCATACAGGTTTACTGAGAAGCCTGTCTGTACAAGGAAGTAAGTGGGAGCTCTGTAGCTTTCCTCATACTGTATGTGGATGACATATTATTGATGGGGAACAATACAGAAATGTTGGAGAGCATAAAGGCCTATTTGAACAAGAGTTTTTCAATGAAGGACCTTGGAGAAGCTGCATACATATTAGGCATCAAGATCTATAGAGATAGATCAAGACGCCTCATAGGTCTTTCGCAAAGTACATACCTTGACAAGATATTGAAGAAGTTCAATATGGAAAACTCAAAGAAAGGGTTCTTGCCAGTTTTGCAAGGTATGAGATTGAGTAAGACTCAGTCGCCGACCACAGCAGCAGATAGAGAGAAGATGAGTTCTGTCCCCTACGCTTCATCCATAGTCTCTCTAATGTATGCCATGCTGTGTACCAGACCTGATATAAACCTTGCCATAAGTTTGGTAGGGAGGTACCAAAGTGATCCCGGTATGGAACACTGGACAACGGTCAAGAATATTCTTAAGTACCTAAAAAGGACTAAGGAAATGTTTCTCGTTTATGGAGGTGACGAAGAGCTCGTCGTAAAGGGCTACGTCGACGCTAGCTTCGACATAGATCCGGATGACTCTAAGTCACAGACCGGATACGTATATGTGTTGAATGGTGGGGCAGTGAGCTGGTGCAGCAGCAAGCAAGAAGTCGTGGCAGCATCTACATGTGAAGCGGAGTACATAGCTGCTTCAGAAGCGGCTCATGAAGGAATTTGGATGAAGGAGCTCATCACCGACCTTGGAGTGGTTCCAAGCGCGTCGGCTCCAATGGCACTCTTCTGTGATAACACCGGGGCCATTGCCATAGCCAAGGAGCCCAGGTTTCACCGGAAGACGAAGCACATCAAACGCCGCTACAACTCCATCCAGGACCATGTCCAGAGTGGAGTAATAGATATTTGTAAAGTACACACGGATCTGAATATTGCAGACCCGTTGACTAAACCTCTTCCACGAGCAAAACATGATCAACACCATAATGCTACGGGTGTTTGATACATCACATTGTAACTAGATTATTGACTCTAGTGCAAGTGGGAGACTGTTGGAAATATGCCCTAGAGGCAATAATAAAATGGTTATTATCATATTTCCTTGTTCATCATAATCGTCTATTGTTCATGCTATAATTGTATTAACAGGAAATAGTAATACATGTGTGAATAAATAGATCACAATGTGTCCCTAGCAAGCCTCTAGTTAGATAGCTCGTTTGTCAATAGGTGATCATGGTTTCCTAATCATGGGCATTAGATGTCATTGATAACGGGATCACATCATTGGGAGAATGATGTGATGGACAAGACCCAATCCTAAGCATAGCACTAGATCGTATTGTTCGTATGCTAAAGCTTTTCTAATGTCAAGTGTCTTTTCCTTCGACCGCGAGATTGTGCAACTCCCGGATACCGTAGGAGTGCTTTGGGTGTATCTAACATCACAACGTAACAGGTGACTATAAAGGTGCATTACGTGTATCTCTAAAAGTGTATGTTGGGTTGGTACGAATCGAGATCGGGATTTGTCACTCCGTGTGACGGAGAGGTATCTCTGGGCCCACTCGGTAGAACATCATCATGAGCTCAATGTGACTAAGGAGTTGGTCACACGATGACGTGCTACGGAACGAGTAAAGAGACTTACCGGTAACGAGATTGAACAAGGTATAGGTATACCGACGATCGAATCTCGGGCAAGTTCTATACCGACACACAAAGGGAATCGTATACGGGATTGATTGAATCCTTGACATCGTGGTTCATCCGATGAGATCATCGTGGAGCAAGTGGGAGCCACCATGGGTATCCAGACCCCGCTGATGGTTATTGGCCGGAGAGGCGTCTCGGTCATGTCTGCGTGTCTCCCGAACCCGTAGGGTCTACACACTTAAGGTTCAATGACGCCAGGGTTATAGGGAATTGTTATACGAGGTTACCGAAAGTTGTTCGGAGTCCCGGATGAGATCCCGGACGTCACTAGGAGCTTCAAAATGGTCCGGAGGTAAAGATTGATATATAGGATGGATGGTTTTGGACACCGGAAGTGTTTCGGGCGTCACCGGTAACGTACCGGGACCACGGTAGGTGGCCCCGGGGGTCCATCGAAGGGGGGCAACGACCCCAAGAGGCTAGATGGGCCAAGTGAGGGAGGGAACCAGCCCCTAGGTGGGCTGGCGCGCCTCTCACACCCAACCCAATGCGCAAGTGGTGGGGAGAGGGGGCAACCCTAGGCGCAGGTGGGCCTTAGGCCCACCAGGTGGTGCGCCACCCCCTCCCACCCTAGACACCGCCCCCCTCTCCCATCTGGTGGCCGCCGGCCCCTAGGGAGGGAACCCTAGGGGTGGCGCAGCCCTTCCGCCTCCTCCTATAAATAGAGAGGGGTTTTGGCCATTGAGGGACACGGTTTTCTTTGTCTCTCGGCGCAGCCCTGCCCTTCTTCCTCCTCCTCTGTGCCGGTGTTTGACGAAGCCCTGCCGGGAGACCTCGTCTCTCCATCGACACCACGCCGTCGTGCTGCTGGAGTTCTTCCCCAACCTCTCCCTCCTCTTTGCTGGATCAAGGTGTGGGAGACGTCACCGGGCTGCACGTGTGTTGAACGCGGAGGTGCCGTAGTTCGGCACTAGATCGGAATCGTTGCAAGTACGACTCCATCAACCGCCTTCTAGCAACGCTTCCGCTTAGCGATCTTCAAAGTTATGAAGATGCTCTTACCCCTCTCTCGTTGCTGGTCTCTCCATAGGAAGATCTGAATATGCATAGGAAAATTTTGAATTTATGCTACGTTACCCTTCAGATGTATCCCCAAGTTCACACCCTTGCGGGTGCTAATCTCCGTTTGGGGCGGTATGGAGGCACAATGCTCCCCAAGAAGCCACTAGGGCCACCGTTATCTCCTCACACCCTCGCACAATGCAAGATGTTGTGATTCCACTAAGGGACCCTTGAGGGTGGTTACCGAACCCGTAAAAACAAGGTTGGTGCAATCTCCACGAATTAATTGGAGGCTCCCAACAACAACACCACGAAGCTTCACCATAATGGATTGTGGCTCCTAGGTGACCTCAAATGCTCGTGGCAATCTTCACAGCCTAATTGGATACCTCGACGCTTGCCGTGAGCTTTACACCATAATGATTGAGCTCCGAGGCACCACAAACCGTCTAGGGCGTCAAAGCACCCAAGAGGCACAAGCTCTAGGGTGTCCAAACACCCAAGAGTAATAAGCTTCTCAAACTTCACTTCCACATATCACCATGGAGAACTCAAACCTATGCATAAAATGCAATGGCAAGGGCACACGGAGTGCCCAAGTCCTTCTCTCCCAAATCCCACCACAACAACTAATGATATGGAAGAAAATGAGAGGAAGAACGAAGAAGAACATGAAGAACTCCAAGATCTAGACCCAAGGGGTTCCCCTCGCAAAGAGGAGAAAGTTATTGATGGAAAAGTGGATCTAGATCTCCTCTCTCTTTTCCCTCAAGAACTATCAAGAATCATTGCAGGGATTGAGAGTTAGCAACCTCGAAGAATGTCAACAATGGGGGGCAAACACAAGCTCAAAGGATAGGGACCATTGGGGAAGAATACCCCCTTTTATAGGTCCCCACGAATCTGCCCATTATGTGCAGAGTAACATCATAGAAGATGCATATGTACTCCATTTTCGATGAACTCGAGCTTGTCATGAAGATGACCATAAGGTCTACAACTCACAAAGAGAAACACCAAACAAGAACCAAGAAAAATAATGCATTAATGCAAATGGTTTGAGCTCTCAACGAATGATATGATCAAGCTATTCACTTGAGAGCTCCCCTTGATAGTACGACAATCGATCCTATAACCCGGTCTCCTAACTACTACCATGAGACCGATAAAATAGAAAACCTATCAAGGGCAAACCTATACCTTGCACATAGTCCACTTGATATCGATGATGACGATCTTGACTTCCTCAAGATGGACCACCTTTCTTGATTGCGTTGGCTCGATGAAGACTAGTTGATTGCTCCCCCATACTCCACTATGAGTGAACCACTCTTCGACACATCTTCACAAGTCCATTATCACCACAATGAACGATACACTTCAAGCATGATATCTTCGTGATGCTCCACTTGAACTTGCACACTGCAATCTTGATGACGATTGCAAGCCCATAGAAACATACTTAAACTCATATAGAACTCTCACGTAGACCATGGGTTAGTACACAAAGTGTAATGGACAATGCTTACCATACCATGTGATCACTTGACCCCTCTCGGTACACCTTGTACGCTTTGTGTGTTGATGAACTTGATTCACTCTTTGACTTAGTCTTGATCAACCTTGTATCTTATCTTTTCTCTTCATAAAGATGATGTCTTGAAGGTGAACATGAATGTTCACGCAATCTTCTTCTTAAAGACATGCCTGCAATAAGCTCAGCTCTTACATGACCAATCTTTCGGTAAAACCTTGAATACCACCTTGGTCACCATATAAACTCCTTGAAACCAATAGCTGGACTTCAGGAAATGCATATGGACAAATCCATCGAATATAACTCAAGGCAACCATTAGTCTATAGGGATTGTGATACGTCCATTTTGCATCATGCTTTCAAGTTGATATTTATCGCTTTATGGGCTGTTATATTACTTTGTGGTACCATATTTATGCCTTTTCTCTCTTATTTTGCAATGTTTATTTGAAGAGGGAGAATTCACGCAGCTGGAATTATGGACTGGAAAAGGAGCAAATCTGAGTCCTCTATT
Source organism: Hordeum vulgare subsp. vulgare (assembly GCF_904849725.1). Classification (NCBI taxonomy): domain Eukaryota; kingdom Viridiplantae; phylum Streptophyta; class Magnoliopsida; order Poales; family Poaceae; genus Hordeum; species Hordeum vulgare. The sequence continues at coordinate 102,794,167 of NC_058520.1, forward strand.
CTGCACAGCTCCAAATGCCCTGAAAATTTACGTGGAATTTTTTGGGAATATATAAAAAATACTGTGCGAAAGAAGTACTAGAGGGGAGCTACCACGGCCCCACAAGCCTGGTAGCCGCCACCCCCTGGTGGCGGCTACAGGGCTTGTGGGATCCCTGACGGCCCACTGGCCCCCTCTTTTGCTATATGAAGGGTTTCGTTCCAGAAAAAATCAATCGGGAGCTTTTTCGTGGTTTCGCCGCCGCCACGAGGCGGAACTTGAGCAAATCCAATCTAGAGCTCCGGCAGGACGATCCTGCCGGGGAAACTTCCCTCCCGGAGGGGGAAATCATCGTCATCGTCATCACCAACACTCCTCTCGTCGGAGGGGAGGCATCTTCATCAACATCTTCATCAGCACCATCTCCTCTCCAATCCCTAGTTCATCTCTTGTAACCAATCGTCGTCTCGCGACTCCGATTGGTACTTGTAAGGTTGCTAGTAGTGTTGATTACTCTTTGTAGTTGATGCTAGTCGGATTACTTGGTGGAAGAGTTTATGTTCAGATCCTTGATGCTATTCATTACACCTCTGATCATGATTATGATTATGCTTTGTGAGTAGTTACTTTTGTTCCTGAGGACATGGGATAAGTCATGCTAATAATAGTCATGTGAGTTTGGTATTCGTTCGGAATTTTGATATGTTGTATGTTGTTTTTCCTCTAGTGGTGTTATGTGAACATCGACTACATAACACTTCACCACATTTGGGCCTAGAGGAAGGCATTGGGGAGTAGTAAGTAGATGATGGGTTGCTGGATTGACAGAAGCTTAAACCCCAGTCTATGCGTTGCTTCGTAAGGGGCTGATTTGGATCCACTAGTTTAATGCTATTGTTAGACGTTGTCTTAATTCTTCTTTCGTAGTTGCGGATGCTTGCGAGAGGGGTTAATCATAAGTGGGATGCTTGTCCAAGTAAGGGCAGTACCCAAGCTCCGGTCCACCCACATATCAAACTATCAAAGTAACGAACGCGAATCACATGAACATGATGAAACTAGCATGACAGAAATTCCCGTGTGTCCTCGGGAGCGCTTTTCCTCTCATAAGACTTTGTTCACGCTTGTCCCTTGCTACGAAAGGGATTGGGCCACTTGCTGCACCATTGCTACTACTTGTTACTTTTCGCTTGCTACGTTTCACCTCGCTACACCATCACTTGTAACCGCTACTTTCAGTGCTTGCAGTTATTACCTTGCTGAAAACCGTTTATGAGAGCCTTCTGCTCCTCGTTGGGTTCGTCACTCTTACTTCTCTGAAAGTGCGTTATATCGACTAGAGGGGGGTGAGTAGGAGATTTTTAGAATTTTATCACTGAGGAAATTCCTTTTGAGGAAATTACTCACTGATGACTAACTTACAGCGGAAACAGTAAAGGATCAGAAGTACAAAGTTTCACAACAACAGTTTTTCAGAGTGAAGAATGTGAAAACAGATTGCACTGTGAGCAGGCACGCAGAATACAGATGAGGATTAACTGTCGTGAAGAATTTGGGGTTGAGGAAATTCAGAGAAAGTCTTCAGCAAATTCTTCAAACAGTCGCAGTGAAAGTCATCAACACATAATACGAGGAATGTAAGGAGTTGAGGAATTAGAACCCGTTTCTCAGTGAAGACAGTCGTTGATGACCCAGGTCCAACTGCTGTGACAGTCGTACATCTGGTTTGGAGCGGCTTGGTATTGAAACCAAAGGACACATAGTCTCGGGACACACAGTCCCTATCGTATTCTCCTTGAGCTAAGGACACACAGTCCTCGCCCAACACTCGTGGTAAGTCTTTAGGGCAGACTTCCAAACCCTCACAAACTTGGTCACCCGGCGATCCACAATTGACTGCTGGAAAGCTCTAGACCATGACGCCTAACCGTCTGGAGGATGCAGAGTCCTCAAAGGAAAAAGGCTTCAGTCCCACATAGGATCAACTTCTTCAGTGATGCTCAATCACTAGGTTTGGTTTGTGGTTTCGGTGTATGGTGTATTTCCTCACTGATGAATTACTCTTGAAGACTCTGAGGAATTGGGTTGCTCTTATGACAAGTGTCAGTTTCTAACGGAGCAGCCAACCAGCTAGTGGTTGTGGGGGGTGGCTACATATAGCCTGGGAGAATCCCGGCATGATTTGACACTAATGCCCTTAAATAATATGACCGTTGGAGTGGATAAGACCAATGACTTGGCGTGGCTATCGAAACGGTCGGAACCCTCAATTGTGAGAGTTCTCATGTCACCCGTATTCCTCACTTGAGGCTTTTGGTAGGATTAGGCTTGGGTTGAGCATCATGAGGAAATTCATTCCATAGTGTAACTTCGACCCCCTTTAACAGTACGGTGTTCCTATTACTCAAATGCGAAGAAAATAAAACAGAAGGGTGTAAATCTTCATGCTTCAAATTCTTCAGAGTGATTTTCTTCAGGACACACCGGACTTCTCAATATCAATATCTTCATGAGGAATATCAATTTCACCGCAGATTCCTTGCGATTCATTTCTCCAGCTTCAGACCAATTTCTTCAACTGAAGACATACATTTTTAGGGGTCGATATTCTTCAAATATCTCAAACTCCTCAATGACTTATAGATCCTGTGTACACTCACAAACACATTAGATACTTAACCTATAAGTCTTCAAACCACCAAAATCACTAAGGGGCACTAGATGCACTTACAATCTCCCCCTTTTTGGTGGTTGATGACAATTAGGTTAAGTCTTCAACAGGGATCAAAAATATGAAGTGTAAATACTCATTTGAGGAATTTGAAATCAAGATTCAGAGACACTCCCCTTGAAGATGTGCATATCTTGAGGATTTTGCTTTTGACAGCAAATGCACAATGATGATTTATATCATGGAGATCTCCCCCTGAGTCTTGTAAATCATGCATATATGTAACATATCATATGAAGAAAATGAAAATGCATGATGACAAATGGTATCTGTCGAATTCCAGCATGTGTGCATTAAGACTTGAGGAATAAGCATGCAAAGAAAAACGTTCAAAAGCGTTAGAGTACCATCGGGCTTAAGTTACAACTCATTACATAAAAACTTCAGAAGAGCCAAGAGTTTGTAACTTAAATATAGTTCATAAGCCCCAAAAATATCCCGCTTGAATACTAACTCTCAAGTTTCTCCCCCTTTGTCATCAAGTGACAAAAAGGGACAAACTGAGGACTAACGTCCGTGAAGACTTCACTTCGTGGCAGTTGAGGAAGAGCCGTGATGCTTCTTGGGAGTAGTCTTCTTCCTTGGACCGGTAGCAGTGTCGAGCTGTTCTTCATCAGTTTCAGCAGTGCAGAATGAAGAAAAGGAGCTGTCTTCAAGGTCTCGCACTGGAATAGGTCTGAACTTCTTCTTGGGAGGCCACGACCATTCAAAGTCTCGCTCAAAGTCCATTTCTTCAAGCTCAGTCCGAGTCTTCAGATGTGCAAGTGTAGCCCAGGTGCGATCAAAAACCTCATGCAGATAGTGATGGTTGAGCTTCACAGAGTTCTTTGTGTCAGTGAGGGTTTTCACAATGGCGCCAAACTGGCGTTTGACCCACTTGTGATTGCGATCCACCTTCTGGTGAAGATTGAGGAGGAGATCTCTTGTATTCATCACACGAGGAGGAACGGGGCTTGTCGGACGAGTCTCAGTATCATCCCATGAAGAATAAGCTTCTGGCTCTCTGAACTGGCCATCAAGGGGCCTACTGCCTTCTTCAATCACAGATTTGCCTTTTCCTTCAATGGACTCGAAAGTCTTCTTGTTGACCCAGATAGGAGGCATATAACCAACATGGTTTTGGAAATCAGCGTGGAAGTTGATGCCTGTCCTTGTCCTAATGAATCTCATGATCCATGGGGCATATATCTTGTGATCAAAAGGACACATAGCATTGTCGGCCAAAGTCCACAAGAAGAAATCATGGATGTTGATAGGAATACCATGAATGATGTTGAAAAGGATATTCTTCATGAGGCCTACAACATCTTCTTCATCATCATGGCCTTTGATCGGCGCGAGCACACTGCAGAGGATTCTGTAAACAGATATGGGTGTGTACTTGAGCTCGTGGACGAGGAAGGTTGTTCTCGGAGGTTTTCCTTCAGCCAAAGGCTTCATGAGGACTTCCATCATCCCATTTGGCAGCTCACGCTCACCATAAAGCTTCACATCCACATCTGAGGGAATTGGTACAGGCAGTTCTCGGAGGAGTTCAGTAGCAGGAGCCTTGTAGTGAGTGTTTTGTGACATCCAATCAAACACCCAAGTGTTAATGTCTTCAGGGTTGCCAGATATGTGAAGAGTGGCATAGAACTGAAGAATTAGCTCGCTGTTCCAGTCAGAGATGTCGGAGCACATTGGGAGTAAACCAGCATCATGGAGTACAATGAGGACTGGCTCCAGGCACGGTATTGCTTCAAGTTCAACATGAGGAATATGCCTGTGCTGGAATATCTTGTTTCGTCCACATAGCACAGAGGCATAGTAGTTCATCTGAGTCCTAGTCCAAAACTTCAGATGCCTCATTTGAGGCTTGTCATAGGGGTTCTCTCCAATGAAGTACATGCGTTCTTCAAAGAAATTTTCCTTTTGAAACTTAGGACGCTTGGAGAATGGCTGACGCTGAACTAGCTTAAGATTTTGCTGAGGAACAGGAGGGGAGACAACAATGGCAGTCTCTGGGTTGAGCACGACGAATGCATTGTCTTGGTCAGGTGCATTCTCCTCAGCATTTTCCTCAGGGTGAGGAATTTCAGCGGCTGGTACTTCAGGCTGAGGGGATGGAGCTGGCTGTGCTTCAGGCTGAGGGGCTTGCTCTGGCTGTGCATCAGGCTGAGGAATAGCTTCTTCTTGCTCTTGAGGAGTTGGGTCAGCCTGTTCCTCATCTTGAGGATTCTGCTCAGAGCATTGAATTTCATCAGCTTGAGGATTTTCTGTTTGTTCTTCCTCAGCTGGCTTGGTGACAGATGCAGTTTCATCAGCTGGTGCAGCTGATGCTTGAACAGTGTCTTTCTGAGGAATGAAAGGCTGAGGACTGTCGTCTATATGAATTTCCTCGTCAGTGTGTTCCTCAGAGGCGGCATCCTTCATTTCCTCATCTGCCTTTTTTGCTGGATCATCAATGATGACCATTTCATAAGAAGGAGCGACATTCAGGGGCACAGGGTCCAGAGGAACAGTTTCTTCAAGTGCTTTGAGGCGTTTGGCCTCTGTTTCTTCTTCTGCTGAGGAGGCCTTTCTCTTTTTGGCTTCCTTCTCAGCAGCCCTGGTTTTCTTCACGTCTGATGCATACGGAGTCATCTTCTTCACCGTTGAAGCTTTTGGCGAAGGGGTTCTCTTGACAGATTCATCAGCTGGTATTGAGGAACCAGCTAGAACAGAGTCATCAGCTTGCTTTGGCGAAGTAGCTGGGTCAGGGGCAGTCTCATCAGCTGCAGCAAATTCATCAGCAGGAGTTTCCATGATGATTTCTTCAATAGCCGGTTCATCCACACGGCGTTCTTGGTGTACTTCCTCAGCTTGAGGAGTTTCCTCATCATGAGGAGATTCATCTGCTGGCTCCTCAATCAGGGGCTGAGAAGTTGGTGCTGGGGGTGCAGCCTTCTTATTGTAATCATCAACAACACTAGTGGCCAGCTTGATGAAATTGCTTTTGAGACTCTTACGATCTGACAGCTTTGAATACTTGTCAGTCAATTTCTTCAGCTCTGCCTGTGTTGATACCAGTGCATCAGGAGTCAACTTGAGGAGATTCTGCTTGAGGAATTTCTCCTTTTTAATCTATGCAACTTTGGCCTGCTTGAACTGCTGTTCTTTCCACTTAGCTTCATTGATGAAAGTGGTCACCATGTGGCTGATGCCAGGGGGAAGTTTCAAATCATCAAGCGGAGTGTTTGGGTCCTCATACCAGATGTTGATGTAGTCAAGGAGGACCTTGGGGTCCATTGCCAGAGGAATAGTACTGCCTAATGCTTGAACTACTCTTTCCTGCTTGTTTCTGATGATTGCTTGCAGGGTTTGATCATCAAATTCATCACTGCCCTCTGATGCAGACGGGACGGTGATGATTTTGCTGGGGCTTGGCAGAGTTGCACATTCAACAGATACCTGAGTCTTCGCAGGAGGTGTTGAAGACTTTGTCTCCGAGCTAGTTGCAGCTGGGAGTGAGGAGCTGGAGCTGGCGGTCATAGGCTTCATGACTTGCTTCTGTACTGTTTTCTCTTGAGGCTTTGGTGGTGGTGCTGAGGATTTTGGAGCTGAGGAGATTGGTACTGAGGGCTTTGGCGCTGATGGTTTTGGTGTTGAAGGTTTTGGTGCTGAGGATTTTGTGACAGAAGCCTGAGCAGTCTTCTCTTGAGGCTTTGGAGCCCTAGGCTTTGATGGTACAGACTGCATTTGAGGAATTTCTGAACCAGAGGTCTTAGCGGCAGAGGAAGTAGCAGCAGCTGAGGATTCATTGAATTTCCTCACTGCAGTTTCTGCCTGCTTCTTGAGCTTAGCCAGATGCTTTTCCTTCTCATCTGGATAGTCATCAAGGGTCATGAGGCTTGAGGGATGTGCTACTTGATGATCCTCAACTGGGGCCCGTTTGCCAGGGGGCTTCAGAGCGAATTTCTTCGCATACTTGGGAGTCACAAACCTGTATTCCTTCCATTCCTTCGCCCATCGGCGTTCTATCTTCTGCAGCCGTATCTTTCTCTTGGCCATTGTCTCATTTTCATCAGGCGTGCAATAGTCCAAGTAAATATCCTCAGGGATATCCACAACTGTGTTTTGCTCAAGTTTCTTTCCTCCCTTCTATTTTCTGTCATCCTCCTTTTTCTTTAGCTGAGGATTTTGCTGATAAGATTGAACTCTTGAGGATTCTGATGAGACTTGAAGATTTTCTTCCAGAAACGCTGCAAATGAGTTAATGTGATGAGAACCGAGAGATTCATCAGCTGACATGTGTGTACCTGTGAACAGATTATAGTTGCGAGGAATTTGGAGAGGTCATATGCGTTCTCAGATTTGAAGAAAATGAAAAAGTTTGACAGTTTGAGGAATATAACCAGTGGTTGAGGAATTTTCCTAAGCATACTGTTCTTGGGTTCCAGAGTTGTACAGATCCAAAAATTCGCACAATTGAGGAATCTCGTGAAAATCTTAGATGCTTAGCATAGTTCATCAATGATGTGGTGATAGGCAGTGTTTGAGGAATCAAGTGCTTATCGATTCTTGAGGAAAAACAGATTTCACATAGAAGATGTAAAATTTTAGATCTAACTTGCGGTAAAAATGGGATTTATTTACCCTGGAAGGTGCGCACGAAGAACACAGAAAGGTGTGTGTGGAGAAGCTCTTCGGTCGCGTGTCCAGTGCACCCTAACCCGGCGACAGAGGACGTCTACGGCGGCGGCGGACGAAGATGGTCCGACTCCGGCGTGGTTCCGGCGACGGAGAAGTCGAGGTAGTGAAGCTCTTCCTCACCGGCGACGAGAATACCAGCGATGGCGCTAGGGTTCGGTGGTCTATGCTGTGGCAGGAGAGTGATGGAGCGAAGAAGAGTATGCCGAGGGGGATGAGGACATATTTATAGCCAAAAGTTACTGTTGGCGCGAAAATTTCGGACCAAACAGCCCCTGCCCCTACGTCTCCGCAGGACACATGTAGCTCCCGAACAGTGCGGTGGAGATAATGGAGATCGTGGTTATCCGATCGTGGGAAGTGGGGTTCAGTTACTGTGTATTAAAGAAACAACTTTTGAAGATTTGAGGATTTTCGTTACAAAATCATCAGCTGACAAGGACGCAGTGAGGATTTTGAACAAGGTTTCAAGTACAACGCATATGAAGAATTGAATAGACTGGATGAGTATAGCATAGAGGGAAAGTAGGGTCCGATCACATTCACTTAGCAGAAATATCAACTTGAAGAAATAGCAGTAAGTGAATGTTGTTGAGGACTTGAAATCAGAGTCTATCTAGTCAAACGAAAGTCATCAAGTGTTTTTGAAGATTTTGTGAGAAATCATCACAATGAAGAACAACTATTTTGAAGAAAAACAAATTTTGAGGAAATAGAACATTTGAAGAAAATCAACTTGAGGAATTTCACATTGGGCGGTGGCGTGACCCACCATATAAGAATGTTGATTACAGACGCCACGCACAATTGTCGTAGGGCCCTGAGAATCAATTTCTTCTTTGATTTCTTCACATTCAGAGTGACATTCTTCATTAGTTGAAGAAAATCGATTCATCATGTGTTGCACATCTAAGTCATCAATTTTGCATAAGTGTTAGGATGTGTGCATGTTTTTACAAAACATTTGAAGATTCTAAGATATTTAGCTCACATCGCAACTTGCAAAACCTTTTCTCATCCAAGGGCCTAGTGAAGATATCTTCCAGTTGATCATCAGTCTTCACATGGTCGATGAGGATATTGCCCTTGAGGACATGGTCCCGAAGAAAATGATGACGAATCTGGATGTGCTTGGTCTTCGAGTGCTGTAATGGGTTGTATGCAATCTTGATAGCACTCTCATTGTCATAGTAGAGAGGCACATTCTTCATGTTGATGCCGTAGTCCTTGAGGGTTTGCTTCATCCATAGTAATTGAGCACAGCAAGAACCAGCAACAATGTACTCAGCTTCGACAGTGGAGAGTGATACGCAGTTCTGCTTCTTTGAGGACCAGCAAACTAGTGATCTTCCGAGGAAATGGCATGTGCCAGAAGTTGACTTGCGATCCACACGGTCACCAGCATAGTCAGAATCAGAATACCCTACCAGATGAAGATTTGAGCCCTTGGGACACCATAATCCTAGTGTTGGTGTGTGAGCTAAGTATCGAAGAATATGTTTCACAGCCTTATGGTGTGATTCCTTCGGTTTTGCTTGAAAACATGCACACATGCAAACACTAAGCATTATATCTGTCCTAGATGCACATAGATACAATAAAGAACCAATCATAGAACGATATACCTGCTGATCGTAATCTTTACCATTTTCATCAGTGCCGAGGTGGCCGTTGGTAGGCATTGGAGTCTTGGCACCTTTTCATTTATGCATGTCGAATTTCCTCAGAACATCCTTGAGGTATTTCTCCTATGATATGAAGATTCCATTGCTTTGTTGACGAATTTGAAGACCCAAGAAGAATTTCAGCTCCTCCATCATGGACATCTGATATTTTTCACTCATCATGTAGGCAAATACATCACTGTATCGTTTGTCAGTACAGCCAAATATGATATCATCAACATATATTTGACACACAAAGAGCTCATTATCATAGGATTTAGTGAAAAGAGTTGGATCGAGTGAACCAGGTTTGAAGCCTTTCTTCATGAGGAATTCCTTCAATGTATCATACCATGCCCGAGGGGCTTGCTTGAGACCATAAAGAGCCTTTTTGAGTCTGAAGACTTTGTCTGGATTCTTTGGATCCTCAAAACCTGGGGGCTGAGCAACATATACTTCTTCCTCAAGCTTACCATTGAGGAATGCACTTTTCACATCCATTTGATATAAGATGATGTTATGATGATTAGCATAAGCAAGTAGTATTCGAATAGCTTCAAGTCTAGCAACAGGTGCAAACGTTTCATTGAAATCTATTCCTTCAACCTGGGTGTAGCCTTGGGCTACAAGTCGTGCCTTGTTCCTCACCACTTGACCGTCCTCATCTTGCTTGTTTCGGAAAATCCACTTGGTGCCGATGTTGTTGTGCTTGCGAGGATCTGGTCGTTTGACGAGCTCCCATACGTCATTCAGCTTGAATTGAAGAAGTTCGTCTTGCATAGCTTGGATCCACTCCGGTTCCAGAAAAGCCTCAGCAACTTTTGAGGGTTCTGTGATGGATACAAAGGAAAAATGCCCACAAAAGTTAACTAAGTGTGAAGCTTTTGAGCGAGTGAGAGGACCTGGCGCGTTGATGTCGTTGAGGATTTTGTCAAGTTCTACTTCATTTGCAATCCTCGGATGAGCTGGTTGAGGATTTTGTCTGGGCTGAGGAAGTGGTTCTGGTGCAATTTCCTCAGGAGCATCTTCTTGATTTTCATCAGTGATGGGGATCGTTTCTTCACCAATTTCCTCAGTGGGGACAATGTCTTCAGTAGGTTTGAGCTTTATTGCTTCCTCTGGAGACATCTTATCTGGATCAGAAGGCAATTGCTCTCTTTGCGAGCCATTAGTTTCATCGAACCGCACATCTACAGTCTCAACAACTTTGTTGTGATAGTTGTTGAAGACTCTGTAAGTGTGCGAGTCCTTTCAATAATCGAGCATAAAACCTTCATGTGCCTTAGGTGCAAATTTTGAGCTATGGTGAGGATCTCTAATCCAGCATTTTGCACCGAAGACTTTGAAATAACTTACATTGGGTTTCTTGTCAGTGAGGAGTTCATATGAGGTTTTCTTGAGGAATTTGTGAAGATATACCCTGTTGATGATATGGCATGCAGTGTTGATTGCTTCAGGCCAAAAGCGACGAGGAGTCTGATATTCTTCAAGCATAGTTCTTGCCATTTCAACCAGAGTCCTGTTCTTCCTTTCGACGACACCATTCTGCTGAGGAGTATAAGGAGCAGATAATTCGTGAGTAATACCAAGTTCATCAAGATAATCATCAAGATCAGTGTTTTTGAACTCGGTTCCATTATCACTCCTCATATGTTTGATCTTGATGCCAAAGTTCGTCGAGGCCCTTGAAGAAAATCGTTTGAAGATTTCCTGCACTTCAGTTTTATACACTATGATATGCACCCAAGTATATCTGGAATAATCATCAACTATGAAGAAGCCATATAAAGATGTTGCATTGGTTAGTGTGGCATAGTGAGTAGGTCCAAATAGATCCATATGAAGCAATTCAAATGGACGTGTAGTGGTCATGATAGTCTTCGAGGGATGCTTGGATCTGGTCAGTTTCCCAGATTCACAAGCACCGCAGAGATGATCCTTGAGGAATTTGACTGATTCGATGCCGATGACATGCTTCTTCTTCGCGAGCATGTGCAAATTCCTCATGCCTGCATGACCTAGTCTTCGGTTCCACAACCATCCTTCTGAGGTTTTTGCTAGTAAGCAAGTGGCTGGTTGAGGACCTGTAGAGAAATCAACAATGTACAAATCCCCTCTTCTTACACCTTCGAAGACTTTGGATCTGTCAGATTCCATGATGACTACACATCTATATCAACCAAAGATAACAATCATATCAAGATCACAAAGCATCGAGACTGACATAAGGTTAAAACCAAGGGATTCAACAAGCATCACTTTGTCCATATGCCTATCCTTGGAAATAGCCACTTTGCCAAGTCCCAATACCTTGCTTTTACCTTTGTCAGCATATGTGATTTGCTTCAGAGGTGATGGAGTTAGTGGCATATTCATCAGTAAGCTTTTATCACCAGTCATGTGATGTGTGCAGTCACTATCAAGAACCCACTCAGTATTCTTGGGTTTGTCATCCTGCAGATGAATTAGTACAGCTTACCATCTCATATGCTTCAGATTTAAAGAATATGATACTAATTTTATCAGATCAGTAATTTCATCATAACAGAAATGTAAGGACGTGTGAAATATTTCTATTTCATCAATCATTAGCTTGCGTCCTATCAAGCATTTCTTCAGGTCTCCAGCAAATTCTTCAGATGATGATTTTCATCTGGAGACCTGACCTGCAGAAGTGATTAGTTCGATTTCTTCACCACCCACATCTGAAGGGGTGGCAAAGCATTCATCATCCTGCGAGCACCATATGAGAAAGGTGGCATTCAAGCCAATGCACTTCTCTTAACAGTAGGGGGTTAAAGTACTCATATGAATATGCAGAGAACTGGTTAGAGGATTTATGAACATAATGATTTGAGGAGTAACGCTCATATTCATATTCCTTGTAGTTTCCGTGCATGTTAGACGCATTAGCACGGGTACGACCATAGTTTTGACCAGTTGAGGATTTTGATCCTCTTGAAGACTTTGGTCCTCCTGAGGAATTTGATCTGGGGTTCAGATTCTTCAGAGGTGGTGTCATGAGAACATTCACGTGAAGATTTTCAAGATAACTTTTGGGAACCCAGATTTTCCTCAGGGGAGGGCCATTCCTGCAGTTAGTTCCAACATATCGAGCAAATACTTCACCAGATTGATTTTTGAACAGTTTATAGTTGGAGTCAAATGGCTCATCTGAGGAATAGGATAATTCACATGAAAAGCCAGTTAGATTAGATGGATCAAAAGGAGGCCTAGTAGGAGCAACCCTTGAGGTTTTGGGATACTGCTCAGGTTTCCAATAAGATCCATCAGCATTTAATTTCCTCTCAAAGGCAATTCCTTCTTTCCTCGGGTTCCTATTCAAGATCTGCTTTTTGAGCACATCACAAAGGTTTTGATGTCCTTTGAGGCTTTTGTATATGCCTGTCATGTACAATTCCTTCAGCCCTGCATTTCCATGAGTAACATTTATGTTTTCCTCAAGTGAGTAAATACACACAACATGTGCAGTTGAAGAATTTGTAGCAATAGCAGCATTCGATGATTTTGGTGAGGAATTAGCAGTTTCGCGTTCAATGCATTTAAGACATGCAGGAATGAATTCAACTTGACCAGCGCTGATCTGTTGAGCTAGTAATGAATCATTTTCCATATGAAGATCATCATGAGACATCCTCAGCTTCTCAAGATCAAGCTTCCTTTGAAGAAATTCATTGGAAAGCTTCTCATGATCAGTGAGGAGTGTATCATAACGATCCTGAAGATTATCAAATCTAGACTGAAGACTTTTCACATCTTCAGTGAGGATTTGGGTAAGGTTTATTTCATCATTCAACAGATCATCACTTTTATCTACAAGTTTTAAAGCCTTTCCAGGGCAGTTTGTTGTTTAGTGGCAATGATAGCAAGTTTACTGTAACTGGGTTTCTTATAATCATCAGGTTCACAGTCACTTGAATCAGAGGAGGAGGCATTATTTGGTACATTTGAACCTTTTGCCATGAAGCAATAGGTTGGAGCGAAGTCATCAGCATAGTCATCAGTATGGATGGTGCAATCATTTTCTTCAAGATTGAAGATTGACTTGCTAACGAAAGTGGTTGCCAGTGCAAGACTAGCGTGTCCGGATTCTGAGTCTTCATCAGAACCCTCTTCTTCATCACATTCCTCTGATTCTGCCTGGAGTCCATTTCCTTGCCAATAAGTGCCCGAGCCTTTCTGAAACTAGTCTTCTTGTGTGATGAGGGCTTTGAAGATGAGGATTTTGAAGATTTCTTCTTCTTCTTCGAGTCATCAGAACTGTCATCCTTGTATTTCTTCTTCTTTGATTCCTTTCCCCAACGGGGACAATCAGCAATGTAATGACCTGATTTCTTGCACTTGTGGCAGGTTCGTTTCTTGTAGTCCTCAGATGAAGATTCTGATTTCCTCATGTCTCTTCTTGAAGATTTATCGAACTGGCCACGTCGAGTAAATCTCTAGAATTTCCTCACGAGCATTGCAAGCGCCTATCCAAATTCTGCAGGGTCACCAATGCTGTCATCTGTGTCTTTGTCTTCAGATGAGGAAGTTGCTCTAGCCTTCCGTGCACGTGGTCTGGAATAGCTGGGTCCATATAGATCTCTCTTTTCTTCTAGCTGGAATTCATGAGTATTTAGCCTTTCAAGTATATCAGCTGGATCAAGCATCTTGTAGTCTGGTCTTTCTTGAATCATCAGAACTAAAGTATCAAATGAAGAATCCAAAGATCTCAGCAGTTTCTTCACAACTTCGTGATCAGTGATGTCTCGAGCTCCCAGTGCTTGCAGTTCATTTGATATGTCAATGAGGCGATCAAAGGTGTCTTGGCAGCTTTCATTGTCATGTCTCTTGAAGCGATTGAAGAGATTGCAAAGAATATCAACACGATAGTCACGCTGGGTTGATACTCCTTCATTTACCTTGCACAGTCTCTCCCAAATTAGTGTTGCAGAGCCCAAATCACTTACTCTTCCAAACTGGCCTGGGCTCAGATGGCCACATATGATGTTTTTCACTTGAGAATCAAGTTGCTTGAATTTCTTCACATCAGCAGCAGAGACACTGGCAGAGATGATGGGGACGCCATGCTCCACAATATACCAGAGATCATTATCAATAGCTTGTAGATGCATTTGCATTTTTTTTTCCAGAAGGGAAAGTTCTTTCCTTCGTAGGTAGGACATGCTGCAGTCACCTTAAACATGCCTGCAGTCGACATAACTAAAACTCCAGGTGGTTGAACCAAAATCACACAGAACAAGGGAGTACCTTGCTCTGATACCAATTGAAAGTGCGTTATATCGACTAGAGGGGGGGGTGAATAGGAGATTTTTAGAATTTCATCACTGAGGAAATTCCTTTTGAAGAAATTTCTCACTCATGACTAACTTACAGCGGAAACAGTAAAGGATCAGAAGTGCAAAGTTTCACAACAGGAGTTTTTCAGAGTGAAGAATGTGAAAACAGATTGCATTGTGAGCAGGCACGCAGAATACAGATGAGGATTAACTGACGTGAAGAATTTGGGGTTGAGGAAATTCAGATAAAGTCTTCAGCAAATTCTTCAAACACTCGCAGTCAAAGTCATCAACACATAATACGAGGAATGTAAGGAGTTGAGGAATTAGAACCCGTTTCTCAGTGAAGACAGTCGTTGATGACCCAGTTCCAACTGCTGTGAGAGTCGTACATCTGGTTTGGAGTGGCTTGGTATTGAAACCAAAGGACACACAGTCCCTACCGTATTCTCCTTGAGCTAAGGACACACAGTCCTCTCCCAACACTCATGGTAAGTCTTCAGGGCAGACTTCCAAACCCTCACAAACTTGGTCACCCGGCGATCCACAATTGACTGCTGGAAAGCTCTAGACCATGACGCCTAACCGTCTAGAGGATGCACAGTCCTCAAAGGAAAAAGGCTTCAGTCCCACACAGGAACAACTTCTTCAGTGATGCTCAATCACTAGGTTTGGTTTGTGGTTTCAGTGTATGGTGTATTTCCTCACTGATGAATTGCTCTTGAAGACTCTGAGGAATTGGGTTGCTCTTATGGGAAGTGTCAGTTTCTAACAGAGCAGCCAACCAGCTAGTCGTTGTGGGGGGTGGCTATATATAGCCTGGGAGCATCCCGACATGATTTGACACTAATGCCCTTAAATAATATGACCATTGGAGTGGATAAGACCAATGACTTGGCGTGGCTATCGAAACGGTCGGAACCCTCAATTGTGAGAGTTCTCATGTCACTCGTCTTCCTGACTTGAGGCTTTTGGTAGGATTAGGCTTGGGTTGAGCATCATGAGGAAATTCATTCCATAGTGTAACTTCGACCCCCTTTAATAGTACGGTGTTCCTATTACTCAAATGCGAAGAAAATAAAACAGAAGGTGTACATCTTCATGATTCAAATTCTTCAGAGTGATTTTCTTCAGGACACACCGGACTTCTCAATGTTAGTATCTTCATGAGGAATATCAATTTCATCGCAGATTCCTCGCGATTCATTTCTTCAACTTCAGACCAATTTCTTCAACTGAAGACATACATTTTTAGGGGTCGATATTCTTCAAATATCTCAAACTCCTCAATGACTTATAGATCCTGTGTACACTCACGAACACATTAGATACTTAACCTATAAGTCTTCAAACCACCAAAATCACTAAGGGGCACTAGATGCACTTACATTCTCGAAAGGACTACGATTGGTCCCTTATACTTGTGGGTCATCAAGACTCTTTTCTGGCGCCGTTGCCGGGGAGTGAAGCGCCTTTGGTAACTGGAATTTGGTAAGGAAACATTTATATACTGTGCTGAAATTTATTGTCACTTGTCACTATGGAAACTGTTCCTTTGAGGAGTTTGTTCGGGGTATCTTCACCACGAACGGAAGCACGAGGAGTTGTTCCTCAACCTGAGGTACCTACTGAAAATATCTTTTATGAAATTCCTTCGGGTATGCTTGAGAAACTGCTGGCTAACCCTTTTACAGGAGATGGATCATCACATCCAGACTTGTATCTAATCTATGTAGAAGAAGTTTGTGGTTTATTTAAGCTTGCAGGTTTGCCCGAGGATGAGGTAAAGAAGAAAGTCTTTCCTTTATCTTTGAAGGATAAGGTGTTTACATGGTATAGGCTATGTGATGATACTGGATCATGGGACTACAATCGGTTGAAATTGGAATTTCATCAAAAGTTCTATCCTATGCATTTAGTACATCGTGATCGAAATTATATTTATAACTTTTGGCCTCGTGACAGGGAAAGCATAGCTCAAGCTTGGGGGAGGCTTAAATCAATGCTATATTCATGCCCCAATCATGAGCTCTCAACAGAAATTATCACTCAAAACTTTTATGCTCGGCTTTCTCATGAAGATCGTACCATGCTTGACACTTCTTGTACTAGTTCTTTTATGAAGAAGGATATTGACCACAAGTGGAATTTATTGGAAAGAAGCAAACGTAACTCTGAAGATTGGGAGCTGGAAGAAGGTAAGGAGTCAGGTATGAATTTCCAGTTTGATTGCATTAAATCTTTTGTTGAGACAAACACTTCTAGAGATTTTAGCGCTAAGTATGGACTTGACTCTGAGATAGTAGCTTCTCTATGTGAATCTTTTGCTGCTCATGTTGATCTTCCCAAAGAGAAGTGGTTTAAGTATCATCCTGCCGTAGAAAACAACATAGCCAAAACCAATCTAGTTGAGGAGAAAGTCATTGCTTTTAGTGATCCAGTTGTTCCTTGTGCTTACACTGAGAAACCACCATACCCTGCTAGGATAAAGGATTATTCTAAAGCTCCAACTGTGATACGTAGGGGTTAAATTAGACCACTTGCACCCCCTGAGGAGATTAGAGTTGAACCTAGTGTTGCTATTATCAAAGATCTCTTAGCCGATGACATAGACGGGCATGTTATCAAATTTTGTGAGGACTTCGCTAGAATTGCTAAACCTCACGCGAAAGAGAAGTACGGACCTGTAGTTGGCCTGCCCGTTGTTTCTGTCAAGGTAGGAGATCACTGTTACCATGGTTTATGTGATATGGGTGCTAGTGTTAGTGCAATACCCCGTTCCCTATATAATGAAATCAAAGATGAGATTGCACCTGTTGAGTTAGAACCCATTGATGTCACTATTACGCTAGCTAACAGAGACACTATCTGCCCTCTGGGAATTGTGAGAGACGTAGAAGTCCTGTGTGGTAAGACGAAGTATCCTACTGATTTCCTCGTCCTTGGTACTGCACAAGATAGCTTTTGTCCCATCATATTCGGTAGACCCTTTCTCAACAATGTCAATGCTCACATTGATTGCATTAAGCAGACTATCACTGTTAGTTTCGAGGGTGTGTCTCATGAATTTAACTTCTCCAAGTTTGGAAGACAACCCCATGAAAAAGAGTCGTCTGGTAGGGATGAAATCATTGCTCTTGCCTCTATTGCCGTACCTCCTACGGATCCATTAGAGAAATATCTGCTTGAGCATGTAAATGATATGCATATGGATGAAAGAGATGAGATAGATAAAATTGTCTTAGAACAATATCCTATTCTCAAGAATAATCTGCCTGTTGAACTGCTTGGGGATCCTCCCCCACCAAAGGGTGATCCTGTGTTGGAGCTTAAATAGTTACCCGATACTCTTAAGTATGCCTATCTTGATGAGAAGGAGATATATCCTATTATTATTAGTGCTCTCCTCTCAGAGCATTAAGAAAAGAAGTTACTAAAAACTCTGAGGAAGCACAGTGCTTCTATTGGATATACTCTTGATGATCTTAAGGGTATTAGTCCCACTCTATGTCAGCACAAGATTAAAACCGATCCTGACTTCAAACCAGTTGCTGATCATCAAAGGAGATTAAATCCTAAGATGAAAGAGGTCATGAGAAAAGAAATATTAAAGCTTCTGGAAGCAGGAATCATTTATCCTGTTGCTCATAGTGATTGGGTAAGTCCATTACATTGCGTACCTAAGAAGGGAGGCATCACCGTCGTTCCTAATGATAAGAATGAATTAATCCCACAAAGGATTATTACTGGCTATAGGATGGTGACAGATTTCCGGAAACTGAACAAGGCAACCAGGAAAGATCATTATCCTTTGTCATTTATCGACCAAATGCTAGAAAGGCTATCCAAACACACACACTTCTGCTTTCTAGACGGTTAGTCAGGTTTCTCGCAGATACCTGTTGCACAATCTGATCAGGAGAAAACCACTTTCACCTGCCCCTTCGGTACCTTTGCATATAGACGTATGGCTTTTGGCTTATACAATGCACCTGCCACCTTTCAAAGATGTATGATGGCTATATTCTCTGACTTTTGTGAAAAGATTGTCGAGGTTTTCATGGATGACTTCTCCGTTTACGGGTCTTCCTTTGATGATTGCCTCAGCAACCTTGATCGAGTCTTAGAGAGATGCAAAGATACTAACCTCGTCCTGAATTGGGAGAGGTGCCACTTTATGGTTAATGAAGGCATCGTCTTAGGACAAAAAACTCTGAAAGAGGCATTGAAATTGATAAGGCTAAGGTTGATGCCATTGAGAAAATGCCTTGCCCCACAGATATCAGAGGTATACGAAGTTTCCTAGGTCATGCTGGTTTCTATAGAAGGTTCATTAAAGACTTCTCTAAGATTTCTAGGCCTCTTACCAACCTCTTGCAGAAGGATGTTCCTTTTGTTTTTGATGAGGATTGTGAGGAAGCTTTCGAAATACTTAAGAAGGCTTTGATAACCGCACCTATTGTTCAACCACCTGAGTGGAACTTGCCCTTTGAAATCATGTGCGATGCTAGTGATTATGCTGTTGGTGCTGTTCTAGGACAAAGAGTTGACAAGAAGTTGAATGTCATTCACTACGCTAGTAAAACTCTAGACAGTGCCCAAAGAAACTATGCCACTACGGAAAAGTAGTTTTTAGCAGCCGTGTTTGCATGTGAAAAGGTCAGATCTTATATAGTTGACTCCAAAGTCACTATTCACTCTGATCATGCTGCTATTAAGTACCTTATGGAGAAGAAGGACGCTAAGCCTAGGCTAATCAGATGGGTTCTCCTGCTACAGGAATTTGATTTGCACGTTGTTGACCGAAAGGGTGCTGATAACTCTGTAGCAGATAACTTGTCCAGGCTAGAGAATGTCCTTGATGACCCACGACCTATTGATGACAGCTTTCCTGATGAGCAATTAAATGTCATCCGCACTTCACATAGTGCATCGTGGTATGCTGATTATGCAAACTACATCGTAGCCAAATACATACCACCCAGTTTCACCTATCAGCAAAACAAGAAATTCTTCTTTGATTTGAGACACTACTTTTGGGATGATCCTCACATTTATAAGGAAGGAGTAGATGGTGTTATTAGACGGTGTGTGCGTGAACATGAACAGGGACAAATCCTGTAGAAGTGTCGTTCCGAAGCATACGGAGGACACCATGCTGGAGATAGAACTGCTCATAAGGTATTGCGATCAGGTTTCTATTGGCCCACTCTCTTCAAGGATGCCCGTAAGTTTGTCTTGTCTTGTGACGAATGCCAAAGAATAGGGAATATCAGTAAACGTCAGGAAATGCCTATGAACTATTCACTTGTCATTGAACAGTTCGATGTCTGGGGCTTTGATTATATCGGACCCTTCCCGAGTTCGAATAGGTACACTCACATCTTAGTTGCTGTGGATTACGTAGAAGCTATCCCCACTAAAAATGCTGATCACCACACCTCTATTAAGATGCTTAAAGAAGTCATTTTCCCAAGATTTGGAGTCCCGAGATATCTGATGACTGATGGCGGTTCACACTTCATTCATGGTGTTTTCCGCAAGATGCTCGCTAAGTATGATGTCAACCATAGAGTTGCATCTCCTTATCATCCTCAGTCTAGTGGTCAAGTGGAGTTGAGTAATAGGGAGATCAAATTGATCCTACAAAAGACTGTCAATAGATCTCGAAAGAATTGGTCTAGCAAACTTGATGATGCACTATGGGCTTATAGGACTGCTTATAAGAATCCCATGGGCATGTCGCCGTATAAAATGGTTTACGGTAAGGCCTATCATTTACCTCTTGAGCTTGAACACAAAGCTTATTGGGCAATGAAAGAGCTCAACTTCGATTTCAAACTTGCCGATGAGAAGCGGTTGTTTGATATCAGCTCATTAGATGAATGGAGGCCCCAGGCATATGAGAATGCCAAGTTGTTCAAGGAAAAGGTTAAGAGATGGCACGATAAACAAATACAGAAACAAGAGTTCAATGTAGGTGATTATGTCCTGCTATACAATTCTCGCTTAAGATTCTTCGCAGGCAAGCTTCTCTCTAAATGGGAAGGTCTTTACGTTATCGAGGAAGTATGTCGTTCCGGTGCCATCAAAATCAATAACACGGAAGGAAATTTTCCTAGAGTGGTAAATGGGCAAAGAATCAAGCATTATATCTCCGATACTCCCATAAATGTTGAGACCAATATCATCAATGTCATAACTCCAGAGGAGTACATAAGGGATGCTTATCAGCCTGTTTCAGACCCTGAAAACGAAGACGTATCTGTTTCGGTAAGTAATTGGACTCCGAAACTTTTCCAATAGGAAATTTCCTCCGTTTTGGAATTTTTGGAAAATTAGAAAAATAAAAAGGAGTTCGAAGAGCGCACGAGGCGGCCACAAGCTTGGTAGCCGCCACCTACCCCCTGGTGGCGGCTAGAGGGCTTGTGGGCACCTCGTGTGCACCCCCGGACTCCGTTTTCTTGCAGAGCACTCCTTGTGGTCCAGAAAAAATCATTATATATACACCCGAAGGTTTTGATTTACGTATCGCGTAGTTTTCCTCTGTTTTCGTTTCGAGCCTGTTTCTGTGGCAGATCTAGATCATCATGACTTCCGCAAACGCTCCTAAGGACAAGATCTTCGAGAAGGTCATCAATCCCAACCTCACGGAAGTGCTGAAACACCCTCAATCTATCAAGATGAGCGAGGGGATGTTGCACATCCGTGATGTTGAGGGGCCTAAGAAGACCGGAAGCATGGAGATGAGGCTCGAAGCAATGGAGCAAAAAGTCTTCAAGTGCCAAGGGACGATGGAGCGTGGACACAACGCCAACCACATGATGATCACAGAGTTCACCAGCAAGCACAAGATGGATGCCATTGACATTGGGAAGCACCTCTCCAGGCTCTATGACAGGGTTGATCAACTTCAGGGCCAGATCTATGACCTGTAGAACCAAAACTGTGAGTATGAGTATATATTTAAATCAATAAGGTTGGCTGCAGATTTGAGGATTCATGCGACTCGTTCATCCTGCCATGATGGAGCACCTATGCCTTGGAAGACGGAGGATCAGACCACTCCAACAACACCACCACCATCACCACCAAAGGAAGACAACTAAGCATTGGTATGGGCAATCCTCTTGGCTTTTGCCTAGCTTGGGGGAGTTGCCCTGGTATCGTATCACCTTTATATCTTTTGCTTTTACCTTTGTTTTAGTTCTTTCCTTTTCAGTTTTTAGTTTTTCTCTTAGTGGAATAAGTATTTAGTGTTTAGTTTGAGTCTTTTTCTTTTGTCTCTTCCCAATGTATTTGAGCTTGCGAGCTATGTAATAAAGAGTATCTTAGTCAAGGGCTTTGCTTTGTGTCGTGATCAAAAGTATAAAAGGAACGATAGCATGAAAGATCATGAGATGATATTATGGAAAGTGATAGCTTCACACATGACACGTATGATGATTGAAACTTGTTGAGAATAAATCAACATAGACCTCGGTCATTGTTGCAATTAATAAGAAGTAATAATGAAAGAGAGTTTCACATATAAATATATCATCTTAGACACTTTTTACAATTGTGAGCACTCACCAAACTATTACATGCTTAGGAGTAGATGTTGGACAAGGAAGACAACATAATGAATTGTGTTTGCTTGGTTCCAAACAATGTTATATGAGTAGAGATCCCTTAGCATGTGACGATCGCTTCTACCTCATTTTTAGCCAAAACTCTCGCACCAAGTAGAGATACTACTTGTGCATCCATAAACCTTCAACCCAGTTTTGCCATGAGAGTCCACCATACCTACCTATGGATTGAATAAGATCCTTCCAGTAAGTTGTCATCGGTGCAAGCAATAAAAAATGCTCTCTAATATGTATGATATATTAGTGTGTGGAAAATAAGCTTTGTACGAACCTGTGATGAGGAAGACATAAAAGGGACAGACTGCATAATAAAGTTCTTTATCACATGAGGCAATATAAAGTGACGTTCCTCCGCACTAAGAGGACACACATTCAAACCTCAAAAGCGCATGACAACCTCTGCTTCCCTCTGCGAAGGTCCTATCTTGTACCTTTACTTTTTGCCCTTGTAAGAGTCATGGTGATCTTCACCAATTCCCTATTTTTGCCTTTGTCTTGGCTACCGTCACATGCTTGGGAAAGATCTATATTCATGTATCAACTTGGAGATGAGTACTTATGCTTTATTATTGTTGACTTTACCCTTGAGGTAAATGGTTGGGAGGCAAAACTATAAGCCCCTATCTTCCTCTGTGTCCAGCTGAAACTTTAATACCATGAGTACCACGTGAGTTGTAACAATTGTGGAAAACAAAAGAGATGATTGAGTATCTGGGTTTGCCTTACAAGCGTCTTATTTGACTCTTTCTGATGTTATGATAAATTGCAATTGCTTCAATGACTATGGTGTGGGGACCCCGACTGGTGAGTCGAGATCGCCGTGCCCAGTGATCCGAAGGATCAATGCTCACTGAACACAAATACTGAATAATAGAGTCTTACCTCCATACATACGTTTGATACAATAAAATGACCTCTTCGGTCGAGTCTTACATACACAGGGCCCTAAAGGCCAAAGCACCAAACTAGACCAATAGCGGAATTATTGGTTGAAAGCGTGAACCCATGTCATCAGCCTTAACCTATAGGCATTCTGACTGGGAAGCATCCTAGCTCGCAAGAACGTCACCGAGTTAATCTTCACCACATCGTGCCTTTCACACCTGGTCAATGAAATAACCAGTGGCAAGCCAATGAGTACTTTGAATGTACTCGCAAACAACCCATGATACGAACAATGAAAGTGAAGGATAACAATATCATGCATCTTTAGTGTAACTCATCTGGGGGGAATGATCATGTATATGCAACAAGTTAAAGAATTGCTTTTGAATAACACGTTACAGATATTGACATATCTGTCAAGGGTTGAACATACCAGTTCACCCTATATACCAAGTCATCGGACTTGTCGTAACCTCAAGATATTAATGAGGGCTAAACCATCTGGGTTTACCCTATATGTCAAGTCACCGAACTTGATCATATTACTGTGATTATCATGATTATAGAAAACACCTTTTTAACACCACGCACACACGCTTGGTTTATGCGGAAACTCAGGACGTAGTTTAAGCAGCACCACCCAACTGTCCTTGACCGTGGACACGGCTATTCGAATAGTTTGACATTCTGCAGAGGTAGTACGCTGGACCCACGAGAAACGGGAAACTTCCGTGTCATCCACGACTCGCGGTATATCACATATACCCGAGGTAAGTACTCGATCATCATCTTTCCCCTGACGATACTAGACAAAGAGATCCACTCGATTGGTACCCAGCCCACATGTTGTACGTCTTACGAGCACCGACTCTCGACTGTATCAACCATGCAGGGACCAACGGTGTGCCTGGAACTCATAATAATGGCATAGTCGTCCTACCTGGCACGACCCCATCACGAGAGTGACACCGATCACTCCTGCCACTAGTAATGTGGCTCTTTGCTAGCACCGACCAGAGTAATCAACAAAGCCCCATCCCATAAAGGGGTATCGTGGTCGTACCGGGTAAGTTTGGGACGGTCGACACATCATAAATCTAATCCATTTCCGAAACCATACTCACACCAAAATCACCGGTGCATCACTTCACCAAAAGTGATCACCAACTCATCATCACCCTCGGGCATTAGTGGCACCCGACAGGGTTTTCATAAACTTTTATTTAACTCATCATCATGCTCATGATAAAATGCTCTATTATTACTTGTCAACATGATAATATCATGACCCTCACGGGGTCAAGCTCAATGTAGTGATTCTACTCTACTAGCCAACATGACAGTAACATGATCCTCGTAGATGGTAGGATCAAGCTCTTCATGTTTGTGCTCCGAGGAGCCATGTGAATATCACTACTATAATGCAAGTGCTTCGAAGAAGCCTTCGGTACCATCACATCGGTGATGGACCGGCATCGTGATCACATGCAACGGAAAAATACTTGCTATACTAGCATGCATCATTTTATTTACTTAAGTCATGGCAAAAGGGCATTCTTGCCTTGCTCACGTAAGTTCTCGGGGTCTTCGAGGTCTTCCGCTCCGTCCCCGAGTACTCCGTCTACCGTCAACTACGTCGGAAATAACCATAGTAAGCTACACCTCCAGCAGAATAAAAGTGTTCTATAAATAGATGTTATATTTTTCTTGGACCTCTCTGGTCATAAGAAAGATACCTGAAGCTTGATATAGGATATTTGGGTCATCAATGATTTTTGTATGGATGGAAAGAGCAATAGATGGTCACTGAATAAGCCAACAGAAATCTTTCTGTTAAAAATGACTAGAGGCACCCATTTGACAGAGGATGATTTTAGAAATATTTAGGAAGTGGTTTCACTGGATTTGGAGTTGAAATGAATATCCTAGAGATTTTATAATGAGGAATAAATAGCAAAGAGAGCTATTTATCTATTGCAACAGAAAGGAGTCACACAAAAATGTTGACCATGGTTCTAAAAATGGAGAGTGATTTAAGAAGGTTCTGGAAATTTGAATCACTCCATTTGGAGTTGAAATGAACCCTATAGGATTTTACAAAGGTGGGCTAAATATATTCAAATCTTCATTTGAATAATAATACCACAAAAAGTTTTCTTGGAAAAATGTGCAAGGCACATATTCAGATAGAGCTTGATTTTAGGAACCTGCAGAAATTTGAATCAAGCAAATTGGAGTTAGTATGATTTTTGAATGGAATTTATAAGTTGAGGAGGGAAATAAAAAGGAAAAGAGCTCATCTCTAGGGGGAAAGGCTATCTTGCACACCAGACGGCAGCTAGGCCTTTAGGCCGGCCCAGCGGCTCGGGCCACCAGCGAGGCGCCACACGGGAGGCGTATTTGCTGGAGTGCGCCTTCGGCACTTGAAGGCGCCCACAGCCAGTGCCGTCTCCACTTAGCCGGTGGGCCTCTGCCATGGGTCCCTCACGAGGGGCCCCGCATGCAGGAGTCTCTCCTACCTCCAGCACGCGCAGAGAGGGGGAGCAGGAGCCCGAGGGCTTGCTGGCTCCCGATGCCCTGGCCACCTCCGGTGAGGTCCGGCTCCCTGGCGGCTCAGGCGGAGGCGCCGCACCCGACGAGGAGAGGATGACGGTGGGCTCCGCCCGTCCGCTTTGTCCCTAACCCCCAGCCGGTACGGGAGAGCAGTAGGGGAAGGTGGCCGCGTGGGCGCCGTGTCTCGGGCCACCCCGTGCTCGGGCGAGAGCGCCGGCGAGCTCAGGCAGCTGCGCCGCCTCCATTCCCACTCACAGCACCCGCGGAGGGCTGCCATAGGGGAGCCGGCGCGCATCCGCGGTCGACGACCCCACTGCCCTCGACCCTCGGCAGCAGCAGCGAGGAGGAGGGGCTCGAAGTGGCTCGAGGGAGGAGATGCGGTGGCCTGGAAACCACCAGCAGGGAGGAGGGAGGCGAAGGGAGACCCTGCGCAGGCCATCCCGCAGAGGCCGAAGCCCTACCCCTTCGGCCATGGCTATGGCAGGAGGAGGGGGAGGCTTGGGGAGAAAGCAAGGAGGAGAAGAGATGTTCAGGAGATTGCAGGAGAAAGGAGGGAGTGAGGGAAAGCCAGAGAGCTTGGGGTGAGGGGATAAGAGAAGGAAAAATAGAGAGAGGTCTCGGGAGCTCTGAGAGCACGGGGTAGACATGTGTCCCAGGGACGTCTTGGAGGCTAGCTGGTGTCGGGGAGCTGCTGGACTGGTCAATTGAGATACCCCGGTGCCCTGAGACGTGCTGCAACGGTTGAAAACAAGCTGCAGCAAGACGACAAGGAGTAGAGCACCATTATTGCAGGCTGGAGTGGTGGTCACCACCCCACCTAGTGTCCTGGGGCACCCCTTTGCCAGGCCAAGGTGTCAACCGTGCAAGGCATGCTTGCCACGATGCACTAGAGGAGTTTGGAGCCAAGTGCAGAAGGTTTGAATGGAGTTTGACTGCTGTGAACTTTTCAGCAGGAAACTAGGGGCTGCTACAAATGGTTTTCACAGGCAGAGAGGGGAGGTGAAACAATGCCCTAGAGCATCTGGTATGGAAGGACTAAACGTCTACAAAAATTGAGCCCAAGGAAAGAAGTGTAGCTAACACTTGCTGTACAAAGCCACATTTTAGCCAAACATGAACTTGAAGAGGTGCTGCTCATTTTCTCCACATGAGCATGCCATAACTTGGTTCCAAATGATGCTTTGGCACACAAGGAAGGCTCTGGAAAGAATTGGGGGTCTTGGGTTAAGCAGAAGTAAAACAAGAGGGTAAAAACAGTGGTTCCATGGGTGAAAATGAGAGAAGTTACAAAGAGACCTTCTCCAATAATTGACCAGTTGCCATGGGAATGTTACTGGAGGTGAAATGTGACTATGTGAGGCTGTGGTAGAAAGTTGAGCTCAAGGGTAAAAGTAGAAGGGGCAAAACAAGCCAAATTAGTGAGTGCACACAAGGTGTTTGATCTGTGGTTAGGCTACCAGATGGATTCCAATGGCTATGAAACTTAACAGGATCAAATAATATATGAAAATAGGCTTGCACACCAAATTTGGGATTTGCTGGATGAGTTTTCCAATGTAGACTTGGAAAACCCTAGAAATGGGCAGAAATGGGTTTCTGCTTAGAACCCTATTCAAATGAATTCCCACAAATCTAATATTTGGTGAAGGGGCATTATTTAAGCATTAAGGCATGCACAAAAAGTTTGACGTCAATTGGACAAACTTTATAATGTAAAGTTTGTCAAAGTCAAAAATCAACAGAGAGGGTTTTTAGGGTTTTAGGACAAGTTCCTCTATTCTTATTGGTGTACCACTTGGTGTGGATGCCTCATTGGAGTACTGGAACATGTCCACCAAATTTGAGCACAATTGGAGATACTTCACAATGTAGAGTTGCTCAAATTTGATTCTGGATAGATAGGGTTTTAGGGTGATTAGGGGAGTCAAATCAACTTGGATTGAAATGAAACTTGGCAAGATCATCAAGAATACCATAGATGACATGCTAGAATTTTGCTGGAATTTATTGAGGATATTTCTTATAGAAATATTCCAAAAGCTTGAAATAGGCAGGAATGGTTTTGGAGGGGTTTGCCCAATATTTTGAACATGGCCATGTGTTGAAACTCATAAATATGGAATAAATATACCCACTGAGTTTCCCTAAATTTTCTTAAATATTTTGAAGCAATAAAAATAACTTTCCTTCATAGGAGACCATTTCTGGCCTCACAGAAAGGCTTTTAAATAACATAATAAAATAACTTTAAAATAATAATAAGATGGTTTTTCGAAGTCATTTTGATAATAGGTTTTAAATAAAAGTTTTGGTGCAAAAGAAATTCCCTAACTTGAGGACTTGTAGTACAAACCTCATCTCAGGGGTTTGCAAGTTTAATTCAAAGAAAAGCTTTTTGGTGAAAATAATATTTGGTAAATTGATATTTTTCCTAAACACATGGCATGATCATTAGGCAGGAGATCATGGGATGAGAATATGATTAGGAGAGTGACAAGAATAAATGGGGATCAGTCACATGCAAAACAATCAGACAGACAATAGTCACTCCAAGCATCACAAGCATTCACAATTTTTTTTAATTGGTCCTAAATTTTGAAACAAGTTACTTAATCAGGAAAGCCAAAAATTGGGGTGTGACATATGGACCGTTGTTGGTTACTCCCCGGTAAGGTTTTTGTCTCATACTTTGCTTTGTGAAGGAATCTTACTTTCCCATAAGAATCTTTATGATGTATTGCTGCTCTCTGTGTGATCATGATGCCCTCATGTCCGTATTATGTTTTATCGACACCTTCGTTCCTAAACATGTGGACATGTTTATGGAACTTGGTTTTCGCTTGAGGACAAGCGAGAAGCTTGGGGGAGTTGATACGTCCATTTTGCATCATGCTTTCATGTTGATATTTATCGCTTTATGGGCTGTTATATTACTTTGTGGTACCATGCCTTTTCTCTCTTATTTTGCAAGGTTTATTTGAAGAGGGAGAATTCAGGCAGCTGGAATTCTGGACTGGAAAAGGAGCAAATCTGAGTCCTCTATTCTGCACAGCTCCAAATGCCCTGAAAATTTACGTGGAATTTTTTGGGAATATATAAAAAATACTAGGCGAAAGAAGTACCAGAGGGGAGCTACCAGGCCCCCACAAGCCTGATAGCCGCCACCCCCTGGTGGCGGCTACAGGGCTTGTGGGCTCCCTGACGGCCCACTGGCCCCCCTCTTTTGCTATATGAAGGATTTCGTTCTAGAAAAAATCAATCGGGAGCTTTTTCGTGGTTTCGCCGCCGCCACCAGGAGGAACTTGAGCAGATCCAATCTAGAGCTCCGGCAGGACGATCCTGCCGGGGAAACTTCCCTCTCGGAGGGCGAAATCGTTGTCATCGTCATCACCAACACTCCTCTCGTCGGAGGGGAGGCATCTTCATCAACATCTTCATCAGCACCATCTCCTCTCCAATCCCTAGTTCATCTCTTGTAACCAATATTCGTCTCGCGACTCCGATTGGTACTTGTAAGGTTGCTAGTAGTGTTGATTACTCTTTGTAGTTGATGCTAGTTGGATTACTGGGTGGAAGAGTTTATGTTCAGATCCTTGATGCTATTCATTACACCTCTGATCATGATTATGATTATGCTTTGTGAGTAGTTACTTTTGTTCCTGAGGACATGGGATAAGTCATGCTAATAATAGTCATGTGAGTTTGGTATTCGTTCGGTATTTTGATATGCTGTATATTGTTTTCCCTCTAGTGGTGTTATGTGAACGTCGACTACATAACACTTCACCATATTTGGGCCTAGAGGAAGGCATTGGGGAGTAGTAAGTAGATGATGGGTTGCTGGAGTGATAGAAGCTTAAACCCCAGTCTATGCGTTGCTTCGTATGGGGCTGATTTGGATCCACTAGTTTAATGCTATGGTTCGACGTTGTCTTAATTCTTCTTTCATAGTTGCGGATGCTTGCGAGAGGGGTCAATCATAAGTGGGATTCTTGTCCAAGTAAGGGAAGTACCCAAGCGCCGGTCCACCCACATATCAAACTATCAAAGTAACGAACGCGAATCACATGAACATGATGAAACTAGCATGACAGAAATTCCCGTGTGTCCTCGGGAGCGCTTTTCCTCTTATAAGACTTTGTTCAGGCTTGTCCCTTGCTACAAAAGGGATTGGGCCACTTGCTGCACCATTGCTACTACTTGTTACTTGTTACTTTTCGCTTGCTACGTTTCACCTCGCTACACCATCACTTGTTACCGCTACTTTCAGTGCTTGCAGTTATTACCTTGCTGAAAATCGTTTATCAGAGCCTTCTGCTCCTCGTTGGGTTCGACACTGTTACTTTCGAAAGGACTATGATTGATACCCTATACTTGTGGGTCATCAGATTGTCATCAATTACCAAAACTACACATGGAGAAATATGCGCTAACACCTCCTCCGAAAATGAATTGGTGGAAGACAGTGGCAGCGGCCTCTATACCGGGTACATGTGGTGCACTATAAGAGAGTGCCGACTGGTGGTTCCCTAGACCCGATAACGCGGCTTGGTTGGAGTATCTGATGTTAGGGTTTGATGTGAGGTCTGGGTAGGCTTCCCTAACAATTTGCATCCCTTCATCAAGTTGATAGGAGTAGCGACAAATTTTGCCAAGATGATGACTTAAAACCTATTGATCTATTAGTTTGTAAGATTTTAATGAATAACTAATAACATGGCTTCTTGCATCGACCTGAAGCAACAGGCGGGGTCATCTTGCTTTTAAAAAAATAGACAAAGCAACTCAAGCATTACATCATAGAAGAGTGTCCAAAATGTTTCTTTATGTGGGACTAGTTGTCATTTGCTTAACCTGATCTATTTATGCCCCATCTCATTAACTTTTTGTGAGGGTCTGCCCCATATCATCAAAAAACAATCGAAGCTTCAAACTTTAATTTAGCATTGATTTCTAGTACAAGTTCAATTACAGTATCCACTACAATTTCACACAACGCGCGTTTGGTTGCATGCATCCAGCTCAACCAAGCCGAGTTGGGCCACGAAATGTTGGTTGGTAACATAATGAGCTGGCTCGCATCCGCACGAAACTTAAAACAACTATCGGTCTTGTTCGCTAGGAACTATCGAATCGATAGTTTCTAGCCATCCAGACTGAGGGCGGCGCAAGCTCGCATGCGGGGCCAGGGCGAAAGCGAGAGGTGATGGCGGGAGATGGAAATCAGGTGTAGCGACACGACGCCAAATCTATGCTCACCCCCATTCCCAACCCATTTACTCGGTCATCTCTCCCTCTAGGACAACATCTTCCTCTAGCCTCACCACGACATGCGACGATGACTTTGATTTGTGCAAGCGACGACGGCGACGACGGCGGCAACAGATCTGGTAGTAGTAGCCGTTGTCGGTCTTCCTTTTGGTCACCATATTCTCATGCTTGATTCAACTGTGGGCCCCCTTTGTCATCCTCGTGTCCGATGTCTATAAGGAACACCCCCTCTCCCCAATGTTAGGTTCCGTTGTTAGGCCATTAGGCAAAGTGTAGGATCGATTTCCCCATTGCTCAACGCACCCTCGATGTGGACTAGGTTATGGATGCACATATGCAGTTGGTAGTTCACGCAGCAACGCTGATAGCTGTGATTCTGGCACGGGTCATGTGCATGCACAAGAGAGCTGTTCGTTGTGGTGAGACACATGTCGTCACAAGAGAGCTGCTCAATCTTAGACACTCCAGCCTTAGAATAACAACTGAGAACACATTTGGAGCTCTGAAGAACAAGTTTAAGATTCTAGATCAAAAGCCATTCCACCCTTAGCCCCACTCAGGTTAAGCTTGTTCTTACATGCTGCATTCTGCATAAATGGGTCATGAAGTGGGGTTTTGATGAAATGGTGCTTGACGACGAAGATGTGATGCTTGATGATCTTGACCTCGGTGGCCATCGTGTGGATGCATTTGACAACGAAGCCTGGAAGACCAAAAGGCTGGAATGAGCACAAGCAATGTGGGATAACAGAGGCGGGACAAGGATCTCAAGAAGAAGAAGAAGAAGAAGAGCAAGAGCAGCAACAAAAGAGGAAGCAGCATCAGTAGCAGAGGAAGAGGAAGAAGCAGCAGCAGAGGAAGAGGAACATCAGCAAGAGCAAAAGAGGTAATAGGAAGAGGTAGATGATTGATGATGAACTTTTCCATTCACCCAATCGGCTCTTAATAATGTGCACAACTATTTGATCACGGCTAGGATGAACTGTAATTTGTTTTGTAGATATGAGTGATACTCTTAAGATCGTGTGTGGTAAGGTCAGCACTAGTGCGAAGTGGTGAGAGCACCTAACACTAGTAGAAAACAGGGCTTTGGTCCTGGCCTGATAAGAGCAGCAGTCCTAGTCGACTTATGAACTGGGACTAATGCATGCATCAGTCCCGGTTCGAGTGGCCAGGATGCCTGTCGGGCCTCGGCGGGCATCAGTACCAATTCTTCTAGGACCTTTAGTCCCGGTTTGTGCCACAAACCGGGGTTAAAGGGCCTGGCTCCTGGCGCAACCCCTTTAGTTCCGGTTTGTGTCTGGAACCAGGACTAAATGGTTATCTTCATTCTCGGTTCTAGACACCAACCGGGACTAAAAGATTGCCTATATATATGCTCATCCCTGCCGCTCACTTCTCTCATTTTTGGCCGGCCAGCATGTGGAGGTGTGTGCTACTCTAGTTCTCACCTCCTATGTACATGAGTTGTTTGATGAAATGTATGAGCCACACTTAAGCTTTCTTTCCTCTCCAAGCTTCATTTCCCCCAAGATTGTTCTAGGTTTTATTTAGATGCACAATTTGATTTGTATGTTGTTTTTATATATACTTAATCATATATAATACATGCAAATGAACCGGCAATGGACTTACGATGACCGATGCACCTCCGACTACATTGACGGTATCCATAATTTTCTTGAAGTGGCGGAGGCAAACAAGCAGAATGGTTTTATGTATTGTCCATGTACTGTCTGTGGGAATACGAAGGATTACTCTTCCTCGAAAACCCTTCACTTGCACATGCTTGAGAGGGTTTCATGCCACACTATAATGTTTGGACCAAGCACGGAGAAAGAGGGGTTATGATGGAAGACAATGAAGAAGAAGAGGATGATGAAAACTATCCGGATCCTATGTTCCCTGAATACAGTGATACTTCAATGGGGGAAGCTGAAGATCAAGAGGTACCAGATGTGCCCGCTGATGATGATCTTCGCCGGGTCATTGTTGATGCACAGAGAGAATCCGAAAGTGAAAGGGAGAAGTTGAAGTTCGATCGCATGTTAGATGATCACAAAAAAGGGTTGTACCCAAATTGTGAAGATGGCAACACAAAACTCGGTACCACACTGTAATTGTTGCAATCGAAGGCGGAGAATGGTATATATGACAAGGGATTTCAGAATCTACTGAAAACAATGAAGAACAAGCTTCCAAAGGATAACAAATTTCCCGACAGTACATACGAAGCAAAGAAGGTTCTCTGCCCTCTAGGATTACACGTGCTGAAGATACATGCATGCCCTAATGACTGCATCCTCTAAGCGGTGAGGAGTTCGAGAATTTGAATGCATGCCCGATGTGGTGCATTGCGGTATAAGATCATACGAGATGACCCTGGTGGTGTTGAGGGACAGCGCCCTAGGAAGAGGGTTCCTACCAAAGGTGATGTGGTATGCTCCTATAATACCACGGTTGAAACGCATGTTTAGAAATAAAGAGCATGCCAAGTTGTTGCGATGGCACATAGAAGGCCGTAAGAAAGACGAGATGTTGAGAATACCTGCAGACGGGTCACAGTGGAGAAAAATCGAGAGAAAGTGGGGGGACTTTGCAGATGAGGCAAGGAACATATGGTTTGGTTTAAGTGCAGATGACATTAATCCTTTTGGGGAGCAGAGCAACAATCATAGCACCTGGCATGTAACTCTATGCATCAATAACCTTCCTCCTTGGGTGTGCATGAAACAGATGTTCATTACGATGCCGGTGCTCATCCAAGGCCCTAAGAAACCCGTCAACGACATTGCTGTGTACCTAACGCCATTAGTTGAAGAACTTTTACAGTTGTGGGATAAAAAAGGTGTACGTGTGTGGGATGAGCACAAACAGTAGGAATTTGACCTACAAGCGTTGCTGTTTGTAACCATCAATGATTGGCCTTCTCTTAGTAACCTTTTAGGACATACAAACAAGGGACAATACGCATGCACACACTGTTTAGATGAGACTGAAAGTATATATTTGCACAAATGTAAGAAGAATGTGTATCTGGGACATCGTCAATTTCTTCCGAGCACGCATCACTTAAGAAAGAAAGGCAAGCATTTCAATGGTGAGGCAGATCACCAGAAGAAGTCTATCCTCCGTATAGGTGATATTATATTCGATATGGTCAAGGATTTACAAGTTGTCTTTGGAAAGGTTCCTGGCGGACAATCTGTTCCGAATGACGCCCAGGGACACGCACCCATGTGGAAGAATAAATCTATATTTTGGGACCTACCTTATTGGACAGACCTAGAGGTCAGTTCTGCAATCGACGTGATGCACGTGACGAAGAATGTTTGCATGAACCTGCTAGGTTTCTAGGGCGTGTATGGGAAGACAAAAGATACACCGGAGGCACGGGAGGACCAGCAATATATGAACGAAAAAGATGGCATGCATCCAGAGTAGTATCAAGGTCCTACCAGCTACGCTCTTACCAAAGCAGAGAAGGAAATCTTTTTTGCATGCCTGCTGCTCAGTATCAAGGCCCCATTTGGCTTCTCGTCGAATATAAAGGGAATAATAAATATGGCACAGAAAAAGTTGCAGAACCTAAAGTCTCATGACTGCCACGTGATTATGACGCAACTGCTTCCGGTTGCATTGAGGGGGCTTCTACCAGAAAATGTTTGATTAGCTATTGTGAAGCTATGTGCATTCGTCAATACAATTTCTCAAAAGGTAATCGATCCAGAAATCCTACCAAGGTTACAAAATGATTTTGTCCAATGTCTTATCAGTTTCGAGTTGGTGTTCCCACCATCCTTCTTCAATATTATGACGTACATCTTAGTTCACCTAGTCGACGAGATTGCCATTCTGGGTCCTGTATTTCTACACAATATGTTCCCCTTTGAGAGGTTCATGGGAGTCTTAAATAAATATGTCTGTAACCGTGCTAGGCCGGAAGGAAGCATCTCCAAGGGCAACGAAACAGAGGAGGTCATTGGATTTTGTGTTGACTTTATTCCTTACATTAAGCCGATTGGTCTCCCTAAATCGCGACATGAGGGGAGACTCTGTGGAAATGGCACACTAGGACCAAACTCAATAATATGTAGGGACGTGCATTGTTGGGCGCAATCAAAATACACAGTTCTACAGAATTATACCTTGGTGACCCCGTATATCAATGAACACAAGAATATTCTACGCTCCAAACACCCAGAGGAGTATGACAAATGGATTACACATGAACACATCGGGACTTTCGGTGGTTGGTTGCAAACACATCTCATGGGTAACAACATTGTTGGAGATGACCTGCACTTGTTGGCCACGACACCATCTTTCACTATATTAACTTTCAAAGGGTACAGATAAATGGAAATACATTTTACACGATCGCCCAAGATAAAAAGAGCACCAACCAAAATAGTGATGTCTCCTTTGATGCAGCAAACACCAATAGGCCAAAGGACACACATTAAGGTTACATAGAAGAGATATGTGAACTTGACTACGGGAAAGATTGGAAGGTCCCTTTATTTCAGTGCAAATGGGTCAATCTAAAAGGAGGCTGGGTAAAGGAAGACCCGCGGTATGGAATGACAACAGTGGATCTCAACAATCTTGGGTACACAGATGAACCATTCATCCTAGCCAATGATGTGGCACAAGTTTTCTATGTGAAGGACATGTCTACCAAAATGAGAAAAAAAGATAAGGAAGTGATTGCATCATACGATGAGCCAAAGCACCACATAGTTCTTTCACGAAAAAGAAACATCATGGGAGTGGAGGACAAGACACACATGTCACAAGATTATGAAAAGTTTCATGAAATTCCTCCCTTCAAAGTGAAGGATGACCCAAGCATCCTGTTAAACGGTAAAGATTATCCATGATTACGACGCAATAAGCAATAAGATTATCCAAGCTTTGTTCCTACAATATCACTAATGTTACATGTCAAAAAATGAAATCCCTTTGTAACCCTCTCAACTTTTTAGCACATGCTATGTGTGTAAAATTATGATACCATGCCAAGTTTCAACCTTTTCATAGTTCCTTTGTAGTGCTTTTCAATTTCAAGGACATTTAGCTCAAAAAAATCATTAAATGCATGAGAAATAGAAAATGAAGTCAAAAAGGGTTGACAATTGATTACGTGACTTAGAATGGTGCATACTGAATGCACAAAATGTCTAGAGTTAAAATAAGTTCTAAAAAATGAAATCCCTTTGTAACAAATGAGTTTTCGTCTGAAACCGTGATACCTCGAAAGAGATTGTCTTGTTTGTACACAAGGTGCATCCAGTTTTTTCCGTGACCCTCTCAACTTTTTAGCACATGCTATGTGGGTGAAATTATGATACCATGCGAAGTTTCAACCTTTCTAGAGTTCATTTGTACCACTTTTCAATTTCAGGGGCATTTATCTAAAACAATTCATTAAATGCATGAAAAATAGAAAATGAAGTCAGAAAAGGGTTGAAAATTTATTACGTGGCTTTGAATGGTGCATACTGAACGCACAAAAAGTGTGGAGTTCAAATATGTTCTAAAAAATGAAATCCCTTTGTAAAGATGAGTTTTCGTCTCAAACCGTGATACTCCGAAAGAGATTGTCCAGCTTGTACACGAGGTGTATCGAGTTTTTGCTGTAACCCTCTCAACTTTTTAGCACATGCTATGTGGGTGAAATTATGATACCATGTCAAGTTTCAACCTTTCCAGAGTACATTTGTAGCGCTTTTCAATTTGAGGGTCATGTACCTAAAAAAATTCATTAAATGCATGAAAAATAGAAAATGAAGTCAGGAAAGGGTTGAAAATTGATTATGTGGCGTTGAATGGTGCATACTGAACGCACAAAAAGTCCGGAGTTAAAATATGTTCTCAATAATGTAATCCCTTTGTAATAGATGGGTGTCATCCGAAACCGTGATACTTCGAAAGAGATTGTTCAATTTGTACACGAGGTGCATCCAGCTTTTGTCGTAACCCTCTCAACTTTTTAGCACATGCTATGTGGGTGAAATTATGATACCATGCCAAGTTTCAACCTTTTGAGTGTTCATTTGTAGCGCTTTTCAATTTCAGAGTCATTTAGCTAAAAAAATCATTAAATGCATGAAAAATAGAAAATGAAGTGACAAAAGGGTTAAAAATTGATTACGTGGCTTTGAATGGTTCATACTGAATGCACAAAAAGTGCGAAGTTAAAACATGTTAAAAATAATAGAAAATATATTTTTCATAAAGTATTTTTTGTTAAAACTTTAATAGCAAAAAATTGAAAAAACGCGAGCCTACTAAGCCAAACATGGTCTTCATACGACTAGAAACCCATTTACAAATGGGTCACGATGCAGGCCCGCGTAACAAGTAGGCCCAACAGGGCAGATATCAAATTTAGGCATTTATTGCTTGCTTTGGAGAGGAGCTCGGGACAATAGCTGCAGCGGGGCTTATAAAACGCTGCGAGCGGCCTTCGCCCGGCGAGGTGGGACTAAACTTCCACCCCGCCTCGGCTGTGCCAGCACCAATCTTTTAGTACCGGTTGGTGTCTCCAACCAGGACTAAAGGTGTCCATTAGTCCTGGTTGGAGCCACCAACCGGGACTAACAGTGAAATTTCGCATGCGCAAATGGCGGGAGGCCAATCATTTAGTACCGGTCGGAGCCTCCAACCGGGACTAAAGATGGAATTTTGTCAGCCAAAAGGGCGGGATTCCAGCCCTTTAGTCCCGGTTCGTGGCTACAACCGGGACTAAAGGACCCTTAATCCCGGTTATATCCATGAACCGGGACGAAAGGGTTGGGCTATATAACGCCCGCGGCCCTCCCTCCAAATCTTCCTCTCTACTCCGACGCCGAACCCATGCACGACGCCGCCAGGCTGCTAGATCGCCGCCGTCTCCGCTCCCCCAACCCTGACGCCGCTGTCGCTGGCTGCTCCTATCTCTGACCCCGACGCCATCGTCGCTGCTCCTCCGGCCCCGACCCTACCGCGCATCACTCGACCTCGATGGCACCGGCCGGCCCCACCTCCATCGACTTCGGCCACCGCCTCCTCCCACGGTGATCCATCACCGCTCCTCTCGTCTATGTTCATCGTCTTCATGTGGTTTTCGTAGGATTCACATTTCGAGTTGCTTGTGAGACAAAAACTTGCGATGCGACAATCAGATAAAAGATGCTTAATGGTTTTGTCCTTGCCAAAAAAGTGCAGGATTCAAGTTGCTCTTAATGGAATTGTCATTTTGTTTTGTTGGCTTGAGTCTATAACTGTAACAACAATATATAAATGTGTTTGGTAGCTACACCAAAATCCACGACGGAAAATTCTTGTTTAACTTGTTTTATCTTTCTCTTGTTCTTTCTGATGCTCCCATAAGTAATACAATATTGTGCAAATTTTATTTTTGAATGTTAAGAAATTTCTTTTCTCTCTCTCTCTCTCTATCTGTCACGCCTAAGATGCGACCCTATCCTCAATTTGGCACGGGGGCCTCGTCAGTGATAGAAGCGCATCTCGTCGTGTCACAAGAATGGATATCGTTACAAGTACATGTACTGAAAAGAAGAGATATATAATAGAATTGGCTTATACTCGCCACAAGCTACATCAGAGTCACATCAGTACAATACATAATCATCAAGAGTAAGAGCAGGGTCCGACTACGGACGAAAACAAACGACAAAAGAAGAACGAAGTCCATCCTTGCTATCCCAGGCTGCCGGCCTGGAACCCATCCTAGATCGATGAAGAAGAAGAAGAAGAAGCAACTCCAAATGAACAATCAACGCGCTCGCGTCAAGTAACCTTTACCTGTACCTACAACTGGTGTTGTAGTAATCTGTGAGCCACAGGGGACTCATCAATCTCATTTCCAAAGGTATCAAGACTAGGAAAGCTTATTAGGTGAGGTAAGGTTAAGTGGTGAGGTTGCAGTAGCGGCTAAGCATATATTTGGTGGCTAACTTATGAGTACAAGAATAAAGAGGGGGAAGATCTACGCATAGCGGACGTGAACTAGTGATGATCAACTGAATGATACTGAACACCTACCTACGTCAGACATAACCCCACCGTGTCCTCGATCAGAGAAGGAACTCACGAAAGAGACAGTCATGGTTACGCACACAGTTGGCATATTTTAATTAAGTTAACTTCAAGTTATCTAGAACCAGTGTTAAACAAAGCTTCCACGTTGCCACATAACCACATGCACGGCTTTTCGAAAAGATTAAACCCTGCAGGGGTGCTCCAACTAGTCCATCACAAATTACCACAAGCCGCATAGAAATCCTCAATCACGAAGCTCGCGATCTCGTCGGATTCCCTAGTGGAAAACCTCAACTCTGAGATTACCCAAATCATCACCGGAATCCCGATGCACAAGATATTTCGTCAAAGGTAAAACTAATCCAGCAAGGCCGCCCGACGTGTCGACGATCCCGATAGGAGCCGCGTATCTCGTTCTCAGGACACGACGGATGGAAAAGCCTACAGGTACCAAACCTCGAGTTGCCCCGTGGTGGCCCCGCAGTCTGTCCATTTTGGACCAACACTCATGAGGAGCACTGGCCCGGGGGTTGATTAAATTATCCTCGGGTTAATTACTCCCTATGTAGTTCATTAGTTGTTAGGCAAATGTAGTACCAAAGTTGGGCCTTGCGAGACCAACTTTAATCTAAAACAAATTATCAAGGGGGTCCCCATAACAACCCCGACCGTGTTAGGAGCGCTCATTTATGAAACATAACACCGGTAGCCGAAAACTAAGGGGGCAAAGGTGGAACAAAACATCAGGCTAGAAAAGGCCGAGCCTTCCACCTTTTACCAAGTATATAGGTGCATTAAATTAAATAGCAATTAATATGGTGATATAACAAGGAACCCATGTTTCACATGGAAGCAACTACACCTGCAACTAGCAATGCTAACAACAGGATAAGCAAGCGGTAACATAGCCAATCAGTGGTTTGCTAGGTCGATCAGGTTGAAGGTTTTCATGGCATTGTTGAGAGGCTGATATGTAAACATGTGGTAGGCAACGACACATAACGATAGAAGCGATAAAACTAGCATGGCAATGATCGTAATGGTATCTGGGGAAATGGTCATCTTGCCTGAGATCCCGCTTGGAAGAAGAACAACCCCGAGAAGTCGGTGAACCAACGTAGTCGAACGGGTCCTCACAATCCGACACGCTTGCGGAACTCTATCGAGATGGATCAAACCGAAAACAAACATCAACACAGATATTCACCACACGATGCACATCATGATGCATAACCTACTATGATGCATGATCAGTTCAATAATTCACGGGATGGCATGGCAATTCACCTCACGCAACACTACACATTAAGTGAATCTCGATATGCAACGGGTTACATATCGACGAAAATCCACATTTAGTTGTTTAGTTCACTCCCGGTTATTTATATGGCAATATGAAATGTTGTTAACATGGCAAGGGGTGAAGCGGGTGATTCTACAGGACATCCTAGTCGGTTAACGCTCGGAGCACAGAACGGAGCTACGGCACAAGAGATATGCAACACAAGATTTATGCCATGAATGTGTCATGCATGCAAGTCACAACAGCACGGGGAAGGAGATAAAGAAACAAGTGTCGCCACGGCGAGCGAGAGGGAACCATGGCGGCAAGACGGAAACGATGCCACGGCAACATTCCTATCCCGATACTCAACCTGATATCGGTGCCACGATCTGGAAGCGTGTGCAGAAACGCTAAATAAAGAATGGGGTGATCCCGTATATCGGGTTCCCATGTGTCGAGGCACGACGAAAAAGGAAGAGAACGTGCAACAACAAACATACGACGCAAACATACGATACATCTCATACAACACAGGTATACAGTTCACGATCACGTCTCGTCGGTATACCTTCGAAGCGTGCGAATCGGAGGGGTTCAGTTCGTAGCGGACGTCGTGGAAGTCGATGTACTCGGTCTCGTCGACGACAGTCGTTCCCTCGGTGTCGGTAGTCGGACACGGTTACGGGGGTCGTCGAGGACGTCGTGGTACTCGCCGATCTTGTCGGTCCCATGAAGGAGGGGATGGTGCTGCGAACTTCGGCGACAGTCCCGAAAGGCGACACAACAACATCTAGCGGGCAGGAACTACACCAACCACACAACCAACAGCAATGCGGCAGGCAAGCAAAAATGCAGCAGCAAGATGCATCGGCGCAGAGCAAGCAAGCAGCAACTGCAGCCGACAGAGCAGCGGCAACACCTACAGCAACAATATTACGCAGCAGCAGCAGCTCGGCAGGGCAACACGGCGGCACAACAATCTAGCAGCAACCTAGGAGCTACAAGCTACATGCATCTACTAGCAAGCACTAACAGCCGAGCCAAGCATCTAGCCTAGCAAGCAAAACGGCAAGCAAGCAAGCTCGCATGCATCAACATCTATAGCAGCAGCAGCAAAGACGCAGGCAAGCAGCAAACCAGCATGGCAAAAGCAAGGGGCATCATCTACAACAAACGGGAGGGCACATGCAACAACACACGACAGCAGAGCAAATCGCAACGGCGGCAGGGCGCAGGTCGGGCACCGGCGGAGGAGAGTCCTTGGCGGGCGGAGCAGCACGGGATGAGCTCGGGCTGAGGAGGTGAAGCGGCGAGCTGCTGGCGGCGCAGGGAACGGCCAGGGCGGAGCAACACGCGGGGAACCTCGGCGGGCGGCGCACCAGTTCGATGGGTTGAGGAGGGGAGCTGCTGCGGGGCCGAGGCACAGCGGCAGGGCGGCACACCGGTTCGATGGGTTGAGGAGGGGAGCTGCTGCGGGGCCGAGGCACAACGGCGGGGCAGCGACGGCGAGGCCTCGGGCCGGCCGGGACCTGGATCCGGCGAAAGGGGCTGCGCGCGGGGGGGGGGGGGGGGACGCGAGGCAGGCGCGGGAGAAGAGGCGCGCGGGGCCATGGCAGCGAGGGGGCGCCCGGGAGGCCGGTGAGGTCAGCCAGGGGAAGCCGGCGAGCAGGGGTCTCGGCGCTGGTAGGGGAGAGGCAAACAAAGGGTGGATGAATCAGGAGGAGGAGAGGGATGAGGGAGAGGGGAAGACGGCGCACGGGGGGAGAGTCGCTGGTCGCTAGGGCAGGGGAGAGCTGGGCCTTGGCCTGCTCGGCTCGGCCTGTTCCCTCCCCCTATTGTATTTTCCTCTTTTTAAAAAAAAGAAAACAACAACACCAAATGGAAATGATTTTTTTATAACAAAGATAAAAAATATTTTTAACTCCTTTAAAACAAACCCCACTATAAGAAATAGTTTTGGGCATTTTTTTAAAGAAATAAAAATGAAACCTTTTCCTTAAGAATTGATAAAACCCTTTTCACAAGAAAATAAAAATAAACCCCTTTTAAAGGAGAAACGGAAATGAGACTTTATTTTGTAAAATAAGACAAGAGGAGAAATAAAAGAAAAACCCAAGGGGTTGCCCCCACATTTAATAAAATGATTTTCTTTAAAAGAAGACAAACCTTTTTTAAGTAGGGGTTAAAATGGAACTTTAGCAAACCGCAAAAACAAAAAAAAGATGAGAGGAGGGGAGTTCCTATCGCACTAAGACTCGGTGAGCACTCGAAGCTCACACACTCAAAACACCACACGCAACAGACGATGCAAGATGCCATGCATGATGCGACGATGCAAACTAAATGACGGTGCAACAAATAAAACTAATCACACGACAGAAACGGAAATAAAGGGGGAATCTTCTGGGGC
The DNA here is from genome assembly GCF_904849725.1 of Hordeum vulgare subsp. vulgare. Lineage (NCBI taxonomy): Eukaryota > Viridiplantae > Streptophyta > Magnoliopsida > Poales > Poaceae > Hordeum > Hordeum vulgare. Next base: position 102,836,596 of record NC_058520.1, read on the forward strand.
GTCGGTCTCGGGCTGTCACAACTCTCCTACACTGCAAGAGGATCTCGCCCCGAGATCCAAGAATGAAAGGGGGGAGAGGATGAGAAAGAACAAGAGGTAAAACTTAGTCGCTTCTTGACAAAGAAGTGAAACCAACGATCCTTGAAGGTAGCAAAGCGATGAGGAATGATATGAGAAGAAGCAAGAATTCACGGAAAATTTCGGCAGCACTTCGGTAGGAAAATGGGACAAAAAATTCGATAAGAAGAGAGAATTAGACAATATACATAACAAACAACTAAATAGAACAAGGGAGCACCATGATCTTGATAGAACAACATAATAGACCCAAAAGAGCAAGATCACAATGCCTCCGGAACAAGAGAATATGAACTAGCTCAAGCAGAAGAAGAGAATGAATAAAATAATGACAACTATCATCACAATAGAATTGAAGAGCCTCCGGACAGAGAATTGACGTAGTAGTTGGAAAACCAACAACGAAGAAGAAGACAGTAGTGGGCTTATGAAAATCATCTCAACAAATATGAGGTGACAACCAACCACTAAAAGAAACAAGGATAGATTCGGGAAACAAAGATATCAAAACTTCGTACACCAAGAGGACACATTGAGAACTTGGATTAATTACAAGCACAATCCACAGGAAAAGCTTTAGGTGAAATCCAACCCAAGATAGCTCAATGAAGAAATCATGGGTTGAAAATATCCCATGAACATAGAATTGGTGGATTTAATTATCTCATTCTTGAAAGGAAATCTCTTCGAGGCTCCTACACTAAGAAGAATGCTATAATACCACCTCAAAGGATAAAGGAAGAACAAATGCACTGGAGATGCAAGAGAAAGGATACTTGAGGTACTCCAAGAGGAATGTTGAAGAACACTTTGAGAAAAATCACATCCTTGAAGAACCACCAAGAAGGACCTCCGTATACAAATGAATGATGCAAAGATATCAAGGTAGAAAAGAATAAGATTATGACCTTGCCAAGATTTAGGTGAAGCTTCACAAAGAGATACTTGATAAAATTTGGAACTCCGCAAAGAAAAGATAAGAACACTTGAGAAAAAGGAATTGATATCATGAGCCACTCCTAAAGAAGAATTCCAAAATACTACGAACAAGAACAAGAATTATGTTATGCTGATCCTTCATCAAGTTTAATTGATGACCAGCAACGGATTTAGCATACAACTTATTCTTTTTGAAAGAATCTTGAAGAGATAGAGAGATAATCACCACTTGAAGCATAATTGAAGGAAGCGCCGGTGAGAATTCACAATTGAATGGGAACACCACGAATTAATGGAGAAACATGAGAATGAAGAGCTCATGAGCCACCTGAGAGAAAACTTTAAACAAGACACCAGAATAATTGAGAGACGAACGAGGAGACAACAATTGAGAAGAATTGAGGATGAAAGGTGAAAGCTGAGAACGAAGAATCTTCTAAAATGATGGCCTTCGGAGGAATGAGAAATAAAAACAACCCAGAAACGCACCGTATAGCAATAAAGAGATTACTCATGATTGGGAATAATTCAAGATGATGCGAGAAGGCTAAAACTATGAATCTTGAAGAGAATGGACCAAGATTGAGAGAAACACTCCTTTGAATTGCAAGCTGAGAATGATTAAGAAAACAACACCAAGAATTACTGAGACACTCCGGAATAGAGAAGAATGAAAGGTTGAGCCAAATAAGAGAACTAATTCAAATTGAACTTGAAGAAAGAATATGACTGATGAAATACATACTTACATATAGTTGAAAAGAATTAATGATCTCCGGAAAAAGATTAAAACCTGGGGGTTATGGGCACACTCGAAGAAACCACCGTTAGAAAAGATTGCTAGAAATATTGATATTGCACCAGTATGAAGGGAACTAGATGACGTTAGCACCTCGAAATAATTGAAAAGACTAGAAAGAAGAACTACACAGATAACTTCAACGCTCCGGATCGAAAAGAGAGGAATAAATAGCAAGATAGGCTCACAAAAATTTCCAACATGGGAAAGAATTTACAACGATGAAAAGGATATGATGAACACGGATAGTTGAATTAAATTCACCGGTAAGGATGACAAGAATGAACAAATATGATACGAATCTCCTGAGAATCTTTACAATGAATCACCGGGTAAGAGAGAAAAGAACAGACAATGGAAGCATAATGAAAAGAAAACTCCTCGATGAAAATTGAATCACTGAAGAAAAGGGTGGGAGGACGGGGTAGAACAAAGACAACTTGGGACAGATGAGACAAACTCCGGAAAGAATTGAGAGAATGATCTGCAACAATTAGAGAGGATTGAATTCACTTGGAGAGAAACACAACGATTGAAAAGAATTAACATGACGACTCCGGTTGACAAGAATTGATATGACAATTTGAATGAACAAAAGAATTGGCATTCTCACATAAAAATATGAGAACACCTCTTAGGAAAGATCTGAAATCTCCACTTGACGTCGAAGCAACTCGAATTACCATAATCAACAAAACAGAGGGAGAGGCTTATGAAACAAGCTAGAACAAACTCATGAGAGAGATTTCGTTCGATATTTTTGTGGACACGATCGCACGGGCTCGATTTTACAGTAGACATCAAGTGCAAGGCAGTGCACCCGACATACGACGCGTCCCCGAGTCGTAGCAAGCTACAAGGACTCTTTAAGACACAACGGGAACCACTGTAAGTCGACCGTCAACAAACAAATCCACTAGTTATCGAACCCCAACCTAACATCATGCATTTGTTGGAAGATTGTCCTATAAGCAACTACTTGAATTCCCACCTAAGAATTCCCGAAATATCTGGTCATGCAATCTGGTACACGGATACAAGGAGTAATAATCACACAACTCCTATACTAACCCGTCACCTGTATAATATCCGTCAACACACCACCAGAATCTCAGACATTCATCTATAACAGACCCTCGTGATCACAATGATACAAAGTATGGAAGTACTCCCGAACAATCTGCACCAGTACTGGGGACATCGGGGTTATCTCGCCACTACTAGTATTGAAGCAATTACGAACATCCTTTGTTCTGAGATACTAAGAAATTTGAATGATAATGATGTGCTCAAGAATCCCCTGGAGCTCAACTCCCCGGAAGAAAATCAAGTCAGACAGGAGGCACCAAGACAGAACTCCGTCACATCGGCATCATATAGATTCCGAGAATATCCGAATGATCCTAATTTTTTTTTGAGTGAGAAGAGGAGTAGAATTAAATTATTACGTCAAGATTCCTGACCAGAGCATAGAAGAGGAGAAAAAAGAATCCTACTCTCCGATATATAACTAGACTCAAAGTAATTTATCACTAGACTCGACTCGACCAAGTTCGATCAATCAAGGGGGCTCCTAGGTCGGTACTGCTCTGGTACCAACTTGTCACGCCCAAGATGCGACCCTATCCTCAATTTGGCACGGGGGCCTCGTTAGGGATAGAAGCGCATCTCATCGTGTCGCAAGAATGGATATCTTTACAAGTACATGCACTGAAAAGAAGAGATATATAATAGAATTGGCTTACACTCGCCACAAGCTACATCAGAGTCACATCAGTACATTACATAATCATCAAGAGTAAGAGCAGGGTCCAACTACGGACGAAAACAAACGACAAAATAAGAACGACGTCCATCCTTGATATCCCAGACTGCTGGCCTGGAACCCATCCTAGATCGATGAAGAAGAAGAAGAAGAAGCAACTCCAAGTGAACAATCAACGTGCTCGCGTCAAGTAACCTTTACATGTACGTGAAACTGGTGTTGTCGTAATCTGTGAGCCACACGGGACTCATCAATCTCATTTCCAAAGGTATCAAGACTAGCAAAGCTTATTAGGTGAGGTAAGGTTAAGTGGTGAGGTTGCAGCAGCGGCTAAGCATATATTTGGTGGCTAACTTACGAGTACAAGAATAAAGAGGGGGAATATCTACGCATAGCGGACGTGAACTAGTGATGATCAACTGAATGATCCTGAACACCTACCTACGCCAGACATAACCTCACTGTGTCCTCGATCGGAGAAGGAACTCACGAAAGAGACATTCACGGTTACGCACAGAGTTGGCATATTTTAATTAAGCTAACTTCAAGTTATCTAGAACCAGTGTTAAACAAAGCTTCCACGTTGCCACAGAACCGCGGGCACGACTTTCCAGAAAGATTAAACCCTGCACGGGTGCTCCAACTAGTCCATCACAAATTACCACAAGCCGCATAGAAATCCTCAATCACGAAGCTCGCGATCTCGTCGGATTCCCTAGTGGAAAACCTCAACTCTGAGATTACCCAAATCATCACCGGAATCCCGATGCACAAGATATTTCGTCAAAGGTAAAACTAATCCAGCAAGGCCGCCCGACGTGTCGACGATCCCGATAGGAGCCGCCTATCTCGTTATCAAGACACGACGGATGGAAAAGCCTACAGGTACCAAACCTCGAGTGGCCCCGCAGTCTGTCCATTTTGGACCAACACTCATGAGGAGCACTAGCCCGGGGGTTGATTAAATTATCCTCGGGTTAATTACTCCCTATGCAGTTCATTAGTTGTTAGGGAAATGTAGTACCAAAGTTGGGCCTTCCCAGACCAGCTTTAATCTAAAACAAATTATCAAGGGGGTCCCCATAACAACCCCGATCGTGTTAGGAGAGCTCATTTATGAAACATAACACCGGTAGCCGAAAACTAAGGGGGCAAAGGTGGAACAAAACACCAGGCTAGAAAAGGCCGAGCCTTCCACCTTTTACCAAGTATATAGGTGCATTAAATTAAGTAGCAATTAATATGGTGATATAACAAGGAACCCATGTTTCACATGGAAGCAACTACACGTGCAACTAGCAACGCTAACAACAGGATAAGCAAGCGGTAACATAGCCAATCAGTAGTTTGCTAGGTCGATCAGGTTGAAGGTTTTCATGGCATTGTTGAGAGGCTGATATGTAAACATGTGGTAGGCAACAAGACATAACGATAGAAGCGATAAAACTAGCATGGAAATGATAGTAATGGTATCTGAGGAAATGGTCATCTTGCCTGAGATCCCTCTTGGAAGAAGAACAACCCAGAGAAGTCGGCGAACCAACGTAGTCGAACGGGTCCTCACAATCCGACACGCTTGCGGAACTCTATCGAGACGGAGCAAACCGAAAACAAACATCAACATAGATATTCACCACATGATGCACAACATGATGCATAACCTACTATGATGCATGATCAGTTCAATAATGCACGGGATGGCATGGCAATTCACCTCATGCAACACTACACATTAAGTGAAGCTCGATATGCAACGGGTTGCATATCGACGAAACTCCACATTTACTTGTTTAGTTCCCTCCCGGTTATTTACACGACAATATTAAATGTTGTTAACATGGCAAGGGGTGAAGCGGGTGATTCTACCAGACATCATAGTCGGTTAACACTCGGAGCACAGAACGGAGCTACAGCACAAGAGACATGCAACACAAGATTTATGCCATGAATGCGTCATGCATGCAAGTCACAACAACACGGGGAAGGAGAGTGTAAGTGCATCTAGTGCCCCTTAGTGATTTTGGTGGTTTGAAGACTTATAGGTTAAGTATCTAATGTGTTTATGAGTGTACACATGATCTATAAGTCACTGAGGAGTTTGGTATATTTGATGAATATCAACCCCTAAAAATGTATATCTTCGGTTGAAGAAATTGGTCTGAAGCTGAAGAATTGAATCGCGAAGAATCTGCGATGAAATTGATATTCCTCATGAAGATATTAAAATTGAGGAATTCGGTGTGTCCTGAAGAAAATCATTCTGAAGACTTTAAAGCATGAAAATTTACTCTTTCTGTTTTGTTTTCTTCACACTTGAGTAATAGGAACACCGTACTGTTAAAGGGGGTCAAAGTTACATTTTGGAATGAATTTCCTCATGATGCTCAACCCAAGCCTAATCCTACCAAAAGCCTCAAGTGAGGAATACGAGTGACATGAGGACTCTCATAGTTGAGGGTTCCGACCGCTTCGATAGCCACGCCACATCATTGGTCTTATCCACACCAACGGTCATATTATTTAAGGGCATTAGTGTCAAATCATGTCGGGATTCTCCCAGGCTATAAATAGCCGCCCCCACAACCATTAGCCGGTTGGCTGCTCCGTTAGAAACTAACACTTGTCATAAGAGCAACCCAATTCCTCAGAGTCTTCGAGAGTAATTCATCAGTGAGGAAATACCCCATACACCGAAACCACAAACCTAGAACCAAGTGATTGAGCATCACTGAAGAAGTTGTTCCTGTGTGGGACTGAAGCCTTTTACCTTTGAGGTGTGTGCATCCTCCGGACGGTTAGGCGTCATGGTCTAGAGCAATCCAGCAGTCAATTGTGGATCGTCGGGTGACCAAGTTTGTGAGGGTTTGGAAGTCTGCCCTGAAGACTTACCACGAGTGTTGGGCGAGGACTGTGTGTTCTTAGCCCAAGGAGAATACGGCAGGGACTGTGTGTCCCGGGACTGTGTGTCTTTTGGTTTCAATACCAAGCCGCTCCAAACCAGATGTACAACTGTCACGGCAGTTGGAACTGGGTCATCAACTACTGTCTTCGTTGTGAAACGGGTTCTAATTCCTCAACTCCTTACATTCCTCAGATTATGTGTTGATGACTTTCATTGTTACTGTTTGAAGTATTTGCTGAAGACTTTCTCTGAAATTCCTCAACCCCAAATTCTTCACGCTAGTTAATCCTCATCTATTTTCTGACTTAGATGTGCAACACATGATGAATCGATTTTCTTCAACTGATGAAGAATATCACTCTGAATGTGAAGAAATCAACGAAGAAATAGATTCTCAGGGCCCTACGACAATTGTACGCGGTGTTTGTAATCAACATTCTTATATGGTTGGTCACGCCACCGCCCAACGCGAAATTCCTCAAGTTGATTTTCTTCAAAGTTCCATTTCCTCAAAACTTGTTTTTCTTCAAAATAGTTTTTCTTCATTGTGACGATTTATCCCAAAATCCTCAAGTTAGTCAAATCTTCAAATACACTTGATGACTTTCGTTTAACTAAATAGACTGTGATTTCAAGTCCTCAACAGCATTCACATACAACTATTTCTTCAAGTTCATGTAAGTGAATGTGATCGGACCCTACTTTCCCTCTATGCTATTCTCATCCAGTCTATTCAATTCTTCATATGCGTTCTAGTTAAAACTTTGTTCAAAATCCTCACTGCGTCCTTGTGAGCTGATGGTTTCATAACAAAATCCTCAAATTTTCAAAAATGTTTCTTTAATGCACAGTAACTGAATCTCACTTCCCATGTTCGGATAACCACGATCTCCACTATCTCCACCGCCTTGCTCGGGAGCTACACGTGTCCTGCGGAGACGTAGAGGCAGGGGCTGTTTGGTCCGAATTCTTCGCACCAACAGTAACTGCCTGGCTATAAATATGTCCTTATCCCCCTCGGCAAACACTTCTTCGCTCCATCGCTCTCCTGCTACAGCAAAATCCCCGAACCCTAGCGCCACCACTGGAAGTCTCGTCGCCGGCGAAGAAGAGCTTCACTGCCTCGACTTTTCCGTCGCCGAAACCACGCCGGAGTCGTACCATCTTCGTCCGCCGCTGCCGTAGACGTCCTCTGCTGTCGGGTTAGGGCGCATTGGACACACACCGAAGAGCTTCTCCCGACAACTTTCCTCTGTTCTTCGTGCGCGCCATCTAGGGTAAATAAAAACCCTATTTTTACAACAAGTTAGATCTACTATTTTACATCTGAGATGTGACATCTGTTTTTCCTCAAGAATCCATATGCATCTGATTCCTCAAACACTGCCTATCACCACACTATTGATGAACTTCACTAAGCATCTAAGATTTTCACGAGATTCCTCAATTGTGCGAATTTTCGGATCTGTACAACTCTGGAACCCAAGAACAGTATGCTTAGGCAAATTCCTCAATCACTGGTTAAATTCCTCAACTATCAAACTTTTTCATTTTCTTCAAATCTGAGAACGCATATGACCTCTCCAAATTCCTCGCAGCTATACTCTGTTCACAGGTAGACACATGTCAGCTGATGAATCTCTCGGTTCTCATCACATTAACTCATTTGCAGCGTTTCTTGAAGAAAATCTTCAAGTCTCATCAGAATCCTCAAGAGTTCAATCTCATCCGCAAAATCCTCAGATGAAGAAAATGGAGGATGACAGGAAACAGAAGGGAGGCAAGAAACTTGTGCAGAATACAGCTTTGGATATCCCTGAGGATATTTACTTGGACTATTGCACACCTGATGAAAATGAAACAATGGCCAAGAGGAAGATTCGGCTTCAGAAGATAGAATGCCGATGGGCTAAGGAATGGAAGGAATACAAATTTGTCACTGCCAAGTATGCGAAGAAATTCGCTCTGAAGCCTCCTGGCAAACGGGCTCCACTTGAGGCTCATCAAGTAGCACATCCCTCAAGCCTCAAGACCCTTGATAACTATCCTGATGAAATGGATAAGCACTTGGCTAAGCTTAAGAAGCAGACAGATGCTGCGCTGAGGAAATAAAATGAATCATCTGCTGCAGCTTTAACTGCAGCTACTTCATCTCCAGGTGAGACCTCTGGTTCGACAATTCCTCAAAAGAAGTCTGTGCCATCAAAACCAAAGGCTTCAAAGCCTCAAGAGAAACCAATTCTGGCATTAGCTACAAAACCCTCAGTGCCAAAACCATTTGCGCCAAAATCCTCAATGTCACCACAAGTTTCAAAACCAGAATTGAAGCCAGTCATGAAGCCACTACCCGCTACCTCCAACTCCTCACTCCCAGCTGCAACCAGCTCGGAGACAAAGTCTTCAACACCTCTTGTGAAGACTCAGGTGTTTGCTGAAAGAGGAACACAACCAAGCCCCAGCAAAATCATCACAGTCCCATCTGCATCAGAGGGTAGTGATGAATATGATGATGAAACCCTGCAAGCTATAATCAGAAACAAGCAGGAGAGGGTAGCTCAAGCTTCTGGTAGCGCCATTCCTCTGGCCATGGACCCCAAGGTCCTGCTAGACTACATAAACATCTGGTATGAGGACCCCAACACTCCGCTTGATGATTTGAAACTTCCCCCTGGCATCAGGAACATGGTGGCCACATTCATCAACGAGGCCAAGTGGAAGGAGTAGCAAGACAAACATGCCAAAGTTGCTAAGCTCAAGAAGAAGAAATTCCTCAAGAAGAATCTCCTCAACTTGACGCATGATGCACTGGTGTCAACACAGGCTGAGTTGAAGACTTTGACAGATAAGTACTCCAAGCTATCTGATTGTCAGAGTCTCAAAAGAAGTTTCATCAAATTTGCCACTAAAGCTGTTGACGACTACAACAAGAAGGTTGCCCCTCCAGTACCAACTCCTCAGCCTCTGATTGAAGAGCCAGCCGATGAATCTCCTCAAGCTGATGAAACTCCTCAAGCTGAGGAAATACCCCAAGAAAGCCGTGTGGATGTACCGGCTATTTAAGAAATCACCACGGAAAATCCAGCTGATGAATTTGCTACAGCTGGTAAGACTGCCCCTGACCCAGCTACTACTTCAAAGCAAGCTGATGACTCTGTTCCAGCTTATTCCTCAAAGCCAGCTGATGAATCTGTTGAGAAAACACCTTCACCAAAAGCTTCAAAGGCGAAGAAGATGACTTCGTCTACATCAGACGTGAAGAAGACAAGGGCTGCTGAGAAGGAAGCCAAAAAGAGAAAGGCCTCCTCAGTAGAAAAAAAAAACATTGAGGCCAAGCGCCTCAAAGCGCTTGAAGAAAATGCTCCACTGGACCCTGTGCCCCTCAACATTGCACCATCTTATGAAGTGGTCACCTTTGAAGATTAGGAGAAAGGGCCAGATGAGGAAATGAAGGATGTCGCATCTGAGGAACACACTGACGAAGAAATTCGTATTGATGACAATCCTCAGCCCTCCATTCCTCAGGAAGACACTGCACAAGGATCAGCTGCACCAGCTGATGAATTTACCTATGTCACCAAGCAAGCTGAGGAAGAGCAAAGTGAAATTCCTCAAGCTGATGAAATTCAGAGTCCTGAGAAAAATCCTCAAGTTGAGGATCAGGCTGACCCAACTCCTCCTGAGCAAGATCTTCACACTGAGGCTCAGAATGAACCTATTCCTTCTCCGGAGCAGAACCCTCAACAGGATGCTCTAGTTGATGAAATTCCTCAGCCTGATGCCCAGCCAGATCTCATTCCTCAAAATGAAGCACAACATGAGCATGCTCCTCAGCCTGAAGCCAAAGCTGATGAAATTCCTCACCCTAAGGACAATGCATCAGACCAAGACAATGCTTTCGTCGTGCTCAACCCAGAGACTGCAATTGTTGTCTCCCCTCCAGTACCACAGCAAAATCTTTAGCCAATGCAGCGTCAGCCATTCTCCAAGCGACCAAAGTTTCAAAAGGAGAACTTCTTTCAAGAACGCATGTACTTCATTGGAGATAATCCCTATGACAAGCCTCAAATCAGACATATGAAGTTTTGGACAAGGACACAGCTGAATTACTATGCCTCTGTGCTGTGTGGAAGAAATAAGATATTCCAGCACAGGCATATTCCTCACGTTGAACTTGAAGCAATACCATGCCTAGCTCCAGTCCTCAATGTCCTTCATGAGGCTGGATTGCTACCAATGTGCTCGGGCATCTCTCATTGGAACAGTGAGCTCATTCTTCAGTTTTATGCCACTCTTCACATATCTGGCGATCCTGAAGACATTAACACCTGGGTGTTTGACTGGATGACGCAAAACACTCACTACAAGGCTCCTGCTACTAAGCTACTGCGTGAATTGCCAGTATCAATTCCCTCAGAGGAGGCCATGAAGCTTTATGGTGAGCGTGAGCTGCCCAACGGGATGATGGAAGTCCTCATGAAGCCTTTGGCTAAAGGGCAACCACCGAGAAAAACCTTCCTCGTCCACGAGCTCAAATATACACCAATGTATGTTTACAGAATCCTCTGCAGTGTTCTTGCGCCGATGAAAGGCCATGATGATGAAGAAGATGTCGTAGGCATCATGAAGAATATCCTCTTCAACACCATCCATGGTATTCCTATCAACATACATGATTTCTTCTTGAGGACTTTGGCCGACTATGCCATGTGTCCATTTGATCACAAGATATATGCCCCATGGATCATGAGATTCATCAGGACAAGGACATGCATCAACTTCCATGCTGATTGCAACAACCATGTTGGTTATATGCCTCCTATCAGGGTCAACAAGAAGACTTTCGAGCTAGTTAAAGGAAAAGACAAGTCAGTTATTGGTGAAGGTCGTAGGCCCCTTGATGGCCAGTTCAGAGAGCCGGAAGCATATTCTTCATGGGACGATACTGAGACTCACCCTCAAAGCCCTGTTGCTCCTCGCATGCTGAATACAAGAGAGCTTCTCCCCAGTCTTCACCAGAAGGTGGACCGCAATCACAAGTGGGTCAAACGCCAGTTCGGCGCCATTGTGAAAACCCTCACTGAAACACAGAACTCTGTGAAGCTTAACCATCACTATCTGTATGAGGTTTTTGATCGCACCTAGGCTACACTTGCTCATCTGAAGACTCAAACAGAACTTGAAGAATTGGAGTTCGAGCGTGACTTTGACTGGTCGTGGCCACCCAAGAAGAAGTTCAGGCCAATTCCAGTTCCTGACCTTGAAGACAGCTCCTTTTCTTCATTCCGCACTGCTGAATCAGATGAAGAACATCACGACACTGCCACCGGTCCAAGGAAGAAGACTACTCCCAAGAAGCACCACTCATCTTCATCAACCGCCAAGAAGTGAAGTCTTCACGGGCGTTAGTCCTCAGTTTGTCCCTTTTTGTCACTTGATGACAAAGGGGGAGAAACTTGAGATTTAGTCTTCAAGCGGGATATTTTGGGGCTTATGTACTATATTTAAGTTACAAACTCTTGGCTCTTCTAAAGTTTTTATGTAATGAGTTGTAACTTAAGCCCGATGGTACTCTGACGCTTTTGAACGTTTTTCTTCGCATGCTGATTCCTCAAATTTTTAATGCACGCATGCTGAAATTCGTCAGATACCATTTGTCATCATGCATCCTCAATTTCTTCATACTATATGTCATATGTATGCATGATTTACAAGACTCAGGGGGAGATCTCCATGATATAAATAATCAATGTGCATTTGCTGTGAAAAGCAAAACCCTCAAGATATGCACATCTTCACGGGGAGTCTCTCTGAATCTTGATTTCAAATTTCTCAAATGAGTATTTACACTTCATATTTTTATCCCTGTTGAAGACATAACCTAATTGTCATCAACCACCAAAAAGGGGGAGATTGTAAGTGCATCTAGTGCCCCTTAGTGATTTTGGTGGTTTGAAGACTTATAGGTTAAGTATATAATGTGTTTATGAGTGTACACAGGATCTATAAGTCACTGAGGAGTTTGAGATATTTGATGAATATCGACCCCTAAAAATGTATATCTTCGGTTGAAGAAATTGGTCTGAAGCTGAAGAATCGAATCGCGAAGAATCTGCGATGAAATTGATATTCCTCATGAAGATATTGAAATTGAGGAATTCAGTGTGTCTTGAAGAAAATCATTCTGAAGACTTTGAAGCATGAAGATTTACTCTTTCTGTTTTGTTTTCTTCACACTTGAGTAATAGGAACACCGTACTGTTAAAGGGGGTCGAAGTTACACTTTGGAATGTATTTTCTCATGATGCTCAACCCAAGCCTAATCCTACCAAAAGCCTCAAGTGAGGAAGACGAGTGACATGATGACTCTCACAGTTGAGGGTTCCGACCGCTTCGATAGCCACGCCACATCATTGGTCTTATCCACACCAACGGTCATATTATTTAAGGGCATTAGTGTCAAATCATGTCGGGATGCTCCCAGGCTATAAATAGCCGCCCCCACAACCATTAGCCGGTTGGCTGCTCCGTTACAAACTGACACTTGTCATAAGAGCAACCCAATTCCTGAGAGTCTTCGAGAGTAATTCATCAGTGAGGAAATACCCCATACACCCGAAACCACAAACCTAGAACCAAGTGATTGAGCATCACTGAAGAAGTTGTTCCTGTGTGGGACTGAAGCCTTTTACCTTTGAGGACTGTGCATCCTCCAGACGGTTAGGCATCATGGTGTAGAGCAATCCAGCAGTCAATTGTGGATCGCCGGGTGACCAAGTTTGTGAGGGTTTGGAAGTCTGCCCTGAAGACTTACCACGAGTGTTGGGGAGGACTGTGTGTTCTTAGCCCAAGGAGAATACGGTAGGGACTGTGTGTCCCGGGACTGTGTGTCTTTTGGTTTCAATACCAAGCCGCTCCAAACCAGATGTACAACTGTCACAACAGTTGGAACTGGGTCATCAACTACTGTCTTCGCTCTGAAACGGGTTCTAATTCCTCAACTCCTTACATTCCTCAGATTATGTGTTGATGACTTTCACTGTTACTGTTTGAAGAATTTGCTGAAGACTTTCTCTAAAATTCCTCAACCCCAAATTCTTCACGCTAGTTAATCCTCATCTGTTTTCTGCGTGCCTGCTCACTGTGCAATCTGTTTTCACATTCCTCATACTGAAAAACTGCTGTTGTGAAACTTTGCACTTCTGATCCTTTACTGTTTCCGTTGTAAGTTAGTCATTAGTGAGGAATTTCCTCAGTGATGAAATTCTAACAATCTCCTAGTAACCCCCCTCTAGTCGATATAACGCACTTTCAGAGAGAAAGAAACAAGTGTCGCCACGACGAGCGAGAGGGAACCATGGCGGCAAGACGGAAACGATGCCACGACAATGTTCCTATCCCGATACTCAATGAGATATCGGTGCCATGATCTGGAATCGTGTGCAGGAACGCTAAATAAAGAATGGGGTGATCCCGTATATCGGGTTCCCATGTGTCGAGGCACGACGAAAAAGGAAGACAACGTGCAACGGCGAACATACGACGCAAACATACGATACATCTCATACAACACATGTATATGGTTCACGACCATGTCTCGTCGGTATACCTTCGAAGCGTGCGAATCGGAGGGGTTCGGTTTGTAGCGGACGTCGTGGAAGTCGAGGTACTCGGTCTCGTCGATGGTAGTCGTTCGCTCGGCGTCGGTAGTCGAACACGGTTCCGGGGGTCGTCGAAGACGTCGTGGTACTCGCCGATCTTGTCGGTCCCATGAAGGAGGGGATGGTGCTGCGAACTTCAGCGACGGTCCCGAAAGGCGACACAACAGCATCTAGCGGGCAGGAACTACACCAACTACACAACCAACAGCAACACGGCAGGCAAGCAAAAACGCAACAGCAAGATGCATCGGCGCAGAGCAAGCAAGCAGCAACTCCAGCCGACAGAGCAGCGGCAACACCTACAGCAACAACATTACGCAGCAGCAGAAGCTCGGCAGGGCAACACGGCGGCACAACAACCTAGCAGCAGCCTAGCAGCTACAGGCTACATGCATCTACTAGCAAGCACTAACTGCTGAGCCAAACATCTAGCCTAGCAAGCAAAACGGCAAGCAAGCAAGCTGACATGCATCAGCATCTATAGCAGCAGCAGTAAAGACGCAGGCAAGCAACAAACCAGCATGGCAAAAGCAACGGGCAGCAGCTACAGCAAACAGGAAGGCACAGGCAACAGCACACGGCAGCAGAGCAAATCGCAACGGCGGCAGGGCGCAAGTCGGGCACCGGCGGAGGAGAGGCCTTGGCGGGCAGAGCAGCACATGATGAGCTCGGGCCGAGGAGGCGAAGCGGCGAGCTACTGGCGGCGCACGGAACGGCCAGGGCAGAGCAGCACGCGGGGAACCTCGGCGGGCGGCGCACCGGTTCGATGGGCTGAGGAGGGGAGCTGCTGCGGGACCGAGGCACAGCGACGGGGGCAGCGCCGGCGAGGCCTCGGGCCGGCCGAGAGCTGGAGCCGTGCGAACGAGACTGCGTGCGGGGGGGGGGGGGGGGGGGGGAGACGCGAGCAAGGCGCGGGAGAAGAGGCGCGCGGGGCCATGGCAGCGAGGGGGCGCCCGGGAGGCAGGCGAGGTCGGCCAGGGGAGGCCGGCGAGCAGGGGGCTCGACGCTGGCACGGGAGGGGCAAACAGAGGGTGGAGGAATCGGGAGGAGGAGAGGGACGAGGGAGAGGGGAAGACGACGCACGGGGGGAGAGACGTTGGTCGCTAGGGCAGGGGAGAGCTGGGGCTTGGCCTGCTCGGCTCGGCCTGCTCCCTCCCCCTATTGTTTTTTTCCTCTTTTTTTTAAAGAAAACAACAACACCAAAAGGTAAGGATTTTTTTATAACAAAGATAAAAAATATTTTTTAACTCCTTTAAAACAAATCCCACTATAAGAAATAGTTTTGGGCATTTTTTTAAAGAAATAAAAATGAAACCTTTTCCTTAAGAATTAAATAAAACTCTTTTAACAAGAAAATAAAAATAAACACCTTTTAAAGGAGAAAAGGAAATGAGACTTTATTTTGTAAAATAAGACAAGAGGAGAAATAAAAGAAAAACCCAAGGGGTTGCCCCCACATTTAATAAAATGATTTTCTTTAAAAGAAGACAAACCTTTTTTTAAGTAGGGGTTAAAATGGAAACTTTAGCAAACCGCAAAAACAAAAAAAAGAGGAGAGGAGGGGAGTTCCTATTGCACTAAGACTCGGTGAGCACTCGAAGCACACACACTCAAAACACCACACGCGACAGACGATGCAAGATGCCATGCATGATGCGATGATGCAAACTAAATGACGATGCAACAAATAAAACTAATCACATGACAAAAACAGAAATAAAGGGGGAATCTTCTCGGGCATCGGTCTCGGGCTGTCACACTATCTCTCTCTCTCTCTCTATATATATATAGGTAAGAATTATGTCTTTTGTTAGAAGGATGAGTCGGTCCCACATCTCCTTTTTAGTGTGAAGTTTGCTCATGCTACATGGTCCATCACCTACACAAGCTATCTCGAAATGATGTGATTTTTCTACATACAATATATTTCTTGGCCTTGAAAGGTTACACACTCATGTAGGCATTGGCTCTGTACATCGTCTGGACTTGCATATCCTCTATTTTTAAATAGCTATAACCTATTAGCTAATTTTCTTCTCCATGCAACAATGCAACAATGTCACATCTTCGTGTGGTTTTCATAGGATTCACATATTAAATCCTGTAATAGCAAAGGACTCGTCATGGAGAATTTCACTTATGCTATAAAAGATAATAAATTACCACAATGGAAACATGAAGCTAGGAATGATATTCATTTCAATGTAGTGTATTTCAATGTAGTGGATGTATTGTTTCATTTTTTGCTAAAAAGTTTATTAAATAGTTGGACTTTAAATAGTTGTAGAAATTGTTCTCGACGTCGACGATGCTCGTCATGCATCCTCGTCGTCGACTCGGTGGCGACAACCTTCTTGAGAGGCGCCATGTCCGGGTTTGGGCTCCGCCGGGCTGGCACTGGGAGGTGTTACCTTCTGGGACGCGCATCTTGGTGAGGAATCGGGCTCCCTTCGTTGACCTGGAGCTTCGATGATGGTGGTGGTCGCGTGGGCCACTTTTGGTGCGGAGGCAGCTGGCCCCCGAGGAGGAGGTACGTCGTCGTGTAAGGGAGGAGGACGAGCACGTCCGTCGCTACTTGGTTGCGTTGGACGCCAAGTTCTCCAGTACTTGCGAGGTTCTTTAGGGGTCTCACCCGATCTATGATCCTGTGCTGGTTCCTTCTCTATGGGTGTCCATCGCCCGCGCCTCAGTACATCAACAGCTCTTTGGGTGATCAGCTTGATGAGGAACCGAGACTGAACTAGGTTATACTAGAGATGTATTCGAGATTATATTCGATACCATTCGAGATGTATTAAGTTGATTATTGGTTGTAACTAAAGAGAACCTTTTTGCCTCTTGAGATCTATTGCAGGACAAGCGCTTTTGACTTTGTTGCTAGAAAAAATTAAGCTTCTTAGTGTCGGCAGGTCCATCATTGCACGACTTTTGTTTTTTGTTGTTGTAGCCCTTGGGATAGGTTTTTATTTGTCCAATGTATGTGATTTTTAATCTTATATGGAATGATGAACACAAGAAATGGCGTGGTCCGATGACGATAGGATCCCTGCATGGCATTTGTGCTATGATGACAGGGGTATATGCGACTGTTATCCTCACCTAGACGACGATACGTCCTTCACTGTCAAGCTGACGGATGACTTCCCGATTATTACAATATGTAAAGACGACATGCATTTTTTGTTAGTCACGTATGACGTGTGATTTTTTGCTTTAGTTAATCTTTAATTTTCTTTTTTAAATTCAACTAGTGCGTTCCCTGCCATGCAATATTTGTTGTCTTGGACAAGTTTCATTTTAAAGAGAAGGACATTACAGAGCCTAAGATAGCTCACCTAAGAACAAAGCATTTCACTTTTGTTGTCAAGGTAACAAATGATGAAGATCACACATTGGAGAGCATTTTGCAAGGCATATGGGTTGAATGAGGACATGAACAATACCTTTGATCTTGGTAATGATGATGTTCGTGATAATAATATAGAAATTTAGGTGCACACAGAGGATGACTTGATTCCAGTTCTACCTCGAGGTGCATTTTGTCAACAGATTTGTTAGGTAATTTATATTGATTATTAAAAAGTATCTCGTACTCATCCTGATTAAATTTCATTATTTTCAATTATTAGCTTATTTCCGTGCTACAAGAACTACACGACACATAGTAGATCGGACCTGCTACAGTTATAGCTCCGAGCTTACTTGGTTTGAGAAAAATCACCTCATTTATGTATGATGTTGACTATCATGCTAAAAACCTCATGACTGACAATGTTTATCATGGATATGTGCCACTAGTGCACCAGTTGAGCCCTTATAACATCACTTCACACAACTTTGTAAGGTTTTTTTACCATTGCATCACTAATCCATCTTTTTTATACATTGTTCTTAAGCAAAACTAGTTTTCCAACTATATTATTATTATACTAATAGGTACTCCCGCCAGAGACCGTGCCTAAATGGATGTTTACCATCGGTGATTTGCAAATGGTTAGCTTATGGCCAACCCCGATTAGTTACCGTGGTAAATACAGGATATCTCAAAGTGATACGTCCATTTTGCATCATGCTTTTATATCGATATTTATTGCATTATGGACTGTTAATACACATTATGGTACTATACTTATGCCTTTTCTCTCTTATTTTACAAGGTTTACATGAAGAGGGAGAATGCCGGCAGCTGGAATTCTTGACCGAAAAAGGAGCAAATCTGATAAACCTATTTTACGCAACTACAAAAGTCCTAAAAACTTATGGAGAATTATTTTGGAATATGTAAAGAATATTGGGCGAAAGAAATACATCAGGGGACCCACCAGGTGGCCACAAGCCAGGGGCGTGCCCTACCCCCTGGGCGCGCCCTGCAGGCTTGTAGGCCCCTTGGTAGGCCTCCGGTGCCCATCTTTTGCTATATGAAGGGTTTTGACGTGGCAAAATCATATCAAAACTTTTGGGGTGAAGCGTCGCCGTCTCGAGGTGGAACTTCGGCATAACCAATCTAGAGCTCCGACGGAGCTATTGAACCAAGGAAACTTCCCTCCCCGAGGGGGAAATCGAAGCCATCGTCATCACCAACGATCCTCTCATTGAGAGGGGGTCAATCTCCATCAACATCTTCATCAGCACCATCTCCTCTCCAAACCCTAGGTCATCTCTTGTATCCGATCTTTGTCTCAAACCTCAGATTGGTACCTGGGGGTTGCTAGTAGTGTTGATTACTCCTTGTAGTTGATGCTAGTTGGTTTACTTGGTGGAAGATCATATGTTCAGATACTTAATGATTATTAATACTCCGCTGATTATGAACATGAATATGATTTGTGAGTAATTATGTTTGTACATGAGGACATGGTATAAGTCTTGCTATAAGTAATCATGTGGATTTAGTATTCGTTCGATATTTTGATGAGATGTATGTTATCTATCCTCTAGTGGTGTCATGTGAAAGTCGACTACATGACACTTCACCATTATTTGGGCCTAGGGGGAGGCATTGGGAAATAATAAGTAGATGATGGGTTGCTAGAGTGACCGAAGCTTAAACCCTAGTTTATGTGTTGCTTCGTAAGGGGCTTATTTGGATCCATATGTTGCATGCTATGGTTATATTTATCTTAATTCTTATTTCGTAGTTGCGGATGCTTGCAAGAGAGGTTAATCATAAGTGGGATTTTTGTCCAAGTAAGGGCAGCACCCAAGCACCGGTCCACCAGCATACCAAATTATAATGAATGCGAATGATATGAGCACGATGAGAACTAGCTTGACAGAAATTCCCATGTGTCCTCGATAGCGCTTTGCTTTATATAAGAGTTTGTCAATGCTTGTACTTTGCTACAAAAAGGATCGGGACACCTTGTTGAACCTTTGTTACATTTGTTACTTGCTACCCGTTTTGAATTACCTTATCACAAAACTATTTGTTACCGACAATTTCAGTGCTTGCAGAGAATACCTTACTGAAAACCACTTGTCATTTCCTTATGCTCCTTGTTGGGTTTGACACTCTTACTTATCAAAAGGACTACGGTAGATCCCATATATTTGTGGGTCATCAAGACTCTTTTCTGGCGCTGTTGCCGGAGAGTGAAGCGCCATTGGTGAGTGGAACTTGGTAAGGAAAAATTTATATATTGTCCTGAAATTTACTATCACTTGTCATGATGGAAAATAATCGTTTGAGGGGCTTGTTTGCGGTATCTTCACCCCGACCGGAAGCACAAAGAGATGCTCCTCAACCTGCTGCACCTACTGAAAATATTAATTATGAAATTCCTTTGGGTATGATAGAAAAACTGCTACATAATCCTTATGCACAAGATGGAACACTACATCCTGATTTGCATCTAATATATGTGGATGAAGTTTGTGCATTATTTAAACATGAAGGTCTGCCCGAGGATGATGTCAAGAATAAGGTCATTCCTTTATCTTTGAAGGAGAAGGCGTTGACGTGGTATAGGTTATGTGATGATACTGGATCATGGAACTACAATCGATTGAAATTGGAATTTCATCAGAAGTTTTATCCTATCCATCTGGTTCATCGTGATCGGAATTATATTTATAATTTTTGGCCTCGTGAAGGAGAAATAATCTGTCAAGCTTGAGGGAGGCTTAAGTCAATGTTATATTCATGCCCCAATCATGAGCTCCTGAGAGAAATCATTATTCAGATTGTTTTATGCTCGGCTCTCTCGTCATGATCAATCCATGCTCGATACTTCTTGTGTTGGTTCCTTTATGAAGAAATATATTGAATTCAAATGGGACTTATTGGAAAGAATTAAACGCAACTCTGAAGATTGGGAACTCGACGAAGGTAATGAGTTAGGTATAAGCCTTACGTTTGATTGTGTTAAATCCTTTATAGACACCGATGCTTTTCGTGATTTTAGCAATAAATATGGACTTGACTCTGAGGTAGTAGCTTCATTCTATGGATCTTTTGCTACTCATGTTGATCTCCCCAAGGAGAAGTGGTTTAAATATCATCCTCCCATTGAAGTTAAATAATTTGAACCTATTAAAGTTGAAGAATAAACTATTATTTATAATGTTGATCCTATTTTTCCTACTGCTTATATTGAGAAACCACCCTTTCCTATCAGAATAAAGGAACATGCTAAAGCTTCTACCGTGGTTCATAAGAGTTGTACTAGAACACCTATACCTCCTGAACAAATTAAAGTTGAACATAATATTGCTATGGTTAAAGATCTCTTGGTTGATAATATTGATGGGCATGTCATTCATTTCTGTGATGAAGCTGCTAGAATTGCTAGACCTGATACTAAAAGTAAACATAGACCTATTGTTGGCGTGCTTTTTGTTTCTATTAAAATAGGATATCATTGTTATCATGGCTTATGTGACATGGGTGCTAGTGTGAGTGCAATTCCCTTTACCTTATACCAAGAAATTATGAATGATATTGCACCAGCTGAATTAGAAGAAATTGATGTTACCATCAAGCTTGCTAATAGAGATACCATTGCACCAATTGGGATTGTTAGAGATTTTCAAATTTTGTGTGGGAAAATAAAGTATCCTACTAATTTTCTTGTTCTTGGTTCCCCACAAGATGATTTTTGTCCCACTATATTTGGTAGACCCTTCTTGAATACTGTTAATGCTAAGATTGATTGTGATAAATTAACGGTTACTGTAAGTTTTGGGGATGTGTCTCATGAGTTCAATTTCTCTAAATTTCGTAGACAACCCCATGACAAGGAATTGCCTAGTAAAGATGAAATTATTGGTCTCGCTTCTAACGGTGTGCCTCCTACTGATCCCTTAGAACAATATTTTCTAGACCATGAAAATGATATGTATATGAATGAAATGAATGAAATAGATAAGGTTTTCTTTGATCAGCAACCTATTTTGAAACACAGCCTGCCTGTTGAAATACTTGGGGATCCTCCTCCACCCAAGGGTGATATCGTGTTTGATCTTAAACAATTACCTGATACTTTGAAGTATGCTTATCTTGATGAAAAGGAGATATATCATGTTATTATTAGTTCTAACCTTTTAGAGCATGAAGAAAAGAGATTATTGAAAACTTTGAGGAAGCACCGTGCCGCTATTGGATATACTCTTGATGATCTTAAGGTCATTAGTCCCACTCTATGTCAGCACAAAATCAATATGGAGCCTGATGCTAAACCAGTTGTTGATCACCAACGACTATTAAATCCTAAAATGAAGGAAGTGGTAAGAAATGAAATACTAAAGCTTCTGGAGGCAGGTATAATTTATCCTATTGCTGATAGTAGATGGGTTAGTCCCATTCATTGTGTCCCTAAAAAGGGAGTTATTCCCATTGTTTCAAATGATAAAAATGAATTGATCCCACAAAGAATTGTTACAGGATATAGAATGGTAACTGATTTTAGGAAATTAAAAATCTATTAGGAAAGATCATTACCCGCTACCTTTTATTGATCAAATGCTAGAACGACTATCCAAATATACACATTTTTGCTTTCTAGACGGTTATTCTGGTTTCTCTGAAATACCTGTGCCAAAAGAGGATCAAGAGAAGACCACTTTTGCTTGGCCTTTCAGTACCTTGCTTATGGACGTATGCCTTTTGGTTTATGCAATGCACCTGCTACCTTTCAAAGATGGCTATATTCTCTGACTTCTGTGAAAATATTATTGAGGTTTTGATGGATGATTTTTCAGTTTACGGAACTTCTTTTGATGATTGCTTGAGCAACCTTGATCGAGTTCTGCAGAGATGTGAAGAAACTAATCTTGTCTTGAATTGGGAGAAGTGTCACTTTATGGTTAATGAAGGCATTATCTTGGGACACAAAATCTCCGAAAGAGGAATTTAAATGCTAAAGTTGATGCTATTGAAAAAATGTCGTGTCCAACAAATATCAAAGGTATAAGAAGTTTCCTTGGTCACGTTGGTTTCTATAGGAGGTTTATTAAAGACTTCTCTAAGATTTCTAAGCCTCTCACTAATCTTTTGCAAAAGGATGTTCCATTCGTTTTTTATGATGATTGTGTAGAAGAATTTGACTTAAGAGAGCCTTGATCACTGCACCTGTTGTTCAACCACCTGATTGGAACCTACCCTTTGAAATTATGTGTGATGCCAGTGATTATGTTGTTGGTGCTATTCTAGGGCAAAGAGTTGATAAGAAATTAAATGCCATCCAATACGCTAGTAAAACTCTAGACAATGCTCAAAGAAACTACGCTACCACTAAAAAGGATTTTTCAGCAGTTGTGTTTGCTTGTGATAAGTTTAGACCTTATATTGTTGATTCCAAAGTCACTGTTCACACTGATGACGCTACTATTAAATACCTTATGGAAAAGAAAGATGCTAAACCTAGACTTATTAGAAGGGTTCTTCTGCTACAAGAATTTGATTTGCATATTATTGATAGAAAGGGTGTTGATCTGGGTAAACTGTGCGTGTGTTCTTTTTCGTCTTCCTTAGCTTGAGCCACCAGAGAGTCACCGTGAGGTTGAGAGGTAGAACAGGTTAGGAGAGCGAGCGCACCCCAGTGTTCGAACCTTTCTGGGTCTGCGGAGGCCCGATTTGGACATCCATACCTTAAACAAAGGCAACATTTGTAGAAATGCATGTGGTAAGAGTTTTGACTATATAGCATGTCTTTCACATATATACATTCTCTTTCACAAGTTAAGTGTGGGTTACTACATTGCTTACCATGTTACTATTTTGTTCAAGGACAAAAGCTCCCAAGATGTGTTGTGCCTCCGGTGATGGATGATCACTAGGGTGTAACGACAATTATTTGTGCCGACAATATCTATTTCAGAGGTACATACTTGATTGCACCAGATGTACAACTCGAAATAAACGAAAGGAGGCACGTACTGAGTGACTGCCACTTGAAGATTGGAGATCGGTGGATCTCTGTGCTCCACCATGGAGATGCATGGGGTTTTCTATTATTCAAGATTTTTCCTAAATGAGAATAGTTCTGTACTAGTAGTCACAATGGTTAATGTATGCATATCTTATGTTATACATGTACATATGTGTTGTCATATCTTATCAGAATCAATGTGGGACGCAAACATCGTTATGTATATACTCATACAAAATTGCACTGTTGTGGCCGCATTTTTTTGCTGCGTTTTTGTCATTATTAATATAGTGTGAAAAAATATGCAACCCGAGTAATATTGTCTATAATTACTGATGTGGGGAAATCCTGCACGCCATGGATATGTATGATATTGTCGTCGTTGAGATATAGCCCACGTCATAGGTATTCTGAATACTGTTAGCATCAACACCAATGCCAACACTATTTTTTAAGTGCCGCTCGATATTGGTGGTGTCTGGTGTCCATGCCACCAAGGCAATTTTTGCCAAGCCATAGATAGGCTTTTCTGCACTAGTGAAGGAAGGAAACTGCTCGCAGAGATACACTATGGTATGGGTGGCCATCAAGCCATAGCCAGGGCCTTGGTTAGAAAGGAAGTCCAAGTAGGATTCTATTGGCCAAGAGCTCGGGCAGATGTCAAATCACTGGTGGACAAGTGCACCGGATGCGAGAGTTTTGCCAATAAGAGTCACATGCCCCCCACGACCCTTCGAAGTATCTCGATAACCTGGCCATTCGCAGTCTGGGGATGGATATGGTCAGACCACTTAAAGGGGGGACTAATAGGAAAAAGTATTTGCTCGTCATGGTAGATAAGTTCATAAAATGAAACAAGCTAAACAGGTGACCTCGGCAAAAGCTGAAGAGGTGATTCACTTCCTTTCAGATGTGATGCACTATTATGGCGTCCCATAGCATTATTAGAGATAATGTGAATTTTTTTACAACCTAGGAGGTAAAAGGCTGGTGCACTGACGAAGGCATAAATCTTGACTACGCATTAGTATACCACCCCAAGTCAAATGGACAGGTCGGACGTGCAAACAGACTGATATTAAGTGGCATGAAGCCACGACTGGTTTGTTCCCTAACAGAAGTCGACACCCAGTGGGTAGAGGAGCTTGACACAGTACAATGGGGCTTGCACACCACACTTAAACGATCCACGGGTTATACACCATTCTTTATGGTATATGGGGTAGAAGCAGTTCTTTCACGCGATCTCATACATGACGCACCTCGAGTATGCATGTACGAGGAGAGGGAAGCCGAGCTCGGCATGAATATGACCTTGACACCATGGAGGAAGAGCGCGATGTGGCCCTTGCCCGGTCCGTGTTTTACCAACAACAGGACATGCGTTATCAAAGCAGAGAGGTCTGAGCTAAGGCATACAACATGGGGGACCTAGTTCTGCACAATCATCCCGAAAAAAAAAAGCACAAACTTTGGCCTAAATGGGATGGCCCATTCATAATTGACGAGGTGCTTTCGGGAGGGGCTCATTGCTACTTGTAAACCACGCTCGGGTTTTCCCCGAAGAGGAGAGGAGATATAATACAGTTCAAAGTATGTGGATGTCGCCTAGAGGTGGGTAAATAGGAGCTTTCAAATAATTACGGTTTAGGCTTGAACAAATGCAAATAGAACTACCATTTAATTAGTCAAGCACAAATCCTAAAACAACTAGGCTCACGTATGTGCACCAACAACTTATGCTAATCAAGATAAACAACTAAGTGACAGCAAGATATATAACAAGAAACAATATGACTATCACAAAGTAAAGTGCATAAGTAAAGGCTCGGGTAAGAGATAACCGAGGCACAAGGAGACGACGATGTATCCCGAAGTTCACACCCTTGTGGATACTATTCTCCGTTTGGAGTCGTGTGAAGGCATAATGCTCCCCAAGAAGCCACTAGGGCCACTGTAATCTCCTCACGCCCTCAAATAATGCAAGGTGTCATGATTCTAGTAAGGACCCATGAGGGCGGTCACCAAACCCGTACAATTGGCAACCCTTGGGGGCGATCAATGAACCTGTGCACGTTGGTAAACCCTGGGGTGGTCACCGGAACCCGTACAAATTTCTTGGAGCAATACAAAACCTTATTGGAGACCCCAACGCTTGCCCGAAGCTTTACACTACAATGATTGATCTCTGAGGCAATACCAGCCATCTAGGGCGCCAAAGCACCCAAGAGGCACATGTTCTAGGGTGCCCAAACACCCGAGAGTAATAAGCTTCTCAAACTTCTCTTACACGTATCACCGTGGAGAAGTCAAACCGATGCAACTAATGCAATGGCAAGAAAACACGAAGTGGTCAAGTTCCTCACTCCCAAATTGCAACACAACAACCTAAGCTATGGAGGAATATGAAAGAAAGATAAGGATCTCACAAGGAACTCCAAGATCTAGATCCAAGGGGTTCCCCTCACATAGAGAAGAAAGTGATTGGTGGAAATGTAGATCTAGATCTCCTCTCTCTTTTCCCTCAAGAACAAGCAATAATCATTGGAGGGATTGAGAGTTAGCTAGCTCGAAGAAGGTCAACAATGGTGGGGGACACGAGCTCAAAGGATGCAGACCATTGGGGAAGAAGCCCCCTTAAATAGGCCTCCCCAAATCCAACCGTTATGTGCACTAGTCGTGCACAAGCAGTACTACAGCTTGGCAAAGATGTACTGCCACTTAGTGCGGTAGAACCAGGAAAAAGCGAGCAAGTGGCAGAAAACTTGAGGTGGCTGTAGTGTTGCTGGAGTGGTACAACCACTCCCGCCAGCGGTACATCCTCTAGGAAAAGTAAGAGCGGGTAAAACCACGGTAGTAGAGTGGGGCAGTGCGGTACTACCGCAAAGAGTGGTACCATCACCAAAAATTGTCATTCTACTACCGCTCGAAGGAGTGCGATATCTAGAGAGCAAAATGTAAGCGAAACTAGCAATGGTAGTATACAACGGAAGTACCGCTTATGTGGTACAACTGTGATACCAAACTGTACTAGCGCATGAATAGAGAAACACTGCCATGGCACTAAAACTGATGGAACTTTTGCATACGAGCTCTGAATTGAGCAAACTCAAGCTTGTTGGATAGCAGACGATAAGTACTACCTTAAGAAGAGGCAGTATGAAAATGGCAATGATATAGAGGTGTTAAAACTCAATGAATGAAAAAACAAAAAAAAATACCAACATCAAAAACATCATTGAAGATGCATATGGACCCCGTTTCCGATGAACTCGAGCTTGTCATGAAGGTGCCCATAAATTGTACAACTCACAAAGAAATGCCAAACAATAACCAAAAAAATATGATGCAAGGATGCAAATGGTTTGATCTCTCAACGAACTATACGATCAAGCTACTCACTTGAGAACCCCCCTTGATAGCATGATAATCGATCCTATAACCTGGTCTCCCAACTAACACATTGAGACCGGTAAAATAGAAGACCTATCAAGGACAAACCCTAGCCTTGCGCATAGTCCACTTGAGCTAAATGAAGATGATCTTGTCCTCCTAAAGATGGACCACCTTTCTTAATTACACCTGCTTGATGAAGACTAGTAGATTGCTCCCCCATACTCCACTATGGGTGAGCCACTCTTCGGCACATCTTCACAACTCCATAATCACCAAATGGATGGCAAGCGTCAAGAATGATCTCTTAGTGATGCTCCACTTGAACTTGCACACTTCAAACTTGATCACGATCACCACTTGACGTCATCCTCCACGGGTTGTAAAAGATCTTGTTTTTGATGAAAGCCCATGGAAAGATACCTAAACGCACATGGAAACTTCACAAACATCATGGATTAGTACACAAACCATCATGGACAATGTTTAACATACCATGGGATCACTTGATACCTCTCGGGACATCCTCTATGCTTTGTGTGTTGACCAACTTGAATCACTCTTTACCATAGTATTGATCAAACTTGTATCTTATCGTGTCTTCATAAAACATGATGTCTTGAAGGTAAACATGAATGTTCACAAAATCTTCTTCTTTAAGACATGCTTGCAATAATCTCAACTCTCACATGACCAATCTTTGGATGGAACCTTGAATACAACCTTGGTCACCATATAAACTCCTTGAAACCAACAGATGGAAATCATAAAGTTCATATGGACAAATCCTTCAAATATAACTCAAGGAAACCCTTAGTCCATAGGGATTGTCATAAATTACCAAAACCACATATGGAGAAATAAGCTCTAACAACAGTAGACATAAGTATTTCCCTCAGTGAGAACCAAGGTTATCAAACCAATAGGAGACTTATGCAAACACCTTGTTGTAGCACCCGCACACACAGAACCAAACACTAGCACGCAACACGGGCAAGAGGGTTGTCAATCCCCTTGAACTTGTTACTTGAAAGATTAAATACTGATATATAGATAATATAAATAGAAAAACTAAATAGTAAATAAAATGCATCAAAGTGTTTTAGGGATTTAGTAAATATATTTAGGTAGACTTGGGGGCATACTTTTTGTTAGAGGCTTCTCTCTCGAAAATAGCATACAGTGGGTAAACACATTACTCTTGGGCAATTGACAGAATAGAACATAGGTATGACATATTATTTATGGCAATGATCATGTATATATGCATCACGTCCATAAACAAGTACTCCGACTCCTGTCTCCATCTACTACAATTACTCCACTCATCGACCGCTATCCTACATTCATCTAGAGCATTAAGTATAAAAGAAGTAATCCTTGGAGAAAGGTGACATGATGTAGAAATAGTAAAACAAAAAATACGTTCAGACCCCATTTTTTTCTGCTTAATGGCAACAATACAAATACGTGGCATGTCCCTTTTTGTCATTGGGATTGAGCACCGCAAATTAAACCCATTACAACGCATCACTCCCACTAAAGAAAAATCAATCTAGTTAGCCAAACAAAACAGATAAATCAGAGAGCAATACGAAGCTATGATAATCATGCATCAAATAATTTAGGGAAGGATCAAATACTATTCATGAATAATCTCGCAAAAAAAACAAACACACCGCAAAAGAGGATAACATTGGATAGATCACCGCGAGAATCATGGTGAACTTTGTATTGAAGATCATATAGAGAGAAGAAGCTATCAAGGTACTAGTAATGTAATCATAGGTTTGTGGAGGACTACTCATATATCATCATGGAGGTAGAAAGGCTGATGTAGATGGCGTCCGTGGTAAATTCCCCCTTCGACAGGGCACCGGAAAATGCCTCCAAATGGGATCACGGTGGAACACAGACTTGCGGTGGTGGAAAAAGTGTTTCTGATGGCTCTCTGTTGGTTTCCCAAATAAATAAAATTTATAGAGGCGGAATTAGGTTAGACGGAGTGACGAGGGTCCCACAAGGCATTAGGGCGCGCCTACCTCCCTAGGCCCCCCTGTTGCCTTGTTGTCTCCACATGTGTCTTGTGGTCTCCTTCCGAAGCTTCGAGGGCCATTTTTGTTGAGAATAAAATGTCAAAAAGTTTCATAGCTTTTGGACTTTGTTTGGTACTAATTTCTTGGAAAACCAAAAACAGGAAGAAAATAGCAACCCGCACTAGGAACTCGGTTGATAGCTTAGTTCCCAAAAATGATATAAAATAGAATATTATTGTATATAAAGTATCCAAGATTCATAATATAATAGCATGGAAAAATACAAAATTGTCGATACGTTGGAGACGTACCAGCATCCCCAAGCTTAATTCACTCTCGTCCTCAAGTAGGTAAATGATAAAAACACTATTTTTGATGCGACATGCTACCCAACATGTAATCTCTTTTAGGTATGATCTTGAGAAATAATGAAGACATTGATAGCAACATAATAATATCCATAAATTAAATAAGCACAATCATTCCTATTAAAAATATATGATCCTTAAAGAATGTTATTCCCTACTCATTTTATCATATTATCATGGCATGACTCCGTCTTCACCGCACAAGTGTAAATCCTGAGCACCTCGTTGTCAAGTCAGGCAATTTCATCGTACTTCTAACACACTTCAACATTTTCTACTTCACTCAATACATGAGTGTGAACCATGGATATAGCATACGGATGGAATAGAGTATGGTGGTAGATATCAAAAGGAGTCAAAGTGGAAAGAAACTATCGCATCAAGTAGGTGGACCAACGGGCTATGGAGATGCCCATCAATCGATATCAAGTGAGGAGTAGGGATTGCCATACAATGGATGCACTAGAGCTATAACTGTATGAAAGCTCAACGTAAGCTAAGTGGGTGTGCATCCAACTTGCTTGCTCATGAAGACCTCGACCATTTGAGGAAGCTTGTCATCAAAATATACAAGCCAAGTTCTATAATGAAAAATTTCCACTAGCATATGAAAATGATAACTCACGAGACTCTCTATATGAAGAATATGGTGCTCCCTCTAAGAACAAGTGTGCACCGCCCCTTCTTTTTTCCCGTTTTCATTTTTTTTCTCTTTTTTACCTTTTTCTCTTTGTCTATTTTTTTTCTTTTTTATTCGTCCGGAGTCTCATCCCGACTTGTGGGGGAATCATAGTCTCCATCATCCTTTCCTCACTTGGATAATTCTCTAATAATTATGACCATCACACTTTTATTTACTTACTAATCGATATGAAAAACTATACAAGATGATATATATGTATGCCTCTAGTAGTGTACCAAGATGTGCAATGATCTAGCATAACATGTAGGTAATGATGAATACAATACAGGAATCATCTTCTTTTCCGTCTGCCATCATCGACGGCAAAGAGGACTCCACCGACGGCAAAGGTCTTTGCCGTCTGCCACCTGTCGGCAAAAATTCTGCGTCACCTACGACAGCATTGTAGCTTCTTTGCCGTCTGCCTCAACGAAGCGGACGACAAAAAGCTTTGCCGTCGGCTTTTCATAAGAGCAGTCGGCAAATATGTCGAGACGGCAGCCGGTAGGCGTTGCCTCCGTTAGGGGCTAACGGAGGCTTTGTTGTCTGCCTCCCCCCTCTTCTTTGCCGTCTGCCTCCACCCTCTTCTTTGTCGTCTATCTCCACCTCCTCCCCCCCTCCACTCTTTGTCGTCTGCCTACCCCTCCTCCCCCCTCCTCTATGCCCTCTTCTTTGCCGTCTGCCCCCCTAGAAGCAGACGGCAGAGATACTATATGGCCAGCTGCTGCTGCCCAGGTTGCACAACTGGGCGCCACGTGGCACCTTTGCCATCGGTCAGCTGATGGCAAAGGCCTTTGCCATCTGCTGGCAGATGGCAAAGAGCCCATATTGTCATAGTTTTGTTTTTTTGATTATTTCAAATCACATATATATATACATAGCACATATATAGGTCACAACACATATACATATACATAGCACATATAATTCATAGCACATATATAGGTCACAACACATATTCATAGCACAAAGTTTCATCGATATTCATAGCACATATATAGGTCACAACACATATACATATAGTTCCACATATACTGTTCATCCATATATACATATGCATATAATTCCACATTGTTCATCAACTCAAATGAAAACTAGAACTAAAGCACTCCATCAATGCCAGCTTCCATGCATGTAGTACATCCAATCTGCAAAATGGGAATAAGAAAGTCAGAAAAAGAACAACAACAACATATATATGACAAATAAGCTAAATTGAAGAAGAAAGAGAAGAAGCAAGAAGAGAACAAGGAGAATAAAAACAAGAAGGAGCAGGAGGAGGAGGAGGAGGGGAAGGAGAAGGAGAAGGAGGACGAGAAGAAGAAAAAAGAAGAAGAGAAGAAGAAGGAGAAGAAGGAGGAGAAGAAGGAGGAGAGAAGAAGAAGGAGAAGAAGGATGGCTCCTTTTCCTTCTTCTCCTCTTTCTCTTCTTCTCCTCCTCCTTCTTCTTCTCCTCCTTCTCCTTCTCTTCTTCTTCTCTTCTTCTTCTTATTCTTCCTTCTTTTCATTTCTCCTCTTCTCCTCTTCTTGTAGCTAAGTATGTCATTATGTCATTATGTCATTATGTCATTATAGAGGAAAACTATGTCTTTTTGGAGCTAAATGGGCTAACCAAGGTTCTTATGCCATTTTGAGCTTATAATGTCTTTTTTAAGCTTAATGGGCTAATTATTTCATTGTTGGGGAAATTAAGGCAAGGAGAATATGAAAGAGGAGAAGAAGAAGAAATCAAGAAGAAGGAGGAGAAGGAGGAGGAGAAGGTCCTTGGCCTTCTCCTCCTTCTCCTCCTCCTTCTCCTTCTTCTCTTCTTCTTCTCCTCCTCCTTCTCCTTCTCCTTCTCTTCTCTTTCTCTTCTTCTTTTTGTTCTTCCTTTTCATTTCTCCTCTTCTCCGCTTCTTGGAGCTAAATTAGCTAACTATGTGTTTTTGGAGCTAAATGGGCTAATTATGTCATTATAGAGGAAAACAAGCTAAGTATATAATGTTAATGAGCTAACCAAGGTTCTTATGCCATTTTGAGCTTATAATGTCTTTTTGGAGCTAAATGGGCTAATTATGTCATTGTTGGGGAAATTAAGGCAAGGAGAATATGAAAGAGGAGAAGAAAGAGGAGGAGGAGGAGAAGAAGAAGAAATCAAGAAGAAGGAGGATAAGGAGGAGAAGGAGGAGAAGGTCCTTGGACTTCTCCTCCTTCTCCTCCTCCTCCTTCTCCTTATTCTCTTCTTCTTCTCCTCCTCCTTCTTCTCCTTCTCCTTCTCTTCTCTTTCTCTTCTTCTTTTTGTTCTTCCTTTTCATTTCTCCTCTTCTCCTCTTCTTGGAGTTAAATTAGCTAACTATGTCTTTTTGGAGCTAAATGGGCTAATTATGTCATTATAGAGGAAAACAAGCTAAGTATATAATATTAATGAGCTAACCAAGGTTCTTATGCCATTTTGAGCTTATAATGTCTTTTTGGAGCTAAATGGGCTAATTATGTCATTGTTGGGGAAATTAAGGCAAGGAGAATATGAAAGAGGAGAAGAAAGAGGAGGAGGAGGAGAAGAAGAAGAAATCAAGAAGAAGGAGGACAAGGAGGAGGAGGAGGATAAGGAGGAGAAGGTCCTTAGCCTTCTCCTCCTTCTCCTCCTCCTCCTCCTCCTCCTCCTTCTTCTCTTCTTCTTCTCCTCCTCCTTCTTCTCCTTCTCCTTCTCTTCTCTTTCTCTTCTTCTTTTTGTTCTTCCTTTTCATTTCTCCTCTTCTCCTCTTCTTGGAGCTAAATTAGCTAACTATGTCTTTTTGGAGCTAAATGGGCTAATTATGTCAGTATAGAGGAAAACAAGCTAAGTATATAATATTAATGAGCTAACCAAGGTTCTTATGCCATTTTGAGCTTATAATGTCTTTTTGGAGCTAAATGGGCTAATTATGTCATTGTTGGGAAAATTAAGGCAATGAGAATATGAAAGAGGAGAAGAAAGAGGAGGAGGTGGAGAAGAAGAACAAATCAAGAAGAAGGAGGAGAAGGAGGAGGAGGAGGAGAAGGAGGAGAAGGCCTTCTCCTCCTTCTCCTCCTCCCCCTCCTCCTCCTTCTCCTTCTTCTCTTCTTAATCTCCTTCTTCTTTCTTTTCATTTTTCCTATTTCTTCTCCTCTTCTCCTCTTCTTGGAGCTCAATTAGCTAACTATGTATTTTTGGAGCTAAATGGGCTAATTATCCCATTTTAGAGGAAAACAAGCTACGTATACAATATTCATGAGCTAACGAAGGTTCTTATGCCATTTTGAGGTTATTATGGCATTTTGGAGCTAAATGAGCTAAATGGGCTAATTATGTCATTGTTGGGGAAATTGAGGCAATGAGAATATGAAAAAGGAGAAGAGAAACTTACCGTAGTGGTCATCAAGGAGGAGAAACATGTGGAGAAGGGTCGTGCGATGCCGCTCGGGAGTTATTCTGCAGAATAGATATTTTGCAATGTCTGAGTTAGCATGATGACACTCAAATATTAATACTAGTTTATAATGAAACTCACCATGTCAATCGAAGAGAAGACGGGCATCGGAGGAGGGACTTGACCACTCTTCTCACACACACCCTGAAGTGTGGGTCATATTAGTTAGTAATGAAATAGACATTACACACATGATTTGGCTAATGTGAAAAAAACTTACCACAAAAAGCTCGTACAGGGCCCGTTGACCCTCCTCATTCCGGGCCCTCTCCTCCTCAATCAATCGTGCCGTGTTCTGGTCCCTCTCATCAAGAGCAGCCTGACTTGCCAATCTCTCTTTCTCAAGAGCAACCTGAAGAGCAGCCTGGCTTGCCAATCTCTCTTTCTCAAGAGCAGCCTGATTTTCCGCTCTCTCTTTCTGAAGAGCAGCCTGAAACACCATTCCTCGTTACCACAGTAATGATCTATGGTGACACACATAATGAAATGGATGAAAGTTTTCTTAGTCCGTACAACTAACCTCGATGGCAAGATCGACTCGCCGTGGACGAGGCATTATCTCAGGACAGCTGCTCGACTGGCGCGCCTTGATCTCCGGGAGAGTGAGTGGACAACGTATTATCCCATCTCCAATGGCTATCGAGCCATGGGGCCTCCCGCCACCAGATATCATCACCAGCTCTGGATCCAAAGGTTCCTGGCTCGGGTTAAAGTCATGCCCTTTCGTAGCCTTCCCCGTGTCCCTGTATGTCACGAGCTTGTGGTGGGATGATATGTTGGTGAAGTTATTTGGATCATCCAGGTCAGACTCAGAGAATGCCTTCGCCTTCTTGTACGAGGCAGTATGGGCCATGCCATAAAGGTCGTACAAGTGTGGCATCTCCGTCTTATTGTGATGCGCCTAAAAGAGAGGAACAAAATATTAGCATGAAGAATGAATTGCATGAATCATGAAGCAAATCACATACCCAGTTCTGCCGCTTTATCCTGATGCAATCCATCGAAATGTTTCCACGCTTCCCCATCCGATGTGTGTACCACCATCTTATTCCCATCCGCATCTAGTTCGGTTCTTTTTCCCAATTTGTGCCATGTCATCTATCTGGATGTCTCTTCGACCATGAAAAGACGTTGAAGTCTTGGTACGATTGGCATATACCGAGGAACACTAACTGCGATTTCGGTCTGCCTCTTTTCACCCATACCGTTGTCTACCACAAGATACCTGCAAGACTCGCAATTGGGACAATAGTCCAAGTGTGCATACTCCTTCCTAAATAAGACACATCCTTTCTCACATGCATCTATCTTCTCATAGGGCATCTTAAGTACACGAAGTATTTTGTCCGACTGGTACAGGTTTGTAGGCATGACATGGCCTTTTGGTAGGAAGCGTCCAAATAGTGTCATCATCGCGTCGTAGCATTCTCTTCCCAAGTTGAACTGAGCCTTCAGAGCCATTACTTGTGCAATTGCATCCAGCTGACAGAGCTCAGTGTGCTCAAGGAGAGGACGTTTTGAAGACTCCAAAATTTCATAAAAGGCCTTTGCAGGTTCCTCCATCTCATCTTTCGAATCCCGAGCATCATCAAAGTCCTGCACCATGTCTTCGATCCCGGTATCATGCTCGTCGGTGCGACGACGGACCACCTCAGCTCTTCTGCGTTGTATAGACTCACCATGAAATATCCACACCATATAATTAGGCTTAAAACCCCTCCTCTGTAGGTGTTTAATCATTACAGCCTCTGTCGTCTTTTTATAGTTGTCGCAACCAGGACATGGGCAATAGTTTCTTTCCTGGCCATTTGCGAATGCGGCTTTCACAAATTACTTTGTTTTTACAAACCGTTCTTTCGTCATCTCTTTCTGACTAGGGTAACCGGTATACATCCACGCACGATCACTCATCTTGCCTAGCTACTAAAGACAGAATAAATATATTTATATATAATTTAGCATTTATATTCTTCGCTTAATCAGGTTCGCCATTTTTATTACATCCAGGCAACCTACACGCTAATAGGTAAAGATAGGTCCTAATCCCACCCGAGTATGTGTAGATTGGGTTCGTTTTCCCATGCTCTGCTCCGGATCCAACGCCAAATTTCGGCAGCACCTCCCCGCTATTCTCCTGATACACGTCTCCACAATAAACAGAGAGGATGTGCATCCGGAGAACAACAGGGAGGCACGGACGAAATTCTGCATCGGATCCAGAGCACATCATACGGGAACACGAACCCAATCTACACATACTCAGGCTGTCCATGGATAATATTGGACAATTCGAAAGGATGGCGGTTATAAATATGCAAAGACATGCATATTTATAGATGTCGCCCTTTCGAACGGGAGACGCATACTGGTCACGCATATTGATAAATTAATTTAATTACCTAAATCTAGAAAGTTTCATCCGGAAACCGAGCCACAGTAAATGAAGGGGCGAGGAGGAGATGAAATTTGTAGTGACCCACGAATGCAGGGGCGGAGCTCGTAGAACGCACGGGGAGGTCTTCGCACAGCAGACCTCACAACGACGAGACAACTATCACATGTAAATCCACCCGATCAACACAAATATTCTAATTATGTCTAATTATGTCATTTTTTAGGAAAACAAGCTAAGAATATAATATTCATGAGCTAACCAAGGTTTTTAGCTTATTATGTCATTTTGGAGGATAATTAGCTAAACAAGCTAAAAAATAAGAAGGAGGAGAGAAGAAGGAGAAGAAGGAGGGCTCCTTCTCCTCCTCCTCCTTCTCCTTCTTCTTCTCTTCTTCTTCTTTTCATTTTTCCTCTTTCTTCTCCTCTTCTCCTCCTTTTCTTCTTCTTCTTCTTCTCCTCCTCCTCCTCATCCTCCTCTTCTCCTCTTCTTCTTCGTCTTCCTCTTATTTCTATTTCTATTTTTCTTTATCCTCTTCTTCTACTTCTTCTTCTTTTCTCTCTTCTTCTCCTTCTTATTTTTTTTTCTTATTCTCTTCTTCTCTTCTTCTTTACTTCTTCTCCTTCTTATTTTTTTCTTCTCTTCTTCTTCTTCTTCTCCTTCTTATTTTTTTCTTCTCCTCTTCTTCTTCTTCTTCTTTTCATTTTTCCTCTTTCTTCTCCTATTATCCTCTTCTCCTCCTCTTCTTCTTCTCGTCCTCGTCCTCCTCCTCTTCTCCTCTTTTCCTCCTCCACCTAACAACCAAGCTAACTAACTAACCTAACTAATTTAACAAGCTAACTAACTAGCCTAACTAACCTAATAAACTAAAAAACTAACCTAACTAATTTAACATAAATAAAAATAAGGAAAAACAAAATAAAAATGGGGGGACTCACCGGCGGGGCGGCTGAGGCGTCGGGGCGGCGGGGAGGACGGGCGCGACGGGGCAGTGGGGCGTCGCCGGGGGCAGTGCGGCGGCGGGGGGCAGTGGTGGCGGCGGTGCGGTGTAGTGCGGCAGTGGGGGAAGTGGTGGCGGCGGTGGTGGGCAGTGGTGGGCAGTGGTGGCGGCGGTGGGGGGCAGTTCGGCGGCGGGGGGCAGTGGTGGCGGCGGGGGGCGTTGGGGTGAGTGAGTGAGTGAGAGAGAGAGAGACAGAGAGAGAGGCCAGGGTGGGGGCGGGACGGCCGTTAGCAGACGTTAGGGCTTTGCCGTGTGCTGGTGGACGACAAAGAGTCTAGACTCGTTGTCGTGTGCCTCTAGCCTCTTTGTCGTCCGCTAGCAGACGGCAAAGAAGGGACTCCAGTTTTACCTAACGTTCCCACGGTCAGGTGCCCCCCTACAGCTTTGCCGTCTGCTGTGCGGCCCTTTGCCGTCTGTGGCTGACGGCAAAGAAGTTGTTGATGGCACAGACCTTCTATGCCATCAGCCAATTATTTGTCGTCAGCTTTGTTTCAGCTGACGGCAAAGACACTCTTTGCCATCAGCCAGCGGACGGCAAAGATTTGGCAGACGGCAAAATACTGAAATCCAGTAGAGATAGTGGCTTTGCCACAAATACTATGTCATCTAGATGATCAGGTAAAGCAATAAGATGATGAACACACAAGTCATGTGACAGAACGGTCAAAGTTGAATGGCAATATATCTTGGAATGGCTATGGAAATTCCATGATAGGTAGGTATGGTGGCAGTTTCGAGGAAGATATAACGTGGCTTATATGCGATAGAGCGTATCATATCACGGGATTTGGATGCACCAGCGAAGGCTGCACCAATTCTCTAGGTGAGAATGGTCAATGAATGGTACCGAGGAGGCTAGCAATTATGGAGAGATCAGATGCATATATCCATGGATTCACATTAGTCATAAATAACTCATGTACTTTTTATAAATCCTTATTAGCTCTCTCGAAGAAAAGTACCGCATACCCCTAGGGAGGAGGTTGGTAGGAGTTAACCACCGCGCGCCTCTGACTTGGACAACCTGATAGGAGTTCAATCGGGTATAAGAACGCTCACACATCATCACCGTGCCATAACAGATATTTAGATGAATAATAAAAAAAAATCTTTAATACCAATATTCTTACTAACCAATGATAATGTAATCACGTCCTTCGATATTGCTACCTCACTAGAATTAATCAATAGTCTCTTTTATGATGAGCTACATGAAAGTTTTTATTATATCCCCCTTGTGTACCAATCCTTTTTGGACTAGTCTTATAACGGCTACATATTAGCATTACCATTTCTTAGACTCTCAAAAAATATTTAAGTGAATCATGAGAGTACAATTATTTCTTTAAAATATGAACACCGTCATGCTCTAAAAGATATAAGTGAAGCACTAGAGCAACTACCAAGCTCAAACGATACAAGTGAAGCATATAGAGTATAATACCAAATTATGATGAACAAGTGTCTCTCTCAAATATGTGTGTCCAGCAAACAATGAATGTGGCAAACTAAAATAAAATCAAACTATAGCTCGAAGTGACCTACCGATAGAATGGAGATGAAAGAGGGATGCCTTCTGGAGCATCCTCAAGCTTAGCGCTTGGGTCTTCCTTGATATACCTTGGGGTGTCTTGGGCATATCCAATCTTAGTTTCTTGCCTCTCCTTATTCCTTCATCCATCATTGTAACACCCAAAACTTGAAAAGTTTAGCACACAAAACTCAATAGAAGCCTCGTGAGATCCGTTAGTACGATAGGCAAATCATAAACTTTACATAGTGTTGTAAATAGATTCGTATTTAATTACTTAGTAAAGCACTATATTCTAACTTCTCCATGACTTATAACCCCTGCTATAATCCATAGCATCATCAAAGCAAGCAAACTATGCAAGTAAAAAACATAATCTGTCTAAAATAGAACAATCTATAAGGAGCAGACCCAATACCATACTTATGTAATTCCGCAAATTCTAAAACATTAGAACAACCTGGGAAATTTTTATACCAATACTGTGTAAAAAATCAGATCAAAAAGACATTCTAGTAAAATCAAAGAAATTCTTCATTGTAGGTAAAAGTTTTTGTTTTTGCAGAGGATCAATTCTATTATCATCCAAATTATCCCAAAGTCTTTACTTGGTGAAAACACTAATTAAAACATAAAAAACAATAATTATAGTAGCAATAATGATTTCAACAAACCAAGAAAGAAAGTAAAACAATTTTTTAAGGTCACTATTGGGTTTCCTCCTAATAAACGCTATTGTTTTATGCCCCTAGCTTGGCATAATGCCTAGTATCAAGTGTTGTCATCCTTCATGTTTAGGTCCTCAATTACACAACCACGCTTCCTAGGAGACTTATGACACAATATATTAATGACCATGCTCCTAGGGACAAATATGGGGGTTTAACAATAGGTTCCATTATCACATCAATGAAGTTAGGGTGCACACTAATCATTTTGAGATCTTCAATCTTCTTGTTAGGTGACGCACCCGAATTTCTAGGGCCATACATAACTTTGGAATATTATTGAGGGGAGTCCTTTCAATAATTTTATAAGGAGAAAAAACGGATCCCACTCTATTAATGATATCTTCCAACTTCTCAATTCTAGCAGAACTTTGCTCCGCCCTCTCATTAATTATTGTTTCCTTCCCTTTTAGTGTTTTCAAAGTAATTCCTACCTTTGATACACATTGAGTAACATTAATTCTATTTTTGTATCTAAATCCTCAATATGTTCTATGGTAAATGTTTTATTTTCAATAATATCTAGCATTTTCATAACATGCCCCAAAGTTAATGTTGGTTCATTAATCGTGATAGGTGGTGATCCCACTAAATATTACATGGCATTGAAAGCGTCAGAGGTACGACTCACTAAGAAATTACCACCGGTAATAGAATCAAGCACAAATATATACCAAGTAATAACACCCACAAAGAAATTATGAAGCAAAATGTTGGTGGATTGCCTACGAGTTGATATATTTTGAGCATCGCAAATCTTATACAAGCATCCTTTAAACTTTCTCCTCCCCTTTGTTTAAAACTGAGCACTTCATTCTCAGAAGTAAACAGAACAAGAGAAGAACTAGTCGTAATGGAAAGCAAGCAAGCAAAAAATTTTTTTGTATTCTTGATATTTTTAAGAAAGCAAATCTTAAAGCAAATAAAAAATAGAACAAGTGAATGACAATTTGAACATGATGAGAATTTGATGATGTCTCCTCGGCAACGGCGCGACAAGTTCTTCCTGCTACAAGTAAAATGCACAGGGTTTTCCTCCAAAGTGGAGAGGAGATGCTGTACAATAGAGATAAGTATTTTCCTCAGTGAGAACCAAGGTTATCGAACCAATAGGAGATTCTTGCAACACCTTTTTTGCAATACCTGCACACACATAAACAAATACTTGCACCCAACGTGGGCAAGAGGGTTGTCAAGCCTTTGACCTTGTTGCAAGGATTAAATACAAATAGGTAGATAATATAAATATAAAAAGTAAAAACAGTAAATAAATTAAAGCAAAATATTTTGAGGGTTTTAGTAAAATATTTAGGTAGACACTCGGGCCATAATTTTCGCTAGAGGCTTCTCTATCGAACATAGCATATGGTGAGTAAACAATTTAATGTTGAGCTATTGACATAGTAGCGCATACTTATGACATGTTATTCACAACAATGATCATGTATATAGGCATCATGCCCATAAACTAGTAGACTCACTCCTGCCTGCATCTACTACTATTACTCCACTCATCGACCGCTATTCAACATGCATCTATAGTATTAAGTATAGAATAGAGTAATGCTTGGAGCAAGGTGACATGATGTAGACAAAGTAAGACAAGCAATATGTTTTGACCCGTCGTTTACTTATTAATGTTATTAATAAAAATACATGGCATGTCCCTTTCTGTTACTAGGATTGAGCATCGCAAGACTGAACCCATTACAACGCACCACTCGCACTGAAGATAAATCAATCTAGTTGGCCAAACCAAACCGATAAATCGAAGAGGAATACTAAGTTAACAATCATGCATAAAATAATTGAGAGAAGACTTTATTTATATTCACGAATAATGTGATCATAAACCCACAATTCATTGGATCCCAACAAACACAATGCAAAAGAGGATTACATCAGATAGATCACCGTGAAAATCTTGGTGAACTGCATATTGAAGATCATAGAGAGAGAAGAAGCCATTAAGGTACAAGATATGGACCGTAGGTATGTGGTGGACTACTCATAAATCATCATAGAGGTAGCAAGGTTTATGAAGATGGCCTCCGTGATCTATTCCCCCTCTAGGAGGGATCATGGTGGAACAGAGACTTGTGGCAGCGGGAGAAGTGTTTCTGATGGCTCTTTGTTGGTTTATGGATTTTAATGAATTTATGAAGGTGGAATTAGCTCAGACGAAGCCACGAGGGGCGAACAAGGCATCAGGGCGCGCCTACCCCTTGGGCACGCCCTGTTGCCTTGCTCCCTCCTCGTGTGTCTTGTGGTCTCCTTCCGAAGCTTCCAGGGTCCCTTTTGTCCAGAAAACAAATTTGTCAAAAAGTTTCTTAGCGTTTAGTACTGATTTCCTGGAAAACCAAAAATAAACAGAAAACTAGAACAAGCACTAGGCACCGGGTTAATGGGTTAGTTCCCAAAAATGATATAAAATACCATATTATTGGATATAAAGTATCAAAGATTGATAATATAATAGCATGGAACAATAAAAAATATTGATACATTGGAAGAGTATCACTTATCGCCTCTGTGATCCTCAAGGTAACATGCTAGAGCCACATCCGTGGAATCCTGCACGGCTCCGACGCTTCTACGGCTAATATGTCAGTAATCCCCCTGATCTTTTCTCTTTCTTAATCACTTATTAAAGTTGGCTAGGATAATACGCCCTTCTGGTTAGAATTTGTCTCCTATGGTTGTCACAATCACGCTTCGATGATATCCCGTACAAATGAAGTTGTCAGGTACTTAAAGTACATATTTACATGTAAACTTGTACCGGCCTAGGGCCTTCTTGTCTAAATAAAGCATTCGCCCGTCTCCTTGTGCTCCCACGTTCATGTCTATATGCCACCTTACCATTACAATTGTTTTACACCATTATATGGATCGATCGGCCTTAAGATTTTGCCAAGACGGGGTGCCTAGCTCCCGTGGTTACCTCCTACGTTGTTGCTTGTTCGCCTAGGAGGTAAATGGAGCACATCTATGATTGTTACTTCCGATTCATTCGATTAAGTACCTTGCTTGGGTGAAACCAAAGTCTAGCATTCTTAAGTGTTCAACTGGTTGGCTATGATGGAAGTGATTATATCAGAGAATTTCTAGATTAAGACCTAGGGGCTTCAAAACCCAATTTCATATTCTGGCCTCTGAATACATTGGACAAAGTCACACCTAGCCGAGGTTAACACGAAAAACCTGAGGAAGGGAACTCTTAAAAGAACTACTTTCATCATAAGTTGTTTCTTACGTTAAGAAGTAATATAACGTGAGTTATCTAGAGCACTTCATTTGTCGTACCAAATAGATGGATGGCCTTGGACCAAAAGTAGGAAACACTCTTGAGCTACTAACCGAGGAGGCTAAAGCGAATGGCTAGTTAATAAAGTTGGCATCATAGATTGAGCATAATGGTGTAAAGTATACAGTTAGATAGAACCATCAAAAACATTTCATTACACTTTCTCCACATCATTTATTATGGTGTGAAGGGTCAATTTTGTTGCGAGAAT
The DNA here is from genome assembly GCF_904849725.1 of Hordeum vulgare subsp. vulgare. Taxonomy (NCBI): domain Eukaryota; kingdom Viridiplantae; phylum Streptophyta; class Magnoliopsida; order Poales; family Poaceae; genus Hordeum; species Hordeum vulgare. The sequence continues at coordinate 102,879,180 of NC_058520.1, forward strand.
CGAGCTGCAGGCATGACTTGATCATACGCCAGATGTGTCGGGATTTCCTTACCATCAGGTCCCACTGGGACAACTCAGGCAAGGCATGTGGGGTCCTCCCCTGTGAACCGCGTCTTGACCATAGCCCAGGCTTCCTCAGCTCCTTCTCGTCAGGGAGATATCTTCCACATCTACGGACGTTGCCGAGTACCTTTCATATAATCAGTAAGCTTCGGAATTCCCTTGGGGATCGGCTCGCCACGCCATTATGCCTTGAAATCAGTCTTTAGTGAAGGCGAGACTTCTCAAGAAGCTCACTCAATCCATACACATGATCACTGGTCAAGGTGTATTCTGACCTTTCTAACTATCGATTTAATAAAAGTGCAAAGAGAAGTCTGAGTTAGGTTCAAAAAACTACATACGTTTCTCTTGTATAAGTGCAGTACTCACCATTGATGGTGTTGTCGGTCCTTTGAATCTTATACATGGCTAAAGTCAATTGAGCCTTCAAGATCTCAATGCTCCGCACGTGTTGTTCATTTGTCGCCTTTAAAATATGGTTGCTCAGATAGAATAATGCATGTAAACCGGAAGATAGGACGCATGCCGCATTTGCAAGGCCGACCCGAGCTACTCTGAGGTAGGCATCAATTGCATTAAGAGCGTTGCACTCTTGGTTGAAAAATAGTGGGCTCCTCGGTGAGGTTTTCCTTTTGCGGTGTTGCATCATGCTTTTTGCCTAGGAGTTGGTGGTAGAAAAAGCCCCCGAGTTCTCGGGCTAAAGATCACCGGATAGGTTTTCGGGCTTCGGGATCTCGGGAGCAGGAGCTGAATTGATTATTGGTTAAGGGCTTACACTTGTATTCCCTTATCTTCATAGGGAAGCACCTGATCGAGACCTTTGCACAACAAGGGCACGTAATGAGCAATTGAGTCTATATGTATAGGTTGTCCACAGAAAATTACACGATGAAAGTTACCTTTCACGAGAGAAAATTGCCAAACTTCTACGACTAGTGGCTCGGCGCTTGGACGCTCCGCGGGTTTGCAATTTTTCTGGTCAGAGGATCGCTGCACGCGCTCGATGCTTTGAGTGACGACCCTTGGGAGGAGAAGTTAGCACTTCAGGGCTGGAATGTTTCTCAAGGGGTGGAGCCTGGAGATACTTACCTTCGTTGGTGGATCTCTTGGTGAGTCCGGGGGTTGAGTCATCAATGCTCTCTTGATAAAAGAACCAACATTTAAAAATGACAGACAACTCGGGATCTTGATAAAAGTTAGGTTCATCATCGTTCGACTAGGACCGTGGTTGAGGGACGCGGCAATTTATGGTCTCTATGAAGTGTCTCCAACCCAATTCGAATATATAGAAGAGTTTTTTTGCGACTTATGGAGCTGGTCGAATAAAGCATAAAATGTAGCGGGAACTTACCGCCTCAACTAGCTTGTGATACGAAAGATCGTCAAGGAACTTTTGTAGGGCAAACTCCCACTACTGGGAAAAGGCTTATAGGTGAACCCCAATTAGTGACGGGCACAATCAAGCACCCGTCACTGGTAATCTGAAAAATTACGAGTGGCGGGCGCTAAAAACCATCCATCGCTTCTATTAGCTTACCAATGGCGAGCGCTAGTTTGTGCGTGCCACAAGTAACAGCTATCCAGATTTGTAATGGGACAAATGTTTCCACTCGAGGGCACAAACTAAATCCCACCACGAGTAGATGAGTTACTAGTGGCGGGTAGCAATACATGCTCGCCAACGGTACTTTTTGGCCTCGCAGAAAATCTGGCATAAATTACCATTGGCAGGCAGTAGTAGATGCCCGGTAATACATGCGTGCCACTCGTATCTTTTAACGTCAAGGCAAATCTGTTCGAAAATTAACGGTGGCAGGCCACAGTTAATGACGACCACTAGTAAAGGAAATAGCAGTGGCCAGCTCTATTTTGTGACTACCACTAGTATTTTTTGTGTCATTTTTCTGTAATATTAGGATTTTAGTATTTTATATTTAGTCTCATGGGTGAGGGAGTCCGAGGTTAGGCGGTCCATGAGATGTCTACTTATTCCCATGGGCCAGACTCTCTAGCATGTTCAACCGTCAGCAGAAGTATTGGATTGGAGATGAACTCTTCCGGAGACTTGACGTGCAATCCAAGGAGATGTAGTAATCAGCGTATTCCTTCTCTATTGTAACCGACCTTGTTTAACCCTTGGACCCCTAGCATCTATATCAGCCAGAGGGCCCTAGTTCGTGAGACACATCAAGATCATCACGATTAGGGTTTAAACCAAAACATCGATCTCGAAGTAGATCAACTCTGTACTTTGTACTAATCCATCAAGAACAACAAGAGAAGGACATAGGGGTATACCTCCATTAAGAGTGCCCGAACCTGGGGAAAACACCATCTCCATCGCCTCTTGTTACCCATCGACCTTAGATCCACAGAAAGCAAGCGAAAGAAAAGGGCGAACGAAAAAGGCAGAAATTTTTGTAATTGTTTTTTAGAAGTGGGGGAGAGGAAAACGAGAGGCAAAAGGCAAATAATGTAAATGCAAGAGATGAGTTCGCGATAGTTACTTGGATATGCTTCACTTTGAATACTCCCCGGCAACGGCGCCAGAAATTCTTCTGGCTACCTCGTGAGCTTGCGTTGGTTTTTCCCTTGAAGAGGAAAGGGTGATGCAGCACAGTAGCAGTAAGTATTTCCCTCAATTTGAGAACCAAGGTATCAATCCAGTAGGAGTATCAAGATGAGGCACCAATGTACCTGCGCAAAAACAAACAAACTTGCACCCAACGCTATAAAGGGGTTGTCAATCCCTTCACGATTATTTGCAAGGTGAGATCTGAAGGTGGAAAGTGCAACAAAGTAAAAGTGTAGATCTAAAAATATGATGTGAAGTAGACCCGGGGGCCATAGTGTTCACTAGAGGCTTCTCTCATGATAGCAAGTATTACGGTGGGTGAACGAATTACCGTCGAGCATTTGATAGAATCACGCAAAGTCATGATGATATCTAAGGCAATGATCATACATATAGGCATCACGTCCGAGACAAGTAGACCGATACTTTCTGCATCTACTACTATTACTCCACACATCGACCGCTATCCAGCATGCATCTAGTGTATTGAGTTCATAACAAACAGAGTAACGCCTTAAGCAAGATGACATGATGTAGAGGGATAGATTCATGCAATATGATATAAACCCCATCTTTTTACCCTTGATGGCAACAACACGATGCGTGCCACGCTACCCCTTCTGTCACTAGGTGAGGACACCGCAGGTATGAACCCAAAACCAAGCACTTCTAGCTACTTTGTATTGAAGATCATGGAGAACTTTGTATTGAAGATCCAAGAGAGAGAAGAAGCCATCTAGCTACTAGCTATGGACCCGAAGGTCTGTGGTGAACTACTCACGCATCATCGGAGACGCAATGGTGTTGATGAAGAGGCCCTCCGTGTCCGAATCCCCCCTCCGACAGGGCACCAGAACGGTCCCTAGATGGGATCTGATACGTCTCCAACGTATCTATATTTTTTTATGGTTCCATGCTATTATCTTGTCAACTTTGGATGTTTTATATGCATGAATATGCTATTTTATATCTTTTTTGGGACTAACCTATTAACTCAGTGCCAAGTGCCAGTTTCTGTTTTTTCGTGTTTCTGACCCTTTTTCAGACGGAGTCCAAATGGAATGAAACTTTACGATGATTTTTTGGACCAAAAGAGACCCCCGAAGCTTTGGAAGAAGGCCAGAAGAGCCACGAGGGAGTCACAAGCCCATGGGGCGCGGCCTACTCCCCTGGTCGCATCGTGCGGGCTTGTGACCTCCTCGTGGGCCCAACTGACGCAATTCCACCGCCATAAATCTATGTAAATTCAGAAATCCCCAGAAAGAAACCTAGATCGGGAGTTCCGCCGCCGCAAGCCTCTGTAGCCACCAAAAACCAATCTAGAGCCCGTTCTGGCACCCTGCCGGAGGGGAAATCCATCTCCGGTGGCCATCTTCATCATCCCGACGATCTCCATGATGAGGAGGGAGTAGTTCTTCCTCGGGGCTGAGGGTATGTACCAGTAGCTATGTGTTTGATCTCTCTCTCTCGTGTTCTTGAGATGTCTTGATCTCGATGTACCAAGGGCTTTGCTACTATAGTTGGATCTTATGATGTTCTTCTCCCTCTCCCTCTTGTAATGAATTGAGTTTCCCCATTGGAGTTATCTTATCGAATTGAGTCTTTGAGGACACTTGATGTATGTATTGCATGTGTCTATCTGTTGTGATCAACTCGTGGAAGATTGCAATCAGGTTTCTATTGGCCCACTCTCTTCAAGGATGCCCGTATGTTTGTCTTTACTTGTGACGAATGTCAAAGAATAGGTAATATTAGCAAACGTCAGGAAATGCCTATGAACTATTCACTTGTCATTGAACCATTTGATTTTTGGGGCTTTGATTATATGGGACCTTTTCCAAAATCCAACGGGTATACGCATATCTTAGTTGTTGTTGATTACGTCACTAAGTGGGTAGAAGCTATCCCCGCTAGTAGTGCTGATCACAACACCTCTATCAAGATGCTGAAAGAAATTATCTTCCCTAGATTTGGAGTCCCTAGATATCTAATGACCGACGGTGGTTCACACTTCATTCATGGTGCTTTTCGTAAAACGCTTGCTAAGTATGATGTCAACCATAGAATTGTGTCTCCCTATCACCCTCAGTCCAGTGGTCAAGTAGATCTAAGCAACAGAGAGATTAAACTAATTCTGCAAAAGACTGTCAACGGGTCTAGAAATAATTGGTCTAAGAAGCTCGATGATGCACCGTGGGCTTATAGAACTGCCTATAAGAATCCCATGGGCATGTATCCGTACAAAATGGTGTATGGGAAAGCATGTCACTTACCTCTTGAGCTTGAGCATAAAGGTTATTGGGCAATCAAAGAGCTCAACTTCGATTTAAAACTTGCCGGTGAGAAGAGCTTATTTGATATTAGCTCGCTTGATGAGTGGAGAACTCAGGCATATGAGAATGCAAAGCTTTTCAAAGAGAAGGTTAAGAGTTGGCATGATAAGAGGATACAAAAGCGTGAGTTCAATGTAGGTGACTATGTCTTGCTATATAACTCTCGTTTAAGATTCTTTGCAGGCAAGCTTCTCTCTAAATGGGAAGGTCCCTATGTTGTTGAGGAAGTATATCGTTCCGGTGCTATCAAGATCAACAACACGGAAGGTAATTGTGCGAGAGTTGTAAATGGGCAGAGAATCAAGCATTATATCTCAGGTACTCCCATAAATGTTGAAAGCAATATCATCAATACCATAACTCCGGAAGAATACCTAAGGGACATTTATCAGCCTGTTTCAGACTCTGAAAATGAAGAGGTATGAGATTCAGTAAGAAAACAGAGTCCAAAACGTTCTGATGGGGAATGTCGCATGGGAAATAAAAAAATTCCTAAGCGCACGAAGACCTATCATGGTGATGTCCATCTACGAGAGGGGATTTCAGATCTACATACCCTTGTAGATCGCACAGCAGAAGCGTTAAGAAATGCGGTTGATGTAGTGGAACGTCCTCACGTCCCTCGATCCGCCCCGCGAACCGTCCCACGAACCGTCCCGCGATCCGTCCCACGATCCGCTCCGATCTAGTGCCGAACGGACGGCACCTCCGCGTTCAGCACACGTACAACTCGACGATGATCTCGGCCTTCTTGATCCAGCAAGAGAGACGGAGAGGTAGATGAGTTCTCCGGTAGCGTGACGGTGCTCCGGAGGTTGGTGGTGATCTAATCTCAGCAGGGCTCCGCCCGAGCTCCGCAGAAACGCGATCTAGAGGAAAAACCGTGGAGGTATGTGGTCGGGCTGCCGTGGCAACAGTTGTCTCAAATCAGCCCTAATAGCTCCATATATATAGGAGGAGGGGAGGGGAGGCTTGCCTTGAGGCTCAAGGAGCCCCAAGGACTGCGCCACCAAGGAGGAGTTGGAGTCCTCCTCCAATCCTAGTCCAACTAGGATTGGAAGGAGGAGTCCTTCTCTTCCTTCCCACCTTTCCCTTTTTTTTCTCTTTCTCTTCTTTTGGTTTTTCTTTCTCTCTTGCGCAAGACAGCCTTGGGATGACCCCACCTACTTGGTGTGCCACCCCCAAGGTCCTTGGGCCCTCCCGGGTGGGTGGTCCCCCCTCCCGGTGAAGATCCGGAACCCATTCGTCATTCCCGGTATATTACCGGTAATGCCCGAAAACCTTCCGGTAACCAAATGAAGTCATCCTATACATCAATCTTCGTTTCCGGACCATTCCGGAAACCCTCGTGACGTCCGTGATCTCATCCGGTACTCCGAACAACATTCGGTAACCAACCATATAACTCAAATACGCATAAAACAACGTCGAACCTTAAGTGTGCAGACCCTGCGGGTTCGAGAACTATGTAGACATGACCCGAGTGACTCCTCGGTCAATATCCAATAGCGGGACCTGGATGCCCATATTGGATCCTACATATTCTACGAAGATCTTATCATTTGAACCTCAGTGCCAAGGATTCATATAATCCTGTATGTCATTCCCTTTGTCCTTCGGTATGTTACTTGCCCAAGATTCGATCGTCAGTATCCGCATACCTATTTCAATCTCGTTTAATGGCAAGTCTCTTTACTCGTTCCGTAATACAAGATCCCGCAACTTACACTAAGTCACATTGCTTGCAAGGCTTGTGTGTGATGTTGTATTACCGAGTGGGCCCCGAGATACCTCTCCGTCACACGGAGTGACAAATCCCAGTGTCGATCCATACTAACTCAACGAACACCTTCGGAGATACCTGTAGAGCATCTTTATAGTCACCCAGTTACGTTGCGACGTTTGATACACACAAAGCATTCCTTCGGTGTCAGTGATTTATATGATCTCATTGTCATAGGAACAAATACTTGACACACAGAAAACAGTAGCAACAAAATGACACGATCAACATGCTACGTCTATTAGTTTGGGTCTAGTCCATCACATGATTCTCCTAATGATGTGATCCCATTATCAAGTGACAACCCTTGCCCATGGTCAGGAAACCTTGACCATCTTTGATCAACGAGCTAGTCAACTAGAGGCTTACTAGGGACAGTGTTTTGTCTATGTATCCACACATGCACTGTGTTTCCAATCAATACAATTATAGCATGGATAATAAACGATTATCATGAACAAATAAATATAATAATAACTAACTTATTATTTCCTCTAGGGCATATTTCCAACAGTCTCCCACTTGCACTAGAGTCAATAATCTAGTTCACAACACCATGTGATTCCAACGAATCCAACACCCATATAGTTATGGGGTCTAATCACATCTTGCTCGTGAGAGAGGTTTTAGTCAACGGTTCTGAAACTTTCAGATCCGTGTGTTCTTTACAAATCTTTATGTCATCTTATAGATGCTGCTACTATGTGCTATTCGGAAATACTCCAAATATCTACTCTACTATATGAATCCGTTTCACTACTCATAGTTATTCGGATTAGTGTCAAAGCTTGCATCGACGTAACCCTTTACGACGAACTCTTTAACCACCTCCATAATCGAGAAAAATTCCTTAGTCTATCAGTTACTAAGAATAAATTTTGACCGCTGCTAGTGATTCAATCATGGATCACACTCTGTACCTCTCAACAGACTTTGAGTCAAGGCACACATTAGGTGCGGTACCCAGAATGGCATACTTCAGATTCTACGGCCAAGGCATAGAAGACGACCTTCGTCTATTCTCTTTATTCTGCCGGGGTCGGGTTTTGACTCTTACACAAATTCACACCTTACAATGCAACCAATAACTCCTTCTTTGCTGATCTATTTTGAACTCCTTCAAAAACTTGTCAAGGCATGCATCTTGTTGAAACTTCCATTAAGCGCTTTCGGTCTATCTCCATAGATCTTTGATGCTCAACGTTCAAGTAGCGCAATCCAGGTATTCCTTTGAAAAACTCCTTTCAAACAACCTTGTATGATTTACAGAAATTCTACATTACTTTTGATCCACAATATGTCAACCACATATTCTTATCAGAAATTCTATAGTGCTCCCACTCACTTCTTTGGAAATACAAGTTTCTCATAAACCTTGTACAAACCCAAAATCTTTGATCATCTCATCAAAGTGTATATTCCAACTCCGAGATGCTTGCACCAGTCCACTGAAGGATCGCTGGAGCTTGCATACTTGCTAGTATCTTTAGGATCGACAAAACCTCCTGGTTGTATCACATACAATGTTTGCTCAAGGAAACCGTCGAGGAAACAATGTTTTGACATCCTATGTGCAATGCAGCAACTACTAACATAAATTCTAATAGACTTTTAGCATCGCTACGAGTGAGAAAGTCTCATCATAGTCAACTGTTTGATCTTGTCGGAAACATCTTTGCGACAAGTCGAGCTTTTCTTAATAGTGACTTATCACCATCATCGTTTTTCTTCCTTTTAAAGATCCATCTTTACTCAATAGACCTATGACCATCAAGTAGTTCTTCCAAAGTCTACACTTTGTTTTCATACATGGATCCTCTCTCGGATTTCATGGCCTCCAGCCATTTGTCGGAATCCGGGCCCACCATTGCTTTCTCCATAACTCGTAGGTTCACTGTTGCTCCACAACATGACCTCCAAGACAGGGTTACCGTACCACTCTGCAGTAGTACGCGACCTTGTCAACCTACGAGGTTTGTAGTAATTTGATCCGATGCTCGATGATCACCATCATCAACTTTCACTTCAATTGGTGTAGGCGCCACAGGAACAACTTCCTGCGCCCTGCTACACACTGGTTGAAGTGATGGTTCAATAACCTCATCAAGTTCTACCACCCTCCCACTCAATTCTTTCGAGAGAAACCTTTCCTCGAGAAAGGATCCGTTTCTAGAAACAAACACTTTGCTTTCGGATCTGAGATAGGGGATGTACCCAACTGTATTGGATATCCTATGAAGATGCATTTATCCTCTTTGGGTTCAAGCTTATTAGACTGAAACGTTTTCACACAAGTGTCGAAGCCCCAAACTTTCAAGAAACGACAGTTTAGATTTCTCTAAACCTCAGTCTATACTGTGTCATCTCAACGGAAATACGCGGTGCCCTATTTAAAGTGAATGTGGTTGTCTCTAATGCATAACCCATAAACGATAGTGGTAATTTGATAAGAGACATCATAGCATGCACCATACCAATTAGTGCATGGCTATGACGTTCAGACACATCATCACACTATGATGTTCCAGGTGGTATGAACTGCGAAACAATTTCCACATTGTCTTAACTGCGTACCAAAACTCGTAACTCAGATATTCATTTCTATGATCATATCGTAGACAGTTTATCCTCTTGTTACAACGAACTTCAATCCGAAACAGAATTGAACTTTTCAATATTTCAAACTTGTGATTCATTAAGTAAATACTCTTGTATCTACTCAAATCGTCATTGAAGTAAGAACATAATGATATCCACTTCGTGCCTCAGCACCCATTGGACTGCATACATCAAAATGTATCACTTCCAACAAGTTACTATCTTGTTTCATCTCAATGAAAACAAGGCCTTGCTCATGTGGTATGATTTGCATGTCACTAGTGATTCAAAATCAAGTGAGTATAAAGATCCATCAGCATGGAGCTTCTTCATGCAATTTATACCAACACGACTCAAGCGGCAGTGCCACAAGTAAGTGGTACTATCATCATTACCTCGTATCTTTTGGCACCAATATCCTGAACATGTGTAACACTACGATCGAGATTCAATAAACCATTGAAGGTGATTATTCAAGAAAATAGAGTAACCATTATTCTCTTTAAATGAATAATCATATTGCAATAAACACGATTCAATCATGTTCATGCTTAACGCAAGCACCAAATAACAATTATTTAGGTTTAACACCAATCCCGATGGTAGAGGGAGCGTGCGACGTTTGATCATATCAACCCTGGAAACACTTCCAACACGTATCGTCACCTCGCCTTTAGCTAGTCTCCCGTTTATGCTGTAGCTTTCATTTCGTGTTACTAATCACTTAGCAACCGAACCAGTATCCAATATCCTCGTGCTACTAGGAGTACTAGTAAAGTACACATCAACATCATGTATATCAAATATACTTCTTTCGACTTTTGCCGGCCCTTTTATCTACCAAGTATCTAGAGTTGCTCCGCCTAAGTGACCGTTCCCCTCATAACAGAAGCACTTAGTCCCGGGCTTGGGTTTAATCTGGGGTCTCTTCATTAGTGCAGCATTTGCTTTGCCGTTTCACGAAGTATCCCTTCTAGCCCTTGCCTTTCTCGAAACTTAGTGGTTTTACTAACCATCAACTATTGATGCTCCTTCTTGATTTCTACTCTCGCAGTGTCAAACATCGCGAATCACTCAAGGATCATTGTATCTATCCTTGATATGTTATAGTTCATCATGAAGCTCTCACAGCTTGGTGCTAGTGACTTTGGAGAACCATCACTATCTTATCTGGAAGATCAACTCCCACTTGATTCAAGCGATTGTCGTACTCAGATAATCTGAGCACACGCTCAACGATTGAGACTTTATCCTTTACTTCGTGGACAAAGAATCTTGTTAGAGGTCTCATACCTCTTAACAAGGGCACAAGCATGAAATAACAATTTCATCTCTTTAGAACATCTCTTATGTTCCGTGACGTTTCAAAATGTCTTCGACGCCTTGCTTCTAAGCCATTACGTATTTTGCACTGAACTACCGTGTAGTCATCAGAAACGTGTATGTCGGATGTTCACAACATCTATAGACGACGCTCGAGGTGTAGCACACCGAGTGGTGCATTAAGGACATAAGCCTTCTGTGCAGCAACGAGGACAATCCTCCGTTTTACAGACTCAGTCTGCAAAGTTTGCTACTATCAACTTTCAATTAAATTTTCTCTAGGAACATATAAAAACAGTAGAGCTATAGCGCAAGCTACATCGTAATTCGCAAAGACCATTAGACTATGTTCATGACAATTAGTTCAATTAATCATATTACTTAAGAACTCCCACTCAAAAAGTACATCTCTCTAGTCATTTGAGTGGTACATGATCCAAATCCACTATCTCAAGTCCGATCATCACGTGAGTCGAGAATAGTTTCAGTGGTAAGCATCTCTATGCTAATCATATCAACTATACGATTCATGCTCGACCTTTCGGTGTCATGTGTTCCGAGGCCATGTCTGCACATGCTAGGCTCGTCAAGCTTAACCCGAGTGTTCCGTGTGTGCAACTGTTTTGCACCCGTTGTATGTGAACGTTGAGTCTATCACACCCGATCATCACGTGGTGTCTCGAAACGATGAACTGTCGCAACGGTGCACAGTCGGGGAGAACACAATTTCGTCTTGAAATTTTAGTGAGAGATCACCTCATAATGCTACCGTCGTTCTAAGCAAGATAAGGTGCATAAAGGATTAACATCACATGCAATTCATAAGTGACATGATATGGCCATCATCATGTGCTTCTTGATCTCCATCACCAAAGCACCAGCACGATCTTCTTCTCACCGGCGTCACACCATGATCTCCATCATCATGATATCCATCAACGTGTCGCCATCGGGGTTGTCATGCTACTCATGCTATTACTAATAAAGCTACGTCCTAGCAATATAGTAAATGCATCTGCAAGCACAAACGTTAGTTTAAAGACAACCCTATGGCTCCTGCCGGTTGCCGTACCATCGACGTGCAAGTCGATATTAACTATTACAAAATGATCATCTCATACATCCAATATATATCACATCACATCGTTGGCCATATCACTTCACAAGCATACCCTGCAAAAACAAGTTAGACATCCTCTAATTGTTGTTGCATGTTTTACGTGGTGACCAGGGTATCTAGTAGGATCGCATCTTACTTACGCAAACACCACAACGGAGATATATGAATTGCTATTTAACCTCATCCAAGGACCTCCTCGATCAAATCCGATTCAGCTAAAGTTGGAGAAACCGACACTCGCCGGTCATCTTTGAGCAATGGAGTTACTCGTAGCGATGAAACCAGTCTCTCGTAAGCGTACGAGTAATGTTGGTCCGAGCCGCTTCGATCCAACAATACTACGGAATCAAGAAAAGACTAAGGAGGGCAGCAAAACGCACATCACCGCCCACAAAACCTTTTGTGTTCTACTCGAGAACACATCTACGCATGACCCTAGATCATGATGCGAGTGATGGGGAACGTCGCATGGGAAACAAAAAATTTCCTACGCGCACGAAGACCTATCATGGTGATGTCCATCTACGAGAGGGGATTTCAGATCTACGTACCCTTGTAGATCGCACCGCAGAAGCGTTAAGAAACGCGGTTGATGTAGTGGAACGTCCTCATGTCCCTCGATCCGCCCCGCGAACCGTCCCACGAACCGTCCCACGATCCGTCCCACGATCCGCTCTGATCTACTGCCGAACGGACGGCACCTCCGCGTTCAGCACATGTACAGCTCGACGATGATCTCGGCCTACTTGATCCAGCAAGAGAGACGGAGAGATAGATGAGCTCTCCGGCAGCGTGACGGCGCTTCGGAGGTTGGTGGTGATCTAATCTCAGCAGGGCTCCGCCCGAGCTCCACAGAAACGCGATCTAGAGGAAAAACCGTGGAGGTATGTGGTCGGGCTGCCGTGGCAAAAGTTGTCTCAAATCAGCCCTAATAGCTCCATATATATAGGAGGAGGGGAGGGGAGGCTTACCTTGAGGCTCAAGGAGCTCCAAGGGCTGCGCCACTAAGGAGGAGTTGGAGTCCTCCTCCAATCCTAGTCCAACTAGGATTGGAAGGAGGAGTCCTTCTCTTCCTTCCCACCTTTCCCTTTTTTTCTCTTTCTCTTCTTTTTGTTTTTCTTTCTCTCTTGTGCAAGACAGCCTTGGGCTGACCCCACCTACTTGGTGCGTCACCCCCAAGGTCCTTGGGCCCTCCCGGGTGGGTGGTCCCCCCTCCCGGTGAAGATCCGGAACCCATTCGTCATTCCCGGTACATTACCGTCAATGCCCGAAAACCTTCCGGTAACCAAATGAAGTCATCATATATATCAATCTTCGTTTCCGGACCATTCCGGAAACCCTCGTGACATCAGTGATCTCATCTGGGACTCCGAACAACATTCGGTAACCAACCATATAACTGAAATACGCATAAAACAACGTCGAACCTTAAGTGTGCAAACCCTACGGGTTCGAGAACTATGTAGACATGACCCGAGTGACTCCTCGGTCAATATCCAATAGCAGGACCTGGATGCCCATATTGGATCCTACATATTCTAGAAGATCTTATTGTTTGAACCTCAGTGCCAAGGATTCATATAATCCCGTATGTCATTCCCTTTGTCCTTCGGTATGTTACTTGCCCAAGATTCGATGGTCAGTATCTGCATACCTATTTCAATCTCGTTTACCGGCAAGTCTCTTTACTCGTTCCATAATACAAGATCCCACAACTTACACTAAGTCACATTGCTTGCAAGGCTTGTGTGTGATGTTGTATTACCGAGTGGGCCCCGAGATACCTCTCCGTCACACGGAGTGACAAATCCCAGTCTCGATCCATACTAACTTAACAAACACCTTCGGAGATACCTGTAGAGCATCTTTATAGTCACCCAGTTACGTTGCAACGTTTGATACACACAAAGAATTCCTCCGGTGTCAGTGAGTTATATGATCTCATGGTCATAGGAACAAATACTTGACACGCAGAAAACAGTAGCAACAAAATGACACGATCAAAATGCTACGTGTATTAGTTTGGGTCTAGTCCATCACATGATTCTCCTAATGATGTGATCGCGTTATCCAGTGACAACACTTGCCTATGGCCACGAAACCTTGACCATCTTTGATCAACGAGCTAGTCAACTAGAGGCTTACTAGGGACAGTGTTTTGTCTATGTATCCACACATGCACTGTGTTTCCAATCAATACAATTATAGCATGGATAATAAACGATTATCATGAACAAAGAAATATAATAATAACTAATTTATTATTGCCTCTAGGGCATATTTCCAACACGTTCCCCATAGGAAATTTTCTCTGTTTTGGAATATTTGAAAAAATAAAAAAATTGGAAGTAGTCCGGAAAGTGCGCGAGGAGGCGACAAGCCTACACGGCGCGGGCCCACCCCCTGGTCGCGCCGTGAGGGCTTATGGCCACCTCGTGCGCCTCCCGGACTCCGTTTTCGTGCAGGCTACTCCTTCTAGTCTGAAAAAAATCATTATATATACTTCCGTTTGGTCTGACCCCTGCATCACGCAGATTTCCTCTATTTTTCGTTTCGAGCCTGTTTCTGTTGCAGATCTAGATCGCCATGACTTCCCCAAAAGCTCCAAAGGACAAGATCTTTGAGAAGGTCATCAATACCTACCTCATGGAAGTGCTGCAACATCCTCAATCTATTGAGATGCATGAGGGGATGTTGCACATCCGTGATGTTGAGGGGCCTAAGAAGACCGGAAGCATGGAGACGAGGCTCGAAGCAATGGAGCAACAAGTATTCAAGTGCCAAGGGATGGTGGAGCGTGGACTCACCGCAAACCATATGATGATCACGGAGTTCACCAACAAGCACAGGATTGATGCCAATGATATTGGGAAGCACCTCTCCAGGCTCTATGACAGGGTTGATCAACTCCAGGGCCAGATCTATGACCTGCAGAACTAAAACTGTGAGTATGAGTATAGATTTAAATCAATAAAGTTGGCTGCAGATTTGAGGATTCCGGAGACTCGTTCATCTTTCCATGGTGGAGCACCTATGCCTTAGAAGATGGAGGATCAAACTCATGTTGCAACAACTCCACCAGCATCACCACCAAAGGAAGACAACTCAGCATTGGTATGGGCAATCCCCTTGGCTTGTGCCAAGCTTGGGGGAGTTGCCCCGGTATCGTATCACCATCACATCTTTTTGCCTTTACCTTCGTTTTAGTTTTCCTTTTTCAGTTTTCTTTTTTCTCTAGTAGTTTAAAAGTCTCAGTTTTTTAGTCTTGAGTTTTTCTTTGTGTCACCCCCGATGTATTATTGCTCGTGAGCCATATAATAAAGCGTGTCTTAGTTGAAGGGCTTTGCCTCTTGCCATGATCAAAACAGTGAGAATAGAACAAAAGCATGAAAGATCATGTAATGGTCTTATGGGAAGTGATGGCTTCACATATAAAAAGAATGAGGATTGAAACTTGTTGAGGGTAGGCAAACGTAGACCTTGGTCATTGTTGCAATTAATAGGAAGCTATAAGGAAGGAGAGGTTCACGTATAAATATATCATCTCTGACACCATCTATGATTGTGAACACTCACTAAACTATTGCATGCCTGGAAGTAGATGTTGGACAAGGAAGACAACATAATGAATTGTGTTTGCTTGGCTCTGAAGAATGTTATATGATTAGAGATCCCTTAGCATGTGATGATTGCTTCCACCTCATATTAGCCAAAACTCCCGCACTAAGTAGAGATACTACTTGTGCATCCATAAACCTTCAAACCAGTTTTGCCATGAGTGTCCACCATACCTACCTATGGATTGAATAAGATCCCTCAAGTAAGTTGTCATCGGTGCAAGCAATAAAAATTGCTCTCTAATAATGTATGATCTATTAGTGTGTGGAAAATAAGCTTTATACGAACCTGTGATGAGGAAGACATAAAAGCGACAGACTGCATAATAAAGTTCTTTATCACAGGAGGCAATATAAAGTGACGTTCCTCCGCACTAAGAGGACACGCATCCAAACCTCAAAAGCGCATGACAACCTCTGCTTCCCTCTGCGAAGGGCCTATCTTGTACCTTTACTTTTTCCCTTGAAAGAGTCATGGTGATCTTCACCAATTCCTTATTTTGCCTTTGTCTTGGCTACCGTCACATGCTTGGGAAAGATCTATATTCATATGTCAACTTGGATGTAGGTATCCATGAATTATTATTGTTGACATTACCCTTGAGGTAAGCAGTTAGGAGGCAAATATAAGCCCCTATCTTTCTCTGTGTTCAGCTGAAACTTTGATCTCATGAGTACCGCGTGAGTTGTAGCAATTGTAGAGAACGAAAGAATGGTTGAGTATGTGGATTTGCTTTACAAGCTCTTACTTGACTCTTTGTGATGTTGTGATAAATTGCAATTGCTTCAATGACTAAAGACTACCGGTTGTTACTTCTCGGTAAGGTTCTTGATCCATGCTTTACTTTGTGAAGGAATTATCACTTTAGCATGAGAGATTATATTTTGGTATTGCTGTTCTGATCTTGATCATGATGCATGGATGTTCGTATCTTGTTTTGTCGACACCTCTCTCCCTAAACATGTGTACATATTTATTGAGCTAGGCTTTCGCTTGAGGACAAGCGAGGTCTAAGCATGGGGGAGTTGATACGTCCATTTTGCATCATGTTTTCATGTTGTTATTTATCGCTTCTTTGGCTGTTATTTAACTTCACGGTACTATTCTTATGCCTTTTCTCTCTTATTTTGCAAGGTTTACATGAAGAGGGAGAATACCGGCAACTGGAATTCTGGCCTGAAAGTGGAGCAAAGTTGAGATACCTATTCTGCGCAACTCCAAACGCCGTGAAAATCAACGGAGATTTTTTTCCCAATATATAAAAAATACTGGGCCGAAGAAGCGCTAGAGGGGTGCCAGGGGGTGGCCACAAGCCTACACGGCGCGGCCATCCCCCAGGCCGCGAAATGGGAGCTTATGGGCACCCTGCTGGGCCACTTGCCCTCCTCTTTTGCTATATGGAGGGTTTCGTCCAGAAAAAAAATCAGACGGGAGCTTTTTCATGGATTCACCGCCGCCACGAGGCGGAACTTGAGCATAACCAATCTAGAGCTCCGGCAGGACGATCTTGCCGGGGAAACTTCCCTCCCGGAGGGGGAAATCGTCGCCATCGTCATCACCAACACTCCTCTCATCGGAGGGGACTCGTCACCATCAACATCTTCATCAGCACCATCTCATCTCCAAACCCTAGTTCATCACTTGTAACCAATCTCCGTCTCGCGACTCCGATTGGTACTTCTAAGGTTGCTAGTAGTGTTGATTACTCTTTGTAGTTGATGCTAGTTGGATTACTTGGTGGAAGAGTTTATGTTCAGATCCTTGATGCTACTCATTACACCTCTGATCATGATTATGATTATGCTTTGTGAGGATTTACTTTTGTTCCTGAGGACATGGGATAAGTCATGCTAATAATAGTCATGTGAATTTGGTATTTGTTTGGTATTTTGATATGTTGTATGTTGTTTTTCCTCTAGTGGTGTTATGTGAACGTCGACTACATAACACTTCACCATTATTTGGGCCTAGAGGAAGGCATTGGGAAGTAGTAAGTAGATGATGGGTTGCTAGAGTGACAGAAGCTTAAACCCTAGTTTATGTGTTACTTCGTAAGGGGCTGATTTGGATCCACTAGTTTAATGTTATGGTTAGACTTTGTCTTAATTATTCTTTCGTAGTTGCGGATGCTTGCGAGAGGGGTTAATCATAAGTGGGATGCTTGTCCAAGTAAGGGCAGTACCCAAGCGCCGGTCCACCCACATATCAAACTATCAAAGTAACGAACGCGAATCATATGAACATGATAAAACTAGCATGACAGAAATTCCGTGTGTCCTCGGGAGCGTTTTTTCCTCCTATAAGACTTTGTCCAGGCTTGGCCCTTGCTACAAAAGGGATTGGGCCACTTTGTTGCACCATTGCTACTTTTGTTACTTGTTGATCGCTACGAATCATCTCACCACACAATCACTTGTTACCGACAATTTCACTGCTTGCAGATTTTTCCTTGCTGAAAACCACTTGTCAGATCCTTCTGCTCTTCGTTGGGTTCGACACTCTTACTTATCGAAAGGACTACGATTGATCCCCTATACTTGTGGGTCATCACCTATACGGCCACTGCTCTCTGTTCAATGGCCTCTTTCTTGGCTTGGCCCAGTTCGGCTTTGAGCCGATCAACATGAACAGCAACAACTATGACAGTCATTTGGATAGCACACATTTGGGGACAAATATTACAAATAACTGAATAAGAGAGCTACGGCTTGACACTTACTTTGAGCGTTCTTAAAAACGCTTGTTGATGCGATCCAGCTCCTCTTTGGAAACTTTTAGTTTCCGGTTCATTTCCTCCAACTCTAGAGAGTTGGGGTTGCGGCTAATGCAGAAGCCTACAGGAGAATATACTTTGTTAGTTTTCAAATTCTTTCGAAATATTTTCGCTAGGGTGCATTCTCGTCAACCCACCAGAGCCTTGCGGGATACACGCAGTTTTTCTGAATTATTCTAACCCCCGCATGAGTCTTTGAAACTCACACAGGGCTTGGGGGTTACTCGGCATAATAAAACTTTTAGACGATGCAGAATTGCAAATAGAAAAGTATGTGACTTACCTTGATGCCTGTTAGAGTGCACCGAAAGCTCCTTTCAAACCGTTATCAACGGACTGAATGCTTTGCAAAACCGCATTCACATGAGTATGGAATTTCTCAGGAATGGAAGTATCATTCATACCCTCCTCCCTTAAGTTAGGCCATCGAGTTCGGAGTGGCTCTGTCATGTATATCTCTGAGTGCATCGTAGCAGTCTCCCTTTGCAGAGAGACTACTACTAATGGCAACGGAGAGGGAGGATCCTACGGAGTTATCTTCGGAGGAGACGCAGAAGGTTCGGGCCCTCCCTCCTTTGTCGCCAGGGTGAGTTCATCCTCCCGGTCCTTTCTTGCCGACGTATTGACCTCGGCCATAATATCTTCACCCCCGGCCATGGTATCCAGTGTGGGGGGTGCCTCCCTGATGTTTACTCACGCTTTTATTCTTGTAGACTATGTTGGGCCTCCAAGCGGAGAGGTTTGTAGGACAGCAGCAATTTCCCTCAAGTGGATGACCTAAGCTTTATCGAACTCAGGGAAGTAGAGGTTGAAGATGGTCTCTCTCAAGCAACCCTGGAATTAAGAAACAAGAAGTCTCTTGTGTCCCCAACACACCTAATACAATGGTAAATTGTATAGGTGCACTAGTTCATCGAAGAGATGGTAAAATATGGGTGATAGGTGTGGCAAAGCAAGGTAATATAAATCTGTAATAAAAATTAAAGCAAGGTAGCAAGTGGCAAAAGTGATCATAAACGATGTTACAATGGTGAGAAACAAGTCGTAGGCTTCATACCTTCACTAGTGGCAACTCCCAACAACATTAACAAGTCTAATCACATGATATTTCCACTAAAACATGCAATGGAGATGTACTCGGAGGTCATTCCTTTGTGATCAAGAGAGGACGAGAATTATGTAGGGCTACAAAAGCACACCTCAGAGTTCGTAGTTCTCATCTATGGATTTCCCAATGTCACCGCGGCCATCCAAAGAGAGTACCACAATCACCACAATATATCTCAAGGATAGTCAAAGACAAGCACCAAGAGACTCTCAATCTTCAATCAATTCACAAAATAGGAAATCACTCATGAAAATATTCTTCTAATCCATGTCCAATAGACCGCTGTAACCATGGTCTCTGTTATTATACTAGATAAGATCAAGTGAATACATCAATCCAATACATAGAAGAAGGGGAAACATCAAGGGATCACCCTAGATTAACATAGCCTATGATCACAATCAAGATCACATCATGGGAGAGAGAATAAACCACATAGGTATTTTAGAACGCCTCAGCCCCAAGGAGGAACTACTCCCGCTTCATGGAGGGAGGAAGCAACGTCGATGGAGATGAATCTGGTGGCACTTCCCCGTCCCGGCAGGGTGCCGACACAAGAATTCTGGTCCCTCAAAACTTGTTGGCGATGGCAGCGGAGATCAGAATTGCTTGTGGAGAAAAGGGTTCTAGAATCATGGTTTCCTATCAGAGAGGTAAATATAGGCCGAAGGAGGGCACCAGAGGGTGTGGGACCCACCCAGGCAGCCTGGTGGCGCGGCCAGGAGGGGACCCGCGCAGGGAGTCCGCCTCGGCAGGGCCTGGATCCTCCCTGGCCCACCTTTCGTGCTCGTGAAGCTTCCGTCACGCTGATTTTTATATAGTTTTCTCGGAATATTTGGGGTTCTGTAAATTGGGGTAAAAGTTCCTGCAAAAAAAAGACATCAGCAGACAGAAACTGGCACTGGGTACACTGAGTAGTAGGTTAGTACAAATATGTGTAAAAAGGAATGAAAGTGTAGCAAAACATATAACAATGTCACCCAAAAGATCATGGAACAAACAGATATTATATATATGTTTGGGACGTATCAACATCCCCAAGCTTAATTTCTGCTCGTCCTCGAGTAGGTAAATGATAACACAAATAATTTCTGTGGTGACATGCTAACACACATATAAGAACTTCAAAGTAAAGCAAGTAAGGTATGCAATTCAAGTCAAGACAATAACAAGCAAGAGTCTATATTTAGTATTTAAATTAGCAAAGTAAGACATAAAGGTGCAAGAGCTCTCGCTGTCCGTGACTCGAATTTCTCCAAATGGTGTTTGCGTGCAAGAAGTGGGAGATGGGTTCAGAGCATAAAAATATTTTGTAGTTTAATTGAGAACTCAATCTACTAAAATTTCACACTTGGTCTCCTTCAGAATCTTATTTTGACTCATCCCCAGACCACTAGTCAGGCACAAGTCAAAATGATCCTCTCCCTTTCGACGTTGAGCACTCATGCAATGGATGAGCGCAAGCAAGATATGTTGGCACTTAGGATGGCAAAGAGAATAATGATGGGGAAGGAAGACAAAAAAGGTGTGAAAGGCTCACATCAATGAGGACAATCATAGATGAGAGAAAGCCAAATGATAGATATGATGTGAAGAGTAGGGATTGTCATGCAACAGATGCCCATATGACCTAAGGTAAGCTCTCCAATGGAACTAGTGGGGTGCATCCAACTTTCTTGCTCATGAAGACCTAGAGCTCATTTGAGGAGGCTCATCATTGGAATATACAAGCCAAGTTCTATAGTGTAAGGGTCCCCACATAGTTATGCATGAATGATAATCTCTATGGAGTACAAATATAACAATGGAGTACGAGTGTGGATCTTTCAAAAGGAATAGTAGTGTTGCCCTGTTCTCTCTTTTTCTTTCTTTTTTGTGGCCTCTTTGGCTCCTTCTATTTATCTCTCATTTGTCCTCTTTGGGATCTTTTCATGTGCCCTCTTTGGGATCTTTTAATTTGTCCTCTTTGAGATCTTTTCCTCACTTAAGGGCAACACTCTATGTTTTACAAGCATAAAAAGAAGATCTTCACACTTCATAAGAAGTACTCAACATAAAGACAAATGAAAACTATTATGATGTATGCAAATGTATGCCTCTACCAGTGTAGCAGGATATGCAATGAAACTAGCGCGTCATGTAGCTATAATAAGGGAAATGCCCAACTAGCATGCGGCTCCTCGATCAAGCAAAAGCATGTATGACATGAAGATCAAGTCATGAGATGGTGGATGTTGCATGGCAATGTATCGTGAAAAGGCTATGGAAATGCCTTAATAGGTAGGTATGGTGGCTGTTTTGAGGAAGGATATAATGAGGCTTATGATGACAGAGTGTATCATGCCAAGGGTTTGGATGCACCGGCAAAGTATGGACCAACTCTCAAGATGAGAAAGGGAAATGCACGGTACCGAAGAGGCTAGCAAAATATGGATGGTGGAAGTGCCAACAATTGAATACTCGCATAAGTCCGAAGAACTCATGCACTTATTATCGGTAACTCTCTATCTAGTCAGGAGATTCACAAAGAGACAAGTACCCCAAGGAGGAGTGTTTGGGGGTTTGGTTATCCTTGTGCATCCTCGACCCATGATAATGTGAGGGTATTCTATATTTTCCAACCCCTCCAGAGGTTAGCGATCCATCTAGTAGCTAGAGTTCTCAACTATATTTTTTTAGCTTTCAAAATACACACGGATTGCCCAAAATATGACACCTATCACTAATAGGCTCAAGCTCTTGACACAAAAAGTCCAAACATTACTCAAATCAATACCTCAAAACTATTGCAAGTTACTACTATACTTAAATAGCCACCTCAATTACCTACTCATGCAAGACACACAACTCAGTGCAACAAGCCAACTCTCTAAACAAGATAAGCATGATAACTCAAGAGAGTTCCAAAAGCAACCTAAATAAAAGCTCGTAAAAAGATAAAGCATGAAAACTAAGAGCTAAACGTGACAGCAGCTATGAAAAGATAAAGAACACACAAAAAGATAAGGATGAAAACATATGTTGTGTTCTAGGGTGGAGTGGAGCATGTTTCTCTCCCAAACAAAGAAGTCTAGGGTCCAACTTGTTATGAACAGCAAAGAAAACTAAAAAAAGTAAAAAGTAAAGAGCAGGACAACTGAGTCTCCTTGGATATTTATTTGGGGTGCATGGGGGCATCCCCAAGCTTGAGTGTTTGACACTCCTGGATCTTCTTTCATCATCTTCCATCGCATATTTGAAAACTCCCTTCATACAAAACTCATCATAAGCTGATTAGAGTGGTTAGTACCATAATAAAATATTTTTTCTCCATTGGAAATAAATATTTTCATCAAGAGCTACTGTATCTCAAGATTGCCAAAAAGTTTTTGCAAAGAACAAGTAAGCTTAAGATTTGCAAAACAATGAAAACGCAAAACGTGGCAGAATCTATGAAAAATAGACCAACAGGTAGTAAATTATTTTTTCAGGGCACTTCTGCAACTCAAATCAAGAAACTTAGAATAGAGGCCAGAAAGCCAATTGTATAGAGCATACTGTCAGAGCAATTCAGATCAAAAAGATGACCTCGTGATTTTTGGTGAATTTGTTCATCAAGCGGACATAATCTGTTTCTGGACAGCATGTCATAACTTTTGAACTTTCTTGCAATCGGAGGCTAAAACTTGGCACAAAGCTTAAAAAATAAAGATACAATGATGTTGCTATAGTAGTAACACACATCAAGACCACTAAAAACTTAAAGTAAAAACTCAAAGTAAATATAACAAGGGTTGTCTCCCGAGAGCTCTTTCTTTATAGCCATAAAGACAGGCTTAAGATTTTAATGATGCTCTCGTAGGAATAAGAGTTGTAGAACAAAAGAGAGCATCAAGAAGCAAATAACAAACACATTTAAGTCTAACATGCTTCCTATGCATAGGAATATTGCAATAGAATAATTCACTGAAGCACAAAGCAATAAGCATAGGAAGGCCAAACAAGTGCAGCTTCAAAACCTTCAACATAAAGAGAGAGAACTTGATATTTATGAAATATCTATAAGCATATCTTCCCTTCTCATAATAATTTTCAGTGGGATCATAAATAAACTCAACAATATAAGTATCAAATAAAGCATTGTTACCACGATCCACATGCAAAAAGGTACTCTTACTCTCCACATAAGCATAAACTTTCTCATTGGTAATAGTGGGAGTAGGACTATCATAAACATCTTGAACACTATAGATTAATTGTGTATTGGGGAGATGGTGTTCAGCAAGGGAGTAATTCCCTCCATGATTATGACCAGTTTCATATGGATAATTTCTCCTTATGTCATAGGTATTTTTACAATCACTATAGATAGGAGTTATAACATCATCATGGTAGAGAAGAGCATTATTATTGCTAGCAACTATATTTGTAAACATGTTGCCTTTATTCTTACTAGCAAAAGAATTATCAATTATCACATCACTAATGGGTAAAGGACTTGCAATCCTATCATCCCCATGCTTAGAGATTTCAATGTCATTAGCAATATTGATATTCAAAGGAAGCATACTAATAACATTGTCACCATCATAATTGTTATGCAAATAATAAAGTTCCATAGGTTTTTTAATTTTCTCCTCAAACACTTCATGCCCTAGTTCAAGATAAAGTTTATAATGTTCTCTCATATTTTTGTTGTTTTCCATTAACCCTAACTAGTGAAAATAAAAACAAGAAACGAAAAGATTTAATTGCAAGACCTAAAGATATACCTTCAAGCACTCACCTCCCCAGCAATGGCGCCAGAAATAGCTTGATGTCTACGCACGCTTCTATTCTTGTAGACTATGTTGGGCCTCCAAGCGCAGAGGTTTCTAGGACAACAACAATTTCCCTCAAGTGGATGACCTAAGGTTTATCGAACTCAAGGAGGTAGAGGTTGAAGATGGTCTCTCTCAAGCAACCCTGAAATTAAGAAACAAGAAGTCGCTTATGTCCCCAACACACCTAATACAATGGTAAATTGTATAGGTGCACTAGTTCAGCGAAGAAATGGTAAAATATGGGTGATAGGTGTGGCAAAGCAAGGTAATATAAGTCTGTAATAAAAATTACATCAAGGTAGCAAGTGACAAAAGTGAGCATAAATGGTGTAACAATGGTTAGAAACAAGGCCTAGGCTTCATACTTTCACTAGTAGCAACTCCCAACAACATTAACATAGTCTAATCACATGATATTTCCACTAAAACATGCAATGAAGACATACTCGGAGGTCATTCCTTTGTGATCAAGAGAGGACGAGAATTATGTAGGGATACAAAAGCACACCTCAGAGTTCGTAGTTCTCATCTATGGATTTCCCAATGTCACCGCGGCCATCCAAAGAGAGTACCACAATCACCGCAACGTATCTCAAGGATAGTCAAGCACTAAGAGACTCTCAATCTTCAATCAATTCACAAAAGAGGAAATCACTCATGAAAATATTCTTTTAATCCATGTCCAATAAACACTGTCACCGTGGTCTCGGGGATTATACTAGATAAGATCAAGTGAGTACATCAATCCAATACATAGAAGAAGGGGAAACATCATGGGATCACCCTAGATTAACATAGCCTATGATCCCAATCAAGATCACATCATGGGAGAGAGAATTAACCACATCGCTACTTTAGAAGGCCTGAGCCCCGAGGAGGAACTACTCCCGCTTCATAGAGGAAGGAAGCAACGTCGATGGAGATGAATTCGGGGGCACTTCCCTGTCTCGGCAGGGTGCCAACACGAGAATCCTGGTCCCCCGAAACATGTTAGCGATGGCGGCGGAGATCCGAATTGATTCTGGAGAAAAGGGTTGCGGAATCAGGGTTTCCTATCGGAGAGGTAAATATAGGCTGAAGGAGGGCACCACAGGGCATGGGACCCACCCAGGCGTCTTGGTGGCGCGGCCAGGACAGGACCCGCACAAGGAGGCTGCCTAGGCAGGGCCTGGCTCCCCTCTAGGCCACCTTTGGTGCTCGTGAAGCCTCCATCATGCCGATTTTTATATATTGTTTTCGGAACTTTTGGGGTTCTGTAAATTGGGGTAAAAGTCCCTATAAAAAAGACATCAGCAGACAGAAACTGGCACCGGGTGCACTGAGTTAGTAGGTTAGTCCAAATATGTGTAAAAAGGTATGAAAGTGTAGCAAAACATATAACAATGTCACCCAAAAGATCATGGAACAAACATAAATTATAGATACGTTTGGGACGTATCACTCCCTCGTGACCACCTCCCCGGTCCCCTTGGCTACAGGGGTAGGTGAGTGGGGCAAGCTAGTCCCACTTTGAACCAGATTGGCTGGCAGGGAATGCCCCTCCGAAATTTTGTCGATGGGAAAATCGCGTTGCGGGCTGTAATACGGAGTATGAGCCTAGTTAGAACCAAGACAATTAATGGGAAGGAATATTCATATTTTTAGTCCATACCTTTTCGCTCGGGGTTTCACCCCGAGGGTCCTTCAAGGGACCGGTGCCTCATCCGCGGACTCCTCATCAGAATTTGAAATGTCATCAAATAGGGCCATAGGGGCCCTAAGTAGCTTTTTTCGAGGCAACGGGAGCTTGATCTCTCTCGGCATCTTTGGATGGCGCTCTTTTTTGGTATGGGAGGAGACACTCACCTCCTCCTGATCTTCTTCTTCCTCTCCCTCGAGGTGGGAGGGAGCCACTGGCTCTTCGGACTTAGTGTCCGGGGGACCCCTAGATCGAAGACCCTCCCAGATCTTCCTATTCCCCTTCTTCTATTCCTCCTTCTCCATCCGAGCCCCTTATGGCTTTTCGGCCAGCATGGCTGCCAACAAAGGGGTCATGACATCCTTGGGCAAAGGTGATGGACAGTTAATCTGTCCGGATTTCTTCAGCCAGATCTACAAGTATCGGGGGAGGAAGGGGTGAATGCCTTGTTAAAAAGGAAGGGATGAAATCTAAAAATATGGTGAAAACATTACCGGTCCCACAGGATTAAGGAGGGAAAGCCCTTAGTGTTCCTCCTCATCGGGCCAAGTCTTTTGCGACCTTAACAGTGCCTTCCATAGCTTCTCGAGTGTAGTTGGAAAAAGCTCCGCACACGGCCAGCCGCAATGTATGGATTCTTCGAATCATATTTCCACATCAGGACAGACTGGTGCTAGCTAGGGAGAAGGTCGTGATGCAGCATCATGCCGACCACGTTGGTGAGGTCGATTTTCTCCATTAGATCGGAGATCCTCTTCGTGAGCTCCTTCACCTCCACGGCCTCCCCCCAATCTAGGGCCTTTTCCGTCGAGGACATGATACGCGTGGGGGTAGATCTAAATGTAGGAGGAGCTGCCTCGCGTGTGTTGCGTGGCTCGGTGATGTAGAACCACTCCTTCTGCCATGACTTGATGGTGTCAATGAATGTGCCCTTCAGCCATGTGGCCCCATTGAGCTTGTCGATCATCGCACCTCCGCAGTTAGCCTGCTCGCCGTTAACGACCTTGGGCTTGACATTAAGAACCTTCAGCCACATGCCCAAGTGGGGTTGGACCCGCAAGGCCTCGCAGACAGTGATGAAAGCGGAAAGATGGGTGATGGAGTTCAGGGGGAGATCTTGGAAGTCAAGCCCATAGTAAAACATGATCGCTCGAACAAATGGGTGAAGGGGGAAACTAAAACCTCTAACGAAATGAGGACGAAAACTACTCGTTCCCCATCTCTAGGAGTGGGGATAATCAGGTCCTTCTCCGGCGCACGGTGGCCTATGTTCTCTCGGAGATAACCGCAACTTTTCACCTCCAAAAAGTCATTTTCAGTGACAGAGGAGACCTCCCACTTGCCCTTGGAACTGGTCCTAGACATTGCCATACTGGTGAGAGGATTCGAAGGCTTGGGAGGAGAAGGAAAAGTGAGGTGCTAGAGCTTTGTGGGCAGGGAATAACGACGGTAAGCCAGATTTAAGGTGCGTGAGGAGGTCGAGGTGACGTTTTTACCTTTTTATAACTAGTCAGAATACCGAAGGCCTCGCGGTTGCACCGTAAAATGCACCACTTCCCAATGAAATCGTGATTATGGGTGTGTGGGATAAACCCAAACCATAAACCATATCCCTGGAAAAGGGGGCACAATCTCTATGACGATGGAACGTGTGATTAAATTGTCTCAAACCGCTCGTTACAAAAATGGGTCGTGGACAACCACGGCCTTTAGAATTAGGAAATGTGCTGTTTGTTGTTAAACGGTCGGCCAGGGGATAAATATATCTTTGTCTATGTGTTTAAAGGAGAAGGAGTCATCGGTAGCCGAGCTATCTTTGGTTAAAGGGAAAAGAGGAACTCGCCTCACAAGCCATAGCTCCCATGACGTCATGAGAGGAGGAGGATTTCAACGTTCGAGGCTATTTCGGGGCTACTGAGAGAGTCCGGAATTAGGGGTGCTTGGGCCATCTACCTATTTCCATGGGTCGGACTCTCTGACATGTTCGACCGTCAGCAGAAGTATTGGATTCGAGATGCACTCTTCCAAAGACTTGGCCTGCAATCCAAGGAGATGTAGTAATCAGCGTATTCCTTCTCTATTGTAACCGGACCTGTGTAACCCTCGGACCCCTAGCATCTATATCAGCCTGAAGGTCGTAGTGCGTGAGACACATAAAGCTCATCACGATTAGAGTTTAGACCACAACATCGATCTCACAGTAGATCAACTTTGTACTTTGTACTACTCCATCAGTAACAACAAGAGCATGACGTAGGGTTTTACCTCCATTAAGAGGGCCCGAACCTGGGTAAAACACCATCTCCATCGCCTCCTGCTACCCATTGACCTTAGATCCACAGTTCGGACCCCTACTCGAGATCAGCCGGTTTTGACACCGAAAAGGGCCAATTTTTTTCTACATTAAAGGTACATCATTCAAACTTTCATGTAAGAGTTTGACCCAATTTAATGTTAATTAACTATTTTTAGGACATTAAATTGATTTCTAGGTATTTAATGGAGAAAATGGTAGACATACCGAAATGATGCCAAATTTTGGCATGCCACATGTAATGGTGTATAGTGAATTTGGAAGATGTTAGAACCCTAAGTAAGGAAAGAGCAATCGCTTTGCATGCAAATTGGTCTATTTCGAATTTCTAGAAATGTATTTAGTCGCTTAAATATGGCAAAGGGGTCCCAAAAATTCAAATTTTTGACATGACACGTTAAATGGTCCATAGCAAGTGTGGAAAAAATTTCAAGGTCTACTTAAAAGCATTGCGAGATTCACATGTGTCGTGGTTTTGTCACGGCAGATGTCCTTGTGAAAGGACTTAGTGATCAGGCCATCGCAGCTATGTGGCGACTCAAGGGGGTTGATCGGGAAACGGGAAGCGGATTTACCCAGGTTCAGTCCCTCAGATTGAGGTAAAAGCCTATGTCCTTCTTTGTGTATATTGATGTGGGAATAGATTACAAGGTTGCGGATTCGCCTGACCTAACTCTCGATTGATGTTAACTTAACCCTATCTGCCCAAGAGACTCACCTTTATATACAGGTTGAGGCTCTAAGTCTTACAAGAGTCCAACTCTTATTACAATTTGTGAGTCGGTTTATCTCTAACTCGCCTTGTCTCCCACGCAAGGAAACTCCTAGTGTTTCTTTCCTTACATGGACTCCAAGTCGCCTTTGTTGAGTCTTGGGCCAACCATCCCATCTGGCACCTTCTGCTTCTTTAATAACGGCCCATCTTATTCATGGGAATAGAGCCGCCATTATCCTGACCCGGCCCATAGGGCGGGTCTTACAACGGGATAATATCCCCAACATTAGGCTCCAGATTGACTTGAATTTATTCACGTCAATAAATCTCGTCTCAAATCTTGGCGGCTCACTTAACTCGCCATCTCACATTCAATGGAAAAATTGCCGGCTTATGAGCTTTCTTCAAGTTTCCGCCACGTGGAATCACTACAGGAATCAGCTTCTTTGTCGTCTGCCATCACATACGGCAAAGACTAAATCCTGGACGGCAAAGAGAATACCACACACGACAAAGAATCTCACGACCGGCAAAATTTCTGCGTCAGCCTACGACGGCATAGGACCTTCTTTGTCGTCTGTCCCCCCAAAGCGGACGGTAAAGCTCTGTGCCGTCAGCTTTCCATAGGAGCAGTCAGCAAAGTGCTCGAGACGGCAGCCGACAGGCGTTGCCTCCGTTAGGGGTTAACGGAGGCTTTGTCGTCTGCCTCCCCCTTATTCTTTGTCGTCTGCCTCCCCCTTATTCTTTGTTGTCTGCCTCCTCCTCCTCCCCCCCGCCTCCACTCTTTGCCGTCTGCCTCCTCCTCCCCCCTCCTCTGTGCCCTCTTCTTTGCCGTCTGCGCACCCTGGAGGCAGACGGCAAAGAGCCTATATAGACACCCCAGGATGCACAGCTGGGTGCCATGTGGCACCTTATGGCACAGGTCTTTGCCATCAGCTGGCAGACGGCAAAGAGCCCATATAGTACCTTTTTTTTATATTATTTCATAGCACACATATATATATATGACAACACATTTATATAATTCACCACACATATATGATATATAGTTCACCACACATATACTTACCAACACATATATATATAATTCACCACACATATATGATATACATATAAATCAATGTACATCCCATATATCGAAAGAACCAACATACAAAGTATTGCACTGTTTATCCATATATACATATATATATAGTTCGACATTGTTAATCAACTCAAATGAAAACTAGATGATATACATATAAAGTTCATCCATCGACATTGTTCAACTCCATGAATGCCAGCTTCCATGCATGTAGTATATGCAATCTGCAAAAATGTGAATAAGAAAGTCAGAAGAAGAACAAAATATGATGTTTTTGAGCTAATTATGTCATTTTTAGCGGAAAACAAGCTAAGAATATAATATTCATGAGCTATCCAAGGTTCTTATGCCATTTTTAGCTTATTATGGCATTTTGGAGCTAAATGGGTTAATTATGTCATTGTTGGGGAAATTAAAGCAAGGGTAATATGAAAGAGGAGGAGGAGGAGAAGAAGAAGAAATCAAGAAGAAGGAGGACAAGGAAGAGGAGGAGGAGAAGGACTAGAAGGTCCTTGGCCTGCTCCTCCTCCTTCTCCTTCTTCTCTTCTTCTTCTTCTTCTTCTTTCTTTATTTTCGTTTTTCCTATTTATTCTCCTCTTCTCCTCTTTTTGGAGCTAAATTACCTAATTATGTATTTTTGGAGCTATATGGGCTAATTATCCCATTTTAGAGGAAAACAAGCTAAGAATATAATATTCATGAGCTAACCAAGGTTCTTATGACATTTTGAGCTTATTATGGTATTTTGGAGCTAAATGGGCTAATTATGTCATTGTTGGGGAAATTAAAGCAAGGATAATATGAAAGAGGAGAAGAAAGAGGAGGAGGAGGAGAAGAAGAAGAAATCAAGAAGAAGGAGGAGAAGGAGGAGAAGGAGGAGAAGGAGGAGGAGGAAGAGAAGGACTAGAAGGTCCATGGCCTTCTCCTCCTCCTCCTCCTCCTCCTTCTCCTTCTTCTCTTCTTCTTCTTCTTCTTCTTTCTTTTCATTTTTCCTATTTCTTCTCCTCTTCTCCTTTTGTTGGAGCTAAATTACCTAATTATGTATTTTTGGAGCTAAATGGGCTAATTACCACATTTTAGAGGAAAACAAGCTAAGTATATAATATTCATGAGCTAACCAAGGTTCTTATGCCATTTTGAGGTTATTATGGCATTTTGGAGCTAAATGGGCTAATTATGTCAATGTTGGGGAAATTAAAGAAAGGATAATATGAAAGAGGAGAAGAAAGAGGAGGAGGAGGAGAAGAAGAAGAAATCAAGAGGAAGGAGGAGAAGGAGGAGAAGGAGGAGGAGGAGAAGGACTAGAAGGTCCTTGGCCTTCTCCTCCTTCTCCTCCTCCTCCTCCTCCTCCTTCTCCTTCTCCTTCTTCTCTTCTTCTTCTTCTTCTTTCTTTTCATTTTTCCTATTTCTTCTCCTTTTGTTGGAGCTAAATTACCTAATTATGTCTTTTTGGATCTAAATGGGCTAATTATCCCATTTTAGAGGAAAACAAGCTAAGTATATAATATTCATGAGCTAACCAAGGTTCTTATGCCATTTTGAGGTTATTATGGCATTTTAGAGCTAAATGGGCTAATTATGTCATTGTTGGGGAAATTAAAGCAAGGATAATATGAAATAGGAGAAGAAAGAGGAGCAGGAGGAGAAGAATAAGAAATCAAGAAGAAGGAGGAGAAGGTGGAGGAGGAGAAGGACTAGAAGGTACTTGGCCTTCTCCTCCTCCTCCTCCTCCTCCTCCTTCTCCTTCTTCTCTTCTTCTTCTTCTTCTTTCTTTTCATTTTTCCTATTTATTCTCCTTTTGTTGGAGCTAAATTACCTAATTATGTCTTTTTTGAGATAAATGGGCTAATTATCCCATTTTAGAGGAAAACAAGCTAAGTATATAATATTCATGACCTAACCAAGGTTCTTATGCCATTTTGAGGTTATTATGGCATTTTGGAGCTAAATGGGCTAATTATGTCATTGTTGGGGAAATTAAAGCAAGGATAATATGAAAGAGGAGAAGAAATAGGAGGAGGAGGAGGAGAAGAACAAGAAATCAAGAAGAAGGAGGAGAAGGAGGAGGAGGAGAAGGACTAGAAGGTCCTTGGCCTTCTCCTCCTCCTCCTCATCCTCCTTCTCCTTCTTCTCTTCTTCTTCTTCTTCTTTCTTTTCGTTTTTCCTATTTATTCTCCTTTTGTTGGAGCTAAATTACCTAATTATGTCTTTTTGGAGATAAATGGGCTAATTATCCCATTTTAGAGGAAAACAAGCTAAGTATATAATATTCATGAGCTAACCAAGGTTCTTATGCCATTTTGAGGTTATTATGGCATTTTGGAGCTAAATGGGCTAATTATGTCATTGTTGGGGAAATTAAAGCAAGCATAATATGAAAGAGGAGAATAAAGAGGAGGAGGAGGAGGAGGACAAGAATAATAAATCAATAAGAAGGAGGAGAAGGAGGAGGAGGAGAAGGACTAGAAGGTCCTTGGCCTGCTCCTCCTTCTCCTTCTCCTCCTCCTCCTCCTCCTCCTTCTCCTTCTTCTCTTCTTCTTCTTCTTCTTTCTTTTCATTTTTCCTATTTATTCTCCTTTTGTTGGAGCTAATTTACCTACTTATGTCTTTTTGTAGCTAAATGGGCTAATTATCCCATTTTAGAGGAAAACAAGCTAAGTATATAATATTCATGAGCTAACCAAGGTTCTTATGCCATTTTGAGGTTATTATGGCATTTTGGAGCTAAATGGGCTAATTATGTCATTGTTGGGGAAATTAAAGCAAGGATAATATGAAAGAGGAGAACAAATAGGAGGAGGAGAGAAGAAGAAGAAATCAAGAAGAAGGAGGAGAAGGAGGAGAAGGAGGAGGAGGAGAAGGACTAGAAGGTCCTTGGCCTTCTCCTCCTTCTCCTCCTTCTCCTCCTCCTCCTCCTCCTCCTCCTCCTCCTTCTCCTTCTTCTCCTTCTTCTCTTCTTCTTGTTCTTCTTTCTTTTCATTTTTCCTATTTCTTCTCCTTTTGTTGGAGCTAAATTACCTAATTATGTCTTTTTGGAGCTAAATGGGCTAATTATCCCATTTTAGAGGAAAACAAGCTAAGTATATAATATTCATGAGCTAACCAAGGTTCTTATGCCATTTTGAGGTTATTATGGCATTTTGGAGCTAAATGGGCTAATTATGTCATTGTTCGGGAAATTAAAGCAAGGATAATATGAAAGAGGAGAAGAAAGAGGAGGAGGAGGAGAAGAAGAAGAAATCAAGAAGAAGGAGGAGAAGAAATTATGGCATTCTGGTTCCGGCTCAGGGCTGGAGTCGGATTCATTGTCACTGTCTACTTCCATGTTCTTGGGTGAAGCACGGCGGTTCTTGAAACGTTTCTTGGAAAGACGTGTTTCTTGGAAGAATTCTCCATCATATGTGTGTGGGTTAATGTGAGATTCATAATCCTGTTCATTTGGGAGAGGTGGTCTGACATGTGGCGGCACTTCATAAACAACATACCAACCTTCCAGATTCTTATCCGTTTGGCATGCCCACGGTAGATAGAAAACTTGGGTCGCGTGTTGAGCCGTAATATAGACATCGGGAACATCTAAATGGGTGTTTGGATTGATTTCGACTAGTCCTATATGTTCATGAGTCCTTCTAATCTTTTTCGGCTGGAACCAATAACATTTGAAGACTACGACGTTCGGTGGGTTTTCACCATAGAATTGAAGTTCATAAATTGCTTCAACTCTTCCATAATACTCGATAACACCTTCGCCGATAGCAGAGACACCACAATTTGTAGATTTCCGGTCGGGCATAGATAGCTCTTTGCCAAAGGTACGAAAGAGATACCCGTTGATGTTGTATTTCTCAAATGAACGGACCTTATAGTCAAAACCATTAGCAACTTGTCTCAATTCGGCGTCCATAGACTCTGAATTAGCCTACAAGTTTAATACGAAACGGTTGTTGCATTAGCCGCAAGTTAGACCAAGAATGAAATGGTCCATTATTGATAATTACCGTTTGTTTGAACCAAGAGATGAAACCGGGATAGCCGCCTCCTGTCTTTGACAAAAGCTCATACTCTTCGACGGAATCATTTTCGATCACCGCTCCATCCGAGAATTTGGCGACGTAACGGCTGTTTGAAATATCCGGGAATAAGAGCAGTTCAAATGAATTAGATGTTACGGGAAAATGTGTCGAGAACTCACTCGATGTACGGCCACACTTCTGTTAGGTTGTTGAAGATATACAACGAAATGTTCCGCCATTCTTCGACATCCAACGTTATTGGTTTTGAAGCACCGGCTGGTGCGAACTTCCCTTTGAATAGGCTGAGGTTGGACCCACCTTTTTTAGGGTCTGTATCATTGTGCCGAGGCTTCGGATTATGCAAATGATGATTTTTGGCTTCGTAGTGTGCTGTCACAAAGTTTGCCACCTCCTCAGTAATGAATGCCTCAGCCATCGATGCTTCAATTCTACGCTTATTTTTACATTTAGCTCGAAGGGTCTTCTGCATCCTCTCAGTTGCATAGCACCAACGATCTTGCACGGGCCCACCCAATCTTGCCTCGGTCGGTAGATGTAAAATCAAATGATGCATTGGATTAAAGAAGCCCGGTGGAAAGATCGTCTCTAACTTGCACAACAACTCCGGTGCAAACTCCTCCATGTCTTCTACCACGCCAGGCGACAATTCTTTCACACAAAGAACACGGAAGAAATAGCTCAACTCCGCCAGTACTAGCCATTCATCCTCAGGAATAAAGCCATGTAACATCACCGGCATTACCCGCTCTAGCCATATGTGCCAATCATGACTCTTGAGACCAAAGATTTTTAATTTTTCAAGACTCGCTCCCCTCTTTAGATTCGCTGCATACCCATCGGGGAACATCAAGTGCATTTTGACCCACAAGATAATTTCCCTCATAGCTGGCCTTCCAAGATTGAACCAGGCCTTTGGCTTCGACCACTTCTGCTTTCCTTTGCCTTCTCGCATGTTTTGTAACGGTCTATGACATAGTGTCTCTTGATCGACTCTAGCCTTAATATTATCCTTTGTCTTCCCATCTATGTCGAACAATGTACCAAAAATAGCCTCTCTGATATTCTTTTCAGTGTGCATCATGTCGATATTGTGTGGAAGAAGGAGGTCTTTGAAGTAAGGCAGATCCCAGAAGCATGGCTTGTGAGTCCAGGCATGTTTTGAATTATACCCTTGAAATACCCTGGACACTCTGGATCAGGCTCGAGGGCATTTAACTGATCCAGGATCTGTTGGCCTGTGAACGCAGGTGGTGCCAAGTTTTTGACAACTTTACCTTTGGTAAAGTTCTTCTTGTCTTTTCTGAACTGATGGTCAGGATCCAGGAACTTTCTATGAAAGTCAAAGCAAGAATACTTCCGACCCTCCTGCAACCAATGAAACTGAAGAGCTGTCTTGCATTGGGGGCACGGGAACCTTCCATGCACACACACCATCCAGAGAATAGCGCATACGCTGGCAAGTCATGCATAGAGTACATGTACCACACATGCATTTTGAAGTTTTCTTTTCTAGCAGCATCGTATGTCTTGACCCCATTATCCCAAGCTTCTTCCAATTCATCCTTAAGCGGTTGCAGGTACACATTCATATTCTTCCCCGGATAATTGGGCCCTGGAATTATCAACGTCAGTAATATGTTCTTTCTTTGCATAATCTGCCGGGGGGGAGATTCAGTGGAATGACAAATACAGGCCAACAACTGTATTGGGTTACCGTCATGCCGAAGGGATTAAAATCATCCGTGGCGGCGCAGACTCGAGAATTCCTTGGATCTGCCGCTTTATCCTCATGCAATCCTTTGAAATGTTTCCACGCTTCCCCATCCGATGTGTGTACCATCATCTTATTCCCATCCGCATCTAGTTCGGTTCTTTTGCCCAATTTGTGCCATGTCATCTGTCTGGCTGTCTCTTCGACCATGAAAAGACGTTGAAGTCTTGGTACGATTGGCATATACCGAAGAACACTAACTGCGATTTTGGTCTGCCTCTTCTCACCCATACCGGTGTCTACCACAAGATACCTGCAAGACTCGCAATTGGGACAATAGTCCAAGTGTGCATACTCCTTCCTAAATAAGACACATCCTTTTTCACATGCATCTATCTTCTCATAGGGCATCTTAAGTACACGAAGTATTTTGTCCGACTGGTACAGGTTTGCAGGCATGACATGGCCTTTGGGTAGGAAGCGTCCAAATAGTGTCATCATCGTGTCGTAGCATTCTCTTCCCAAGTTGAACTGAGCCTTCAGAGCCATTACTTGTGTAATTGCATCCAGCTGATAGAGCTTAGTGTGCTCATGGAGAGGACGTTTTGAAGACTCCAACATTTCATAAAAGGCCTTTGCAGATTCCTCCATCTCATCTTCCGAATCCCGAGCATCATCAAAGTCTTGCACCATGTCTTCGATCCCGGTACCATGCTCGTCCGTGCGACGACGGACCACCTCAGCTGTTGTGCGTTGTATAGACTCACCATGAAATGTCCACACCGTATAATTAGGTTTAAAACCCCTCCTCTGCAGGTGTTTAATCATTACAGCCTCTGTCGTCTTTTTATAGTTGTCGCATCCGGACAGGGGCAATAGTTTCTTTCCTGGCCATTTGCGAATGCGGCTTTCACAAATTCCTTTGTTTTTACAAACCATTCTTTCGTCATCTCTTTCTGACTAGGGTGACCGGTATACATCCACGCACGATCACTCATCTTGCATAGCTACTAAAAACAGAAGAATATATTTATATATAATTTAGCATTTATATTCATTGGTTAATCAGGTTCGCCATTTTTATTACGTCCAGGCAACCTACATGCTAATAGGTAAAGATAGGTCCTAATCCCACCCGAGTATGTGTAGATTGGGTTCGTTTTCCCATGCTCTACTCTGGATCCAACGCAAAATTTCGGCAGCACCTCCCCGCTGTTCTCCTGATACATGTCTCCGCAATAAACAGAGAGGATGTGCATCCGGAGAACAACAGGGAGGCACTGGCGAAATTCCGCATCGGATCCAGAGCACAGCATACGGGAAAACGAACCCAATCTACACATACTCGGGTCGTCCAAGGATAATGTTGGACAATTCGAAAGGATGGCAGTTATAAATATGCAAAGACATGCATATTTATAGATGTCACCTTTTCGAACAGGAGACGCATACTGGTCACGCATACTGATAAATTAATTGAATTACCTAAACCTAGAAAGTTTCATCCGGAAACCGAGCCACAGTAAATGAAGGGGCGGGGAGGACATAAAATTTGAACTGACCCACGAATGCAGGGGCGGAGCTCGTACAACGCACGGGCAGGTCTTCGCACACCAGACCTCACAACGATGAGACAACTGTCATATGTGAATCCACCCGATCAACACAAATATTCTAATTATATCTAATTATGTCATTTTTTTAGGAAAACAAGCTAAGAATATAATATTCATGAGCTAACCAAGGTTTTTAGCTTATTATGTCATTTTGGAGGATAATTAGCTAAACAAGCTAAAAAATAAGAAGGAGGAGAGAAGAAGGAGAAGAAGGAGGGCTCCTTCTCCTCCTCCTCCTTCTCCTTCTTCTTCTCTTCTTCTTCTTTTCATTTTTCCTCTTTCTTCTCCTCTTCTCATCATCTTCTTCTTCTTCTCCTCCTCCTCCTCCTCCTCTTCTCCTCTTCTTCTTCCTCTTCCTCTTATTTCTATTTCTATTTTTCTTTATCCTCTTCTTCTACTTCTTCTTCTTTTTTCTCTTCTTCTCCTTCTTATTTTTTTATTATTCTATTCTTCTCTTCTTCTTCTCTTCTTCTTTACTTCTTCTTCTTATTATTTTTTTCTTCTCTTCTTCTTCTTCTTCTTCTTCTTCTTCTTCTTCTTCTTCTTCTTCTTCTTCTTCTCCTTCTTATTTTTTTTCTTCTCCTCCTCCTCCTCTTCTTCTTCTTCTTCTTCTTCTTCTTCCTTCTTTTCATTTTTCCTCTTTCTTCTCCTCTTCTCCTCCTCTTCTTCTTCTCGTCCTCCTCCTCCTCCTCTTCTCCTCTTCTCCTCCTCCACCGAACTAACCAAGCTAACTAACTAACCTAACTAACTAGACTAACTAACCTAATAAACTAAAAAACTAACCTAACTAATTTAACATAAATAAAAATAAGGAAAAACAAAATAAAATGGGGGGACTACCCGGCAGGGGCGGCTGGGGCGTCGGGGCGGCGAGGAGGACGGGTGCGACGGGGCAGTGGGGCGTCGCCGGGGGCACTGCGGCGGCGGGGGGTAATGGAGGCGGCGGGGGGCAGTGGTGGCGGCGGTGGGGTGTTGTGCGGCGGCAGGGGGCAGTGGTGGCGGCGGTGGGGGCAGTGGTGGCAGCGGTGGGGGGTAGTGCGGCGGCGGAGGGCAGTGGTGGCGGCAATGGGGGGCAGTGGTGGCGGTGGTGGGGGGAAGTGCGGCGGCAGGGGGCAGTGGTGGCGGCGGTGGGCGTCGGGGTGAGAGAGAGAGAGAGGCCAGGGTGGGGCGGGACGGCCGTTAGTAGACGTTAGGGCTTTGTCGTCTGCTGGCTGACGGCAAAGAGTCTAAACTCTTTGTCGTCTGCCTCTGGCCTCTTTGTCGTCCGCTAGCAGTCGGCAAAGAAGGGACTCCAGTTTGACCTACTGTCCCCGCGGTCAGGTGGGCCCCCCCTACAGCTTTGCCGTCTGCTGTGCGGCCCTTTGCCGTGTGTGGCTGACGGCAAAGAAGTGGTTGATGGCACAAGCCTTCTATGCCATCAGCCAATTCTTTGTCGTCTGCTTTGTGGCAGGTGACGGCAAAGACACTCTTTGCCATCAGCTAGCAGAAGGCAAAGATTTGGCAGATGGCAAAAAACTGATTTCCAGTAGTGAATGATGGTGTCACTTACTCCGAAATCCTACGAATCTTCATGATGTCACCCAACGGCTCCTTCCAATTTTATCATGCAGCCCGAAAATCGAGGCGCCATCAACTCCGAATTTACAGCGCCTCCTTGTTTCCCGCGCCTGCCGTTCCATTTTCCCCCTTTGGTCCTTAAATACCGACGGGGAATCTTTTCACTTTTTACCCTAGATCATCTTCTTCCTCCTCGAGCTGCTCGACTCTTGGTGCGCCGTCGCTGCATCTTATCCGGCGATCCCCTCCGGTGCACGGATTCCTTCTGCACTCATCTTTGCACCTAGCTCCGGTCTTTTCCTCCGCCAATCGACGACGTCAGGTACGCCTTCATCTCCCTGTGCAGATTTACTCCAATCGCTTGTCGTAGTTCGTCGAAGCTCCTCTAGGGTTCGTTGTGCCTCCATTAGTAGGGCTAGTTGGTGTACTCTTTTAAACACAGCGAAACCCCCTTGACATGTAGTGGAAATGGATGCGGGATGAATCTAGCAAAAAAACTTTACTGATATCACTGCATTTAAATCTATCACCCTTTAGTTGATGTCGCCGCTGTTCTTCGCTATTTTTATTTCAACCTTTTACCTTTCTTTTTCGTACTGCTTGTAGATCCAAACTGTTGTGTAGTTTTGGTAAAAACTGTTCTTCCAACACTTAGTAAAATTAGATCGTCTGTGGTCCTTCTCGACCTTGCAGCGACTTACTATGACGTCAGTTTAGTCTCATTCATGTCCCGCCATTATCATGCACCTTCCCATTCTTAGGCGACTTAGAACGTTGCAATGTCCCCTCTTGCTAGTCATGTTAGAGTAACCCGTCGTTTATATCTATGCAGTTGTCCTTTTCTGGCTTAGGACACTATGTCAAAACCATCGAAGTGTGACTGGTTACCCTCTGATATTGACGAATTCGCCCTACAACACTTTGTGACAATAGGAATCTTGCTTCCTAAAGAGGTGATTGATGGAGGGCTCCTACCAAAGATGCTTGACCTCAACCCGCTGAAGGGGAAGTGGTAGTATTTGGAGACCACCTAGAACGAGGCTTCTCGCCCCCCCCCCCCCGACTCAAAGTTCTTTTGAGACGCCCTCAACATCTTCAAGCTCCACCCCCAAAATCTGGGTCCCAATTCAATCAGTAACCTGTGCCAATTCCAGGTTTATTGTGAAGCATATTTGGAAATAGAACCCACCATCTCTCTGTTTAGAGAATTTTTCTATTTAAATCACCAAACTGAATGTGCTCATGGCCCTAGCTTGGAGCTCGGCGGAGTTACCATACAAAAGTGTCACAAAACTGAGTTCCCTGCCGCCGCCTTAACCAACCATCCAAGAGGTTGAGGAAAAACTTGGTTCTACTGCAAGAACACCGCTCCAGATCACAAGAATCCCTTCCGGGTTACATGGAAGATCTTCTTCGAATGGATTTTCAGCTCCCTGAACCTCTAACTTCAGAAGAACAACCTGCCCACAAATCTGTCTGGCTCTGGCTTAGGGCTCTAAATGCTAATAGTCTGACCAACGTTGACTTGATCCACTATTGGATTGAATGGCGGATAATGCCTCTCATTCGCCGCGAGGGTCTGATGTGTCAGTACGACGGTAATCTGAACAATGTTCAGTGTTTCATGAATATCATGCTTGACACCGAGGAAATAAATAGCCTCGTGAAAAAGCTATGTGGTGAAACCAAAGAGTCTTGTTCTAAAATTGGCTTAAAGCCATTCTGTCGTGCCAACCTTGCTCTTGGGGTAGATAATTTTACCTCTTATCCATTTGATTTTATGCCTTCTTGTGTTCCTTAATAGAACTAACCTGCCTTCTTTATAGAAAATTGCACCCTTCTGGAAGCGTAAGGTCATCAAGCCGCTTGTAAAAAGAGTGAAGACCCTTTCCAAGAAAACAAGACCTATGTAAAAAGAGTGCAGGCGAGTCATCCGTTGTGGGTGAGTCTCCACATGCTGAAGACGTGTCTGAGGTAGATTCGTGGACCATCTTGTTAGGCATCATAGATCTGTTCTAACCTTGTACTTTAACTTCCAGGGAGAAGACGGGGAAAGTGATGCTGAAGAGGCGGAGCTAATTTCCATTTCTTCTGAGTCAAGTATTTCCTTGGAAAGACCTCAGAGGCGGGTTTTTAGGAAAGTTCCTATGAGTCACCCAGATGCTCACTTGGATCCTAACTTCCTTTTGAAAACGGCCTTATATACTCCAAAACGCCACACCTGTAGCTCTTCGGGTGATCTTATGGCAGGTTTACCTAAAAAAGCATCTGGTCGCAAACGTCGAACTGAGGTACTTTCTCATTTTCTGTCAAGTCCTATTGACAACCTTTGCCTTCATACATTAAACCTGGTAACTATAACAGGTGTCTCCTCCTTCCTCTGGCAACTCAGCATCTTCTGAACTACCACCGCTTATCCGCCTCCCAGGGTATGACATCAATTGGTGTATGCATTTTTCCTTATGATGTTCAATTTCAGTGTGTCTTAACCTTCCATCTTTGTAGAGCTCAAGCTAAGAAGCGGAAAACGGGCGGGTCAACTCTAAACATTGATAGGCCTAGAATGGATGAAGCAGACGTTCCTCTTCCTGATATTCCAAAAGAAGATATGGGGCTTATGCTGATCCTCCCAAAGGCACCACCACAGATAACATCCCTGATGTCCAAATTACTCCATCCAGAACTGTTACTAAGGTGGTGAAGCAGAGTCTCAAGGAGAAACTCAAGCCGCCAAGCCCCATGAAGTCAAGCAAAGGTGATTTAACCGAGGATGACGTTGTTACTATCATTGGGACGGGTCATATGACCCATGTCTGCAATGTGTTAGCAAAGCATACTAGCAGGGACGCCTCCACGAAGATGACGGCATGAAAATCTGCAATTGACCTTCCAAACATTGAGAAGCTAAACTTCGAAGAACTCCACTCAGGATATCTGAACCGCCTCGCGTCGAGCTGAGACTTTGAAGCCGGCTTAGTAAATATGATGAAGAGAAGATATGAGGTATTTTCGACACAGACTATCTTATATAACCTCCTTTAGCCCCAACGGCCGGGTCATCTTCTTGATGATGAGCCGGATCTTGTTTAATAATCATTGAAAATGCTTCAACCTGTAGCCCCCAAGGGCCAGGTCATCTTCTTGAAGATGAGCCGGGTCTTGTTTAATAATCATTGAAAAGCTTCAACCTGTATCCCCCAAGGGTCGGGTCATCTTCTTGAAGATGAGCCGGGTCTTGTTTAATAAGCATTGAAAAACTTCAACCTGTAGCCCCCAAGGGTCGGGTCATCTTCTTGAAGATGAGACGGGTATTGTTTAATAATCATTGAAAAGCTTCAACCTGTAGCCCCCAAGGGCCGGGTCATCTTCTTGAAGATGAG
Organism: Hordeum vulgare subsp. vulgare; assembly: GCF_904849725.1. Classification (NCBI taxonomy): domain Eukaryota; kingdom Viridiplantae; phylum Streptophyta; class Magnoliopsida; order Poales; family Poaceae; genus Hordeum; species Hordeum vulgare. The sequence continues at coordinate 102,921,365 of NC_058520.1, forward strand.
CCAGGTCTTTCTTAAAAAAACTTATCTCTCCTGTTAGAAAAAAACAAGTACATTAGCCCCCAAGTGTCGAGTGGATTGCTTGCAATATGCTTGAGACTTGTTCGTCCACCTTTCAACGCAACTCGTATAATATTAAGGTCACTTATCTTTCATGTCTGACTTTGTAGGATACAATTAGGCAAACTGACGCATCCGTAAGCGAGATCCAAAAAATCCTGGGATGCCAACAAGACGCCAGTGCCATATTGGAAGAAAAACTCCCAGCCACAACGACACAGCTTGGACAGGTCAGAACGGAATATCTGAAGTATAAGGAGTCAACCGCGGCGAAAGAAGCCGCATTTAAACAATGAGTAGAGAAAGCCGAGGGTCAACTTATTGAGGCCACAATAGAATTATCTGGCCTGCGTCAACATATCTCCGAGATGACCAACGCTATTTTTGATAAGTCCTTCAGACAACCTGTTATCATTGTGACAAAGGACACGAGGTGCTCGGCGACTTATATATCCTTTGCTCTTTGATAGGCCCTCGATCCGCCAACCTCCAAGACGACTCAGTGTTGAAGCTGAAAGCCATATACACTCTGACGGAGCAACTGTATGTTGACGGCTTGTTGACTGACAAGGTTGTTTGGGGAGATAAAGACCCAGTAAAATACATCAAAGACATGCTGAGGCGACTTTCAACTATCCCTCAGCATATAGCTGAAATAAGGACGTCGTCTGCGTGCAAGGGAGTGATGGCGGCCATGAGTCAGGCGCTAGCTTATGCTCCAGAATTCAAGCCAGATGAAATAGCTGGCGGCTTCCCAGAATATAAGGATGACGGCTCAGAATTCACAGAAGAAGACTACGCGAAATGCTTAAAAGACAATCGCCCTGCAGCAAGCCGCCTTGCTGAAAGCCTGGACCTTCAGAAATATCAAGCAGCTTATGACGATGAAGGGAGACGCATGGCGATTCCCAGCTTCACGCCTCTGGACTTGGCACCTCATCATCGTAAGCCTCTTTTCGCCCCTGATGTTGACCCGTCAACCATATTAACAAACGAAGCTGAATTCCAAGCCTTAATAAATTGTACATGGGATGTGGACAACTCCCAGATCCGAGACCCCGAATCCTCAGCACAGGATGAGCCGGCGACGACCTAGCAGTGGCGACTCTGCGAAGCTTCAACCTGCATAAAAAGGCTAAACCCGACGGAATCTTGCCGATGGGTTGTAACATAGAAAATCTCTGGCCTTAAAGAGCCATGTAATCGTTGTTTCGAAACATGCCTAATGACTGCTTTTCTCTATGCATAATATGTTTGAATTTGCATGAAATTACCTTTGCAATAGAAGTCGTCTTGATTGGGCGAGTTGAAGAAGAGTAGTACTCTCTCTTTGACCACCACCTCTTTGGATGAATTTAGTCTTTGCTGTTTTAAATCGTCTGGTTGGCAATATAGTCACCATATAAGGTGTAAAATGAGCCGGCTCTGTGAGTCACGGTGGGTTGATGGGCTTGCAAGGCTCTAATCATACCCAAAGAGGTTTTTGCAAAAACCTTTATGTGTTTAGACTGGTTGGTCAAGCTGAAGTCAAGCTTCAGTGAAGCAGATTCAGTGAACCCATGGTTTGTCTATTTTCCATATGCCGACTCTCGCAAGTACCTCATTGTTTTAACCTTGGGAATTCAGGGTCCAATACTTGGATTGACTCGCCAAGAGTACACGGGTCTTATGGGCGAGTCGCTTCAAACATACAGTCCACTATAACCATCCAGTAATGCATTAATTTTTCGCTGGCCAAGAGGGTATTAAGGCGGGTTCAATGAATCAGAAGCCCCCAAATGACCAATTATCAAGGAAAAACGGGCATAGGATAGCAGAAGACAATGCTATTACTGCTAAATGACTTGGGAACCAATAGCCCCCAAGTAAGCCGGATTTTATCGTTCATGATCATACATAGGCGCCTATGTTTGAACCGTGCATCATGGCACTTGATCCTCTTTGGCTTTACTGGTACCTATGTTTGAGTGTCGCATCATGGCGGCTTACTCTCTTTGATACCAGCAGCATCCATGTTTGAATAGCCTCCCCAACGGCGGCTTATCCTCTTGGGCGACTAAATGTTGATCAATAAAGACGCATGCTCATATATGGGCTGAAACGGCAGACACCCCGAATTTCATGGGCATCGGCTTTATTGATATAATGTAAAGGGTACACAAGGATTGAAAATATGTACATAGATAAGGATCCAATGGCTCTAAGTATAATAAGGTCGCAGGTGAGTAATGTTCCAGGGTGAGTTATCTCTTGCTCCGTGGTTGGTTTGTCGGGTCGTAGATCAATTAGGTAGTACGAGCCGTTGCGGAGATTCCTGTTGACGATGAAAGTCCCCTCCCTAGGGGGGGAGCTTGTGCATACCCGTGTGATCTTGGATTAACCGAAGCACCAAGTCGCCCTCCTGGAAGACCCAACTTTTAACACGTTGACTATGGTAACGACGCAAGTCTTGTTGGTAAATCGCCGATCGTGCAACAGCCAAATCACGCTTCACTTCCAGGGCGCCCAAAGAATCCTGAGGCGCCTGCTCATTATCAGCTTCAACATATGCGGCGACTCTGGGAGAATTTTGCTTCAGATCACTTGGAAGAACCGCCTCTGCCCCATAGACAAGGAAAAAGGGAGTGTGCCCAGTTGACCTGTTAGGTATCGTCCTGATACTCCACAACACATAGGGGAGCTCTTCAACCCAACAACCTGGAGTGCGCTGGAAAGGAACCATGAGCCGGGGTTTGATCCCTCGCAATATCTCCTGGTTAGCCCGCTCAGCCTGACCATTAGATTGTGGATGAGCTACTGCAGACACATCAAGTCGGATGTGCTCTCGCTGATAAATATCTTTCATTGCCCCCTTAGATAAATTAGTACCATTGTCGGTGATGATGCTATGAGGGTAGCTAAAACGAAAGATCACCTTCTTGAGGAACTTAACTGTTGTTTCTCTTCACAATTAGTAAATGGTTCCGCTTCAACGCACTTGGTAAATTTGTCAACTGCAACCAGCAAATGAGTCTTCTTGTCCGAAGATCTTTTAAAAGGGCCAACCATGTGAAGCCCCCAGACTGCAAAAGGCCACGTAATGGGAATCATGTGCAATTCCTGAGCCGGCACATGTGCGTGACGTCCGAACTTCTGACATCCGTCGCATCGACGTACTATGTCTTCAGGATCGGCATGAGCCGTCAACCAGTAAAAACCATGATGAAAAGCTTTTGACACCAGAGATCGTGACCCGGCATGATGTCCACAATCGCCCGCATGTATCTCATTGAGAATCTCTCTCCCCTCTTTGGGTGAGACACAACACTGGAAAATCCCACAAGTGCTTTGTTTGTGCAACTCGCCTTTGTGTATAACCATGGATTTGCATTGTCGCACAATCTGTCTGGCGAAAACTTCATCGGATGGCAACTCGCCTCGAGCCAGATAAGCCATGTAAGGTATCATCCAATCAGGAGTTACTCTAAGGACCGCCACCAACTGTGACTCCGGGTCAGGAATTGCTATGTCTTCTTCCGAAGGCAATTTCACGGAGGGGGTATGCAAAACATCCAAGAAGACATTAGGAGGAATAGGCTTACGTTGTGACCCAAGCTGGGAAAGAGCATCAGCCGCCTCATTCTGTCGACAGTCAATATGATCAACCTGATAGCCATGGAAATAACCCGCCACCTCAGTGACTGCTCGCCTGTAAGCCGCCATCAACGGATCCTTGGAATCCCAGGTACCTGACACTTGTCGAGCCACCAAATCTGAGTCGCCCAAGCATCTAACTCGGATCAAATTCATCTCTTTAGCTATCCTGAGCCCGTGCAATAAAGCTTCATACTCAGCTGCATTGTTGGTGCAAGGGAACATAAGCTGCAGAACATAGCAAAACTTGTCCCCTCTTGGAGCTGTCAACACCACTCCGACGCCTGAACCTTCCAGTTGCCTAGAACCGTCGAAGTGAATCGTCGAGTAGGTGTTGTCTGGCCTGTCTTCCGACACTTGCAGCTCGGTCCAATCATTGATAAAATCCAACAACGCCTGAGACTTAATGTTTGTGCATGGTGCATACTTCACATGATGGGGACCAAGCTCTATCACCCATTTAGCAATCCACCCCGTAGCCTCTCGATTTTGTATAATGTCCCCAATAGGTGCAGAACTGACTACGGTGATGGGGTGCTCCAAAAAGTAGTGCTTCAACTTCTGAATTGCCATAACGATCCCAAAGACCAACTTTTGCCAATGTGGATACCGCTGCTTGGACAAGGTTAACACCTCGCTGATGAAATACACTGGCCGATGGACGGGGTATTCCTTGCCTTCTTCCTTGCGCTCAACAACCACTGCCATGCTCACCGCTTTAGAATTAGTAGCGTTGTTCAAGAGCATCGGCTCCTTGTCAGCTGGGGCTGCCAGCACGGGCTGCTCAGCAAACTGCTTTTTGAGGGCCTCAAACGCTTCATTGGTGGCATCACTCCAAACAAAGTGCTCTATCTTCTTGAGCAGTTGATAGAGTGGGATGGCGTTCTCACCCAGGCGACTTATAAATCGACTAAGTGTCGCGATACGACCCGCCATACGCTAGACCTAGTTAATGTTGGCTGGCTTCCCAAGTGAGGTAATCACCTTAATCTTGTCCGGGTTAGCTTCTATGCGATGCTCGGATACTAAAAACCCAAGTAGCTTGCCAGCAGGGACCCCAAACACGCACTTCGTGGGGTTCAGCTTCATATGATAGACCCGGAGGTTATCGAACGTCTCCTTGAGATCACCTAGAAGCACCTCCTTCTTCTGTGACTTTACCACAACGTCATCAACATAAGCATGAACGTTGCGCCCAATCTGACCTTGAAGACAATTCTGGATGCAACGCTGATAACTCGCCCATGCACTCTTGATCCCAAAGGGCATTGAGACATAACAAAAGGCACCATAAAAGTCGTCTTCTCCTGATCCTCCTTGGCCATCTTGATCTCATGGTAACCTGAATGTGCATCCAGAAAGCATAGCCGCTCGCAAACCGCCGTAGAGTAAATGATTTGGTCAATACGAGCAGAGCAAAGGGATCCTTGGGACAAGCTTTCTTAAGATCCGTATAGTCGACGCACATACGGAAAGTGTCGTTCCTCTTAAGAACTAGGACCGGGTTAGCCAACCATTCAGGATGAAAAACTTCAACAATGAAACCAGCAGCTAAGAGCCAGGCGACTTTCTCTCCAATTGCCTTGTGCCTTTCCTCATTAAAACGATGAAGGTATTGGCGAACCGGCTTCATCTTAGGATTTACACTGAGATGGTGCTCAGCAAATTCTCTCGGTACTCCTGGAATGTAAGAAGGCTTCCATGCGAAGATGTCCAGATTCTCACGGATGAATTCGATGAGCGCGCTTTCCTATTTGGGATCTAAGCCGGTCCCAATGGTGAACTGCTTGGAAGAGTCGCCAGGGACAAAATCCACCTGCTTGGTATCATCCGCCAGTTTAAACTTAAGCAGCGTCTCAGCATCGACCCTGGGTTTCTTCAACGGGCTCATGTCAGCTGGATCCACATTGTCTTGGTGGAACTTCAGCTCTTCGGCAGCACACGCTGACTCTGCATACGCGGCGTCCCCCTCTTCACATTCTTGGGCTATCTTCCGGCTTTCGTTAACTGTGATGGTACCATTGAGACCTGGCATTGTAAGCTTAAGATATACATAGCAAGGTCGGGCCATGAAACAAGCGTAAGCCGGCCGTCCAAACAAAGCATGATAAGGGCTCTTGATTTTGACGACCTCAAACGTCAATGGCTCACTCCTATAATTGGACTCATCACCGAAAGCCACATTCAACTTAATCCGCCCAACAGGGTATGCCGACTTGACCGGGACGATGCCGTGAAATACCATGGTCGAGGGCATCAAATTCTCTTCCTTGAAGTTCATCCTCTGGAAGGTGTGGTAGTACAGAATATTGATGCTGCTACCTCCATCCATAAGGACCTTAGAAAGCATATATCCTCCAACCTGAGGTGCCACCACTAGTGCCAAACTCGCCAGGGTTATCAATCTGAGGTGGATGATCGACCCTGCTCCACGTCACAGGTTGCACAGACCAACTTAAGTATTGGGGGATCGCCGGCTCAGTCATATCGATAGTCCTTTGCCTCACCTTCTTGTCTCTCTTGCAAGAGCTCGTGGTAAAAACATGGTACTGTCCACCATTCAGCTGCTTAGGGTTGCTTTGGAAGCCTCCCTGGTTGTTTGGCTGCTGGAATTCTCCCCGATCATTACATTACCGACTGCCTTGGCCAGACGACTGCCCACCATTGTTATGCGAGCCACCAAGCTCTTGAGCCCTCGGGTTAGGAAAATCACCAAAGGAAGAATCGCGTGACCCTCCTGAACCAAATTGATCCTGCTGGGCACCTTCGCCACCTCCTTGATGACCTCGGGATGCGTGAAGGCGAAACTCCTGCATCACAAAGCAAATTTCCCAAGAATGATAGAAGGGACACCTGGGGTACTGTGCTTGGGACAAGGTCCCTTGAGCATCTCCTCATAATTATGTGGCTTCTTCCCAGTAAAACCTTGGTCTTGGAAACCGGCCTGATTCGTGTTCTAACATTGATTTCGCTATCCAGTATTGGTGTTGGCAACAAAATCAGAGGCGCCGTCCTGCTGCCTCCTCTTTCCGTGACCTCCATGGTTATTATTGCACCCAGAGTGTTGGTGGTGACCCTTGCCTCCTTCACCCCTTCTGGTTCCATCGGCCTTCTCATCATCGGAAACTGCATCATTCGTCGCATCCGACTCAACATACTTGGTGAGGGTATCCATCAATTCGCCCATATCCTTGACCTTTCGCTTGAGGCGGCCAAGCTTCAACATGAGAGTTTCGAAATGACAGGTTTTTTCCAGAATCAACACGGCCTGAGCCGCCGAAATATCGCCCGAGGAGTGGATGATCTCCGCAATCCGCTGGGTCCAATGATGGGCGGATTCATCTACCCGCTGGACACAATGCTGGAGATCCACAATGGTCATCGGACGTTTGCAAGTCCCGGAGAAATTCTTGACAAAACGCTCCTTGAGTTCTGCCCATGTGTTGATGGAGTTTGGTGGTAGGTTCTTCAACCACGTACGAGCTCGCCCTTCCAACATCATGGTGAAATATTTGGCCCAGACCGCATCACTCGCATCGAGCATGTCCATGGCCAGCTCATAACTTTCTACCCATGCCCCCGGCTCAAGATGAGGAGTGTAATTGGGCACCTTGCGGGGACCTTTGAAGTCTTTGGGCATGCGTTCGTTGCGTAGGGTGGGTGATAAGCAAGGGACTCGGACGTTCCTTCCTTGGCCACCATGTCTTGAGGCCGGCTGAGCATGACCCGGTATTCCTTGACTCGCCAAGGCTGCCATCGCTTCCGCCTCGGCCTGTCGGCCGGCTCATGTAGCGTTGACAAGCGCCTGAGCAATGGACATTGGCGGCTCGGGAGGAGTGGCCTGAGGCTGATGTCGACGGGCATCGCTAGAAATCGCTGAAGGGTCATCTGGGTGGCTCTTCGTACGGCTTTCCCACGGTGTGGAATGCAGACAATCACGGCTGTACGAGAATTGGGCATGCTGGACGACCGTAGTTTTTAACATCTCTATGGCGTTCGTGCCTCCACCTCGAGGGTAGTGTTCCCACGGATGGGGAGAGACTCTAGATGGCGGGTCGCAGCCAGCACATTATCCACCGGATTGGAGAAGTGACCCTAAGGTGTTTGGAAGTGCTGACTCGCCTGCGGGTTCAACTGGGGTTGCATTGGCCGTTGGACGATCTCCCCTTGTGGGTTACCTTGTCCTGGCAGGTTGCGATCTGTCCGAGGCGTTTGCAGGCTATTGAACAAGCAAGTTGGATTAAGGTTGGGCGGGATGCGACCCTGGCGCCTCCGCTCGTACACCGCTTCCAACGCAACTCGTCGGCGCTCAAGTCGCCATGCCTCCAGCTTTAGACGTTCCTCCTCCTAGTCCATCTGGGTTCGTCGATCCGCCATCCGAATCTTCTCCGTGTCGATCTGATACTAAATTTGGGCCATCTCTTCACGAAGTTTAGCCAATTCGGCGTTAATCTGTACCTAATTGTCAGCCGTCATAACCACCTCCATGAGTTTTGCCATCTCAACCATCGGATCTGACATAGCCTGAGCTGGGGTTTTGCCTAATCCACTGGCTCCGTTGGCGTTTGCGGTGTTTGGCTGATCTTGAGCCGCCGTAGCCCGTGCCATATAGATGGCGATCTGACGGGGGTGTCCCTATGGTTCTTCGGAAATTTCCTCCTTAGGGAAACCGCCCAACCTCCCCTCATGGAGAGGGTAGATCGAATCGGTGTCTCTAATCGATGACTCGCCATCAGAGTTGACAGGAGTGTCTCCACCGGCTACCGGCTCTTCTAGGAGGGCGACCCCTTGCGTCAAGCCGACGAAGGCGCGATGCCGTCTAATCGGACGTGCAGCGGGTTGGGCGAGCCGAGCCGGCTCGATGATGTCGGTGGAGATGTCCGGCTCGGGAACTGGTGTTCCAACCTTGCCGATGAAGACGTGGATCTTGTCGAAGGGACACGGTACCCTGATTCGATCAATCTGGCCTCGGGGCCCCAACTTGAGTTGTCGATGTAGTGCTTGCCACGACGGCTCTTCTTCATAAGGCCAACCGCATAACTCTCGAACCCTGGAAGGGCTCCCTTTGAGAACTCAACTCCACTGTGCGCAGGCTCCACGGTGGGCGCCAACTGTCGTGGTTTTGTCACGGCATATGTCCTCGTGAAAGGACTTAGTGATGAGGCCATCGCAGCTATGTGGCGACGCAAAGGGGTTGATCGGGAAACGGGAAGCGGGTTTACCCAGGTTCGGCCCCTCAGATTGAGGTAAAAGCTTACGTCCTGCTTTGATATTGATGTGGGAATCGATTACAAGGTTGCAGATTCGCCTGATCTAGCTCTCCATTGATGTTAACTTAACCCTATCTGCCCTAGAGACTCGCCTTTATATAGAGATCGAGGCTCTAGGTCTTACAAGAGTCCAACTCTTATTACAATTTGTGAGTCGGTTTATATCTAACTCGCCTTGTCTCCCATGCAAGGAAACTCCTCGTGTCTCTTTCCTTACATGGACTGCAAGTCGCCTTTGTTGAGTCTTGGACCAACCGTCCCATCTGGCGCCTTCTGCTTCTTTAATAACAACCCATCTTATTCATGGAAATAGAGCCGCCATTATCCTGACTCGGCCCACAGGGCGGGTCTTATAACGGGACAATATCCCCAACAACATGCAAACTTGACATGTTCCCTCTCGAAACCTAGTTTCTTCCTTGAAGATGGTTCGATTTGTAAGTAGTCTACGTGGCAACATCCATAAACATTCTCAATCTTTTACCACACGTCTATGGGTGATTTCATTATAACATGCCAAGTTTCATAATTTTTAGGCATCACATTTTTTAAAGTTAACTAAAATGCCAATAAACACCATGTTAGTTCCCCAATCTTGGACACGTGGTCTATGCGACTCCTTATGTTTCCTTACACAAGTACTAAACATATAGTAAAGAGCACTAATAAGATTTTCGAACCCATTCATTGTTAATTTTTAGTGTATCTGCAGTTCCAAATTTAATTATAACCATTAAATGCCTAAAATGCAATTAATGGCTTAAATATAGGAAACGAACCCTAAAAATCTGAAATTTTTACATGATACATGTAATGGTATTTATTGAGTGTGACAAAAGTTTCAAGCCCAAGGGGTAAAGTAGTGGTCAATTCACTCACGTGCAAACCTAGCCCATTCCCTCTCGAAATCTAGTTCCTTCTTCACACATGGTCTGGTTTGTAAGGAGTGTGCGTGATTTTTTTTGCCACACATACTCAAATTACTTACTTTGCAACTTTACCACTATTACAACTTAGCACATAACCAAAAAACTACTTACTCCGTGACATTACCACAATTACCAATATCATCACATAGCCCAAAAAACTACTTACTTTATGAATTCACGACTATTTCCACTATCCCCACATAACCCAATAAGTTAATTTCTCCGTGACTTCACCACTATTACCACTATCACCATATAACCGAAAAGTCTTACTCTGTGACTGCCCCCCGATTGCCACTATTAACACTTTGTACATAACATAACAAATTACTTAGTCTGTGACTTTCCCACAATTGCCCATAACACAAGAAATTACTTAGTTTGTGACTTTCCCAATGTTGCCACTTAGCACATTGCACAAGGAATTACTTACTCTTTGATTTTCCTACGATTTCCATGTAGCACATAACATAAGAAATTACTTACTCCGTGACTTTACCACTATTGCCACTTAGCAAATAACACAAGAAATTACTTAGTCTATGACTTTTCCACTATTGCCACATAGCACATAACACATGAATTTACTTACTATTCAACTTTCCCACTATTACCACTTATGTACTAAGATTTGATAAGTAGGGGTAATAGTGCTAATGTCATAGACTAAGTAATTTATTATGTTATGTGCTATGTGGCAATAGTGGAAAACTCGCAGAGTAAGTAATTTATTTTGTTATGTACTAAATGGCAATGGTGGAAAAATGGTAACCATGAATAAGTCGCAGACTAGGTAATATATTATGTTACACAATGAATAGTACAAAATAGAGAAAAATATAGGAGTGGCAAGTTTACTATCTCGCCTGCCATCGTTAATACAATTACTGGTGGCGGGCTCAACATAGAGCCCGCCACGGGTACTTTGCTTCTATCTGATTAGTCGAAACTACACCACATAGATTGATGACGTGGCTCACATCCACACCCATTTGTTCTTTCTCTGGTTGGTGGAGATGAGAGGAGCCACACGCACACCAGCCACACCCGCGTCTTCACTGGACGCTCCTAACCAGCCCCATACGTGTCCCCCCCCCCGATGGAAAGCAAGCTTTAGCACCACTGCGGTCTCATCTCTCTTCCTTCCCAAATGAGATAACCGTCTGTCTTCTTCTCGATTGCCTCATCTAACCCTACCTGCATCTATCCATGCAGATGGGATGGTGATACAGTCGTTTGTATGTGAGAACAACGGTGGTGTTGGTACGTGCACCGACGGATCCAACGAGTATGGAGACCGTTCCAACGGGTGCGGCGACGGATCCAGCGGGTGAAGCGACGGATGCAACGGGTGCGGCAACGAATCCAGCGGGCACGATGACGGATCTAGGAGGGCACAGATCCATCGAATCTAGCATGCAACGGATCTATCAGGCATATGGGCAGGGGCGGATCCGGTGGGTGTCCTTGCGCCATTGAATCCAGTGTGTGCATGGTGTCAGATCGAATGTGCGCTGCGACGGTGCCAGCCTACATGTTGCGTCTCTCTATGTGTGGGGGGCTCCTAAGAAGGGATAGAGACACGACATGGAGTGTCTCTAATATGCCACTGGGAGGTGCTTCCTTTTTTCTAATATCTTACGAGTGGCGGGAGGAAATAAAGACCGCCATTGATAGTCTCTATAGTTAGTGCCGTTAGTGGGATTACTGGTGGCACGCGCTAGGTACTTCCCACCACTGCTAGGTATTTAGGAGTGGCGGGCTTGCGCCCACCACTAATGCCATATTAGTACTAGCAGGAGGTTAGTGATGGGCACCCTTGAGAGCCTTGCCCGCCATTGTTGGGCTTTTTCCACACGCCACGGCTAGGCATTCCTGTAGTAATCACTTTCTCTTCCCCTTTAAGATCATGGCTAGTACTCGAGACATAGCCGCTTGGCAGGTGAAGTCCTCCTTCACGGAGCGTGTCGCGTCGCTAGTACCATTGTACTCCCAAGGAGTATGAACTCTATGTTGGAGAGGCTGGACGCGACGAAGGATAGAAATGGCCATTACGTCAATGATGGTGAGTTTGTTATCAACTAGGAACAAGACTTGGGATGCTAATCATTTCAATTCATCATCCGACACCTGAGCCGGACTAATGGGCCGCCAATTGAGACGCTTCATAGGAGGTGCCGAGGAGAATTGAGGTAGTCCTCAGCAAACAGGTCATTCAATGGGACGTCGACCACATAAAACCACTCTGAGGCCCACACAAAGGTGTCCTCCTTCGTCGTACCGGGTGGATACCCTCTGCCCGCTATGCGACACACCTTGGTTCTGCCCACCTCGTGGATCATGCCACCTCGGGAGTGAGGAATGATACAGAAATACGTTTGCCATATCCTGGAGTGGGCTTCACACCCGAGATACATCTCGCAATGGGCGACAAACCCCTCTATGTGTAGAAAGGAATTGGGAGTAAGGTGATGGAGCTGGATCCCATAAAATGCAAACATGCTCGGGAGAAAGGGATCAATTGGGAAGCTCAAGCCTCTTAGAAGGAAGGGGACAAAGCATGCCCTCTCCATCCCGCCAGGGGATGGATTATTTTATGCATGGGCCTGGTCGTCGATCGAGGAAAGACCCTCCTGCACAGGAGCCAAATCTATAACAGGAAGAATTGCTTGTGTCACTAGTACATTTAACCAGAGACAAGACATGGAGCAGCTGGACCACTCTCCTAGGAGAGGGCCATGCGGACACGAGGAAGAGCTTAGAGCGCTGGCCATGTTGAGATATCTCTCGAAGAAAGGACAAGGAGGGGCGGATCGAAAGCGTGACGTATTGGAGTAGGGGAGCAATTATTTGTATGCCCTCTACCATCTTAAATAATGGTTGTTGGGCAAACACTTTGATTACCTTCCTAGATGGCACGAGGATCGATAAAGATATCGTAATAGCATAACAGGGGACCATTATCAAAGGGGTCCTAGAAGAGATTGGTAGTCCAATATAGTTTGCTTCTCGGATCATCCGAAGAGTGGTCAAAACTTTGGTTTCAAACATTCTATTATTAAGGGAACTCGCCTACCAAACCGAAGACACTCAAAGCAAAGAATCCGAGGAGTGTGTTATGAAATTGGAGACCAGTTCAGGGGCTACGAAGGGTGTCCTAGATCAGGGGATGCTAACCCGAGGTGTTAGGCCCTTATGGGCCAAACTGGGAGCCCACTAAGTCACTCATGGAGAATGATGAAGGATTTGGATTCGCCCATATGGAATAAGGAAACCTTAGAAGACTTGGCGTGCACTCTAAAGACGTCTCTCTATTCGACATATCATCAACTGACCTAAACATGTAACCTAGCTCCCCCTGGGTACCTATATAAACCCAGGGGTTTAGTCCATACAGGATAACTTATTCGCCTTAGTGTTTTATATCTAAAATAATGATCTTGAGGTGGATTACCAAACCTGTACTCAATACCCCATCATCATTACAATCAAAGCAGGATGTGGGGTTTTACCTCTTCGAGAGGGTTCAAACCTGGGTAAACATTGTCTCCCTAGTCTCCTTTTACCATCAATCCTAGATCCACAGCTCGGGACCCCCTATCTCAGGTCCTCCGGTTTTGGCACCGACAATTGGGTATTTATTGGCTACACCTCATTCGTCGTAGAGAAAATTCTTTCCACCACCTTACTAACCCATTCTCTCAGTGCTGTTTGGGATAGTGTACCTCGTCCACCCCGCTCCTTACCTCCTCCTGGATCGACCTCTAGGATCCTGAGTACCTACATGACCTTAGGTCACAAGCTACATTCTTGTGTACCATGACGTTAGCATCGCTCCTATCCGATAGAAAATCAAGAGTGTCACCAAGGCTAGGGCCACCACCTCCATCTTCGTCACCAAAGATGACGACACTTTTTTTATAGTTTTTTCATTTACGGCTATCCCAATCATCCCAAAGGATGTGTCGACTGTTCTCAAGTACATCGCATCCAGCTTGCACCTCACGACCACAATGAAGTTACAAGAGAAGGTCCTCTTGTAACGACTAAGATGCGGCCCTTTCCTATTTTAGGGGTGATGCCCCAAAAGGGAAAGATGTGCATCTAAACATTTCGCAAGTGAGATAATCATAACATTATATAATCAAAGAATGACAAGTGGGGCATACACTTGCCATCTGACATAGTATAACATAAGGTTTATATCCACACAATTATTCACAGAAAAGTTTAGTCCCACGTCAGACAACACGAAACAAGTAAAATAACTATGACATCCCGCATGCTGGCCCACGATCACGACCACGGCCTCAGTTCTCCGGATAGTTCACATACAATCGGTCAGACTCCTCATCGTACTGCCACGCCAGCTGGGTGCCATCAAGATCTCCTGCGTCGGGCGTACCTGTACCTGTTGGGGTTGTTGTAGTAAACTGTGAGCCACTGGGACTCAGCAATCGGATGACCTTGGTAACGAATCTAGTCAAGTTATTAGGTGAGGAAGGTTTAGTGTATAGGTTCGCATCAACCTAGGCATGTATGGTGGCTAACCTACGATGATAAGAGTATTTGATATGGTGGTCTACGCGAGTGTTCGAAGACTAGGTGATCACTAAGTGATCCTGAACACCTACTTACGTCAAACATAACCCCACTGTGTTCCCGATCGAAGAGAGGTCTTCGAAGGATACAGTCACGGTTACGCACACAGTTGGCAGTTTTATTAGAGTTAATTCAAGTTATCTAGCACTGGATGTTAACAAATTATCCATGTTTTCCACATAACCACGGGCACGGCTTTCCGAAAGATTAAACCCTACAGGGGTGCTCCAACTAGTCCATCACAAACTGCCACGGGCCACAAAGTAATCCTCTATCACGAATCTCGTGATCTCGTCGGATTCCTTAGAGGAAAACCTCAACTTTGAGGAGACCCAAAGTTTCACCGGAATCCCTATACGCAAGATATATCGCTAAGGTAAGACAAGACTAGCAGGACCTCCCGGTGTGTCGACGACCCAATAGGAGCCGTGTATCTCGTTCTCAGGACAACACCGTCTATGGATAGTGGACAATGACCAAATGCCTCAAGTTGCCCTGAGGTGGTCTCGCCGACTGCTAGGTGGGTGGACCAACATTCATGAGGAGCACTGGCCCGGGTTGTTGATTAAATCCTCGGGGTAGCTATTCCCTATGAAAATTATTATTAAGTGATTAGTAGATTAAAACCAATGTTGGGTCCTGTCGGACAAGTCTTAACACTACACGATTTATCAAGGGGGTTCCCATAACAACCCCGAACGTTTTGGGGGCGATTAGTTATGGAAACAAACACCAGTAAGCGAAACTAAGGCGACAATAACGGAACAAATCACCCGGCAAAAGGCTAGTCCTTCCGTCATTTACCAAGTATATAGGTGCATTAATTTAATAGCAGCTTAAACATAATGATATCAAAAATACTCATGTTATCACATGAGACAGCTGGCACCTGCAACTAGCAAAGCTATCCATTAGAAGTTGAGCAAGCCTACTTAGCCAAACAACATTAGCTAGGAGGGGAAGGTGTTTGGGTTTCATGGCAATGGCATGTGGCATTTTTATCAAGTGGTAGGCAGCGAGCATATATCGAAGGAAATGTGATTCTAAGCATAACAAAGCTAGATACGGTATCAAGGTCACGGTCATCTTGCCTATGATGTCCTCAGCTTGGAACAACTCTTGATCTTCTTGCACGTACTGGCTCTCCGATCCCGATGCTACCCAAGATAAAATAACAGCCAATGAACACCAACACAACATGATGCAACAACCAATATGATGCATGAGATGAGTTGATAAACTTCTGTACAGAACTTCATACTAAGCTATCTTGACATGCATGAGGATGGCATGAACATGTGCATCACGAGAAAACGAAGCAAAAACATATAAAGAACGTAGAGAACGGAGCTACGGATCAACCGAAAACTAATAAACAAGGTATGGAGTCCTACGGTTCAAATCCACCACAAGCACACTCCAATGGCACTCTCCTGGTGTTACCAGGTTTCCACATGATCAAACAATCAAATACAAGTGGGGTGGTGCATGGAATCACACCACACCATCAACAATTCCCACACAAGCTTCAAAACAACTAAAACATGCAATCTGTTTTTAACAGCATCATAGCAGTTTGTCTACAATAGTCAAAGTACCTACAACCACCCAAATAAGCCAAACAAGATATGAGGCAAAAGCCATTCAAAATCTCTAGAAGCCTGTGCAAGAAGTTTATATATAGGAGTCACACATGACAAGATCTATGGACACAAACTTGGACAAAAATACCAGATTCTGGGACTTGGTGAAAATCTCAGATGTTCACCAACTGCTTATGCTCTGAAGCATTTTGGCAGCCTCCAAAAATGATATCTACAAGAAGTGAATAAGCATGAAATTTAACAGGGATCTAGAAAAACACAAAATCTCACAAACCTTAGTTTGTTGCATGGTGTGATTACCAACACATGAGCTTGTTCAATCAAATCAACAAGGGAAGAAAATAACAGCAGATTCTGAGACTTAGTGAAAATCAAGCTGTCAATTTCAGCCAAGTGTCAACTTTGACAAGGCACGCCAAGTGCATACAAACTCCTATGAATAAAAAAAAGACCCCATGTTGTAGAGGGGTTCACCCACTACTGCCACATCAAGGATTCATCCTCGTAGGGTCAAAGCAACACATAATACAAAGCTCTAAACATGGCATCAAGACAGAAAAATGACAGTTTATGAAGTTTCTCTAAAGTGAAATATGATTCCACCAATGGATTCCTAGGATGATTCTACCCCAAAAGCATATATAATACATGGGTACTTGCATGTAACATCTAGGGACAAAGCTAGCTCAAAAAACAACCTAGAATCCCATATGATCATATAGGAATATCATCACATGTAAATAAAGCATATGAAGCATCGCCCACACCTACACATGCACACACACAAGCCCATATACCACTACATCACACCATAGTGGCAAGAATGAGGGGTTATCCCTCATGCACAAGTACATATGTGCACTCCTGCCCACACACACACATGCATGAACACATACACACCTACACATAAATATGTGTGCACACACACAAATATGTATATCCACATTCCCTCACATACACAATAAGCACATACACACACTATATGAGTACATGCACACTCATATAGGTGCTCACACACACTCTAATGCACATACACATGCACTCACACACATACACATACTCACATATACATACACCTGGGCACAAAGGAACAATTTACACTATATGCTAGCACAACTAAGCATACTTGTTGCACAAGAAAAAGGGAAAAAGAAAAAGCAAAGGAAAAAAATCAAGGGGAAATCAAAAAAAAATGGGGAGGCCCCTGGGATCGAATCCACCCCCTTCTAACAAGCAACTACAGCAATCAAAAAACAGGAATAAAAAGGGGGGCTTCGGGGATTCGAACCCACGATCTCCCTGTCGCAAAACCACCCCACTACCACTACACTACGACGCGGTTCTTATAAGAGAGGGGGGTGCTACTCTTTTGAGTATCCCCCTGTGCTCCTACTACAGATCAACGTCGGCTGGAACAGGGGAGCACCTCCGACGACCCTACGGCAACTAATCGGCAAATCAGCGCTTGCAGGGAGGAAGAGGGGTCTCCCGGGGATCCATTCCCGCCCTGAGCTCGCCGGAAGGTGCATCTGTGCGGCTAGGCGTCGGTCACCTACCTACGGCAGAGCTGCTGCTGCTCGCGCTATAGAACTACACCGGCAATGATGCGGTCGAGCGGCTACAGAGGGAAGAAGAAGGCGAAGGGGAGCGGGGCGCGGCTCACCTAGCGGTGCCGAGGAGACAGGCTCGTCGAGGAGGAAGAAGGGGTCGATGGAGAGGTGTTGTAGAAGGGGTTCGCCGGAGTGGACGGAGAAGGGGGCGTCGTCGCGCCATCGATGTAGCTACTCCCGAACGACGATCTCGTCGGGGATGGATCTCCTGATGCCTCCGCTTGCTCCTGGACCGGTCGGGGAAGGAGATGAAGCCTCGAACTGCCGTCGACGAGCTTAGCAGCAGCCGGCCATGGCGGTGGCTCTGCTCGGGAGTGCCTCTGGCGGCGCTAGAGAGGAGAGGAGGAGGAAAATGGGTTGCCCTAGGGCTGGAGAGGGCGACGAGATCCTTATATGGCCTCGGGAGGCATGCTTGCAACCACCAGATCGAACGGGGAGGAAGATCAGTGGTGAAGGTGGCGTCGTACACAGTGACGACACCGAGGAGGAAGAAGAGGGACGCCGGCTGGGCCTGGCTCGGGGTAAAGGAGGCGGACTAGGGAGAGAAAAGGGGAGCCCACTCCTATCTAGCGCATGGCAGGGAAAAAATAAAACAAGGGTTTTCCTATTTTAATTAAACCATACAGAAAGCAAAAAGCCCAGTGCTCCAGAGGGTTTGGAAAAATAAAACTAAGGCACATAGGGCATAAGGGAATTATGCCCTATTTAAATAAAATACAAAACAGGTTTTTGGAGGATTTAAATTAAATCCAAAACAAAGATTTCCACTGCTTTTTTGTAAATAAACCCCACTTATCTATAGTTTTAAAAACCCCAAAACCATGCCCCTCAATCACAAGATAACACACGAAAATAACAACATTTTTAAAACAGGTTTAAAACAATTTAAATCACGAGCTTAAAAATCAATGGAGAAGGGAGGGTTTGAGACCTAGTTTGAAAACACCATTGTTTGAAACCATCACCACAACAAACATAGCACACTAGCATTCAAAAAGGGTCAAGCAACAACATCACCACAAAGGGAAAGACATGGCAATGAATGCCATGATGCAAAGGTGATGACACAAAACTAAGCCACATGAAATGACCACATGAAATGATAACTCCGTAGCATTGACTTAATGGTCCAAAATAGGAAAAGGTTCCAAATATGGCAAGGGTTACATCTGGGGCATATCAAAATCTCCCACACTACAAGAAGATCTCGACCCGAGATCTAGCACTGAAAGAACTCTAGAAATTCGGAACGGAGGTGATCCTCGCGCTCCCAAGTGGCCTCTTTATCAGAATGATGTGACCACTGCACCTTGAGAAACTTGATTGACTTATTGAGGGTCTTGCGCTCAGTCGTCTCAAGAACTGCAACTGGATGCTCACGATAGGATATGTCGGGTTGAAGGTCGATATCTTGAAGATCAAATGTGCGCTCGGGAGTCTTGAAGCATCTCCGGAGCTAAGAGACATGGAACACGTCATGCACATTTGTGAAGTTTGAAGGGAGCTCATGTTGATAAGTAAGGTCGCCTCTCTTGCCAACAATTCTGAAAGGCCCAACAAAACGAGGAGTAAGCTTGCCTTCGATGCCAAAACGTTGAGTGCCCTTCATAGGAGACACTTTGAGATAGACGAAGTCATCGAGCTCATGAGACATGTCACGATGCTTGCTATCATAGTAGCTCTTCTGACGGGACTGCGCTGCTCTGAGATTATCCCAAATGACCCTACACATCTCTTCTGCTTCTTCAATCAAGTCATTCCCAAGAATCTGATGCTCGCAAGTCTCTGGCCAGTTGAGCGGGGTACGGCACTTCCTGCCATAAAGAATTTCAAACGGAGCTTTGCCTGAACTTGCGTGATAGTTGTTGTTATAAGAGAACTCAGCAACAGGTAGGCAGTCTTCCCACTTCATGCCAAAGGAAATGACACAGTCTCTTAGCATATCCTCGAGGACCTGATTGACTCTCTCGACTTGCCCACTAGTCTGAGGATGAAAGGTTGTGCTGAATCGAATCTTAGTACCCATCGCAGACTGAAATGAGTCCCAAAACTTGGAAGTGAAGATGATTCCGCGATCCGAAGAAATCAGCATTGGCACGCCGTGCAAAGAGACTATCCTCGAAGTGTACAACTCTGCAGGCTGAGATGCCGAGATAGACTCCTTGACTGGAAGGAAATGAGCTACTTTGCTCAACTTGTCGATGACGGCGAAGATGGCATCATTACCCTTCTTGGACTTCGAAACCCGGTGAAGAAATCCATCTCAATATGGTCGAACTTCCACTCGGGAATAGGCAATGGATGCAAAAGACGTGCTGGACGTTGATGCTCTGCTTTCACCCTTCGACATACATCACATTCATTTACGAACTGAGTAATTTCACGCTACATGCGAGTCCACCAGAAGGTCTGTTTCAAATCCTGATACATCTTGAAACTTCCTGGATGTATGGAGAGAAGAGAGTTATGAGCTTCTTCCATGATAACCTTTCTGAGGTCCCCTTTCGGAACGACCAGACGATCCTCAAAGAATAATGTATCTCTGGCATCAACACTGAAGCACTTATATTTGGGAACTCCCTTTGCCAAGCCAATCTTAACTTTCTTCACCATTGCATCAAGAAGTTGAGCTTGTAGGACCTGGTCTTCCAAGGTAGGAGAAATCCGAAGATTAGCAAGAAATCCATGAGGTACTAACTGAAGGTTGAGCTTTCTGAAAGATTCACAAAGGTCAAGCTGGAGAGGCTTCAGAATGAGACTGTTGCAGTAAGCCTTCCTGCTCAAAGCATCTGCCACGACATTAGCTTTGCCTGGAGTGTACTCAACGCTCCGATTAAAATCTTGGAGCATTTCCACCCAACGAGTTTGTCGAAGATTGAGGTTAGGCTGGGTGAAGATGTACTTGAGACTCTTGTGATCGGTGAACATTTCAACCTTTCTTTCCAACAAGAGGTGTCTCCAAGTCATCAAAGCATGTACCACACCCGCCAACTCAAGATCATGAGTGGGGTAATTCTTCTCACTTGGCTTCAACTGCCTCGAGGTATAAGCTACCACTTTCTTGTCTTGCATCAACACTGCACCAAGACCTTGAAGAGAGGCGTCGCAGAACACTTGATAAGGTTTGGAGTCATCCGGAGGAACCAAGACTGGAGTAGAAGTGAGCTTCTCTTTGAGTGTGTCGAAAGCCAACTGAAACTCTGGAGACCAAACGTACTTCACACCCTTCTGAAGAAGACTTGAGAGAGGCTTAGCAATCTTGGAGAAATTCTCAACGAATCTTCTACAATAGCTTGCAAGACTGAGAAAGCTTCGAAGCTGCTTCACATTTTGCGGAGGCTCCCACTCAACAATGGCCTGCACCTTCGACGGATCAACTTTGATGCCCTCGGCAGAGATGATGTGCCCCAGGTAGACAACAGGACCCCCTTGTAGCAACGGTTTTTTCCGTATCTAAAAGTCCATATATGTGTTGCTAGTGCCTTTACCAACGGTTTGGGATGTGTTGCCTTATCCAGTGCTGCTAGCACATAATGCAACGCTCACACTACCGTTGGTAAAAGGTACCGTTGCAAGACTACAACACATAAAACAGAATTTTACAACACTTTTATATGTATAGGAATCAAAATCCTATTGCTTGGTAACGGAGAAATAACAACGATTCAAGAGTTGGTACATACATAATAATAATTATTATTATTATTATTATTATTATTATTACTATTATTATTATTATTATTATTATTTTAAGTCATACATACATACATATTTCTCGCAATTAAATTAATGCTCCAAGAAATGGTGATAATTATGTATTTCAAGCAAAGAATAAAAACAAGAGAATGTACTAGCGAGGAAGAAATCATATATATTATATAATACCGTTAGATTACAATAGTGGATATTACATGAGGAATATCATCCAAATGTGAGGCATAATCTAAATATTTTTTTAACATCAAAATCTAAACTGAAAAGATCCATCTACATCCATACAACTTAACCAAAACATAACTGAGGACCATCATCCAACCAGACAACATCCCTACAACTTAACTAAAACTGGAAGGATCCACCATCATCATCGTGAAAATGGAACATCATCCTCATTGTAGTATATATGCTTGCCACACACCCATATAATTATCCATATATCATTTGAATCTGCAAAAAAAAGAACTATTAACACACAATGCATTAACATGATGAAAGTAGTGTCAGAGGCATGATATCCATCACGTACAAATGTTGAAGGCCATGAAATCTTTGTTATTTTTTTGCATTACTGAGAGTGTTGTAGTTTTTGCGATTCTGTAAAAATCTTCAGTTTACAAAAGGGCCATATCAACATGCACTGCCCAAAAAACCATTTGTAAATTCAGCACGAGAAAATTCAAATTTAGGATTGCAACTTACAATTGTACCAAGAGCTGCGTCCCTGACATGACTTTTCTGCCAGTCCAAGAACACTTAAATTCCTTCCTGTTAGAGAAAAACAAAGTAACGAGACAAAACAAAGGGATTATATGAGCACTCTTACAGGTGGCACCCAACTAAACCAGTGATCCACTTCTAGAAGGTTCCAAATATATTTCGGCTTCCTGTTCTTATGCTCTTTTGTTTCTAAATTTTCATTTGAATATATAGAATCATGAATTATGTTACACTAATGAATTACCATATATTGCAATCAGCAAGGAATGAGCAACAAACTCACCTTATTCATTTTCATCCGCATCGGCATCATCACAATCTGTAAAGCCTTCATCAATTTTTTTTTGAGAAAGTGATCCACTTCTAGAAGGTTCTTCCACCATATATTTTTCATTGGATTCAACATCATCAATTCTTGTCCAAGACATATCTGTAGCAACTTTACATTGATCAAACGCTTAAATAAATATGTAAAGTACAATATAGGTTGTTTCGTAAACTACAATTTATAGCACACGGAGGTTTGGAAAAATTACAATTCAATCTGAGAGAGACATCGAACATAACTATCTGGGTAGAATCCATTGGAAGGGATAATCTTCTTTGGTTTTAAACCTGCTAGATCAAAGCCACCAGAATCTATCTTGCATGCAAGCTAGCTTACCAAGCTAGCAGAATGTGTAGTTATCAATAGCCACTTTATACACACTGAAAATCATGATATATTGGAAACAGAACAATCAACACCAACATATTTGGGATCAAGTATTGACACTTTAGGCGAGACACACATGCAAATCTTCTTGTTCGAACTATAAATTATATGGACTTAAAAGAAAATAAATAGAAAATAACATTAATGAATTCATCACTTCAACTAGGTTCCACATTTTCAGCTCGGTGACTTTTTTGTTATCCTTCGGACATGCATGCAGAAACAATATAATAGTAAGTCTCCTATCCAGAATGACACATGTTGCACGTATGGTACTAAGAATGTAAATAACAGAAACATATTATTGTGTCAACACTTGGAAATTTAGGAGCATATACAGTTTCTCCTTCTATATCTCAATACTACTTGAGTACTGTGAACTTTCTGTAGGAAATCGCAATAGAAATTTAGTGGATTTTAAATCCATTGCACACTACACATTAAAAACAAATATTACAGCAGCTCGTAAATATATGATTTGCAACTTAAGTTCATCGTACAACAAAAATTCACAATCATATCATATTTCGACAATGCAAGGACCATCCTCCCTCCCTTTGCAATATATGCAGGCTCAATTTTCTTTAAACATTGTAAAACATGCTAGTAAGGTCACCCATCGATGCATATTGAAGTTCATATATCATTCTAAAGGAAATAAACAGTATTTGCGTTGAATTACCCTAATCAAACCGTTCAAGAGTTACAGAGGTGAGTACCAAAAGGAAGTGTGTTTATGCCAGTACGTGAAGCCAAGCCACTGCAATGGCATTAGAAATTGGAGCGAGCATACAGGAATAGTTATATGCCAGCGTTTTTATTCTTCAACCAATTTTGTTTCTGAGCACAATAGCATTCTAGTACTCTGTGCATACTCCAAATTGGGAGTACATAACACTCAAAGATTCAATTTTTAATGGCCAACTGACACCAAACTAGAAGCACAATATAATTTGCAAGAATAAAAAATCTAGAAAAATACAACAATGGAAAAACTCCACCTCAAGAACTTCACCACCTACACCCGCAAAAAATAAAGAACTTCACCACCTAGATATGACTCCCAACAGGGGACACTAGCATATTTTCTTACACAAACAAGGTGTAGCCTCAGCGGCCTTGCTGCTTCTTCATTGCCTGCAAAGCCGTTGTTCCCCGGTCCATCGCCGCCTTCCCGCTGCTCCCCTGTCCGTACCCGTTCCCTTCGCACCCCTGCTCCCCTGTCCGTACCCCTTCCGGTCAGTCGTCGGAGTTGCTTCTCCTTGAGACCTAAACCCGGTCGCCGCTTCGCCTGCTGCTGCAGGAGGGCTCGGCGGCTGAGCAGGGAGGGAGCCAAACGCCCAAACAGGACGGTCAGATGGGGCACGACATTGTGCGGCAGCCGGTAGGGCACGAGAGTGGCGGCAGGGGTAGGTTTTACTTTCTTTCTTTCTCGTGAGCCTCTCCGTTCTTTGTATTGGGCTAAGATGTGAGGCCCAGCTACAGGTTAGGAGCGGGCCGGCATGTCAAAATATTATATTTTTATACAACGGGCTGGGGTTTTTTATTACGCCAAGGTAATGGTCTCGGTTGCCTGTGCTCACCTCCGCCGTTGTCGCTCAACTAGAGGAGATTTCATTATTTATACATGACGTAGTTGGAAGGAGTGACATATAGATTGATCTATACCTAATGAAAAAAGAAACTAGACCAATCTGATATATATCAATATGGGGACTGATCTGCGCCGGCGCGCCGGCCCAAACTTTCGGTCGGCCGCGCGCGAGCCGCAGGATCAACCAACCCCGCGTCGTCCGCACCGTTGGATCTACATGCAACATTTTTCTTCCTATGCAACAAAATTTCGATGCGATGCAGCAATTTTTTCAACGGTTGCAACAAAAAACAAAATTTGTAGCAAAAAAAATATCTACGTGATCGTAGCAAAAAAAAACGAAGTTGATGGTACGTGGTAGCAAAAGTCAAACGTCGGTTTTAACAAATATTTACGTGACGTGTATGCAACTTTTTTAGTGAACGGTTGCAGCAAAACATGATGCTGGTTGTAGCAAAAATTAATACGATTGTAGCAAAAAGTAAAAAACATCGATTGTAACGAAAAAGCCAACGAACTAGAGTTGCAACCAAACGTATATGCAGCTTTTTTTACTGGGACAAAAAATAGTAAAAAAACGCTTGCAGCAAAAATAATGCTGGTTGCAACATATTTAGACGAAAAATGTTGCATCCATTGACCAGAGAAGTGCGCGGGTGAGAAAAATATTGCAAGGGCCCGCGCGCGTGAGGGGGCGATTGGCGCGTCGGTTCGGCCGGCGCGCGGGTGGGAAATGATTCCCTATCAATATCGATCCAAGAAAGGAGAGGGACTTCACATGGATTGTTTTCCTTGAACGGTAACACAATTTTTCACATCAAATTTGTTATGTGTACATGCATGTCTATTTGTTTTATATTTTTTATTATGTATAATTACAGTCTTATAATAAATATAATTAGAAACATGTACAGGCAACATATATGATCTGTTGCAACTTATGTACTAAAGTATGGTCATGAGCGGCAACTCTACAACACATGTGTTGCAACGCATATATGCGTATCTATACAGAATTTTGCAACATATAATCAAAACGTTGTAGAATTTGTGTTGCTTTATAGGGGGTATCCTTGTAGTACAAGAACTCACATTTGGAAAACTTGGCATAGAACTTATGCTCTCTTAGCTTATCAAGCACCAGCCTGAGATGTTCTTCATGCTCTTCCTCAGTTTCTGAAAAGACCAGAATATCATCAAGATACAACAAGACGAATTCATTCTTGAATGAGGAGAAGATATAATTCATCATCCGAAAGAAGGTCGGTGGAGCATTGGCCAGACCAAAAGACATCACGGTATACTCATACGAGCCAAAGCTTGTTCTGAAAGCAGTCTTTGGAATGTCCTCTTCGCGAATGCGAATCTGATGATAACCCATCCTGAGATCAAGCTTTGAGAAGATCTTAGCCCCTTTCAATTGCTCGAACAACTCATTGATGTTAGGAAGTGGATACTTGTTTTTAATCATCTTCTTATTCAATGGGCGGTAATCGACACAGAGTCGTTCCGTACCATCCTTCTTCTTGATGAAAAGCACTCCACATCCCCAAGGAGATGAGCTTGGTCTGATCAGGCCCAGACTCTCCTACTCATCAAGTTGTTTATTCAGCTCCTTCAACTCTTCTGGACCCAGTTTGTACGGTCGTTTGCACACAGGCTCAGTACCCGGTTCAAGCTCAATTACGAACTCAACTGCTCGGTGCGGAGGCATTCCTGGCAGTTCTTCCAGAGAAACATCTTCATATTCGCAGACCACTGGGACTTGCGAAATTGGAGAGATCTCACCCTTCTCATTCAAGGAAAACAGACGGACTGTGTCATCACACGCTGCAAAGATAATCATGTCCTCCGAAGAATGAGTTAGCTTCGCTTCTTTAGCTTCATAATCAATAGACGCCTTGTTCATAGCCAACCAATTCATTCCAAGATCAAGTCAATATCGGAGTTACCAAGGACAATAGGAGAAGCCAGAAAAGCATAATTACCCATCTTGACAGAAACATCCGGAACTACCATGTGGGAATCCATGATCTTGCCGGGAGACACAATTGACAGAGGCTTAGGAAAATCACGAGTTGAGAACCCATTCTTAAATGAGAAAGGCCTTGAGATGAATGAATGCGATGCACCAGAATCAAATAAAACCTTTGCAAGAATATCATTAACGAGGAGATTACCCATAATCACGTCTGAGGAGTTCTGTGCTTCAGCTGCATTCACCATATTGACTCTCACAGACCTGGGGTTGAACTTCACTATAGCATTGCTTGGAGGCTTGCCTGGAGGAGGAGGCGGAAGACGCAGCTGAAAGGTGCACTTGTTGGCATAGTGACCCTTCTGCCCACACTTGTGACAAGTAACATCTGTCGGCTGATGGAACTGCGTCTGAGGATTCCCTTGCTTCTGCTGCTGAAACCTCTGCTGAAAAGCTGGGTTGGGTGGGTGGGAAGAACCACGACCACCTGATTGCTTGAAATGTTGAGTGTGCCGAGGAGAAGGAGGAGACACCCAGTATTTCTGTTGCTTCTAGACCACCTGAGTAGAAGACGACGAGCTAGAATCTCTGAAACGCTTCTTCGAATTCTCCACCCTGAGCAAAGCTGCCTCAGCCCTAAGAGCCAAGTTATAGAACTTATCAAACTCATCAGGATCGTGCGAGGCGAGGGCCAGCTGCAAGTCCTCTTTCAAACCACCTCAGAATTGATAGATCTTGCTCTTCTAATCTGGAATGTCGTGCAAGGCATATCGGGCCAGCTCATGGAACTCGACATTGTACTTGTACACGGAGGAACCACCCTTCTTCAAGCGTCTGAACTTCTCACGCATCTCTTCCACAAAGCTAGACGGAATATAGTGGGACCTGAAATATCTGCAGAACTCATCCCAACTGATCAGTCTGGCACCCCTGGAGTCCTTCAACTGCTGCCACCAAACTACTGCCTACCCCTTGAGCTGGAATGTTGCAAACTTGACGAAGTCCTCTTGACGGACATTGCTGCATTCAAAATGCTTGTTCATGTCCCGAATTCAGTCCTCAGCGTCAAACGGTTGATCACACGACGTGAAGGTCTTCGACTGGTTTGCCAGGAATTGACTCAGAGATGCAAACTGATTACCACCATGGTTGAAAATGCCCTGCTGCTGATTAGTCCTCTCTTGCAACAGCTTGATTAACATCTGAGTGTTAGCATTTGTTGCAGCCATCACCGCTTTCCAAGCCTCTGCAGGAGGAGGAGGGGGTGGAGGGGGTGGTGGCGGCATCTCAGCACCCTCACGACCCGGATTCTGACGAGTTGGTGGAGCAATCCTGAAGATGGACGACACATTAGCCCAGAGAATAATATTGAAGGTAAAGCCGAATCAAAAGGCAGGAATATCTGAACAAGAATATTAGCAATTGCACTCGAACAAAATAGTAAGAGTGCTTTCTCAAAGTGACTGTCGACAAAATTCTGATTAAAGACCACTTGCAAACCAAGTATGAGCTAGAACTGCTCAGAACAAACGTATGATCAAGATTCCATCTGATATCTTCGTGGATATGATCGCACGGGCTCGAATTTACAGTAGCCATCCTGTGCAAGGTAGTGCACATGACTTAAGAAGCGTTACCGAGTCGTAGCAAGCTACAAGGACTCTTTAAGACACAATGAGAACCGTTATAAGATGACCGTGAACAAACGTACCCACTAAATGTCGAATCCCAACCTCACATCATGCATTTGCAGGAAGATTGTCCTATAAGTTACTACTTGATATCCCACCTATGAATTCCCGAAATATCTGGTCATGCAATCTGGTATACGGATACAAGGAGTAATATTTCACACAACTCCTATACTAACCCGTTCAGTGTATCACATCCGTCAACACATAACGAGAATCTCGGACCTTCATCTACTACAGACCCTCATGATCACAACGATACAAAGTGTGACGATACATCCGGAACTCTGTGCACCAGTACTAGGGAAGCCGGACTCCTCTCGTCACAACCAGTATTGAAGCAATTATGAACATCCTCCAACCTGAGATACTAAGAAATCTGAATGATGGCGATGTGCACAAGAATCCCCTGGATCTCAACTCCCCGGAAGAAATCAAGTCAGATTGGAGTCACCAAGACAGAACTCCGTCGAATCGATGTCATATAGATTTCAAAATACCGACGTGATCCTAAAAAAAATTTGAGCGAGAAGAGGAGTGGAATCAGTATTTCCTAAGTCGAGAACCTCACCAGAGCATAGAAGAGGAGAAAAAAGAAACCTACTCTCTGATATAACTAAGACCCAAAACATTTTTACTAGACTCGACTCGACCAAGTTCGATCACACAAAGGCTCCTATGGTCGTAAGGCTCTGATTACAAACTTGTAATGACTAAGATGCGGCCCTTTCCTATTTTGGGGGCGATGCCCCAAAAGGGAAAGAGGCGCATCTAAACGTTTCTCAAGCGAGATAATCATAACATTACATAATCGAAGAATGACAAGTAGGCATACACTTGCCATCTGACATGGTATAACATAAGGTTTACATCAACACAATTATTCAGAGCAAAGTTTAGTCCTGCTACGGACAACACGAAACAAGTAAAATAACTATGACATCCCGCATGCTAGCCCACGATCACGACCACGGCCTCGGTCCTCCGAATAGTTCAGGTACAGTCGGTCAGACTCCTCATCATACTGCCATGCCAGCTGGGTGCCATCAGGATCTCCTGCGTCGGGCGTACATGTACCTGTTGGGGGTGTTGTAGTAAACTATGAGCCACAGGGACTCAGCAATCGGATGACCTTGGTAACGAATCTAGTCAAGTTATTAGGTGAGGAAGGTTTAGTGTATAGGTTTGCAGCAACCTAGGCATGTATGGTGGCTAACCTACGATGATCAGAGTATTTGATATGGTGGTCTACACGAGCGGTCGAAGACTAGGTGATCACTAAGTGATCCTGAACACCTACTTACGTGAAACATAACCCCACCGCGTTCCCGATCGAAGAGAGGTCTTCGAAAGAGACATTCACGGTTACGCACATAGTTGACAGTTTTATTAGAGTTAATTCAAGTTATCTAGCACCGGATGTTAACAAATTATCCATGTTTGCCACATAACCGCGGGCACGGCTTTCCGAAAGATCAAACCCTGCAGGGGTGCTCCAACTAGTCCATCGCAAACAGCCACGGGCCGCAAAGTAATCCTCTATCACGAATCTCGTGATCTCGTCGGATTCCTTAGAGGAAAACCTCAACTTTGAGGAGACCCAAAGTTTCACCGGAATCCCTATACGCAAGATATATCGCTAAGGTAAGACAAGACTAGCAGGACCTCCCGGTGTGTCGACGACCCGATATGAGCCGTGTATCTCGTTCTGAGGACAACACCGTCTATGCATAGTGGACAATGATGTAACGCCCCGGACACACCCGCCAACGGTCGTTACTCCTGGCGGGATCTAGACTGGCCCCACATATCAATACTAGTCTTTTCTGCACACTTTGTCCTCGCTCATGCGCACCCAGGATCAACTTCCCGGTCGGTCACCCATCCTAGAACTACTCCAAGCCAAGCACACTTAACCTGGGAGTTTTGTTCGAGTGGGCTCCCGGAAAAGAAGGAATTCCTTATTTTTATGAGTAGTCTATCATCCCTAGTAAGCCAGGTATCACATACACCACCACTCAGAGGAACCAACGTCCTCGTCAGGGCCACAGGAGCGTTCCCTCTTGGCACAAACGTCTGTGCATCAAGTCCACTACATGTGCCATGTCGTGTGCCACGATGGGTCACAAACGTCATGAACAACATGACTGCGCACCTGTCCGCAAACATCCGTGTAACCGCGAGGGTCGGCTCTCATACCAAACTTGTAACGCCCCGGACACACCCGCCGGCGATCATTACTGCTGGCGGGATCTAGACTGGCCCCACATATCAATACTAGTCTTTTCTGCACACCTGTCCGCAAACATCCGTGTAACCGCAAGGGTCGGCTCAGATACCAAACTTGTAACGCCCCGGACACACCCGTCGGCGGTCATTACTCCTCGCGGGATCTAGACTGGCCCCACATATCAATACTAGTCTTTTCTGCGCACTTTGTCCTCACTCATGCGCACCCGAGATCAACTTCCCGGTCGGTCACCCATCCTAGAACTACTCAAAGCCAAGCACGCTTAACCTGGGAGTTATGTTCGAATGGGCTCCCAAAAAGAAGGAATTCCTTATTTATATGAGTAGTCTGTCATCGTTAATAAGCCAGGCTATCAAAAATGACCAAATGCCTCAAGTTGCCATTAGGAGGTCTCGCCGACTGCTACGTGGGTGGACCAACACTCATGAGGAGCACTTGCCCGGGTTGTTGATTAAATCCTCGGGGTAGCTATTCCCTATGCAAATTATTATTAAGTGATTAGCAGATTAAAACCAATGTTGGGTCCTACCGGACAAGTCTTAACACTACACGATTTATCAAGGGGTTCCCCATAACAACCCCGAACGTGTTGGGAGCGATCAGTTATGGAAACAAACATCGGTAACCGAAACTAAGGCGGCAATAACGGAAAAAATCACCTGACAAAAGGCTAGGCCTTCCGTCATTTACCAAGTATATAGGTGCATTAATTTAATAGGAGTTTAAACATAATGATATAAAAAATACTCATGTTATCACATGAGACAGCTGGCACCTGCAACTAGCAAAGCTATCCATTAGAAGATGAGCAAGCCTACTTAGCCAAACAACATTAGCTAGGAGGGGAAGGTGTTTGGGTTTCATGGCAATGACATGTGGCATTTTTATCAAGTGGTAGGCAGCGAGCATATAGCGAAGGAAACGTGATTCTAAGCATAACAAAGCTAGATACGGTATCAAGGTCACGGTCATCTTGCCTATGATGTCTTCAGCTTGGAACATCTCTTGATCTTCCTGCACGTACTCTCCAGAATTCACGTACTCGCTCTCCGATCCCGATGCTACCCCAAATAAAATAACAGCCAATGAACACCAACACAACATGATGCAACAACCAATATGATGCATGAGATGAGTTGATAAACTTCTAGACAGAACTTCATACTAAGCTATCTTGACATGCATGAGGATGGCATGAACATGTGCATCACGAGAAAACGAAGCAAAAAACATATAAATAACATAGAGAACAGAGCTACGGATCAACCGGAAACTACAAAACAAGATATGGAGTCCTACGGTTCAAATCCACCGTAAGCACACTCCAATGGCACTCTCCTGGTGTTACCAGGTTGCCACATGATCAAACAATAAAATACAAGTGGGGTGGTGCATGGAATCACACCACACCATCAACAATGCCCACACAAGCTTCAAAACAACTAAAACATGCAATCTGTTTTTAACAGCATCATAGCAGTTTGTCTACAACATTCAAAGTACCTACAGCCACCCAAATAAGCCAAACAAGATATGAGGCAAAAGCCATTCAAAATCTCTACAAGCCTGTGCAAGAAGTTTATACATAGGAGTCACACATGAGAAGATCTATGGACACAAACTTGGACAAAAATAACAGATTCTGGGACTTATGAAAAATTCAGATTTTCACCAGCTGCTTATGCTCTGAAGCATTTTGGCAGCCTCCAAAATGATATCTACAGGAAGTGAATAAGCATAAAATTTAACAGGGAGCTAGACAAACACAAAATCTCACAAACCTTAGTTTTTTGCATGGGCTGATTCCCAACACATGAGCTTGTGCAACCTAATCAACAAGGGAAGAAAATAACAGCAGATTCTCAGACTTAGTGAAAATCACAGATTTTCACAAAGCTGTCAATTTCAACCAAGTGTCAACTTTGACAAGGCACAACAAGTGCATACAAACTCCTATGAATAAAACAAAGACCCCATGATGTAGAGGGGTTCACCCACTACTGCCACATCAAGGATTCATCCTCATAGGGTCAAAGCAACACATAATACAAAGCTCTAAGCATGGCATCAAGACAGAAAAATGACAGTTTATGAAGTTTCTCTAAAGTTAAATCTGATTCCACCAATGGATTCCTGGGATGATTCTACCCCAAAAGCATATATAATACATGCATACTTGCATGTAACATCTAGGCACAAAGCTAGCTCGAAAAACTACTACATTTCCGTAGTGATCATATAGGAATATCATCACATGTGAATAAAACATATGAAGCATCACCCACACCTACACATGCACACACACAAGCCCATATACCACTACATCACACCATAGTGTCAAGCATGAGGGGTTAGCCCTCATGCACAAGTTCATATGTGCACTCATGCCCACACACACACATGCATGAACACATACACACCTACACATAAATATGTGTGCACACACACACATATGTATATCCACATTCCCTCACATACACACTAAGCACATACACACACTATATGAGTATATGCACACTCATGTAGGTGCTCACACACACTCTAATGCACATACACATGCACTCACACACATACACATACTCACATATACATACACCTAGGCACAAAGGAACAATTTACACTATGCTAGCACAACTAAGCATACTTGATGCACAAGAAAAAGGGAAAAAGAAAAGGAAAGGAGAAAAATCAAGGGGAAATCAAAAACAAAATGGGGAGGCCCCTGGGATCGAACCCAAGACCCCCTGGACTACAACACCACATCACCACTACTGGGCTACTGCTCTCTGCTCGACTCATAAGGGGAAGGGGACAGGTTAACCCCCTTCTGACAAGAAACTACAACAATCGAAAAACATGAATAAAAAGGGGGGCTTCGGGGATTCGAACCCACGATCTCCCTATGGCAAAACCACCCTACTACCACTACACTACGACGCAGTTCTTATCAGAGAGGGGGGCGCTACTCTTTTGAGTATCCCCCTCTACTCCTACTGCAGATCAACGTCGGACGGAACAGGGGAGCACCTCCGACGACCCTACGGCAACTAATCGACAAATCGGCGCTTGCAGGGAGGAAGAGGGGTCTCCCGGGGATCCATTCCCGCCCTGAGCTCGCCGGAAGGTGCATCTCTACGGCTAGGCGTCAGTCACCTACCTAGGGCAGAGCTGCTGCTGCCCCCGCTACAGAACTACGCCGGCAACGATGCGGTCGAGCGGCTACAGAGGGAAGAAGAAGGCGGAGGGGAGAGGGGAGCGGCTCACCTAGGGGTGCCGAGGAGACAGACTCGTCCAGGAGGAAGAAGGGGTCGATGGAGAGGTGCTGCAGAAGGGGTTCGCCGGAGTGGAGGAAGAAGGGGGCGTCGTCGCGCCATTGATGTAGCTGCTCCTGAACGACGATCCCGTCGGTGATGGATCTCCTGCTGCCTCCGATTGCTCCTGGACCGGTCGGGGAAGGAGATGAAGCCCCGAACTGCCGGTGACGAGCTTAGCAGCAGCCGGCCATGGTGGCGGCTCTGCTCAGGAGCGCCTCCGGCGGCGCCAGAGAGGAGAGGAGGAGGAAAATGGGTTTCCCTAGGGTTGGAGAGGGCGACGAGCTCCTTATATGGCCTCGGGAGGCACGCTTGCAACCATCAGATCGAAAGGGGAGGAGGATTAGTGGTGGAGGTGGCGTCGTACACAGTGAAGACAGCGAGGAGGAAGAAGAGGGACGCCGGTTGGGCCTGGCTCGCGGAAAAGGAGGCGGCCCAGGGAGAGAAAAGGGGAGCCCACTCCTATCTAGCGCATGACAGGGAAAAAAATAAAACAAGGGTTTTCCTATTTTAATTAAACCAGACAGAAAGCAAAAAGCCCAGTGCTCCACAGGGTTTGGAAAAATAAAACTAAGGCACATAGGGCATAAGGGAATTATGCCCTATTTAAATAAAATACAAAACAGATTTTTGGAGGACTCAAATTAAATCAAAAACAGAGATTTCCACTTTTGTTTTGTAAATAAACCCCACTTATCTATAGTTTTAAAACCCCCAAAACCATGCCCCTCAATCACAAGATAACACACAAAAATAACAACATTTTTAAAACAGGTTTAAAACAATTTAAATCACGAGCTTAAAAATCAATGGAGAATGGAGGGTTTGAGACCTAGTTTCAAAACACCATTGTTCGAAACCATCACCACAACAAACATAGCACACTAGCATTCAAAAAGGGTCAAGCAACAACATCACCACAAAGGGAAAGACATGGATGCAATGAATGCCATGATGCAAAGGTGATGACACAAAACTAAGCCACATGAAATGACCACATGAAATGATAACTCCATAGCATTGACATCATGGTCCAAAATAAGAAAAGGTTCCAAATATGGCAAGCGTTACATCTCGGACATTACACCTTTGCACAGGGCCACTTCCTGTGGTCGCTTCATAATCCTTTCAAGGCCCGTCGCGGATCCTTGCCCGCATTCTCAAACTCAACATAATAATGTTGAGAGAAAACATACTCGCATTGGGACACCAAACACTGTGGGGGCGCACACCTGCTAGATAGCTCTGCACATCGACTTCCTCGTATATTCCGGGACATCGACTTTCACCATTAAACCTGTTTTGACGAGATCTTAAAAACTAGATCTCATATTTATATATTTTGACGACTTTTTTGGGGGGCCAAAATTTGCCATGATGTTTACACAGTAGTTGCCATAGAGTTTACACTAAAGATGCCACGATATGTTTCATCTATTTTTTTCTAGATTTAAAGCTACCATTGTATTTTCAACTACCTTTCATGAGAAATTTTATTAATTGACCATGACAATTTTTAGTAATTAATCACGACAAATTAATTCATGGAAAATGACAATGTTTAGTAATTCATCATGGAAAATTTAGTTTATAGATCATGCCAATTTAAGTTTTTTACCATGGCAATTCTAGTTTGTTGACCATGGAAATTATTTTTTGCATGAACCATGAAAAATTTAGTGCATGTATCATGGCAAATTTAAGTAATACTATGGTAGTTTTAGTTTATGGTTATGGCAAATTTGAGTCATTGACCATGCATTTTTAAAGTAATCGATGATGAATTTCTTTTTAATTATGAACCATGTAAAATTATTTCATGTATCATGGTAAATTTTAATAATTAACCATGGCAGGTTTAGTTTCTTAATATCCCATTTTATAACATGTTGAATTTTACTTTAAATGTAGAAGAAAAAGTAAGTGAAACACATCATGATAATTTAAGTTTAAACACTATGGCAATGTATGTGCAATAGACATGACAAGTTTAACCCCAAAAAAATCGTTTCGAAGATCTCGTCGCGACGAATTTAATGTGAAAACAAATTTCAATCAGATTTTTCATTTAAGATATAGAACATTTTAAAACAATAAACCAAAAAGATTGTTGTTGACATCATTAGTTTCGTCATCATGCATGTAGTGATGTGGCGCAATCTATGGTCATGGAACATGTGATCAGGTGTTGCTCTCATCGCACGTGTGGTACTTATCCGCGTCCCAAAAGAAATCTCTCGTAGTGTTCTCGAGTCACCTCTTTCATTGTCCTACACTTTCCACTAAGGACTCAAATAAGTGTCGCACGTGCGGTACGAAGCAATTTCATCCGGATGTTTTGTGATGATAATTTTAGTTATCTGAGGATAACAACTTTAGTTGTGAAGCATATAATTTTTTTGTTTGTATGGTAAGTTTTAGTCTTTTTTTAGATTTAATTTTTTTAAAAGACAATTTTAGTTACAAAAATACCCGGACGGTGTTACTTCGTGCTACACACGTGGTATTTACCATTTGGCTCCTCAAAACCCATGTCTCTTTTGCTAATGTTTTCACACAAGCAACACTATGTCCCGGTAGTTGTTTTTTAGGATGCCCTACTACTTGTTTATGACCTACACACATGAAAAAAGAATCGTGATAAGTGTATGACATGCGGTGGCTTGGATCTTGGACCGAACGCCGTAATAAACAAATACCGCGCCACATCACCTATCCATGCATCCGAAAATATTTTGTTTTTTCAGTTTTTCAAAGAGATAATATCCACTAGTGGGGACAGGGCCTATAGTCTCGGCCCGTAAGGGGCTTTAGTCCCGGTTCACCAACCGGGACCAAAGGGGCGGAACTAAAGGCCTAACCTTTAGTCCCGGCCCTATTCCAAGCCAGGACCAAAGGTGCTCCACGTGGGCGCCTCGGAGCGCCCTCAGGGGCAGGCCCTTTAGTCCAGGGTCTTAACACGGACCGGGACTAAAGAGTTTCTGTAGATTTTGTTTATTTTAGGGTTTTAGGGTTTTAGGGTTTAGGTATTCAGGAGATTAACGTGATGCCTCGTTTGGTGTTCGGGAATTAGTTTTCATATAATTCTAAATATACATGTTTATGCATATATATATAAGATTAACTTATCTTACAAGCGAGCATATATATACAATTATATGGAGATCTGAATTATCGGGACTAGAGCCCGTCTATTCGATTACATGGACCAACATCAGTAATGGCCCCTAGCTACACTAAATCGTCCTTTGTCATCTATAGCTTCCGTCCTGAGAAAGGTCGCAAGCTCCTCTGCAACAGCAATCGCGCGTTGCTCTGGTAGGACCTTCTCCCTCATGGCCGTGTACTATATAAGAAGAGGAGATGAATATGAATATCAATCATGATAACAAAGAATGACGGGTAAAAATAGAGGTGTGAATGTTCATTGCTTACGTCGTATCTGTGATCCTTGTGCTCAGAGGTAAACGTGCGAATGGTCTCGCAAACACAGTATCCGCATAGATGCGTTCCCCGTGGCTGCTGGTTGCACTTTACGAGAATAGAATATATATAATCAAAATAATAATCTAGCATCATAAATGTATTGAAAATAGAAGTATATCATACTACTACTTACCTGAGCCGCTCTAAAGGTCAGCTTCTCAGGCTCGATACTGGGAGTCACGCACTTGAACCGCTTCCAAACCCTGCCCGACAAGGAAAATGATTTGCTAAGTTTTTTATTAATTGATATATCAGAAAATCATCGAAAGAGACCGATAGAGCGCAAGAATGATTGAAATTACCCTTGGAGCATGTCATGCAGGCTTTGGAACTGTTCCAAGGGTCTCGATAATGGGTCGAAGGCATCAACTCTTCCCTTATCAATTTGAATGTCCAACAGAATCCAATGGAAGCTGCACATGTATATATATATGTGTGTGTGTGTGTGTGTGTGTCAGTAACTTATCAATTACACTTATAAGTGAATGGACACAACAGAGTAAAGACCCTCACTTGAAGTTGTATGGAAACAGTATGTGGTCACAGAAATTTTGATCTGTTAGAAACCTTAGAAGGTTTTCCTCCGTCTCCTTGGGTTTATCAGTTAGCGTCGCTATATGTATTTTATCTGGGTCAATAAACCCAATATTTAGGATGTTCCTACTTTTACATTCCAGAATCTTCGTTCTGCATAATAGAGTACAAGTTATATGTAGACAATGAATTGAAATAACTAAACAAGTTATATGTAGACAACGAATTGAAAAATTTACAGACAATAGCAACTCATAAGCGATTTGTCGGGGCGTCGGCATTGTACATCTGGAAGAGTTCATCAAAGTCGATATGGATTTCTTCGGGGCGGCCGTAGTACTCCCATGGGACACTCGCCACGATCATCGTTCTCCCATTCTTTGATTCACTTAAGTACCATGTATGCAAGTAACGCATATTTGTTGGGAGATCATCTTTGCTGATCAAAGGCGCTCCCATGACAAACTGTGGCTTAGGGGCTACCACAGCCTTGGGTAACCTGTCGTCTTGGGAAGCCAGAACGTCTTCAACCGGGATACCCCATTCATCCGCTCACTTCTTTGCTAATTCCAAATCTTGCCCCTGCACTAGAGGGGGAACATTCTCGGGTAACACCCTGAGGGGTGGGATCGACTGTTTGGTCTGTTGTCCAAGCTGAGGAACGTCTAATCTTTTTTTGCTTGTAGTTGAACTTGATTTGCTCCCACTTGCACTTGCACGTGATCTGCTCTTTTTCCCTTCCTTCTGCGTGTATAGTCATCAAGCTTATGGTGTAAGTCATATTGTTATGGAAGGGTCGTGAAGTATTTTGCAAATGCTATTTTCTTCTCGGTGTATTCCGGGCGGGGCTCGGGTTCCTTATTTTTCATCTACGCATCATGATGTTCCTTTGCTATCCTGGCGTTTTCCTCGGCGGTGTGAGCATAAGGTCTGATAGGAAGATTACCATGAGGTACCTTTGGGAGGGGCGACAATTTGCGCTTTGGGGAGCTCCGTCGCTTAGAAATCATCGACGGAGCGTTCTTGCTGGCATGCTTCCGCTTAGTATCCGGAGCGGGCGGCGGCGGAGACGGACGACCCAAGTCCGGCGGTGGTGATCGAGATGGACTCGTGTTGTGCTGGCCGTCGTCATTTGGAGGGCTTGGAGGTGATGGAGGTGTAGGTGACCTGCGACGACTCGGAGGCGGTGTTGTCCTTGGGGCCGAGCATGGAAGCTTGATGTAGTTCTTGTCCCATAGGATGACTCCACCTAGTACTTCTCCGAGTGTCCTCTCATCTTCGGGTCCAGCTATGTCGAGCTCCATATCATGAAACCCCGCCATGATTTCATCCACCCCGACTTTAGCAAAGCCAGCTGGAATCTCACGGCCATGCCAGCGTGCATCAGGGCCAGAAGGTAAAGCTTGTCCGACGGCCACCTTCATGGATATGTTCTTGAATTTCTGATGGAGTTCACATGATGTTGACTCCTTGATTCCATCCACGGGGTAGCCGGGACCGCCCTCTATGATTCTTCGTGCATCGTCGGGCGGGGCCTCAGATTCAGCCATGCTGCTTTTCCGCTTAGATGGGGCGCCGGTAATATCGAGTGCAGGATCTTCCTGGCGCGCTACTCCTCTAAGCTCATCAATCTGCTTATGTTGCTCGTTAATCCTGGCAAGCAACTGGTTGAACTTGTCATTCTCCTCATCCTGTTGTCGCTTCTTTGCTCTCGTTCGGCTTCTGTAAGTGTCTTGGTCTCTGGCAAACCCAAGCCACCACGGGTAAGAAGGACCGAAGCCTCGCGTTCGTCCTCCATGTTCGTCATTGCCGAGGACCAGTGTGAGCAAATCTTTCTCTCTATCTGCAGTGAACTGTCTTTTTCCCTCCTTAATTTCTTTCACTATCGTTTTCCAATTCTCCTTGGGTATCCTAAGACCATCACTGCAGAAGAGGTCCCCTGTTTCTTCGTCATACGAACCACCATGCGCAAGGAACCAATTTCTTTCTCTCAATTCCCACTCATCACGGAGTGGTTCAGCTATGATGCCTTTATCTAGCAGATCCTGCTCTTTCTTATCCCACTTTGGGATGACAGTCTCATAGCCCCCTGGCCCCAGCGTGTGGTGATATTTCTTCTTGTCAGCATTTTTCTTGTTCTTTTCTGATAATGCCTTGGCATCTTCTGACTCCTTGTACTCTTGAAATGCCTTCCAGTGATTCACCTGCTTGGCTAGATACCCCTCGAATACTGGCACTTTCTTTGTCTTCAGATAGTTTTTCCATAGCTTCTTCTTCCAACTACGGAACAGTTCGGCCATCTTCTTTAGAGTCCACTGCTTGACTTTGGCCCTCAGTTTTTTTGCGGCGTCTTCATTCTCACATTCTGGCAGGTTGAAATGTGACATGAGATCATTCCAAAGATTATCTTTGTACCTTTCGGCGACATAGTCACTATCGGCTGCCCCTTTGCGCTTGTTCCACTCCCGAACGCTGGTCGGGACGTGATCCCTAACGAGAACTCCCCATTGCTTCTTGAATGTGTCAGTAGCATTCTTAGGAAGCTTGGGTCCACCTGTAGGCAATATCACCTCAAAGGTGTAATGCGTCCGTGCATCCAACTTTTTAGTCGGGCCTCGTTTCGTAGCTTTGCTCGATGTGGAGGCCTAAGAGGGAGAAACATTCGTCAAATGAATGTATATGTATACAATATAGAGCTATCTCCAATATTTTTCACATATTACAAGTGATTGTGGAACTTCATATGTATACCTCGCCGGACTTTATTATTTCTCCACCGGCTTCTCCATCGGCTTCTCCATCAGTGGAGTTATCACCTTCTCCGTCATTGGACCTATCTCCTACCCCATCGGCTTCATCTTCGTGTCGGTCGACCTCCATTCCATATCCGGAGGGGATTAGATATGACGACGGAGATTCGACTGGTTCAACGTCGGGGCCGTCTTTGATTATATCTTCGAGAAGTTCTTCCTCTTAGAGGTTCCTGATATGTGGATCCATAGTTCTGCAAAAAACGGACATTTGATTAACTAATAAACTAACAAACTATATAAGAGGGGTTGGAAACTTCGAAGTGTCGTTTTATATAGGAGGACCTTTAGTCCCGGGTCTTGGCTAGAACCTAAACTCTAAAATATGTCTAACGGATTCTCTTAACCTTTAAGGATTTAATAAAATGGCGACATTCTAGATGTGTAGAAAATGATCCTATTTTTCCTGATCTCATCTACCCTTCTATATGTCACATTGTCTAGTGTCAAAGGACTTTGTTGAACTTTGTACCAAAAAAGAATTATTCTATCAGGAACTCCGTTCCAAAACAACTTTAGTCCCGGATCGTGGCTCCACCCGGGACTCCTAGATTTCTGCATAGTATTCAAAGTAGGAGTACTTTTCCAATTTGAGCATTCAATAAGCAAAACCAAATCGTAAAATAAAGTAGTATTCAAATTAGCATGCATTCAATTATAAGCAAAACTACATCATCTCTTGTGTCCGTACATCGTCGAATATTATCACTAATACTCCTCGAATGCTATCATACATATAGCATCACTAATACAGCTAGAACCGTAGCGCCCGACGAGTATCGTCGCGGGCGGTGGACACCCAAAGAGAAGGAACCATCACAGGATCATAGCTCCAGTGAGATCCCTGAAGAACCTGCCAGGTATGCTCGAACCTGCCCTCCAACGCAACCATGTAGCGACGGACGTGCTCATCCTCCTCGCTGACACGGTGACGTACCACCTCCGCGGTGTCCGGAAGCCTCGGCACCGTCACTGGCCCACGCGACCGCCACCAAACAAGGATCGGGTCAACAACGGGCTGGCTCCTCACCAACCTACGCCCCCCGGAAGGTGGCCCCGTCGCAGCATCTCCATTGAGCTCCTCTCTAAAGCAGGCTTACGGGGCTAAACAAACTGTAAATTTAAAAATTGAAACTATATTCGAAATTAAGGAGAAAATTCAACCTGAATTCAAAGTGAGGACACTTTGAATTTAGGTTGAGTTTTCTCTATAAATTCTCATATAGTTTCAATTTTTTTTCTATTTTCAAAATTAATTATTTTGACTATGGAAACTATTAACTATTTTTTTATTTTCAATTAAAAACTATGTTTATTAAAAATTCTTTTTGCATATTTGAGAATTTGACAAAACTATGAAAATCAAAAGTGTTTGAAATTGAATAAATAATTCAAAACTATTTTCTATTTTAAAAATTAATTATTTCGACTATCCAAACTATTAACTATTTTGTTATTTTCAATTAAAAACTATGTTTATTAAAAAAATTGCATATTTGAGAATTTGACAAAACAATGAAAATGAAAAGTGTTTGAAATTCAATAAATAATTCAAAACTATTTTCTATTTTCAAAATTAATTATTTTGACTATCCAAACTATTAACTATTTTGTTATTTTCAATTAAAAACTACGTTTATTAAAATTCTTTTTGCATATTTCGGAATTTGACAAAACTATGATAATGAAAAGTGTTTGAAATTAAATAAATAATTCAAAACTATTTTCTATTTTCAAAATTAATTATTTTGACTATCCAAACTATTAACTATTTTGTTATTTTCAATTAAACGATGTATCAGGGTTTTGAACGAGAACTCATCTCTTATAAAGGGATTTCATTTTTTTGAACTTATTTAAACTCCATACTTTTTGTGTGTTCAAAATGCACCATTCAAAGGCACATCACAAAATTTCAACAATTTCTGTCTTCATTTGCTATTTTTCGTGCATTTACTTTTTTTTTTGAGCTAGTTGACCCTAAAATTGAAAAGCACTACAAATGAACTCTAAAAATGTTGAAAGTTGGCATGTTGTCATTATTTCACCCACATAGCATGTGTTAAAAAGTTGAGAGGGCTACGACAAAAACTGGATGCACTTCGTGTACAAAACTGACAATCTCTCTCGAAGTATCAGCGTTCCGAACGAGAACTCATCTCTTACAAAGGGATTTCATTTTTTTTGAACTTATTTCAACTCCATACTTTTTGTGTGTTCAAAATGCACCATTAAAAGGCACATCATAAAATTTCAACAATTCCTGACTTCATTTGGTATTTTTCGTGCATTTACTTATTTTTTTAGCTAGTTGACCCTAAAATTGAAAAGCACTACAAATGAACTCTGAAAATGTTGAAAGTTGGCATGCTATCATCATTTCACCCACATAGCATGTGTTAAAAAGTTGAGAGGGCTACTACAAAAACTGGATGCACTTCGTGTACAAAACGGACAATCTCTTTCGAAGTATGAGCGTTTCGAACGAGAACTCATCTCTTACAAAGGGATTTCCTTTTTTGAACTTATTTGAACTCCATACTTTTTGTGTGTTCAAAATGCACCATTCAAAGGCACATCACAAAATTTCAACAATTTCTGTCTTCATTTGGTATTTTTCGTGCATTTACTTTTTTTTTGAGCTAGTTGACCCTAAAATTGAAAAGCACTACAAAAGAACTCTGAAAATGTTGAAAGTTGGCATGCTATCATCATTTCACCCACATAGAATGTGTTAAAAAGTTGAGAGGGCTACGACAAAAACTGGATGCACTTCGTGTACAAAACGGACAATCTCTCTCGAAGTATGAGCGTTTCGAACGAGAACTCATCTCTTACAAAGGGATTTCA
This sequence comes from Hordeum vulgare subsp. vulgare, assembly GCF_904849725.1. NCBI lineage: Eukaryota > Viridiplantae > Streptophyta > Magnoliopsida > Poales > Poaceae > Hordeum > Hordeum vulgare. The sequence continues at coordinate 102,964,727 of NC_058520.1, forward strand.
TTTTTTTGAACTTATTTGAACTCCATACTTTTTGTGTGTTCAAAATGCACCATTCAAAGGCACATCACAAAATTTCAACAATTGGTGACTTCATTTGGTATTTTTCGTGCATTTACTTACTTTTTTTGAGCTAGTTGACCCTAAAATTGAAAAGCACTACAAATGAACTCTGAAAATGTTGAAAGTTGGCATGCTATCATCATTTCACCCACATAGCATGTGTTCAAAAGTTGAGAGGGCTACGGCAAAAACGGATGCACTTCGTGTACAAAACGGACAATCACTCTCGAAGTATCAATGTTTCGAACGAGAACTCATCTCTTACAAAGGGATTTCATTTTTTTGAACTTATTTGAACTCCATACTTTTTGTGTGTTCAAAATGCACCATTCAAAGGCCCATCACAAAATTTCAACAATTTCTGACTTCATTTGGTATTTTTCGTGCATTTACTTTTTTTTTCAGCTAGTTGACCCTAAAATTGAAAAGCACTACAAACGAACTCTGAAAATGTTGAAAGTTGGCATGCTATCATCATTTCACCCACATAGCATGTGTTAAAAAGTTGAGAGGGCGACGACAAAAACTGGATGCATTTCGTGTACAAAACGGACAATCCCTCTCGAAGTATCAATGTTTCGAACGAGAACTCATCTCTTACAAAGGGATTTCATTTTTTTGAACTTATTTGAACTCCATACTTTTTGTGTGTTCAAAATGCACCATTCAAAGGCACATCACAAAATTTCAACAATTTCTGACTAATTTGATATATTTCGTGCATTTACTTATTTTTTTTGAGCTAGTTGACCCTAAAATTGAAAAGCACTACAAATGAACTCTGAAAAATGTTGAAAGTTGGCATGCTATCATCATTTCACCCACATAGCATGTGTTAAAAAGTTGAGAGGGCTACTACAAAAACTGGATGCACTTCGTGTACAAAACGGACAATCTCTTTCGAAGTATGAGCGTTTCGAACGAGAACTCATCTCTTACAAAGGGATTTCCTTTTTTGAACTTATTTGAACTCCATACTTTTTGTGTGTTCAAAATGCACCATTCAAAGGCACATCACAAAATTTCAACAATTTCTGTCTTCATTTGCTATTTTTCGTGCATTTACTTATTTTTTTTGAGCTAGTTGACCCTAAAATTGAAAAGCACTACAAAAGAACTCTGAAAATGTTGAAAGTTGTCATGCTATCATCATTTCACCCACATAGCATGTGTTAAAAAGTTGAGAGGGCTACGACAAAAACTGGATGCACTTCGTGTACATAACGGACAATCTCTCTCGAAGTATCAGGGTTTCGAACGAGAACTCATCTCTTACAAAGGGATTTCATTTTTTGAACTTATTTGAACTCCATACTTTTTGTGTGTTCAAAATGCACCATTCAAAGGCGCATCACAAAATTTCAACAATTGCTGACTTCATTTGGTATTTTTCGTGCATTTACTTACTTTTTTTTGAGCTAGTTGACCCTAAAATTGAAAAGCACTACAAATAAACTCTGAAAATGTTGAAAGTTGGCATGCTATCATCATTTCACCCACATAGCATGTGTTAAAAAGTTGAGAGGGCTACGGCAAAAAATGATGCACTTCGTGTACAAAACGGACAATCACTCTCGAAGTATCAAGGTTTCGAACGAGAACTCATCTCTTACAAAGGGATTTCATTTTTTTGAACTTATTTGAACTTCATACTTTTTGTGTGTTCAAAATGCACCATTCAAAGGCACATCACAAAATTTCAACAATTTCTGACTTCATTTGGTATTTTTCGTGCATTTACTTTTTCTTTTAGCTAGTTGACCCTAAAATTGAAAAGCACTACAAATGAACTCTGAAAATGTTGAAAGTTGGCATGCTATCATCATTTCACCCACATAGCATGTGTTAAAAAGTTGAGAGGGCTACGACACAAACTGGATGCATTTCGTGTACAAAACGGACAATCTCTCTCGAAGCATCAGGGTTTCGAACGAGAACTCATCTCTTACAAAGGGATTTCATTTTTTTGAACTTATTTGAACTCCATACTTTCTGTGTGTTCAAAATGCACCATTCAAAGGCACATCACAAAATTTCAACAATTTCTGACTAATTTGATATATTTCGTGCATTTACTTTTTTTTTTGAGCTAGTTGACCCTAAAATTGAAAAGCACTACAAATGAACTCTGAAAATGTTGAAAGTTGGCATGCTTTCATCATTTCACCCACATAGCATGTGTTAAAAAGTTGAGAGGGCTACGACAAAAATTGGATGCACTTCGTGTACAAAACGGACAATCTCTCTCGAAGTATCAGCGTTTCGAACGAGAACTCATCTCTTACAAAGGTTTAAATTCTTTTTGCATATTTGAGAATTTGACAAAACTATGAAAATGAAAAGTGTTTGAAATTGAATAAATAATTCAAAACTAAAAGGTTTAGTACATTCCATACATGCATTACATAAAAGGTTTAATACATTATTACATTATTGCACCAATATTCCTATCTATTATTTCTGTTTTCTTCTGGGTCGTAGCCATGGAGAATCTTCATCATTCAGTAGGATGCTTCGATTAGTTTTCACTTTGAAGGGCGGAATTTCATGAAACTTATTATAATCTACTGACATGTCTGTCTTGTCATCTACTCCCACGATGTTTCTTTTCCCTGAAAGAACTATGTGGCGTTTTGGCTCATCGGACGATATCTTCTTTTGCTGATTTCTTTTTCTAGTTTTTGTAGACATGTCCTTCACATAGAAAACATGAGCGACATCATTGGCTAGGACAAATGGTTCGTCCATGTATGCAAGATTGTTGAGATCCACTCTTGTCATGCCGTACTTTTGGTCTACAACTACCCCGCCTCCTGTCAGCTTCACCCATTTGCATCGAAACAAAGGGATCTTAAAAGTAGGTCCATAGTCAAGTTCCCATATCTCCTCTATGTACCCGTAATATGTTTCCAAACAGTGTCCATTCTCGTCTGTTGCATCAAAGCGGACACCACTATTTTGGTTGGTGCTCTTTTTATCTTGGGCAACCGTGTAAAATGTATTCCCATTTATCTCATACCCTTGGAAAGTACATATAGTCGAAGATGGTGGCCTGGCCAAACAGTACAGCTGATCTCCAACGGTGTCCTCGTTCATGAGATGTGTCTGCAACCAACTCCCGAAAGTCTTCTCGTGTTCCCCTTTAATCCAAGAGTCAGCCTTCCCCGGGTTTTTGGAGCGTAGAATATTCTTGTGTCTCACGATATACGGAGCCACCACGGTGGAATTGTGTAGAACTGTGTAGTGTGCTTGAGAGAAAGAATGCCCGTCCATACATACTTTTGCTTTCCTTCCTAGTGTGCCTTTTCCTATCAGCCTACCCTCATACCGAGATTCAGGAACACCAATCGGCTTAAGGTCAGGAAGAAAGTCCACACAAAACTCAATGACCTCCTCTGTTCCATAGCCCTTGGAGGTGCTTCCTTCTGGCCTAGCACGGTTACAAACATATTTCTTTAAGACTCCCATGAACCTCTCGAAGGGGAACATATTGTGTAGAAACACAGGACCGAGAATTCTAATCTCTTCGACTAGGTGAACTAGGAGGTGTGTCATTATATTGAAGAAGGATGGCGGGAACAACAACTCAAAGCTGACCAAACATTGGACCACATCAATCTGTAACCCTGATAGACTTTCTCGATCGATTACCTTCTGAGAAATTGCATTGAGGAATGCACATACCTTCACAATTGCCAGGCGAACATTTTCCGGTAGAATTCCCCTCAATGCAACCGGAAGCAATTGCGTCATAAGCACGTGGCAGTCATGAGATTTAGGTTTTCGAATTTTTTGTCTTTCACATTTACGATTCCCTTTATATTCGACGAGAAGCCAGTCGGGACCTTGATACTGAAAAGGACTTCAAAGAAGATTTCCTTCTCTTCCTTAGTAAGAGCGTAGCTGGCACGCCCTTGAAACTGCTCTGGATGCATGCCATCTCTTCATTTATGACATTCCCGGTCCTCCCGTGCTTCCGGTGTATCTTTTGACTTCCCATACAAGCCCAGGAAGCCTAGAATATTCACGTAGAGATTCTTCGTCAGGTGCATCACGTCGATTGCCGAGCGGACCTCATGGACTTCCCAGTAGGGTAGCTCCCAAAATATAGATTTCTTCTTCCACATGGGTATGCGCTTATCAGGGCCATTAGGAACAGGTTGGCTACCAGGACCCTTTCCAAAGATTACTTTTAAATCTTTGACCATATCAAATACTTCAGCACCAGTACGGATGACAGGCTTCCCCCGGGGTTCTGCCTTGCCATTGAAATGCTTGCCTTTTTTCTTTAAGGGATGCTTGGGCGGAAGAAAACGACGATTGTACTGGTACACATTCTTCCTACATTTGTCCACATATATACTTTCTCTCTGATCCAAACAGTGCGTGCATGCATTGTATCCCTTGTTTGACTGTCCTGAAATGTTACTAAGAGCAGGCCAATCATTGATGGTTACGAAAAGCAACGCTCGAAGGTCAAATTCCTCTTGTTTGTGCTCGTCCCACACACGTACACCTGGTTCGGCCCACAGCTATAAAAGTTCATCAACTAATGGCCTTAGGTACACATCAATATCGTTGTCGGGTTGATTTGGACCTTGGATAAGCACTGGCATCATAATGAACTTCCGCTTCATGCACAACCAAGGAGGAAGGTTGTAGATACATAGAATAACGGGCCAGGTGCTGTGACTGCAGCTCTGCTCCCCAAAAGGATTCATGCCATCTGTACTCAGACCAAACCATAAGTTCCTTGCGTCAGCTGCAAATCTTGGGAACTCTCTCTCGACTTTTCTCCACTGCCGACCATCAGCGGTGTGCCTCAACTTATCGTCTTTCATACGATCTTCCATGTGCCATCGCAACAACTTCGCATGATCTTTATTTCTGAACAGACGTTTCAACCATGGTATTATAGGAGCATACCACATCACATTGGCAGGAACCCTCTTCCTGGGTGGCTCGCCCTCAATATCACCAGGGTCATCTTTTCTGATCTTATACCGCAATGCAGTGCATACCAGGCATTTATCCATATTCTCGTACTTCTCACCGCGGTAGAGGATGCAGTCATTAGGGCATGCATGTATCTTCTGCACGTCTAATCCTAGAGGGCAGACAAGCTTCTTTGCTTCGTACGTGCTGGCGGGCAATTCGTTCTTTCTTGGAAGCATCTTCTTCATCAGTACCAGCAACTTCTCGAATGACGAGTCAGTCACACCGGTCTCTGCCTTCCACTTCAGCAATTCCAGTGTGCTACCCAGCTTCTTCTGGCCATCTTCACAAGTTGGGTACAACAATTTGTTGTGGTCCTGTAACATCTGCTCGAACTGCAACCTCTCCTTTTCTGTGTCGCAACCTCGCCGTGCATCAGAAATGACCCGGCCAAGATCATCAGCGGGTTCATCTGGTCTCCGTTCTTCATCCTGATCTTCTTCTTCATTGTCTTCCATTGCGATATCAGCATACTCACGGAACATAGATCGGTAGTTGTCATCATCGTTCTCTTCTTCTTCATCGTCGTCTTCCATCATAACCCATCTTTCTCCGTGCTTGGTCCAAACATTATAGCCCGACATAAAACCGGACCGAAGCAGGTGGTTCTGAATGACTCTTGAGGAAGTGTAATCCTTCTCATTCCGACATTCAACACATGGACAAAACATATAGCCACCACCATGCTTGTTCGCATCGGTTGCATCTCGAAAAGAATGCACGCCTTCTCTGTAAGCGGTTGTGCGTCGATCACCGTACATCCATGGATGGCTCATCTACGTTATACGACAGTATATCAAATACAATCACGATCCTAAAAATTAGTACCGCACGGTCTAAACGAGGAAATATAGTTGCTAACCTTTTAGAATAAGTAGAAATAAAGAGGAAGAGGTTTAAGCGTGGCTCGGGCATCTCATATCGTAGTTGTGTTCGGTGAACTGAAGCGGCATCACTCTAACACACATTTCAACAAACACCTCTAGTGCATCCAAGAAAAATGGAGAGCTAGCACACACCCACACTCTTCCATCCAAGAAAAATGCAAGACAGATGGGAGAGGGGGGCTGTGGCCAATATATATAGGCAGAGGACTTTAGTCCCGGTTTGAGACACAAACCGGGACTAAAGGTGGCGCACATGCGGGCTGCACACCGCGTAGCCCTTTAGTCCCGATTTGAGACACAAACCGGGACTAAAGGCTCCTTACGGACCGGGACCAAAGCCTCGTGGACGGCATTGCGATTTGGGGCGACGTGGCCGGGCCTTTAGTCCCGACCCAGAGGAAGGCCGGGACTAAAGGGTCCAGGCCAAAGACCTGTTTTCCACTAGTGATCAGTGCTAGTTATAGAACTTTCTTATATTTTGTGTAGTGCTAAAAGCTGTAAAATACGTCATTGCAATCACATGATTTGTCTATGCATGTAGATACAGTCATTTCTTTTGTATCGAGTTGTATCTAGTGCTCACGTGGCATATTAGCATGAACGCGGCCCATATATCACTGGCTGAGACTAGTGAGGCGTTGGGTGAGCTACACATTATTTGTAGAAAACACATTTGGCTTTTATTTAAATGCACACATGTCATAAAAATTAAAAAAACCCTAGAGATAGATTGGAACCCACGACCTCGTATGATTAAGAGCGCATACCAATGAACGTATGAAAATTAGATTAATATAATACATGGTCCATACAAATTAAAGTAAAAAATCAAAAGGATAAAAGGGTATACAAAAGAGGGAAAGCCCCGGTTTAAACCTATGACCTCCTGATATGAATTAAAGAGATATAGGTAATTTATCTTCTGTATTCTACTTTCTTTTTTTTCTACGTACACAACCAACATATATTCTAGATAAAATTTTTGAACAAAGAAATGAAAATTTATTTGAATTCGAAATTTGAAATCTAGATAAAAGGAAATATAGCGCAGAATGAATGTACGTATTTTTTTCTGGCAAATCAGTTTATTTTTTGAATTCAAACAATTTTAACTTAAAAAATCTAGTGCGGGATGAATGCACAAACTTTGTTAGTGTAGAATGACTAAACATAAATTCTTTGAAACAAATCAACGAATGTTTTGTTCGAATTCAGATAATTTTAATTTTATAAATCTAGATAAACAATATATATATATATATATATATATATATATATATATATATATATATATATATATATATATATATATATATATATATGTATCAGAATGAATGTACGTAATTTTTTGGACAAAGCAACATATCTTTTGTTTAAATTCGAAGAATTTGAAACTTCTAAATATCAATAAAGGTAAATATAGGTCAGAATACATGCATGTAATTTTCTCGGACAAATCAACTATTTGTTTTAAACTTGAATAGTTCTTTTCTTAAAAATCTAGATAAAAGATGATATTGTGCAGATTGGATTTACATAAATTTCATTCAGACGGATCAACGGAAATTTTGTTTGAATATGAATAATTTTAAATTGAAAATCTAGGTAAAAGAAAATATAAGTCAAGTGATTTGTTCGAAAGAAATTTAGTATTTTATAAATTTTAAAATTTTAAAAGAATAGACCGCTCAATCAGGATGATTCCACTCTCCCCATGATAATATGCACATGTCATGGAAAATATCTATTCACTGTGTTGTTTTCTTAAATAGAACAAGATAAGTAATAGCATACACGCCCCCACAAAAATAAAAACATACACACAAGCATTTCTATTACGAGGATGAACGTTTATAAAATGCAACTTATGTTATTCTAATTACACAAATATCCTTTACAATGTTTAAACATTTTAAAAAATGTCATGTACTTTTTTTTAACCCATGACTTTTTTAGTGTCACAAACAATAGAACACAAGTTGTTTCCTTACATTAATTTATTTGTGCGGAGAATAATATGACATGCTTTTAGTTTTTGCTTATTCATTTGCTGGGTTGAGTGAACACTGTATTAAAGAAAATAATGTTTGCTTTTTCTTGTATCAAATTATTCCTGGTCGAGTGGATAGTTTGATTAGTTTATGGAGTGTAGGATGTCAATCGAACCCCCTTGGCGCTATTCTCTTTATTCCTGTTCCTCGCGAGCCATTATGTGCTGACATGTGTGTTATTAAATAAAAGTGTAGGCTGTTTTACGAAGAAAAAAAGATATTGCTTTGCTCACCCATCGCCTCACCACTCTTGGCACTGACATGTGGGCCACATTCATGGTTACAAGCCACGTGGACTCGAGATACGGTCGGATATAAAAAAAAGTGACCATATTTGTATGCATAGATAAGTTATGTGACTGCAATGAAGTATTTTACAACTTTTAACACTAAAAAGAACATTCTATGCAAGTTATACAACTATCAGTGATATTACCTCTTTTCAAAATGTCTTATCTTTTAAATGAAATATCTGATTCAAAAACCATTTTCATCATTAAATTCGTCGCGATGAGATCTTTGAAACTAGATCTCTTGTCGATATGTTTCAACGGCTTCTTTTTTAGGTTAAAAGTTGCTATGTCTATTACACATAAATTGGCATGGTGTTTACACTTAAGTTACCATGATATACTTCAACTACTTTTCTTATAAAATATATTTGTACATGTTGTAAAAAAAGAATTAAGAAACTAAGCATGCCATGATGAATTACTAAATTTGTCTTGATTAATGAAATAATTTTGATATGGTTCATAATTAAAAATAAAATCTCATCGATTAGTTTAAAATTGCCTGGTCGATAACTCAAATTTGTCATCAACCATAAACGAAAATTGGCATGGTAAATTATTTAAATCGCCATGATACATGCACTAAAATTTACCATGGTTCATACAAAAAATATTTTCCATGGTCAAAATACTAGAATTGCCATGGTTAAAATACTAAAATTGCCATAATTTATAAACTAAATTGGCCATGATGAATTACTAAAAGTTGCCATGATCCATGAATTAAATTTGACATGGTTAATTACTAAAAATTGCCTTCATCAATTAATAAAAATTGCCGTAAAAGGTACTTTCAATGTAGAAGAAGATACTAGATGAAACATGTCATGTCAATTTTAGTGTAAACACTATGACAACTTGAGTATAAAAATCACGATAACTTTTGGCCCTCTAAAAAGTCGTCGAAACATATTAACATGAGATCTAGTTTTAAAGATCTCATCAAAACGGATTCCATGATGAAAACTGATTTTTAACCGGGTTTTTTATTTAAAAGATAAAACATTTTTAAGTTTAAAAACAAAAAAAGATTTTGCTGATTTCATCTATTTGATGTGGCACGATGAATAGTAATGAATGCGTTTGGATTATATTGCTTCGTGTCACACGTCATTTGAAAAAAGAAAAGAAACAAAAAACAGTTTCGCAACTCTTTGGAGAAGAAAAATAACCGACGCTCTCTTAGTGGTTTTGCAACTAACCACATGCTCCTATGTTACTTGGTACTAGTACCACAATCATCCGGCAGGTCTTTTTCCTAGTCGGATAAGTTCTGTACCCTTTTTTAGCAAAAGAAGAAGAGGGATAAGTTGTGTAACGGTGTGTTTGCGTTCTCCGCCAGAAACTCTGTTCCATGTTTTTTTTTTCGCGAATACGCAAACTCTGTTCCATGTAACAACACAACACAACGCTAGGACTCGTATCAACGGAGGAAAGGAGAGGAGATTGATCCCAAAGGCGACCGTCAGCTTGATCAGAATCAGAAGCCTACAAGGTTACGGCTTCCGGGAGTTGGTTGGGCGCCAGAAACTCGGGCCGCAAGCCACACGGGCGGAAGGGAAAGAGTTCGTGCTCCCAAAGATTCGCACTTGAGCTCTTCTATATAGTTTTTATTATTTTTATTATACCATCATTATACTCCCTAGCTTTCCGATCTTTTTCGTTGTCTGGTTCTTCTCTCCTGCGTGCGAACACCTAGAAGGCGCGGCCGCAGCTCCCCCTCCCGGCGCCGCTCCCTCGCGCGCCCGTGGTCGCCGGCGGCAACCTAGAGGTGAGGGCGCCTCTTTTCTCGCATACTGTTCCCAGTCTCTCTGTTTTTTCCCTGCTCTGTCAAGTGATTAGGTTCCCCGATTAGTTCGATGGCGCGGCGATCGACAGGCGGCTGTACGTCTTTCAGCTCCAACTTTTCTGCGATTTTTTCCTCGGCGCTGCTGTTCCTCTGTTAGTGCTGGCGTGCTCTGCCGTTGAATCGGATCAACTGATGTTGTTGAATCCGTCACTCCTTTTCTGGGGCCGCTTATTACTGGGGTTCTATTGGGATTTTGGGAGGAGTTCACTTCAGGCCCTTGTGGTTCGGTGGTTTCAGAGGCTGTAGTCAGCAGCATACATGAACGGCTCAGTGGTTTCAGAGGCTGTACTGTAGGCAGCAAAAATTAAAAAAATTGCTCCTCGAATTAACGTAAAACCACATAAACCCCACAAATCTAAGCCTGTGTAGCGGCAACAAGAGGCGCGCCTATTTATTTCAGTTGGTAGGTCATATATTGAAAAAATTGTTTGCTGTAAGGTAGTTTCCTGCTCGTAGGTTATGTGAAAAAATTGTTCGTAAACACTGCAATTTAGACAAGTTCAGTGCCAAAATACCACAAGTTGGTGATGGTCGTGCCAAGAGCTTTATTCATGGTTTAGTACTTCAGTGCTTTAGTCAGGAAGTCAACCCAGAACTCTGTGGTATGCGAGAATGTACAATTATGTTGGGGTGAATTGGTGTTTTTTTTTGGGTAACAATGTTAAACTTTCTACCATTCAATGCAGATTCAGGATATTTATGCCTTTTTGTTGACACGAAAAGCCAATGGCGAGAGGACTGGATTCAGATTATATTGGTTCTCTTTCACTCATGGATGGATTTGATATGGGTATCGCGTTTGATGGGTTTGGAGAAAATATGAAGAAGTTCATGGAGGTAGTGCCTTTCTTACCTTCACACCTAACACGATTTTGTCTTGATTTTATTCCTACAGGCAGATAGTCAGCATGACATATGATTTTTGGCAATGCTTTGGTAGTGACTTGTCTTATGTTTGGACAGTTACCGATCAAATATCTTGATTCTGCTCACGATAAAGCTGTTGAGCTAGTTGAGGATATCCATGCGCTGATTTACGCTCACTCTCCTGACGATAAATTGCCGGACAAAGACCATGGGACATTAACGGACCCATCTAGTAACTATACCGTAACCAGATCTCCCTCCACATCTGTTGAAATGCATCAAGTTAACCCTAATGAAGAATTCTACGGTTCTCCATCTCTCGTTACCGTGGAAGACCTTTCTCTCAGCTCAACTGCTACTGATGTTCATGGAACTGAACCGGTTTCATCAACAAGTCCAGGTTTGTCCTTGATCACACATAAGATTGCTTAGATTTCTGATCCAGTTCCTTGTCATTTAACTTTCTGATTAATTGCCCAGAAAATACTTTGTGTGAAGGGGATCTTTTTTCTGAGGGGTACTTAAGTTCCCTTGATGAAACCATTGTGCTAATAGACTCATATTGTTTATTCTCTTGCCTGCAGCCATGTGTGCTTCTGAAGACTCCATTTCACTTAAGATAACTGCTGACACCAAGGAGGAAGTTACTATTTGCATTGCAGAGTATCTCTCAGATAACGGCACTCCTGAAAATCATAATTCATTAGGGAGATCTGTTAGAAGTGAGGAGGAAATTATATTATGGAATCCATCGAATACTGTAACACCACCACAATCATCTGGTCTGGATTTATCTTTCCTCATCTTATTTACTCAGATCATAGGGGTCTTTCAATATGGACTTACATGTAACTGACTACTTGTGATGTACTCCCTCCGTTCCTAAATATAAGTCTTTTTAGACATTTCACTAGAGGGCTACATACGAAGCAAAATGAATGAATCTATACTCTAAAGTATGTCTATATACATCCGTATGTAGTCCTTTTAATGAAACCTCTTAAAAGACTTATATTTAGGAACGGAGGGAGTAGCTAGCATGGTTAGCTGTCCCAAATAGAAAATAGCTGTACTGCAGTTTCTTCAGAATTATGAACCCAAATTATACTTGGCATCCATTGCCATGTTACTGTCTATAACCATTGTTGTCCACTTCATGCTGCCACCAATATTTCAATTTACTGATTTATTTTATTGAATTGATATGTCCTAACAGAACAAGCTACCGTAGTCCAGGATTATGTATCTGAAGAAGTGAACGCAAATAAAATCTTCAAGCAACTTGAACTCAATGGTTCAGGACATTCAGGTAAACAATTGAGAAATTGTCATTTTGCTCATCTTTATCCTTGAGGGGGTAGCAGAGGTTAAAATAATACATTTCAACAAGGAGCATTACTTAATTTTAATCTTAACAAATAGTGTCACTTAATTTTAATCTCAACAAATAATGTCCTCCAATCCCTCAGTTTTCATAATAATATTTAACTGACATTTATGTTTTGACAGAATCTTCTGCTTTTGATGGAGCAATTCTGCTTGGAAAGGGAAATGGTGAAGAGCGATCAGAATTATGCAATGCGAACAGCCATGAAGAATCAGCAAAGCACGGTTTGTAGCTTTTTTTCCTTCCAAACTTTGAAATGTGTGAACATGACTTTATTTTTTTCCACAACATTTGAATGTGCTTCCAGAGAATGGCAAATAACGATTTTTTTTTCTGTCTCTTAAACTTATACAGACAATAATGTGTCTACTGACGTAAAGGATTTGCCTGTTGGGACTTTTTCACATTACTTGAGCGCAGAGGTGTTTATCGGTGCTGATGATCCAAATATGTCTACTGACGAGACCACCGATTTTGTTAATATAGACCTCCGGGATGGCCAGGAGCAGGTGAAATATAACAAATCAGAGGCAACCTGGGTTCTTCAACCAAAAAACACATCATTCAAGGTACCAAGTATTTGAAATATGGTGGTACTGCGATCATAATAACAATTGATCGTGGTAGTAGATTAATGCAATTACAGCATCATGTCCTTTTGTGTCAAATAACTAGGCTGTATTACTCTTTCACAATTTATCTACTGAACATGCTTAGAGGAATTGCATTGCAAAGCAAATAAGTATCTCATGTATACTGATTTTGCTTCCTTCTATCGCCATTCTTGTTACTTTGCTTTTTTTACTTTCCACGCAAAAGCATGGCAACCAATGTTTTTGCTCCTTGCAGAAAGTGTTGATGAGGAGCTTGTCAAATAAACTCCGGTGGTCAAAAAAAGAGATGACTGTGCATCAGGCCGCCCCCTTTAGACCACAGAAATCAGTAGATATTCACTATGAAGTAGTTTGTTCAGCAGATGGTCTGGAGGATGATTGGGAACTCTTGTAAATCTGCATGAAATTCCATGTCTCTGGTTACAGGGGAAAATCTCGTGTAAACCGAAGTTCCTTGATTGCTCCTCCTATCTCGAAAGGATGCAAATGTTGAGGGTTTGTATCTCTACGGCACCATCTATCGGTGCATCGGCATTACTGTAAATCTGAGCTGAGGTTATGTAATTATGTAAAGCTCTTCTAGTTTTCTCTTCATGGCCTGAATTTTGTACTGATCTGAGCTGGTGCAGCCAAGGATATCTACACCTAGTTTTCAGCTGCTTATTCCCCCCTATCTACTAGCGTTTCAGTTTAACTACATACAGACATTGACATTTCCTCTGTTAATAAAAAAGGTTAGCATTTTCTCTTTTGCATCAGTTAGTTATCAGTTTAATTTGTTTGCAGTTTTTTTGTTTGTCTGGAGTGAACAGTTGCTTCCCACCTGAGTTTTTTTTAGGGAAAGCCTTCATGGTGCAAAATAAACAGTGATACATAGTTTGTTATATCTGAAATAATAAAACCAGGGGGAACATCATCCCAAAAAATAGTAGAATTTGAAACAAAAGCATGGTTAGCTAAATTGTGCGCCCTGTAATTCGCCTCCCGCTTACAATGCTGCACCGATATTGATCCAATCCTGGAGGCGATCTCAAACAATCCGCAAGTACCAGGAACACATTGAAGACCTTCAATGGGAGATAATCCTTTCTGGAGAGCTGTTGCTTCTGCTTCTTGACGTATCAAAAATATTATGGAGAGGCCAACAAGCACCAACAATTGCCTCCCCTCTATCATTCCTTAACACAGCACCTGCACCATCAGTATCATTTTCTGAAAACGAAGCATCAACATTGAGTTTATATGTGTTCCTGGATGGCTTTGCCCACATAACTTGTCGAGGTTTACAGTTACACTGTGCGCAACAAAATTGCATGTCAGGGCATGGATAGAAAAAGCTGTGCGTGTGGGATCAGCCACACGTTCTTCCTTGACGAACTCCCTTGTTATGACCCGTACAACGTACCAACGGAGGAGGCCCAATGGGCAGGGTTAATTACGGGCTTAGCCCAAGTTATCTTACCTATCTTAGAGTCCAAGTTATATTAGAGTCCAAGTTAGAGTCCAAGTTATCTAGGGGTTAGTGGAGGCTGTCCTCCTATATAAACACATGTACCCCTTCGATATTAAGCAGACAATAAACAGTATATTCTGTTGTCGTCTTCCCAGGAGACGAGAGCCCAAAACCCTAGCCGCCTCTCTCTCTCTCTCTCACGCCGCGATGGCGCCCAACCGCCGACGCCGGCGTCCCCAACCTCGCAGCCCGCACTTCCACCCTACAACCTACGTCCGAGACCTGGTAGAACCCTATCCTCTACCAATTTGGTATCAGGTAGCTTGGGTTCGATGAGTTTGTCGGACCTTCCCACCACCACCGCCGCCGCCACCACCGCCTTCTCCGCCACCTCGCAGCAGCCGCCGCCGCCGCACCACTCGCTGCCGCCGGCCACCTTAGGTCCGGCCGCCTCCGGTCCCGCGGCCCTGGGGGCCCAACCCGCCCCCGTCCTCTCCCTGGCGGAGATGTCCTCGGCGATCCGCGACCTCAACCTGGCGGTCTCGAACCTCCGGACTTCCCTCCAGGCTTCGTACGCAACCTCGCCACCACCGTCTCCGCCGGCGGCGCCCTTCGCGCCACCGCCCCCGGCCACTGTCGCGCCCCAGGGCCTGCCGATCACCCAGGTCCGGTGGCCGCCGTCGCCGTCCCCGCTACCGACGTGGATTGACACGCCGACCTACACGACGGCGCCACTACAGCCGATGGTGTTGCAGCCACCCGCCCCCACCTTCGGGGGGTTCGGCGGGTACACTGATCCGTACGCCGGGAGCTCTGTGGTGCCGCACCACTCTCCTTCCACCGCGCTGGGTCGTCACGAGGTCACCTACGCAGCCTCGCCACACGTGCAACAGCCACCCCACTTCACCAAGCTGGAGTTCGCCACCTACGACGGCACCGTCGACCCCCTGAACTGGCTCAATCAGTGCGACCAGTTTTTCAGGGGGCAGCGGACCATGGCGTCCGACTGCACGTGGATCGCCTCCTACCACCTCCGTGGCGCCGCCCAGACTTGGTACTACGCCCTCGAGCAGGATGAGGGCGGGATGCCTCCGTGGGAGCGCTTTCGCGACTTATGTCTCCTCGGTTCAGCCCCCCATACGTGGGAGCCGCTTGGCCGAGCTCGGTCGCCTTCCCTTCACCACCTCGGTGCAGGACTTCGCCGACCGCTTCCAGACGTTGGCCTGCCATGCGCCTGACGTCACGTCTCGCCAACGCGCCGAGCTCTTCATCGGCGGCCTTCCCGACCACATCCGCATCGACGTCGAGATGCGCGACCCCCAGGACTTGCAGACGACCATGTATTACGCACGCGCGTACGAGCAGTGCGCCAACGCCCTGCAGTAGTCGTTCCCGGGCCGTGGCACGCGTCCCCCGACCCGCCCCGCCCCGGCGGCCGCCACCCCGACACGCCCCGCCCTGCCGGCCGCTACTGCAGCTGCCCCCGCGCCGACACGCACCTTCCGGCGCTTGACGTCGGCCGAGCAGCTCGAGCGGCGCCGCAAGGGCCTAGGCTTCAACTGCGACGAGCCGTATGTGCCGGGTCATACGTGCGCCCGCCTGTTCTACTTGGAGACCGTCGACGACGCGGAGGTGGAGGCCCTCACCGCGGAGCTCGACGCCATCACACTCTCCGAGGCCGGCGTCACGACCTACGGGCCGGTCGACGCGACCGCCTTCATCGTCTCCCTTCATGCCATGGCTGGCATCAAGACGGCAAAGACGATGCTACTTCCGGTGACGATCAACGGGGAGCGTCTAACCGCGCTCGTGGACACGGGTTCGACGCACAACTTCCTGTCCGGGGACGCCATGCGCCGCCTCGCACTCCAACCGGCGGGCTCGGAGAAGTTCAACGTCACCGTCGCCAACGGGGACCACCTTGCTTGCCAGGGGGTGGTGCGGCAGGTTCCCATCCTCATCGGCGACGAGCCGTTCTCCATCGACTGCGTCGGCATCGACCTGGGCTGCTACGACTTCATCCTCGGCATCGACTTCCTGTCCACTCTCGGCCCCATCCTTTGGGACCTCGATGTGCTATCCCTCATCTTCTGGCACGAGGGTGGCCGTCGCGTTCAGTGGACAGGCATCGGCAGCTCCGGCGCCGTGACTCCACATCTCTAGTTGATGGCGGCCGCACTGGACGAGGCGCATCCCCTCCTGGCCAACCTCCTGCAGCAGCACATCAACATCTTCGACGAGCCACAGGGCCTCCCTCCCGCACGGCCCTGTGACCACCGCATCCACCTGCTGCCGGACACGGCACCTGTAGCCGTGCGTCCGTATCGGTACCCTCAGCTGCAAAAAGACGAGCTCGAGCGTCAGGTGGCGGTCATGCTCGCGCAGGGCATCATCCGGGTTTCGACATCGCCGTTCTCCGCC
Source organism: Hordeum vulgare subsp. vulgare (assembly GCF_904849725.1). Lineage (NCBI taxonomy): Eukaryota > Viridiplantae > Streptophyta > Magnoliopsida > Poales > Poaceae > Hordeum > Hordeum vulgare. Next base: position 102,981,604 of record NC_058520.1, read on the forward strand.
CCGGTGTTCCTTGTGCGCAAGCCCGACAGCACATGGCGCTTCTGCATCGACTACCGCGCCCTCAACGCCCTGACGTCCAAGGACAAGTTCCCCATCCCCGCCGTGGATGAGCTGTTGGACGAGCTACACGGAGCGCGCTTCTTCACCAAGCTTGTAACGACCAAGATGCGGTCCTTTCCGATCCGGGGGTCGAGGCCCCCGAATAGGAAAGAAGCGCATCTAAGCGTTTCGCAAGCAAGTAACATAGCACAAATAATAATAAAAGTAGACAATTCGGGATTCAACTGTCTTCTCATTATTAACTCAGAGTACATCACAGATACAATCAAGGTAGTTCCGCTACGGACTACAAAACATGAAAATGCTATGCTACCCTGCCTGCAGGCCCACGATCACGACCACGCCTCAGTCCTCTGGATAGTTCACGTAGAGGCGGTATGTTTCCTCGTCGTACTACCACGCCAGCTGGGTGCCGTCGGGATCATCTGTCTCTGGGGTACCTGTACCTATTGGGAGTTTCGGAGGAATCCGTGAGCCACGGGGACTCAGCAATCTAAGACCTTGGTGCCAGAACTAGTCATGTTATTAGGTAGGGTAAGGGTGAAGTGTTTAAGGCTGCAGCAACCTAAGCTTCATTTAGTGGCTAACTTACGTAAACAATTATGAAGGTGGTCTACACTAGGGGTCGTGATTACTTGATCACTAAGTGATCCTGAACACCTACCTACGGCATTCATAACCCCACCGTGTTCCCGATCGAAGAGAGATCTTCGAGGGGACAGTCACGGTTACGCACACAGATGTTTAAGTTCTCTAATACCGGATGTTAACAAAATATCCCAAGTTGCCACATAACCGCGGGCACGGCTTTCCGAAAGATTAAACCCTGCAGGGGTGCTCCAACTAGTCCATCACAAACGAACACATGCCGCAAAGGCATCCTCTATCATGAATCTCGTGATCTCGTTGGATTCCTTAGAGGAAAACCTCAACTCTGGGGGAAGCCAAAGCTTCACTGGGATTCCTATACGCAAGATATACCGCTAAGGTAAGACAAGGCTAGCAGGACCTCCCGTCGTGTCGACGACCCCGATAAGAGCCGTGTATCTCAGTCTCAGGACACGACGGATGGAAAAGCCTACAGGAGCCAAACCTCAAGTTTCCCTGTGGTGGCCACCGCAGTCTGTCCATGTTGGATCAACACTCATGCGGAGCACTGGCCCGGGTTGTTGATTACAATCCTCGGGGTAGCTATTCCCTATGCAGTTTATTATTAAGTGATTAGCAAATTAACACCAATGTTGGGTCCTGCCGGACAAGCCTTAGCACTACGCGATTTATCAAGGGGGTCCCCATAACAACCCCGAACGTGTTAGGAGCGATCGTTATGGAATCAAACACCGGTAACCGGTAACTAAGGCGGCAATAATGGAACAAAGCACCAGGCAAAAGGCTAGGCCTCCCGTCATTTACCAAGTATATAGGTGCATTAATTAAATAACAGAATTTAAGATAATGATATCAAGCTCATGTTATCACATGAGTCAAAGCACCTGCAACTAGCAATGCTAACATTAGTAGCTGAGCAAAGCCTAGTTAGCCATTCAAGTTGTGCTAGGAAGGGGAACAGTGTTTGGGCTCATGGCATATGAAGAGGCAATTTAATTTCAGTGGTAGGCAGCGAGCAATATGACATGGAAACGAAACTGGCATAACAAGTCTAGAGATGGAATCAAGGTCATATCATCTTGCCTGTGATATCCTCAGCTTGGAATGGTTCTGGTTCGTCCTGCACGTACTCTCCTGACTCCACGTATTCGTTCTCCGATCTCGGTGCTACCCAACATAAGAATAACAACCAATGAATAGCAGCACCACAAGATGCAACAATCACATGATGCATGAGATGAAAAATGAGCATGCATCGCTATTTCTATCACTAGCACAAGCAAAAGAAACTACTACAAGTTTCTGGACATAACTGTACACTAAGCTATTTTGACATGCATGAGGATGACATGAACAGATGTGGCTCGTGAAAACGATGCAAAACCATATAGAGAACATTGCAAATGGAGCTACGCATCAACGGGAATCAACGAAACAAGATGTGAAGCTCTACATGGAAGAATCAACACCGCACCCACAATTGGCACAAATCTGGTATTCCCAGGTTGCCAAGACATATAACAACCCAACATGAATGTATTGGAGCAAGGAAGAACACCACAACATCAACTAAGCACACACAATGATCAAAATGACTATACTACTCAATCTGCCATAATCTGCATCTTAGCTCTTTGTGAGCTACATGCAACATAGCTACAGCCCTCCAAATATGACAAATGATATATGTGGCTGTAGCCAACCAAGAACACTACAAGCACCAGCAAGAATCACAGCAAAAGGTATTAAACTCTAGAAGATACAAGGCCACAAACTTTCCCAAAACCATCAGATCTCAGGGACTTAGTGTAAATTCCTGCACCTGACTTTCTGCCTTAGTTCTGAAGCTTTTTTGACAGCAATCAAAACACAACCTACTGGACTACAAATGAGATGAAATTTGACAGGGAGCTTCACAAACATACCAGGTCCAAAATCCTAGCACTGAACTAAGGCTAGTTCCCAACACAATGACCAGCACATCCTCATCTATAGGAGAAGAAAATGTTTCCTGATTCTTAGACTTGGTGAAATTCCAGATTTCACTAAGCTGGACTTTTTCAGCCACATGCCCACTTTGTCTAGGCATAGTTTGCACACAAATAACACCAAGTGATAAACGACACCACTATGGTGTAGAGAAAAACCCCTACTACTATCACACAAAAGCTCATGCCTTAGGTTCCACCTATTCCATGGAAACAAAGAGCAAACTTGCAACAAATCTGAATATGTGAACTCCATAAGGTATCCCAATAGCAAAACTAACTTCACCACTGGATTCCTTGGGAGATTCTACCCCAAAATCATATCTAATATGTGGGCACTTACTTGGAACAAGTGTCCACAAATTAAGGAAGAGGAAACTACTATAAATCATGCCTAGTGAATAGGGCATCATTTCATGCAATTCCACTATATCAACTACCACATAGTTGAGCTCATGTGCACAATGACAAAGTGACATGGGGGTTTGAACCCCATGTTTGTGTCATGCACATCAACTTCACAACTACTTCTCTCTAAGTTACTCACACACTCACACATCATGCCCTCTCTCATATGAACATGAGGAGGTGCACAAGTGTTGCCAATGGGGCTGTTTCACCTCACACACATATCATCACCACAACCTCATCTAGGTGCACATGAGGGCTACCCTCTTGCACAAACGAATGTGCCAACACATGCACACACCAAGTGCACAATGCACCACAACTCCACTCACTTGTGCATGCATCTGCACTAGCACTCACACACACACACAAGTACTCTAGAGCACACACACTCACAAACAATATGCAGGAGGATATTATGTAGAGCACAAAAGAAATATGCTAAGTTGCTGCCAAGACAAGAGCACAAGAATTAGACAGGGAAAATACATGGCAAAAATAAATAAATAACAGGGAGCAGTAAAAATAAAAAGGGGCAAGGTCTGGAATCGAACCCCAGACCTGCTGGTGTTACTGCTGTAGCGCTACCACCCTGCTAAGCTAGTGCACTCGACAGAACAGGGGCTTCACACAAGTCAACATGCCCTGCTGCAGCAACCTCAGCACCGAATAAAATCAACAAAACAAAAGGAGGCCTCCCTTGGGATCGAACCCAAGACCTCTCGAGTAAAACCGCAAGACACCAACCACTGCGCTAGTGCATCGACGACTGACAGAGAAGGTACTGAATCAAGAAATTCTACTTCTACTGACCACCTGTCTAAAGGGGCGCACCGGCGTCAGGGAGAACGACGGCTGACTCGACGGGCTTGCTGCTGCTGCTACGCTACCGGAGGGGCCGAGTCAAAATGAGGAGAAGGACGCCCCTGCTGCACAACATGCAGGCACAACATCTACCAGTACTGCACCACACACCACCCACTCGAACGAGGGTAACCTGCTGCTGCTCTGCTCAACAGGGTAGCACGGCGACAGAGAGATCACCGGCTACTCGTCGTGCTGCTGCTGCTACTGCGCCACCGGAGGTCTACCCCGACGCTACCTCTCTGCTGCTGCGTGGTGCTAGCCACGATCTGCTCTGCTACATGAGCACGCCTCACACAACCATCAACGCACACACATCACGACTCGGGCACGGAGGTACAGCAACTACGGCTAGCCGGAGCCAACGAGGGAGAAGGGAGGAAGAAGGAAGGGGGGAAGGCACCTCACCTTGGGGAAGGAAGGAGAGGACCCCACGATGGTGAGACGATGAAGAGGAAGGAGACGAACTGCTGCTGTCGAACCGAAGAAGAGGAAGAAGAGCTCCTGGACCGAGGCGATGACGAGGTCCTGGCCGTCGTTGAGGTCGCTCCTCGACCTCAGCGATGGCCGGAATGGAGTGCGGGGTGATCTCCCGTGCCCCTGGACATGGCCACCGGTGCCGGAGACGACGGGAGGAGGGTGTTCGACGGCGGAGGGTTCTCTGGCTACCTACTGTACTTACCAGAGAGGGGAGGAAGAAGAAAGGAGAAGGCGGCGGCGATGGAGGAAGGAGAGGGAACCCTAGGTACGGAGGAGGGTTCCTGCAGCTTATAACACCTCGGGGAATGCGCATGAGCCGCAGGATCGAAGGGGAGGCGATCGGGAGGTCGAGCTGCAGTCGTACAAAGATGCCGTCGAGAGGAGGAAGAGAGGTTCGCTCTTGTGGGCTCTGTGCACGTGAGGGAGAGAAGATGGGCCGACCAAGGAGGGAGAGAGACCACCTATGGCAGCAGATAAGGGAAAACTATTTCCTTTTGATTCCCTATTTACAGAAATAATAATAGGGAGGAAAGAAATGCACATGGGTATATACAAGTGATAAAAATATCACAAGCACATCCCTGGACTTGGAAAATCAAATCCTATTTCATCAAAATAAGACCAAGGATATAGGAGCAAGTAGATATTTTACAAAACAGAATTAGTTTGATCTGTTTTGTAATTTCATATGCACCTTTAACACCCATTCAAAACCAGCAATTCACATCTCTCATCCATCACGATTTTTAGCTAAAACATGGGCATTATTTTAAAAGGGAAAGGAAGAGGTGAAATTTTACATAGGGGAAAATAGAGAGGGGGAGAAGGTGGTTGGTTTTGAAAACTAAGCACTTGCTAACACATGCTACACTCCACACAAGTCACACATCACATGAACACATGAAATATAACACCACAATACTTACTCCTAGCAAGACCATGTGCAATCATGATCATGACATGCAATCATAAGGTATGGCAAGGAATGATATGTTATGCATGCATGCAAGGGAAGCAAGTAATAAGGGACACACATGAAATCATGGCTCAAAATGACATCATCATATCCAAGACAAGGTGGACCCACTTGCAATAGGTTCCAAATATGGCAATTTCACACTTGGGGCGTTACAAACTCTCCCACACTACAAAGAAGATCTCGCCCTCGAGATCTAAGACTGAAAGAAATCGAGAAATTCGGAAGGGAGGTGATCCTCACGTTCCCACGTAGCCTCTTTATCAAAATGGTGAGACCACTGCACTTTGAGAAATTTGACAGTCTTGTTATGGGTCTTGCGCTCAGTCGCCTCGAGAACCGCCACTGGATGCTCACGATAAGAGAGGTCAGGCTGAAGGTCGATATCTTGAACATGCACAGTGCGCTCGGGGGTCTTGAAACACCTCCGAAGCTGAGAAACATGGAACACATCATGGACATTTGCAAAGGTTGACGGAAGCTCGAGCTGGTACGCAAGGTCGCCCCACTTGCCAACCACTCTGAACGGACCAAAGAAACGAAGCGCAAGCTTGCCTTTGATGCCAAAGCGCTGCATACCCTTCATAGGCGACACCTTGAGATAGACAAAGTCATCAAGCTCATAAGACATGTCACGGTTCTTGCTATCGTAATAGCTCTTCTGACGGGACTGAGCTGCTCCGAGGTTGTCGCGAATGATCCGACACATCTCCTCAGCTTCTTCTATCATATCATTGCCAAGGATCTGACGCTCGCTGGTCTCGGACCAGTTGAGCGGAGTACGACACTTTCTACCATAGAGAATTTCAAACGGAGCCTTGCCAGAACTAGCTTGATAACTGTTGTTATACGAGAACTCCGCGAAAGGTAGACAATCCTCCCACTTCATGCCAAAAGAGATAACATAGGCTCTCAGCATATCCTCAAGAACTTGATTCACTCTCTCCACTTGACCACTAGTCTGAGGGTGGAACGCTGTGCTGAAGCGGATCTTCGTGCCCATAGCAGACTGAAAGGAGTCCCAGAACTTGGAAGTGAAGATACTTCCGCGATCTGACGAGATCATCATAGGTACGCCGTGCAAAGAGACAATCCTGGAGGTGTACAACTCTGCCAGCTGAGCTGCTGAAATGGACTCCTTGACTGGAAGGAAATGAGCCACTTTACTCAATTTGTCGATGATGACGAAGATAGCATCATTGCCCTTCTTGGACTTCGGAAACCCGGTGAAGAAATCCATCTCAATGTGATCAAACTTCCACTCGGGAATCGGCAAAGGCTGCAAGAGGCCTGCTGGTCGTTGATGTTCTGCTTTCACCCTTCGACATACATCACACTCGTTTACGAACTGAGCAATTTCACGTTTCATACGAGTCCACCAGAACGTCTTCTTCAAGTCATGGTACATTTTGGAGCTTCCAGGATGAATAGAGAGTAGAGAGTTATGAGCTTCTTCCATGATTACCTTCCTGAGATCACCTTTCGGGATGACAAGGCGATCCTCGAAAAACAACGTGTTCCTGGCATGAACAGTGAAACACTTATACTTGGGGAGACTCTTTCCCACGCCAATCTTGACCTTCTTCACCATAGCGTCAAGAAGCTGAGCTGCTCTGACCTGATCTTCCAAGGTAGGAGAGATCTGAAGGTTCGCAAGAAAGCCCTGAGGTACTAGCCGAAGATTAAGCTTCCTGAAAGACTCAGAAAGACCCGGCTGGAGAGGTTGTAGAATCAGACTGTTGCAAATGCCTTCCTGCTCAATGCATGTGCCACAACATTTGCCTTGCCTGGCGTATACTGAACACTCGGATTAAAATCCTGGAGCATTTCCACCCAACGTGTTTGCCGAAGATTCAAGTTAGGCTGAGTGAAGATATACTTGAGACTCTTGTGATTGGTGAAAACTTCAACCTTACGTTCCAACAAGAGATGTCTCCAAGTCATCAAGGCGTGCACAACAGCTGCTAGCTCGAGATCGTGCACATGATAGTTCTTCTCCGTAGGCTTCAACTGCCTGGAGGTATAAGCAACCACCTTCATATCTTGCATCAAGACTGCACCGAGACCCTGGAGAGAAGCATCGCAAAAGACCTGGTACGGCTTGGAATCATCCGGAGGGGCCAAGAACGAAGTGGAGATAAGCTTCTCTTTGAGTGTATAGAAAGCCAGTTGACACTCTGGAGACCAAACATACTTAACACCCTTCTGAAGAAGACTAGAGAGCGGCTTGGCGATTTTGGAGAAGTTCTCAACGAATCTTCTGCAATATCCGGCAAGCCCGAGAAAGCTTCGAAGCTGCTTCACATTCTGCGGAGGTTCCCATTCAACAATGGCTTGAACCTTGGACGGGTCAACCTTAATGCCCTCAGCAGAGATAATATGCCCAAGATAAACCACTTGTTTCAGCCAGAACTCGCACTTGGAAAACTTGGCATACAGCTTGTACTCTCTCAGTTTATCAAGCACCAACCTGAGATGTCTTTCATGTTCTTCCTCATTCTCAGAAAAGACCAGAATGTCGTCGAGATAGAGCAAGACAAATTCATTCTTATATGGGGAGAAAATATAGTTCATCAATCGACAAAATGTCGGAGGAGCATTAGCTAGACCAAAAGACATGACCGTATACTCATACGAGCCAAAACTAGTCCTGAATGCCGTCTTCGGAATGTCTTCCTCGCGAATGCGAATCTGATGATAGCCCATTCTGAGATCAACTGTTCGAACAACTCAGTTATGTTCGGAAGTGGATATTTGTTCTTGATTGTCTTCTTGTTCAATGGGCGGTAATCGACACACAGCCGGTCCAAACCATCCTTCTTCTTGACAAATAGAACACCACATCCCCACGGAGACGAGCTTGGTCTGATCAAACCCAAACGCTCCTGCTCATCGAGTTGCCTCTTGAGTTCCTTCAATTCTTCTGGACCCAGCTTGTACGGCCGTTTGCACACTGGCTCTGTGCCTGGCTCAAGCTCAATGACAAACTCAACTTCACGGTGCGGAGGCATGCCTGGCAGCTCTTCAGGAAACGCATCCTGATATTCGCAGACTACTGGAACTTGCTCAATAGGATTGATCTCACCCTTTTCATTCAAGGAGAACAAACGGATTGTATCATCGCGCGCCGCGAATATAATCACATCCTCCGAAGAGTGGGTAAGCTTGACTTCTTTAGCTTCACAATCAATTGACGCCTTGTTCATGGCCAACCAGTCCATACCAAGAATCAAGTCGATGTCGGAATTACCCAAGACAACAGGAGACGCCAGAAAAGCATAAGCACCCATCTTAACAGAAAGCTCCGGAACGAACAAACTAGAACTCAAATGCTTTGCAGGAGAAACGACTGCCAATGGATTAGGCAACTGCTCCTGACGCAGGTTATGCTTGGATGCAAAAGGATATGACACAAAGCAATGCGAAGCACCAGAATCAAATAACACTTTAGCAGGAATATCATTGACGAGGAGGTTACCCATGATCACATCAGAGGAGTTGTCTGCTTCAGCTGCATTCACCATGTTGACTCGAGCTGATCTGGGGTTGAATTTGACAAGAGCGTTGCTTGGAGGTTTGCCTGGAGGAGGAGGCGGCAGACGGAGCTGAGAAGTACATTTGTTGGCATAGTGACCCTTCTGCCCACATTTGTGACAAGTGACATCTGCTCGCTGCCGGAACTGAGTCTGAGGAGGCCCTTGCGTCTGATGCTGGTATCTCTGCTGAAAGCCAGGGTTGGGTGGTGGGAAGAACCACGTCCACCTGAGTGCTTCAGCTGCTATGAGTGCCGAGGAGGAGGAGAAACCCAAAACCTCTGTTGCTTCTGAACCACCTGAGTCGAGCAAGAGCTGGAATCTCTGAAGCGCTTCTTGGAGTTTTCCACCCTGAGCAAGGCTGCCTCTACTCTGAGAGCTAAGTTGTAGAACTTGTCAAACTCCTCAGGATCGTGCAAAGCAAGCGCTAACTGCAAGTCTTCCTTCAAGCCACCCCTGAACTGGTAGATCTTGCTCTTCTGATCTGGGACATCCTGCAGCATGTAACGGGCCAGCTCGTGGAACTCGACATTGTACTTGTACACAGAATTGCTGCCCTGCTTCAAACGCCTGAACTTCTCACGCATCTCCTCCACAAAACTGGAAGGGATGTAGTGGGACCTGAAGTCACGACAAAATTCGTCCCAAGACATCACCCTGTCACCTCTGGAGTCCTTGAGCTGCTGCCACCATATAGAAGCCTGCCCCTTCAACTGAAACATTGCAAACTTGACATAGTCCTCCGGACGCACATTGCTACACTCGAAATGCTTGTTCATATCACGGATCCAATCTTCTGCATCAAAAGGCTTGTCGCAAGAAGTGAACGTCTTAGGCTGGTTTGACAGGAACTGACTCAGATTGGCGAAGTGATTGCCACCCTGCTGGAAATTGCCCTGCTGATGATTAGCTCTCTCCTAGATCAACTCCAACAGCATCTGAGTGTTTGCATTAGTAGCTGCCATCATCGCCTGCCAGGCCTCTACAGGAGGAGGCAGTGGCGGTGGCGGAGGAGGAGGTGGTGGAGGCAGCATATCCTCACGCCCTGGGGTCTGACGAGTCGGTGGAGCCATCCTGAAGACGGACATCATATTAGTCCACAGAATAATTGAAGATATTGCTGAACCAAAAGACAGAATATCTGAACAGAATTTAGCATTGCACTCGAACAACATAGCAAGAGTGCATCCTCAAAGTAACAGACGACAAAGTTCCGATAAGGACCACTGCAAACAAGTGTGAGCTAGAACAGCTCGGAACAAACATATGACCGAGATTTCCCAAACCTCAATCAAGCGTCTGTAGGAAGATAGTCCTATAAGATACTACTAGATATCCCACCTATGAATTCCCGAAATAACTGGTCATGCAATCAGGTACACGGATACAAGGAGTATTTCACACAACTCCTAAACTAACCCGTCACCTGTATTACATCCTTCAACACACAACCAGCATCTCGGACCTTCATCTACAACAGATCCTCGTGATCACAATGATAACAAGTGTGGTAATACCCCCGAACAATCTACACTAGTACCGGGGACATCGGGGTTATCTCACCACTACCGGTATTGAAGCAATAACGAACACCCTCCGTTCTTAGATACTCAGAAATCTGAATGATGGCGATGTGCGCGATAATCCCTGGAGCTCAACTCCCCTAATACTTAGAGCAGATAGGAGGCACCAGGACAGGATTCCGTCACATCGAAATCATATAGATTTCACAAATACCCGCATGATCCTAAAAAAAAATTTGAGCGAGAAAAGGAGTAGAGTTAAAGATTTCCTAGGACGAGAACCTCACCAGAGCATAGAAGAGGAGAAAAAAGAATCCTACTCTCCGATATAACTAAGACTCAAAACATTTTCTAGACTCGACTCGGCCAAATACGATCACACAAAGGCTCCTATGGTCGTAAGGCTCTGATTACCAACTTGTAACGACCAAGATGCGGTCATTTCCGATCTGGGGGTCGAGGCCCCCGAATAGGAAAGAAGCGCATCTAAGCGTTTCGCAAGCAAGTAACATAGCACAAATAATAATAAAAGTAGACAATTCGGGATTCAACTGTCTTCTCATTATTAACTCAGAGTACATCACAGATACAATCAAGGTAGTTCTGCTACGGACTACAAAACATGAAAATGCTATGCTACCCTGCCTATAGGCCCACGATCACGACCATGACTCAGTCCTCTAGATAGTTCACGTAGAGGCGGTATGTCTCCTCGTCGTACTGCCACGCCAGCTGGGTGCCGTCGGGATCATCTGTCTGTGGGGTACCTGTACCCGTTGGGAGTTTCGGAGGAATCCATGAGCCACGGGGGCTCAGCAATCTAAGACCTTGGTGCCAGAACTAGTCATGTTATTAGGTAGGGTAAGGGTGAAGTGTTTGAGGCTACAGTAACCTAAGCTTCATTTAGTGGCTAACTTACGTAAACAATTATGAAGGTGGTCTACACTAGCGGTCGTGATTACTTGATCACTAAGTGATCCTGAACACCTACCTACGGCATTCATAACCCCACCGTGTTCCCGATCGAAGAGAGATCTTCGAGGGGACAGTCACGGTTACGCACACAGTTGGCAATTTTATTAGCTTATATTTAAGTTCTCTAATACCGGATGTTAACAAAATATCCCAAGTTGCCACATAACCGCGGGCACGGCTTTCCGAAAGATTAAACCCTCCAGGGGTGCTCCAACTAGTCCATCACAAACAAACACAGGCCGCAAAGGCATCCTCTATCATGAATCTCGTGATCTCGTCGGATTCCTTAGAGGAAAACCTCAACTCTGGGGGAAGCCAAAGCTTCACCGGGATTCCTATACGCAAGATATACCGCTAAGGTAAGACAAGGCTAGCAGGACCTCCCGTCGTGTCGACGACCCCGATAAGAGCCGCGTATCTCAGTCTCAGGACACGACGGATGGAAAAGCCCACAGGAGCCAAACCTCAAGTTTCCCTGTGGTGGCCACCGCAGTCTGTCCATGTTGGACCAACACTCATGCGGAGCACTGGCCCGGGTTGTTGATTAAAATCCTCGGGGTAGCTATTCCCTATGCAGTTTATTATTAAGTGATTAGCAAATTAACACCAATGTTGGGTCCTATCGGACAAGCCTTAGCACTACGCGATTTATCAAGGGGGTCCCCATAACAACCCCGAACGTGTTAGGACCGATCGTTATGGAATCAAACACCGGTAACCCGTAACTAAGGCGGCAATAACGGAACAAAGCACCCGGCAAAAGGCTAGGCCTCCCGTCATTTACCAAGTATATAGGTGCATTAATTAAATAACAGAATTTAAGATAATGATATCAAGCTCATGTTATCACATGAGTCAAAGCACCTGCAACTAGCAATGCTAACATTAGTAGCTGAGCAAAGCCTAGTTAGCCATTCAAGTTTTGCTACGAAGGGGAACAGTGTTTGGGCTCATGGCATATGAAGAGGCAATTTAATTTCAGTGGTAGGCAGCGAGCAATATGACATGGAAACGAAACTAGCATAACAAGTCTAGAGATGGAATCAAGGTCATATCATCTTGCCTGTGATATCCTCAGCTTGGAATGGTTCTGGTTCGTCCTGCACGTACTCTCCTGACTCCACGTATTCGTTCTCCGATCCCTGTGCTACCCAACATAAGAATAACAACCAATGAACAGCAGCACCACAAGATGCAACAATCAGATTATGCATGAGATGAAAAATGAGCATGCATCGCTATTTCTATCACTAGCACAAGCAAAAGAAACTACTACAAGTTTCTGGACATAACTGTACACTAAGCTATTTTGACATGCATGAGGATGGCATGAACAGATGCGGCTCGTGAAAACGATGCAAAACCATATAGAGAACATTGCAAACGGAGCTACGGATCAACGTGAATCAACGAAACAAGATGTGAAGCTCTACGTGGAAGAATCAACACCGCACCCACAATTGGCACAAATCTGGTATTCCCAGGTTGCCAAGACATATAACAACCCAACATGAATGTATTGGAGCAAGGAAGAACACCACAACATCAACTAAGCACACACAATGATCAAAATGACTATACTACTCAATCTGCCATAATCTGTATCTTAGCTCTTTGTGAGCTACATGCAACATAGCTACAACCCTCCAAATATGACAAATGATATATGTGGCTGTAGCCAACCAAGAACACTACAAGCACCAGCAAGAATCACAGCAAAAGGTATTAAACTCTAGAAGATACAAGGCCACAAACTTCCCAAAACCATCAGATCTCAGGGACTTAGTGTAAATTCCTGCACCTGACTTTCTGCCTTAGTTCTGAAGCTTTTTTGACAGCAATCAAAACACAACCTACTGGACTCCAAATGAGATGAAATTTGACAGGGAGCTTCAAAAACATACCAGGTCCAAAATCCTAGCACTGAACTAAGGCTAGTTCCCAACACAATGACCAACACATCCTCATCTATAGGAGAAGAAAATGTTTCCAGATTCTCAGACTTGGTGAAATTCCAGATTTCACTAAGCTGGACTTTTTCAGCCACATGCCCACTTTGTCTAGGCATAGTTTGCACACAAATAACACCAAGTGATAAACGACACCACTATGGTGTAGAGAAAAACCCCTACTACTATCACACAAAAGCTCATGCCCTTAGGCTCCACCTATTCCATGGAAACAAAGAGCAAACTTGCAACAAATCGGAATATGTCAACTCCATAAGGTATCCCAATAGCAAAACTAACTTCACCACTGGATTCCTTGGGAGATTCTACCCCAAAATCATATCTAATATGTGGGCACTTACTTGGAACAAGTGTCCACAAATTAAGGAAGAGGAAACTACTATAAATCATGCCTAGTGAATAGGGCATCATTTCATGCAATTCCACTATATCAACTACCACATAGTTGAGCTCATGTGCACAATGACAAAGTGACATGGGGGTTTGAACCCCATGTTTGTGTCATGCACATCAACTTTACAACTACTTCTCTCTAAGTCACTCACACACTCACACATCATGCCCTCTCTCATATGAACATGAGGAGGTGCACAAGTGTTGCCAATGGGGCTGTTTCACTTCACACACATATCATCACCACAACCTCATCTAGGTGCACATGAGGACTACCCTCTTGCACAAACGAATGTGCCAACACATGCACACACACCAAGTGCACAATGCACCACAACTCCACTCACTTGTGCATGCATCTGCACTAGCACTCACACACACACACGTACTCTAGATCACACACACTCACAAACAATATGCATGAGGATATTACATATAGCACAAAAGAAATATGCTAAGTTGCTGCCAAGACAAGAGCACAGGAATTAGACAGGGAAAATACATGGCAAAAAAATAAATAACAGGGAACAGTAAAAATAAAAAGGGGCAGGGTCTGGAATCGAACCCCAGACCTGTTGGTGTTACCGTTGTAGCGCTACCACCCTGCTAAGCTAGTGCACTCGACAGAACAGGGGCTTCACACAAGTCAACATGCCCTGCTGCGGCAACCTCAGCACCGAATAAAATCAACAAAACAAAAGGAGGCCTCCCCTGGGATCGAACCCATGACCTCTCGAGTAAAACCGCAAGACACCAACCACTGCGCTAGTGCATCGACGACTGACAGAGAAGGAACTGAATCAAGAAATGCTACTGCTACTGACCACCTGTCTAAAGGGGCGCACCGGCGTCAGGGAGAACAACGGCTGACTCGACGGGCTTGCTGCTGCTGCTGCGCTACCGGAGGGGCCGAGTCAAAACGAGGAGAAGGACGCCCCTGCTGCACAACATACGGGCACAACATCTACCAGTACTGCACCACACACCACCCACTCGAACGAGGGTAACCTGCTGCTGCTCTGCTGGACAGGGTAGCACGGCGATAGAGAGATCACCGGCTACTCGTCGTGCTGCTGCTGCTACTGCGCCACCGGAGGTCTACCCCGACGCTACCTCTCTGTTGCTGCGTGGTGCTAGCCACGATCTGCTCTGCTGCACGAGCACGCCTCACACAACCATCAACGCACACACATCACGACTCGGGCACGGAGGTGTTGGAGAACGTCGCATGGGAAACAAAAATTTTCCTACGCGCACGAAGACCTATCATGGTGATGTCCATCTACGAGAGGGGATGAGTGATCTACGTACGCTTGTAGACCGTACAGCAGAAGCGTTAGAGAACGCGGTTGATGTAGTGGAACGTCCTCACGTCCCTCGATCCGCCCCGCGAACAATCCCGCGATCAGTCCCACGATCTAGTACCGAACGGACGACACCTCCGCGTTCAGCACACGTACAACTCGACGATGATCTCGGCCTTCTTGATCCAGCAAGAGAGACGGAGAGGTAGAAGAGTTCTCCGGCAGCGTGACGGTGCTCTGGAGGTTGGTGATGACCTTGTCTCAGCAGGGCTCCGCACGAGCTCCGCAGAAACGCGATCTAGAGGAAAAACGGTGGAGGTATGTGGTCGGGCTGTCGTGGAAAAGTCGTCTCAAATCAGCCCCAATACCTCCGTATATATAGGTGGGAGGGAGGGGACCTTGCCTTGGGGCTCAAGGAGTCCCAAGGGGGTCGGCGGAGTCCAAGGGGGGAAGGCTCCCCCCAAACCGAGTTGGACTTGGTTTGGTGGGTGGGAGTCCTTCCCTTCCTTCCCACCTCCCTTTTTTTTCTTTCTCTTTGATTTTCTTTTGTATGGCGCATAGGGCCCTTTTGGGCTGCCCCACTAGCCCACTAAGGGCTGGTGCGCCACCCTCATGGCCTATGGGCTTCCCCGGGGTGGGTTGCCCCCCCGGTGAACTTCCGGAACCCATTCGTCATTCCCGGTACATTCCCGGTAACTCCGAAAACCTTCCGGTAATCAAATGAGGTCATCCTATATATCAATCTTCGTTTCCGGACCATTCCGGAAACCCTCGTGACTTCCGTGATCTCATCCGGGACTCCAAACAACATTCGGTAACCAACCATATAACTCAAATACGCATAAAACAACGTCGAACCTTAAGTGTGCAGACCTTGCGGGTTCGAGAACTATGTAGACATGACCCGAGAGACTCCTCGGTCAATATCCAATAGCGGGACCTGGATGCCCATATTGGATCCTACATATTCTACGAAGATCTTATCGTTTGAACCTCAGTGCCAAGGATTCATATAATCCCGTATGTCATTCCCTTTGTCCTTCGGTATGTTACTTGCCCGAGATTCGATCGTCAGTATCCGTATACCTATTTCAATCTCGTTTACCGGCAAGTCTCTTTACTCGTTCCGTAATACAAGATCCCGCAACTTACACTAAGTCACATTGCTTGCAAGGCTTGTGTGTGATGTTGTATTACCGAGTGGGCCCCGAGATACCTCTCCGTCACACGGAGTGACAAATCCCAGTCTTGATCCATACTAACTCAACTAACACCTTCGGAGACACGTGTAGAGCATCTTTATAGTCACCCAGTTACGTTGCGACGTTTGATACACACAAAGCATTCCTCCGGTGTCAGTGAGTTATATGATCTCATGGTCATAGGAATAAATACTTGACACGCAGAAAACAGTAGCAACAAAATGACACGATCAACATGCTACGTCTATTAGTTTGGGTCTGGTCCATCACGTGATTCTCCTAATGACGTGATCCAGTTATCAAGCAACAACACCTTGTTCATAATCAGAAGACACTGACTATCTTTGATCAACTGGCTAGCCAACTAGAGGCTTACTAGGGACGGTGTTTTGTCTATGTATCCACACATGTAAATGAGTCTTCATTCAATACAATTATAGCATGGATAATAAACGATTATCTTGATACAGGAATTATAATAATAACTATATTATTATTGCCTCTAGGGCATAATTCCAACATTCTCCCACTTGCACTAGAGTCAATAATCTAGCCCCCACATCATCATGTGAATTACATTGTAATAAATCTAACACCCATACAGTTCTGGTGTTGATCATGCTTTGGCCGTGGAAGAGGTTTAGTCAGCGGGTCTGCTACATTCAGATCCGTGTGCACTTTGCATATATTTACGTCCTCTCCCTCGACATAGTCGCGGATGAGGTTGAAGCATCGTTTGATGTGTCTGGTCTTCTTGTGAAACCGTGGTTCCTTTGCTAAGGCAATGGCACCCGTGTTGTCACGGAACAAGGTTATTGGATTCAGTGCGCTTGGCACCACTCCAAGATCCGTCATGAACTGCTTCATCCACACACCCTCCTTGGCCGCCTCCGAGGCAGCCATGTACTCTGCTTCACATGTAGAATCTGCTACGACGCTTTGCTTGGAACTGCACCAGCTTACCGCACCCCCATTAAGAATAAATACATATCCGGTTTGCGACTTAGAGTCGTCCGGATCTGTGTCAAAGCTTGCATCGACGTAACCTTTTACGGCGAGCTCTTCGTCACCTCCATACACGAGAAACATCTCCTTAGTCCTTTTCAGGTACTTCAGGATATTTTGACCGTTGTCCAGTGATCCACACCTGGATTACTTTGGAACCTACCTGCCATACTTATGGCCAGGCTAACATCCGGTCTAGTGCACAGCATTGCATACATGATAGAACCTATGGCTGAAGCATAGGGCACGGAGCGCATATGCTCTCTATCTTCATCAGTTGCTGGGCACTGAGTCTTACTCAATCTCGTACCTTGTAGAACTGGCAAGACCCCTTTCTTGGACTGTTCCATTTTGAACCTCTTCAAAACTTTATCAAGGTATGTGCTTTGTGAAATTCCTATCAGGCGTTTTGATCTATCCCTATAGATCTTAATGCCTAGAATATAAGCAGCTTCTCCTAGGTCTTTCATAGAGAAACTTTTATTCAAGTAACCCTTTATGCTCTTCAAAAACTCTACGTTGTTTCCAATCAGTAATATGTCATCCACATATAATATTAGAAACGCCACAGAGCTCCCACTCACTTTCTTGTAAATACAAAATTCTCCAACCACTTGTATAAACCCAAATGCTTTGATCACCTCATCAAAGCGTTTGTTCCAACTCCGAGATGCTTGCACCAGTCCATAAATGGATCGCTGGAGCTTGCACACCTTGTTAGCATTCTTAGGATCGACAAAACCTTCAGGTTGTATCATATACAACTCTTCCTTAAGGAAACCGTTAAGGAACGCTGTTTTGACATCCATCTGCCAGATTTCATAATCGAAAAATGCAGCTATTGCTAACATGATTCTGACGGACTTAAGCATCGCTACGGGTGAGAATGTTTCATCGTAGTCAACTCCTTGAACTTGTGAAAAACCTTTTGCCACAAGTCGAGCTTTATAAATGGTCACATTGCCGTCAGCGTCCGTCTTCCTCTTAAAGATCCATTTGTTCTGAATAGCCTTGCGGCCCTCAGGTAGTACCTCCGAAGTCCATACTTTGTTCTCATACATGGATCCTATCTCGGATTTCATGGCTTCTAGCCATTTGTTGGAATCTGGGCCCACCATTGCTTCTTCATAATTTGCAGGTTCATTGTTGTCTAACAACATGATTGATAAGACGGGATTTCCATACCACTCTGGAGCAGCACGTGGTCTCGTCGACCTGCATGGTTCGACAGAAACTTGAACTGGAGTTTCATGATCATCATCATTAACTTCCTCCTCAACCGGTGTCGCAACGACAGAGGTTTCCCTTTGCCCCGCGCCACCATCCAGAGGGATGAGAGGTTCGACAACGTCGTCAAGTTCTATCTTCCTCCCACTCAATTCTCTCGAGAGAAACTCCTTCTCGACAAAAGCTTCGTTTTTAGCAACAAACACTTTGCCCTCGGATTTGAGATAGAAGGTGTACCCAACTGTCTCTTTTGGGTAACCTATGAAGACGCACTTTTCCGCTTTGGGTTCCAGCTTTTCAGGCTGAAGCTTTTTGACATAAGCATCACATCCCCAAACTTTAAGAAACGACAACTTTGGCCTTTTGCCATACCACAGTTCGTATGGTGTCGTCTCAACGGATTTTGATGGTGCCCTATTTAAAGTGAATGCAGCTGTTTCTAATGCATAACCCCAAAATGATAACGACAAATCGGTAAGAGACATCATGGATCGCACCATCTCTAATGGAGTACGATTACGACGTTCGGACACACCATTACGCTGTGGTGTTCGAGGCGGTGTTAACTGTGAAACAATTCCACATTGTCTTAAGTGAGCACCAAACTCGAAACTCAGATATTCACCCCCACGATCAGACCGTAGGAACTTGATCTTCTTGTTACGATGATTTTCCACTTCACTCTGAAATTGTTTGAACTTTTTAAATGTTTCAGACTTGTGCTTCATCAAGTAGACATAACCATATCTACTCAAATCGTCCGTGAAGGTGAGAAAATAACGATATCCGCCGCGTGCCTCCACGCTCATCGGACCACACACATCGGTATGTATGATTTCCAACAAGTCACTTGCACGCTCCATTGTTCCGGAGAACGGAGTCTTAGTCATCTTGCCCATGAGGCATGGTTCGCACGTGTTAAGTGAATCAAAGTCAAGTGACTCCAAAAGTCCATCAGCATGGAGTTTCTTCATGCGCTTTACACCAATATGACCTAAGCGGCAGTGCCACAAAAATATGGCGCTATCATTGTTAACTCTAACTCTTTTGGTCTCAATGTTATGTATATGCGTATCGCTATCAAGATTCAATATGAACAATCCTCTCACATTCGGTGCATGACCATAAAAGATGTTACTCATAGAAATAGAACAACCATTATTCTCTGACTTAAAAGAGTAACCGTCTCGCAATAAACAAGATCCAGATATAATGTTCATGCTCAACGCAGGCACTAAATAACAATGATTTAAGTTCATCACTAATCCTGATGGTAACTGAAGTGACACTGTGCCGACGGCGATTGCATCAACCTTGGAACCATTTCCTACGCGCATCGTCACTTCATCTTTCGCCAGCCTTCGTCTATTCCGCAGTTCCTGTTTCGAGTTGCAAATATGAGCAACAGAACTGGTATCGAATACCCAGGCACTACTACGAGGGCCGGTTAAGTACACATCAATAACATGTATATCAAATATACCTGATTTTTCTTTGGCCGCCTTCTTATCTGCCAGATACTTGGGGCAATTGCGCTTCCAGTGACTCATACCCTTGCAATAGTAACACTCCGTTTCAGGCTTAGGTCCAGCTTTGGGTTTCTTCGTCGGATTGGCAACAGGCTTGCCGCTCTTCTTCGAATTACCCTTCTTGCCTTTGCCGTTTCTCTTGAAACTAGTGGTCTTATTCACCATCAACACTTGATGCTCTTTATGGAGTTCATACTCTGCGACTTTCAGCATCGCAAACAACTCGCCGGGAGACTTGTTCATCCCTTGCATGTTGTAGTTCAACACAAAGCCTTTATAGCTTGGCGGCAGTGATTGAAGGATTCTGTCAGTGATAGCCTCTTGCGGGAGTTCAATCCCCAGCTCAGCTAGACGGTTTGAGTACCCAAACATTTTGAGCACATGTTCACTGACAGACGAGTTTTCCTCCATCTTGCAAGCATAGAATTTATCGGAGGTCTCATACCTCTCGATCCGGGTGTTCTTCTGAAAGATAAACTTCAACTCTTGGAAGATCTCAAATGCTCCATGACGCTCAAAGCGACGTTGAAGTCCCGGTTCTAAGCCATACAAGACTGCACATTGAACTATTGAGTAGTCCTCCTTACGTGCTAACCAAGCGTTCTTAACATCCTGATCAGCCGTAGCGGGTGGTTCATCTCCTAGCGCAGCATTAAGGACATAATCCTTCTTCCCAGCTTGTAAGATTAGCTTAAGATTACGAGCCCAGTCTACAAAGTTGCTTCCATCATCTTTCAACTTAGCTTTCTCTAGGAACGTATTAAAATTCAGGATGACAGTCGCGTGAGCCATGATCTACAACACAAATATATTCAAAGTGGACTTAGACTATGTTCAAGATAATTAGAGTTTAACTTAATCAAATTATTCGCTAAACTCCCACTCAAAAAGTACATCTCTCTAGTCATTTGAGTGGTTCATGATCCACTTACACTAGCTCAAGTCCGATCATCACGTGAGTTGAGCATAGTTTCAGTGGTAAGCATCCCTATGCTAATCATATCATCTATATGATTCATGATCGACCTTTTGGTCTCATGTGTTCCGAGGCCATGTCTGCACATGCTAGGCTCGTCAAGCTTAACCCGAGTGTTCCGCATGCGCAACTGTTTTGCACCCGTTGTATGTGAACGTTGAGTCTATCACACCCGATCATCACGTGGTGTCTCGAAACGACGAACTGTAGCAACGGTGCACAGTCGGGGAGAACACAATTTCGTCTTGAAATTTTAGTGAGAGATCACCTCATAATGCTACCGTCGTTCTAAGCAAAACAAGGTGCATAAAAGGATTAACATCACATGCAATTCATAAGTGACATGATATGGCCATCATCACGTGCTTCTTGATCTCCATCACCAAAGCACCGGCACGATCTTCTTGTCACCGGCGCCACACCATGATCTCCATCAACGTGTTGCCATCGGGGTTGTCGTGCTACTCATGCTATTACTACTAAAGCTACATCCTAGCAAAATAGTGAACGCATCTGCAAGCACAAACGTTAGTATAAAGACAACCCTATGGCTCCTGCCGGTTGCCGTACCATCGACGTGCAAGTCGATATTTTCTATTACAACATGATCATCTCATACATCCAATATATCACATCACATCGTTGGCCATATCACATCACAAGCATACCCTGCAAAAACAAGTTAGACGTCCTCTAATTTTGTTGTTGCATGTTTTACGTGGTGACCATGGGTATCTAGTAGGATCGCATCTTACTTACTCAAACACCACAACGGAGATATATGAGTTGTTATTGAACCTCATCCAAGGACCTCCTCGGTCAAATCCGATTCAACTAAAGTTGGAGAAACCGACACTTGCCAGTCATCTTTGAGCAACGGGGTTACTCGTAGCGATGAAACCAGTCTCTCGTAAGCGTACGAGTAATGTCGGTCCAAGCCGCTTCAATCCAACAATACCGCGGAATCAAGAAAATACTAAGGAGGGCAGCAAAACGCACATCACCGCTCACAAAAACTTTTGTGTTCTACTCGAGAAGACATCTACGCATGAACCTAGCTCTGATACCACTGTTGGAGAACGTCGCATGGGAAACAAAAATTTTCCTACGCGCACGAAGACCTATCATGGTGATGTCCATCTATGAGAGGGGATGAGTGATCTACGTACCCTTGTAGACCGTACAGCAGAAGCGTTAGAGAACGCAGTTGATGTAGTGGAACGTCCTCACGTCCCTCGATCCGCCCCGCGAACAATCCCGCGATCAGTCCCACGATCTAGTACCGAACGGACGGCACCTCCGCGTTCAGCACACGTACAACTCGACGATGATCTCGGCCTTCTTGATCCAGCAAGAGAGACGGAGAGGTAGAAGAGTTCTCCGGCAGCATGACGGCGCTCCGGAGGTTGGTGATGACCTTGTCTCAGTAGGGCTCCGCCCGAGCTCCGCAGAAACGCGATCTAGAGGAAAAACGGTGGAGGTATGTGGTCGGGCTGCCGTGGAAAAGTCGTCTCAAATCAGCCCCAATACCTCCGTATATATAGGTGGGAGGGAGGGGACCTTGCCTTGGGGCTCAAGGAGTCCCAAGGGGGTCGGCCGAGTCCAAGGGGGGAAGGCTCCCCCCCAAACCGAGTTGGACTTGGTTTGGTGGGTGGGAGTCCTTCCCTTCCTTCCCACCTCCCTTTTTTTTCTTTCTCTTTGATTTTCTTTTGTATGGCGCATAGGGCCCTTTTGGGCTGCCCCACTAGCCCACTAAGGGCTGGTGCGCCACCCTCATGGCCTATGGGCTTCCCCGGGGTGGGTTGCCCCCCCGGTGAACTTCCGGAACCCATTCGTCATTCCCGGTACATTCCCGGTAACTCCGAAAACCTTCCGGTAATCAAATGAGGTCATCCTATATATCAATCTTCGTTTCCGGACCATTCCGGAAACCCTCGTGACTTCCGTGATCTCATCCGGGACTCCGAACAACATTCGGTAACCAACCATATAACTCAAATACGCATAAAACAACGTCGAACCTTAAGTGTGCAGACCCTGCGGGTTCGAGAACTATGTAGACATGACCCGAGAGACTCCTCGGTCAATATCCAATAGCGGGACCTGGATGCCCATATTGGATCCTACATATTCTACGAAGATCTTATCGTTTGAACCTCAGTGCCAAGGATTCATATAATCCCGTATGTCATTCCCTTTGTCCTTCGGTATGTTACTTGCCCGAGATTCGATCGTCAGTATCTGTATACCTATTTCAATCTCGTTTACCGGCAAGTCTCTTTACTCGTTCCGTAATACAAGATCCCGCAACTTACACTAAGTCACATTGCTTGCAAGGCTTGTGTGTGATGTTGTATTACCGAGTGGGCCCCGAGATACCTCTCCGTCACACGGAGTGACAAATCCCATACTTGATCCATACTAACTCAATTAACACCTTCGGAGACACCTGTAGAGCATCTTTATAGTCACCCAATTACGTTGCGACGTTTGATACACACAAAGCATTCCTCCGGTGTCAGTGAGTTATATGATCTCATGGTCATAGGAATAAATACTTGACACGCAGAAAACAGTAGCAACAAAATGACACGATCAACATGCTACGTCTATTAGTTTGGGTCTGGTCCATCACGTGATTCTCCTAATGACGTGATCCAGTTATCAAGCAACAACACCTTGTTCATAATCAGAAGACACTGACTATCTTTGATCAACTGGCTAGCCAACTAGAGGCTTACTAGGGACGGTGTTTTGTCTATGTATCCACACATGTAAATGAGTCTTCATTCAATACAATTATAGCATGGATAATAAACGATTATCTTGATACAGGAATTATAATAATAACTATATTTATTATTGCCTCTAGGGCATAATTCCAACAGGAGGTGCAGCAACTACGGCTAGCCGGAGCCAACGAGGGAGAAGGAAGGAAGAAGGAAGGGGGGAAGGCACCTCACCTTGGGGAAGGAAGGAGAGGACCCCACGACGATGAGACGATGAAGAGGAAGGAGACGAACTGCTGCTGTCGAACCGAAGAAGAGGAAGAAGAGCTCCTGGACCGAGGCGATGACGAGGTCCTGGCCGTCGTTGAGGTCGCTCCTCGACCTCAGCGATGGCCGGAATGGAGTGCGGGGTGATCTCCCGTGCCCCTGGACATGGCCACCGGTGCCGGAGACGACGGGAGGACGGCGTTCGACGGCGGAGGGTTCTCTGGCTACCTACTGTACTTACCAGAGAGGGGAGGAAGAAGAAAGGAGAAGGCGGCGGCGATGGAGGAAGGAGAGGGAACCCTAGGTACGGAGGAGGGTTCCTGCAGCTTATAACACCTCGGGGAACGCGCATGAGCCGCAGGATCGAAGGGGAGGCGATCGGGAGGTTGAGCTGCAGTCGTACAGAGATGACGTCAAGAGGAGGAAGAGAGGTTCGCTCTTGTGGGCTCTGTGCACGTGAGGGAGAGAAGATGGGCCGACCAAGGAGGGAGAGAGCCCACCTGTGGCGACAGATAAGGGAAAACTATTTCCTTTTGATTCCCTATTTACAGAAATAATAATAGGGAGGAAAGAAATGCACATGGGTATATACAAGTGATAAAAATATCACAAGCACATCCCTGGACTTGGAAAATCAAATCCTATTTAATAAAAATAAGATCAAGGATATAGGAGCAAGTAGATATTTTACAAAACAACATTAGTTTGATCTGTTTTGTAATTTCATATGCACCTTTAACACCCATTCAAAACCAGCAATTCACATCTCTCATCCATCACAATTTTTAGCTAAAACACGGGCATTATTTTAAAAGGGAAAGGAAGAGGTGAAATTTTACATAGGGGAAAATATAGAGGGGGAGAAGGTGGTTGGTTTTGAAGACTAAGCACTTGCTAACACATGCTACACTCCACACAAGTTACACATCACATGAACACATGAAATATAACACCACAATACTCACTCCTAGCAAGACCATGTGCAATCATGATCATGACATGCAATCATAAGGTACGACAAGGAATGATATGTTATGCATGCATGCAAGGGAAGCAAGTAATAAGGGACACACATGAAATCATGGCTCAAAATGACATCATCATATCCAAGACAAGGTGGACCCACTTGCAATAGGTTCCAAATATGGCAATTTCACACTTGGGGCATTACAAAGCTCGACCTTCGCTCGGGCTATCATCAGGTGCGCATGCACCCTGACGACATCGAGAAGCCGGCGTTCCACACTCACCATGGCCACTTCGAGTTCCTGGTGATGTCGTTCGGCCTCTCCAACGCGTCAGCGACCTTCCAGGCCCTGATGAACGACGTGCTCAGCCCATACTTGCGCCGCTTTGTGCTTGTTTTCTTTGATGACATTCTCATCTACAGTGCATCTTGGGCGGAGCACCTACAACACGTGGCCAGCATCTTCAATGAGCTTCGAGCGCATCGTCTTCACCTCAAGCGCTCGAAGTGCTCGTTCGGCACGACCTCCGTCGCGTACCTGGGGCACGTCATCTCGGCGGACGGTGTAGCGATGGACGCAGACAAGGTCGCCGCCGTCGCCGCGTGGCCGATCCCGCGGTCACCGCGGGCGCTCCACGGCTTCTTGGGCCTCGCCGACTACTAGCGGAAGTACATCCGAGACTTCGGCCTCATCGCCGCGCCACTGACGCATCTCCTTCGACGCGACGCCTTCTCCTGGGACGAGGAGGTGACTACGGCATTCGAGGCTCACCAGCGGGCGCTCACGATCGAGGGCCTTCCCAAGGTGGGCGGCAAGTCCGTCATCCTCACGGTGGTTGACCGCTTCTCCAAGTACGCGCACTTCATCGCCCTGGGCCATCCATATACAGCCGCCTCCGTGGCGCGGGCCTTCTTCGACGGCATCGTCCGCCTCCACGGTTTTCTATCCTCCATCGTCAGCGATCGTGATCCCGTGTTCACAGGACATGTCTGGCGGGATCTCTTTCGACTGGCGGGCGTGAAGCTCCGCATGAGCACGGCGTTCCACCCTCAGACAGACGGCCAATCCGAGGTGGTCAACAAGGTGATCGCCATGTACCTGTGTTGTGTTACTGGTGATCGTCCACGAGCTTGGGTGTGCTGGTTGGCGTGGGTGGAGTACTGCTACAACACCTGCTATCACTCCGCCCTGCGCACCACGCCTTTCGAGGTGGTCTACGGGCGCCCACCTCCGGCGATGCTCCCTTACGAGCCTGGGACGGCTCGGTCCGAGACGACGAGCGACTTACTCCGCACCCGCGACGACATTCTGGCTGAGGCACGCCAGCGTCTTCTCCAAGCACAGCAGCTGGCTCGGAAGTACTACGGTGCTCATCATCGCGAGGCGGAGTTCGCGGTGGGCGATTGGGTGTGGCTGCGCCTCCTCCACAGGACCACGCAGTCTCTGGACCCGCGCTCCAAGCGCAAATTGGGACCTCGCTACGTCGGTCCCTTTCGTGTGCTGGAGCGTGTCGGCACACTCGCATACCGCTTGGAGCTGCTAGCTGGTTCTCGTCTTCACGACGTCTTCCATGTCGGCTTACTGAAGGCCTACCGCGGGGACCCTCCTGCAGCGACGTCGGCCCTTCCTCCTACTTCGGATGGCCGCCTCCTTCCAGCTTCCGCACAGGTGGCGAAGGTGCTGCAGGCGCAGCAGCGTCGCGGCGTCTGGCATGTCTTGGTATAGTGGACCGACCTGCCAGAGGAGGAAGCGACTTGGGAGAAGCTCGACGATTTCCGCCAGCAGTTTCCAGATGTTCAGCTCGAGGACGAGCTGTTTGAGAAGGCGGGGAGAGATGTTATGACCGGTACAACGTACCAACGGAGGAGGCCCAATGGGCAGGGTTAATTACGGGCTTAGCCCAAGTTATCTTACCTATCTTAGAGTCTAAGTTATATTAGAGTCCAAGTTATATTAGAGTCCAAGTTAGAGTCCAAGTTATCTAGGGTTTAGTGGAGGCTGTCCTCCTATATAAACACATGTACCCCTTCGATATTAAGCAGACAATAAACATTATATTCTGTTGTCGTCTCCCTCAGGAGACGAGAGCCCCAAACCCTAGCCGCCTCTCTCTCTCTCTCTCACGCCGCGACGGCGCCCAACCGCCGGCGCCGGCGTCCCCAACCTCGCAGCCCGCACTTCCACCCCTACAACCTACGTCCGAGACCTGGTAGAACCCTAGCCTCTACCATCCCTTCTCTACCACCATATATACCATGCTCCCACAAGAGTTAATTCCTTGAGACCAACATTACCAATAGCTGGCGATCGACCTATCTACAGGCGTTAACTCATCAATGTAATCTAAGAGTCCCAAACTATGCGATACATTTCTTGATCGACTCCACGCGAATATGAGATGTTTTATATCTTTTGCACCACTCTCACAAACTGAACGCTGTGAAGTCGTTGGGACATGTCTGTTCGCAAGAATTGCCAATCCTGGGATCATATACTATGTAGGGCTTTCCATCCGAAAATCTTAAATGTACTCGGCACTTGCAATTTCCAAAGGTTTTCCCACACTGGGTTACGCTCAGGTGGTACTTGGCCATCTGCCCGAGTGAGTTTGTGTCTATGTGAATGATCACATTCTATGCAGTATGTCAAACGCACTGAAAATATATATGATTTTGTGAAGTGCCATGCTATAAAATCCTCATCAAGGTGCACGCTCAAGGGGATGCTAAGAATTCTGTGCACGTCAATTGAAGAGAAAACATCTCTCAAAAGAAATTCATCCCACTTTCCTGTATTCGGGTCAATTAATTCATTAACAGTTTGCAACAAGGTGTTTCCTCTTGGTGTTTGGACCATACGAGATGGACTGCCAGGAGCCCAATGGTCTTCCCAAATGTTAATCGCCTGAGTTGGCGCCTTATGTTATGTTTGCCATATCGATTTTAAGATGTTTGTTACTTTTGGGCTCGGTTTGCGGCTGTTGAATTTTTTATTAGGCTTATTAAAAAGTACTAGGCCAAAGCAGGTGAATCAGAGACTGAATTAACAAAAACTGGAGAGGGTAGATGGGATTAACATAATCCACCGCAATGCGAAAAACAGCTTGAGCCAAATGATTTTGTACTTCATTAATATCTTATTATGCATTATCACAGCCGAAAAAAATAACACCACGCATCCATCAATCATTTGGTGACCTATGTATGCAATTTGCCTCTCTCAAATAAAATAAAACAACATAAGAAGCTGGCGAATGCAAACGCTCCACTGGCAAACCGGCATGGGTCGTCAAGCCGTTGGGTAGAAGGGCGAGGTGGCGAGGCCGCAGGTTCCCGTCTTCCACGGCACGTCCTTGGCGAGGTAGATGTAGCCCTGGTCACCCCAGTCGTTGCTCCACGAGTTCTTGGCGATCCAGTACTTGTTGTCCTCTCCGGGGCCTTCGCAGTAGCCGACGATGGTGACGGCGTGGTTCACCCTCGACGCATCGGAGGAGCAAGGGCCGCGGTAGATGCCACCGGTGTAGAACTGAAACTCCCACGCGCTGGCGTCGATGTACACCGTCACGGGCTGCCGCGCCACGGCGAGCGCCAGCTGATGCTCGTCGTTGGGAGGCACGGCCTTGAAGCCCTTGACGGACGCCTGGTTGTCGAACAAGAGCTTGTCCACGTTGCAGGTGCCCTGGATGCCGCTGTACGGGTACTTGGCCTCCGACGTGATGCCGCCGCGGGTTGCCGCGAGGCCGAGCGCCGTGTCGGAGCGCCCACCGCTGCAGCCGCTGCTACCGGTGTCGCAGTCCACGAGCTGCTGCTCCGAGAGCGACACCAGCTCGCCGGTCCTGATCTTGTTCATGCCTTCGATGGCCGCCACGGCCGCGAACGCCCAGCACGACACTGCCATAAAATATATCCATGTACATCTACATCATAAGTAAACGTAGCAGCAGAGCTGTAGGAGCGTCTCTATATATATGATACATCTAGCTTGAGTTTACTTACAGCAAGAGCCTTGAAACTTGATGCCGGTGACGGCGCCGCTGGAGCGCCAGTCGACGCAGCAAGGCTTCCAGGAGTGGTAGGGGAGGGGTGAGGGCTTCGGGGTGCGGAAGCCGGTGTTGTTGAACCCGGTGAACTGCTCGACGACCTCGCTGGGGTTGAGGTCGCCGAACCTGTTCATGCCCACCCTGACCGTGGTGATGGTCTGAGGCCCGAACCCACCCACGCCGCCGTTGACCGTAGTCTGGCTGGCGAAAGCGCCGATGGAGTTGGTGTTCTGCTTGAAGATTCCGAACCGCTTCTCCTCCTCCTCATGGCATGAGTAGTGCTTCGAGTACTTGGTCATCCACTTGGAAAACCTGCTTCTCACCTCGGATTCCGGCAGCTCAAATGACGGGTTCGCCGCCGTCAGCGATGCCTGCAGCAGGCTCGTGAGGCACAAGAGCACGACAAGGTATGGCGTGGAAGAAGCCATCTTGATTACCAGCTTAGAGCCTTAGACTCTATGCTTGTGTGGAATACATATGCACCGGAGCTCATGTTTATATAGAGCAGGCCCCTTGTTCGACGTGTGGGTTAGCATGTCGCCGTTGTGGCTGGTGGCTCATCAGTTGTTGAGCGTGTGCATGCACGATCCGGCCGTCGTCGGAAGGTTCTTTCTTTCACTTTGAGGAATTCCATAGGAAGACTTGGGATCATAGCAGGTGAGGTCAGTAGTCACTAGAGTAAAGTGTAGGGAAATTATTTACATATATGTTGTCCGATCATAGGGTTTCTTTTGCGACTCGTTCCTGTTATAGAAAAAAAAAAACAGTTGATTTCATCACACAAGAAGAAGTCATTGCAGGAGGTTGTTACGTGTGATGTATGAAAATGAAGTTTATGTCCTGTATTTTTTAAGCTTTTGTAATATAATAGTTGTGAAGTTTACATCTACTCCATTAGTTCTTTCATATAGTTTATCCGAGCTACTGGTTTTGTCATATACTAGTACAAATGCCCGTACGATTGCACCGGACGAAAAATAATAACATCAAAATCCATCGCCGCACACAGAATCTGCCTCATCCACTTAAATACGGTAACCCATCCGTCTCATAGTTATCCTTCTTTCTACCATTAGGTCGTTCACCTTGTCGCACATGTGTGAACATGGTCAATCTTGAGGTGATAAACTCACCCACCACAATGCCATTTAACCACACCGGCATAAGAGAACATTTATAACTTTAAAAACTAATCTTGCAGAGCTAGACCGTGAGGGCCACCTTCCTTGAATTGCTTCCTAATGTTCGTGATTGTTACATACTAAATTTTTTGTCACAACCAATATTTATTAATTTGGTACAATTTATATAATATCAACCTTCAAATTTGGAGTACAACAAATGAAAAGAAGATGAAACATAATTATTTGCAACAAAAATCTAAATTGTTAACAAATCACCTAATGATATACACATTTCCATCTATAGATCTTCAAAACATATTACTACAAAAAAAGCATAGGTTCATTACGAACAAACTAAGATTCATCAGGAAACCACTCGGGAGGGTAGTACAATTTGTTCACATTGACAAAGCATTGTCCTACTTTCTCTAGAGAATTAAGAACGATACTAATCCAAAACTTAGTTTTTACATCCATATCATACATCTATGTACGCAGATGAAGCTAGTGGTAGTGATACAAATCAAAAAGTGGCTAATCAATCGACGTGACTATCGCCGTCAGGCATTTGTGCTAGTAAAGAGAGAAAAAGGAAAACTCAATTAGCTTACTCTAACATTGAAAACATTTGTTTTGTGCACGAACATTTTCTGAAATGCAAGAAAAGTTTTTGAATTCATGAGCATTTTTGACTCAACAAACATGTTATGGATCGCTTAAGTTTTTTTAAAATTGGAGAACAAATTTTACAATTTGTGTTTTTTTACTTTTTTGTGAACATTTTCAAAAATTTGATGGACACTTTTTGCAGATTCCCAAATATTTTTTGTGCACATATTCTGAAATGTATTTTCTGTACGAACATTTTTTGCCTTTTAGTATTGTGTACGAACATTTTGTGAAATGCATGGATTTTTTTTCAATTCATGAGCATTTTTTTGACTCAACAAACATGTTATGAATCGTTTAACTTTTTTAAATGGGGGAACAAATTTTAAAATTTGTGGTTTTTTTACTTTTTGTGAACATTTTGTAAAATTTGATGGACACTTTTTGCAGATTCCCAAATATGTTTTGAACAAATGATCATTTTTTTCTAAATCAAGAACATGATTTTCTTTCCCGACTATTTATTTTTCAAATTGTGATTTTATTTTGTAATTTGCAAACAGTTTACAAATACACCAATATATTTTGAATCCATGAAACTTCTATAATTTCCTTAAAAAATCAAAGTCTCATGCATTTTATAATTTCTCGAATGTTTCTTTAAAACTCATCATATTTGAAATTTGGAAACCCCAAATTAATATAAAGAAGGAAGAGAACAGAATAAGAAAACAAAAAAAAGGAAAAAGAAAATGAGAAAAAGATAACGGAATGTAGATCAACAGATGGGCCGGCCCGGCTCATGAAGACACACACATAGGAGAAGGCGTTGTGTGAGGAAACGAAAACAATGTGCAAGATGTGGAGATCGAACCCTGGTCGCCTGGCTAGGAGTGCTAGGCCTCAACCACTACAACGCTAGTCCATTGCTGATGCTATTGTAACATCTCCATAAAATAAAAGACTACGCCGCGACTTTTTGGGGAAAAAAAATCAAAGCATTTTCCTTACTTATGGATGGCACACTGGGTAATTTATGTCAACTTTGGGGGTAATATTAATGACGGACGACAGAAGCACTAATTGCTTTATTAGTATAGCAAAATGGCCCGTGCGTTGCCACGAAAAAAAACATAATCTCCAATGATGGTGACCACATTATGTTCATATATCATCGCTTGATTAGAAATTTTGTGCACAAACGCAAGAAAATGTTTCTTCTTTTAAATTTATTCACAAGTTGAAGCAATCTTTACATTTTTAAAAAATATATATCATGGTTGTCAAAAATCTTGGTAACTCAACGATTTATTCTGAATTTCAAGATTTTTTTAGAAAACATACAATAATAATCCGATCCATCCAACAGTTAATTCTTCAAAATTCATACAGGTATATTGTCACAAAGACTTAGAAGCTTTAATGTTTAACTACATACATTAGATCTTTCGTGAACAATTTTACAAATATGGGAACGATTTTAAAATCGAGAACATTTTTTACAATTTACAAACATTTACTAAAAATCGTGAATATTTTGTATATTTCGAACGGGTTTAAATATTTTCTTTTGAATTGGCCACTAATTCAAGAAAAGACGAACATAATTTTTTATGTTGGAGGATTTTATTTTAAATTCACAAACATTTTTTGAAATGCATGAAGTTTTTCTGAATAAACAAACATTTTTATAAATCAGTGATATGTTTATTAAATTCATGGACATTGTTTTGGAATTTGCAAAAAAATATAAAATCCGGCGCTTTTTTTGAATCCTATTTTTAATTCAAAATAAAAATTCATCAGCATTTTAATCCAAATTCCTATTTTTTAATATGCAAAAGTTTTTGTAATTCTAAATTATTTAAATTATAAATAAAAAAATGGAACGGAAAATTTTAAATAAAAAAAGAAACTATCAAAAAAGGCATTAGCTATTTTTAAAATTTTAGGACATATTTTGAATTAGAAATCATTTTTTTAAATGCATTTAATATTTTTTAATACATGGAATTGTATTTGAGATCATGGACTATTCTTATTGTACAAACATTTTTATAAAATTGCAAACATTTTATTTTATATGCGAGCATTTTTCACAAAACTCCGAGCAGTTTTTGAAGTCACAAACATTTTAATTTTTTAAATATGTTGATTTATAATTTTCAGTTTATTTAAATTTTAAAGATTATTTAAAGTTCTAAATTATTTAAAATAAAAAAATAAAACGGAACTGAAAATAAATAAATAAACGGAACTAAAAGCAGGTGCCTGTGCATGGGCCGACCCGTACGGTGTGTTGGATATGCTCACAACATGCAGAGCCTAATATATGAGGTTTTTTACATGGACCGGTCCGGTTCAAGATTTTTCGCTTTGTGAAACGTTTTTTAGTACTTACCGGTGGCATGGTGGGTAATTTGTGTAAACTTTAGGGGTAATTTTCAAAACGGACGACCAGAAACCGAATTTGCTTTATTATTAGAGAGAGATATCTACAATCTCTCTATTGCATCCGCATCGGTTGAGGCCCTCCTTGAGAAGTTTCTACAAGGAGTTGTAAAGTTCACACCTACTGCAATGTCTGGTAGCATAAACAAATAGCTGTGAGACTAAAAAGCCGGCACAATACCAAAGTGAGACAAAGTCACATGTAAAGGCTAGATCTTTTCTTTCAGCTCCGGAATTTAACAGCGATTCATGTTTTTCAAAAACAAATAGTCCCACTATACCAAAATAATTGTAATTGAATAAAATTAGTCTATTTTTTTTCAACTACAATTATTTAGGTACAGAGGGAGTAGTGATTTTGTTTTGTTTGTAATAAAATACTAGGGTGGTTACTTGTTGCACATATAGGTTGCGTTTGACAATTTGGTGGATTATCATAATTCCATTTCTCCCCACTCAATTTTACCAATTTTTGTGCTTGTTCGATTCATTTTTATCTGTTTTTATGACTAATTTTCAACAATAGAATATAAATTAATTGTATTGTACCATAGTTCAGCTACTGCAAACTGAGCCCTAGTACCACTAGTTCCATAGTTGGTGTTTGTATTTATGTCTCCCTAATAATAAAGCGTCGACTGCTTTTGTCGTCCGCCGTGCCACTTTTATAAAAAAAGGCCCTAAAGTTTCCTGAAATCAACCCGCAGTCCGAATTTAAGTCAGAAAACGAATCTTTTTTTTGCATTTTTCATAAACCCCCCTAATGTTTCAGGTAATCAACCGGCAGTCCGGATTTAAGTCAGAAAACAAATCCTTTTTTGCATTTTCCAGAAAACCCCCTAATGTTTCAGGTAATCAACCCGTCCTCCGTATTTAAGTCAGACGAAACGTTTTTTTCATTTTAACAAAAAAACCTGACTTTTCAGTTAACCAATCCACATTTTATCTAAAACAAAATTATCCATATCTTTTAAACCGTAACTCCGATTTTAACATGTTGTTTATGAAATTTGATTAAAAAAGTGTAGAATCTAAATAGGATGATATTTTAGCTGTTGAATACTTCTTAAATATTATTTTTGGTGCAAACTTAATCTGTACTGCACGGTCTTTTTCTCTCTCTTTCCGGCAACGATACGAATTGCAATAAACATCCATTAAATGAAAACCAAATTGAGAGAAAAGAAAACATCGTTAACATCACATGCACACCTTTGGAAAACCTCGTGGGGGAGAAACAACATATTTCTCATCTTATTCCAAGTGACTGTATATTCAAACGCGTTTTCTTGTGTGAGCACTAAGTCCATCGTCGACAACATAAATGTGATGCCATGTGAAAATATATTGCGTTCAGAGCGTGTGTTATTTTCTCTTCCGTTGCAACGCACGAGCTCTTTTGCTAGTATCTTTCTATGAAAGTACAGACGATGTCCCTCTCCACCATACAGGCAGGTGGATTTGGCACAACAAAAACCGCACACGATTAACTGGTCCAGACTATATAACACCCCGCATGCTGTGGCGAAAATTTGTAGGAATCAAAATTGATGAAGTAAAACTAGAATATATTAAAATAATATCCCATCATATATTCGCCATGTGAATGGTAGAGAACACAGAGCTAAATGTAGTGTCAATGCATGTTATATTGCTTCATGACATTCAAGTTTAACTATTTGTTGTTGAAAATCTAAAAATAGAAGTTAATCATGGTGTGGGATTGCATGTGCTTGATGATGTGGATGGCGTGCATGTAGTGAAAAGTAGAAAGTGAAACGGTTGCACACTCTTAGTGGTGTTGATGACTTGCATGTGCATTTAATTGAAATCATTTACTTAGATATATACTTCCTATGTATATAA
The DNA here is from genome assembly GCF_904849725.1 of Hordeum vulgare subsp. vulgare. Classification (NCBI taxonomy): domain Eukaryota; kingdom Viridiplantae; phylum Streptophyta; class Magnoliopsida; order Poales; family Poaceae; genus Hordeum; species Hordeum vulgare. The sequence continues at coordinate 103,016,679 of NC_058520.1, forward strand.
ATACTTGTAGTTGCGGAGAACTAGTCTAGTTCTCGCCCAACATAAAGGGAGTAGGATATAAGAAAAGGTCTAGAAGAAATATTGCCCAAACTTCTCCGATGATGTTCATATCCATCAAATGAATCATCTCATAAAGGAATCTTCAAGCATGTGACTTACACACCCTTTCACCATGAGCCCATCAACCTTCGTCTTGTCTCATCTTCTCTCGTGGATCAAGGAGCATTCCCGTTCTTGCATAGTGGCTGCACCAACCTAGCTAGACTTTACGGTCTTGGTCTTTTGACGATCTTGTTGCCTACAAGAGGCTAAGGATATCTCTAACCGAATTTGTAAAGTTTAACTTCTCAAATACCTCTTCAAATCTAAACTTTTCAAAATTAAGAAGTTAAAAATGCGAGCCTAATCAAACTCTTAGGTTTAACTTCTCAAACTAACTAGATTCCACATGGAAGTCTCTCTTCCTCTTTCTTTTCCCTCTTTCTTGCCCCTTCTTCCTTCTTTCTACCAACTGGCCAATGATGCCTTCTTGCCACTAGATGGTGTCCATGATTTAGTTAGGACCTAGGATATATATATATATATATATATATATATATATATATATATATATATATATATATATATATATATATATATATGCATTGTAAAAGTAATTTGATAGAGGCTCATCGTGTGCAATCTAAGTGTGCTATGAAATAGTCCGGAAAGTAGGTGAAATTTGTCCTACACAGGGCCATTGCTTGGGTGTTTTTTTTTGCTCGAATGGGTTATTCCCCTCATCGTTCTCCTAGTCACAATGTTCAGAACACAAGGATTCATCAAAATCGGTGATGGAGGCTAACAACCACTTTTCCGTGAATCTTTTCTTCATGTAAGCGAGCTTTTCTTATGTAGGTGTTCCTCTACATGATCTCTAGCTTTTCATGTGGCTGTGAACGAGGTGGAGAAGTGCCACCGGAGTAGGGGCGACAATAAGGATCACCACCGTGTCCCGAGACAATTGGGAAATATGAAAGAGTGAAGAAAAAAAGGTTCACCAGATTATTGTTGAAATTTAATGGTCGGCTGTTGGCAGGGGTGTGAGGTGTCGGCGGACATGCGAGGTGTTCGCTGGTGGCAAGGAACACAACAAGGCTTGTGCGGGCATGGAGGCGGACGAGCAATAAAGAACAACCACGGTGAGAGATACTATATTTTTAAGAGATTGTGTTTGAGCCGCTCAAATTTAAGGCATGCAGACGGTTCTTCTGAGAAATTTAAATAGCTAAACCTTTTGGGTGTTTATACATGTTGATTTTTTAGAACTTAATCCCGTTAAAAATTCGTCTAGAAACGCTCGGATTGTACTACAACATCGTCAACCACCAAGATGATGATGACCTCAACGCCCACTTGGACCCATCACTTGTAGTCCCTCCTAGACCTATGGTTCCTATATCCTACCCTCACCTCTTTACGAAAACTCGTGGGGGCGCACACTTCTTGGGACAAACATACATGCGGCTATCCATTTGCTTTAAAATTGATGCACTACATTATGCCATTAACTCTTAATCACTACACTTGGGTCTAGGGCCGGGCCATAGATATACGGGCCCTGGGGCAAGACAACAATAAGGGGCCCTTGTTTACTCAAAAGCTCAAAATATTTTATATTTCAAAACCAAAGTAATATCCAATACATAGCGCAGTCTGATGATCTTAATTTGGACTCTAAAACTGACAGTACAATTTATTTGTCAATCAAGTGAAATACATCATGATAGTAAGGAGATGAAGTTCGACGAAAGCTCTCTTTTCACAAAAGCTTGCATTCCTAAATTTGAATGGAGACTGCCATTTTGTTCTGCAAAATAAAAATTCCTGTCAAAACTGGTTGCTACTTAAATATTTTGTGTTACCATCAGATAAAAAGTTAGGCATGAACTTACATTTGTTTCTCGATCCTCGCCAATCGGCCATGTTCTTCACTCCAAAATTCTTCACAGCATAGTAACTCAATTCTTTCAAACATTCCTGTTCAAGGCATAGTAAAGCTAACTAAGAATTTCACGTCTATACTAGAACTTGGAAATTCTTCTAACACTTCTTGAAGAAAAGTCATCAATTATTGCATCAACACTTATTTCATCCAACTTATCTTTCTCAATACATAAAGTAGCAAGACTATTTAATCTTTCTTGTGACATTGTTGACCTCAAGTAGTTCTTTAACAATTTCAACTTGGAAAGCTATGCTCTGCTGATACTACAATCATTGGTACAGTGAATAAAATTCGATAAGCAATTAAAACATTTGGAAAACAGTCAATATCTCTAACAAACTCAAAAATATCCATAGCATGCAATGGAAAATCTGATTCTGTTTAAGTCATTTGTAGTAGTCTTATTTCAGAAAAAAGATCATCTAACTCAACATCACATGAACCATTTCGTGAAAATGTTTCTACAAACTTAGCACAACATTTGCGTAGTTCGACATCATCCAATAACTTCATGTCTTTTGAGCTAAGTAAGAAGCCAAATATACTTTTGAAAACTTTGAGTTCTTTGAATCTAGTTGTCAGAGAGACCTTTGCAATATCAACCACAACTAAGAAGTAATTAACTTCAAATGCCTTCTCAGCTTTTAGAACTTCTTCATCGTTACCAGGTTTATCAAATTGTTTCTTCCTAGTAACATTACATTTTTTTGGAAATGATGGTTCTATGCCCATATCAATTGCAAGACCTTTGGCGATAGTTAAACACGATGCAAATCCTTCATCTCTATACTTATCAAAAAACTGCATTACGCCTTCAATTTGCTGCAAGGTAGAGTCAACACACATAGATGCAGACTGCAACTTCTTGCTCACCATGTTTACAGCAAATAATATATCATGCCAAATAACCATGCCAAGTAAAAACTCAAAACTACCAAGCGCATCAAATAAATTTTTTGCATCGCTCTTTGACTTGGCATCATAATTTTTTTTACATAACTCGAACAAAGCGATCCTTAATTGTAGAGCTTGATATCTAATAGCCTTTACACTTTTGATTCGACTCTCCCACCGAGTATTAGACAAACCTTTTACGGTTAAACTAGTAATATGATCAAGTAAAACTTTCCATCTTTTAGTGGAACTTGAAAACAAAACATAAATTCACTGCACAATTCCAAAGAAGGATATAACTTTACTACAATGTCGGGACCCCGATCCTGAGTCATAAGAACCTAGCCTGTAACACATCACATCACTTTGCGGCCTCACGCACGGTAAACTCCACGGCTGCCACCTTACCTTGGCCGGGACCGTTTGCGTCTTTTGGCTCACGTATATGAATATGTTGCTAGCGTTCAAACGACAAAGAACCTGGGTCGACATGACTAGTTATAAACCCCAGCGGTACAACCGTACAGGGACAGACATACATAACCCAGCAAAGCAGTTGTCGGTCATCAGCGTGTGTAGACGAGTCGTAGCAAGCTACAAGGACTCTATTACACCGCGTGACATTTCCCCGAGGGGACAGACACAGCAGCAAAGAAGGATACATGCCGGTCGATCAATGTGTTCCGAGCAGTAGCAAACTACCAAGGCTCTATGGAATCACAAAGAGGCATTTCCCTGTAAAGAGTACTACTAAAGGCAAACAACTAGGTGTCGAATCCCACACATATAATGCATTTCAAACATACACACATTATGCACGATATGTGTAGATACAACATGGCATCACAACATAACTCTATGACTCAAGCATTTATTAAAGACTCATAAGAGTCATCATAGTATGATATTACAAACAGGGGTCTCGTGACCCGACACTCAAGTCATACAAACAACAAGCGGAAGCAAATCATGTCTGGGTACAGACATCTACTAAAAGTGGCTGGAAGAGCCTGAAAAGCTACTACGACCCTACCAAAGGAGCCAGACCTCTGTCTGGGATTCCCAAGCTATTCCGGTCAACATCGAACACATCGCATAGAACCTTTTAGTGAGTCTAAGTCTTCTCTGTAAAAACATAAATAAAGCAACCGTGAGTACAAAGGTACTCAGCAAGTCTTACATCAGAACTATCTACATATGCATCATGTTTCAATGAAAGGATTGTGGGGTTTGATTGCAGCAAGCCAGCTTTGACTCTTGGCTAACCTGTACTAGGACTACAAGTTCTTTCTTTGAGGTGGGATAACGCACACGAGTCCACATATTCACCAATTCAATACACCACTATGGACCCACTCTCGTCTCCCTACGAGAAGGCCTTCCATAGCACTCACACTTATCTTGCATGTTTTAGAGTATCCATTTAAATTGTCTATGTACCACGTAATGTTTCCAAGTAGTCCATAACCGAGGACGCGACTATTCGAACAGATTAAATCACCCTGCAGGGGTATACTGCTTCACACATGCTCCCACCACTTAGCACCATATGCACGTCATGCATCTTGGCAACCTTCAAGCGGAAGCACTGGCGTGGGTGTCGGCCATGACCGTTAACCACACAAGACCCTAGTCCAGGCTTATCGCCTATTTGAGACTGAACCCGCAAGGAAGTCCGGCCGAGGTTTCCTCTACGGCCCCAAACGATGCGCACAGGGTTCCCAAGCCCACCATCCGGGTGCCACTTGGTACACCGTGCCACTGTGTATCTACCGTAGTGAAGCCTACCCCGTCGGGCAGAGCTAAACACGGCCGCCAACACTTTTCCTACAAACACCAGAAACTAACTGCAACTCCTGGAAAGAGATCTAGGCAATTAATAAGCCGAGCGGGGTCATATTTCAGGGCCCAATGCATGGTAGTATCTTGTCTTGGATAACATACACAGAACTCAGTTCTTAAGGACGGTCCCAATGAGACAACCCGCCATGTACTCCTACATGGCCTCTCATCGCTACCTTTACCAAATCAGATTCACATCTTTACTCTCACACTGTAGGACATGAACACAACCATTCCGATACATCATTCAGATGGATCAGACCCGACCCGACTCTAAGCATAGCAGGCATTGTAACAAGCATGGATGAGTAAGCACAACAAGGCTCAAGCAGTTGCTACTCATGCTAAGTGGTTTCAACTATTTACTGTGACAAAATCAGGTCATGCAGAGGAATGGGTTCAACTACCGATAACATGTGCAGTTGAATCGTGTTTGTCCTGATGCAGTAAAAGAGAGCAGGAGCGAGAGAGTGGGTTTATATCAATATGCTCAAGGGGGGTTTGCTTGCCTGACACGTCTGAAGATAGCAATGAGTCTTCATCAATGTCAACGATCACATCGTCGGAAGCATCGTTTACCGAGAGGGAACAACACCGGCAAACAAGAAGGAACAACATTACTTCACGGAAATGCAACACTATGATGCATGCTCAAGACATGAAATGAAAGGTGGCAGGGCTAATGTGGCTATCATTTCTTAAGTTGAAGTTGGTTTGAACTAGGATTCAAACATCACTTCAAGCCGGGTATCTTTCCAAGTACCCTTATAATTGATTCGACCTGATGCTCATAACAAATTATTCCAACATGTATGGAGTTAGTATTTTGGGGTACTGATTTGCATTGACCAATGTTTGGTCATAACAATTGAAGTGGAATTCAAATAAGTATCAAATTCCATCTCCAAACTAATTCTGAAATTTATCCTATTCACCATTTTGCCTATTTGGTGATGTTAAATTTTTCAAACATGCATGAAAATGCCATAATCAGATTCCTTGGATTTTTTGATACTTTTTCATATATAAATTATTTTCATCCGAGTTATATTTTAATTTCTATGATTTTTACAAGTTTTAGCAATTTCCTGGATTTATTTTATAATAGGAAATCAATTACTGCGTCAGCACTGCATTAGCATTGCGTCAGCACTGCATTAGCATTGCGTCAGAAGTCAACTACGCCTGGGCCAGGTCAAACCTGACCAGTGGGGTCCACTGGTTAGTGACCCAGGTGCTAATCCCGCGCTGACCCGCACTAAGTGAGGTTTGACTCACGAGTGGGGCCCTCTATCAGCGGCTAGGGGTGGTGGTTAGTGGTTAGTTAGGCTGATCACGTCGGGGGCTACCGGAACCTGGCCGGCGGCAACCACGAGCGCGGCGGAGGCTCGCCGGAGATGCTCTAAAACGGCCTATGGGGCTTGGTTAGATGCGCTGAAGGCACTCGGGTGAAGCCCAGGCACGACCGCATCATGCAGGGGGCTCGAATGGGGCCTAGGTCTGTCACATCCCTAACCCTTAAGCAAGATAGCATTGTGCTCATGTCTTCTTTGCATTTGCATCTAAGAAGTTTCAACAAAAACAACAAAGTGGCAAAGGAAAAACTCAAAACCCTAGCCACCATTTCAATTAAAGGAAATTTCAAACTAGTTCAAAATCAATGAACCCAAAATGGCCTCAAGAAATGTTCAAACTTTCTGATAAATCATGAAAGTAAATGAGCATTGGAGAAAACTATTTTCTTGACACTTTAAGCATTTTAAATAAATTCAAAAGCCACTGGTTTCAAATTTAAAAATTGAAATCAGAACCTATAATTTTCCAAAAATGTTGAAAACCTTGGAAATGAGTAGGGATATTATAACAAATATTTCAGGAGGTCTAAAATAGTTTTTACTTTTTGTTTTGGAGCTGAATTAATTAGCAATACAATAATTAGCAAAACAGAAAAAACAAAAATAGAGAAAATGGGAAAAAGCTTACCTGTCACCCAAGCCTGGCCCGGCCCATCTCCCCGCTCGTCCCCTCCCTCGCGCCAGTAGGCAGCAGGAGGTGGCCGCCGCCTCCTCCGGCGCGGCCACGCACCTGCGTGCCTGCCTGGCCGCCGGTTCGCGCTGGCGACGATGGGGATAAGCTCCCCAGAGCCTCCCCTATCCATTCCCCGCCTCGGTTCTCCTCCTCCGCCCGGATCTCCTCCCCCTCCTTGCTGCCGCCATTAGTGCCGAGCTCGAGCTCGAGCTGCCCGTGCCCCTGGCCATAGGATCCCCTCCCAGAGCACGCCATTAGCTCCGCTTCGTCGCCCTGGTCATCTCTGCAGAAGCCGAAGCTTCCTCAAGCCCTGCAACGCCCGCAACACCGTCGTCTTCCACCTCCGGCCGCCGGACCTCTCCCGTCGATTCGTCGCCCCCAGGCCTTCCCCGCGCCGTCTAAGCTCTGCTCTGCACTCCCCGTGAGCATGCGGTCATTTCCCCTAAGTTTTCCCCCTCGATCCCCTCCTCTAGCCCTAGTTTCACCGGAGCCCGACGAGGACCGCCGCTGCCGCTCGTCGCCGGTAGCCCTCCGTTGATCAGCTCGTCCTTCCGAGGGCACCAGCAGCTCCAGGACGACGCGTAGATGCCGTAGCAGCTAAGAACTGAGCGTAGATCCCTCTGATTCAAAGCCCCCGACGACGCCCGAGCTTCGGCCGCCGCTCCGGCTCGTCGCCGACGCCTCTTCCGGCGACCCTAGCCTACCCAGATGGTCCTGCCAGATCGGCCACTTCACGAGCATGCTGTAGCTGCAAACCGCGTGCGTTTTGGTGCTGTGCAGCGCCTTCTAGGTCGCCTCCGGCGAGCCCTCCGCCGCGGGTCTGGTCGCCGGCGACCACCCTCCGGTGGCCGTCGACGTGGCCGACCATTAGGGCGTAATCGCCCTCCCCTGAGTCGCTGCCAGAGGGCCCCACGCCTGGTCAAACCCCAATTAGGGGCTGGTCAGCGCGGGATTAGTCCCAGAGAGGCTGACCAGTGGGCCCCCCCTGTCAGGTTTGACCTGCACAGGTCGGCTGACCTGCTGACGTCAGCCTGATGCAATAAATAGAATTTCCAGTATAAAAATAATTCAGGAAATTGCTAAAAATTGCAAAAATCATAGAAATTAATCTGTAACTCCAATGAAAATAATTTATATATGAAAAAGTATCAGAAAAATTCAAGGATTCTGAATAGGCTATTTTCAACTATGTTTGAAAAAGTTACAGAACCCTAAATTGTGAAATAAGGAATAATTCAATTCTTTTAATCACCTTATAAATGGAATTTGCAAAAATATTCAAATTTCATTATATATGCAATGATCACACACTGCCCTAAGTACAAATCAATATCATAACATGACAATTCTTGCATGTTAACATCAAGATGAACCGAGCATCAGGTCGAATCAATTAAACCGGTATCCGAGAATACCCGTTTAAATTGCTATTCGAATGTGATTCAAATCAACTCTAAACCTGTTACATGTTGAAAATAATAACTTATCACCTTGCATTCTCATGCCATGCTCATGCATCATTTTGAGTGCATATGATTGTTATTGAATGTTGCCATTCATTTCGGTAGGCTCGGCACCCCCGGATTCCACCGAATATCCGTCTGACGGATATCGTTCCTCCTCTGAGCAACAAGGCAAGCAACCCTTTTGATCATCCCGATAACTTCTATGTTCTTGCTCCTGCACCTATTCATTGCATTAGGATCAAATGCTTCAACTTCTTTTGCCACGATAGTTGGACCCACTTCCTTTGCATGACTTAACCTTGTCACAGTAAATAGCCGAACCTTGCAACCTAGCATACCTGGTAGTTGCTTGAGCTATGATGTGCCTTATCCTGCTATGCATTCTATGCTTAGAGTTGTGTATGGTCTGTCATCTGGGAGATGAAAAGAAATGTGGAATGTGTTCGGTGAGCAAAGGTTGTGTGTTGAACTTGATTTGGTAAAGGTACCGGTGAAAGGCTGTGTAGGAGTACATGGCGGGTTGTTTCATTGGAACCGTTCTTAGGAACTGAGTTCCGTGTATGTAATCCAAGACTAGATACTACCACATGCTGGGCCCTGAAATATGACCCCGCTCGGCCTATTAATCGCGTAGTACTCGGTCCAGGAGTTGCAAGTAGTTTCTGGTGTTTATAGTAATGCTGGAGGCCGTGCATGGTGCTGACCTGAGAGGTGGACCGTGATGCGGTAGGCAGTGGCACGGTGTACCAAGTGGCACCCGGATGGTGGGCTTGGGAACCCTGCGCACATCGTTTGAGGCCGTGTCGGAAACCTCGTTCGGACTTCCGTACGGGTTACTCTCAAATAGGCGATAAACCTGGACTAGGTATTAGTGTGGTTAACGGTCGTGGCCGACTCCCTCGCTCGGCTTCCGCTTGAAGGTTGCCGAGGTGCATGACGTGCACATGGCGATAAGTGGCGAGAGCGTGTGTGACGAAGTACACCCCTGCAGGGTTATGATCTATTCGAATAGCCGCGTCCGCGGATATGGACTACTTGGAGACATATGTTGTTCATAGATAACTTCAATGGCTACTCATAAAATTGTCAAGATAAGCGTGAGTGTCGTGGACGGTATTTCCGTACGGAGACGGAATGATTCCACGATAGTGTATTGTTGTGGTGTTAGTGGACTCGTGTGCGAGAAATCAAGTTGTCAAAATTATTTAAAAATGCAAGTTGTCTAGCCACGAGTCAAATGCTGGCTTTCTGCCTGAAACCCCACAATACCTTTTGATACCTTGCATGAGTAGTTAGTTCTCCTAAAGTCTTGCTGAGTACGTTCGTACTCATGTTTGCTTAATAAATGTTGCAGAGGTTGCTAATGACCCTAATGGAGGGTTCTTCGTAGACATCGACGACGACGAGTAGCTGGTGTCCCAGCTATGATCTGGCCCTACGTCGGCTCTGTAGTATAGTCAGGCCACGTGCCTACTAGTTGCCCTGTCTGTACTCAGACAGTTTATAACTCTTCCGCTGGCTTGTATTGTATGACTGCTATCATGGGTCGTGAGACCCTTAATGTGTAATATTATGTGTGTGGCTCTTCCGAGCCTCTTAAATAAAGCTTGTATGTTTACGGTTATGTTGTGATGCCATCGATGTATCTATACATATCGGTATGCCATACGTACGTGTGTCGTACTTGATATGTATGGGGTTCGATTACCTAGTCGTGAACTTTAGTAGCACTCCTTACAAGGAAATGCCCCTTTGTGGTCCAACGAGCCTTGGTAGTTCGCTACTGCTCCGGACACATTGGTTGACCGGCATGTGTCCTTCTTAGCTGCTGTGTCTGTCCCCTTTGGGGAAATGTCACGCGATGTAATGGAGTCCTTGTAGCTTGCTACGACTCGTCTACATTCGCCGATGACCGACACCTGCTTTGTTGGGTCATGTATGCCTGTCCTTGTGCGGTACTGCCACTTTGGTTTATGACTAGACATGTCGATCCGGGTTCTTTGACATTGGATTGCTAGCGATACTATCGCATACGTGAGTCAAAAGACGCAAACGGTCCCGGCTAAGGTAAGGCTGCAGCCGTGGAGTTAACCGTGCGTGAGACCACAAAGGGATGCGATGGGTTACAGGCTAGATTCCTATGGCTTAGGATCGGGGTCCCGACAGCGTTGGTATCAGAGCCTGACTGACTGTAGGATTACTAAGCCAAACTGGTCGAAGTTGAGTCTAGAATTGCTTTAGTTATATATAAGGGAATTGTTTGTGGAAGGGAACGTAAGATTCTTGTTCTCTTCTCAAGTTATTCTATTCTGGTCATCCTCGTCTTTTCTGCAGGAATTAAGGACTAGATTTCCCATCTTCTCCTAGGCTCGTGTTCCGATCGGTAGCTTATAGGACTACGGGTCGAGAGATATTGGGTTTCTTTTATCCCTAGGAAGCAGGAAGTAAGTTTGATGATCAGAGAGTTGAACTTGATAGTTGAGTGGTGACGCTATTTCATTTTGGGTTGTCTCAAAATTTGTTTTTGAGCATTTACAACCGTTATGCTGCCCAATTTTTCATTCGGAGCTCTAATGCCTTTGCATTACTCTCTATTTACAGATGCCTGGCCGTCCTTCTCGTCAGGTGGTACGTCTGACCAGGTGCATTGATGTACCGGGTCATACGGCCATGCTGGTCAGGATGATGTCGGTGTGCGGTTACCGCTGGTACCCCGAGTACACGGTAGAGGAACAGTACCGAGACTTCAACCAGAGCCAGTACATCTGCACTGTTAGGGTATTTCCAGACTACCCTGGAGTGGAGAAGCCAATCCATTGGTCCTATGGGTTGGGGGTCACCGTTGACATGGCAGTACAGGATGCTGCCTATTCAATGCTGACTATTATGAGAGCGAGACATGCACTGCTGCAGAATTCAGAGTTCTGCTATGTTCCGGCCTTTCAGTATGGTGAAGAGGGATACCTCAGTGGAGTCTATTTTGATTCTTCTATGGAGGACCCACTTCTGCAGTCCACTGTTGAGATGCTAGAGAACAGAGACAAGGATGCTCGTGCTCTCCGCATGGAGCTTTATGCTACCCGTGCCCGTCTGTGGACAACTTTGACGCAGCTGGCACCGGTAGTCCAGACAGGGTATGGAGAGATGGAGATGCTGAACCCTGTTAGGACCCATCTTCCGGCCCACGTTGACTGGCCAGCTATAGGAGGAGTCACACCTCTTCGGGGACCCCTCTTACCACCAGTCAGGGGACCAAGGCCACATCCGTGTCCTTATGGATCCCAGGGATCTCAGGCTAGAGAGTTTCCTGATCCGCAGGTTGAGCTTCCAGGTCATGGAGGTAATCTCTATGAGATGTTCTATGCGGATGCCTGAGCTGTGAGCGGAAGGATAGTATGGTAGTAGCCGTACATTCACAGTCCTGCGTGACTTATGAAGTATGGTAGTAATGTGAAATGAATTCCGGAGGCCTAGATAAATAATGTATAGGAAGCTTGTAAGCCTCTGATGAGTAGTTTCACAATTCCAGTAGTTTGCTCTTCGGTTAAGGGTGTACTGAACTATGTAAGGGTGTGTATGAACCATGGTGTATATATAGCAGTTGCTTGTTACCATGTTGTTCGGATATTCATTTCCGCATTCCGTGTGTTCAGTACATTCTTAATCCATAGCTAGTATTGATATGATATTGGTCTAAGCTATGAGTTTGTTTGTCAGGATGGTGTTCACCAGGTTGAACCGTGCCCCTGCTCATGAGCAAGGTGAGGGTAGTCAAGCGTCGCAGGAAGACCTGCCTCACCCACCTTCTCTGGCATAAGTGATGCTTGAGGCAGAAAGAAACAAAAGGGAGACCAACCGACTGCTAGGGCGTATTGAGCAGAATACGGCTCGACAGCCTAGGAATGCTGCAGAGGATCCCGACGTCATGCTGGGTACGCTTCTTGTTAATCATCACCCAGCGTCCGTTCTCTTTGACACTGGGTCTTCTCATTCCTTCATTTCCGAAAGTTATGCACAGTTGCATAACATGTCATTTTGTGATATGCCAATCCCATTGGTCGTCCAAACCCCTGGTAGTAAATGGCAAACCTCTAGGATAACCTATGACAATGAAATTCTAGTAGACAGGCTAGTTTTTCTAGCCTCATTGATAGCATTGAAATCTTCGGATATTAACATCATCTTGGGCATGGACTGGATGTCAGCTCACTATGCCAAGATTGATACTCAATCCAGAAATGTCCAGCTTACCCATTCCTCGGGTGAGATAGTAAATGTCTCTACTCGAGTTGCCAAATGCCAGCTCTACTCCTTAAATGCCAACCCTCTTCCGGAACTTGAAGACATTCCGGTAGTCCGTGACTTCCCGGATGTTTTTCCAGAGGAACTGCCAGGAATTCCACCTGACAGAGATGTAGAGTATGTGATAGATCTTGTTCCGGGAACTGTCCCAATAGCCAGGAGACCTTATAAGATGGCACCCCTAGAGCTAGCCGAACTTAAGAAGCAATTAGATGAGGCCTTGAGCAAGGGTTTCATTCTTCCTAGCTCTTCTCCTTGGGCTTGTCCCGTCCTCTTCGTCAAGAAGAAAGACGGAACGGATCGGATGGTTGTAGATTACCGACCAGTTAATCTGGTCACCATTAAGAACAAGTATCCGCTCCCCAGGATCAACGATCTGTACGATCAGCTCGCTGGATCCTCAGTCTTCTCCGAAATGGATTTGAGGTTGGGATAACATCAAATCAAGATTAAGAACGGGGACATTCCAAAAATGGCTTTTGTTACTCGTTATGGCCAATATGAGTACACCGTTATGTCCTTCGGTTTAACCAATGCCCCAGCCACCTTCTCTCGGCTGATGAATTCAATCTTTATGGAGTATTTGGATAAATTCGTCGTAGTATACCTCGATGATATTCTCATCTACTCAAAGAATGAACAAGAACATGCCGAGCATCTAAGGCTGGTATTGATGAAACTTCGAGAGCATCGCCTCTATGCCAAATTTTCAAAATGTGAATTCTGGTTACTAGAAGTGACCTATCTAGGCCACGTAATCTCTGGTAAGGGTATTGCTGTCAATCCCGAGAGAGTTCAAGCTGTCCTTGATTGGACTCAACCTGAATCGGTTAAGCAAGTTAGGAGTTTTCTTGGTCTAGCGAGCTATTGTCGCCGCTTCGTCGAGAATTTCTCCAAGGTTGCAAAGCCTCTAACTGAACTCCTCAAGAAGGATAAAAAGTTCGAGTGGACACCACAGTGTGAGCATAGTTTTCAGGAACTGAAAAGACGCCTGACTTCCGCACCTGTGTTGCTACCACCAGATTTTTCTAAGGACTTTGTTATCTATTGCGACGCCTCGCGACAAGGATTAGGTTGCATTCTCATGCAAGATCGTCATGTGATCGCATACGCATCTCGACAGTTGCGTCCACATGAGGATAATTATCCCACACATGACCTTGAGCTTGCAACTGTGGTCCATGCACTAAAAACCTGGCGACATTACCTTTTGGGTAATCGTTGCGAAATATTCACTGATCACCAAAGTCTGAAGTATATCTTCACCCAGCCGGATTTGAATCTCAGGCAAAGACGGTGGGTTGAGTTGATCTCGGATTACGACTTAGGGATAACTTACACCCCGGGGAAGGCCAATGTTATGGCCGATGCACTAAGTCGTAAATCTTATTGTAACAATTTGATGCTACAACAAGGTCAACCACATCTCCATGAGGACTTTCGGAAGTTGAATCTTCATATTGTTCCTCAAGGATTCCTTTCTACCCTGGTGGCGAAGCCTACTCTTAAGGATCAAATTATAACTGGCCAAAAGCGTGACAAGGGTATATCACGGATCAAGGAGAATATTTTAGCGGAAACGCTAAAGAATTTTCCATGAATGATCAAGGTGTTGTGTTCTTCCAGAATCGTTTAGTGGTTCCTAAGAACCCACATCTAAGGCAGTTAATCCTTAAGGAGGCTCATGATTCTCCTCTCACCATTCATCCCGGTAGTACTAAGATGTATCAGGACCTACGCCAGAGGTTCTGGTGGACTAGGATGAAGAGAGAAATTGCTGAGTTCGTGGTTAACTGCGACGTTTGTCGTCGAGTTAAGGCAGAACATCAAAGGCCTGCTGGCACCCTTCAACCTCTAGCTATTCCTGAATGGAAATGGGATAAAGTTAGCATGGATTTCATTACCGGATTTCCCAAGACCAAGAAAGGAAATAATGCTATCTTTGTGGTCATTGACCGTCTTTCCAAAGTGGCTCATTTTCTTCCTGTTCGTGAGAGTATAATAGCTAGCCAGCTAGCAGAGTTATATATCTCTCGAATAGTGTCTCTTCATGGTGTTCCCCTGGAAATTAACTCGGACCGTGGAAGTACCTTTACTTCTCGTTTCTGGGAAAGTTTTCAGAATTCCATGGGGACTCACTTATCTTTTAGCACTGCTTTCCATCCCCAATCAAGTGGTCAAGTAGAAAGAGTGAATCAAATTCTAGAAGATATGCTCCGAGCCTGTGTTATTTCGTTCGGTATGAATTGGGAGAAGTGCCTTCCATTCGCTGAATTTGCTTATAACAATAGTTATCAATCAAGCTTGGGCAAAGCTCCTTTTGAAGTTCTCTATGGACGAAGATGTTGAACCCCTCTTAATTGGTCAGAAACCGGAGAGAGGCAACTCTTTGGCCCGGATATGATCCAGGATGCAGAAGAGCAGGTTCGCATTATTCGTGAAAAGTTGAGAACAGCCCAGTCTCGTCAAAAGAGCTAATATGATCGTCATCATAAGGCTGTGACCTTTGAAGTTGACGAGAAGGCTTACCTTCGGGTTACACCTTTAAAGGGTACCCACCGATTCGGTATCAAGGGCAAATTGGCTCCTCGTTACATTGGACCTTTTCGCATTCTTGCCAAACGAGGAGAAGTTGCCTACCAGTTGGAACTTCCTCCGCATCTTTCCAAGGTTCATGATGTTTTCCACGTCTCGCAACTCAGGCGTTGCTTTTCGGATCCTATCCGTGAAGTGGACCACGAAATGCTTGATCTACAAGATAACCTTTCTTACCGAGAATACCCCGTGCGTATTCTTGATCAAGATGAGCGTACCACTCGACGTCGAAACCTCAAGTTCCTTAAAGTTCAATGGTCAAATCATTCTGAAAAGGAGGCAACTTGGGAAAGAGAGGATCGTCTCCGACTTGAGTATCCTGCGTTATTCCCGACGACTTCTAAATCTCGGGACGAGATTCTTTTGAGTGGGGGTGAGTTGTCACATCCCTAACCCTTAAGCAAGATAGCATTGTGCTCATGTCTTCTTTGCATTTGCATCTAAGAAGTTTCAACAAAAACAACAAAGTGGCAAAGGAAAAACTCAAAACCCTAGCCACCATTTCAATTAGAGGAAATTTCAAACTAGTTCAAAATCAATGAACCCAAAATGGCCTCAAGAAATGTTCAAACTTTCTGATAAATCATGAAACTAAATGAGCATTGGAGAAAACTATTTTCTTGACACTTTAAGCATTTTAAATAAATTCAAAAGCCACTGGTTTCAAATTTAAAAATTGAAATCAGAACCTATAATTTTCCAAAAATGTTGAAAACCTTGGAAATGAGTAGGGATATTATAACAAATATTTCAGGAGGTCTAAAATAGTTTTTACTTTTTGTTTTGGAGCTGAATTAATTAGCAAAACAGAAAAAACAAAAACAGAGAAAATGGGAAAAAGCTTACGTGTCGCCCAAGCCTGGCCCGGCCCATCTCCCCGCTCGTCCCCTCCCTCGCGCCAGTAGGCAGCAGGAGGTGGCCGCCGCCTCCTCCGGCGCGGCCACGCACCTGCGTGCCTGCCTGGCCGCCGGTTCGTGCTGGCGAAGACGGGGATAAGCTCCCCAGAGCCTCCCCTATCCATTCCCCGCCTCGGTTCTCCTCCTCCGCCCGGATCTCCTCCCCCTCCTTGCTGCCGCCGTTAGAGCCGAGCTCGAGCTCGAGCTGCCCGTGCCCCTGGCCATAGGATCCCCTCCCAGAGCACGCCATTAGCTCCGCCTCGTCGCCCTGGTCATCTCTGCAGAAGCCGAAGCTTCCTCGAGCCCTGCAACGCCCGCAACGCCGTCGTCTTCCACCTCCGGCCGCCGGACCTCTCCCGTCGATTCGTCGCCCCCAGGCCTTCCCAGCGCCGTCTAAGCTCTGCTCTGCACTCCCCGTGAGCATGCGGTCGTTTCCCCTAAGTTTTCCCCCTCGATCCCCTCCTCTAGCCCTAGTTTCACCGGAGCCCGACGAGGACCGCCGCTGCCGCTCGTCGCCGGTAGCCCTCCGTTGATCAGCTCATCCTTCCGAGGGCACCAGCAGCTCCAGGACGACGCGTAGATGCCGTAGCAGCTAAGAACTGAGCGTAGATCCCTCTGATTCAAAGCCCCCGACGACGCCCGAGCTTCGGCCGCCGCTTCGGCTCGTCGCCGACGCCTCTTCCGGCGACCCTAGCCTCCCCAGATGGTCCTGCCAGATCGGCCACTTCGCGAGCATGCTGTAGCTGCAAACCGCGTGCGTTTTGGTGCTGTGCAGCGCTGTCTAGGTCGCCTCCGGCGAGCCCTCCGCCGCGGGTCTGGTCGCCGGCGACCACCCTCCGGTGGCCGTCGACGTGGCCGACCATTAGGGCATAATCGCCCTCCCCTGAGTCGCTGCCAGAGGGCCCCACGCCTAGTCAAACCCCAATTAGGGGCTGGTCAGCGCGGGATTAGTCCCAGAGAGGCTGACCAGTGGGGCCCCCCTGTCAGGTTTGACCTGCACAGGTCGGCTGACCTGCTGACGTCAGCCTGATGCAATAAATAGAATTTCCAGTATAAAAATAATTCAGGAAATTGCTAAAAATTGCAAAAATCATAGAAATTAATCTGTAACTCCAATGAAAATAATTTATATATGAAAAAGTATCAGAAAAATTCAAGGATTCTGATTATGCTATTTTCAACTATGTTTGAAAAAGTTACAGAACCCTAAATTGTGAAATAAGGAATAATTCAATTCTTTTAATCACCTTATAAATGGAATTTGCAAAAATATTCAAATTTCATTATATATGCAATGATCACACACTGCCCTAAGTACAAATCAGTATCATAACATGACAATTCTTGCATGTTAACATCAAGATGAACCGAGCATCAGGTCGAATCAATTAAACCGGTATCCGAGAATACCCGTTTAAATTGCTATTCGAATGTGATTCAAATCAACTCTAAACCTGTTACATGTTGAAAATAATAACTTATCACCTTGCATTCTCATGCCATGCTCATGCATCATTTTGAGTGCATATGATTGTTATTGAATGTTGCCATTCATTTCGGTAGGCTCGGCACCCCCGGATTCCACCGAATATCCGTCTGACGGATATCGTTCCTCCTCTGAGCAACAAGGCAAGCAACCCTTTTGATCATCCCGATAACTTCTATGTTCTTGCTCCTGCACCTATTCATTGCATTAGGATCAAATGCTTCAACTGCTTTTGCCACGATAGTTGGACCCACTTCCTTTGCATGAATTAACCTTGTCACAGTAAATAGCCGAACCTTGCAACCTAGCATACCTGGTAGTTGCTTGAGCTATGATGTGCCTTATCCTGCTATGCATGCTATGCTTAGAGTTGTGTATGGTCTGTCATCTGGGAGATGAACAGAAATGTGGAATGTGTTCGGTGAGCAAAGGTTGTGTGTTGAACTTGATTTGGTAAAGGTACCGGTGAAAGGCTGTGTAGGAGTACATGGCGGGTTGTTTCATTGGAACCGTCCTTAGGAACTGAGTTCCGTGTATGTAATCGAAGACTAGATACTACCACATGCTGGGCCCTGAAATATGACCCCGCTCGGCCTATTAATCGCGTAGTACTCGGTCCAGGAGTTGCAAGTAGTTTCTGGTGTTTATAGTAATGCTGGAGGCCGTGCATGGTGCTGACCTGAGAGGTGGACCGTGATGCGGTAGGCAGTGGCACGGTGTACCAAGTGGCACCCGGATGGTGGGCTTGGGAACCCTGCACACATCGTTTGAGGCCGTGTCGGAAACCTCGGCCGGACTTCCGTATGGGTTACTCTCAAATAGGCGATAAACCTGGACTAGGTATTAGTGTGGTTAACGGTCGTGGCCGACTCCCTCGCTGGGCTTCCGCTTGAAGGTTGCCGAGGTGCATGACGTGCACATGGAGATAAGTGGCGAGAGCGTGTGTGACGAAGTACACCCCTGCAGGGTTATGATCTATTTGAATAGCCGCGTCCGCGGATATGGACTACTTGGAGACATATGTTGTTCATAGATAACTTCAATGGCTACTCATAAAATTGTCAAGATAAGCGTGAGTGTCGTGGACGGCATTTCCGTACGGAGACGGAATGATTCCACGATAGTGTATTGTTGTGGTGTTAGTGGACTCGTGTGCGAGAAATCAAGTTGTCAAAATTATTTAAAAATGCAAGTTGTCTAGCCACGAGTCAAATGCTGGCTTTCTGCCTGAAACCCCACAATACCTTTTGATACCTTGCATGAGTAGTTAGTTCTCCTAAAGTCTTGCTGAGTACCTTCGTACTCATGTTTGCTTAATAAATGTTGCAGAGGTTGCTAATGGCCCTAATGGAGGGTTCTTCGTAGACATCGACGACAACGAGTAGCTGGTGTCCCAGCTACGATCTGGCCCTACGTCGGCTCTGTAGTATAGTCAGGCCACGTGCCTACTAGTTGCCCTGTCTGTACTCAGACAGTTTATAACTCTTCCGCTGGCTTGTATTGTATGACTGCTATCATGGGTCGTGAGACCCTTAATGTGTAATATTATGTGTGTGGCTCTTCCGAGCCTCTTAAAATAAAGCTTGTATGTTTACGGTTATGTTGTGATGCCATCGATGTATCTATACATATCGGTATGCCATGCGTACGTGTGTCGTACTTGATATGTATGGGGTTCGATTACCTAGTCGTGAACTTTAGTAGCACTCCTTACAAGGAAATGCCCCTTTGTGGTCCAACGAGCCTTGGCAGTTCGCTACTGCTCCGGACACATTGGTTGACCGGCATGTGTCCTTCTTAGCTGCTGTGTCTGTCCCCTTTGGGGAAATGTCACGCGATGTAATGGAGTCCTTGTAGCTTGCTACGACTCGTCTACATTCGCCAATGACCGACACCTGCTTTGTTGGGTCATGTATGCCTGTCCTTGTGCGGTACTGCCACTTTGGTTTATGACTAGACATGTCGATCCGGGTTCTTTGACATTGGATTGCTAGCGATACTATCGCATACGTGAGTCAAAAGACGCAAACGGTCCCGGCTAAGGTAAGGCTGCAGCCGTGGAGTTAACCGTGCGTGAGACCACAAAGGGATGCGATGGGTTACAGGCTAAATTCCTATGGCTTAGGATCGGGGTCCCGACAAGGTCGTTGGAGTAGCCCCGGCGACGAGCCACGGCGGCTACCGAAGCTTGGCCACGACGAGGCTAGTCCTAGGAGGCACGGGAGGAAGAGATTGGGACGGCTACGGCTTCAGGAGAGCTCACTGAGCACGCCGGGGTGCTCGGCAGTGGCTCTCGGGGTTGCTAACCACGACAACACCATGGCCGGCGGCAGGGGCTTCGACTCCGGCAACTAGCCTGGTGGGAGGAAGGGGAGATCGACAAGGGGAGGGGGAATGCGTCCGGCGGCTCACAGGGGTTCGATTGGAGCAGACGGCGAGCTCGGGGACACTTTGGTTGGCGCGAATCGACGAGGAAGGTCCGGCGGCCGGAGGTGAAGGGGACGACGGCGATGGCGATGCTCCGTGGCTCGGGTGCTCGGGGAGGTTGACGAGGAGGAGCTTCTCGACGAGGCGGAGCTAATGAGCCGGTCAGGAAGGTGAGGGGAAGCCTGAGGCTACGGCTGCGACTGACGGCGGCGACGGCCTTGCTGGAATCCATGGGGGAGGGAGAAGGAGGGAGATAGGGGAGAGGCTGGAGAGGGGGATGAGCTCGGGGGTCTAGGTGGTGGCCGCAAATGGATATGGATGCATGGGTGGCCGCCAGCGCGAAGCTGGAGCTGGCTCGCCCGGTGCTGTGCCTCGTCTCGCCTCTGCCTTCTGGCAGAGGTAGAAGATGACTGGCAGAGGCGAGTGGGCTGGGCCATCTCCTTCCTGGGCCAGGTAACAGGTAAGGTTTTCTATTCTCTTCTCTTTATTCTTTTCTGTTTTCTGTTTGCTAACATTTGTGTTGAATTGAAAATAAATCCAAATCATTTTGCAAAATCCTTATAATATTTTTATGTGGCATAAATATAAATGTCCAATACCACAAAATAGTTTCAACATTTTTGAAACTTTTATTTTAAAATAAAACAAAATAACTTCATTCCAAACAGTTATTTAATCCAATCAAAAACCCTTTTCATAAGTTCCTGTGACTTAGAAATTTGGTTTGACAGATTTATTCCCTGTCACTATTTTCCCAAATATTTGGAACATTTTTCTGGTTCCTTTTAAGGTAATATTTTTATTGCCCTTTTGTCAATTTCAACTCATTTGGCTTGATCACTTCCATTTCCAGATTCAATGCAATTTTGAATGCATGCACAAAATGCAATGACAAGCAAGGCAAACTTGGGCTGTGACAGCTCACCCTACTAAAGAAGAATCTCGTCCCGAGATTCAAGCGTAGTCGGGAAGAGGGAGAAGGGACACTAAACTATCACAACCTTCACGACCCATTTGCTCCTCTCGAGGACGTTGATTCGTCGCACCATGTTGATCTTGACATGTTTGTTCTTGAGTTCTTCATCTAGCTTGACGATAAAAGAATAGAGAGACGACATAAGATTCGATCTCCTCGAAGATCGGGCAACTCAAGATCAACTCATAGAATGAGACGTAGGAACGTCCCTTGAGCTGAGACACAACACACATAACACGGACGAGGAAATGAGACATATGACAGATGTTCAATTGGTAGGCAACAAATCCAGGCTTAAAACGGATGCTGGCGAGGTTTCAAAGTAGCGAGGATTAGGTTGCCCTTCATACCACAACGGGGCACCTTAGGAAGGCGACTCTTAGAGTTATTCCCCTCAGTGGCAAAAAGAATTACTTTTGATCCTAAGATCATTGAAACTCTTCATACCAGGGTAAGGCAATTCACAAATGATTGTTTGGAGGAATTTGAAAGAATGGAATACTCAGGTTGGAAAGAAACTAGGGTTATAGAACAACTCGGCGATCGGATGGCACATTCCAAATATTACCGAGGATATAACCTAGTGTCTGAGCGTGCTCTCAAGAACTTGAGCATTTCCATATTCATCAAGGTTTACCAACATCCGTGCCAAGGATCCTGGTGACACAACATACTACCATGATGAACAATGATGGAGGATGCAGATGCAAAGGAAGACAACACTTCCTCATATTTCACCTTAGCTGTGCCAAGGGAACGAAATCTGGTTGATCGACCGAGAGACATTTAGCACTCCGCTTCTAATGTTCTCCTTGGTGTACTAGCACAACCCAATTATAGATCGTGCTTGATATCTAGCGCATCAAGTATAGGTCGGACTTCGGGACCAAAGGGGATCCATGAGGAACAACTTATAAAATAGGTCATACAAAACCACACGGAAGATGGCTAGGATTGCTGATACAAGATATTATAATATCAAGTCTTCCGGCTAGGCGTGTTAGCCATTTCACCAGTTTACCGGGTTACATAGAGACCAATATTATAATTCTTGGGGAAAATTCAAACCATTATAACTGCCTGAGATTCAGCTCCGGTTGGTGACATGATGCTTCAGACTCAGCATGTCTGAAAAGAAAGTTTGCAACACAAATCGACGAGATAACGTTGCATGATTCTCAGGAAATGAACTACGGAAGACAACTCCAAAACATGAGCTGGATCGCAAGACCCACGTGAACACACTGCCCAAGACAACTGTGAACACATGAAAAGTCTTACAACAAAACACTACCGAGTTCTGGATGGGAACCATCATTGCGGATAACGAAGCCATGTGCAAGTCCGTCTGGGCCCTTCGGGAATGACACCTAACTTCTTTTCCTTGAACAAATCAATCAGTGGCTTGGTGTGCTAGGATATACATACGGAGTGAAGATGATCAGTCTATCAAACCATAGAATACTTCGCACGTGCATGATTGACTTGGGATGATTCCGAAGAAACAAATTAACTTTTCTCGAATTCACGGCGGCAACTTGCATCAGATGCACATGAATTAGAGGAATTCACTTCTTACACCTAACATATACCTCGTGCACGAGACACGAAGTCAATGTCTACAAAGTTTCTAGCACTAGCTTAATGTCCAACATAGATCATGGAACAATTAGAATGTTGCCGATGGGCTCAACAACAATTCATCAAGATACCCATATAATGGATTTCCATAACTATGTGAGCAAGATAATAGCATTGGTCAGATCAAAGAATATAATGGTGTATGCTCAGAGAAATCCATGAGTAAAACACCGCTACAAAAATGTTTGGTTCTGAGTTTGATTTGACGATAGCCCATGCTCAAATCAAAATTGAACAACATAATATATGCAACAATTGATCACACGAATCAACCGATGGCAATATCATCTTTCTTCAAGACTCTCACAACAGAAAGATATCCCTTTTAAATGAGCTGAGTTTAGGCGAAGCTTTTATCTTCCAACTCTCCAAGTTGTTGTTTAGCTTAACCAACTAGCTCGGGGTATACAATACAAATTCTTGGAGAAGGGGTTGGTTTATAGAAAAACCAACTTGATCACGAGCTCTATCATAACAGTCAGGAAACAACCTGGTAATACTTCCGAGAAGATGTTCGGAAAATCACGAACCACCGATATATTATTAAGCTCGGGAACAATCTTGCTTTTCAGGGCAAGATGATGTGATCAATAGAGCGAGGGATTGACAGAATACTAACCCATCGATCGAAAAGTGCACCATGAAACATGGACTAGGTAGCACGGTCAATCTTAGAATGACGATTCAATGACCATCACCATAAGAGTGAAATTATTGTCCATTAACTACCAAGCAATAGCATTTGCTAGGAGTATTGATTTCACACATCATGGTTCACTTGTCGATATTCCGGTTACAACCAACAAGAAAACCGAGGAATGAACAATGATAGAGAAAACTATCATTACATCAAGAGCTCATAAGAGATGGTG
Organism: Hordeum vulgare subsp. vulgare; assembly: GCF_904849725.1. Lineage (NCBI taxonomy): Eukaryota > Viridiplantae > Streptophyta > Magnoliopsida > Poales > Poaceae > Hordeum > Hordeum vulgare. The sequence goes on from NC_058520.1 coordinate 103,040,091, forward strand.
CAATTCTCATAACACTCTTGATAAAAGAGGGTAATACTCCAAGATAGATCAGAACAAAAGCTGGTTTAGCATTTCGATCTGCGGAATACAACTACTTTGACCCAATCCAAGAAATGGATAAAGTACTGGAGTTTGCTTCTCCCAGTCATTCGAGAATAGAACAACTTGATAGACTAAAAGAATAATAGGCATCGATGACATGGATGCACAACTACTCTTAACTATCCTCTCATAGATGAAGGTCAGAATCCAACTAAGGAGGGCAACTCAAAGGCACATGATTTTCGGAGTTGTAGATGCATAGAATAACATGTCGAACGAGTTCAACATAATTCTTCCAGATAACCCATGCAGAAGGGCGGAGTAGGCAGTATCACAATATGGAGTGGGGAACGCATCACGAGCACTCTTATTATGATCTTTAGTTCACGAAGAACTTTTGACAGAGATGGTCCATGGTATTGGAAGAATGATATACCACGCACCTTGAGGATTACAACAAGGTTACTAATCATTCTATAGGAACTAGCAACACTATCAACAGAGATAAGCAGAATGATCATTGGATTCAGAGACCCAGAATAGAGTACCTACAAGATATTTAACATCACGAGATGTTTTTCGAAAATGATGGCCAGAACTATCACACTGGAAGACATACCACACATCTGGACTATTGGGTAGGTTTCGAAGTAACATGTTTTCCTAATACTTCAACAAAACATCGAGGTAATAAATTACCTCAACACAATTATTAGTGTGCTTTGTCCGGCCAAAGACATTAGCTCAGGAGGAGGGCATTTGCAATTGCATCAGACTATTTGGGAACTTTGGAAAACTTGGACGGCATAACGTCTGTACGGGCATGAAATATGAGGCAACCTGCAAGAAAACTAACAGCATAACAACTGAATTCTTATGGAGACACTGATCTAGAAAGACAACAACTTCTCTATAAGTTTCCAACATAGTAACTCGTCATCCTAATGAATAGATGAGAAAGCCTAATTCTTAAACCCCGTAGAATAAAGAAGAGGGTGACTCAGAATAAGAATGACACAAGGAAAGGAGTAAAAAGAGCCTTACGTTCCCTTCCACAAACAATTCCCTTATATAACTAAAGAGTTGCTAGACACAACATCGACCAGTTTGGCTTGGTTATCCTACACGCAGTCAAGCTCTGATACCAAAGCTGTCGGGACCCCGATCCTGAGTCATAAGAACCTAGCCTGTAACACATCACATCACTTTGCGACCTCACGCACGGTAAACTCCACGGCTCCCACCTTACCTTGGCCGGGACCGTTTGCGTCTTTTGGCTCACGTATATGAATATGTTGCTAGCGTTCAAACGACAAAGAACCTGGGTCGACATGACTAGTTATAAACCCCAGCGGTACAACCGTACAGGGACAAGCATACATAACCCAGCAAAGCAGGTGTCGGTCATCAGCGTGTGTAGACGAGTCGTAGCAAGCTACAAGGACTCCATTACACCGCGTGACATTTCCCCGAGGGGACAGACACAGCAGCAAATAAGGATACATGCTGGTCAATCAATGTGTTCCGAGCAGTAGCAAACTACCAAGGCTCGATGGAATCACAAAGAGGCATTTCCCTGTAAAGAGTACTACTAAAGGCAAACAACTAGGTGTCGAATCCCACACATATAATGCATTTCAAACATACACACATTATGCACGATATGTGTAGATACAACATGGCATCACAACATAACTCTATGACTCGAGCATTTATTAAAGACTCATAAGAGTCATCATAGTATGATATTACAAACAGGGGTCTCGTGACCCGACACTCAAGTCATACAAACAACAAGCGGAAGCAAATCATGTCTGGGTACAGACATCTACTAAAAGTGGCTGGAAGAGCCTGAAAAGCTACTACAACCCCACCAAAGGAGCCAGACCTCTGTCTGGGATTCCCAAGCTATTCCGATCAACATAGAACACATCGCGTAGAACCTTTTAATGAGTCTAAGTCTTCTCTGCAAAAACATAAATAAAGCAACCGTGAGTACAAAGGTACTCAGCAAGTCTTACATCAGAACTATCTACATATGCATCATGTTTCAATGAAAGGATTGTGGGGTTTGATTGCAGCAAGCCAGCTTTGACTCTTGGCTAACCTGTACTACGACTACAAGTTCTTTCTTTGAGGTGGGATAACGCACATGAGTCCACATATTCACCAATTCAATACACCACTATGGATCCACTCTCGTCTCCCTACGAGAAGGCCTTCCATAGCACTCACACTTATCTTGCATGTTTTAGAGTATCCATTTAAATTGTGTATGTACCACGTAATGTTTCCAAGTAGTCCATAACCGAGGACGCGGCTATTCGAACAGATTAAATCACCCTCCAGGGGTATACTTCTTCACACATGCTCCCACCACTTAGCACCATATGCACGTCATGCATCTTGGCAACCTTCAAGCGGAAGCACTGGCGTGGGTGTCGGCCACGACCGTTAACCACACAAGACCCTAGTCCAGGTTTATCGCCTATTTGAGACTGAACCCGCAAGGAAGTCCGGCCGAGGTTTCCTCTACGGCCCCGAACGATGCGCGCAACGTTCCCAAGCCCCCCATCCGGGTGCCACTTGGTACACCGTGCCACTGTGTATCTACCGTAGTTAAGCCTACCCCGTCGGGCAAAGCTAAACACGGCCGCCAACACTTTTCCTACAAACACCATAAACTAACTGCAACTCCTGGACAGAGATCTAGGCAATTAATAAGCCGAGCGGGGTCATATTTCAGGGTCCAATGCATGGTAGTATCTTGTCTTGGATAACATACACAGAACTCAGTTCTTAAGGACGGTCCCAATGAGACAACCCGCCATGTACTCTTACATGGCCTCTCATCCATACCTTTACCAAATCAGATTCACATCTTTACTCTCACACTGTAGGACATGAACACAACCATTCCGATACATCATTCAGATGGATCAGACCCGACACGACTCTAAGCATATCAGGCATTGTAACAAGCATGGATGAGTAAGCACAACAAGGCTCAAGCAGTTGCTACTCATGCTAAGTGGTTTCAACTATTTACTGTGACAAAATCAGGTCATGCAGAGGAATGGGTTCAACTACCGATAACATGTGCAGTTGAATCGTGTTTGTCCTGATGCAGTAAAAGAGAGCAGGAGCGAGAGAGTGGGTTTATATCAATATGCTCAAGGGGGGTTTGCTTGCCTGACACGTCTGAAGATAGCAATGAGTCTTCATCAATGTCAACGATCACATCGTCGGAAACATCGTTTACCAAGAGGGAACAACACCGGCAAACAAGAAGGAACAACATTACTTCACGGAAATGCAACACTATGATGCATGCTCAAGACATGAAATGAAAGGTGGCAGGGCTAATGTGGCTATCATTTCTTAAGTTGAAGTTGGTTTGAACTAGGATTCAAACATCACTTCAAGCCGGGTATCTTTCCAAGTATCTTTATAATTGATTCGACCTGATGGTCATAACAAATTATTCCAACATGTATGGAGTTAGTATTTTGGGGTAGTGATTTGCATTGACCAATGTTTGGTCATAACAATTGAAGTGGAATTCAAATAAGTATCAAATTCCATCTCCAAACTAATTATGAAATTTATCCTATTCACCATTTTGCCTATTTGGTGATGTTAACTTTTTCAAACATGCATGAAAATGCCATAATCAGATTCCTTGGATTTTTCTGATACTTTTTCATACATAAATTATTTTCATCCGAGTTATATTTTAATTTCTATGATTTTTACAAGTTTTAGCAATTTCCTGGATTTATTTTATAATAGGAAATCAATTACTGCATCAGCACTGCATCAGCATTGCGTCAGTAGTCAACTACGTCTGGGCCAGGTCAAACCTGACTAGTGGGATCCACTGGTCAGTGACCCAGGTGCTAATCCCGCGCTGACCCGCACTAAGTGAGGTTTGACTCACCAGTGGGGCCCTCTGTCAGTGGCTAGGGGTGGTGGTTAGTGGTTAGTTAGGCGGATCACGTCGGGGGCTACCGGAACCTGGCCGGCGGCGACCACGGGCGCGGCGGAGGCTCGCCGGAGATGCTCTAAAACGGCCTATGGGGCTCGGTTAGATGCGCTGAAGGCACTAGGGTGAAGACCAGGCTCGACCGCATCGTGCTGGGGGCTCGAAGGGGGCCTAGGTCGCTGGAGTAGCCCCGGCGACGAGCCACGGCGGCTACCGAAGCTTGGCCACGGCAAGGCTTGTGCTAGGAGGCACGGGAGGAAGAGATTGGGACGGCTACGGCTTCAGGAGAGCTCACTGAGCACGCCGGGGTGCTCGGCAGTGGCTCTCAGGGTTGCTAACCACGACGACACCATGGCCGGCGGCAGGGGCTTCGGCTCCGGCAGCTAGCATGGTGGGAGGAAGGGGAGATCGACAAGGAGAGGGGGAATGCGTCCGGCGGCTCATAGGGGTTCGATTGGAGCAGACGGCGAGCTCGGGGACACTTTGGTTGGCGCGAATCGACGAGGAAGGTCCGGCGGCCGGAGGTGAAGGGGACGACGGCGATGGTGATGCTCCGTGGCTCGGGTGCTCGGGGAGGTTGACGACGAGGAGCTTCTCGACGAGGCGGAGCTAATGAGCCGGTCAGGAAGGTGAGGGGAAGACTTTGGCTACGGCTGCGACGGACGGCGGCGACGGCCTCGCTGGAATCCATGGGGGAGGGAGAAGCAGGGAGATAGGGGAGAGGCTGGAGAGGGGGATGAGCTCGGGGGTCTAGGTGGTGGCCGCAGACGGATATGGATGCATGGGTGGCCGCCAGCGCGAAGCAGGAGCTGGCTCGCCCGGCGCCGTGCCTCGTCTCGCCTCTGCCTTCTCGCAGAGGTAGAAGATGACTGGCACAGGCCAGTGGGCTGGGCCATCTCCTTCCTAGGCCAGGTAACAGGTAAGGTTTTCTATTCTCTTCTCTTTATTCTTTTCTGTTTTCTGTTTGCTAACATTTGTGTTGAATTGAAAATAAATCCAAATCATTTTGCAAAATCCTTATAATATTTTTATGTGGCATAAATATAAATGTCCAATACCACAAAATAGTTTCAACATTTTTGAAACTTTTATTTTAAAAGAAAACAAAATAACTTCATTCCAAACAGTTATTTAATCCAATCAAAAACCCTTTTCATAAGTTCCCGTGACTTAGAAATTTGGTTTGACAGATTTATTCCGTGTCACTATTTTCCCAAATATTTGGAACATTTTTCTGGTTCCTTTTAAGGTAATATTTTTATTGCCCTTTTGTCAATTTCAACTCATTTGGCTTGATCACTTCCATTTCCAGATTCAATGCAATTTTGAATGCATGCACAAAATGCAATGACAAGCAAGGCAAACTTGGGCTGTGACATACAAGAACTTGCCATATCACACAAAGTAAGATTGAGGCCATGACACACACATGGCATATATAAAGCTCTTGGATTCTTTTCAAGTAAACGACTTTGTACCCCTTGTTTGTTTCCTTACATGTTGGAACCATTTTCGTACCCTTGGACCCTTACATTATCAATATTTAAGCCATAAGACTTAATTGCATCAAGAAGTATACATTAAAAAGACCCAAACCAGAAGTGTCATCCAGTGTCAAAAATTCCATAAAGAATTCTTCTATTTTTATTTTTTTATTTGACATGTTAACACATCGAATAATTAGGTACATTTGTTCTTGATGGCTAACATCTGGAGTACAATCAAGAATTATAGAGAAATATTTAGCTTCTTTAATAATTTGTAAGATAGAACTAGTAACACTAGAGGCCAATAGAGAAATCAACTCATTCTGAATTTTGTGGCTGAGATAGTGATGATAAATTTCATCATTCTAAATTCATCTAAGATGTTCTTGCATTATTGGATCAAATTCAGCAATCATCTCTACACATGCCAAAAAATTACCATTGTTGTGTTGATAAAGTTTCTCACTAGATCCACGGAAAGACAAGTTACGTTTACCAAGATATTTAACAATTGCTACTAATCTCACTAACACTTGTCTAGAACGTTCTTTCTCCTTATTAATCTGCTGCTGCAAATCCTTATCAATGGTTTTATTTTTGGTAAGTCTAACTTTTAACTCATTCGAAGTGTTCATGGTTTTAATGTGTTCTACACCATCTTCATGTTCTTTAAGCCTCTCGCTAAGATGCTTCCATCACTCAATCCATTACCAGCTAACGCACTTTTGTTGCTATGGGATTTAAAAAGCTTGCAACAAAAACAATACACTTTGTTAGGATGTTCAGAGTAAAGCAACAATTTCCTGGCATGTACCTCTCCATTCCTCAACTTTCTAGAATAATAAGATAGGGAAAAATGTCTAGAATTACTATCTAGAGGGAACACAATACCATCATTCCTTACATGGCCCTTCTCAACTCAAATATCCCTTGCCTTATCATCCAGATTATCCCAGTTTCGTGGGTCAAAAATATCAACAATGAATGTATATTGTTTATCGACACTCGGTGATTCACAATTTGATGAACGAGTTACATTTTCATGCTCGCTGGAATTACTATTACCCACATCCATATCATCATCACTAGCATTTGTATTCTCAGTTGGTTTTTCTTCAACACATACTATGGCCAATTCCAGGGGACCTCGAGAAGAACTACCAGGTTTGAAATATCTGTTAAGTGATCCTTTTAGAGATTTTACCTCTTCATATTTTTGCTTTTTTATCTTCCTTTTGTTACTACTAGATAAATGCTTTATAAAGGACATGTTACTTATCAAGAACAAGCAGCATAAAATGATTAAAACAGGGAACAAAGGCACCTGAATGTTGACGTAGGCGGCCAAATCAGCAGATCCACGAATGGCAGTAAGCAGGACCCTTCCCCAGTTCAGCTGTTCGCGAAATCAAGAGAATGCCTCAAAGACATGAGAAAGAAAATGCCCCAAAATCCTTGAGCCGAGCCATCACACCAAATGGTGAAACACCAGTCCTGCAGTTCATCTATTCGCTGTTCAGATGATTCGTTTGACCAGGAAGAAACAATTTGTTCTAAAAGAATTTGAAGAACCTGATAACGATAGTATATACTTATATTCGAACGGTCTCAGATCCACTGAAACAGATCAGCTGAGCAGCGAACCTCACCTTCGGCCCCTCCCTTGCCTCAAATAGATCCACTAAAACAGAGAAAGAGAAGAGATATTAGAGATGCATGGTCAGGCTCATCTGTGGGCACATCTATTTAACTTAAAGGAGGAACAGGATCACGGGGAAGTGAGGAACGGGCAGATCTCCCTGTCTCAAAGACTCCAACGTCTAGCTGATGGGGAAGTGAGGAACGGGAAGCAATTTGAAGAAGGAAGGCGAGCAAATCGGGGATCTGATTTGCGCCATTAGTCTCCATTAATGGACGACGGGGATCTTGGAATCGGAGACGACAAGGGAGCGGTAGCGCTGTTCTGGGAGTCTGGGATTTGGGAGGAGAGTTGGTCTCGAGAACGGAAAGATTTACTCTCAGTCTCTCGCTTAGGCTGCGTTCGCTACTTTTTTCTGATGGGGAAGTATTACCTGGGCTGGGGCCCCTACCTTCTGGCGGCCCAGGGCGGGCGTCCCATTTGCCCGGCCTATGGGCCGACCCTGCTTGGGTCCGTGCATGCCAGTTTTCTTGCAGAGTTGCATGCACCATCCATCCCACCTCCAATGCTTTTTGATTTTGTCTTCAATGTTAAATTTATTGTATCTTTTGAACTAAAAGCCCAAGTTAAGTTTTGTTTGCATATGTGTGCTTGTTGCAATGAGTACTTTGGAATAAGTCCTATTTTGAATACATTCATACAACTTTCTAAAAGTTGTCAAGTTTCAAATAATAAACTTGATAGATATTAAGTTTTACCAACTTTTACAAACTTATTATTCGCTCTACCAAGTTTTAATAGTTGGAACATGCGGAACTTTTAAAAACTTATCAAAACGTTGGATACCCCACATTGTTCTATGTTTTAGTTATGAAACTTATTGATTTAAAGCTTATTTCTGTTAAGTTCCAACGGTTGGGACTTAGTGAAATTTTAAAAATGTGTCAAAACATATTCGAAATTGGTATTATTTCAAAGCTCTCTTCACAGGGAAGACGAATATGCAAACAATATATAAATTGAACTTACGATTCTAGAGATATAACAAATTCAAGTTAAAAGTAATGAGGAAAAATATGGGAGGTTAGTTTGGTGGGGCATACAATCTATATCAATATTTGTACAAAAAACTGCATAATGCAGTAATTATGATCTAATCACAAAACCACTTTCTGAATCTTGGCACAATCATGCAGCTACAAATGTACCCCGCCCCTGCGTGCCACAAATCGTCTCTCCTCACCTCATGGATCAAATGAGTTCTCTTTGTGCATTCTCCCATCTTTTGCATACTGAAATTTTGACTGTTCTTCTTGCGATGGGAATTTTAGAATAAGAGATGGCTCATATTTGTCTTATTCCGTCAAACCCATGACCTTTGAAAAAAAATCGGGCTCCATTGTCATTCTTTTTTGGAAATGATGTGTTGCCTCACTTTAATAATGAATCCACAAAACAATAAAAAATAAAATAATTAAGCATATATGAGTTAAGAGTCGCTGGTGGGGGAGGGGATCAATCCAACCCGAGGTCGTTTGTTTGGGCGCTCGCCTATCTATTTGCGGTCTTTTTATAGATACTAACACACACTAGTGTAGAAAAGCCTAGCTACGACGTGGCAAAAACGGTCTTGCTAGCGTAGGCACCCGATGCCATTAAGATCACACCACTGTTAAAAAATAGTGCTGACGTTGGTGACGACGCCATTAGTATTTGACATGTTTATGACGTGCCATGTGGCCAACACGAGCACTAATATATGTGAATAGTGGCATTGCATGTTAGTGCGACGCTAGCTATTTCAATTTTAGATTTAAATCAAATCTGTACAGCAGTGAGATCAAACCAAAATGATAGCATATTCAAAGTTTAGAATAGTAATTAAACAGTACAATTCAAATACTAGAATCTACGTTCAAGAGTACCCATTTAATTGACATTATTAAATAAAGTATGAAAATTAGGCAAATAACACAAGTACACAAGTTCAACGAAATAGGATGTGGCAACTGTAAGCCTACTAGCTAGCTAACTCGACATTAGGGAGGACTAAGTCAAGATCATAGTTTGGAGTAAGTGGAACATCATCATCGCTGCCAGCACGCGTGTAGTAGATCATGATCTCATCACCATCGCAGTCAAGGTAGAATGTGGCTCTCTCCCAGCTTCCATCTCATAAGTAGTTGCAAGAGCTGTCCAACGAGGGCAACCGAAATAAGTGTGAGTTAGCTTATTAGCGACAAGACAATTGAATCGTTGGGCCGACACCATCTTCGTGAGGGTGCATTGGAATGTGATGGTTGCATCAAGAGGAACTCGAAACTTCTCTAAGAAGTCATGCCTTGCTCCACATGGGATGACCGAGTAAAATTGGAAAATAACTAATTAAGTAATTTAGGCCACAAACGTACCATATGAAACTCAATCAGAACATGTTGAACTAAATAATATATATACCGTCTTAGTGATGAAGTCTTTCGGTAGATCGATGAAGAAGTTCCTATCCTTCTGGCATCTTAAAGCACCATAGTTCTTACATGGGGCATCCATTTACTCCTGTCAATATCGTTGATCAAAGTAAGAATAGCTCATTAAACTAAATAAGTAACACATCAAAACAGAACATATATACTAGTAATTAAGCAATTCTACAAATGATGCACGACTAAACGTATAATAACATGCATAAAGTTAAACAATCATTCATATATGAAATAACTAGCTATATAGTGCTACGTCCATCATCTAGCAAGCTACTGGCCAGAGGGGCCGGTCTCGTGGTCGTCCCTACAACAACGCTGTAGACGTTGCACCTCCTTCCCCCTCCTCCTCCTGTGCCCCGAGGTAATCCGAATCTACATGATCCTCCTCTGTGCTCTTCCTCGTGGCATACTGAAGGAGCATCATATTGCTAGTCTCTAAGAGTTTTTCATCTCTCGCAAGCTCCATCACTAATGGGTCGAACAATTCTTGCTCGACCTGGAGGTCCTCCTTCTCCTCAACCCTCGTACATATCCTTATGTTCTCCGGCGCGAGAAACTGCACATACTCACGACAATCAGGGAAGTTGAGACTCATTTTTTTTCTTATGATACTCGACCGCCTTTGTATCGTAGGCGCACACCGCTAACTCTAGGGTGTCCCAGTGTCCAATCTGATGGACGACATTGTCCTTCGTGATGGTTGCATAGTACTTAATACCGTTCTGTCGCACACCATGAAACTTTGAATCCATCTAACTGTACCTGTAACACATATATATATATACAATCTAGACAATGTGAATAGAAAACATATGTACATGCAAAATAAAATTTTCTACACCAACAACACTAAAATCTTCAACTATAGTTACACCACAAATCCGCACTATACAACTACACTACAATGTGCAATTACCCTAAAAATATGTACTACACAACTATACTACAATCTGGAACTACAATTACCCTAAAATCTGCACTACACAACTACAGTACAATCTAAAATTACAATTATCCTTAAAAAACTATGCTACACAACTACACTAAAATATGAAACTACAATTACCGTAAAAATCTGCACTACACAACTACACTACAAACTAAAGCTACAATTACCCTAAAAAATTACACTACACAATTACACTAAAATATGAAACTACAATTACACCACAAATCTACACTACACAACTACACTAAAATCTAAAACTACAATTACACCACAAATCTGCACTACACAACTATACACTAAAATCTGAAACTACAAAACTAGACTAAAATCTTCACTATACAACTACCTTCAAAATTTACACTACGTACACAGCTATACTAAATTCGACACTACCATTACTCACCGGCGATGAAGACGACGAGGCTAGCGGGTCCTTGACGACGGCAGTGGAGAAGACGACGACGCAGACCACGACGAGGGGACGACGACCGAGAAGACGACAATTGAGATGACATTGGTGGTGGAGGCGAGGGGGCTGATGACCCACAAGTGTAGGGGATCTGTCGTAGTCCTTTCGATAAGTAAGAGTGTCGAACCCAACGAGGAGCAGAAGGATCTGACAAGTGGTTTTCAGCAAGGTATTCTCTGCAAGCACTGAAATTACCGGTAACAGAAAGTTGTGTGATAAGATGATTCGTAGCAAGTAGCAAGTAACAATAGTAACACGATGCAGCAAAGTGGCCCAATCCCTTTTGTAGCAAGGGACAAACCTGGACAAACTCTTATAGGAGGTAAAGCGCTCCCGAGGACACATGGGAATTTCTGTCAAGCTAGTTTTCATCATTTTCATATGATTCACGTTCGTTACTTTGATAGTTTGATATGTGGGTGGACCGGTGCTTGGGTGCTGCCCTTACTTGGAAAAACCTCCCACTTAGGACTAACCCCACTCGCAAGCATCCGCAAGTACGAAAGAAGAATTAAGACAAAGTCTAACCATAACATTAAACTAGTGGATCCAAATCAGCCCCTCGAACGAATACCTAATTCACATGACTACTTATAGCATGACTTATCCCATGTCCTCAGGAACAAAAGTAACTACTCACAAAGCATAATTATGTTCATGACCAGAGAGGTATTGAATAGCATCAAGGATCTGAACATATAATCTTCCACCAAGTAATCCAACTAGCATCAACTACAAAGAATAATTAACACTACTAGCAACCTTACAGGTACCAATCGGAGTCGCAAGATGGAGATTGGTTACAAGAGATGAACTAGGGTTTGGAGATGAGATGGTGCTAATGAACATGTTGATGGTGATGAGTCCCCTCCGATGAGAGGAGTGTTGGTGATGACGATGGCGACGATTTCCCCCTCCAGGAGGGAAGTTTCCCCGACAGGACGACCCAGCCGGAGCTCTAGATTGGTTCTGCTCAAGTTCCGCCTCGTGGCGGCGGCAATTCCTCCCGAAAGCCTCCTATTGATTTTTTTTTCTGGAATGAAACCATTCTTATAGCAAAAGAGGGGAGCCAGAGGGCCAACAGGGAGCCCACAAGCCCCCTAGGCGCGGCCAGGGGGTAGGCCGCGCCTAGCAGGCTTGTGGCCTCCTGGTGGCTCCCCTCTGGTACTTCTTCGGCCCAGTATTTTTTCAAAATTCCAAAATAATTCCTCGTTGATTTTCACGGCTTTTGGAGTTGCGCAGAATAGGTATCTCAAACTTGCTCCCTTTTCAGGCTAGAATTCCAGCTGCCGGCATTCTCCCTCTTCATGTAAACCTTGCAAAATAAGAGAGAAATGGTATAAGTATTGTACCATGAACTGTAATAACAGCCCATAAAGCGATAAATATAAACATGAAAGCATGATGCAAAATGGACGTATCAACTCCCCCAAGCTTAGACTTCGCTTGTCCTCAAGCGGAAACCGAGATCAATAAATATGCCCACATGTTTAGAGAGAGAGAGGTGTCGACAAAACAAGATATGGACATGCAGACATCATGATCAGTTAGAACAACAATATCATCATATCATCTCTTATGCTAAAGTGATAATTCCTTCACAAAGTAAAGTATGGATCAAGAACCTTATTGAGAATTAACAACCAATAGCCTTTAGTCATTGAAGCAATTGCAATTTACCATAACATCAGAAAGAGTCAAATAAGAGCTTGTAAAGCAAATCCACATACTCAATCATTCTTTCGTCTTCTATAATTGCTACAACTCACGTGGTACTCATGAGATCAAAGTTTCAGTTGGACACAGAGAAAGATAGGGGCTTATAGTTTCGCCTCCCAACTATTTACCTCAAGGGTAATGTCAACAATAATAATTCATGAATACTTACTTCCAAGTTGACATATGAATATAGATCTTTCCCTAGCATATGATGTTAGCCAAGATAAATGCGAAAAAAAGGAATTGGTGTAGATCACCATGACTCTTTCAAGGGCAAAAAGTAAAGGTACAAGATAGGCCCTTCGCAGAGGGAAGCAGAGGTAGTCATGCGCTTTTGAGGTTTGGATGTGTGTCCTCTTAGTGTGAAGGAACGTCACTTTATATTGCCTCCTGTGATAAAGAACTTTATTATGCAGTCTGTCGCTTTTATGTCTTCCTCATCACAGGTTCGTACAAAGCTTATTTTCCACACACTAATAGATCATACATATTTAGAGAGCAATTTTTATTGCTTGCACCGATGACAACTTACTTGAGGGATCTTATTCAATCCATAGGTAGGTATGGTGGACTCTCATGGAAAAACTGGGTTGAAGGTTTATGGATGCACAAGTAGTATATCTACTTGGTGCGGAAGTTTTGGCTGATATGTGGTGGAAGCAAGTGTCAATGCTAAGGGATCTCTAGTCATATAACATTGTTCGGAACCAAGGAAACATAATTCATTATGGTGTGTTCCTTGTCCAACATCTACTTCTAAGCATGCAATAGTTTAATGAGTGTTCACAATCATAGACGGTGTCAAAGATGATATATTTATATGTGAACCTCTCTTTCCTTATTGCTTCCTATTAATTGCAGCAATGACCAAGGTCTACGTTTGTCCATACGCAACAAGTTTCAATCAACATTATTTTTATATGTGAAGCCATCACTTCCCATAAGATCATTACATGATCTTTCATGCTTTTGTTCTTTTATCATTCTTTTCTTTAGATCATGGCATGAAGCAAGGCCCTTAACTAATACACTCTTTAATATATGACTCACAAACTCGAATACATCGGGGGTGACACAAAGCTAAACTCAAGTCTAAAACACTAAGAACTTTATTCTACTAGAGAAAGATAAAACCAAAAAGGATCAAACTAAGAAAAGGTAAAGGCAAAAGATGCGATGGTGATACGATACCGGGGCAACTCCCCCAAGGTCGGCACAAGTCAAGGGGATTGCCCATACCCATGCTTAGTTGTCTTCCTTTGGAGGTGATGGTGGTGGAGTTGTTGCAACCTGGGTTTGATCCTCCGTCTTCCAAGGCATAGGTGCTCCATCATGGAAAGATGATCGAGTCTCCAGAATCCTCAAATCTCCAACCAACTGTATTGATTTAAATCCATACTCATACTCACAGTTTTGGTTCTGCAGGTCATAGATCTGGGCTTGGAGCTCATCAATTTTGTCATAGAGCCTGGAGAGGTGTTTTCCGATGTCATTGGCATCGATCTTGTGCTTGTTGGTGAACTCCGTGATCATCATGTGCTTGGCGTTGAGTCCGCGTTCCACCGTCCCTTGGCACTTGAAGACTTGTTGCTCCATTGCTTCGAGCCTCGCCTCCATGCTTCCGGTCTTATTGGCCCCCTCAACATCACGGATGTGGAGCACCCCCTCACGCATCTCGATAGTTTGAGGGTGTTGCAGCACTCCGTTGAGGTAAGGATTGATGACCTTCTCGAAGAACTTGTCCTTCGGAGCTTTTGGGGACGCCATAGCAATCTAGATCTGTCTGCACAACAACTCGAAATGAAAACAGAGGAAATTTGCGTGATACGAGGGTCAGACCTTTCGGGAGAATATATAATGATTTTTTCCCGACCAGAAGGAGTACTCCGCAAGAAAACGGAGTCCGGGAGGCACACGAGGTGGTCATAGGCCCCCCAGGCACGACCAGGGGGTGGCCCGCGCGTGGCAGGCTTGTCGCCTCCTCGTGTGCTTTCCGGACTACTTTAAAATTTTCTATTTTTCTAAAAATTCCAAAACGGAGCAAAATTCCTACTGGAAAAGTTTTGGAGTCGGTTTACTTACCGAATCACATACCTCTTCGTTTTCGGAGTCTGTAACAGGCTGATAAATATCCCTTATGTACTCCTCCGGAGTTATGGTATTGATAATATTGCTTTCAACATTTATGGGAGTACCTAAGATATAATGCTTGATTCTTTGCCCACTTACCACTCTCAGAAAATTACCTTCCATGTTGTTGATCTTGATGGCACCGGAACGATATACTTCCTCAACAATGTAAGGACCTTCCCATTTAGAGAGAAGCTTTCCTGCAAAAAATCGTAAACGAGAATTGTATAGCAAGACATAATCACCTAAATTGAACTCACGTTTTTGTATCCTTTTATCATGCCACCTCTTAATCTTTTCTTTAAACAACTTGGAATTTTCATATGCCTGAGATCTCCATTCATCAAGCAAGCTAATATCAAATAACCTCTTCTCACCAGCAAGTTTGAAATCAAAGTTGAGCTCTTTGATTGCCCAATAAGCCTTATGCTCTAGCTCAAGAGGTAAATGACATGCTTTACCGTAAACCATTTTGTATGGAGACATGCCCATGGGATACTTATAAGCAGTTCTATAAGCCCATAGTGCATCATCAAGCTTCTTAGACCAATTCTTTCTAGACCTATTAACAGTCTTTTTGAGAATTAGTTTAATCTCTCTATTACTTAGCTCTACTTGACCACTTGACTGAGGGTGATAGGGAGATGCAACTCTATGGTTGACATCAAACTTAGCAAGCGTTTTACGGAAAGCACCATGAATAAAATGTGAACCACCATCACTCATTAGATATCTAGGGACTCCAAATCTAGGGAAAATACCTTCTTTAAGCATCCTAATAGAGGTGTTATGATCAACACTACTAGTTGGTATAGCTTCTACCCACTTACTAACATAATCAACAACAACTAGGATATGAGTATACCCGTTGGACTTTGGAAAAGGTCCCATATAATCAAAACCCCGAGCATCAAATGGTTCAATGACAAGTGAATAATTCATAGGCATTTCCTGACGTTTACTGATATTACCTATTCTTTGACATTCGTCACAAGATAAGACAAACTTACGGGCATCCTTGAAGAGAGTGGGCCAATAGAAGCCTAATTGCAATACCTTGTGTGCAGTTCTATCTCCCGCATGGTGTCCTCCGTAAGCCTCAGAGTGACACTTCTGTAGACTGTCCTTGTTCATGTTCAGGTACACAACGTCTAATAACACCATCTACTCCTTCCTTATAAAGGTGAGGATCGTCCCAAAAGTAATGTCTCAAATCAAAGAAGAATTTCTTCTTTTGCTGGTATGTGAAACTAGGTGGTATATATTTGGCAACGATATAATTTGCATAATCAGCATACCACGGTGTACTACATGAAGTATTGATGATATTCAATTGCTCATTACGAAAGCTATCATCAATAGGTTGTGGGTCATCAAGAACATTCTCCAACCTAGACAAGTTATCTGCTACGGGGTTCTCACACCCTTTATATCAACAACATGTAAATCAAATTCTTGTAGCAAGAGAACCCATCTGATAAGTCTAGGTTTAGCGTCTTTCTTTTCCATGAGGTACTTAATAGCAGCGTGATTAGTGTGAATAGTGACTTTGGAATCAACCATGTAAGATCTGGACTTTTCACATGCAAACACGACTGCTAAAAATTCCTTTTTAGTAGTAGCATAGTTTCTTTGGCCACTGTCTAGAGTTTTACTAGCATAGTGAATAACATTCAACTTCTTATCAACTCTTTGTCCTAGGACAGCACCCACAGCATAATCACTAGCATCACACATGATTTCAAAAGGTAAGTTCCAATCAGGTGGTTGAACAATAGGTGCAGTTATCAAGGCCTTTTTAAGTATTTTGAAGGCTTCCTCACAATCATCGTGAAAAACAAAAGGAATATCCTTTTGCAAGAGATTGGTAAGAGGCCTAGAAATCTTAAAGAAGTCTTTAATGAACCTTCTATACAAACCAGCATGACCAAGGAAACTTCTTATACCTTTGATATCTGTGCGGCATGGCATTTTCTCGATCGCATCAACTTTAGCCTTATCAACTTCAATACCTCTTTCAGAAATTTTATGTCCTAAGACGATGCCTTCATTAACCATAAAGTGGCACTTCTCCCAATTCAAGACAAGGTTGGTATCTTTACATCTCTGTAAGACTCGATCAAGGTTGCTGAGGCAATCATCAAAAGAAGACCCATAAACGGAGAAGTCATCCACGAAAACCTCAACAATATTTTCACAAAAGTCAAAGAATATAGCCATCATACATCTTTGAAAGGTGGTAGGTGCATTACATAAGCCAAAAGGCATACGTCTGTAAGCAAAGGTACCGAAAGGGTAGGTGACAGCGGTTTTCTCCTGATCAGATTGTGCAACAGGTATTTGGGAGAAACCAAAATAACCATCTAGAAAGCAGAAGTGTGTGTGTTTAGACAGTCTTTCTAGCATTTGGTCGATAAAAGGCAAAGGGTAATGATCTTTCCTAGTGGCTTTATTCAATTTCCTAAAATCAATCACCATCCTATAGCCAGTAATAATCCTCTGAGGGATCAATTCATCGTTATCATCAGTGTAGCATCCCGACTCAAGACGAGTCAAGCTTCTGTGTTTCTGTGCCATCCCTGGATCAGTATGCTGGCACACACAGTACATCAATGTATATATCAAAGTGCAATCACATGTAAAATAGCGTAAAACTGATATACACCTTAATATCTCAGCGGAAGCGGTCAAGGGAGTGGAGTCCCAATAAACACCAACGGCAAGTTGAGTGTAGACCGTAACCCTGAATCGTACTCTTACTCGTCGAAGAAAAGTATCTGCAACATAAGACGTTGCAGCCGTGTAGGTCAGCATATTGAATATGCCGGCAAGTCACATAAGAGAGGGGTGAAAAGTAATCATCTATACTACATGCATATATGGCAGGTGGGGCTATAAGTTTTTAGCGAAAAGCAAGTTTTCTCCTACATCACGATGAGGGTTAAAAGCAAAATGTTACTACGTTGTTTGTTGTTAATGAGATGGTTCCGCCAACCAGTTCTCATACCCGAGTTATCAATATTACCCTCATCAAATATATATAATGGTGTTGAGAAATCCAGATAACTTAAGTTCCTTTGGCTCAAGTTGTCCATGACCGTGGACACCGCTAATCGATTAGGTTTGAGTACTCTGCAGAGTTTTGCACACGTTCCCCACAAGATTTGATCGCCTCCGTGTATGTCTTCGCACTTCAGGGTGTTTGAAGACCGGATGATCAAAACATGGTCTTTCAACGGGTCCCTCTGAATCCCTGTCGGTGCCCATCCAATCCTACCGTTCTTCTACATCTGCTAGCACCGCCTGTCCAGAGTCGCCGCGTTGTCCAACCAAGCCAGAGCCCATAATGACTTGTGGCTATGCAGGTAAGCCTTGGGTCTTGAAAATATCCGTCCGTCTCTTTGAGCCTGGGTGAAGCTTTCCGCAGGATGTCATGGCCGTCCCCAGCATCCCGGGTCATCCACTGGGTTCTCCAGGGAGCCGATCAACCGTCCTTCACCTAGAGTTGCATTGCGTCCGAGGTCTTGAAAATCTTGTCTTAACCGGTCTTGATTATTTCATCAACCTCGCATCACTCGTGTTATGCACTCAACCGAAATCCCGTCTACTCAAGCATATCAATATGAACTTTGTCGTCCCGGGGCCAAGTATCGGGGTTGTTGTGTGCCTACCACATGATACTACAATCTATACTAAAATTTCCAAGTACCTAAGCAGCATGCAATTGGGCATAGGATGGTAGAACTACGATGCATAAAACATAGGTGATAGTATGATCAAAATGACTTGCATGGTATGTTTACGAAGAAGAATTTCTCGAGAATTAACTTGATAGACTACTCGTCGCTCTCCGATGAAATCTATATAACAAACATATCATTCACATAAGCACTCATACTAGCAATCATTCTAGCAATCAAAACAAAAGAGGGAGCGAATAAGAATTCCGAAAGAAACTTCAAATAAGACTAGGGAGTCTTCTACTACGTCAAACACTAAATAGTTTTTGTCTAACAGAAAATAATAACAAGTAACTAAGGTATAAGTTTAACTAAGATAAAATAAAGTATTTTTCACAAAACTTTTTGAAAGTATTCCCAAACGGGATTTGAAACACAGGGAAACCAATTGCAAGTTACTAAGGAACTAGAATTGATTTCATGAAAACAAATAAAAAAAATAAAATAAAAACTTGTTGCAAAACTACTGTTTATCTAACAGAAACAAAACATAATAATGTTTCTGAAATAATAAAGAAGATATTTTAAAACAAAAGTAGAAAAGGAATTAGCCGAAATCTTAAAAGAGGTGAAACAGAAATTGTTTCACATGAAACAGTGAGCAAAAATACTTAAACAAATCTGAAATTTTTACCAGTGATAAATAAGATCACTAGTGATCAGTACCAAAATGAATCAAATTAAAAGCTATTTTTAAACTCCTGGAATAGGCAAAACAAGGTTTCAACTAAATCTGATCTAACTTATATTTAAAATTTCAAACATAGACAAATTATATGTTTTTAAAAACTACAGAAAATTTGTGAGCTACTGGAAAAATAATCACTATCATTGGACTTCGGGATCAAAAATTAAGGGCTAAACAAGATTGAAACTTTCTGTTTTTGCAATTTAGACAGAAAAATTGAAGTTAGCTAGTATCTAACAGGGGGTACACGTGGCATGCTACTATAGGCTGCAGGGGGTGTTTGTTGCAACGTTTTGAGCAAACGGCCGGAGGCTAATGAAAACTTGCTGGTTAAATGATAAGTGAAATTAAAAACCGCCGGTTTTCTACTCTAAACCGAAGGGGTACTATAGGATCTACTCTATGCCCTACATCTAAGATCTAAGGGCTACAAAAAGAATAGAAGAAAGAACAGAGAAGAGGAGGGAGTCTACCGGCAGTGGGGGGTTGCTCCGGCGGTGGCGTCACCAGCGAGGGTGAGGGGGGGCTCCGGGGGCGTTGGAGAGACGGGGAGGCGGCGGCGGGGGTGGTCCTCCTCCTCGGGGAGGCGTCGGGCGGAGTGGGGCGGCTCGGGTGGCGCTCCAGGGAGGCGGGGCCGAAGGTGGCAGCAGCTCGGGCTCCGGCGGTGCTGCTGTGGAGGGCCTCGGGCGGCGGCTCGTCGAGATTAGGGTGGGAACGGGGGCTGCGGTGGCTGGGCTCTTATATAGGCCAGGAGGGGTGAGATGAAAGGAAGGAGGAGAAGAGAAATCGGGGAAGGAAATCCCGAAGTTCCTGGGCTCGGGGTCGGTCTCGGGCAGAAAATAGGAAGGGGGAGGAAGAAGATGGCTGCTTGGAGGGAAGGCTCGGTCGCGGGGCCCGCAGGGAAGTGAGAGAGAGGCGGGGCGGTTGGGGCCGGTCGACCGGGATCTAAGGATTTGATCCCTGAGGCTGCGGGATTTCGGCCCGTGGCCTATTAGGCGCCCGGCAGCGGTTTAAAAGAAAAAAAACAACCTTTCCTATTTCTAACTTTTTCCGAGACAGAAAATCAAAAACGAAATAAAAGGAAATAAATCAAAATACTAATATAGGGTATTATATACCAAAAAAGTCAGAAAAATTATCTCTACCCGAATAACATTTTTCCAAAGCAAAAATAAAAACTTAAAAAAAATGTTTTTTTCAGAAATTCACTAAATTGCTTTATTTCTCTTTGCAAATATTTTTGCAAATAATCTTTGGGTTTCTTGGCTCAAATATTTCAGAAATTTGCCCGTGGGGTCATGTTCCTCCTCTCTTTTCTGTTTGACAGAAAGTATTTCCCGGCATTTCTTGCACGAAGAAAACAAATAAAAATGCAAGAGAATTCAAATGCAAATATCTCCGTCAAATTCTTTATAGTTGAAGAAGTCATGTCATCTTCTCTCGTTGTTTTTTTTAAAAGATTGAATTTGAATTCACCGGAAATGGGGAAAGTCATTTTATTCCCTCTCATTCAAAAGTTTCGAAAAGTTTCAAAGTTCACACAAGTTTCAGTCACTTAGCAAACAAACAAACAATCAATCCAATAATTATATTAACATTCCAAAATTTATAATTTTGGGATGTTACAATCCGGGACAATGGTAATACCTCCCTTCTTAGGGACGCAATGGACCGGACTCACGCAATCACTATGAGCAACAGGATAGATAATACCTGCCTCGAGCAGCTTTAGTATTTCTTTTCTCACTACCTTTTTCATCTTAGGATTTAATCTCCGTTGATGGTCGACAACTGGTTTGGAATCAGGATCGGTTTTAATCTTGTGCTGGCATAGAGTGGGACTAATGCCCTTAAGATCATCAAGAGTATATCCAATAGCAGCAGGGTGCTTCCTCAGAGTTTTTAGTAACTTCTTTTCTTCATTCTGTGAGAGGCTAGCACTAATAATAACAGGATATATCTCTTTTTCATCGAGATAAGCATACTTAAGAGTATCAGGCAACTGTTTGAGCTCGAACACAGGATCACCCTTTGGTGGGGGTGGATCTCCAAGCAGTTCAACAGGCAAATTATTCTTAAGGATAGGATATTGTTCAAAGATAACTCTATCTATATTATCCCTTTCATCCATATGCATATCATTTTCATGCTCAAGCAAGTATTGCTCTAAAGGATCAGGAGGAGGCACGACAATAGAAGCTAGGGAAATAATTTCATCCTTACTAGGCAACTCTTTTTCATGAGGTTGTCTACCAAACTTGGAGAAATTGAACTCATGTGACACACCTTCAAAGCCAGCAGTGACAGTTTGCTTCTCACAGTCAATATGAGCATTGAAAGTATTGAGGAAAAGTCTGCCAAATATGATGGGACAAAAGCTATCTTGTGTGGTAGCAAGAACGAGAAAATCAGCAGGATACTTCGTTTTACCACACAAGACTTCAACATCCCTAACAATTCCCAAAGGGCAGATAGTATCTCTATTGGCAAGCAGAATAGTGACATCAATAGGTTCCATCTCAACAGGTGCAATCTCCTCTTTAATTTCATCATATAAGGATTGAGGTATTGCACTAACACTAGCACCCACGTCACATAAACCATGATAACAATGATCTCCGATCTTAACAGAAACAACACGCGTGCCAACAAGAGGCCCATGTTTGTCTCTAGCATGTGGTTTAGTAATTCTAGCACCATCTTCACAGAAGTGAATATCATGGCCATCAACATTGTCGGACAGGAGATCTTTGATAATAGCAATGCTAGGTTCAACTCTAATTTGCTCAGTGGGTGTAGGTGTTCTAATGTAGCCCCTACGTATCCCAGTTGAAACTTTAGAATGATCCTTTATCCTAACAGGGAAAGGTGGTTTCTCAATGTAAGGACTAGGAACAATAGGATCATTATAAGCGATGACTTTCTCTTCAACTAGATTGGGTTTAACTACATTGACTTCTAAGGGAGGATGATATTTAAACCACTTCTCTTTAGGGAGATCAATATGAGCAGCAAATGATTCACACAATGAAGCTACTATCTCAGAGTCAAGTCCAAATTTAGCGCTAAAATCACAAAAAGTATTTGTTTCAACAAAGGATTTTACGGAATCAAACTTGAGATCCATACGTGACTCCTTACCTTCATCAAACTCCCAATCTTCAGAGTTGCGTTTAATTCTTTCCAATAAATTCCTTTTGAAGTCAATATATCTCTTCATAAAAGAACCGGTACAAGAAGTGTTAAGCATGGTGCGATTATCATGAGAAAGCCGAGACTAGAAGTTCTGAATGATAATTTCTCTCGAGAGCTCATGGTTGGGGCATGAATATAACATTGATTTAAGCCTCCCCCAAGCTTGAGCGATGCTTCCTCTATCATGAGGGCAAAAATTATAAATACAATTCCGATCACGATGTACTAGATGCATAGGATAAAACTTTTGATGAAATTCCAATTTCAATCGGTTGTATTCCATGATCCAGTATCATCACATTGCCTATACCATGTCAATGCTCTATCCCTCAAAGATAAGGGAAAGACCTTATTCTTGACCTCATCCTCGGGCAAACCTGCAAGCTTAAATAAACCACAAACTTCATCTACATAGATTAGATGCAAGTCGGGATGTGATGTTCCATCTCCTGTAAAAGGATTAGCCAGCAGTTTCTCAAGCATACCCGAAGGAAATTCATAGCAAATATTTTCAGTAGGTGCAGCAGGTTGAGGAGAAACTCCTTGTGCTTCCATTCGAGGTGAAGATACCCCGAACAATCTCCTCAAAGGATTAGTTTCCATAGTGACAAGTGACAATAAATTTCAGCACACTATATAAATGTTTCCTTACCAAATTCCACTTACCAAAGGCGCTTCACTCCCCGGCAATGGTGCCAGAAAAGAGTCTTGATGACCCACAAGTGTAGGGGATCTATCGTAGTCCTTCCGATAAGTAAGAGTGTCGAACCCAACGAGGAGCAGAAGGATCTGACAAGTGGTTTTCAGCAAGGTATTCTCTGCAAGCATTGAAATTATTGGTACCAAAAAGTTGTGTGATAAGATGATTGCTACTGCGTCAACAGACCTTCCCTGGCAACGACGCGAGGAATCCTTCTACTACGGGCTACGCCTATAGGGACTTCCTTGGCAAATATGCAAAGGATTTCCCCGCGGCCTTGGAGCCTTGGGTTGGTGTTCCCTTGAAGAGGAAAGGGTGATGTAGCACAGCGGCGGTAAGTACTTCCCTCCGTTTGAGAACCAAGGTATCGATCCAATGGGAGGATCGCGTCAAGTCACAAGTACCTGCACAAACACAAAGAGCTTGCACCCAATGCTATGAAGGGGTTGTCAATCCCTTATAGATTGTTTGCAAACTCAGAACTGAAAGAAAAAAGTAAACAAAGCAAAGTAAAAGTAAAAGTGGAGACGATAGTTGTGAATTGACCCGGGGGCCGTAGTGTTCACTAGTGGCTTCTCTCATGAAAGCAAGTAGACGGTGGGTGGGCGAATTACTGTCGAGCAATTGATAGAACCGCGCAAAGTCATGACGTTATCTATGGCAATGATTATATCTATAGGCATCACGTCCAAAACAAGTAGACCAATACTTTTTGCATCTACTACTATTACTCCACACGTCGACCGCTATCCAACATGCATCTAGTGTATTGAGTTCAAAAGAACAGAGTATCGCCTTAAGCAAGATGACATGATGTAGATGGACAATCTCAAATATATGATGAAGACTCATCTTGTTACCCTTGATGACAACAACATGATGCG
Organism: Hordeum vulgare subsp. vulgare; assembly: GCF_904849725.1. NCBI lineage: Eukaryota > Viridiplantae > Streptophyta > Magnoliopsida > Poales > Poaceae > Hordeum > Hordeum vulgare. The sequence continues at coordinate 103,064,201 of NC_058520.1, forward strand.
TGCCTTGCTGCCCCTTCTGTCACTGGGAAAGGTCACAGCAAGGTATGAACCCAAAACCAAGCACTTCTGCCATTACAAGAATCATAGATCTAGTTGGCCAAAAAAACCCAAGACTCGGAGAGACTTACAAGGATATCAAATCATGCATATAAGAAATCAACAAAGACTCAAATATAATTCATAGATAATCTGATCACAAATCCACAATTCATCGGATCTCGACAAACACACCGCCAAAGAGGATTACAACGGATAGATCTCCATGAAGATCATGGAGAAATTTGTATTGAAGATCCAAGAGAGAGAAGAAGCCATCTAGCTACTAACTATGGACCCGTAGGTCTGAAGTGGACTACTCACGAGTCATTGGAGAGGCGATGATGTTGATGTAGAAGCCCTCCAACTCCAAAGTCCCCTCCGGCAGGGCACCGGGAAGGGTCTCCAGATGAGATCTCACGGAAACGGAAGCTTGCGGCGGCGGAAAAGTGTTTTCGTGGATGCCCTGATTTTTCTGTGATTTTAGGGAATTTATAGGCCAAAGAGCTAGGGCAGGGGAGCGCCAGGGAGGCCACAAGCCTGGTTGCCGCGGGCCCCCTGGCCGCGGCAACAGGGCTTGTGGGCTCCCCGTTGGCCCCCTGCCTTGGCCCTCAAGTCCCCTGACCTTCTTCTGATCTGGAAAAAAATATTTCAGGGATTTTATTCCGTTTGGACTCCGTTCCAAAATCAGATCTGGAAAGAGTCAAAAACACAGAAAAAACAGGAACTGGCACTTGGGACTGAATTAATAAGCTAGTCCCAAAAAAGATATAAAAGGTATATAAAACATCCAAAGTTGACAAGATAACAACGTGAAACCGTCAAAAATTATAGATACGTTTGAGACGTATCAAGCATCCCCAAGCTTAACTCCTGCTCGTCCTAGGGTAGGGAAGTGATAAAGAATGAATTTTTGATGCTTTCATGCTACCTAGCATAGATGTCCTTTGTAACTCCTCTTATGTGACATGAATGTTCAGATCCATTAGATTCAAAACAATAGTTTGCTATTGACGTGGAGACAATAATAATTCAAGCAAACTAGCAAGGTAATCATGAACTTTCAAAATAACAAGGCCAAAATAAAGTTATCCCTACAAAATCATATAGTCTGGCTATGCTCTATCATCCTTGCACAACGAATTTAAATCAGGCACAACCTCGGTATTGGCCAAGTAATTGTTTTCACACCTTTACTTTCTCAAAACTTTTCAACTCTCACGCAATACATGAGCGTGATGCTCATCAATAGATATCAATGTGAATGAGTAGGGATTTCCATACAAATGATGCACTAGAGCTAAGAGTATGTGAAAGCTCTTAAAGAAAACTAGTGGGTGTGCATCCAACTTGCTTGCTCACGAAGACCTAAGCCAAATTTGAGGAAGCCTATCATTGTAATATACAAGACAAGTTATATAATGAAAACTTCCCAGTAGCTATATGGTGGTGACAAAACGAGAGACTCTCAATCATGAAGATCATGGTGCTTAATAAGCACAAGTGTGGAAAGATAGTAGCATTGTCCCTTCTTTTTTTCTCTCATTTTTTGGGGGGCTCTTTGGCCTCTTTATTTTATACATTTTTGTGGGAATCTTTGGCCTCTTTTATTTCCTCACATGGGACAATGCTCCATCAATGATGATCATCACACTTACAACTCAAAACTTAGAGCAATGATGACTCTATATGGAATGCCTTCGGTAGTGTACCGTGACAATGATCTAGCATGGCATAGACATCAATGGAAACATCATGCTAGCTATCTTATGATCATGCAATGGCAATGTAGAAGCTGCGGCACATGTCATGGTGGTAGTTGCATGGCAATATATCTCGGAATGGCTTTGAAAAAGCCATAGTAGGTAGGTATGGTGGCTGTTTTGAGTGAGGCTAATGGTGGGTTTTGTGCACCGGCGAAAGTTGCACGACACTAAAGAAGATAGTGATAGTGGAAGGTGAAAGTGCATATAAACCATGGACTCAATATTAGTCATGAAGAACTCATATACTTGTTGCAAAAGTTTTAGTAGTAATCGAAACAAATCATTCAACGCATACTCCTAGGGGAAGGGTTTGTAGGTATAAACCATCGCGCGATCCCGACCGCTACACAAAGGATGACAATCAATAGACTAATCATGCTCATACTTCATCACATAGCGGTTCACCATACGTGCATGCTACGGGAATCACTAACTTCAACACAAGTATTTCTAGATCCACAACACCATACTAACGTAACTTAAATATTACCACAACCACGTCTCAAAACTAATTGAGAGGAATCAAACTTCTCTAACTATTCAATGCACATGAAGATGGAAGTTTTCATATCCCTTTGGATAACTACCCCTTTTGAGACTACTTTCATAGCATAAGCCAACTACCAAGCCACGCACCTCTGTGCTCTAAAAGATATAAGTGAAGCACATAGAGCAAAATCAACTAGCTCAAAAGATATAAGTGAAACACATGTGATCTGAATTGTCTAACCAAAGGATATAAGTGAAGCTCGACAAAATCACAGTGAGTGCATGTCTCTCTCTCTAGGTGTGCACTAAGGAAGATTGTGACACACCAAAAATAAAAGACTCCTACGATACAAGACGCTCCAAGCAAAACACATAACATGTGGTGAAGAAAAATATAGCCCCAAGTAACGTTACCGATGGATTGAAGACGAAAGAGGGGATGCCTTCCCGGGGCATCCCCAAGCTTAGGCTTTTTCGGCATCCTTGAATCAACTTGGGGTGCCTTGGGCATCCCAAAGCTTGAGCTCTTGCCACACATTATCTCTTTGTCCATTAGAACTTCACCCAAAACTTGAAAACTTCACAACACAAAACTTAAACAGAAACTCATGATATCATTATTATAAGAAAGCAAATCACCACTTCCTTAGGTACTGTAGCAAACTTAAATTCTACTTATGTTGATGTTGGGTTATAGTATTTTCAATCTTCCATGGCTAATACCCCCCGATACTATCCATAGTTTCATCAAAATAAGCAACCAACTCAACAAAAACAGAATCTGTTAACAGCAAATCAGTCTGTAGCAATCTGTATACTTCGTATACTTCTGGTACTTCAAAAATTCTAAAAATTTATGACAGTCTGAATAATTTGCGTAGCAATCAGCAGCAAAAACAGTCAACTCAAAATATCTTACAGAAAACAAATGGAAATTCTTTTCGTGAGCAGAAAGTTTCTGTCCTTTCCAGCATGACCAAACGATCATCCCCAAGACTAATCATAACGGTTTCACTTGGCACAGACGCAAAAAAGAAACACAAAAAACACAATCATAACAGAATTATGAAAGTGTGGAAAACAGAAATAGAAAGAAGAAGGATAGATTCGTTGGCTTGCCTCCCAACAAGCGCTATTGTTTAACGCCCTTAGCTAGGCATTGATAATTCGATGATGCTCACACAAAAGACAAGAATTGAAGCACAACGAGAGCATCATAAAGCATGTGAAAATCACATCTAAGTCTAACATACTTCCTATGAATAGGCATTTTATAGGAAAACAAATTGGCAACAGAACCAATAGTTACCAAATGCAAGGAAGAAGAAAGGGACAATAGCAATCTCAACATAACGAGAGGTGATTTGGTAACATGAAAGTTTCTACCACAATATTTTCCTCTCTCATAGCAATTACATGTGGGATCATAATCAAATTCAACAATATAGCTATCACAAAGGATATTCTTTTCATGATCCACATGCATGCAATGTTGATGCTCTTCAAAAATAGTGGGATTATCATCAATTAAAGTCATGAGTTCTCCAAACCCACTTTCAATAATATTGCAAACATCATATTCATCATGAGGCTTAAACAAATTTTCAAGATCAGAAGAAAAATCATCGCCCCAATCATGATCATTGCAACCAGTAGAGGACATAGCAAAACTAGCATCCCCAAACTTAGGGTTTTGCATATTTTTAGCATGATTGTCATTAATAGAATTTATAGTGAAACCATTGCAATCATGATTTTCATCCAAGGAGCTCTCGTGAATCACTTCATAAATTTCCACATCACAATTTTCAGATTCACGTATCTCAAGCAAAACTCAATAGAGAAAGTCAAGTGCACTCAACTTACTAGCAATTGGTTCCACATAAGTGGATCTCTTAAAGAGATTAGCAAGTGGGTGAGGATCCATATCACTAGATTTTCAGCAAGCGAAGATGCAAGTATATTGAAGACACATAGCACACAAGTGAACAGAAAGCAAGCGAGAGAAAAGGGCGAACGAAAAAGGCAAACGAAGAAAGACAAATTGGTGAAGTGGGGGAGAGGAAAACGAGAGGCAACTGGCAAACAAAGTAAATGCAAGAGATGAGTTTGCGACACCTACTTGGATGAGTTCTTGACTTGATCCTCCCAGGCAACCGCGACAGAAATCCTTCTGCTACTGCGTCAACAGACCTTCCCTGGCAACGGCGCCAGGAATCCTTCTGCTACGGGCTATGCCTATAGGGACTTCCTTGGCAAATATGCAAAGGATTTCCCCACGGCCTTGGAGCCTTGCGTTGGTGTTTCCTTGAAGAGGAGAGGGTGATGTAGCACAACGGCGGTAAGTATTCCCCTTAGTTTGAGAACCAAGGTATCGATCCAGTGGGAGGATCGCGTCAAGTCACAAGTACCTGCACAAACACAAAGAGCTTGCACCCAACGCTATGAAGGGGTTATCAATCCCTTACAGATTGTTTGCAAAGTGAGAACTGAAAGCAAAAGGTAAACAAAGCAAAGTAAAAGTGAAAGTGGAGATGATAGTTGTGAATAGACCCGGGGGACGTAGTGTTCACTAGTGTCTTCTCTCATGAAAGCAAGTAGACGGTGGGTGAACGAATTACTGCCGAGCAATTGATAGAACCGCGTAAAGTCATTACGTTATCTATGGAAATGAGTATATCTATAGGCATCACATCCAAAACAAGTAGACCGATACTTTCTGCATCTACTACTATTACTCCACACGTCGACCACTATCCAGCATGCATCTAGTGTATTGAGTTCAAAAGAACAGAGTAACGCCTTAAGCAAGAAGACATGATGTAGATGGACAATCTCAAATCTATGATGAAAACCCATCTTGTTACCCTTGATGGCAACAACACGATGCGTGCCTTGCTGCCCCATCTGTTACTAGGAAAGGTCACCGCACGATATGAACCCAAAACAAAGCACTTCTCCCATTGCAAGAATCATAGATCTAGTTGGCCAAACAAAACCCAAGACAAGGAGAGACTTACAAGGATATCAAATCATGCATATAAGAAATCAGCAAAGACTCAAATATAATTCATAGCTAATCTGATCACAAATCCACAATTCATCGGATCTCGACAAACACATCGCCAAAGAGGATTACATCGGATAGATCTCCATGAAGATCATGGGGAACTTTGTATTGAAGATCCAAGAGAGAGAAGAAGCCATCTAGCTACTAACTATGGACCCGTAGGTCTGAAGTGGACTACTCACGAGTCATTGGAGAGGCGATGATGTTGATGTAGAAGCCCTCCAACTCCAAAGTCCCCTCCGGCAGGGCACCGGGAAGGGTCTCCAGATGAGATCTCGCAGAAACGGAAGCTTGCGGCAGTGGAAAAGTGTTTTCGTGGATGCCCTGATTTTTTCTGCAATTTTAGGGAATTTATAGGCCAAAGAGCTAGGGCAGGGGAGCGCCAGGAAGGCCACAAGCCTGGTTGCCGCGCCCCCCTGGCCGCGACAACAGGGCTTGTGGGCTCCCTATGGGCCCCCTGCCTTGGCCCTCAAGTCCCCTAACCTTCTTCTAATCTGGAAAAATTTATTTTGGGGATTTTATTCCATTTGGACTCCGTTCCAAAATCAGACATGAAAAGAGTCAAAACACAGAAAAAACAGGAACTGGCACTTGGCACTAAATTAATAAGTTAGTCCCAAAAAAGATATAAAAGGTATATAAAACATCCAAAGTTGACAAGATAACAGCGTGAAACCATCAAAAATTATAGATACGTTTGAGACGTATCAATGATTCGTAGCAAGTAGCAAGTAACAATAGTAACACGGTGCAGCAAAGTGGCCCAATCCCTTTTCTAGCAAGGGACAAGCCTGGACAAACTCTTATAGGAGGTAAAGCGCTCCCGAGGACAGATGGGAATTTCTGTCAAGCTAGTTTTCATCATGTTCATATGATTCGCGTTCGCTACTTTGATAGTTTGATATGTGGGTGGACCGGTGCTTGGTTGCTTCCCTTACTTGGAAAAACCTCCCACTTATGATTAACCCCTCTCGCAAGCATCCGCAACTACGAAAGAAGAATTAAGACAAAGTCTAACCATAGCATTAAACTAGTGGATCCAAATCAGCCCCTTATGAACCAACGCATAAACTAGGGTTTAAGCTTATGTCACTCTAGCAACCCATCATCTACTTACTACTTCCCAATGCCTTCCTCTAGTCCCAAATAATGGTGAATTGTTATGTAGTCGACTTTCACATAACACCACTAGAGGAAAAACAACATACAACGCATCAAAATATCGAACGAATACCAAATTCACATGACTACTTATGGCATGACTTATCCCATGTCCCCAGGAACAAAAGTAACTACTCACAAAGCATAATTACGTTCATGACTAGAGAGGTATTGAATAGCATCAAGGATCTGAACATAAAATCTTCCACCAAGTAAACCAACTAGCATCAACTACAAAGAGTAATTAACACCACTAGCAACCTTACAGGTACCAATCGGAGTCGCGAGATGGAGATTGGTTACAAGAGATGAACTAGGGTTTGGAGATGAGATGGTGCTGATGAAGATGTTGATGGTGATGAGTCCCTTCCTATGAGAAGAGTGTTGGTGATGACGATGGCAACGATTTCCCCTCCGAGAGGGAAGTTTCCCCGGTAGGACGACCCTGCCGGAGCTCTAGATTGGTTCTGCTCAAGTTCCGCCTCATGGCGGCGGCGATTCCTCCCGAAAGCCTCCTCTTGATTTTTTCTGGAACTAAACCCTCCATATAGCAAAAGAGGGGAGCCAGAGGGCCAACAGGGAGCCCACAAGCCCCCTAGGCGTGGCTAGGGGGGTAGGCCGCACCTAGTAGGCTTGTGGCCTCCTGGTGGCTCCCCTGTGGTACTTCTTCGGTCCAGTATTTTTTATAAATTCCAAAATAATTCATCGTTGATTTTCATGGCTTTTGGAGTTGCGCAGAATAGGTATCTCAAACTTGCTCCCTTTTCAGGCCAGAATTCCAGCTGCCGGCATTCTCCCTCTTCATGTAAACCTTGCAAAATAAGAGAGAAAAGACATAAGTATTGTACCGTGAAGTGTAATAACAGCCCATAAAGCGATAAATAACAACATAAAAGCATGATGCAAAATGGACGTAACAGGGGCTGGCGGGTCCTTGACGCGACGGTGGTGGAGGCGCGGAGACGGCGACAACGAAGGTGGAGGTGGAGACTGAGATGATGGCGGTTGAGATGGCGGTTGTGTGGAGTCGGAGATGACGACGGCGGTCGGGGCCTTGGTCGTTGCCGGCGACGGTGAAGTCCGGTGATTGGGGATTGAGTTGGAGGTGTTTGGGTGAGGAATAGATCGGATGTGTATATGGATGGGTGGATTTGACACTCGGTGGTGTATTTGGTAGCGTTGGCCCACATGGTCAACTCCAATTGCTAATTATTTGATTGTAGTTTACTATTTGTTACATTATTTATTTCATTAATTTGATTCTTTTCATATATATGTATACATATGCATAATTGAAATAAAAGTTTAAAATATAATACATATAGATGAGAACAACATATATTTCATTAATTAATCTGGTATGCTTACATCTATACATTATATAAGGATAATTAACAATAAAAGTTATAATTTACAAGTAAATCTAGGCGAAGAACATCGTCACTATGATGACCGCCACGAGAAGAAATGCTGCCATCAATCCAGCTGGAAGAAATAGGCCAAGCATACAACCGGTTAAAAGTGCATATCAAAGCATCTTGAATTTTTTAATTTGGCCTCACATCACATCGTTCTTGAGTTGCATCTGATCTATCTGTCGTCTTAGTGATCCAATGGAGTAGTCTAGCAACTCCCTTACGTACTTGCGGATGAGATCAACCGATATCCATGTGAAGCAATATCTTCCCTCTGTATTCTATGGATCACAATATATATGCACATATTGATGTGAGTGACGCTAGAGGGGTTGAATTATGCAAGTTATCTGAAAATAGATCAAGATGTATTTTTGATTATATATGTACCTTTCCACGGTTTGCGCAGATGTAGAACTCTCGCTCTTGATTCCATTATGTGTGCGGCATATGCTTATCAACATGGCGTTGACAGCCGGAAAGCAGCACATGGCCGGTATCTTCGACACTGGTGGCATATCTACCGGAATGAACAGAAGTCGCGCTGCTGTGGCGGGATGATTCACACAACAGGGCCAACTGCATTGGCCGTGGGGACCTCATGGTGTAGCCAATAGGGCCAAACGGGAGCTTGGCTAGGGCGGCGGAGTCCCAAACTTTCGACACGCTTTGTCAACGTGGGCCCATAACTAAGAGGACCTATAACTAGTTAGGGAGAAGAATTGGAAGTGACTGTATTCTGAAAACCCAACTCTAGCTTATATAGGCCAAACTTAGTGCTGACGTTCACGAATAACGACCGACAGCACTACATAATATATCTGTGGCGTCGCAGCATGTCTGACGTCGGCAATATATTCCCACTAGTCAGCTCAGCAGGGCCCACATTTTGATGGCCTTCCACTTTAAATCCGCGCCATCACTAACTACACAAAGCTGGCATACCAATTCGTCCAACGCCATCGCTTTTTGAGAAAATAGTGCCGTAGTCGTGTCAAATTTGGGCATCACCAACGTAAGTTGTGGCTAGCCATTTCTCCACTAGTGACGAGGGGCCCACCTGCCATAATAGTCCAAATGATTGTTCAATGTAAGAGAGTTGTGTGCAACATGACCTGATGAGTTGTCTTCATCTACCATAACCACAACCAATTCTATTCTAATCGATCATTAGTGTTCTTTGCAAAAAATAGATAAAATTGATAGCTATCAGGAAGAAAAATTAAAGTGATAGTTATATCCAATCCTAACATGAATTCTGGTAGTTTTTTTGCTATTAACTCCACTCCAAATGGGTTGCTTAAATGACTCCTTTGACCACTAACAACCTTATCTCTAGTTGCCTACATCTAGATGGATGTGTTGGGAAACATAGTAGAAAACAAAAAAATGCCCTAGGCTCAACCAGGAACACTAGGAAGATACTATAAAAATTGGGATCACAATCGTTATCGTCACCGAGTTGCAGTGGAAGAAGACCGTGGTGATCTATTTTGTACTTGGAGTCTGTCGAACCGTGAATGAACGATCCCACGAACCGCCCACTAACGGTCCCTCGAATGTAAGACCGAAAGCACGTCCTCTCTACATATTACAAGCGTATGATTTGAATGACCCGACATCGCTTCACCATCCAGAGCTAATCTTCGTCATAGAATTAGAAGGATGACATTAGAACCACACTCAACTTCTAATTATGAGTATTAGAGGAACTAGACCTAGATCTAATTAGTCAACTAGGACCAACTAGAAATAGAACTAGAAGGACTAGAGGAGGCTCCAAAAACTTGTGTGTCTAATAGGGCCAATACCTCAAGTATATATAGGTTAGAGGGGAGGGAGAGGCAGGCACAAAGGGGAAGGTTTTGTAGGACTCCCATGGGAAAACTGTAGGTGTAGCATGATCACGAAGGAAATGAAACTAAGACGTGTCAACTCAAATCGGGTTCCTTTCGCATGGCTACATGAGGATTCACCTAGGGTGTTTTGTGTTGTGCATCAAGTTTTCATCGTCGAGCCTGGCTTAGTATAGTCTGTCTCGATTGGACCAAAACTTGAACCATGTTCTGCAACCAATTTGGCTACACCAACTTTTGTTGCTAATTATGTTATGAGAAATGGTGAAAATTATGAGTCTCTTGCAAGTTACCAATGTCAATGATCAATCATGTTACGTTATTTTCTACCAATTGGAAAGAGCCTCATCCCGTGTTGTAGGAATGGAGGGTCGCAAAAAAGTTAGAGCAATTCATTTGGGACGTAAAAGTTTCTGTTTTTTCAAAGGATCAATTCTACTATCTTCCAAATCATCACAAAGTATTTACTTAGCACATAACTAAACCATAAAAACACAATCATTATTATCAATAATCATGCCATGACACAAAAACAAAAAATATTGGGTTGTCTTCCGACAAGCTCTTTCTTTATAGCCACTAAGGTAGGCTTGAGATTTTATCGATGCTCACATGAAGGGTAATAATTGAAACACAAAGATAGCATGATGTATCATATAAAAAACATCTAAGTCTAACATAATTCCTATGCATAGTCATTTTATTGGAAAACAAATTATTAAGACAATTAGTAAATAGCATAATCAATTAGGAAGAGTGAAGCATTAGTAATTTCAACACAAAGAGAGAATTGAGTAACATGCAAATTTATATAACCATATTAGCCTCTCTCATAATAATTGCATGTAGGATCATAATCAAACCCAATAATATAACTATGATGTAAAACATTATCTTTATGATCCATATGCATACAAGTATTATAATCTTCCAAGGTGGGATTAACATAAAATTTTAGTTCTATTGCAAATATCATTATCAATAATAGATTCATCATGAAGCTCAAGTGCATTTTCAAGATCACAAGAAATATCATGATTATCACTCAAATCATGATCATTAGGACAACTGAAATTCACAGAGTGTATACTAACAACATTGTAATAATCATTTTCATTCAGTAAATGTATCCCAATAGCATTGTCATTTATCACCTCTTCATTATTAGCTATTGGTTTACAACATGCAATAGTTTGAAAAGATTAGCAACATGATAAGGATCCATTTATCTTATTTTTTTACTTTCATTTCTTGTGTGTCAAATATAAGGATAGCATACTAGGCAAGTATAAAGTAGAACAAGTAAATGATAGTGTGTGTAGGTACGTGGTGAAAATTGGATGATGTCTCCACAACAATTGTGCGAGAAATTCTTTCTGCTTCTTGTGAATTGCATTGGGGTTTCCCCCAAAGAGGAAGGGTGAAGCAATATAGTAACCATAAGTACTTCCTCAGTGAGTACCAAGGTTATTTAACCAACAGGAGAACCAAGAAAACTCTCGTCGTCAGCACATGCACACACAAAACCCGGCACGTGCACCCAACATGGGCAAGAGGGTTGTCAAGCCCCTTGAACTCGTTACTTGCAATGATTAATATTGATAGATATACATAATATAAATAAAAAAGTAATTAAATAATAATATGAGTGCAACAAGGTAATTTTGTTTTTTAGCAATAGGATTAAATAGACCGGGGGGCCATAGTTTTCACTAGAGGATTCTCAATCAAGCAAAGCACATGGTGGGTAAACAAATTACTGTTGGGCAATTAACAGAATAACACATAGTTATGACATTTTATTCATGCCAATGATTATGTGTATATAGGCATCACATCCATTAACAAGTTGATCAAACTGATCATGCATCTACTATTACTCTACTTCGAGAGCGCTTCTATGCTTGCCTCTGTAGGTATTAAGTGCATGACAAACAGAGTAATGCTTGGAGCAAGATGACATGATGTAGAAAAAGTAAGACTAGCAATATGTTTAGACCACGTCGTTTTATCCTTAGTAGTAGCAACACAAATAATTTTCTTGTCCCCTTCTATCACTGGGATATAGAGCACAACAAGTATGAACCCACTCCCACTTGAGATAAAATAATCTAGTTGGCCAAACCAAACGGGTAGATGAGAGAGAAATACAAAGCTACAATAATCATGCATAATAGTATTCATAGGAGACTCAAGTACTTTTAAGGAATAATATGATCACAAACCCACAATCCATCGGATCCAAAAAAACATTGTATTGAAGACTCAATAAAGAGGATTATATCGGATAGATCACCGCAGGAACCACGACAAACATTGCATCGAGGATCATAGAGAGAGGAGAAGCCATCTAAGTACTAGCTATGGACACATAAGTCTATGGTGAACTACTCACACATCATCATGGAGGCAGCAAGGTTGATGTAGACGGCCTCTGTGATCGATTTCCCCTCCAGCAAGGCACCGGAAGAGGTCTCCATATGGGATCACTATGGAACAGAGACTTACAGTGGCGAAAAAAGTGTTTCTCATGTCTCTCTAATGTTTTTGGAATATTGTGGGATTTAAAGAAGTGGAATTAGGCCAGGAGCACTAGTGAGGGGCCCACAAGCCTGCTGGGCGCCCCTATCCCCTAGGGCACGCCTTGCAATCTTTTCGCCTCCTTGTGCGGTGTATGGCCTCCTCCAGAAGCTTAATGGGTCCAAAATCTTATAGAAAAAAACACTAAAAAGTTTCATTGTTTTTGTACTCCATTTGGTATGGATTTTCTGCAAATGTCAAAAACACGAAAAAAACTTGAACTGACACTAGGTTAATAGGTTAGTTCCAAAAAAGTGATATAAAATAACATATTATTGCATATAAAATATTCAAGATTGATAATATAATAGCATAGAACAATAAAAAATTATAGATACATTGGAGACGTATGAGTGCATGTTTGTGTTCTGCTCACCCCATTCAAGTGTGGTGGCCTTACCAACATATTAGCAGCACAAGAAACACAAGAACGATTATAACAAGCAACGAACATCAAGGTAAACATCATATTAACAGGCAAACTAGTATAACTATGGCCATAAGTTAAAGACAGAAGGGGCATACCATGACCCGTACTTCACACCAGGGTGCTGATCCTGGCAAAAATATTAACAACTCCACAACACTAGTTCAAACCGTTACCACAAACTACCAGCAGGTTTATACTGAGCACCGGGTACTAACTGTCAATCAAGAGCACGAGAGAAATGTCGCCAATGCAGCTATGCCTGCTGCAACGCACCCTGCACATGATTGAGTTTTCGTGGATAGAGATCTACACTTTTAGTCTAAGACCGGAGATGCGTGATACGTCTCCAACGTATCTATAATTTTTGCTTGTTCCATGTTGTGATATTATCATTCTTGATTGTTTTACAATCATTTTACTACAATTTTATATTAATTTTTAAGACTAACCTATTAATGGTTTCAAAATCACACAAGTTCTTGTTTAACACTTTGATTTGTAGGAATTAATTAGAAATAGTCGAAAAATGCAAAAGGAGCCTTGTTGGAGAAGGACTCTGACTTTCCTGAAATCTGTCCACAAACAGTTTTTAGAGATCGTCAGTTCGACCCCCGAATACGGCGTCAAATGGAAAAAAGCTAAAACTAGGAAAGTGTGGGAAATTTTATGATAATGAGTCTGGACTACAAATTCGTCCTCAAAGGAGTTCATATGAAATCTGGAGAGCCGTTTTATTGAAGGACAATATCTGATTACGGGATCACGAGAATTGTTGACGTGATTGAGTCCAACTCTTAACATATCTGATATATTCGGTCAAGCCACGACTTTGGAGACTGATTAGGGCTGTGATGAGCCCCTAGAAAGGTTCTAGAGGTTCCCTAGAGCCATTGTATCAAGGAGCCATCCATCGGAGGGCCATAGAGCACCACAGAGGCACATATAAGGAGAGAAAAACACTAATTTTGGTGGAACCACCAAGAGACACAAATTTGCCTCTCCCTTGGCAGCCGCCAAGAAGGGGAGACGCTCCTCCGTTGCAGCACCAAGACCAAGGAAGAAGGAGAGGCAAGGGGCCGCCGCCCGTCGCCTGTGTCGTGGCCGCCATCGCCTCCATCTCTTCGGGGCTGCACCTCTCCATCAACAAATTTCTCTTTCTCAGCATGATAATGTGTACCTAATCCTCCTCAGGGCTGAGGGTATGTACTAGTAGCTATGTGTTCAATCTCTCTATCTCATGTTCTTGAGATGGCACGATCTTGATGTATCGCGAGCTTTATTAATATAGATGAATCATATGGAGTTTCCCCCTCTCTATCTTCTTGTGATGAATTGAGTTTTCCCTTTGAAGTTTTCTTATCAGATTGAGTCTTTAAGGATTTGAGAACACTTGATGTATGTCTGGCGATGGGATATATGTGGTGACAGTGGGATGTTCTATTGATCCACTTGATGTATGTTTGGGTGATCAACTTGGGGGTTCCGTGACCTTGGGAATCTATGGATAGGGTTTGGCACATGTTTTCGTCTCGACTTTCTAGTAGAAACTTTGGGGCACTCTTTGAAGTTCTTTTTGTTGGATTGAACATGATGAATCTGAAATTATGTGATGTATATCGTATAATCATGCCCATGGGTACTTGTGGTGACATTGGACTATATAGGTGACATTAGGGTTTTGGTTGATGTGTATCTTAAGGTGTTATTTTAGTATGAACTCTAGGGCTGTTCGTGACACTTATAGGGATAGCTCATAAGATTGATCAGAAAAGATAACTTTGAGGTGGTTTCGTACCCTACAATAGTTTCTTTGTTTGTTCTCCGCTATTTGTGACTTTGGTGTGAACTCTTTGTCGCACATGACGGATTTATATATCATTTAACTATGTTAGTATTGTGGAGAGAACTTGCACTAGTAAAAGTATGGACCCTACGCCTTGTTTCCAAGCATTTATACAACGTTTTGCTCGCTGTTTACTATTTGTTACCTTGCTGCTTTTATATTTGCAGATTACAAAAACCTATATCATACCATCCATATTACACTTGTACCACCATCTCTTCTGCGAACTAGTGCACCTATACAATTTACCAATGTATTGGGTGTGTTGTGGACACAAGAGACTCTTTGTTATTTGATTGTAGGGTTGCTTGAGAGAGACCATCTTCATCCTACGCCTCACGGACTGATAAACCTTCGGTCATCCACTTGAGGGAAATTTGCTACTGTCCTACAAAACTCTGTGCTTGGAGGCCGAACACGAGTCTACAAGAAGAAGGTTGTGTTGTAGACATCAAGCTCTTTTCTGGCGCCGTTCCCGGGGAGGTGAGTGCTCGAAGGTATATCTTTAGATCTTGCAATCAAATCTTTTAGTTTGTTGTTTTTCACTAGTTTGGTTTTATAATAGAAAACTTCAAAAAAAAGGAATTGAGGTTGCCTCATATGCTTCATCTTTTTAATATCTTTCGTGAAAATGATGGAAGGGAAAATTGTGCTCAAGTGTTAGAAGAAGAAGTTATTAAAATGTTTGGCACTAAATCTTTGAGTGATGATCATCATAGAAATATTGTTATTATGAATTCTCTTAATATTCATGATGCTAATGATATGCAAATCCACAAGCTTGGGGATGTTGTGCTTGATGAATATGATATTTTTAGTCCCCCAAGTTTTGATGAGAAAAACTATTATGATGATAACATGCCTCCTATGTATGATGATTATTGTGATGAAATGTATGCTATAAAGAGTGATAGTAACCATGAAACTTGTTATCATGATTTTAATATTCAAAGTGGTTATGATAATCAAGTACCTCATGATAGTTATTTCGTTGAGTTTGCTCCCACTATTATGAATGAGAAGAAGTTTGCTTATGTGGAGAGTGATAAATTTTCTATGCTTGTAGATCATGAAAAGAATATTGTATGTGATATTTATATTGTTGAATTCCTTCATGTGATACTGAAAATTATTATGAGGGGGGAACATATGCTTGTAGGAATTGCAATAATATCAAGTTTCCTCCCTATGCGTTCAATGTTTTGAAGTTGTGCTTATTTTGCCTTCCTATGCTGGTTGATTCTTGTTCCCATAAAATGTTTGATTACAAAATCCCTATGCATAGGAAGTGGGTTACATTTAAATGTGCTTGTCATGAGATTTATGATGCTCTTTTACATGTTTTAATTATTATTCTTATATGAGCATCATTGAAATCATCATGCCTAGCTAAAAGGCATTAAAGAAAAGCTCTTGTTGGGAGACAACCCCACACTTTTACTTTCTGTTTTGATGTGTTCACATGATTAAGCTACTGTAGTAATCATGTTTCGTGTCTTTTATTTCAATAAAGTGCCAAGTAAAGCCTTTGGGATAGTGTGTATGATAGTTGACTTGATTTTGTGCAAAAACAAAAACATTTTCTCTCAGTCCAGAAATTTTGTAAATTCACTCGAACCTGCTTTTGACCTGAATTTTTTACACACGATTGAAATACAAATTTACTAGATTTTCCTAATGCTTCAGAATTTTTAGAGACAAGGAAGTATGGTTACACTACAGATCTTCACAAACTGTTATGTTTTCGACAGATTCTGTTTTGCATGCATAGTTTGCTTGGTTTAGTGTTCCCATAGTTTATATTCAGTGATATAAATTATGAGAATAGTAGAATAAAGTAGGTATTATGTGGGAACAATTATGAGTCTTGTCTTGATAGTACCTAAGTGAATGATCATTATTTATTATACTAACCCGTCTCATGAAGTTCCATTAAGTTTTGTGTGATTGAAGTTTTTATGTTTTGGGTGAGGCACCGATATGAGGAGAATAAGAAGTGCCAAGAACCTAAGCTTGGGGATGCCCAAGGTACCCCCAAGGTAATATCCATGGAAGACTCAAGCGCCTAAGCTTGGGGATGCCTCGGAAGGCATCCCCGCTTTGGTCTTCAACATTATTAGTATATCTTACTTGGAGCTATATTTTTATTCGTTACATAATATGAGTTTTACTTGGAGCATCATTTTATTTTGTTGTTATCTATTAGGTGTTACTTATAATCTTGTTTTTCAATAAAAAGTTCCAAGAATTGCATTAGGATGCTTCCATTGAATGCTTTGATTGGTGTTGTGTAAAAAAAGAAACTGGTGCTGTAGTGTTTGAATTTTCATATTTTACTAGAACGTGGAAAGTTTCTGAATTTTTTACAGAGTGTTTCCATATAAATTTATAGCATGTCCTAAATTTTCATAATTGTTTGAGTTAATAAGTACACTGTTTTCATAAATGTCTACAGACTTTTCTGTTTGGACGTATTGTTGTCATAGTTTTGTTATCTACTTATCCTATAGTTTCCATAGCCTATATTGATAGATATTGCGACATACTGAGCTTTTGCTACATTAATGTATGTAATTAAGCTACAGTGATCCCACGCTAATGACGCCAGGTCACCATGAATTCTATCGTTGATCTCGTGTTAGTCGAAACCGAGTCAAATTTCAAATTTAGAATAAAGTCAAAGGAAGAAAAAATTTCAAATGTAAGAATAAAAATGTTTGAGTTGTAGCAGATAAATAATGGTTAGTATTTTCTAAAACTAAAATGCAGAAAAATATAAAAGAAATGAAATAAACAAAAGGGTAAAATAAAACTGAAACTAAAATTAAGAGAAATAAGAACACAAAACACTATTTATATTAAAAAAAGGGAAACCCCTGCTGGGACGGCCCCATCTAGCCCAGCCCCGCCGACCCATCCACTTGGGGGTATAAGACCCTCTGGGGAACCCTAGCAGCCCTCCCCCCTCACTCCCAGTTCCCACCCCCCGCCACCACCCTTCCTCCCAACCACGAGGGGTTCTCCCCTCGCCCGTTACCCCCTCATCTCAATCCCTCTCCCTCGCCCCATGACCGCCTTCCTCCGATTCCCTAGGTCAACGAGCCCCCCAAGCGCCTCGCTCGCCACCCCCCTGTGCGCCTCGCTCACCCCTCGTTAGGGCCCTCCTCTCGATCTCCCTCGCCAGATCTCTCCCTCGCACCGAGCCCCCCACTCCCCTCGCGAGCCCAGCTCCGCTCCACCCCATCACCCCTGGCACCTAGCGCCATCGCTCCTCCCATCGGCCCCTTGCTCTACGGCCCTCCCTCTCCCCAGCGCACAACCACGATGCCAGGGCCACCTTCCCTCCCGGTCGGCCTGCGCCAGCTACGACGCCACCTGCGCCGGCCGGCGCTGGATCCACGCCGGCCCCTTCCCCGGCCTCCTCCAACGCGCCACGCCGTCGGCCGGCCACCACGCCGCCCCGTCGCACCACAACCTCCTCCAAAGCGCCTCGGCCTCTCCACGTCGGCCCGCATCACTTCTCCAACGGCCCCTCCTCCGCCTCACCGGGCCCTCTCCGGCCACCACTTCTCTACCCTGTCGACCGACGCCTCCCTTCTCTCGCTGCCCACACCGCCCCGACGGGCGCTGCGACGACCACCATCGCGGGCACCGACCACTGGTGCGGCGACCACATCGGGTCACCAACCCCACCGGATCCACCGCCTCCTCGCCGGACCTTCATCGTCGGTCACCTCTACATCGGGCCACTGCTACGTCTACAGCGCGGTGGGCCCATTCGGGCGCCTGCCACCCTCTCCTTCCTCTCACTATTCCGGCGAGTCACCGGTCGTGTGCTTGCATGCACCCCTAGCCACCTCCCTGTTAGATAGGGGGGATAACCCCCATGTGTGTGTACAGATTTTGTGTATATGTGTGTGTATGTGCAATATATGTATATACATGTATATGAATGTGGGTATGTATGAATAAAGATTGCATTTGCAGAATGTGTGGGCGTTTAGCATATGTGTGTGCTCGTTGTCCCAATGACATGCGGGGCCACACCCTCCAAAAAAATTAAAAAAAATAATAATAATAAGTAAAGTAAAATTAGTTTTATAAATATTTAATATGAATAAATTAATTAATTGGATTAATCATTTAGTTAAGAAGTAAATATTGTTTTGGAATATTTGGATTTACTAAAATAAAAATAGAGAAATAAGTATTTAGTTAGTTACAATGTTTAAAGTTTAGGTAAGTTAGTTAAATAACTTGTTAAGCTGAATCTGTTAATATAGATAAGCATTTATCGAAACTGAGTATAACACATGGACCCACTGGTTAGTTTAAAAATTGTGTCTATGACACATGGACCCACTGGTTAGTTTGACCAGTCAACTGCTGATGTCAGCATGGCATCATGCTGATGTCATAATAGTATGTAATTAAATTAATTAAATATGTTTTTAATTCCTAAATATTAATAAAACTTTGAAAATTAATATAAAATAAACAGTAGCTCAAATGAAAATATTTTTAACATGAAAGTTGATCAGCAGAACGAGACGAACCAGGATACGCTATCTGTTTGTCTATCACGCGTCCCTAGCATAGCAAACATGGAGCTTTCCACTGTTTTTCGTTTGACGAGTAGTAGCCAAAGACCCGAGAAATATCATCTGATATTTTCCCGACCCGTCTATGACGGATGTTACAGCGTTAGCTCATGCCTAGACCTGCTTTTACCATGTCATGCTTAGTGTTGCACCTGTTGCTGTTATTTATTGTTTCTCCCCCCCTCATCTTACCGGTAGACCCGGAGACTAACGCTGCTGCCGAGTACATCTACGCCCCTGACGACCAGCCCTTTGCCGCAGAGCAACAAGGCAAGCAAGCACCCCTTGAACATCATCTATATCGCCTATGTCTTTCTTCCTCCTGCTTTCATTGGAATTTTGCTACTGTTGTAGTTAGATCCTATACGTGATGCATAGCCTATTTTTTTTTATGAACTACTACTTTCAGTACTGCACTTCAAAACTGTTTAGTATAGGTGGAGCAGTCATCCCTCTGACCCATTAGTCTAGTTGCCCCGCTTTGTCATCAAGTCTCGATCCCTGATCGACGAGCCAGATCCGTCACATCACTCACACCCCCCTTAGTTGTGCGGCGCTACAGAGATACTATCTGGTACCGAGGGTGACACCTCGTGAAGTACCGAGAATGATATCTCTGTAGTACAGCTAGTTGGTCATGGTTATCAAGGGTGATTCCTCCTCCACCACTCCCGACGATGTCTCTGTCGAGCAACCCCTCAAGTGTGAAACCCTCGAGGGTGATTCCTCTAGGTCCACCTTGGCGGTTACATCATTCGGGATCCAACGAGGGTGATGCCTCGGACCCCCAATGATGTTACAACCACACAGTTACTCGACCTTGTTACTGGGAACTTTGATGAATAGATGTTAGGCGGGTGGATTCCCGCGTGGATGTGTCCATGACTTAATTAAAATGATAATGGGTTTGGGTACTTGATCTGGGTTGGTCGGAAGACCTTATTACGCACTAACCTTCTGCGTGGTAAGAATCATGGGTACTCGACGTCGTGGTATCACCCGGAGCTCTTCAGACATCAGTGATGGAGCGGCGCGCGCCCTTGTGGTCCCAAGATGCATCGCGCTTGTAATTAAGGGGTGCTATGACTAACATCGGCCGTCCACGCATCGTGTAGGAGTGCAGAGGGCAAGTGGCCCACGACCCCTTTGTGCTTAGGAGCTAGACCGGCGGGCTGGCCTCTCTGTTGAGCTTAGGTGGGGCTGCGACGTGTTGATATTCCGAGGCAGGGCATGACCCAAAAAAGTGTGTTCAGCCAGAGTGTTATCGAGTGTGACGAGGAGTATGTTGTGCACCCCTGCAGGGAAGAACTTATCTATTCGAATAGCCGTGTCCACGGTTACAGGATGACTTGGAGTTGTGCCCTGATCTTATACAACTACAACGGTTACTTAACTGGATTAGTTGCTCCGGGATTGCTTCCTCGCAGGGAGTCGAGGAAGGATCTCGGGGCATGACCTCATAATTAATTTTGCTGCAACAATATGACTATTAGTTGTGTTACCTTGCTCTACTCTCGTTTACTGCTGCAAGACCCTTGAAGATGCTAGTCTTCGATAGGAGTAGGCCTTCTCTCCCTTTTCTCGCATTGCTGCAGTCAGTCCATATATAAACCCCCCTCCTTTGATATTGATGCATGCTTAGTATAGTTCTGATATAAGTCTTGCGAGTACTTTGTATGAGTACTCACCGTTGCTTTGCTCCCCCTTTGCCCCTTTGATCCGTTGCTCCGCCCAGATGTTGGAACCCAGGAGATGGAGTTTCCTGCCGACATCTGCCCCCTGATGGTGACTTCTTTGTGGAGGCCGCTGAAGACCAGGGGTAGATAGGAGGCTCCCAGGCAGAAGGCCCCACCTCGCCTCGTTCGATCGTTGTTTCTTTTGTGCTAGCCTTCTCTAAGGCACCCCTTGTTTAATGTCTGTACTCAGATATTTGTTGCTTCTACTGACTCGTGTGTTTATCAAGCTTCTGTATTCTAGCCCTCGAGGCCCTGGTTTGTAATATGAAGCTTGTATGTTTTATTTGTGTCTAGAATTGTGTTGTGATATCTTCCTATGAGTCCTTGAGTTTGATCATACGCATTTGCGTGTATGATTAGCGTACGATTAAATCGAGGGCGTCACAAGTTTGTATCAGAGCCGACTTCCTGTAGGTAGCCCCTTTCCAACTCGTTGGCCGAAGTTGAGTCTTGTGTTTGAAAAACTATACTAACACTGATGATGTGGCTTACGGGCCCACATCTCAATTGGGTGGTATTAGTATCTTTTACTACTTTTTATACTTTGGTTTCTACTCTCTCTTCTCTTTCGGGTTAAAGATTTTTGCTAACTCTAACTCTAGGTTCTCGTAAATACTTCCTCCCGGAGACCCCCGCAATTCCAGACGATGGCTTGATCCTTCATAAGAACTCTGAAGTTACTCTCCGATGTTCTCTCGAGAACTTGTGCTCATTGCTTTTGCGATTCCATTCCTTTTTCAACCCTCATGGATGACTGCATACAAATGTATTTCATACTTCCTTTTCCAATTGCTCTTGTTTTACGAGATGCAATGAATTATCTTATCGGGGACTCGGCCATGATCAGTTGTCATGGGTTTTGAAGGTTCTTTGAATTACTATTCGATCTTTCGGAATCCCTAGTAGCCTATTGCTCTTGACCTTTCTCACCTGCTTGCATTATGGTTAAATTCATATGTCCAGCAACATTCATTAAAATCCTTTGTGATTTTCCTGTGATATTATTGATTCCATCTTTGTGTGAATGCACAGAATCATCAGTTGATTCTCACAACTTAGCTTTCCGGCTCAGACGTCCTTCCAGACAGGAGATGGTTCTCGACAAATCAACCTTGATTGATTGTCCATCTAAGTCCATTCATCTTGCTTGTATTTAATTGGAGCATCTGAATCTGATACACCAACCTGGAAATCAAAAATTCCTATGGTATCTAAGTATCGGTATTTTCCAAATGTTCTATAACCCGATACCTTGCATTCTATCTTCCTCTGATTGAGTACCGATACTCACATCGGGACCTTTATAGACTGCCAGACCCATTGCTGGGTTATTATCCGACGGTATCCTTTACATTCAAAAAATTCTTGTGATATTGTTCCCCTGATACATAATGCCATTGGTAAATTGTGTCTTCTCCTTCTGATAAGTTGTATCCTATGCCCTGGTCAGCCATGCTCTTCAAGCATGCGTTAATTACTCTTGAAGTTTGTGGTATATGTTCCTAAGATGCCCCGACGGGTTGAACCTATGCCTTACTAAATCAATGTGCCCCGAAGAGTTTTCATGAGTCTTACTCCTCTGGTGTTTTGTCGGATATTCTTTCAAAGCTACAACCTGATCAAATGGGAGGAGTAAATGGCAGGTGATGCATTGATGAAGTGGGAGTCGACCTTGAACTTTGTGTTCATGCCCATGGAAACGACGCTGATCTTATCATATAAGCTTCTCGTATAAATAATCATTCATTCTGTGGTTTAATCTGGTATGTGTGATCTTGTCCTTTGTAATCATGGTTCCGACCATGTTGTCCTACCTCAATTTCATTTTTAGACGAGTTAAAGTACTTGTCTTCTTCAGATCAATACATCGGTCCTAGCCTTAATGTTGATCGAGCTCCGAGTAATATGCCTTGTAGCTCGAGGATATCACGGAGCTACATAACTTCTTGTGAGCTCCTCCTCAACTATGATAACTCCATTAATTCCAGTTTCCTCATGTTTTCAGTTATTGGACACTCAAGGATACCGATAGCTGAATCGACTACGCATTGCGATCCAACAACTCTTAGTAATATTCTTTGTTTATGAGTTTGTACTCGGTCATGTCATTCCAAGCTGTTAAGCTACATCATCATCGTCGTGTTGGAGCTTGACCATGCTATCTTTGCCCTCCTTGTTCGGAACACATTTCCAACTGTGCGTTAAGCTCACATTGAGCTTTGCACATCATATTGGTTGTTTTGAAATGAAATTTTGATTCTGAGCTAGCAGCCTTATTTGTGGTTCCGACAACCTTTCGCTTCTTTATTCCTTTACTTGATGATGTTGCTGAATGATGACATCTTCATGAAGCTTCTTGACAAATGTGTCATGATCATCATCAGCATTCTGAGCTCTTGCAGGGCATCGATCGGATGCATGATGAGGAATACCATCCTTGCCCCTCGATGATTGTGTTATCATCAACAAACCTTATTGCCTTCCCTCCAACACAAACTTGATTATGTTTTGTGTTGTCCCTTAAGTTCCTTGCTATTCAGCTTATGTTATTTTCTACCTTGGAGTATTACTATCTTTTATGTCAAGAATGTCGTGAGAATTACACACGTCTTAAGAATTCTTGATATAGTAATACTTCTCGCCATCACCATTCATTTCTTGGTCCCATGTTGTTTCAAAACGGAATACCAACAAGTGAACCTTGATGTGTGATCCCAATACTTCTGGTAACTCTATTGCCTTTAGGATAACAACTAATTGTTTCATTCTTGGTGTGTTGGTAGTTGACTCACTATTTTTAGCATTGGTCGTGCTACTCAATCTTCATTTCCGAGTGCACCCTTCGACCAATGTTTAATTGTTGTTGTTCCCTTGAGCATACGGCATTATACCATTTGACTTGACAAATGCTATCTCCTTGATCTTGTAAATTTTGGGAATTCATCCCATTTGAAATCTTGAGGGATTCTTGTTGAGTCCATGAGCCACACCCTCTACTTATTCATGGTTCACGATAAAGCCCTTGAAAACTTTATCTTTGTGCCTAGCTCATGAAGAATATGTTGGTAGAAGAAGTGTTTTTTCGCAAAGTTCACGTGCACTCTTGCTGCTGTGAATATGTGAAAGTTCAGTTTTGCTTCCTCTAGGATCATCCCAAATCATTCACGCATGTGCGAAGTGTTATATGTTTTGAAGATTTGCAATATTCACTTCATATAATGTCTCTTAGCACCCCAAGCCACTGATTCATTTGATCAAGCAAAAGAAGTTCCTTCATAAGAGCTAATCGAGGCTTACTCAAGGACCTCGATATCATCAATGAGGGTTCTCAAATCAGAACTCGGTTGCATTGTGTTGTAAGAATTCCATGTGGGCACGAATGTCTTGACATTGTGTTCATCTGTCTTACAATCCAACTCATGATCCAAAACTTGCTTCCGTAGGTCATATCCCGAAAATCTTGCAGTATCATCTCATATGTTTTTGGTGGTCCCCTTTTCTACTCAGGCATCTTGAGCCTGAGGTATCCTGACACCAATCAGATATGAATCTCGGGGAAGATATGGTGGTTGGAACAATTTCCAATAATTATAACTTTGGTCTTAGGTAACCCGGTATGGTGTTGTCTTGTCTAGCACACCGGGCCGAAGGACCTATTGTTATAAATTCTCCCATATGTAAGATTCGCCATTCTTCCGTGCGGAAACTATATGACTTATTTCATAAGTTGTTCCTCATGAATCCTCTTTGTATACCCATAAGTCCAACCGTTATCTGATGACCATGTCGATGTTACCCCGAAGCACGGATGTGGTACTTCAAATTTCAACAAGAACATTGGAAGCGTCATGCTAAAGTGTTCCTGATCAATTATCCAAACTGTGTGGTATGGGTAAAAATCATGATTCCTCTTGCCTCTTTATCCAAATGGTTATGTACTTGATGACCTATCATCTATACCATACTCTTTTTTCCCTCGGGAATGGTATATTTTAATTACTTGTGTGTGTGAACACATTTTTCCTTCCCATTGGTATGTTTGACTTTTCTTGTGGCATAGCTTATCTAAGTAGTGTTAATTCCGTGCTTAGTTAAAAACCTTGGCATACAACTCTGTCAGTAAGACCCTGTTACTATCGTGGATAACATTCCGGTAGCTGCAGGTGGACGAGAGCCTTGCCTATTGGTCCGCCTTGTTTCAACGAGCAGGAAAATGGTTCTATTCGTTCCCTACACTTGGTACCGACGTTGTTGCCAACATAACTGACAGTTATCCTCGGACATGTCTTGCTACCAATACCATACAAGATGTCACCCCTCTATCTACTCTCGGCCACATGGTGGACACATAACCCAAAGTTCAACAAGATTGAGACCTGCCTCTCCTGTACATCCTTGACGTCTAGGTATCCTTTACACTTGGCTTCGTACAAAATTCACGAGCCACCTCTCACATCCCTAACCCTTAAGCAAGATAGCATTGTGCTCATGTCTTCTTTGCATTTGCATCTAAGAAGTTTCAACAAAAACAACAAAGTGGCAAAGGAAAAACTCAAAACCCTAGCCACCATTTCAATTAAAGGAAATCTCAAACTAGTTCAAAATCAATGAACCCAAAATGGCCTCAAGAAATGTTCAAACTTTCTGATAAATCATGAAAGTAAATGAGCATTGGAGAAAACTATTTTCCTGACACTTTAAGCTTTTTGAATAAATGAAAAAGCTACTGGTTTCAAGTTTTAAATTTGAAATCAGAAACTATAAATTTCCAAAAATGTTGAAAACCTTGGAAATGGTTGGGGATATTATAACAAATATTTCAGGAGGTCGAAAATAGTTTTTACTTTTTGTTTTGCAGCTGAATTAATTAGCAAAACAATAATTAGCAAAACAGAAAAAAATGAAAAAACCTTACCTGTCGCCTAAGCCTGGCCCGGCCCATCCCTGGCTCGTCCCCTCCCTCGCGCCAATAGGCAGCAGGAGGTGGCCGCCGCCCCCTCCGGCGCGGCCACGCACCTGCGTGCCTGCCTGGCCGCCGCCTCGCGCTGGCGACGACGGGGATAAGCTCCCCAGAGCCTCCCCTATCCATTCCCCACCTCGGTTCTCTTCCTCCTCCCGGATCTCCAACTCCTCCTTGCTTCCGCCATTAGAGCCGAGCTCGAGCTCGAGCTGCCCGTGCCCCTGGCCATAGGATTCCCTCCCAGAGCACGCCATTAGCTCCGCCTCGTTGCCCTGGTCATCTCTGCAGAAGCCGAAGCTTCGTCGAGCCCTGCAACGCCCGCAACGCCGTCGTCTTCCAACTTCGGCCGCCGGACCTCTCCCGTCGATTCGTCGCCCCCAGGCCTTCCCCGAGCTGTCTAAGCTCTGCTCTGCACTCCCCGTGAGCATGCGGTCGTTTCCCCTAAGTTTCCCCCGTCGATCCCCTCCTCTAGCTTTAGTTTCACCGGAGCCCGACAAGGACAGCCGCTGCCGCTCGTCGCCGGTAGCACTCCGATGATCAGCTCGTCCTTCCGAGGGCACCAGCAGCTCCAGGTCGACGCGTAGATGCTGTAGCAGCTAAGAACCGAGCGTAGATCCCTCTGATTCAAAGATCCCGATGACGCCCGAGCCTTGGCCGCCGCCACGCTCGTCGCCGGCGTCATCTCCGGCCAGATCAGCCCCGGCTAGGTGCAGAAATGAAGCTGCGGGAGACGTGCCATTCCTCTGGTGCTCTCCGCGCAGCATTTGGCCCCCTTTGCGCCGTTTCCGAGCCCCTCCGCCGTGCTGGTGGTCGCCGGAGGCTCCCCGCCGGCGAGGACGACCTCGCCGCCGGTGGATGCCGACGTGGCAAAGCTAATCCAGCAGATTAGGAGCTTAATCTCTCGCTGACAAGTGGGCCCAAGGCCAAGTCAAACCTCAGTTAGGGCTAGTCAGCGCAGGATTAGTCCCAGAGAGGCTGACCAGTGGGCCCCCCCTGTCAGGTTTGACCTGAACAGGTCGGCTGACCTGCTGACGTCAGTCTGATGCAATAATTAGAATTTCCAGTATAAAACTAATTCCAGGAAATTGCTAAAAATTGTAAAAATCATAGAAATTAATCTGTAACTCCAATGAAAATAATTTATATATGAAAAAGTATCAGAAAAATTCAAGGATTCTGATTATGCTATTTTCAACTATGTTTGAAAAAGTTACAGAACCCTAAATTGTGGAATAAGGAATAATTCAATTCTTATAATCACTTTATAAATGGAATTTGCAAAAATATTCAAATTCCATTATATATATACAATGTTCACCACAGTCCTAACTACAAATCAGTACCATAACATGACATTTCATGCATGTTAACATCAAGTTGATCTGAGCATCAGGTCGAATCAATTAAACCGGT
Organism: Hordeum vulgare subsp. vulgare; assembly: GCF_904849725.1. Taxonomy (NCBI): domain Eukaryota; kingdom Viridiplantae; phylum Streptophyta; class Magnoliopsida; order Poales; family Poaceae; genus Hordeum; species Hordeum vulgare. Next base: position 103,091,557 of record NC_058520.1, read on the forward strand.
ATCCGAGAATACCCCGTTTGAATTGCTATTCGAATGTGATTCAAATCAACTCTAAACCTAATAT